>NC_067458.1:8606881-9999381 GCF_025434085.1 Hippocampus zosterae | reverse complement strand
GCATACTCGTCCCAAGCAACAACTAACAATGTGTGCCATCTCGTATCGATTTGTGTTTGTGCCAATTTTCTGTTAATGAATCAGTAGATCGCATTGTGTTTCGGTCTATTTCAGGTATCATACAACTGTGCTTGATAATACTGTATGGGGGAAATCCTCATTTCCACCAAACAGTACGTTTCAGTTAAGATTGCATTTGCTTGTTATGAACTGGCAAAGTCCAACCGTGACATCGTTGTGATTAGCGAATTGATTCGTCAACGAAGAATTGTAACATCTGTGCCACAATAGGAGTGGGAAAGAAAGAACACAAATTGAGGCGGTTTTGAAAAAAACATGTTTAGGTTCACTTAACTCATTCAGCAACAATGGAAATGGAATATTGTCTCCAGTTCAAGTCCGTCAAGAATATTTCAGGCCTTCCTAAATTCAAAGTTAAGTCAGCCATTATGATGCTTGCTACCTTGAATGACCAGACAACTGATGACATTTTTTGCTTCATCTGCTTTGACAAATTCATCTTGGACATAACAACCGCAATTGATTTCAAGGTTTCAACCAGTCGCTCACTGACCATTGGGTGATACTTCTTCCATAGTGACGGAACTAAACTCTGCACTGTTTGGTACTCCACTGGAACCTCGCAGACCTGCAAGTCCACTTCAGTGCCGAGCCCAAGCTTCTTCAGCTCCTGTCAGGACACAAAAAGACACTCAGGTTCACAAGGATGACCCCCAAGGGACAAATCTCAGCTTATGAATGCTACTAATTGGTGGGAATCTCTTGCTACTTCAGAATTCCATCACATTAAGTCATAGGGCTACAAATCAATGCAATTATTGGGGGGCAGTACTGTAGAGGGACAAACAAGATGGCAGCGCATCATCGCAGCCTCACCCAGCACCTTTCCTTGCTTTCTCTCGCGAGTCTCGTCCACGTCTTGACTGTCTCGCATACTGTATTCTACGTTGCGGTTTAAACAAGGGATTACCGTCTTGGTTTTCATTTGCAAAAATGTTTCACCCCTTCTCATGTATGATTGCCAGACTCATATTGATATCCGTGTATCTCATGAATTGTTTAAAAGACAAATATCCGAATGGAGATTACACATATTCTCTTCCTCCTTTCTCTGCCATACCGGACGACCTGTGTGGTGTACATCTCGTGGCTCTCCAGAGACGTTCCCGTCAATGAGGAAAGCGTAAATGCGGACAAGAGCCTACCTCCGTGCTTCCGTCCTGTTTAAGCCCAAAATTTGGGGGCATTTTGAACCCAAGAAGAGGGGGATCTATACCCTTATGCCTGCTGATGACACTGCAGTGGCTCGGCAATGAGTTCCCTGCAGTCTTCGCCAAGGTGGACTCCGTGTGGACCATAGGAACCCAAGGCTCTGTACTTGGCCCGGCTTTGTTTTCCTTGAATACGTTACCACTCAGTTCAATTTTCAAGAAATATAAAGTCTCCTTTCAGTCTTTTGCGGATATTCAGATATGTACGGTATATACCACTCCAGGTCGAAAGGTGGTTCATTCCAGTCCTTTCAAATCTTTCTGAAAGAAATCAACGATTGTCTGAAATTGAATTTTATGAACTGAAATGTGAACTAAACTGAAGTAATTGTGTTTGGTGAACCAGACAGATCGTGACATTGATGTTGGTGTTCCTTAGTTCCTGTGTAAAAAAAAATGTCGATGTCAAGATTGACAGTTCTTTTAAACCCACTAAGCAAATCAGTGCAGAGGTAAAGCTCAGCTTCTTTCAGCTGCAACTGAGAGCTAAAGTAAAATTTTACTCTCCTTGTGACCAGCTGGAAAAACAAATTAATGTATTTATCACAGCATGTCTTGACTATTGCAATTCCTTGTACAATGGCCTGGATGCTTCATACATTCGTCACCTACAGTTGGTTCAGAATACACTTCCTCACCTTCTAAAAGGGAGAAAGAGGCTTTTATCTCATTACTCCAGCGCTGCAGTCACTTTTTTGGCTCCCTGCGTCTTTTAGATTAAAATGCTATTGTTTGTGTTTAAATCTTTCAACGGTCTGGCCGTCATATACTTATCTAAAACGCATTGCTTGTATGCCCCAGTAAGAGCCCTGCAGTCATGTGACCAGCTGTTGTTAACCAGCCCCACCGAGTTCAAAGTTGAAAACCAGGGGAGACAGGGAATTTGCTGTCACTAGACCTTAACTTTGAAATGAGCTTCCTTTGACATTCGCTCTCCCTCATACATTGAATATTTCACATCACTTTTAAAAACACGTTTATTTGTTCAACACGGGCATGAGCTGCACATGGTTTTAAAATTTGTATTTTCCCATTATTTTTAACATGTATTTTTCTTTCTCGCTATTGTGTTACTTCATAGTGTTGTATTGTAATATGCACTGCACTTTGAGCAGTGTTTACCGTGTTTAAATGTGCTATATAAATAAAATGTGACCTTGAACTATTGTACAACGTTAGCACCCCACTGTCCCTCATTCTGCCCTGCAGGAGTTACGACTTGTAAATTCACAATTCACGTTCTTCATTAAAATAATTTTGAAAAGGTTCCAATTAGGGGTGCTCCCATCAGGGTGTTATGCTTTCCATTTCGATCAGATATGAATGAGATCTGCCAATACTGATCGCATGTATTAGCTGTATATTTTCAAATCTGGAAAAAAGGGAACCATATAATCACATTAATTTTATTGGGCTCCAATCAACTGACCACCGATTATGATCAGCGAATTTTCGTGTAGAAGGACGTGATCGCCAATCAAAGGCTTTTATTGCTGACCATCACTTTCATTGGCTACTTGGGGTGAACAAGTATGTACTCAAATCCTTTCCAGCAATTGCAACTTTGTTCCTTTTAAATTGTGATTGTAATGAAATTAGTAATACAATATATAACTTTCACGAGCAATGCTCACTGCATTGTCGGTTGAAATGAGGAATTGGGCTTGATGGCACTATTTTACACAGCCTGAAGTCACCACTGGTAGAAAAAAATATTTAAATACACAAATAAATAAGTAAAGGTGAAAACAACAGTGTGACAGAAATATGATTGTTAAAAAATCAAGACATAAAAATATAAAAAGCAATCATGCAAAAACAACAAGACAAATGAGCATCAAGTTCACAGGCAACGCACCAACTCCTCCCCTCGTCCCATTGCAGGACAACTAGCCCTGGACACTGACCCCCGCTGCCCTGAAAGGAGGCTCGTTTGACCACGTCCGTGACCCTGTCACAAAGCTGCCTTTTGTTTGCCTTTAATATCCTTATCAAGTTTGTCTAGACACCCTGACAACCAACATCCACCCTACCACATCTCCCTCAACACACACACACACGCACGCGGTTAGTAGCCACAGCGGGACACCTGCGATGCACTGCTGAATAGTGTGAAGAAGGCATCATGCAATTGTCGCATTGTGTAGAAGGTACAGAACAACCATCATCTCTCAAAAGGTCAAACTTCTGCCTTGAATATTACACACAATTGTGACAAATGAAACCAGTAATGATATCTCCAACAAAGACTCTAAGCCTAATGACAAATTTCACTTCTTTTTTTTTTTACAGCAAAAATATACACGCTGCTGTGCATTTTGCGCATGTAAATCACTGATGTATATTAACTGTGGTTAAACTCACCTGGACCGCAACCCAGCTGGCATTGACCGTATGCTCTCCAAATGGCCCAAAACCTGCAAAATAGTGACTGTTACTTCAGCTATATGAATACAAAATATTGTCTCCTTTCATTGTGTCGCAATTTGGAATCAGTCTGCTTTTTTCCTGAAGTGCAATCACGAAACACAAAACACAAAATCTGTTTTATTCATTCAAAATTGTTCTGACACGGGGTCTTCGGTTTACGAAGGAGTTCAATTCCTTTAAGGGCGACATAAAGAAGTCTCTCGCTCACCTACACTAATGTAGAGGAGTCACATTCGACACAGTGAGCATCAAAAGGACTTCATGGTGGTCAATGATCACAATAGAACTGGAAATTGAACTTATTGTGACATAGGAAGGGCGGCCCGGTAGTCCAGTGGTTAGCACGTCGCCTTCACAGTGCAGAGGTACCGAGTTTGATTCCATCTCCGGCCTCCCTGTGTGGAGTTTGCATGTTCTCCCCGGGCCTGCGTGGGTTTTCTCCGGGTGCTCCGGTTTCCTCCCACATTCCAAAAACATGCGTGGCAGGCTGATTGAACACTCTAAATCAGGGGTGCTCATTAGGTAGATCCTGATCTACCGGTAGATCTAAGACAGGTCCCAAGTAGATCCGAGGAGTGTCGAGGAGAAAAATAACAAACAACCATTTGTGTGTCTTTGTACATGTTAATAATATATATTTTTTGTGTTAATGTACACTGCACCCTAATCATCTTATCAGTCTCATTTTCAGCAAAAAAAAAAAAATTAAAAATTAAATGAAGCGGGTAAATCTTGAATTTACGGTGGCGCGTGATTGGCGTGTGAGGTACAAAAGTGCGTTACATGCCTCAGTTTCAGGCTGCTTCTTATCAGGGCGTCCATGTGCGCGTGCGTGTGCATGTGCGTGTGCGCGCGCGTGTGTCGGTAAGGGTAGCTCCCGGGAGGTTAGTTGATCGAAAAGTAGATCTTCAATCCAAAAAGTTTGAGCACCCCTGCACTAAATTGTCCCTAGGTGTGAGTGTGAGCGTGGATGGTTGTTCGTCTCTGTGTGCTCTGTGATTCGCTGGCAACCGATTCAGGGTGTCCCCCGCCTACTGCCCAAAGTCAGCTGGGATAGGCTCCAGCACCCCCGCGACCCTAGTGAGGATCAAGCGGTTCGGAAGATGAATGAATGAATGTGACATAGGAAAGCATGTTACGGCTCAGTCGTAGTAAATTATTTGCAGTTAGGTTGTGTTGTACTGCGGTTAACTTCTAACTACTCATCAAGGTTTCATGATGATGTCGGTTTTAGCACGGAACTTAATAACACTGGTCAACAATTTTTTTATACTAAATTTGTGAATCAGAGATGCAAGTTAACTTTTCCAGATATATTGTGTATATGTTTTTTATTTATTTTATTTTTTTGGGCACTGATTTCGGGCCTGCACTCAGTTTCACGAGCAGGTCTTCATTCAATAAATTATATCATAATCCTATAATTTGTAGTGTAATAATATATTTATTTTTGAGTGAAGGGGTTGGGTCAGCAACAGGTGGACTTTGTTCTCTGAGATGTGATAGCTATAAATGACAACATGAGTTGTGCAAGCTTTTATAGGGCAAACTAACAAAAAATGAAAATATCTCAAAAACCTGATGTGCTAGAAAAAATGTGCAGTCACTTTTTTTCAATCCGTGTCAAAAATATGTTTGGGAAACACATAAAGCCATATCTGATTAAAATTTACAATTGACCCATGGAATACTTCCATTATTTCTCATGGGAACTTTAATTTGGAATTTCAAACAACTTTGGAGGATCTACTGTATTTTCAAAAGTCATCTTCAGCTTGAATGCAGGTATAGGTTAAATTTGGTATTGTAGCTTTCTTTGCTCCTTTCAAATGACCAAAAAAATAAGGGCATCAACACGTGCTGCCCGCATTGAGTAATATCCATATAAAATTACACTCAGAGGATGGAAAAAAAGTAACCATTTAGCTATGTATTTTTAATTTGATTTGACCCGCAAAATCAATGACGACAGGCGAGAGCTATTCCCTCACACAGACTTGTTTATATTGGGAACTACAGACAAGCACCCCCTTCACCCCCCCACCCATTACTCCAAGGGTCAGCGGGTGCCTGGGGGTTGGGTAGAGGGAGGATCAGTCTGTCTGACAGGCTACTCAATAGGAGCAGAGTGAGGGGTCGCTAGTTGCCAGCCGGCAAGCTATTGTTAGGAGGCCGTTCCCAGGCATCCTATACATCGATCATCAGCTGGGACACCTTTGTGTCTGGAAAGCGAGTCCGAGTCACTGCCCGCAGTACTTCTTTTTACATGGAACATTATGATGTCCTATCACGTGTGCTTGACGCTCAATTGGGGAAAAGAGTCTTGTGTAATTCCACGGTAAAATTTGCGATTTGCTTTAAAAAAGTAACGAAACCAACAATAATGTGTAGTTGTTCAGGGTGTAACACTTTTTGACTGATCTGATACATTTCGATATATGGTCTGACGATTTGACATAAAAAGATATATCACTTTTTTGAATGATACAATTTGATACAATAAAGGCTATGTTCAATATGATATTTTGATATAGGAACAATTGCTTTTCTGTTCATAAATCTATACTACCCGAAGGTAACTCCAAATAAACAATAGATTAGACAACAGATTTAAAACCAACAAAGACTTAATGATTCCAAAATGTAAAAAAAAAAAAGAAACCAATTGCGGCACTGACACCAGAACAAGCTTGTTCTGTTTTTTATACATCAACTTAATTTAAAAAAATAAAAGGGTATTAGGAATTTTGAGTATAAAATGATGGTAATTATATTGATTACATTGATCAATAATTTAAAAATGATGTGTCGATGTGTGACAGCATCGAGTTAAACTACTACAGCGCAATCGATTTAGCTGGATCGTAGGGCAGACACATTAATTCAATAGACTGTATAATTACACCCCTAATAAATATGTCAATGTGACATTCACTTTGCCCAGCTAAACATCACCACAAAAAATAAACAAACAACAGCGTTAAAAATAGTACAAGAAAGCATTAACCTGTCATGTCAAAAGGGGTATTTAATATAAAATACAGTACATATTTTTCTTTTTAAAGGGTAAGTTCAAATAGGCCCCTGTGAGTCTCCATCCTGTTACAACAGTTCGCTAGGGTTAAATGAAACGGGGATTAAACCCTTCCTTTTGTACCTGTGTTACTCGTCAACGTACAAGTCAACAGCTGTTTGAAAACGCAGTTTTTTTGTTGACATTTTCGGTTCGCAGGGAGCGAGTGACGTCATACACGCCCTCAAACTGGTCATCAGTCAGTGGAGCCTGAAATCATGTTTCTCTGACCTGTATTAAAAGCTTGGTCACCGTATTTATAGTAAAAAGTAGTAGCACGATCGTAGCAGCAGTTGGTGTTCTAGTACAAGTTGTAGAAGTAAAACAAGATTGTGCTTTATGTTCGAGCATTTTGTTCCAGCCGCGGTTGTTTTTTTTAAGTCCTCCAAGTTGTAATTGAGTTGATTGACTATAACAATGAACATTTGGATGACGTGCTATTCGGTTTAAACATTGACACCACAGCACTATTTGTACGTAGCGCGGAATAATTGTATCATTACAACTGTGTGTGTATGCATGTATGTATGTATGTATGTATGTATGTATGTATGTATGTATGTATGTATGTGTGTATATATTATATATATATATATATATATATATAATAAACTTTGTTGTCGCTTCTCCATTAAAACAGACCAGATTAAATAATTCGACCAGTCTCCTGCAAATGTGTGTTGTTATTTAGCATTGTAGCACGACATGCAAAACCAAATCGCTAAATCCAAAAGCATGCAGTTGCGCGGTGTCGATTGAGTACTTCTCTTGTCTGCAAAGGCAGCCGAGTGGAGCACAAGCAGGCCGACGCCATTAGCCGTTCGAGCAGCTGTCATCAACCAAACAACTTTTCCACTACTTCCACCATAAGACTAGTTTGCCGAGAGACTCGAAAAAGGGGGAGCAAAATAATGAAATAAAGACACACCTGTAACGACCACAGTCCGTTTACTGTTGTCCATTTCCCGTCGCTAGACGTCGAGCGTTTCGGTGTTCTATTCGGTCTGTGTTGTGCAGCAAGACCATAAAGCCTGCCCCGTTGACCCCCTCTCTGTGCAAGCAAAAGGACAACAACACAGACCTCAGACCACCAAACACCCAGGGCTTGAAGGAGGCGTGATGACGTCACCAGATACGTAAATACAACTACGGCAGCTGAAACGTGTCAAGAAACAATATACTAATTTAGCAAATTACAGTCGTGACTGTTCTTTTTTATTACTTCATCCGTGATCCGATAGTACAAAAAAACAGGGTGAAACACTTCATCATATCGGTTCTCTCCATTGAAATGCCATGAGTGCCGACCAAAAAACGCTTCAAATTTTTTTCTAAAAATACAACAAAGAGAATGTAAGGGAGTTCATTGATTTTATTCATTCATTCAGATATTTACATGTAATTCAAATTATTAATTAGAATTACATGTCAAAAAATTTTAAACACTAAAAAAATACATCCAGAAAAAGACATGAACGTTTTATTTAATAATTGTCAAATTAATTGGCACTTAATTAATTTTCATTTAATTAGTTATAAATCAATAAAATGTAAACACAAAATACCTACTTATTTAGAACCTGCTCTTCGAATGTCCTGGCCCATCTGTCCATTTTTAGTCAAACGTGGCATTCCTGGAGCACAACCTTTCGCCCACCCGTATCCTGAAGTCTACTTGTACTACTCATTTGAGTCTGTAGAGTGCAGTAGCAGATATTATAGTCATAATCCGCCTTTAAACACTTTCAGAGAAGAAGGCGAAGACAAATCACGTGCTCGTACGTCTGACGCTGTGGACTCTTAAATCGGATAAAATATCTTAACCATAGACTCATCATTATGGTACGTACTCCATTGGTCTGTTATTTAAAATGTCATCCAATCTTCACGGCAAAAAAATCTTAATTCGTGTGTATGGAGCTAAATGTAGCAGAAACATGGCGACAGGAAGTGATCGGTGGCTAGCTGGTTAGCAGTAAAGTCATGAAATAGGATAAAACATTTGTTTAAGGGCTTCTGATTAGTAAATACTGGAAGGTTTTCAGTGGAGCTGCAGATCATCTTCTTGTTTGAACGCCTTATTTGGGGAGCCGTTAACCAAACTGAATGTCGAGTGGACCAGAGGAGCTGTTTGTTACTCAATTCAAATATTGTTACAGTCAAAAGTAATGCTTATCATATGCACGCACGCATGCGTCGGAAAGTTTGTCAGTTTTTTTTTCGTTTTACAGCTTCCATTGTCTCTGCTGAAGACTGCCCAGAACCATCCAATGGTGAGCTTGAATTGATCCGTGTTTACTATTGTGCATTAGCACAGCAATGAAGCAACAACACAGCAATTCTAACCGTTTTTTGCTTTCCTGTGAAAGCTTCAATTGAGCATTTAGTTAGTTTTTATTTTAACGAGGAAAACAAAGAGCAGCATCATGTGGTGTGTCATTGTTTTTTGTTTCATTGTCTCAACAGCTGGTGGAGCTGAAAAATGGCGAGACGTACAACGGCCACCTGGTCAGCTGTGATAACTGGATGAACATCAACTTAAGAGAAGTCATTTGCACCTCTCGGGTACAACTAACCCCTGTCTGCTGTCAACACTTTTTTTTTACAGAGATGGGCATTTTGTCAATACTATACTGATGGATGCCCGTTTTGCTGATTTATAATTGGAAATTTAGGGGGAAAAAACTTCTGAAGGCAGTTAATTGCACAACATTGTATTTTGGGGCAAGTTTGTAATTGTAAGGTCAAAATGTGTGAAAAACTTGGAGAGATATGAATCCTTTTTCAAAGCACTGTACACTGTGTATGACACTTGACTTGCCTATCCCAGGATGGTGACAAGTTCTGGCGCATGCCCGAGTGCTACATCCGAGGAAGCACCATCAAGTATCTGCGAATCCCGGATGAAATCATCGATATGGTGAAAGAGGAGGTGGTGTCGAAGGGTCGTGGGCGGGGAGGTGCCCAGCAGAACAAACAGCAGGGCAAAGGAAGAGGAGGAGTGGGTCGAGGTGAATTTTACATATCCCGCTCTTTCACCTGCTAGAATACACTTGGTTGTTTCTGTAGTGTGCGATCTCAAGACCTGTGCTCTTGATTCGTCAGCCATTCCCTTTTAACACGTTTTTAGTAGGGATGTGAATCTCAGCACTGAAGACGATTCGATACACATCACGATCCACTGCCAGCGATGCGATACTTAAACGATACATGGAATTTTCTGGCGATACGATTCACCGTCGTCACGATGCGATACGATTCGATACACATTAAGTTCAAATCAATGCGATCCGATACGATACAATGCAATTTGTTGCGATATTGTGCAATTAACATGATGCAAATAAGGAAAGAAAAAAAGCTTTTAAAAAGATGGAATTCAGTATGGTATTACAAAAAGGATACCACTTTATTCCTTATAAAGAGTAGAACTTGTAAAACAACTTATTTAAGCCCTTTCACAATTGGGTTTTGTGCAAAGAAAATGTAAACAATTTGGCACCTGAGACTCACAGCTGTTGCTATAGTGTAAACACAGACTATTCTCACTGAGTGTCTTATATGAAATATTATATATATATATATATATATATATATATATATGTATGTATATGAATCTCTAGCGCAAGATGTCCACCCATCCACTGTAAGTGCAACTCTTTGCGCACTGTTCAGCGACACAGTAATCTCACTTCTCACTTTGTTGTACACATCGGGAATATGTTTGTAAGTGAACACAGACCTGTCTGGTATTTTATACCTGGGTTCCAAAACGTGCACGAGCTGTCTGAAACCCTCGTTGTCCACCACGCTAAGGCTGGAGGTCTTTGCATATGAAATAAGCACTGATCTTAGTTATAGCCATTGCGCGGTCACAGTGAGTTCCAAGGGGACTCCCAAAATAAGAGGCAATTTTTTTCTGATCCTGACCTGGTTTACCAAGAGTTTCTCCGGTGTCCGACGAGGAACTGGGCGTGGAAGCGGGGGAGCGGGAGGGAAACTTGTCGGTGATCTGGTGCCATCGGTTTAAGTGGGTCTGCATATTTGTGGTGCTGCCGTTGTATGGCTTCTTAGTGCGACATTCCTTGCAAATTACGGAGGTTTTATCAAGCTTTCCGTCTTTCCTTTCGAAGCCGAAGTATTTCCAAACATAGGATTTGAATGTTGCGGGTGCATTAAATATAATAGATTCCTCGCTGCTGCTTGCGCTAACTTCCATGTTTCGCTAGTTGTGTACCATCCGTATTCAACACAAAACGCAAAACAATGATGGTGCATTCATTGCGCCTAGGAAAGGGCAAATAGGTGACGTTTAACATGAATAAAACGGTTGCTAGAATCGGATTTTACCGATACCCACCAAATGCATTGTGATGAATCGCGATTTCACCCGTCAAAACGGTTGCTAGAATCGGATTTTACCGATTATGTTCCACACCCCTAATACCCATCAATGCATCGTGATGAATCACGATTTCACCGATACACATCAATGCATCGTGATGAATCGCGATTTCACCCGTCAATCGCATCGGACCCGGTGAATGAGCCGATGCACTCGGATCGCGGACGTGCGCATCGATGTATCGATTAATATCGATTATTTTCCACACCCCTAGTTTTTAGGGGTGCTTTGAAAACAAAAATAAAAAAAGGTACTATATTATTCGTATATAGTGCAACGTGATACAACACAATCTCTACTGTTAACTAAATACAGTGGAAGCGGGAGGACGACCCATGTGTTTTTACTTTTTGAGAGCTGAGCATATTCTTCAGCTCCTTTTCCGTTTTACCGCTCCCCCAAAAATAATTTCAACCAGAGTGGCACGAGTGGATAAGAATGAACTTAGTTGT
This sequence comes from Hippocampus zosterae, assembly GCF_025434085.1. Lineage (NCBI taxonomy): Eukaryota > Metazoa > Chordata > Actinopteri > Syngnathiformes > Syngnathidae > Hippocampus > Hippocampus zosterae. The sequence continues at coordinate 9,987,729 of NC_067458.1, read as the reverse complement.
ATCACGTCACATAATTGTGTTTAAAACCTGGTGCTGAACATTGCATAAGAACTAATTATGGGAAGTGTAGTCTTAATATCCAACATATATTGTTTTGTAAATGAAATGAATTTCTTCCTAGTTTGTTTTAGTATTCTAGCCTTCTCTCTCCTTTTTCCCGCCAGGTTTGTTTGGCGGTCGAGGCAGAGGAATGAGCGGCCCTGGACGAGGTCAGCAGCAGACGGATAAGAAAGCAGGCAAACCACAAGGGATGAAGAACCAACACTGACATGATGCATCATCAGCAAAGCACACAAGCCTCTTCCTCACCACGCCAATATAAAACCAACACTCAAATGGTCAAGCTGAAACATGATGCCTGGAGTTACTTTTTTTTTCTACTGCCAGAAAGATGTGATTTACTTTTTTTAAATTCCATTTTATTTTATTGTATCCTTAACTCAGTATATCACTCGCAACTGGCAGAATGCTTATTGTTAAAATGTAGTGACAATGTGTTTAGTTTCTTTATACAGTACACATAACAGTTTTCTGTCATGTGATGCACTGGATTAAACATTTTATTTCTAGTTTTGTTATCAGCTTCTCTTTTCGAGTGTAGTTTTCCAGCACAAAGTCGCAACTTCATTTGCATGCATATTCTCTTTTTCCCCTCTCAATTTTGCTCTTTAGTTTCTCCTTTCTGCTAATACCACATTCTGTGTTTACCACCGTTTTCATTGATTTGCTGTGTTATCCTGTTACCGGAGTTTCACAACAGGTGGAGCAGTTGCCTAGCTGCCCTCGGCCATGAAAAACTTCAGTTCAAGCACTTGGGTGAAGATTTGTGATGGGAGGGGAAAAATGTAGTTGCTTCAATGGTTGTTATTTCTTTTATTTGTCACTCGAAAAGAAGTGTAATGTATGAACATGCAAATAAAAGCGGTTTTGTTTATAGGTTTTCACTCATTTTGATCCAGAAGATTATCAGAATAAAATGCATCAACTGTATGGTAGAAAATATTGGAACAATTGTTGTGCCTACACCAAGTGAAAAAGAATGTTAATGTGGGCTTGGTCCCATCTTTGCGATTTTAGTAGCACTCTGGGAAAACTGTATAGGATGCTGGAATGTGTGACCGAAGATTATAGATGTTGGAACTTAAATGTGACCTTGTTCACAGTCTCTTGTTTTATGCCGAGGGTGTTTCCATTCTTTAAAAAATAAACTTACTTATAGCTTTAGGGACCTTGCAGTAGAAACTTACCAGTAAATGGTTTGGTTAAATTGAGTAATTAAGTTCGAGGGCAAACTGAGGCACTATTTGAGTACAGATTCACTCCCTAAAAAAAAAAAAAAACACGCACATAATGTGATTTTTGTTTTCCAGTGCAAAGGGCTCTCATGCATAAAAATGTAATTCAAAGATGGCACAAAATTGCTGAACAGCAAACAAACATTAAGTCCAAGAACTCATCTTGTGCATTTTTTCCTGAAAATTAATTAAATAAAAATTGTTTTCAGATATAATTACATATTATACACGTACTATGTTTGTCTGGCATGTCATTCCAAATTCCCACCCCCCCCCCCCCCGAAAAAAAAATTGGCATATTCACTTTGTAGTTTCGGGCAATATAAGAACCGGTGAAGCCAGGGTCATTTATGCTAGGTCATTTAGTGATTACCGGTAATAGTAACAGTCCAACTTAAAATTATAGAGTGGACAGCGAGAGGGACAAATGGAAAAAAAATCCATGTATTATTGACAACCACTGAAAATGCATTGGTCATGTTTTTATCTTTCTTTTCAAACAAAAAAATGTTGAACAACACTGGTAAATGCTGATTTGCTCCACTTGGAAAAAAAAATAAACCAAAAAAGTTAGAAAGTATTGTTAAGAATTCCAAGGCGAATAACCGGGTGCGGAGCCACATCTATGTGGGGGTCCACTGCAGGAGAGAAAAAAACGTTTATAGTAATACATTTGATTCTTTAATTATTTATTTTTAATCAGGGGATACTTATTTGTCATGTCCTTGTTTATCGTAGTTGTTTGTCATTGATAATACTAGTGTAGTCTGTAGTAATGGAGACCAATTCCTTGTATGTTCTACATAGTGGGTCAATAAAGACAATTCTAATTCTGATTCTGATATGCGGCCGTGAGCCACCAGTTGCACGCCCCTGAGCTATATAGAGCAAACGCAAAGACAAGTTGCATTCGTCTTGCATCCGATTTTCCATAACCCCATCAATTACTCTACCTAACAAGAAGAGGAAAATGTATCATACTTTTACATACTCTATATCACATATCTACTATGAACAGGGACTTTCTGGGGTGCCCCAAACATGGCGCCCCATCGACACATGTGTTGTACATTTTTCAATTGGTTAAATATCACACGGGCGGCCCGGTAGTCGAGTGGTTAGCATGTTGACTTTGCAGTGCATAGGTGCCGGGTTCAATTCCAGCTCTGGCCTTTCTGTGTGGAGTTTGCATGTTCTCCCTGTGCTTGCGTGGTTTTCCTCCGGGTCTTCCGGTTTCCTCCCACATTCCAAAAACTTGCATGGCAGGCTGATTGAACACTCCAAATTGTCCCTAGGTGTGAGTGTGGGCGCGAATGGTTGTTTGTTTCTGTGTGCCCTGCGATTGGCTGGCAACCGGTTCAGGGTGTCCCCCGCCTACTGTCCGGAGACAGCTGGGATAGGCTCCAGCGACCCTTGTGAGGATCAGGCGTTTCGGAAAATGAATGAATAAATATCACACAGTTATCACCATCCTATCAACAAAGGGGGCCCAGGTGCCCTTACTGAGAAGTATGCCAACATAATATGTTCGAAACTAAATTTTGTGTTTGTAATTTGTGCCATCAGAAATATAAGCATAGTGTAGTTGAGTGGCATTTGAATCTAAGAAAATATATTTTTAATGTTACTTAGGATGTGTTCACAGTTCACATTCGTTTCTGAGGTCAGAAGATGCTAGAAAACTATATTTAAATATTTGTGTGTAGGTGTGTGTGCGTGTGTGTTTATGATTTATCATTTAGGAAGGTTCATCTCAATATCAGTCGTTGTCAGCCAATCATCACCTTCCTTTCTTCTTACCTGCGTCACACTACTTGTGTTGCCTTGGTAACCACCGATGCGCTAAACACACACACACACACACACACACACACACACACATACACACTCGCTCTCTGTTTTTCCTCAAGGCCTCTTGCAGTATGAGAATGAAGGCGACTTGCAGTTGCTGATGCAGACAGGCTGCGCACGTCATCGAAGGCCTATTTTTATCAATGGGTGCAAAGTATACCAAGATGTACAGCACAGTTATAGAATTACATTTCATTTTTCTCTCCATATTTCATACCTCCTATCTTTATTTCTGTATTCATCCTTGACCTATCCATTTCTCCGAAGAGCTGAGTGGATTGTTGCAAGGGTTTGAACAAACCTTCTGATGTGATATTAAAATTGCAAATTTGGACAGATACACAAGTGAGCAAACCTATGACCGTGAATGTGTCTTAACATGTGAAAGGTGCAAATGTCTATTGTAGGCTGAAAACTCAAAAGTGTGTTTTTACAATGCTTAAGCCGCAACAAGCTTCCCCAACAGCACTCGAAAATGAGCACCTTCAATTTCCGCCACATTTCTATAGAAACCTGACGTCACAGGCTCCGTCACATGATCCTCCCGCGCATTGCTTTGCAGTTGTGGATGGTGCCAACCTGTGACGCACAAAAGTCTGGTAACTCTTTAATGGCCAGCGGCATCTTATGAAAGAAAAAATGTCTCCACTTCCCCCGAGCAGGAAAATAGCATACTTTTTGCTAAGTAAACTAGAAAAAAACAGTTATCAGGATGGTAATGCTATGAAATGCTTTGCAAGTATAGTTCTGTAGCCACAATTTAGTTTTGAACATCATTGTTGGGAATTCAAGTGTGTTTCTTTTGGTTTTAATAAAACCCTAATGTATAAAACCGCCCAAGAGGTGGGATGTTTGGGAACATTTTCCTATATTTTGTCACTGTCTTGTACTACAACTTACCACTATGTGTGAACTGAACTCCATTGTGTCATAAATAGACAAGCAATACAAGTGACGCATGTCAGTGATTCCCACTTAATTTGCCCTAAAATGAGTCTTTATTTACTCATTTATCATCCATCCATCCAGCCACTCATAGCGACAGACAGAACAGTTAAATACTCTTCCATCACTTGGCAGAAGATACAAATAACCATGCACGCACACAATGGAGTACAGTCATATTTTTTTGTTTTGTTTCATAAAACAGGTCCAGATTTCACGGTGAATAGGTTAATTTGTGAGTAACTTGAGACAAAATTAATCATTTTCCACCCAAATAAAAACAACATATCTATTTTGCAAGTAACATAAAGCCGTCACTTTATTCGGTTTTTTGGGACACATAACATGATGTGGCAGGCCGAATCTGGCCCTTGAGTTTAACACATTAATACTAAGATATCCTTTATTTGTCCCACACTGGGGAAATTTACAGCCTCCAGCAGCAAGAATGTAGGTAGAAAGAAGAAAGAAGAAAAAAAAACAACAAACACCGTTCAATTAAGTGCAGTATAAACACAAAATGGATAAATCGCTGTGCTATTTACAATTGTCTTTCACATCATTTAATTATTATTATTATTATCATTATTGTTGTTATTTTTATTCAGCAGCCTGACAGCAGTCGGTAGGAACGAGCGTCGGTAACTCTCCTTCTTGCAGGTCTATAACAATACAGTATTTGCATTTTACATAAGAAATCCCTTGAATATTGTGCATATTGTTTTTCATGCACTAAAAATCAAAGCAGAGTGAGACGATTGCCTTCTCTCCTATCTATGGACGAACTCATTGAAATCGAAGACGCGTTTGACTGCTACTGCGCATGCGCTGTTGTGACATAAGCCAATTTATGCGCATAGAAAAGCTCCAGGCGGCGTCAGCTCGCCAGCATTGCTCGGCGCTCGCATCCAGCTGCCAACAGCAGAAGTGGCATAGTGTAACTTTTCACCCCGAAACTAGTCTGACAGTTTATGGCCTTGCCACAGTGCTAAAGGTGTGTCAAAGAAAGGGAAAGATTCCAAAAGAATGATGAAGAAGGATATTAATTTGACTCTGAGCGACGCAGAGATTAAGCCCCACCTTCGCGACGTTGACGGCATTTTGGGCCCCTCGGATTTGGGACTGCTCAAACTGTCCTCGCCGGAATTGGAGAGGCTGATCATCCAGTCTAACGGGATGGTCACAACCACGTCGAGTGGCTCCCACTTCCTGTTCCCAAAGCCCGTGACGGACGAGCAAGAGTTCGCCGAGGGATTCGTCAAGGCGTTGGAGGATCTGCACAAACAGAACCAGGGACCGGCGAACGGCACTTTGGATCTGGTCCACAACATCAACATCGCCGCGGTTACGACGCAGCTGGATCTGCCCGTGTACACGAACCTCAGCAGCTACGGCAGCGGGCCCTCTGAGACCACCGTCAACTATTCCACGGACACGGTGCCTTTCCCACCCCCACCGCCGCCTCACCTTTTCGCCGGAGCGCCTTCGGCGGAGCCGGAGCTCTCCAGTCGAGCGCACCCGCCCAAGGAGGAGCCTCAGACGGTGCCGGACGTGCAGAGCTTCGGGGACAGCCCGCCGATGTCTCCCGTCGACATGGACTCGCAAGAACGGATCAAGGCCGACAGGAAGCGGCTGCGGAACCGGATCGCCGCTTCCAAGTGTCGCAGGCGCAAACTGGAGCGGATCTCCAGGCTGGAGGACAAGGTGACGACGCTGAAGAACCAAAACACCGACTTGACGTCTACGGCCAACGTCCTCAGAGAGCAAGTGGCCCAACTCAAGGAAAAAGTCCTCACTCACGTCAACAGTGGCTGTCAGCTGTTACCACACGAGGTTCAGGTGCACTAGACCAGCTTTTCACAACGAGAGGCAAATTTTACATGAGACAAATCTCACGGAACAACAACAACAAAAATCACTAAAACCATACAAACTGAAATCATGACAATTGATCACAAGAGTTAGGTTGTAAAAAAACAGCAAATGCTTGCATCGAGTGGTTTTCAATTTTTGTGGATCTCCAAGCTCCACAATAATGACCTATACTAAAATATACAAAGCTAGTACTCCAAAGTCCTAAAAAGCAAAAAGATAAGGCAGAAGTTGTATTCCCCAAAAGTCTAATCATTGAGTATATATTATATGAGTTCGACATGTGGAACACCAAGTACTGTCATGTATTACAAATGAAGACTTGTATCATTTAAATATTGAATTCAATGTTTCTGTCGTATGCCACTAGAGGGAGCCTTCCTAAAACTTTTGCTGCACTCTGTTGTATGAATGGCAACAGATAATTGTGCTTTATTATTTAACAGAAACCCCTTTAATTGTTCAGATCGTCACTAATTTTGGACCCAATTAGGTGAAATTGGATAATTTGCTGTTTCCATGGCACAGTAATTGGGAATCACTGCTCTTGACAAGGAGGACCCTGAATGACCAATGCTCTACATACAGTACACTCATCAGTGGACAGTGTGTTGTACAGTGATGTCACTCAACTTCATGTATCACAAGGCAGCTTTTATTAACAAATCTGGGTTTCCAAACTAAAGCGCTAATCAAACATTCATGGTCAGACGTCCAATTAAGTAATGTGGTGGGCACTTAGGAGACTTGCTCTGAGGACCTTACATTTATTCATATATGCAGTGTTATGCGTCAAATGTACTCTATGATTACAGCATAAGGTGCACCTGTACAGTTACAAGGGGTGCTTAGTACCATCACCGTTGGGGATTTCAAGGTACGCTCACTTACCGCCAAATTTAATATTTTTAATTTGATTGTTTAATATTTATTTAAGTGTTTTTCAGACAAATATTTACTGTCATTTTGACTGCTATTCTGTTAGCCTATGACTGACAAGTTAAGGATCCTCTTGATTATTATTTGTTACTTTTAGAAACAATGTTACATCAAAGGTATGACTTTTATCGTTGTGTAGGGTGGTGTAAAAATGCTAATATATGAACTCATATATTAGCATTTTTGCACCATAATATATTAGCTAATATATCTATTTTATCCATTTGAACCCCCACCCATAATGTTGCAATGCAGTTGGTCACCACTGCAAGCTTTACAGAGAAACATGTATTGCTTGGATGGTATTACATTTCCCAGGTGCACATACTGATGTTTTTAAAAAAAAAATTGCATGTTGTTGACAAACTCGAATGTAACCAGCAGCTGAGTGTCACATTATGCAATTAATTAGCTGTGTCATCCAGTGTTCAAGTTTTCTATTTCAGCATTCGGAATCTCATATCAAGCCTGCAGTTAATTCTGTTTATCTTGTGAAATAAATTGTCCTCTATTAAAATCTGTTTGCTTTCATTTTGTAAACATTTTACTTCAACACAAGATTGGTTTTCAATGAAATAATTAAAATTTTAATGGATGTTTATAGTCTTTCATATAAGTAATCCTTCACCATATTTTGAGTCATGATATTCCACTTCTTTGTGGGTTTTTCCTAAATTCTGTATTCATTAAAAAAATTGAAAATGGAAAAAAATTAACAAAGCCGTATCGGCAGACATCTTTAGAAATGTGCACAATATAGTTAGTAGTTTTTTAGTCTCTATTTTTACTTGTTTGTTTTCAATTGTGTCATATTTTATTTTCTCTTCAAATGACAGTAACGTTTTTTGTTCACGGCACATCTCTGCCTTCATCTGCAGGCTAGCTCGTCAACAGTACAATTTTTGCTTCACAAGGACTGGCATAAGCTTAATTTTATACCATTAATAATAAAACCTATTCATCCATTTTCTATCGCGCTTGTCCTTATAAAGGTCGTGGGTGAAAATCAGGAAATCCTATCCCAGCTGGCTTTTAATTCAGAATTGTGTGGAAGACATCCCCATGTGAAAAATAGAAGAGAGGACATAGCTTTGCTCTATCATTTTTTTGGGAAAACTGTTGGTGTCAAGTCCAGCGTATCATGTGATTCACTGCTTTCTTCTTCGACTATCTTGCTAAAAAGGTCATGGCAACAGGGATTTATGCATGTGGTGGGACACAACTTCCCAGGAATAATAATTCTTATTTAAAATATTACCGGTATGTATAAAAAAGAAACATATTTAAATTTCATTGTAACTGTTTTATCTGAGATTCACTTTGGTCATGTGTGTAGGATAAGAGCGAAATTGCACTTAAGGGGAGTACTCCAGACTTATTTGGTATTTTAAAAACTCTTTTCAAGCATTTTTTTCTTAGTTAAAAAAAAGATTTGATCTCAGGTAAGTAATTTGATTCAGAAACTGCATATTTTTTTTTATTTTGTATGTGTAATATTTCAAATTTGATGGGTGGCATGGCGGCTCAGTCCAGCGGTTAGCGTGTCGACCTCACAGTGCAGAGGTTGTGAGGTCGATCTCGGCTCTGCCCTTCCTTCTCTCCATGCCTGCGTGGGTTTTGTCTGGGTACTCCGGTTTCCTTCCACGTTCCAAAGACATGTATGGCAGGCTGATTGAACACTCCAAATTGTCCCCAGGTATGATTGTGAGTGTGGATGTTCGTCGCTATGTGCCCTGCGGTTGGCTGGCAACCGGTTCAGGGTGTCCCCCGCCTACTGCCTGAAGACGGCTGGGATAGGCTCCAGCATTCCCCGCGACCCGTGAGAGGATAAAGCGGTTCGGAAAATGCATGGATGGGCGGCATGTGAAATGCCCTCCAATTCTGGAATAAGCTAAATTCTGAATAAAGCTTAGATTTTTGGTTGTCATGTCTAATACCTTTGAGATATGTTGTGAATTCCATGTATTAAATGAGTCGATGAATGACACAGCGCGATAGTTGGCCAATCAGTGTCATGCGTAAAGAAAAACAACAGTGCACTTTCAGTTAGTAATGCTTTTATTGTTTTACCACAAAGCACAGATAAAAACACAACAGCATATTCTTTAATCTTACTGGACCAAACTGAAGGTGAGGAGGGGGTGGGTGGAATAGGCAATGAGACAAGACCAAATGCACATAAGGATCTAAAGTCAACAAGTGCTGCTGAGCTGGATAGCATTTTGTTGTAGTTACTGTATTGCTTGTAACTGTAACTGAAACATTCATCCTCAAGCAGGCCTGGTGATATAAATGCAAACAGCAACATGGCTCTTTTGTTGTTACCAAGATTTGTTTATTTTCCCCTCTCCTCTTTTTTTTCTTTTTTGCAAGCCTGAGTCAATAGAACACGACATCAAAGAGTCAAAGGTACCATTTTTACACTTCTGTTTCATAAAGTGAGGAAGACACGAGATAGGAGGATTCATTTTAACAGTTCGGAAAAGAAACAGTCACCACCAGAAGGACAAAATTAGTTTGTCTTGATTATCAGCTTAAATAAAATCATCGCTCGCTCTCTGACTGGTACATTATAACCTGACATGTTGACAACTGATAAAATACATGCCTCAAAATAGAAAGGATGGAAAAATGCCTTATTTAAATTTAATAAAAAGTTTCATGCTTTGTCCTCAATTCTTTGAGTTTATTCTCACGAGGGAGCAGGGGTAAACTTGAAAAATCTTTAATGAAATGAAATAAAATGACCCAAACTTGTGTGGAGCGAAACCACCATAACATTATATTTTAACCAACAACTGCTGAGTTTGTTTCATAAAGTTCTGACTTTTTTGAACTGTAGGGCATGTTTTCATTTTAATATTTGATAAACCACGTGAGCATCTAACCAGATGACGGGAATGAAATAATCAAGCCAGTCAAGATGATCGGCGTGAATTGCTTTACCCTATGATAAATACTATTCTGTGTAAATATGAGGCAATTTAAAGTCTGTTCAGCACCGTCATATTAAATATGTTACATCCATAATATTTCCGAGATCATTTGAAGCTTTGGTACATTGTGCATTAAATACAATAGTTCCTAATATTAGTTTTTTTCAATTTGTTTTATTAGCAGCTGCATTCAGATTGGATGATAAATATAATTTGACACATTTATATTGAATAAAGTAAAATTTCAAGTGTTAAATTTGTGATTTTGCCACATGAATCAAACTGACCAGGACACGAGGTAAGGAATCAATTACACACAAACCATCCATACAAACTTCACAACTAAGACCTGATTGATGCATATAATACTATCTTCATAGAACTGCATATCTTTTAAAAATTTACTTCCTGAAACCTATATATATATACAGAATGTGTGTGTGCATGTGTATACGTTTGATATATTTATATATTTTATACAATAGTCTTATATAAACACCTGAAATACATAAAATTAAATAAAATGCTATTTTGTCAACTCCCTTTTCTCTATATCTTCTTCCACCCAGTTCTTGATGCAGTAAAATAATACAATACACAATAATACAAAAACGTTTGAGAAATGTAAAAACCAAAACAAATAACATGTAGACACAATGTGAGACGCACATATTCATACATGAATGTATAAGAAAATGAACACGGCTGTATTTAAGCGGTCCGTTTCACAAAGCAGGTTCAACAAACCCCGAGTCTAATCCTGAACTCGTGAGTTGATCTACTCAGCTAGAGCAAGGGCGAAGAGGAGGGTTGCGTTATTCACCCTACTAGAACTGGAAATAATGTGCTCAAATGGCGAGTTTGAACACATTTTCAGATAAACGTGCAACATTGCTGCAACTGCTAAAGTTGAGGGAGAACATAGCTGCCCGGGTCAATGTCTAAAATTCAACATCGTCCTTCGCACTCACAATAATATAACAGGAAAACTGCTTGAATGGAGGCCCATTCATTTATTTAGGTGCGACCTTACGGGGTAGATCCGCATTTGGCAACAGCTAAAGATTAAAAATAAAAACATTGCTCAAACTGACCTTGGCATAACACACTTTTCTGACCACCCTGCATATAGTTGCCTTGTTTAAGGCAACTATATAAAAACAAACAAACAAACAAAAAACCCTCCATTTGCGAAGATACGCAGCGCAATACACAATCTGCTGGGATGTGAAAACACGACAAGGATCATGTTGTAGATGTACGGGCAGATTAGGTTGTGCATGATGTTAAGACTGTGACATGCAACGGTACCGCTCAAAAATATAATTGTCTGCAAATACTAAAACATCTATGCGCGGTCTGATAACCATCTCTTGATGAATTGTTAATTCTCTTTGCGGTAATGCTGCACCTTCATCCACAGGATCCTTTTCAAGAGGACATGGCCTCTTTGTCCCAAACCTGCTGTGCTTAGTGGACTTCACATATGGTGACTCTTTTTTTTTTTTTTTTGGAAGGCAGACGGCAGGGCTAGGCTACGCCAAAATCGTATTCAATCATTCATTCAATCAATCTGCTGAATGATTGAATGAGGAAATTAAATGGAGTGTGTGGCTTTGAAAGAGTGGGTTCATTGGGAAAAACTTGGTCCCGAGACCAGTTTAGTTTCAGAGTCTGTTACTATGGTAACAGACTGAGAGCTCAAGTTACCGCTCTCTTTGAAACAGACTGGTGTTACTCCTCTTTCTTTAGTTTGAGTTACCTCTCTTTTTGAAACCAAAAACTCAGCGTTCCCTCTATTTCAGGGTTAACAGAGTTTTCACTGAACCTGCTTTGTGAAATGGACCCCAGGTGGAACGGTACTTCCTACCGAGTACGCAAAACAAGACTCCACCGTTGACTTCCTGTTCACCAGATCAACAAACAGAAAGGTACTGTAAACATCAAAAGGATTTAAATAGCTCTCTGACGGTGGATGTATGCCATCAAATCCTTTTAAACACACGAAAACAAACAAACAATCAAAAAATCATGAAGAACCTCAGTTTGAATAGACTCTGAAACATGGTGGGGTGATTTAAAAATAATAATAAATAATAAAAAAATTACAACTCTTTTTTTAGGGGGGGGGAGACAAAAACAAAAGCACCTCAAGAGCTGATTTTCTGAGAGAATTTCAAACACTTTTACAAGATGCTTCCTGGGACCACCAGCCAATGGTCCTCCCTCAGAAGAAGGAAGCTGGAAAATGGGTGAAAAGGGTGATTGATGGACAATGGAAAAAGGGAGCAGATGGGGATCTTTAGCATGCACAGTCCTGGTGTGGTGGAGCAGGCTGCTCTGTTAGCTGGGGGCCCTGCTTGGCCCCCGTGATGGCAGGATCACCAGCATCCAGGCTCTCTGACATCTTTTCACATATAATGTCGACCAGACGCTCAAAGGTCTGCTTTACGTTGATGTTGTCTTTGGCACTGGTCTCGAAGAATTCGAAACCTGGAACGGGGAAAGAGGACAAAAATGCTGAACGCTCATGGGGCTCATCTGTGTAGGACAGGTGTGATGTTTCAAATGACTTCTGTTAATTTCGCAAAACATAATATGGTTTAGTTCAGTTCACCAGAGAACGGTCAGCACTTGTCAGACTTAATGGGATAGCATTAACTCCATCAGATGTCGAAAGCCGCGGTGTCCAAACGTTTTCTTTGGAGGCCCGCAAGCAGAAAAAAGGATGGATGCAAGGGCCACTCAGAGACTTCAATATTAATTTAATCATCACCATCAACTATAACAATCCGACTGGTTAGCATGTCAGCCTCACAGTGCAGAGGTGCCGGGTTTGATTCCGGCTCCGTGTGGAGTTTGTATGTTCACCCCGTGACTATGTGGGTTTTCTCTGGGTACTCCAGTTTCCTCCAACATTCCAAAAACATGCATAGCAGGTTAATGGATCAGTCTAAATTGTCCCTAGGTGTGAGTGTGAGTGCGAATGGTTGTTCGTCTCTGTGTGCCCTGCGACTGGCTGGCAACCAGTTCAGGGTGTCCCCTGCCTACTGCCCGAAGACAGCTGGCATAGGCATCAGCACGCTCACACGATGTGAGGGTACCCAGATTACAAAATGGATGGTTGGATGATGAAGAGTGTTACTTGTGTCACTCTCCACTTCACCTCTACCCCATCCTCCTCAGCTGACACTGACAGCAGTGCTTATTGAAAGGGGGAAGAGCTTCTGGCTCTTGTTTTACACACATTCGGTGGCATCATAAAAAACATTGAAACTAGACTTTACACAATCATCAATTTTGGGTTCGATCAGCAAGTTTGGGGGGAAAAAAACCCATAGGCGATCACAGATTCGATCAGAAGATGGAGCAATATATTTATTGAAACAATATTTAAACCTCAGCTACGCGTGCTAATTTTTGGTTTATCTTAGAAGCTGGCTGTGTGGTACAAGTCCCGGTGTCCAAAGACTGCAAAGATTATTTTGTTCTCCGTTTGTCCAGTTTCAACCTGGCCCGTTTTCCATTTTCAAAGCTGTTTGGCTCTGGCGTAGCTGTGCCGATTCAGCTTTATCTACACAAATTGTATTGATTTACATTTATATTTCATCGCCTCATGAGAATAGCTCATCTCAAGTTTGGTATGATCTCTTTATAGCTCAGATCCTCGCTAAGCAAAAGTCTAGTGTGTCTGTCAGCAATGGAGCTCTTTCCGTGTTTATTCAAACAACAGGTCTGCCATCTGTTTGCATCTGTGACTGGCTGAATGTCGGTGGCTATGAGGAAGTAACCTTACGCTGAGTGATGAAAGCTATTTTGAATTAAAGAGATGTTAAAAATTAAAGAGATAACAAACATGGTGTTGTTCGTTTTCTTTTTATCTAACTAAAATGGATTTCAGACTTTTTAACCAGTCAAAAAAAGGAAAAAAATGCAAGAACACTATTATTTTGTGATAGGATGGTCGAGCCCACGGAGACGGAACTTTGCCAAAGGGCTTCACAACATGCAACATGGCAAAAAAATAAATAAAAAGATTGGCTTTCGGGCACACATACACACAATGGGAGCACAGAACAACCCCGGAGTGAACGAGGTTGTGTTTGCTGTAATGTATTATTTCGCAGATCTGATCTGTGACGTCATTGATAGATTACACAAATTTAAAAAAAAATCAAACATTTTCGATCCAGTCGATCATATTGGTGTGAAGTCTACTTGAAAATTTTCATTGTTTTAAAAATATTTTTTTTATGAAGTGCTAGTTTTATTCTTTTTTCTATTCTCCACTCCACTGGGATAACGCTGGTTCATTTTCCTCGACCAGTGCACCATCAAGTTTATTTTGCTAATATTAAAGTTGCTAAATCAATTCTGCACATGTACAGGAATAAAATGGAATAAAATATAATATTCAGTGCGTGAGAAGGGATCCAAATGATCACGATTACACATTTTGCAATGTCGGTTAAGACTCAAAATAATAATTCCTTTAAATCTAAGAAACTTTATTCATTCGTATTTAGGACATGTTTGAGACCAGTTGCCTATGTTAAATCCAGCCAAGCGTTACCACAAACACGGTTCCGGGCTGTGAAAAGAGTAATAGACGACAGAGAGAGGCTGAATGCAAATTGTGAATCACAAATTTGCACAGCGTATATGTGTGTACTCACCGAGATGTTCAGACAGCTGCCGGCCTCTGTCTCCACTCACCATGCGCTCATCGTCCATATCGCACTTATTTCCAACCAGCAGCACCTGGGCATTATCCCATGAGTATGTCTTAATCTGGGTAGACCTGAAAGCAAACACACACGTCACGCCAAAATAAACTGTAGCACAAGACTGGGACACACACACACACACACACACATATAATATATATATATATATATAAATATATATATATATATATTATATTACTTGCCTTCTACCGCCTTTATTACCGATTTGTCTTACTGTTTATTATGCATGTTAAATCGCTCCATGTACAGCACTTTGTATGCAGCGATGGCTGTTTGAAAGTGCTCTATAAATACTGTTGACATGACTTGACTTGACTTATGCTTTACAGTTTTGTGCAATTTTTGTGAACTCAATATATTAAAATAACTGCTGCATCATGGGCCATCGTTTTCAACCCTGCAATGTTTGTTTTTAAAGTGTTATTTATTTGATATTCCTCTATTTACTCAGGATGCGGACAAAAACCCGCATAGTTGAAATCTGTAAGTAACTGACACCCTCCCTCAAAATAAAAAGTGTGTGATTGGGCAAAGCACTCAAAACAGAAAAGATCATAAAGCATCAACGCTTGCAAAAACACATGAGAACACAAACAAATATGCATAGCAGTATATTATATAAATGGAATTAAGTAATTCAACTCACATTTTGGCATTTACACAATAACAGATGTAAGGGAATACATGAAAGTTGAACTGACAAAGTAGACAACAAGTATAAGTCGGCTAACAACAACAATACGATCGAAATAGAACATTCATTCATGAGTTGTTAGCTAATATTCCTCCTTATTAATGAATAATATTATTTACACATTCATTTTGAACTGGACCAGGTTGAAATATCCCAATATTTCCCTTCTCACCCAGGTTGAAATATCCCAATATTTCCCTTCTCACATACCAGTCCTGGACGGCGTTGAAGGATTCCTCATTGGTGATGTCATACATGAGGATGAAGCCCATGGCACCCCGGTAGTAAGCTGTAGTAATGGTACGGTAACGCTCCTGACCCGCCGTGTCCTTGAAATCAGAGAAATTTGAATGAAACATCTGTTCACTTTTACGTTAACATGCAGGAAAGAAAATAACAGTTTCATGGTTTACGACCTATTAGGAAATACGAACAGGAGATCTAAGTTTGGAAAATATGAATTTTATATTAACTACATTGTCCATTGCCAGTGAGACTACAGTGTATTGACTCCTAACTGAAGTTATTCATTGGCACTAAATGACTACCGGTACATTGAATCACCCCTGCGACTCAAGTTAGGATAAGACACACAGAAAAATGATGGGTGTACAAGTAAATATTGAATCGCCAATTCAGAGAAGGGCATTTGTTTATCATGCTGCTTTTAACTCGTATACCATTGAGTCAAAAATCTTGAGTGGAGTGCACCCTAAATGTGGGATTAAAAATCAAAAACAAAAAAAAAAAACCCAACCCTACTCTTAATGTTGAAAATGCATGGCCCAGGTGAGATCGCAACACATCTTGCAAGACAACAGCAAGTCAATAAAGGTGAACACTCTATTGTTCTATATATCGAGCATGTTGATCAACGATGACGTTAATATTTTGACCGAGCAACAGATTAATTATCCCCCTCTCTTTATACAGCTGCAATCTGTAACTGTTGCAAGTACAGTACATTGGTACAGGCTGTCCAATGGCAAAACAGGATCCAAATGGTCCACACAGTTGCAGGAATAGTATGAGTTTTCTTATGGCTCTTTTCCTTGTTATACGATGGCAAGAATATTCGTCTATTTAGAAAAGTGCAGTGCCGATGTATTTTAAATACTCGTCTGCTCATCCACTCAATGTACTTGCTTGGAGAGGACAGGGTTAATATTTCTGTGACTAAAATGTCAGTGTAGGTAGCGCTGAGTGTTGTTATGTAACAGACACACGGTGAGTGCCCTATATATAGTCAACGGATTGTGTAAATAATTACATTCAAATGAGATAATTTTCAAGGATGCAGGGTCATAAAGGCATACTGTACTAGATTCGTGCTGATGTGTATCACTTTTTTTTTTTTACTGCTACTAATGAATGATTCTATTTTAGTGGGTGCGAGGGGGATGCGTGATGCTGACTTCTTATATCCATTTAATACATCATGGAAATGCCTTATTGCATTTAAATAAGTGCGCTCCATCTAATTAGAGCTCAAAACACCCTCATCTTTACGTGACTTGTTTGAGAGCGTTGCATAAATGGGGGATGGGAATTTTGCGCGTGTGTGTTTGGATAACTGAGGCTATTTTCTCAGAGATGTCGAGTAATGGGGGAGGGGGAGCACAGCATCAGTCACCCTACGCTCTTTTTCTGATTGTCTTCCTTCCTACAGGCAAGACCTGAAAAAAGGCTGACATCGGAGGCAAACATATGCACGCACAGACCTACAAACTAAAATAGACACACAGTATGTTTACCTCTAAAAAAACAGGAGGGCATACAGATAACCCTGAGATATTTATCCAAAAGGGCAGACAACATTAAAGTTCACCCATCTTTAGACCCTTACCACTGATGTAATTTTACCTGCAGTGCTTAGTTTCCGGCGCCATATTCGAGAGCACCAACGTAAAAGGAAAACACGATGAGAAGCCTTATCCACTTTTGGCGTTATCGGTCATCGGTCAACCAATTCCAGTCCAATTTCTACCTTAAAAATATTTCTTGGATTCACCTTTAGATGGATTTTCATTATATCAAAACACATCATGAAATATTTCACTGTGTGCAGTGAATTTATATTACAAGAGTGAATATTGTCATTTTTTGTACTGTTAAAATAAATAAGGTTTCCTGAATTGCATTGAAGTCAACAAAGGACTTACCCAGATTTGTAGTTTAATCCTCTTATCATTCCTATAGATGGTCTT
Source organism: Hippocampus zosterae (assembly GCF_025434085.1). Taxonomy (NCBI): domain Eukaryota; kingdom Metazoa; phylum Chordata; class Actinopteri; order Syngnathiformes; family Syngnathidae; genus Hippocampus; species Hippocampus zosterae. The sequence goes on along the minus strand of NC_067458.1, from coordinate 9,970,242 downwards.
CACCTTGAAGTCGATGCCCACCGTACTGACAAAGGCGGGTGTGAAGGAGTCATCGGCGTAACGGAACAGGAAAGAGGTTTTACCCACACTACTGTTGCCAATGATGAGGATCTTAAACATATAGTCAAAGTTCTGGTCTGAGGATTCCTTCTGACCGTAGGTCGCTGTGGCTGATGCCATCTGCAGACAAAAATGGAGGAGGGGAAAGTCAAATTGTGTGACAACTGAAATTACATGGATGAGGTAACTGATACACAAAAGACTCAATGCCTAACAGTATGAAAGTTGTGGAACCTGTTCATAAAATTTAGTTCACAACCAGCAGAATCCTTTTCGCTCATTGAAAGGACAAACTCGACAAGCGTGTTTTTTTGTGATCCCAACGCAGAAAAGTGTCAGCGAAACTCGTGAAAATGTTACACACATCTAGAGTGTTTCAGTTAAAAAAATATTGAACTGAATGCACACCACTTAACCGGTTAGACTTTGGTTACAGATTCATTTGAAAATGTGGACTAAATCTGAACACATTGGAGTTAGCATGTTCTCCCCATGCCTGCGTGGGTTTTCTCCAGGTACTCTGGTTTTCTTCCACATTCCAAAAACATGCATGGCTGGTTAATGGAACAATCGAAATTGTCCCTAGGTGTGGGCGTGGATGGTTGTTTGTCTCTCTGTGCCCTGCGATTGGCTGGTGACCGGTTCAGGGTGTCCCCTGCCTACTGCCCAAAGACAGCTGAAATAGGCTCGGGCACCCCCCGCGACCCTCGTGAGGATAAAGCGGTTTTGGAAAATGTAATATGTATACAGATATCTAATCTTATCTTATATATATTAGAACTGTCAAACGATTAAAATATTTAATCTAATTAAAAATGCAACTGTCTGCAAATTAATCGTGATTACTCACACATTTTTTATCGTTTCTGAATTTCCTTTTACATTCTTTGTCCTATTTTTCACCCATTTTAATGCTCTCATCAACATGGAATCATGAATCAGTTTTCTATGTGCCAAATGCAAATATTTACTGAAATAACAATTTCGATTTTCAATTTTACATGAACATTTTTCACTTGGAGCAGTTATTCACACATAATCTCTCACACAATATTACTATCCATCAACAGTGAAAACAATGTTTTGTCACACAACAGCTGCTTTAACAGCTTTTTAAATAAAATCAAAACAGAGCAATATAACATTATAAAGTGCACATCTAAGGAAAACTAGTACTCAGCCTATAGTAGATTTAAACCATGGTTGCATACTTCGTTTTTCTCAAGTTTACTTTGAACACAGCAGTCTGTTTCTGTATGTTTGTTGAAGAATAACGAGACACCGGACACCGGCGTTCTTTATGTGCCGCTGTATTCCAAACTGCCCGCTGTACAAAAAAGCGCACGCATTTCCCCTGTGCGGCTGGGGCAAACCATTCTAATCTGAACGGTGTGTGTGTGTGTGGGGGGGGGGGGCAGGGAGGGGGTCACTCCCCCTAACACAGTCAGGCTATGTTGATTGTGTTGGTCCTTCTTGTGCGGAAGTCTCTCTACAGTTTTTGTGTAGACCTCATTTCGAATGACTACACTTGGTTCGATGACAACACTGGAGACGTTTTATTTTCGCTAGGTCGCTACCACTGTCAGACAAACACAGAGAAGCTCCACCCGCTCTTTTTACATGGACGCAGAACACTGTAACCTTCCACACAAAATAGTTCCAAACAACTAACAATCGTGTCAGTGGCATACATCTTATACCTGTATGATACAGAGAGAGAGAGAAGAACAGATAACTTTGGTCTTGTCACCTTTTAAAAGTAAACTTTCCATTCATAAACTCTTTAAGTATCCGTTTTCGGTGTCTCGCGCTGCCGTGGCTCGCAAAACAGACATGGGTGTGGACTTCTGCAGCACGCTTGTTGTTTTGTTTCTGGTGTATTTACAGAGCAACGTAACATCCGCTTGTGACGTGTACCACGTTAATCTCGCGAGAAAATTTTTAATCCCGTTAAAATTCATTTAAATTAATGCCAATAAAAACGCGCTAAACTGACAGCTCTAATATATATATATATATATATATATATATATATTTAATAGTAATAGAATGCCTTTTAAAATACAGTATATCTGTATTGTCAGTGTTGTGCAGAGGTAATGTGCTCCTTTCATTATTTTTTGCCATAGTAATTCAGATTTACTGAGAGATGATACGAGTATAAAATGATATGGCATTCTCATTAATTTTTAACTGCCTTCTCTAATGCATTTCTTTTTTAATTGTAATCTCAAATGCATTTATTTTTTAATTGTAAAAACAAACACAAAGACGATGAGTAAAAGATTTAAAAGGCAACTATGACGCAAGAAAATCCCAATCATATGAGTTCGTGACTACAAGGACTGAGCAAAGTTGGAGACCTTAGAAAAGATGTTGACTTCAGCCCAGTCAGACACCCTCAGAATCCCAATGCGCCGTTCTATGTTTAGACCATTATCTTGACTTGCTGCAGTGCAACATGAGACTGCTGAGAGCCTAAAGCACAAAGCAAAACAACTGCAACCTACTATCATTTTACACGAAGGGATACAGAGATGCTGGATAAATAATGACGTTGCATAACCCCAAAAGGTATGAATGACGCTTTTGTCTGTGCCTGTAAGTGAGAACGCCTCTTCTGTTTTGGTCAATGTGCATTGACACTGCAGGCCTTCATACCCAGCTCCAGTTCTATGCCTGTATCCATCCATTTAAAAAAGTTTTTTTTTGTTTGTTCACCTTTTCCCTGAACCTTTCTGGGGACCCATATCTCATTCCGTGTTGACATTTATCTGAAACAACCCATGTGCACACAAGCACAACATATAGTTAAACAACAGTGAAAATACAAAAACAAATAAAAACCTTCAACAGAACATAGAAGTTTAAGAGTAATGGACCTTCAAGGTTCATCAGCAGTAGGGTAGTGGTTCACATAGATGGCATGTTTTATGCAGTTGGAGGGGATTACAATCTCCTTGAGATAGAGCAGGTTCATGCTGTGAGGTATCTGAACTGGGCCACATGGGATAGGTAAGAAAAAAAAATAGACCACACGGCAGGACATCAGCTCATAATTTATCACTGCCAACATTCAGTGTTTGTTCTCGCCAAGGCCAGTTTTATTCAAAATGTATCTTCTCGTGTCACTGTGACACATAATGTTTACTCAGTAAACAAGTATTTTGACCAGTCATCTGTCTTTGTACCTTTGACTATACAGATTTGTAATTTTAGAATTTTACTTTTATGTTTAAAACCATTTCCAACCAACAATAAACCATTTCCAATACAATACATATTATTGCCTACCAAAACAATCTCTTAGACCTGTTTTCCACTGGATATTTCATTGGCTCGTATTATGGGTGTCACTGCTGCTTTTAGGTTGACTGCTTTTGGTCCAGTAGCATCACAAAGGGTCACTGCCTTTCAGAGGCACACTTTCCAAGAGGAAATAACCTGTTGACATCTGAAAAGCTTTATTAATGCTACAAACAATACCTAAAGTGACATTATTGGCTGTCATCAAAGGCCAACTAAACAGTATGCAATGTGTGATATTTGTATTGTTTATGTATTTTTGTTAATGTCTGTGTTTTCACCTCCCAGGGTTGACTCATGTGGGGTTATATATGTACAATTTTATAAATTGCATAATGCTGTTTTTTTCCCCATGTGCTCTGTCAATGTAAACCCACCAAGATCAGATGTGTGACTTAAAATGTACGTGTAAATAGCCAGTTTGAAAACATCTATCATATGGCCTTACATCAGAAGTGGGCACTAAATCCACCCTTAGTGCTTTAAATGAACCAAAATGGCAGCACTCTCGCTACAATACGTATCCACAATAGCCACAAAATCAGCGTACAATCCTTTAAATAATAAAAGATGTATTTATATGGCTATAAATTTAGTATAGATTTTTTAGGGTGTTCAGAGTAAACCCTTGCAAACATCATGGTAGTTCATAAATTATGCAACACATCTAAAAAAATATACAAGATACATAAAAAAAAGTTCAGTTAATCTACTAAGAATGTTTTGGGGAATGTGTCAGGCTACCAGAGTACCCCACGGAGCACTGAAGCTCTGTGCTACCTACCCATGTGGCCATATTTTAAGTAATTCAGTCATGAATCGGACTGTCGGTCCTGGATGATGATGTCCCAAGGCGATAACTTAAATCTGTCAACTACAGCGGATTCACAAGCAATGAGCAGGATTGAGATGGACCTAATTGCTGCTGCCAGCCAGTCAGGCACATTTAATTAATCAGTGTTGGCCATCTCTCCGCAGACTGCAAGTTCAATCTCTGCTGGCACCATGCACACCTCGCCTGCTTGAGAAAGCAGTTGAAACCCATGACAGTGACCTCCTGGGCGCAACCTGAGCCCAGAAGCAAGGGTGTGAATGCTCAAGTGTTTTTAAGATGCTCCTTTACACTCATGTAAACAACCATCCATCCATTTTCGATTAAACTTGTCCTCATTATGGTCAATACTGAGCAGTAGTCCATCCCTGAAGACTTTGGGTGAAAGGCAGAGTACATCCTGCATCAATACTGTAACCTTGCAACAACCTTAATAAAAATTTAAACATGGCTTATCATGTGACTACCAGTGATGTAATTCAGAAGATCACATTATTCCTTGTAATGCAGCAGCTGGCCTCACAGGTTGTTTGAGATGGCATTTCCCCCACTTTTCCCTCCAATCACATGCCTCTTTTTCTAGGCGTGTGGATACAGATGAGAGGAGGAGGAAGATATAAATAGCACCGCTTCAGCTTTTTTTCCCTTTTCTGCACAGCAAACAGAAAAGCGGAGCACATAAAAGGGTGGTGCAGTTCTGGATGAAAACAGGAATCCAAAAACAATGCTAAAATGGCTGTTTTGTCATCTTTTTAATTTCAAGACATGATGGTAAACTGTAAACAAATCGGTGTGCATGTGTGTGTGTGTGTGTGTGTGTGCGTGTGTGTGCGTGTGTGTGTGTGTGAGAGAGAGAGAGAATAGACCATTATGTGAACAGAATAGACCATTATGTGAATGTACAATATTATTTATACATATACATAGTGTACCTGATATATAAACATATACAGTACATATATAATGAATGTTTATTCATGAGTGCATTTTGACCCATAGTTTTAATGTCTGCCTCAAAGTTCTGAGGTTTGGAGTTCAAATCTCGACTTTCTTTGGGGAGTTCCCCATGCTTGTGTAGGTTTTCTACAGGTGTTACAGCTTCCTCCAGCATCACAAATGCACATGCATATTAGGTTCACTGAAGACTCTAAATTCTCCAGAATTGCAAATGTGAGGATGCATGTTTCAATTCTATGCGCCCTGTTATCGGCTGGCGACCACTCTGGAGAGGCTCCAATTACCCGGACCTTAATGAAGACAGGCCTCTAGAAAATGGATGGTTGGCAACCTGATGACACACACCCAGTGAACTGTATGAATCTAATACATTATAAGTTACCAGTGTTTGGTCCATGATACATTAATCATGTACATCCAAATGTGACGGTCGGTTTTTCCACCAAGACATTCATTAATGTTACTGGTTTAACATCAAATCTTTAAACCTGTCACAGATAATAATAACGGCCCTCGTGGTTTACATACAGCATGTCCATCTTTTTGCACCACTAAATATTGAAACAGTAATTGAAATAATGCATGTTTTCACGTCAGACCGAGGATGTGGTTGAATGAAGTCACAGTTTCTTTGTGCCTTCAGATCAATTAGGATCCATTATCTCGATTAGCAACATCCGACAGTGAAACGCATATGCTCGAAGGATAGGACGCCCTGCATCACCCCAAATACTCTCGGCACTTGCCTTCAACACCCATCCAAAGCGTAACAAATAAATGCGCTCATCTTATTATTGGTTTCGCATTTCACAAACAGCTGTTCAAATGCTTTTAACAGCTCACAATTAACAATTGCTTGCGAGGTATTTTAAGAATTGATCGTAACATATTAATCATACTTTAGTATATTCATTTGAATAGGAATATTCTATGATAAAGCATCATACGCTATATATTTATTACAAACAAGGCTGACCCCCACCTTGTAGATTCCTGTCCTGCTGCTGTCCACCGCGTCCTGCACCCGCAGAGACAACACCAGGATTAAGTTAGAAAGTGGAAAGGCCTAGATTCCGTTTACACTTCCAAAATAAACGTGTACTTTCGTTGTCAATGTCTTATACAACAGTAATAATCTATATGGTATGGTTACAAAATCATTCCTTAGGAGTCAAAACAAATAGATTTAACTGGCTTCACCCCTGTCCTCTTGCTTCCCTTTGATTTTATTTTGAAGGCAATATTTGTGTGTGTCATTTTTTCTACCTCTACTCACTTCTGGCCCACCGTGCACCAGAGATGGACAGCCCGTGTGGCCAATCAAGAGCCACACTGGAAATACACACCCAAACCTGACATTTTTTTATTGATGAGAGCTACTGGAGGGACTGAATTACTGCTGAGGAGGTCAGTAACCACAACTGTCATGTCAAGCCTTATGCGCAAAATGACTGCAAAAGCATTAAGGTCATGTGGCGTAGGGCACTGAATTCCCTTATCTATCTATCTATCTATCTATCTATCTATCTATCTATCTATCTATCTATCTATCTATCTATCTATCTATCTATCTATCTATCTATCTATCTATCTATCTATCTATCTATCTATCTATCTATCTATCTATCTATCTATCTATCAGAATCAGAATCAGAATCATCTTTATTGAACCATTTTAGAGTAGAGTATCTATCGAGAGAGAGAGAGAGAGTGAGAGAGAGAGAGAGAGAGAGAGAGAGAGAGAGAGAGAGAGAGAGAGAGAGAGAGAGAGAGAGAGAGAGAGAGAGAGAGTTGTTGAGGATACAGCACTTGTGTAGTCCTTCCACACCAGCAGGTGGCGAGACCACATTTACTTTCTTCTTTTAACGTTCGTGAATTCTCTTGAATCCTTTCCTCTATTTGTTTCGAACCAGTCAGCCAGTACGTCATCAAGTTTCGTCCTGTTATTGGGAACGGTTCATTTTAGGAGCCCATTCGCACTTCTGTCCATCCATCAAACCCGTCCAAAAAAGAACTTTTTAGATGACAGTGGTCATTGTACGGTCCAGACGATATGCTTCCCCGGGCCGGAAAAGAGTTTGTGGTCCGTATACGGTTCTCATGGCGTCAGCTATTCCAGGGTCGTTACCTCCTGCTCACCAACACTTTGAGCGGAGGAGGCATGCTAGCGCTGGGTGATTTGCTACAGCAGAGCCGTGAAAAGCACAAGGACCCGACGAGAATCCGAGACTGGAACAGGACAGGTGAAAGCACAAGGGGAAAGCCAAAACTAACAATCAGAGGGCAGTGGTTAATTCGGGTGAAACAAAGGGCATTGTTCAGTCTTAATCCAAAGAGATCTGTCTCTAACTGTCTGACTGTGAAATAGTTGTTACACCTTCAAGCAGCAAATGAATGATGCAGCTTTAAGAATCATTCCACTTGCCCACATTCGTTATGGGAGCGACATTGACGTATCAATCAGTCCTCAAGGTGATTTATATGTAGATGTGTTTTACACTAACATTGTTCTCCAGTTGTTGAAGGAGAAGTCAGAAAAAAAATCTTGACAATAATATGTTCTATGCGGCCCCTTAATCTCAAAACAGTGTTCTGTTTAATATTGCGTTTGTGGAATTGAATTAAGCAACAAAATTCACCTGTTTTTGTCCATCTTAGTGGGCGGGCATGTTGCCACTTGCTGTCGACTGAAAATGACAAAGGTTTTTTAGGGCTCAGGTAAAGACCACTTGTTTTCTGAGTTAGGACTTTCGGGCTGGAGAGGTTTGTTTATCGGACCTGGTTTAAGCTTATCTTACTATCACAGACTTACCACCAACATCAACACAATGTAATCTTGAAGTCACGTTCGGTCACTAATTAAGAATAATCAAAAACCACAATTATCCAGAAATCATTAAATATCTTTGGCACTCGCGGAAAAAAGTCACCCATTGTAATAAAGGAAGTCAGCAAGATGCAGTGACTGGTGCTGTTGTTGCAAAAACGCCATTCAAATAAAGATGCATTGTAGTCCAGTGGTTAGCACGTCGGCTTCACAGTGCAGAGGTACCGGGTTCGATTCCAGCTCCGGCCTCCCTGTGTGGAGTTTGCATGTTCTCCCCGGGCCTGCGTGGGTTTTCTCCGGGTGCTCCGGTTTCCTCCCACATTCCAAAAACATGCGTGGCAGGCTGATTGAACACTCTAAATTGTCCCTAGGTGTGAGTGTGAGTGTGAATGGTTGTTCGTTTCTGTGTGCCCTGCAATTGGCTGGCAACCGATTCAGGGTGTCCCCCGCCTACTGCCCGAAGACAGCTGGGATAGGCTCCAGCACCCCCCGCGACCCTAGTGAGGATCAAGCGGCTTGGAAGATGAATGAATGAATGTATTTAATTATATTGTGTTCTATGGGGCGCCTGTTTCCAGCATGATCTGCTAGCTGCAAAGCCCGGCCCAAGCTAAGCGTGGCTAACAGCATTTCATAGCGTCACTAACTGTAATTATATTTTAAGGTTCACTAGATGGTGTCATTACACAGTCTTTATGTGATCTGTTGATGTTTGTTCCTTTTATGTGTCGTCTGACGTTTATTATTGCTATTCTGGTTCCTGTTGTCTGTACTATACACTTGTGAGATTTGCCTCCACATGTAGAGTGCATTAGCAATAACATTTATTATTGTTATTATTATTATTTAGCACATTTCATACACAAGGCAATTCCGTAAAACAGATTTAAAATTTTTTTCACTTAATTGGTAAAATTTGAATCTTTATTCATTCATATTATTCACTCTGATAACACTGGTCAATGCACAATTTGGTGCCACCAAGTTTCACTGATTGTATAGGGCATTTTGGTGCTGCCCAATCCGAAAATGGCATTGCTTTTTTCGGTGCATTGGCTCTAGTTTTTGAGATATTCCAAATGTTTGGTTCACGAAAGCACGACAAATACACATATTTTGACATTGGTATTCTCTTTATGCTGCTTCCTTGACATTGTATCTGTCTTGTCAAGTATGTCCATACAATATTCTTTTATTTTTAATGCACTATCATGAAAGACGGCAATCATTACTGCGGAGAGCCTTCTCTATGCAAATCGTGTGAAAATCCAGCAATATTATCAGTAAACAAAGCTTGTTTTATTAGCTTGATCAAGAAACCATTATTACAATATCTTTGGCGTTCGTGAAAAAAAAAGTTAGCCATTGTAATAATGGATGACATCAAATCAATTAAGAATAATCTCTACAAACTAAAGACCCTCAAAATATACGTCTTCTGAAAGTCTTAATAGGGGAGCTGTAATACAGGAGCTATTCTATTATACTGTGTGTACAAACGTCATCAGTATTTTTCATGAATTTTCTTGTCCTTTCTTGTATCCCAAAAGGTCGTATGTTTGTAGTGGGCTGCTCCATGGGTCCTGTGCTGCACTATTGGTACACATGGTTGGACAAAAGATTTGTGGGGTATGCTATAGGCACAGTGGTCAAGAAGGTTCTGGTGGATCAGATGATAGCATCACCAACACTTGGCATGTGGTACTTTTTAGGTGAGAACTGTCGTTTGTTGTCGTCATTTTTTTTCTCACCCCACACAGCCATTTTTCATAATTTAGAGCAAAGATTCCCTACCAATGTGTCATGGCACATTACGGTGACGTATTTATTTTTGATTAAGCGTTTCTATTGATCTATGTCAAGAACGTATAGTAACAGACAAAACAAGTACATGCGTTTCCACTAGATGACAGAAGGTGCATAATCAACCTGTGTATCCAGTTTTTATCCATCATTTTGCCAAGTGGCGTGCCGTGAATTTTTTTCTGATGTGAAATATGTGACTTGGCTTAATAAAGGTTGTGAAACATTGATTTAGACGAGAGGTCTGCGTTGCCTGTTGAAGGCCAAAGGGACTGGCAAGGTTCTGATCCTTGTCCAAATTTGGTCATGTCATTGTGTGTTCTTTTAAAATGTAGAATGAATGTCATGGAACAAACATTATATTTCTCAACAACATTCTCAGCTGTAAGACAGGTGAGTAAAAGTGTCAAAGGTGGAGGCCTTGATGTGGGTGAGGTAAGACAAAAGACGGTGTGTTTTCATATCAGAAGTAGATCAAAGGTTGTATGGGATAAATGAGACTGACGCTTTGTTCGGTGGCAGTAATTCAATGCTTTATAACAGTTGAGCTCACCACAAGTGTGCAATTTATCTCAAGCTTGTCTTGAAGCACCTTGTTGACGCACGACTGACTCACAACTGCGTTTATTGCAGGTATGGGGGTCATGGAAGGACGCTCTTTATCCCATGGATGGGAGGAGTTTAGAGATAAATTCTGGGAATTTTATAAAGTAAGTATACATGCATGCAGGAACACCAGGGATCAATGGAGAGGCGACAAGTGGGTTTCGTTTTGTGTGTGCTTGTAATTTAAACACAAGCATTCCAGTGTAACGTGGACGCCACTTTTTGAAATGTTCTCTTGTTTCCAACAGTGCTTTGTACTACTCAACCAGTCAGCATTGTCCTCATTTGGATAAGTAAAAACAAAGCTATCAAACACCACATATAAATAAAGTAACTACCAGTGGGGGGCACATCACTCCCATCGGGCAGCACGCTGTCATTATTTCAGGCCGCCCCACATGGGCCCGGTCAGTCCCTCGTCGGGGACAGCCTATCCGCGTCAAGAACGTACTGTGTCACGTACAGGTACCATATAATCAGACATGCAGCCAAATAAAGAAAAAATAAAGACACACATAGCGTGGTGAGTCGTGAAATAAAAACAATGAGACAATGTCATTGTAGTCTGTGGGACCAAAGGCGTTTTTTTCTTTTTTTGCTGATTGCTTGTGTGAGCCCGTGTGTGACAAAGTATGGCAAATACGTCCTCAACGCTGATTGTCTGTCACCGATGACTCGGACGGATTGAGCCGGCCTGAAAAAATGCTGGCACGCTAACTATATTGACGTGACTGCAGCACTGGTAAATACAGTGGAATATTTCATTTAGAATACTTGAATGAGGAGGGGGTCAATGAACACTATAGTACAGGAAATAGATGTATGAAAGCGTTCGCTGGTCACACATCTCTATCCTGGCTGCCCAGTACCAAATGGTGAAAGTAATCAGGGTAGAGTCCACTTGGGTGGGGGGGAAAAAAATCACAATTGTCAGTCCTTGAACCATGTCGTGTAACTCCAATTTAAATGAGGGGAGTCACCTCAAAGGTAATTGTCGTCTCCTCATCTATTGCTCATTGTCAAAGTTACATTTGGTTTTGTGAAACGTATTTCATGCGATTTTCGTTGGTCCAAAACGCTTAGCATGTTCAATGGGCCATTTTTGCATTCATATTTGTTATGTGAGAGAACCTGTCTTTTGTCGGATTGCTGCTCCCCTTAAATTGAAAACGGCCCTTTCCTCTGATTGGTAGAGGGTGATATTTCAGCATGTGCTGACCTTGTCGGGAATTCACCAGTAGATTGCGACATAGACCTTGAGCGACATGAATGCCCTGAACACCAACCCTGTATAAGATGCAAACACACTATATTGTATAGTCCATAAAAAGATACAGTCAAGGAAGGCCTCGCCCACATTTACTGACTGTATGCCTGGGACATGGCTCACAGGCATTATGCTGACAGACTGCAAATGTAATTTGCTGATTTTTGGAAATTAACTGGGAATTAATTCAATGAAACGGTATCATATTCAAACAGAAATCAAACTGTTTTGATATGTCATCAGCAGCCATCCGGGCAAAATGGTTAGCTCTCCTTGCCCACATGTGATGACTTTGTAGTTACTTCGTTGCTCCTTTATAATCTCCATTTCACTCCGGCACCAGCGCATTTAAAGTTTTGTCTCGCAACAGAAAGCAAGAATTAACAACCAACTCGTAAACGAAGGTGCCTGTTATTTGCATTAAACCTGGTTGTTTTAGTCAGGACTGTGCTCAAGGATATATTGGACGATTCCCTTCAATATTGTAAATCCCTCATTTAGTCTGCTAAATTCCCATGGAAAGTTTCCAACTTTGAAAACTGATAAGCGAAAAGTGGCTGATGAAGCGAACTGAGCCTTGATGTTTCTGCGGGTTTGTGTGTACCAAAATCTGCCTTGTAATGCAATGTTTGCGCCGCCTAATCCACTGGATTTGTTTACGTGCTGACGTGTTCCTCCTCCTGCTGACAGGCCGACTGGTGCGTTTGGCCCGCGGCTCAGATGATCAACTTTTATTTCCTCTCACCCAAATTCCGTGTTGTGTATGTCAACACCATCACCTTGGGCTGGGACACCTACCTCTCCTACCTAAAACACAGAGTAAGTCAGCTTTGCAGGAGGTTAAAGGGCCGTTGTTCCTCATGTTCCTTTTGATTTGTGCGTGAAAAATGTACTTTTACTGACTTTTTGTGCGTATGCTCATGTGTGCAGGATGACAGTCAACCCTCGGAGCTGCTGTCAGATAACAGTTTGGCAGAAGTGCAGCAGAAAGCTTTGCCACCATCCAAACCTCTGGAGCAGAAAAGTGGATGGTGAAGTTGGACGGCTACTCATGGCCGTTGTCAAAACTGCTGCAGGTGGATGTCAAACGTTTTGTTGGGACACCTTTTTTCATATTCATTTTAAAGTGACTGCATTCATGATGTCAGAGTATTTGCACAGTGAGATGGTGTCCCATGTTTGTGCCAACATTCCAAAATTAAAAATATAGAAGACACCTAAGAAGCACTCCTGCATGTACTCCAAAGTAAGAAATCCCAAATTTGATTGGTCACTGTTTGGTTGACAACGATGGTGCAACCGCCTCTTGGCCTACGTCTGTTGAGACAGGCTCAACTCTTCTATGCTGAACTGTGAAGCAGGTTTACATTAAAAAATATGTAAAATCACTTTAAAAAATTGTGTTACCCGTAATTTTGCTGCGCTGTATTGTTTTCAATGTCGCATGGTCGCCATTAAAAAAAAAAATTGTGCATGCACGTGCAGTAATTGTTGTCGGAAAACAGTGCTTAATTTTCCATCAGTATGGCCTCTCTTTCAACTCGATAGCAATCACTGAATTTTTAAAAAAGATAATTTGATCACGATAATGTAGAGACTAGTCAACCGTGAAAGAAAATTCCGTTCATTATCAGATTAAGATATTGGATATTAGTGATGCTTCATTTGAGATGTAAGTTAAAAATGGGAAAGCTTGATTTTGAAACTGCCAGTTTATGACTATTGCAAGATATCATGATGCACTCTTGCGTCAAAGTGTCACAAGACGACTTTATCTCATAAACTTCTCGATGTAATAGTTTGCCCCTGAAAAATCTTTTGTGCCATAAGAAAACTCTTGGCTCTGTGTTTTATACATTTATACTGTAAATGCCGTACTGTGTAAAATAAAGAGCCAAAATGTCATCAAACGTATTTTCCTTGGCGGTTTTACACAGTTTTACCTGGGGTGGTAGGAGGTTTAGTTGGGAGGATGCAAGTTGTCACCCCCCCTCACCCCCACACACACACATTTGTAATTCAGGTTTCAGTTTCTGCATTCCCTGGCAAATGGTAAGCATGTCGTGTATGTTTAGCACTAAACCAGTCCGTGTAGGCTATGCAAAACCATTTTGCAACTCGGGCTGCAACAAACCGATGATTTCAACGAGACACCAATAGCAGTTGCAGTTAGTCGACTAAGCTGATCAGATGTAAAGCACGGCATCTTGTCAGCAGCTGCTCTTACATAACTATCATTAGCATGCAGTCCGACTTCTTGAAGGTATGTGCAAACTAAAACTAAAGACAGTTAAGGTGACATTTAACTTTGATGAAACCTGGCACCAGGGACCAGCATTCCTGACATGTTATAATTGATGCTGCAACTTCAATCAAAGGCGATTACTTTGGCCTAAACATTTTTAGCTCTGAATGTTTCGGGTATTATAAAATGGAACCAAAAGCTACAGTACATACCGTGCACAACTGTACTATGAAACTATCTAGAAATACAAAAAAATAAATAAAAACAATTGGAAACATATTTCACTCTTTCTCGGTATCAAGCTTTTTTATTTTTTAAATGTAAAAGACAGGAAAGTCACAGTTATGTCACTTTTTTTCATTTCAATGCAATCCATTTTGCACTTAAGTTTGCTGGGTGCACTTGCGCAATGAAATGAGATGCTGTAGATTTTTAATCAACACTGTCACACCACATTTAACGATGAAAGCGTAATTATACAACAATATCGCAGAAACATTTCACAACACAACACCAACAGAAAAAGGCGCCACGCGTACTGCGTACACCGAAATGATGATGATGACCTCACCTCTCGTTACTCACAAACTGACTTGCTTTGTGAAAACCGGGCCCGTTTCGTCGAACTTGAACACAAATCTTTTGTTCTGCTGCACAAATGGCAAAGGTACATTTGACCTTCTGCCATTTCATTGTTCTATCTGTCACTTTACATTGCTGACATTGACAAATGAATCAAGATACATCACATGCCAATACGATTTGTGAAAATGAAATGTGAAAAAAGTGAAATTGGATGATTTCCTGCGGCACACCTGAAGACCGACGATCTCCTGGCACCATGGTTGGGATTCACTGGTCGAGACTACACTCGACTGTTGAGAAAAGTGCTTCTTATCTGTCTTGTGGACCATCATGTTTCTATCTTGTTTATGCCTGTCACATGTGGTGAACATAATATAATTAATAACCTTGTTGATTGATGATGAATTTACGATGAGGTAGAGTTTTTCCACCGCTGTCAATTACAAACATTCAAAACAATAATAAATATTCTTTTATATGTCTTCATCTCTGTCTGACAAGTGCTTGTCAAAATTGAGTAGGGTTGTCTTCTTAAAGAGAAGATTTGTCATTCACATTTCTATTGGTTCTCCTGACTGTGTTTTTCAAATGAAGTCTTGCAAGGACAGGAGAATCATCAAATCACTTTGCTCATATAGAAGGGAGCCAGCTTCAGTGTAGAAGTCCTGCAGCATCAGAAATGGAGAGCGGCGTGCCTGCAAGGCTACTGTTCAAACATTGCCCAGAAAGCTTTTAGGAGATTATGCATTGGTCAAACACGCTGCACTAACATCGCATCCTGCTCTTAAGGATGTGTGTGCGCAAGTACGTGTTGCCAGCTTTTTCCTTTTTCAACATACAGCAGTGATGCATCTGACTGTGCTCATCTCCATGTTGACTGTGACCATCAGTCAGAGTAAGTCACATTTCTCCTGGTTACACGTGTGTGTGTGTGAGTGTGTGTGGTCATTGGACAGACTGAAAAAAAAAAACGGTTATTTGGAGCAGCATTTGCAGCTTCATGCTGATCAAAGTTAAAATATAAATGACGGTGACGATTTGGTTTTGGCTGGTTCCAGATGCTTCAAGCAATAATGTGATCTGTTTCAAACACGAGGCTAGGATCACTCCATTGAATCTGAACAGCAACATGTCACTTTCTGAAAAAGGGGCATTTGCAAGGAATTGTAAGAGAGATAATATTTACATTGGTTTTACACACCGCGCACTAGTTTTACTGCAGTGTCCTTTCAGTCGGGCCATTTTTTTATTCCAAGTTGTCGAGGCTCAAATGTATTATTGGATCATTGTAATTTCTTATTCATGATGTTATGAGTATGTAAGATCGATCATATACATCCAGGACATACTGTACCTCAGGCGTGATAAACCCCTTGGTTCTAACTCCGTATTTGCTTTCACTTCCTCAAGGTACTCCTTTCATAAACTACGCAAATGAAGAATGAGTATGATCAGCTGACCGATAAGAAACATAGAAATTTGAAAATCAAAAGTGAACACTTGAGTGGCTGTTTTCTTCCTTGCAATTACAACAAGTGGAATTGTGTCCGACTGTTACCACCAAATAATTTGTGTGTGTGTGTGTGTATGTATACGTTCATTTTGCAGGCATCAGCTTCTCTTCAAACACGAAACCGACGCCCGTGACAACGATCGCCGTGTTAACAGAAACAAACAATGAAGGTTGGAGCAGGCACAGCACGCAGCAGCAAACGGTCACTCCTTCAGGAACATCACAAGAGACAGCGCGGACTCCGCAAACAACCAACAGGATACAGGAGGACCATGACACCACGGTTACCAGGCAGCCTTCCAAGAAGACGACACCTCTTCCATCGACAATCTTAAGAGATTCAACTGTCGTCACACCTCACCAAACAGCAATCAGCCGAGGTCACTCTGCTACGCCAAGACATGAATGATAAACTAATGAGGCAGCCCAGGTCAACCTTTCCCCCAGAATTGTGCGATTCATAGCAATGTACACAACAATATATTTCAGTTAAAAGCATCTATCCATCCATTAATTTTCTACAACACAGACAAAAAAACCCCAATAAAAAAATTGTTTATTTGTGATGTATTTAAAACCATTAATATTCACTACATTTAAACAGCCCTGAATCATGCACATTCTGATTTTATTACCCTCTCAGTTCCCCCTCAAGATTTTGGTAAGGAAGACCTGAGGACCAATCCTGGCCTCGTAGCCATCATCACCATCTTCTGCATCATCCTTGCCCTTGTGCTCATCGTGGCCGCAGTGAAATGTATCCAGTCACCGAGGTCCGACTTTGAGAGGCTTGAAGATGTGCGCATGGTGAGTTTGAAAAGCAATACATCAAGGGTTTTGTTCCCTAAATGCTTTACGGTCCTCTGATGTTATTTGTGACTGTCAATCAAAGTTTTCTTCCATAGTTTGAATAAATCTGCGGGCTACCGGTCGATCACAATCGACGTATTGAGCACCCCTGGACTGTCGACTAGTTCACAGTCACCTCTTCCTACAAAGTCAACTGCTGAAAATGTAGAACAATTGAACTGAACACATTGCCTGTACATACATGAACAATTATGTATTTTTAGCTATGGAATTGATTTGAAATATACTGTGTGTGTTCACACCGACGCGCGCGCGCGCACACACACACACACACACACACACACACACACACACACACACATTTAAAGTATCTGAACATGTTTGGTGAATAATTTGTGGGAGTTTTTTTCCCATCAAACTAAATTTGAGTAAAAACAGGTTGAGCTCAGATCATGTATATCCATTGTGTTGCCACTCAGTCATGGTGTTCCCCGTGCAGAGGCCACCATGGAGCAGCGGGTGATAAGTCTCGTCTGTAGCCAAATGTGAATGAATGGTGACTGTTGTCGAGCGACGAGCTCCACGTGGGAATTGAACACTCAACCATGGCGGGGAATGAAAGCTGGCATTGAAAACACACTGGTGTCACTTGTTCTCCTTTCCCCCTCCACAGTTTTCTGTTTACTCTTTTACGTCAACAAGAAAGATTATGCTTGAAAAAGTCAGAGTCTCAGGAAAGCAGGGCTGTTTGTATTGTTATTTTTTTCTCCTTTTTTTTAACATTACGTCAAAACTCTAAGTACTATCATTCAGATGTTTACATCATCATGTAAATGTCACAGTACGTACATTACATTAATGTACACTCTTAAACTCCCTTTATAAATATGGAAAGCCCTGAAGTGAGCATTATTACCTTTGCAAAGGCAGGACGGTTGGTTCGTCTCTTGCGCTAGATCACATTATGTCGTGTGCCTAGTAAAATAGCCCACATTGTATTCCCACATGCTGTAACCTGGTCATACGGGTCCAAATACTAACTGTGCAAAGTGAGAGGGTGATGACTGGTCGATAAGAGGCAGGCTTCATAAATGAGAGCAGAAGGGACGTTGAGAAAAACCTGAGGAATCTAAAGGGTATCCGAAGGTCGGTTAGTTGGAGGTGACCTTTTGTGTTTCGATTGCTTCAAAATATATTACCAAACAAGCTGTCAAGTTTGGTCGAAGTGTCATAATTTACATTTCCTGTTTGCTCATCGTATTGTTGCAACACGACTGATTTTGTCATTGAAATACTGACGTGAGTCACAGGGGAAACTATAATTGAATTAGTTTCAGATTAATATTTATTATTTAGTCTGTGACACATTGTTATTTCTACAAAAAAGAAAGCCTAGTAAGGGATTGGAATCACATTTCTTGCAGAAAGTCAGCGGGGAAAAGGTAGCAGTAATTCATGCACGTGTGTATTTTATTGCAAAATCAAAAGTCTTGTTGTGCTTCTATATATTTTTTACTGTTTAAATTTTCATTTCCAACTATCGTAGTTCAATAGAGCCCTATCAGTGGAAGGACGATTGTCCGCTTTTTCAAATGACATGAAATTAAGTGAATGGAAGAAATATGAAATGCATGTTAGCATATTATCATATAAGATCATCTAGTATTTTATTTTATTTATTTTTTAATCTTCACAGGACAAAATGAACGAAGGATCTCCATTTGCTCGCTACTCGAAATGACATCTAGGACTTCAGGATTGCGGTGTCGTCAACGCCCCTGCTCCACGTAGAACACTGCACCGTCAGTGATTAATAATTCAGCCTATGCTTCTCTTTTTCAAACAGGTGATCGGTCATTTACCGGCCCTGTATTGTCACAATGTCTTTGCAAGAATAGAGCGATTCATGCTTGCAATCTGAAGAATGCACTGCAGAATGGACTGCTATCATCACAAAGCTTTGTGATGGCTAGTTGAACGAATGGTGAAATGTCTTTCTGATAATACAAGACAAGAGGGATCTGTCAAAGAATATGTTGTCATTTAATCATCTCTTTCCTGTCAACGCAGTTCAGCATTTGTCTTGATACTTCACTTACATGTGGGAAAACCTTTTTTTTTCTTTTTCATCATTTGTACTGATACAAGGTCAAGTGATGTCACACGTCACGTTTCGTATAAATGACTCAGCAGCATGCAGCAACTGTACACACACGGTGGGGTTGCTGCAATATGACCTATATTATTTTGTGCTCTTAAAGACATTTCTTATCAAATATATACTGTATATTTTTTATGCTATTGAACTTTATTGATTTTTTAGACAGAAAAGACATGAGCCACTTGTCAGGCAAATCTATCCATCCATCCATCCATCCACCCACCCATCCATTGATGGACAGATAGAGATCTCATGGTCTTGCAGAGGCTTTGGGCCATCTTCAAAATTACATGGCAGCAAAACAGACTTACAAAACAGGAATATGGACACAAAGCAATTTCGTAAACATCTATACCTCTAAAACACAATAAAGATGACATGGAATCTTTATTACTGGCTAATGTTATCTGTTTTAAACAATATGAACCAGAAAACTCAAGTGGAAACCAAGTTATGAGGCAAAAGCATTTTTCATCAAATACACTCGCGAGAATTTTGCCTAACTTAGGGAAGTTTGATTCTGCCTTGCAAGAGAGGAGAAAAATGATGCTGAAGAAAACAGTTTCGACTCTACCCAGTCAACTTCAATAATCACTAGTCAATTTCAACACCAGTCAGAGTTGAGGCCCGGTGACACCCCTTTTTACTACATATCAGTGTTCCATTTTAGACTACAGTGATTTATGTGAATGGTGTGAATGCAAAACCGTCAATCTGTTTTTACACCGTCCATGAGCTTTTCACTAGTTTATTTGCAGTGAAGGGTTTTTTCTGCCTCTTGTCTGAAGTCAGCTGAGATTGACTCCAACTCCCTTATTGTGCAAATGAGGACATGCACAACAGAAAAAAAATTGTTGGATGGAAGTTGAGATAAAGATTTTTGAATTTCCTGGCACCATATAATGCTTTGAATTTCTATTTTTTTATTCCAAGAACAGAGGCCCGTTCATCAACTGGAAAGCACGTCCGCCTCACAGTGCAGAGGTCTGGGGTTTGATTCCGGCCCCGGCCTTCCTATGTGGAGTTTCCATGTTGTTTTCCGTACCTGTGTAGGTTTTTTCCAGGTACTCCGGTTTCCTTCCACATTCCAAAAACATGCGGTAGGTTAATGGAACACTCAAAATTGTCCAGAGATGTGATTGTGAGCGCGAATGGTTGTCTATGTGTGCCCTGCGATTGGCTGGCAACCGGTTCAGGGTGTAACCCACCTGCTGCCTGGAGACAGCTAGGATCGGCTACAGCATGCATGTGAGGAGCGATTGGATAATGGATGGATGTAAGAACTGTTTAGGATATCTGTTTTACGTAAACACAAAACATAAGCCTATTGTCATACTGTATTGTCCCAATATAGGCACACCGATTCCTACACGCAGTCTCTCTGACTTGAGCCGTCCCTCAAGTTTAAGTGTCCCTGAACTGTTCCGTAGTGTCTTTGCCCTTTCACCTTTGATGACATCACAACCAGGCCCACACCCAAAGTTTCCATTGTAAAGAGTCCAAACCTAACTGCTTATGTCGATGTTTACCCAAGAGCGCCTGGAGTATAAATAATAATCATAATCATGATAATAATAATGCGCTCTAAACATCTGCTAGGCAACCGAGCATCGCATCGATTATACTTGCATGTATGTAGTATTCTGTATAACAGTCAGGGACATGCAATCAGCAAACACTTATAATCTTTCTTCATCATTGTAGATGATATAGGCTGGCTGTGAGTCAGAGATCGCATCTGTCTGGGCACACCTGAGATCGCTTTTCTGGTGGGACACAAATGTGACAGAGTTCGTCGCTCAACAATTTGTGCAAAACTTCTGTGTGTCCAGAGAGTCATTCCTCTACACCTGTGATGTTAATGATAACCCAGCCCCCTGACGTAGTTGGTGGCAGAGTCTGGCCCAACAAATGATTGGGGTCAGCTTAAGCACCAGTTTCAGGCACTCGAGCTAGAGCCAATTCCGGTGCTAGAAAAAAAAATTAACTGGTGCTAACCTGGGCACTGGCCCGGAACAAGCACAAGCGTGGTGGAGAAGGGACAAGTCAGGGATGGCGGTAGAATTGTGCCTGCATCATTCTTACATTATCACTTACCATCCATAGTCAGGGTTTCATGAAAGAAAATCCATACATTTCCAGAACAATGCCCACCACACTCTTAATCAAGCAGGGACAAGTCTAGGTAAGAAGAAAGGTTTTGCTGAGCTTAATTTATTAGAATTAGGGGTCTGCAACCTACGTCTTTCCTCTATTGACTGGATCGCGGTGACTTTGAAAATTATTTTATTTTACATATTATTTTGATCAACATTTACTGCAATAATGCAACGGTCTTTACTTAAGACAGAATCTATTAAAATTTGTATTCAGGTGAATTGCATATTGAGATAATGGAATGGAATTCTTTAAATATGTAGTTCATTTAAATAACGTGTAGCAGAGTATCAAGGGGTCTGAGAGTACTGTATTCATGTGAAAATGGCAGAACATATATCAAAATTTTCACGTGTAGCTGTGGGTGGGTAACAGAGACTCTCTGTTCTGACGGGTGACCGTGGCCACCCCTGGCCACCATCTAGCTCCGCCCCTGCTTTGATTGTCAAACTTGACTTACTCTTGCCAACCAATCAGAGGACCGAAAAAATGCTGATGATGTTGACTTTACAGTCATAATTGCCTTAATAAATGTACTGTACAATGTGGCCTCAGAAAAAAAGGAGTCTAACATACCAAGAGTCAACGAAATGACAATTAATTTCCTGATTTTTCCAGGTGACGTTACAAGACAGTCACATTTTGAAAAATTGGTGGGAAAAGCCAGTTGAATATTTTTATCTCGCATTGTCGAGCTCTCCTCGTGCTCAGTGTCGTGAACTTACGTCTTATCATGTGATCTGTCGAGGACGTCACTGTGACGGCGCCCGTGTAGCACAGTTTGAACAGTCTGACGAGTTTGAAGTCGAACTGTCCCACCAAGGCGCAGCAATAAAAATGGAAGAGGCGATAAGACCTACCGTGGTGCCCGGTTGAGTGGCTTGAAGGACAGAGGAGGCGTTTTGGCTTCCAGTGCGGGACAAAAGGCGGCGTCGACGCGAGTGTGAGTCTAACCGGTGAGTTCAAGTTCGTCGCTTAAAGTTGAAACTTAAAAGTTGTTCCAGCGAACTACATATGTATTAAACCGTTTCTAATAATGTAGTACAGTACATCCTTTGCAGGTTACTTAGTAGTCACGCACATGCACGCACACTCACATTGAGTTGACTGCAAATTTCTCACACATTCTGCACAGCATACTACTTAACTTGTTGCATGTCGGTTTGATTAGTGTAACGTCACCATTGTTTTAAATTGTGTTACATTGTGTGCAATGGGGAACCAACTATTTATCTGTTTCCTCCCCCAGTGTTTTGTATTTTTTTGTAAATCTCCTTCCTTCCACCATTTAATTGCTTCCTTTCTTCAGCTGCTAAGCCCCCAGACAGACAGACACAGGTTTGACGTGGATTATTATTTTCCTGTATTTTAGGGTAAGAGGGAACAACCGTCTCGAATGTTCATCATTACAATAAACGCTCCAAAGTCCAACACGAGCTCCTCGCATAACATTTTTTTCACTTAGCAATTCATGGCAATAGAACGGACACAACTGTTGCCATTATTAAATGTATTCACTGCCGAGGCAATCATGAAATAACACTTGAGTATTATACAACTGTATAAGTCTAATGGATGTATCTCAAGACCGACATGCACACTCAAAATAATTTGACAATGACTGATGAAAGACAATAGAGGAGGGTGAAAGGGCACTTCGTGTGTGTGTGTGTGGGTGTGAGCGCGCGCGCCGGCGTTAATGTGTGCGTGTGTGTATGTGTGCGCGGCGGGTACTGTCCAAATAATTGGAAAAAGTCGATTTGTAAAAAGTAGCAACAATATAATGCTAAGATACTACAGGGTGTTTCGAAACATTTGACATTATTTAAAATATGTACATGTGTCCTATGCTTTATGTTGAAAAACAAACAAACAAGAGATTTATTGAACAAAATCCCTTCCACGTGTTCAAATACATATTAAGTTTCATAAGTGATTTCACAAAGCTGGCCACATGTTCAGTATTGCGTTTCAATTTTTGCAACTTCATTGTACATATCAGATTTTTAATGATTTTCAGATTTTGCTTTGATTATTTTTTCACACAAACTGTGAGCGCAGTGCAATAAATGCAAGCCATGAGGAAAGCATGCACAACAGACAGAATTTCCAAAGTTTGGCATAATAATAAAAGAAGATAAAGTGCAGTTTACCGATTTTAAAGCACAAATGTCTTAAGCTACACAACTGTGCTTTTATTGGCTAATTTAATAGAGCCTCCCACCATGATTTAGAATTTTAGTCCTTCCACCACTGGTCCAGGAAAGAAACAGACATCAGTCCACTTTCTCTCACTTTGTTGAACAAAGGTAGCAAAACAAACAGGAGCACATATTCACCCACGACCTGACGTTTGCCACGATTGTCGTTGAGTCACTTCATACACAGCGGCTAATGACATAGCCAGTTACCAGCCAGTATCTATCACAAACGCTACAATATATATAGTTTTTCTATCCATCAACATTTTAATTTTTTTTGCATTCAAAGACATTTACAATGTATTTTTAAAAACTTGTCTTTTAACAACTCTAGTGTGTTTTAATAGGTTAAAGTGTTATTAAAAGTGTGTGGGATGGGTAAACGACAGAATATATCCCCTGTGATAAAAGTGAAACACTATTTTAGGACATGCACTAATATTAGAGTTTTTGTTGCATAAGACGAGTACAATGAACTGTTATGTTGTAGTGAAGTTTAAAAAAAAACCTTGAGCAGTTTCAGATAAGCTTGCAGTGAAGCTATGATAGACCCTGAAGGCTTTGCAAGACATTAGAAGGGGCTCCCCCCTACACACACACACACACACTTCTACAACCCGTGGCAACAATTATGGAATCACCAGTCTAAGAGGATGTTCATTTGTTGTTTACATCCATCCATCGACCTTCTAATCTACTTATCCTCACGATTGTCACGGGCGTGATGGGGCCTATTCAGTTTCGGGTGTCCCCATCCTACTGCCCGAAGACAGCTGGCATAGGCTCCAGCACACTCCGCGACCCTTGTGAGGATAAAGCGGATCAGAAAATGGATGGATGATGGACTGATGGGGAAAAAGCAGATCACAGACATGGTAATCAAGTTATTTGAAATGGCAATTTTCTGCCTTTTAAGAAACTTTTTTAAAGAAATTCAGCGAAAATAAATAGTAACAGTTACATTTTTAGACTAGGCAGAGTGAAAAAAAATATGGAGCGACTAATTCTGAGAAAAAAAAATGGAATCACAAATGGTGAATGTCATATTCAGTGATAATGGCAAATCTGTGTTGGGCAAGGTGAAGATTCAGGAACATTTGTTTGGTGCCGCTCCAATGAGATTTATGAAGGCGACAAGGCACATGGCTGTCATTATATCTTCGAGAAATGCGCAGGTTTGCTTTGACGTTTGGGGCACTTTTCTTATTGAAAGGACGTTTGGGGATGAGGAAATGATTTTTCAGGATGATAATGGACCTGGCTATCGAGCCAAAACTGTGAAAACAGTCCTTGAAGAAAGACACACAAGGTCAATTTGTGGTTTGCAAATAGTGTTGCGCTCAATCCAGCTGAAGATCTTTGTTTCAAGTTGGAAAAAATGGTCAATGACAAACTGGAAAGCTGTTAGAAAAGCCAGAGGTGGTGCAATACGAGTGGTGTGTTGAAATGTTTTTTTTTTTTCAAAAAAATGTTGAAAAAAACAAACATTGTTTTTTTTGAAATATTTTTTTTTCTGTCATGTCTGTGATATGTTTTTTTCTTGTACAAATTTAAACAACCAAATGAATGCACATCCTCTGAGACTGGGGATTCCTCAATTCTTGCCGTGGCTTGGATAACAAGTGTTCAGTGCGTGTCCAATAGGTGGCATGCTGCTGCTGCAATACTCTCACTACTTCTCTGATCTGTAAACATTTACAGGCAAGCCAAACCTACTCTTTTTTCTACATCTGGGTTAGTAAGTGGACAAAATACATGAGCCTGCTTACTTACTCATTTTTAGGAAAGGTCAACTTTGTCAACCTGTCATCACCATGACAGGTGACAGTCATAAATGTCAGTATCCTTTCTCATACAGTTTTTTTCCACCTCTGTAATTGCTAGTTTAGAATGCCATCAGTCTCATGACATGCCAGTGGGAAAATGTCACTTGTCTCACACGTTGCATTTGCGGTGCTTTCAGTTTTGAGGTCTGACAAGACAACACACAGAATAGAGGTTCAAGATTATAATTTCTTTTTTTTGTTTAGCTTGCATATATAGAGTTGCTTGGTATCAGCTTAAAAACATCCATCCACCCATCCATTTTCTGTTCCACTTTATCCACACAAGGGTCGTGGGAGGTGCTGGAGCCTATCCCAGCCGTCTTCAGGCAGTAGGCGGGGGACACCCCGAACCGGTTGCCAGCTAAATGCAGGGCACACAGAGACGAACAACCATCCACACTGACAATTTAGAGCATGCCATGCATGTTTTTGGAATGTGGGAGGAAACCGGAGTACCTGGAGAAAACCCACGCAGGCCTCGGGAGAACATGCAAACTCCACACATGGAGGCCGAAGCTGAAATTGAACCCAGTACCTCTGCATTGTGAGGTCGACGCACTAACCACTCGACCACTGGGCCGCCCAGCTTAAAACCTTCTCAAAGGGATTTGATTTGTCAACCATACCCGTGTACCATTTTATTGACGGCCTTATAAAACGACTTTTTACACATCATCTTGACAATATATGATTTCAATGTTTCCATGTACCAATGCGCGTACTCTTGGTTGGGAAACACTGGTTTAAACCATTAATATACCACAAACGACAATTCAAAAACACTTAAATAGCATTTAAAACCATTCGAGTCTTCAAACATTGATGCACCCGTAAAAATACAGTCAAGAGCTTACAGCAATGATGGGCAACTCCAGTCCTCTAGTGCCTCAATCCTGCATGTTTTAGATGTCTCCCATCTCCAAGATACCTGATTCGAATGATTACGATCACTCATCAGGCTTCTGCCGAGCTGCTGATGAGCTGCCGATGTTCACGGGCCTCTCCCGCTGCGCTGCCGGCCTGTGCTCTGCTCCATCCGCTGCTTCCAAGGACACCGCCTCCGCTGCTGTTGTTAGCACTTCAGTGTTTACTGACCCAAAAACGCTGGATCCATGCGCTGACAACACAAACTGGCAATCGTAGATGGGTCAATCGATGTTGTATCAGGGCCCACTGGTTTTGATGCCGTGTTTCAACTTAGTTTGGCAAAACTGTCAATCGCAAATCCAAAAACAGCTGCTTTCATGCTCTGGTTACAACAAACCTGAGCTGAGCATTTCAAACACTGTGTTCCCATCTATAGTCAATTGAGTTTGCCCACTTAGTGGTTTAAAAGTCAAAAATTTGCATCTTTGCTCATTTTGCTGGAGTTTGCAAATGTGAACTTTCATGATGTCACATCACTCACAGTCAATCGGTTTTACTCTGTCACGCAACAGTAGTAGCAGCACAAGCGCAAAAAAAAAAGTGGGACACTGACATTGCAGTCTGTGGGATCGAAAGTTATCCAAACCAAATATACTCCCAAAAACAAGCAGGCTTGGAGAATGTGGCGCAAGGAAGTCGGCATATCTGGTGAATGTTGAGTGAAGGTTGACTTGTTGGACAGCTGTTGGACTATCAACCAAGATAGCATTTAGCAGCCAATATAATATCACAATCACTGGTCACTAGATAGATTAGTGTTGCTAATTGTTTTTTTTTGGGTGGTGGAGGTGAAAGAGGAGCCCCTACCCTCCGCTTGAAGCAACCCCACGTGTAGTACCCTCACAAACAAAAGTATGCAAGACAGGAGAGTGACACATTTTTTTTTGTGTTCAATCGGAACCTAGCATTAGATTTGTAATTTGATGAGCGACTGTGTGTCCACACAAGGGTTTGCCTTCTTCAGGAAATTACCGTATTGGCCCGAATATAAGAAGGCCCTGATTCTAAGATGACGCCCTCTTTTTCAAGACTCAAGTTTGAAAAATACTTTTTGAACACCAAATTAATTTTTATACAGAAAATAA
This sequence comes from Hippocampus zosterae, assembly GCF_025434085.1. Classification (NCBI taxonomy): domain Eukaryota; kingdom Metazoa; phylum Chordata; class Actinopteri; order Syngnathiformes; family Syngnathidae; genus Hippocampus; species Hippocampus zosterae. The sequence continues at coordinate 9,943,074 of NC_067458.1, read as the reverse complement.
TTACAGTACATCTGAAACGAATGATTATAACAATATATTTGAGAGAAAAAACATGTTATTTTGCCTCATTAAAATCATAATATCTGAACATTTAAATATGTAAACTAAAGTGCAATCACATTCGTAAATGAATGGCTTCTGGTTTTTGAAATTGCATCATAATTCAGCTACCGGTTAACCTGGCCGATCTTCGACCCCCTTTTCTCCAGATTGTCGCTATGTTTCTCCATTTTCTGTTATCTCTTCTATCATTTTCTTCTCTTTCTTTCTTACCGCTATTTTTTATTTTTCTTCTTCGTGACAAGGGTTCACTTTGGCCCGGGGAGTCAAGTTCAGCATTCGCTTCAATGATATCTGGCTCCCACTAGCGTCGGGAATGGGTATAATGTCTAGACCCCGGATATAAGGCGACCCCCACTTTTTCAGTCTTATTTCAATGCAAAAAAACACCGTCTTATATTCGGGCCAATATCATACTCATGACTCCTGTAGACACTAGCTACACATTGTGAACGTCACATGACCAAATTCAGCAAACAGTAAGCCGGGATTGGTCGTTCCCTGAGCAACTGTGATGTCATCATCAGTCAACATGAAGTGGCAAAATGGCCACCCCCTGAGTTGGATACAAACGGGTGTATTTTGCTGGTTGATTCCATCAATGCAATATTAATCTGAATGCCGTGTTTGGACTAGTAGAGCTGCATAGAACATACGGTATCATTGTGAAGACATTTTGTTTGACTTGACTTGCCCTGTTAGAAGACTTCAAGTCAAAGGGTCCCACTTTTGTGTCCAGCGCAAGTCTAGCGCCAAGCACAGTCTAACTCTGCGCATTGGTGGAGATTTCTTTCTAGCGATATTTTTGTAGACGGGTATAAATAGGTGTAAGGGGGCACTTTTGCGGCAGCCGATGTGGCAGCCAGCTCGTGGCCAACCCAAGTGGCTCACCTCATTTAAAATCAGGGTGGCAGAAGCAGAAATTGATTGAGCAGAAATCGCTGCAAGTCCGTTTACATCAGTAAACTGCAAGCTCCCCCTTTGCAGATGATGCAGTCCGTCGTGCATGTGACGTGGGTAATTGCAGACTTCCTTGCACCCTGAGTCGTGTGTGCGTCAGTTTCTGACCACCGCCCCCAAAAACTTTCTGTCCAACAAATGTGAGGGTGTCCATAGTAATAGTTTTGTCACGTTGAGCCCGAGGCGATGAGAAATCGCCTCGTGCACAACAGAAAAAACGAGGTGGATCCCAGGAAAAGCAGACAACGAAAAGATCTCGTGAGAAACAAAAGGGTTTTAATAATGAACAAAAAGAGCCCGAACAGGGAAAAACGGTAACAGAAAACGCTGGTCAAATAAGGACCAGGAAAATAATGAAGACAACCGAAAACGCTCGCGAAAACGATAAAGGGCGAGGAACTACTGAAATAGGAAAACCGCAACGATAACAATTTGGTCAAAACGCGAAATACACGAAGGTAGTGGCCGTAAGGCAATAGGGCAGCGAGAAATAGTCAAGCGACGTGATTAGCGATAGAGAGCAATGGCACGGTAAGGAATTCTCCGGCAGTGAGAGGACTGCCGGAGTCTCTTAATATAGGAGGGCAATCAGTCTGTGATTGAGAACAGGTGTACCGAACAGGCGGAGGGAAAAACCCGCCACCTGCCGGCGAGCACGCGACGTGACAAGTTTAGAGCTTGCTGGTTAAAAAGTGCATGGGAAGAGGATGTTGGAAAAAAAGAATTGCATATTGAATCACAATATTGTAACGTAATTCGATTTTTTGGGGGAAGTCTTCAGCCTTTCCATGTACCACATCATTTAATCTTTCTGTAATTTGTTGCTAAAACCTCCTTCCTCTTACTCTGGAAAACTACTGCATCTATGACCTGTATCTATCGCAAGTGTTTTGCCTTGTGTGAGTCACGTTTTCCCCCTTTGCAAATTTAATAGCTTGTTGACTAAACTCTTGAACGTTGCTCAGACTCTTATCAGCTTATGTTTTCACCAGTGCCCTCTGCTTTGCGTCATTGTGACGATACTGTCGTAAGACGTCTTGTTTTCACTTAAAGATGGTTGACTGAAGTTTGCAAGGACAAGGACATCTTCCTTGTTGGTTAATCATAACAGACTCTCGCCTAGGGCTGCATCTACTGTAGCTATTTCTATTTTTGCTCAAAAATTTTAATGCTTACATCATGACATAGCTTACTCTCTGACACGATTTAAATTAGTTTAAATGTAAGGTTGGTCCAGTGACGGGCCGTGCATTTCAACCTTAGGTCAACATTAACACAATACAGTATAGGCTCGTCAAGCAGCACTTAATTTCAGGAGCAATTAAACCCATCAAGTATGCATTCACAATTAAGAGCAGGAAACTAAATTTTGTAGATATTTTCAAAAATAAAAAGATGATTTAAAAATACTATATAAAATGCCACCCAAATTACGCTGTGTGATCTTAAACAAGTCTGTCCAATAAATTGTGCAATGTCGCAGTTTCATATAAGAGACCAACCAAACAATAACAAAACAAACTATTCCTTGAAAATAAAGTAAACAGCATTTGCATTTTGAAAATCGGCGATACAACAGCAAATAACTGAAAATGTTGAGCAGCTGAGATTGAACGAACTTTCGTGCACGAAGGTGACTACAATGCGCCATTATGAATTGCAGGTGAGCAGATTTATTAGATACATTTTTGTATCTTTGTCATTTTATTTCGTTACCATTAATTTAATACTAATGAAATAAAATGACGAAGAAATGTAAAATAAAATTTATTTACTCACCAGCTTGTTCACTGAGCTGCACATCTACGCGAGTGTCCCCAAACGTTTTTAAATGTACCGTAGGTTGTAAGTGCCCAGCCGTGCTCTGATGTTTCCTTGCTGCCTTGGTAAAACATCTTAAATGGGTAAATCCAGTGTGGCTCCAAACACCAAATCGGTCCATTGCAAGCAATCGGCATTCCCAGCAGGACAATTTGCAGCGTTTCTCGGAGGCGGGTACCGTTCATAATTGCCCGTTCATAAAAAATGATGGACAAACCCTTTTCCTTGCTGGGACAGGCTACCTAGTGCAGGAGTTAGGTGACCTCTTCGCACAATAACCAGCTTTTCGTGGAAGGTCCGTCTTGAAAATTGTGTGGACAGTAGTTCTGCAACCAGATCAACGTCTTCTTCTTCGGCCATTTTGTGTTAAAATGCAGTGATAGCTCCCTCTAGCAGGCGCTAATCCAATCACCGAACGCGCGTGTCTCGACGCAAGGCATTCTCGCTGGCCCCGGTGCACAGACTCGTGATCTAATTGGTTATTGCAACCTGACTGTGCCCGTTCATTTTCAGCGCACAGGGGCCTGCTCTGTTTAATCTAAAGGCCCCGGGCACTTTTAATTTACCTGACAACACAAGCTAGCTGAAATATGATTGGTCAAAAACTCTACCATAATAAATAAGTTATTTATCTTTCAATGTTATTTAAAATAACATTGAAAGCCACTCGACTAAGTGGAAATAATATGACGTAAAGAATACAGACAATAATTTTCTTTACATATTTATGAAAATAAAATAACATTAATTAAATTTATGTTATTGTATGAATGTTTAGGCCAGCAGAGAAGGCCTTGCTGGCCCTGAGGGTCAGCCACTGTGTTGGTCACAGCTGCCCTAAATGTTTGTAATGGTTACTACACCTGTATGCTGAAGTTGTTTAACTAAAATATTTTTAACTTTGAAATTGAATTCTTATTTTGTTGATTTGTTAATGTATTTTGAAAAAAAAAAACTAACTGAAGGAACAGTAAAGCACATTGTTCTTGGTTAAAATCTCCATGTTCTCCAATTTCCTCCCACATTCCAAAAACGTGCATGGCAGATTAATGGAACATTGAATTGTCCCTAGTTGTGAGTGTGGATGGTTGTTCATCTATGTGTACCATGCAATTGGCTGCCAACCAGTTGAGGGTGTACCCCGGCTAGTGCCCGAAAACAGCTGGGATAGTGTCTAGCACGGCTGTGACCCTCGTGAGGGAAAAAAAAACAGATAAGAAAATGGATGGATGAATGGCTGAAAATGAATCAGAAAATAAATGAGAAATGATCTAAACTGGATTCGTTGGTGATGTCAAGTTATTTTTTCTTTTGTCTTTGTCTCAGTTACTGCTCTGCTGCAACAACACGCATCAATGTCTTGGCTTGAGGTAAGCAAGACACACACACACACACACACACACACACACACACACACACACACACACACACACACGGTGGATAACAACAATTATTTCGTCTTTATGAATGCAATAAGCCACTAAACGAACAGCCCTTTCCTTTTCAATACAGTACAGTTTATTGTATGCTTTTAAATTAAAAATGCTATTACTTGTTCATTGCCTTCAGGGCAAACTCTAAATGTTTGAATTCCACAAACTCAAAAATGATTTGCCATTGATCGGACAAGTTAGAGGAACATAAGAAAGATAAATGTTAACGTTAAAGCAACCCAACGGTTTCCTGATATATCGAAGTCATTACATTCCCTAATTTCCCATTTTGCGACCCAACTACAAGATAATTTATTCTGTTCAACGTTTCATTGCAGTCCTACTTTTCCCATAATTTTAACATCAACGCCATCATTGTGGTTCCAGAAAATATTCTGTTTCTGTATAGCTGCGTGGTAATTTCACGGTGCACGAATACCTATCGCAAAAGGTAGAGGAAGAGTAGGAAGTGCAGCGAAAGTGGAATCGGGCTCTATTCTGCGGGTGAGACTGATCACACCCCAAGCACCTCTGGGTGTGATTACGCATCCAGTATGGGTGAAAGTTTTAAAGCTTAGCTTCTGGCTGCGGCTGCCTGTTGAGATAAATGCTTGCAAACATCAGATTCGCAGCATTAAGGTCATTATGCTTGCTCTTCACATCATCGTGATCAATTAATATTCACTTTCTCAATTAGGGGAATAGTAGCAGCTTTGATTCCTCCTCAAGCGTTTTTAGAACAACAGCATGCCCTGATGAAATGCTCTCATCTCTGATTATATGATGCTGCTACACGCTGGGATGGGCCGTGTGTCTATGTGCTCGCACGTGCGTGTGTTTGTTTCAAGCCAGCATTAGATTTAGAAGAAGCCGAGATGTAGTCTGAGTAAGTATCAAGATTGGTTTTGAAGTTGAGCTTTCCACACTCAACTCACACAAGGATGTTTATGCCAGGGTTGTAATTGTTGTTTTTGTTGTGTGTGTGTGTTTTTTAAGAGCAGGTTTGTATTTATTTGGAGTACAGTGTTCGAACCTCGGTTTTCGAACGACTATGTTATCATCCAAGTCAGATTTCGACCAGAAAATTAGAGATTTTTACGCCTCAGATTACGACCGAAAACCAATTTGCGACCAAACTGTGCAAATCCAAAGATGGCACTCGACTCCTCTCGGTTTCCTTACACGAGGAAGTGACGCTTCCTCATGTAGTGTTCATTGTGAGCAGACGTGTTTGTTGTGATTTACGCAAATCTGACAGATTTTTTGTTATTTCTGCTTAGTGTATGAGGCCCGAATCATGGGCTAATAGATAGTTTTGTATTTCGAACAGGTATGACTGTATTTGTCAGTGCAAGATTAAAAAAAAAAAAGGACAAATATTGTGCAATAAACTAAAAAAAAAAAAAACTAAAATTCTCAAGCGACTGTTCGGTGCAGCAATACCAAAACACATACATTTAAACTTAACCCCAAAAGCTAAAAAATATTCACGAACAACGACGAAAAAGGAAATTTTCACGATTGTTACAGTAGGGCCTCGCTGATGGTGTCATGCAGGGGTCGGCAACCCGCGGCTCTGGAGCCGCATGCGACACTTTAGCGACGTCCTTGTGGCTCCCTGGAGCTTTTTCAAAAATGTTTGAAAATGGAAAAAAAATGGGGGAGGGAAATATATTTATGTTTTAATATGGTTTCTTTAGGAGGACAAATATGACACAAACATTCTTAATGTTTTCCAATGCTGCCAAAGTGTGTAGAATAAATGTGCTTCCCATGCCTCGTTGATCATGATGACTTTGAAGGAAAGGTGTTGGCACTTCCAAATCCTCCTGTTTGCACACTTGACACACACACACACACACACACACACGCACACGCACACACGCACACACAGAATGTTGCCTCTGTTTCATGTCTATCACTAACTTCTTCTCATTTTCATCCGAGATGTCTAAATCCATACTCCACCATGGGTGCTAGGCTCGGTGTCGTTACCGGTATGCAGTTGGTCATTCCGGTTCGCAAAAGACAACGGGCAGATTATGAATGGCAAATGTGTTCAGGAAACAGCAAGTGGCACCTTCTTTTGTTTCTCAAACAAGAGTACAAAAGGCGGTCGCATAAACATAAAAGGCAATTGGTGAAAGCAAATTATGCTGATTAATGGCTGGTGTCGAGAGCCTGATTCCAAAGATCTCTCGAGTGACACGAGTCACTTCATTTAAGTGTGTGCCGCATGCAAACAACAGCTTGAATTAGACAAGAGCGTGATTCCAGTGAAGGTGCAGCCACCTGATTTCTTACTATTAGCCTACAGTTGTATTGATCAAAACATGTTATGCAACTTATTTATATGCAACAATATGCACTTTATCATCACTGTCTATTCAAAAGCTGGTACGGGGGGACCTTTGACGTTGACTACAATCCTGATTTGATGGCACGCATCTGATTCCATCATGAAAGCTTAATTTTGAAATCTTTATTACTGAAGTTAAAATAAAGCAAAAACCACGCTTGTCAAATGCACATTGAGAAGGAATATGATATACACTGTATGTCACTGATATTTCATGAATTGTATTGCTCATTTTGTACCAAGCAGCCAGACCCATTCCTAAGTCGCAATGAGATTCATTTCTGGTTCATCACGTTTCCTCCGTGTTATCACTGGTGGCAGAATTGATTATTCTATCGATTTATTCATCAAAGAATCCATTTTTTTAAAAATTACATTAACGTGTACACGTAACTTTGAAAGCATGTTCCCGTAGTCATACACGCCCCTCCTCCACTGTTTGTGAAGGCCTGCTTTAATGTGAAGACGTAGTTTAATATACAGTACATTCAAACGTTTTAGTCAACAGCCATTCTTCAACCATCCTCATTGATTGCACCGCTTGGTTAATGATCCAATTGCAAAAAGTGAAGCTGGGCTTGAAGTTGTTGCGTGTAATCCATCAAATCACTTGGGTAAAGCGAGTGAGTTATCCATCCGCATCGGCACAGCGGCAGCAGGTTCTTGATTAATACAGAAGTGTGGCGAATAAGAGCGCAATCGTCTTGCTGGTTTTCCTGACGCAGAGCCCCGCTGAGCATCTTCTGTTCCATCTGATTACACACTGGCCTTCCTGCTTCCATCTCATTCACACTTTGAATGCTGGGACAGCAGCCAGGTGATAAGCTCACCAGCTGCTTTCTTCCTGCTGTTGCTTGGGTGGAAGACGACGTGGCATTCAACTAATAAACATGTGGGAGGCCCTTTGGATCAGGACATGCTTTATTCCCTGCGTTCGAAGTTCGTATTTCCAAAATGGCAGCCTTGGCAGAATGCTGTTCCTTTTCTAAGGCGTTAAAGAGTCAAGCAAAAAGGACGAAATAAATATTCGCCATGTGTATATGTTTTCTGATTCCTTCCAATTAACTAAAGATTTATTTGTCGTATCACTGCTTTAAACAGTGCAGCCTCACCAAAGAGGGTATTGATTATTTTTTTTTTTTTTGGTCTGTTCGCTTGGCTGCCTCTATATCACCGTGACACATTTAAAATAGGGTACTTGGTGTACCGTTCACACAAACGATTGGAAGAATGGTCCTGTCATTTGTCAAGAAGACAATGCTATTCTCTTCAAGCTGTCATTCACCTCAGCCATCAACACAAAAAGAGGTAGATGTGCACTTGTTCACGGATAACGTAAAACGTGCCTCCTCTGCAATACGTACAGACTATGGTAGCATGTCATTTTGCATGTCAACAGTGCATTTCGCATGCCAGTCTATTCTTATCATCTCTGATGTTTCAAGAAAAACCCACACGATAAATTTTTACCACTTATCAGTGTTGCATCCTAGACTGCACAGGCTATTTTAGGTCGGAGTGGGAGATTATAATGAACATTTATAATCCATCCTCTCCTCACCAGACTGCCGATGCCCACCACTGATGAAAAAAAATCTAACGAGAATACGCCGTTAAGTTATCCTTGAGTCGCCGGGAGCTAGCTAGTGAATTCTTGTTTTATGTTGTCTTGAGAGGGAAGAAATTTCATCTGTGCTGTTTGTTACACATACAGCACATTTGACAATAAAGTTGTATCCAATCCAATCCAATCCAACAGCGAGCAAGATAGCCGATGCTAAGCTTGCTCATCAGAATCGCACATGCCTCCAAAGTGACTGTTGACAGACCTTTTTTTTTCACTGGTTGTACTATTAATGGAAGTATTTGCAGAAGTACCGGTATTTGTGTTGGTAAAGATAAGACAAGAAAACCTTTATTTTTCTCACAATGGAAAAATTCCCATTTTACAGCAGCAAAATTATGAAAGGGAAAAAGTATATAAATAAATATAAAATATAAGCATATTAAAAATGGGTGAATGGGGGTGAGTTCAGGGTTTCAGGACCATCTATTCAATAGCCTGACAGCAGTCGGCAGGAACGAGTGGCGGTACCTCTCCTTCTTGCAGCATGGGTGGATCGATGTCTGGCTGAAGGAGCTGCCCAGTGCTGTCAGGTGGCCTGGAAGGGGGTGGGAGGGTCTGTTCATCACAGCTGTTAGCTTAGCTGAATAACTTAAGACAAATTGCTGTTAACTCATAAAAGATGCTTTTAGAACTGTTGTGTCAAAGCCATGTCACACTCGAGGTTGTGTCATGGCTCTGATTCAGTCATGGGTACAAGCACCCATCGCTTCTTTTTGTTGTGGTCTTTCTTACTTCTTTGTTAAAAAATATCCATATATTGTTGATATCGCTATGATTGTGTGAAAACACCATTATACACCCTATTGATGGCCCAGCCCCAAAAGCATGAATTATGTAGTTGAACAAAAAGTTCATGAGCTCTCCTGTCATGTATTATTTCTTACAACATTGGGGGAATTATTGGTACATGGCCAGAGTCCTTTTCTTTAAGTTAGATTTAGGCTGACAAAAGACTAAATTAGCTTCAGGCAAATGCTCATCCGTTAAAAGTGTTTATTTTTGTCGGTATGCACTCTCCCTTGCTGTTTGGAAAGTAATACAATTACATCGATGTTTCATAGCTGTGAGCAGGTCTGATGTTTTATTGACCTTCAGCCATCACTGCCAGCCTCCCTGTTTACACATTGAAAATATAGTTTCGTTTGGGAGGCCACATTAAAGAGACAAAGTGTCCAATTATAGGGTAGACAAACAGCAATTTAATCTCACTGCTGTTTGAATGAACTGTTATATTTTATTAGTGGGCAGTGATGTTGATTGTATGGGTATCATCCGTGAACCCCTATTGTTATGTACACATGCACAAAAGGGGGCCTGAGAGAGGTGTATACCACTTAGCATAATAATAAATATGGATGCGTGGAGGGTGGGATAAGAGGCTGATCCACATGCACACAAGACCAAATGCACTGGAATACTTAAGAGCTACAGGCATGAATTGAGTTATGAATGTGACTGCTTTAATGCACTATCTTTGTTCTTGAAATAATTCCTACACACCATTTTTCAAAAAAAGAAACCCGTCTTTGTGATGGTCTTTACATGCAAACAGCAACACTCATTTCCTCTTTCCTTGTTATTGCTCTCCAGGGTCGTAGGGAGTCGCTTCCTGTGGTCCATCAGGTGGTCAGGCGTCGCTACTCAGGCCCGTTACTGCTCCCGCCTCTGCGGAGGAGACACTCGTGTCAGGATCACCATTCTGACACCCGCCACTTTTATGCTGCACATGGGTTACCGCTGCATCGCCTCGAGGCTCTCTACTGTCGAGCATTGACCACTCATGATGAACACCGGTCAGTTAATTTCTGTCATTTACATTTAACTGTTTGTTTGGCTAATGATTGCCCACATGCGCAAAGTCTGTGGACCCCTGTCGTCCAAATTCTCCACACAAAACACTTAAAAAATAGAGCTTTTACTAATCGAGATGAATCGGATGGAAAAAAAGAAGGCCTACCAGTTTGATAGAAATCTCTGTTTTCTAAAATTACCTTTTGTATCAACAATGATTCAGCAAGAAGGGATAATAGATGATTTTCTACATGCATCACTCTACTTCTTGAAGTGGTGTTTACGTAACTTTACGAGGAAATTACAATGTCCTACCATCTCTGGTGAGTTATTTTTTTTGAGCTACTCATGTCCTTGGGCGTTACTTGCTGCTCACGAGTAATCCCCTATTTTATGCAGTGCCAGATGCTCTCATGTTATTTATACCAAATTCCGATGCAAAGAGTATGAAATCAGACTAGAAGGTGTTGCAAAATTTTGTGTTGTCCAATTTAGGTGAGAGTGTCAAAGATGAAGTCTAATGGCTATATTTTTGGGACTGGCACAAGTCATAAATCTGCATGAAAGCAGGTCAGACTGGGTCTTGTTCATTTAGCATAAGTCGATGACTTTTAAAAAGGGTGGCCTGCGCCCTCGTGGTTCCCAACACAACCAACGTGTTTCGCCCCCAATCAAATTGACTCTTGTGCCCTTTAAAAGCGGCGCGCGAGGGGGGCACTCATAGTGCTTGACATGGCAGAAGAAGAAACTGATGTAGTGGAGTCCAACGGGAGGTTGAAGCATGCAAATTTTTTAAGGAACCGAAAGCAGACCGCAATAGGCAGATAATGTGAAGTTGGCTAGGGAAATCACAGAGAGAGCGCATTCCACTCGTTCATGTCCGTCTGAGACTTTCATCAGATTCTGACTGAAATTGGATTCCAAATTACTGAAGCTGGTTTTGTGCATCACCAACTAACCCTTTTTTTTTCGCGTTTATCTCTTTGCTCAAATGAATGCACGAGTTGTCTGGTGGGACACATTGTGCTAATTAAAAACCTTGCATTTCTCATCTTTGCTTTGCGAATGAGGATCCGATTTATTGGCCAAGTATGCAAAAAGGAACTTTCTTCCTAGTTACAACCTGCCAAGAGGAAAATAAACAAGAGGGCAAGAACCAACATGGGGCAGCCTGGCGGGTCGCTGTTAAGCGCCCCGATATCTTAGATGTGAAAGGAAAACAGTCAGGAAGAGGAGGGAGAAAAAAACCCCACATAAGAGTCCAACCATTGTTTTTGAACAGGAGAAAAACCTCAGCACATGTGGCATACATTTAAAAAGACAGTACAATAATTATTGAGATTTAACATGTAATAAACAAGGTGGGGGAGGGAGGGGAGGAATGGAGGCGGGGGCTCGTCACAATCTCTGAAATGAATACGTTCAAGTCTCTCCAGAGCAAAAGACGTCCGCCTTCACTGAGAGACAGAACAGAAAAAAAGAGTGGTATATGATCAGAATCAGAATCAGAATCATCTTTATTGGCCAAGTATGTAGAACACACAAGGAATTTGTCTGCGGTATAACACGCTGCATTAGTATCATCGTAAACAAGGACATGACAAATAGGTATGCAGGGACATTTCGTAATGTAAGTGAATCAGGTCAAATAATGATATACTGTAATTATATATATTCCCCTTCTTAAGTATTGGAAGGGCAAGTTCAATTCCTTTGTTTTTGGCAAATACTGAAGAAGTTCAGAGGTCCAGCTATGATTTCATAGGACGGTATTTACATTGAGAGTTAGGAGAGAGCACATTGGTTGAAGCCACCCAATTTTCAAGTTACTTAAAGTGAATAACATTTAATATTTGGTGGCATAACCCTTTCTTGCAATAACTGCATCAAGCCTGCAACCCGTTGACTTGACCCGTTGACCAGACTGTTTAAATTTTCATTTCAAATGCTTTTCTAGGTCTTTATTGGTTTTTAGGTCGTTCACTTTGTTTCTGGGAGTATCTCCCTTCAGGTGGTAAAATGAAGGCTCTTTTCGGTTAAGGTCAGGTGGTTGACTTGGCCAGTCCAAGACCTACCACTTTTACCCCCCAAGGAAGTCCTTTGTTTTGTTGGCAATCTGTATTGGGTCATTGTCTGGCTGCATAATGAAGCTTCTCCTTATTAGTTTGGATGCATTTTGCTGTTAATTGCCAGACAAAATGTTTTTGGGTTTTTTGTTTTGTTTTTTCTCGATGTCACAATTCATTTTGCAGCTACCATCATTTAAATCATGATCATATTGAAAAAGAGAGATCACAGTTTACAGGGCACGCCTGTGTCGTAGTGCCAGAGATTAGACCTGAATATACATTTTTTTCTACAAGAATTTCACCCAGAGTAAGTCCCTTTCTGGGTTAAATTCAGATTGTTTTTCTATTTGTTCTTTTTGTAACATTTTGTTTCGTGGTTTCTACTACCGTATGTTTATCTCATGTAAAAGCAATCACAGATGAAGCAAATCCTTGCCATAAGTGCATACGGTGGCACTTCCTCCCAAGTGTGCATTAAACGCTTAGGAAACCAGTTTTAAAATTGACACAGTGGACGGACAGATGGCTAACAGCTCGGACTCAGGAGGGCGGAGAGTGGCATAAAGGCCATGAGAGACACAGAGGAGAGGAGGAGACACAAAACCGACTGGTGCACAGCCCGTCTCCTCATCAGTGTGGCGCGTGGACAGCAGCGCGCCATGTTACGCTCTCACATCCTTTAACGTCCACTTCAAATTTAGTCTACCCTCAACCCACCGCTCCTGTTGACTGAAGAAATTAGCTTTTCAAAGGAGCGGAGCAAACCAGCAACCAAATACAATACAACATGGAGTGCGCGACGCTGAGCAGAGAGGGAGCGGGGCTTGCCAAACCACCCAAGCATTTGTGGCGGCAGCCCAGGACAAACATACGGATCAAACAGCGCTTCAACTCGGACACCGAGCGCTACCTGTGCCGTAACAGGACCCTGGAGAAGCTCCGACCTGTGCTGAAGAAACCTCGATTGTCCTGGCCCTCCTCGCTTAAACGGTAACCACTTTCTCTTGCAAATTACTCTCTAAATTAAGAACTTCCCATAAAGTGATAAACTAGTACGACCAAAGAGATATTAGCTGTATGATTTTCATTTACACCGCCAGAGAGGTTTTAATTAACTTTACAATGGAGCTGTTGTATTTTGCTGTGGTGTGGAAATGGACTGTGTAATAGTGAGAGGTTGCCATATTTAATTACACAATAAATCGTAACACCTATCAGTGTGATTCATTGCAGTTCTGTACTACTGAAAACTACATCCATAATAATACACAGAACACTTCTGTTAAAGTAAATGTTCTCTGACATTGCGAATCCACGTTGAGCATTATGATTTGGATGTCATTTTTATACGGTTGTACTGTTTGAGTGTCATTACATTGTGCCAGCGTACAGAGTTAAGTGGCTCCAAAATGTACGTATGAGGAAGAATAAAAAATGAAATCAATAGAAACCTGAAATTGCGACCTGTTTGCGCCAACAATTTTATTGAACCTTAAATCTTTCGAGGTTTTCCAGTATGTTCATCTCTGACCGCACATTTCTATCTATCTATCTATCTATCTATCTATCTATCTATCTATCTATCTATCTATCTATCTATCTATCTATCTATCTATCTATCTATCTATCTATCTATCTATCTATCTATCTATCTATCTATCTATCTATCTATCTATCTATCTATCTATCTATCTATCTATCTATCTATCTATCTATCTATCTATCTATCTATCTATCTATCTATCTATCTATCTATCTATCTATCTATCTATCTATCTATCTATCTATCTATCTATCTATCTATCTATCTATCTATCTATCTATCTATCTATCTATCTATCTATGTCTGTCTGTCTAAATCTGAATATTGTCTCTTAAAAGGAAATGCCACCTTTACAGTTCTTCATTCAAATATATGTAAAATGACAACAAGAAAGCCATTGCATCATACCCTCAAACTGAGCTGTACCATGTAAAATGATAATCCCATTGAGTCAAACCAAATTGAATCGTTCCAATTTAAAATCAAACATTCTTCTATCTATCTAGGACACTGGTGTCAAACTCGAGCCATGGGGGACAGATCTGGCCCGCCACATCATTCTATGTGGCCCGAGAAAGAAAATCAAATATGTTAGTGCTTGCTAAAATATGTACCAAAATTTGGTTGTTACCAAACCCCACATTACAATAACTTAAACAATAGTTGAATAAACCATTATTTTTACCAAGTACCCCACTAGTACTTTTGAGACACAACATATGTATTTAATATAAAAGAATAACATTTGTATTTAACCAATGACATTAGGGCTGTCACGAACAAACTCTTTGGAATCAGTTATGGTATCAGTTATTTAATCGAATACTTGAGTACTTCCTCATCATCCATGTCAGATGTGTAGCTTATTCGCTCTTATAGAGGTACTCCGCTCCATATTTAGCCGCATTAGATAACCAGCCGAAGTTTGTTTTCTAGCGAGCTGTTGTTGTGGCACAAGCACCAAGCATAGCCTGTGTGTGTGTGTGTGTGTGTATAATCTCCATCCATCCATCAATTTTCCGATTCCCTTACCCCAACAAGGGTCACAGGCGGTTCTTCGGGACACCCTGGACCGTTTAGTTGGTTGTGTTCTTCATGTTTAGCAATATGGAAACATTCCTTAAATCTCCACACTGAGCTCACGAAATATTTGCCTCAACTCACGTCACTGTACAGTGTCCTTTTCCAGCTGTGCACAGAACAGCTGACTTTGAAAAGCTCTGACCTGAATAAAACAGACTATCTTTTGTCGCCCCATCCATTATCTCTCTCATGTTGAGCATTTTTGGAGCTACATCAACATCAACACACAATGCTTGTTGATGTATTATGCAGCGGTCCGTGACAAAGACCAAAAAATAAATTAAAAAAGCATCGTTCTCTTTGCACCTTACCAATAAATCCTTTTAGGCGGCCAATCATTGTGGGCGCTCCTTCCGTGGTGATGGATACCACAAAAATGTACTCTCCTCGAATGTGCTTTTTCATGGTCAGCCCTGTTAACAGCTCCTCCATATCAGTAAATGTCATCGGCTGTGTCATTCATGTCAGTACTCGTCCACACATTCTACAATGTCCTTTCAAAGTTGGTGGGTCAACTACGTGGCCATTGCTTTGCTGCACCATGTAACTGCATGTCTGTATTTTTTTCAGTTATTGCAGAATTTCTGTTCATGTCTAATTTTCCCAAAATATTGGATGGAATCACTTAACTGCAGATTCAAGCCAATTAGTGCAATCCATTATCCTGAATTATTTTAGGAGTGAGAGAATTTCAAACAATGCTGACTATAATAGTGATTATTCGGCTCATCCAGGCGGTCTGGTAGCCCAGTGGTTAGCGCGTCGACTTCACAGTGCAGAGGTACCGGGTTCAATTCCAGCTCGGGCAACCCTGTGTGGCGTTTGCATGTTCTCCCCGTGCCAGCGTGTGTTTTCCCTGGGTTTCCTCCCACATATTCCAAAAACATGCATGGCAGGTTGATTGAACATCCCTCGTTGTGAGTGTAAGCGTGGATGGTTGTTCGTCTCCGTATGCCCTGCGATTGGCTGGCAACCGATTCAGGGTGTCCCCCGTCTATTGCCCGAAGAAGGCTGGGATAGGCTCCAGCACCCCGCGCGACCCTTGTGAGGATAAGCGGATCGGAAAATGGATGGATGGATAGATGGATGGATTCGGCTCATCCATTGTCTATACAATGGTTGATTGCTAATAAAAGTGTGGAAAAAATCTCTTACCCCGCATTATACCAACCAGCACCTTTTGATACAAGCAAAGCAGATTATTATTTTTTAATGAACACAAGTTGGCTGCCACCAGGATGTACAAAAGATTGTGTGCATTAGAGATTTTCCTTAAAGCTCTTTGGTAAAGAGAAGATTTTAGAGTCACAATTGCCTTCCTATCAGCTCACACCATCTGACTGTTCTTTAACCTCACTTTTTGTACAAATAACTGCCACTCCGTGGATGATTTCCCTTTCCTGGACAATTCTGTGTAAGGCATTGTGTGTGAAAATCACAGTGATTCCACAGTTTCTCAAAATGCCAAACCAGCCATTTGGCGACAACAATCATATCACGTTCAGTCGTTTCAGCGTGTAGGTCATTCAAATCACGCAGGGCATTATCATGACTAACTAGCTTATTTTAGTGCGTTGTAATTATGTTTTGTTACTGATTTATTTTCTGGTTGGTCATTAAAGTTATATTTAAAGTTGAGCTTTCAAGCATTCAAGGAAATTTTATTGTAGTACCAACACACATTTCCACATGATATAGCATGAAATCCGACAACCAAGGTCCCAGGTTAGCCCAGTAACTTAGAATGCTTATTCACTGTTTGAGTGTGTGCAAAAATGCAATGCAGCAAAGGTGTGGCTGTAGCACACAGGTGTAAAAGCCAAGGCCCATGGGCCAGTTCTGGCCCGCCACATAATTTTTTGTGGCCCGCGAAAGCAAATCAAGCATGTCAAGTTTGAGTCGAGCAGTCGATTCTGGCTCTGGACTTCCTGTGTATAGTTTACATGTTCTCCCTGGGTTTCATAGGTTTTGTACGGGTAGTCTGGTTTCCGCTTGCTTTCCAAAATCATGCAAAGCAGGTTAATGGAGCACTCGAAATTGTCCCTAGACGTGATTGTGAACGCAAATGGCTGTTAATCTATGTTTGCCCTGCAATTGTCTGGCAACCAGTTCAGGGTGTACCCCGCCTCCTGCTTGAAGATAGGCGCCAGTATGCCTTTGACCCTTGTGAACATAAGCGGATCAGGTGATGGATGGATGGATGGATGGATGGATGGACAAAGTCAAATTTTTTTAAAGACTATTTGGGTTTAACAAGTCTACATTAAATTCACTGGAATATCCACACATTTTTATCGTTTAGGCAGTATAACATGGCAGCCGGTGTTTCATTGAATGTGTCAAGTCATGGAGATAATGTTTGCAGTTTCTCATCCATGTAGCTTCAAATCTTGTTTTTTTAGGATGTCTTCTGATTTCAGCATTGTTGTTGTTTTTTATGTTCATTGTAATATCCGCCAATGCTCTAGAGTTTCTTTGCCTGTTTTAATTGCTGACGTCATAGCTCACATGCCGAACAATAACTGCCAGCTTTGTCTTTGTGTCTTTTACGGGGAGCATGGGACAGGTTGAAATGTCATGACTATGAATACGCACTTTGTAGAAACTTTGACTCATTTGGTAGGGGGCCTCTTCATCATCTTTGCTGCTCCCTGCAGCTTTGGCATATGATCGTTATGATGTTTCCATTCTGTTTATAATTTTTAACTTTTATTTATGTTGAAGTTGTCTTTTTTTGTAATCTTTATAATTCTCCTTTCCCAGTAAAAAAAAACAAAAAATCCCCCAAAAAACAAATATCATCCAGAAGTATGCGATAAGCATATTTTGCTCAGTTCATCAGACAAGAAGTTTCAGCGATTTCTTTCGTTTAGAAAATCACCAAAACAAATATATTACAATTAACAGTTTTTTAAAATTATACATTGACTTGTCTTACAACTACAATGGCATTCATGTCAAATAAATGAACAAAAATAATTGACAGAAAAAGAAAATTTGAATAAAGTATTTAATAAGTCACGATTATATACGTAGGTTAGACATTATAGAAAGAATGTAAGAGAGAAATTGTGAAGAGCAACAAGTCATATGCTCAAATGCAAGGTTAGCATAGCAACCCAATGTAACTGACCCCACCTTGAGCTGCGTCAGTGTACGTTAGTAAAACCTCACTCCTTGAAACTTGGCTGTCCAAGTCCTCCCACGCCGGTGACGAGATGGCAGCAATGGTTCAAAGACACAGTAGTTATGAATCGCCACAAGTACCAAACCTATAAAATAAGATTAACAAAAAAAAACCGAGTTAAACGGCACTGTGGACATTTTTGTAGAATACACGGGCACCGTAAATCGTCATTGGTGCGTCTTGTTCAAGAGTAATTTCTCCAATACCTTTAACAGAACTGTTGAGTGTGGAACTTATTGATACTGTACTTTTTAATAATTCCGCCTTTGGGTCACTTTGGTCCCAAGGCTTGGTACCCATCCCTAGTCTGTATCAATTACAAGAGGCTTACCAGACTACAGTAGATCCTCAGTTGGTGGCCTACTGTCTCAATGCTGTGTTTAAATATATAAGCTCCTAATTTTTCTGGTGCCAAGAGGTTCACTATGCTTTGATTGATTAATGACATCATTGCTTGACAATATTCTGCATCACTGACCACAATGGCCATCAAATACTTGTGGGAGACATTGATTATTACTCTCAGTGTTCATTCATGGATTCATTAATATCCAAGGCTTCATGTCTCACTCCAGTGGGCATTAGTGTGTATGCATGTGTGTACTTGTGCTTTTGCGTATCATGTCATGCGCATGTGTGCAGTGGACTTTGACGTTTTGTATTTTTTCCGTTTATGTATTTCTGTTTGGTTAGTTGTTGATTATTTTTAATAACTAATTATCCTATTACAATAATTGTGTGTATTGTATAAGTCTATGATGCGCATGCAAGTTCAATTATACTGGGCCAAGGCTTGCCTCTTATGCATCAGAGCACTCACACTTAAGACCCATATGTGATGGACTGAAGATGTCAAGTGGGCTCAAACACTGAGTTTGACCTGGTTTGAGGAAGACTATCTTTCTCCCATTCTGACGCTTGCATTCTAGGGTTCTCCCAGTCCTTTGGGGGCCCCAAGCAGCATAATGTCTAGGGGTCCATATTTTTTGCGCGCCATTTAGTCACGGTGTACTATGCAACCAACCCACCCAGATTTTACATATTTGTCAGATTTTGCCGCACTGCATAAGATGATTCAAAGTCATCCCAAATGACTGGTCGTACTTAGAGTAGATGATGCCAAAACTCATTCAAAAATATGGAAAGAAAGAAATTGAGGTATACTTTACCTGCTATTTTTTTTTGGGGGGGGGGATTGCAATCAAATATCAAAACTCACTTAAAATAAGTTTTTTGAAAGTCAATTAAAGCAAACTGTATTAAAATACAACAATTTCACAGTCTCCTATTGTACTGCATATTCACAACTAGCAGTCGTGGAAAAAGGTGAATAAAGTGAAAGAATTAAAATAAATATCAACAATCATTCAGTAAATAAGATTTATATGTATGCTGTAAGCTGAAACTTTAGTTCTTCAGAATTTTACATTTATTTTGTGCACAGGGAGTGAAACAAATGTAGAACTAGAAACCATGACTATACATATAGCTAAAAGCTATAAATGGGAAAAAATGAATTTAAACACAATTGAACATAAAAATGCATGCAATTTTTGTCGTGATTCGAGATTTTTCAGTTTTGGTTTTCAGAATTATATAAATGTGTGTGCATATGTGTGTTTAAAAAAAATAACTCATGGACTCAAAAACACGGTGTGCTATCAAAAAGTGAACACATTTTTTTTTAATCGGTGTCAAAAATATGTTGAGGGACACACAAAGCCATCGATGCTTACAATTTGCAGTGTAATTGATGAGAAGTTTCGAACAATTGCTTTCCCCTGTTTTATATTTCGTGCTCACAGAGAAGATGCAGAAGTTGTGTGATTGATGGCTTAGCTACCAGGGAACAAACTGCCTTTTGCACCTCATCATTCACAGTGATGGAAGTGCTGCTTTGCTTGTTTTTTTTCCACTGTGGTTCATTCCTCACTACTTTCTACACAAGAGCGACGAGCGAGGGGGATGACATCTGTTGTTCTAGCTCTGGGTTTCCTTGTATCTTTCAGTTTTGAAGTGCGACAACAACCTTACACAAGAAATGAGGTTGTGCTCAATATGCTACTTAAAGCACGGAGCAAATGCATTTTGTCATCTTTTAAAGGAGAGATTTTTGTTATTTGCATTGATCTTGCTGAGAGTCCGACTGGTGAAACAAGACATTGAACTGAAAATGCCTTAAAAAGGAGCTTGAAACTTTTGTACGCAATCATTTTCTCCTCACAAATGAGAGGCTTGAATAACAGCACATTTTAAATAAATATCTCACATTATCACACATCCTACATCGCATTACCCCGAAACAGTATTTCTGTGCAGTAGCTTTTGTTCAGCTTGACACAAGAGACAAAAGACTTCAATTAAAATTGTGTGACTGGCTGCTGCAAAGTTGATGGGCTATGACAGTCGCCTTAGCGGAGCTCTCAATGACATTTGCTGTCAACAAGTGATGCTGCGGCCCATTTCCCACACAGAGAAACTGTTTTGTTAATCCCCCGACGGGTAATTAAATCGTAGCATTAAATGTTTTCACTTCTCTGGTGGCGCTGCCATGCTAGAGATAGCAACAGACGGAGGAAAAACTTTCCAACAAAGTTCTAACTACGATCACACATCAGAATGAAAACGGGAATCATTTTGGGGAGGAAAAAACACTGCTGTCAAACTCGAGAAAATAAGGTGGTTGCCATCTTTTTTTCAGGAATACTGAACAACATGTACTACAATTTAACAGGATTGCATTATCAGCTCAGGGTGTAAAGGCAGGATATATACAGTGGGGCAAATAAGTATTTAGTCAACCACTAATTGTGCAATTTCTCCTACTTGAAAAGATTAGAGAGGCCTGTCATTGTCAACGTGGGTAAAGCTCAACCATGAGAGACAGAATGTGGGGGGAAAAAATCAGAAAATTACATTGTTTGATTTTTAATTTTCCGAGTTTTTTTCCCCACATTCTGTCTCTCATGGTTGAGCTTTACCCATGTTGACAATTACAGGCCTCTCTAATCTTTTCAAGTAGGAGAACTTGCATACTTATTTGCCCCACTGTATGAATATCTGTGTGCGTGTGTGTGTGTGTGTGTCTCTCTCTCTCTCCATATCCATCCATCCATTTTCTGTTCCGCTTTATCCACACCAGGGTCGCGGGAGGTGCTGGAGCCTATCCCAGCTGTCTTCAGGCAGTAGGCGGGGGACACCCCGAACCGGTTGCCAGCTAAATGCAGGGCACACAGAGACGAACAACCATCCGCGCTCACACTCACACGTAGGGACAATTTAGAGTGTCCAATGAGCCTGCCATGCATGTTTTTGGAATATGGGAGGAAAAACCGGAGTACCCAGAGAAAACCCACGCAGGCCCAGGGAGAACATGCAAACTCCACACAGGGAGGCCGGAGCTGGAATCGAACCCGGTACCTCTGCACTGTGAGGTCAACGCGCTAACCACTGGAAAATACACACACCCACATACGCGCAAGCACACACACACCCACACACACACACCACTGTGGCCAAAGGTACAATTCTTGTCAGGACCAGGCAAACCATGTGTCACGTTGAGCCCGAGGCGATGAGAAATCGCCTCGTGCACAACAGAAAAAAAAGACGAGGTGGATCCCCGGAGAAGCAGACAACGAAAAGATCTTGTGAGAACAAAGGGATTTTAATAAATAACAAAAGGAGCCCGAACAGGGAAAACGGTAACAGAAAGCGCTGGTCAAATAAGAACCAGGAAAAAATATGGAAGATAACCGAAAACGCTCGCGAAACGATAAAGGGCGAGGAACTACCGGGATAACAATTAGATAACAATATGAAGTACGCGAAGATTGGGGCCGTAAGGCAATAGGGCAGCGAGAAATGGTCGAACGACGAGAATAGCAAATAGCGAACAATGGCACGGTAAGGAATTCTCCGGCAGTGAGATGACTGCCGGAGTCGCCTAATAAAGGCACGTAATCAGCCCGAAATAACGGGCAGGTGTGCCGAACAGGTGGCGGGAGAACCCGCCACCTGCTGGCGAGCACGCGACGTGACAGTACCCCCCCCTCAACGGACGCCTCCCGGCGGACTACCCGGTTTGGACGGATGAGCAGTGTGGAAGTCGCGCAGAAGGGACGGGTCAAGGATCCAGGAGCGAGGCACCCATTGCCGCTCCTCCGGCCCGTAGCCCTCCCAGTCGACCAGGTACTGGAAGCCCTTGCCCCTGCGCCGAGAGTCCAGGATGGCACGAACCGTGTACACCGGGTCCCCGTCGACCACCCGCGGGGGCGGCGGCGGAGCGGGAGGGGGCGCCAAGGCGCTGGAAGACACAGGCTTGAGCAGGGAGACGTGGAACACGGGGTGGACCTTCATGGAGGCCGGCAGCCGGAGCCTGACCGCGACGGGGCTGATGACGGCCTCGACCTCGAACGGGCCAGCGAATCGGGGCCCCAGTTTGGCAGACGAGCCGGCCAGGCGAAGATCCCTCGTAGCCAGCCACACCTTCTCTCCCACCGCATATGAGGGCGCCGGGCGCCGACGACGATCAGCGATCCGCTGGTTCCGGGACGCCGTGCGGGACAACGCAGCCCGGGCCTCCCTCCACACGTGATGGGCCCGCTTAAGGTGGCGCTGCACGGAAGGGACCTCCACCAGCCCCTCCTGGGACGGGAACAGCGGTGGCTGGTAGCCGTAGGCCGTCATGAACGGCGACCTGCCTGTAGCGGAGGAGACGAGAGTGTTGTGGGCGTATTCCACCCAGGGCAGGTGGTCGGCCCAGGATGCCGGACGGTGGAGACAAACACAGCGGAGGGCCGCCCCCAGATCCTGGTTGGCGCGCTCAGCCTGCCCATTGGACTGAGGGTGGTATCCCGAGGTCAGGCTGGCCGTAGCTCCGAGGGACCGGCAGAACCGCTTCCAGACGCGGGACACAAACTGGGGCCCCCGATCCGATACGATGTCCGCCGGAATGCCGTGGAGACGGAAGACGTGCTGGATGAGGAGGTTGGCGGTCTCCAGCGCCGACGGCAACCTGGACAAGGGCACAAAGTGAGCGGCCTTGGAGAAGCGGTCCACGATCGTGAGCACGACCGTCCGGCCCCGGGAAGGCGGTAGGCCCGTGACGAAGTCCACCGCGATGTGAGACCACGGGCGAGGAGGAATGGGCAGCGGTTGGAGCAGTCCCGCCGGGGGCTGATGCGACGACTTGCCGCAGGCGCAGGAGGTGCAGGCCTTGACGAACTCCGTCGTGTCGCGGCGGAGCTCCGGCCACCAGAAACGCTGGGCGACGAGCTGCACAGTCCGGTTCACCCCGGGATGACACGCCACCTTGGACGCGTGTCCCCACTGCAGGACCTCCGAACGGAGGGCAGGAGGCACGAACAGCTTCCCTGCTGGGCACCCCGCCGGCACCTGCACCCCCACCAGGGCGGACAGGATCCGCTGCTCAATCTCCCACTGGACGGCCCCCACTATGCACTGGGTCGGGAGGATGGTCTCCGGGGAACGGTCCCTCCCCGCAGGTTCGTGGAGCCGGGAAAGGGCGTCAGGCTTAGTGTTCTTGGAACCGGGGGAGTAGGTGAGAACGAAGTCGAACCTGGTGAGGAAGAGGGCCCACCGGGCCTGACGGGCGTTAAGTCTCTTCGCGGAGCGGAGATAGGCGAGGTTCTTATGGTCCGTGTATACGGTAAACGGTTCCTTAGCCCCCTCGAGCCAGTGCCGCCACTCCTGTAATGCGGTGACCACAGCCAACAGTTCCCGGTTGCCCACGTCGTAGTTCGACTCGGCGGCACTGAGTCGACGGGAGAAGAAGGCGCAGGGGTGCAGCTTCTGGTCGACTGGGGAGCGTTGGGACAGCACCGCACCCACCCCTGAATCCGAGGCGTCCACCTCTACGACGAAAGGGCGGTCAGGGTCAGGATGTTGCAGAACCGGGGGACTAGTGAACGCCGCCTTAAGACGCGCGAACGCCGCATCCGCGGCAGGGTCCCACTTAAAAGGGATTTTGACCGAGGTAAGGCGGGTTAGGGGAAGCGCCATCTGGCTGTAACCACGGATGAAACGCCTATAGAAGTTGGCGAACCCCAAGAAGCGCTGCAGCTCCTTACGGTTGGACGGGACCGGCCATTCAGTGACCGCACGCGTCTTAATGGGGTCCGCCCGTAGCTTGCCCTGTTCTATAATGAACCCCAGGAAGGAGATGACGGGAACATGGAACTCACACTTTTCTGCCTTGACGAAGAGCCGGTTCTCGAGCAAACGTTGTAGCACCAGCCGAACATGTTGCTGGTGCTCATGCAGAGAACGAGAAAAAATTAAAATGTCGTCAAGATAAACAAAACAGAAGATGTTGATCATGTCCCGGAGCACGTCATTAATGAGGTTCTGGAAGACGGCAGGTGCGTTTGTGAGACCAAAAGGCATGACGAGATATTCGAAATGGCCCAGGGGAGTCTTAAACGCGGTTTTCCACTCGTCGCCCTCTCGGATGCGAACCAAGTGGTACGCGCTGCGTAAGTCTAATTTTGAGAAGATGGTGGCTGATTGCAATGGGGCGAAGGCGGAGTCCAACAAGGGTAGCGGGTATCTATTTTTAATTGTAATTTCATTTAGTCCACGATAGTCTACGCAGGGTCGTAGGGACTTATCCTTCTTCCCTACGAAGAAGAAACCCGCCCCTAACGGTGAGCGTGATGGTCTGATGAGACCTGCAGCGAGCGAGCTGTTAATATACTCCGTTAACGCCTCACGCTCGGGATGGGATACCTGATACAGACGCGAGGTTGGCAACGGAGCGCCCGCCTGCAGGTCTATCGCGCAATCGTAGGGGCGGTGTGGGGGCAAGGAGCGCGCGCGATCCTCGCTAAAGACCTCCCCAAGGTCCCGATAGCACTCCGGCACTCCGTCAAGGCAGATCTCCTCGGGGGGCGTGACGCGTTCGTGCCTCCCGACGGCTGACCGCAGGCAGTGCTGGTAACAATAAGGGCTCCAGCTATCGATAGCGGGGCGCGCCCATGAGATCACCGGGTTATGCGTCTGGAGCCAGGGTAAACCGAGGATGATCGGGGCGTTCCGGGACCGCATAACATAAAAACGACGATGCTCAATATGATTCCCGGATAATGAAAGCTTTAACGGCTCCGTTCGGTGCGTTACCACCGCCAGGAGGCGCCCATCCAGATCACGCACCCGCTTCGCCACAACCAACTCCTCTAAAAAGCACCCCAGTTCGGACGCGAGATTAGTGTCCATTAAACAATCATCGGCTCCCGAATCCACCAGGGCCCGAACCCGTCTTGACCGGGACTCGCCGAATACCTCCGCCTCGAGCTCGAGTCTATTAGGATGTCCTGGTCGCTTATCGACTCGCCTAGACTCGGGGGGCGACGCGCGGGGCCGTGACTCACAGTACTCGGGAGGAGCGTGGAAGGACGATCCCGGATGGCTGGTTGCGGCGCGGGGGGATGGTTGGGCGCCGCTTGTTGTAGCACGGTCGCGATGACGGCGCCTTTCTTCCTCCGCACCACCGTCCTTGCCGCCCAGCTGCATCGGCTCGTCCCGGGAGTGATCGCCGAACCCACGATGTTCCTCACGGTACGTGGTGCGGCGGGACGGATACCGATCACCTCCACGCTCCCGGCCTCGCTCCCTCAGGCGATTGTCCATAAGGAGGGCGAGGTCGATCAGCTCCTCCAAATCGGTGCTGTGGTCGCGGGTCGCCAGCTCGTCCTTGAGTAATGAGTTCAGGCCACGGCGAAACAGTCCACACAGGGCCCGATCGTCGTAACCGCTCTGCGCGGCCAGGATCCGGAACTCGATGGAGTAGTCAGCGACCGAACGCCTTCCCTGCTGCAGGGCGAGCAGCCGCCCCTCCGCCTCTCTGCCCCGCACGGGATGGTGGAACACCCGACGGAAGGCTGCCACGAAATCCGGATAGGAGGTGCGGAGATTCGGCTTAGCGTCGCTGGTCGCGATTGCCCACGATGCCGCCGGACCTGTCAAGAGACTCATGATATAAGCCACCTTGGCGGCGTCAGTGGCATAGGAGGACGGCTGTTGGTCAAAAACTAGCGAGCAGTTGTGTAAGAAGTGTCCACACTGCCCGTGCTCACCCCCGTAACGAGGGGGATGTGGAAGCGAGGGCTCCCTCGACATAGTAGGGTACGAGGAGGGAGCCTCCGGGATGGTAGGACGAAGCCCGGAAGGTGGTCTTCGTTCCTCCACCCGAATAAGGCGAGGTTCGAGATCATCGAACCGATGAGCCAGCATGGAGACCGCGCCGCTGAGTTCCGTAAGGGCTTGGCTGTGCTGACTCATTTGCCGCTCTTGTCGAGCAAGAGCGGACAAGATCTTTTCGGCGTCTGCGGGATCCATGGTGGCCGGAGAATTCTGTCACGTTGAGCCCGAGGCGATGAGAAATCGCCTCGTGCACAACAGAAAAAAAAGACGAGGTGGATCCCCGGAGAAGCAGACAACGAAAAGATCTTGTGAGAACAAAGGGATTTTAATAAATAACAAAAGGAGCCCGAACAGGGAAAACGGTAACAGAAAGCGCTGGTCAAATAAGAACCAGGAAAAAATATGGAAGATAACCGAAAACGCTCGCGAAACGATAAAGGGCGAGGAACTACCGGGATAACAATTAGATAACAATATGAAGTACGCGAAGATTGGGGCCGTAAGGCAATAGGGCAGCGAGAAATGGTCGAACGACGAGAATAGCAAATAGCGAACAATGGCACGGTAAGGAATTCTCCGGCAGTGAGATGACTGCCGGAGTCGCCTAATAAAGGCACGTAATCAGCCCGAAATAACGGGCAGGTGTGCCGAACAGGTGGCGGGAGAACCCGCCACCTGCTGGCGAGCACGCGACGTGACACCATGATAAAATATGGAATTGCATTCCGAAAAATTTAGTAAATGTGTAACTTGCCAGTGAATTCAAGATTCTGAATTTGACACAGATACAGTGGTACCTCTACTTACGAAAGCCTCTTCATATGAAATTTTCAAGTTACGAGACGACTCAACAGGAATCTATTGCCTCTTGTTGTGAAAGAAGTTTCACGATACAAAAGGTAAAAATACAGTATGGGCTGCGAGTCACAGCTCCGAGTTTCCTGAACGCAACAGCTAAATGTATATAGCTGGTAGTATACGGATGTTCACATATTCTGTTTATAACACTGCCTATATTCACCGCGTAGGCCAAAAACATTATCTCCCCATTTCGGTTTGTGTGGTTCTTTCAATGTAAAAAAACAAAAAACAAAAAAACAAAAAGGAGTCACTCGAACATGTCTGAGAGGTGGTATGTCCAGAATTATCCAATAACCAAAAAGTAAGATGTCCATCTGTCATGTACTGCACTGCTTACCGTGCATGTTCATCAAAAATGTGCTTCTGCTTGCACAAAGTTGTGGATGTTTTCCACGCCATATACCTGTAGCTCATCTCTATAACTGTTCCTGTTGTTTTGCTGACCTTGGTTGACATTAAACATGACTTTACTAGAGATTTTACATAATCTGTTATCAAACATTTCAGGAATTAGGAGCTTGAAATCTCAGAATGCAGTCCGAAGAATATCACATCTCCCTCATGAGAAAGACAAATTATATTGAGAGACAGTGTTTCTTAAGCACGCTGCCTTATACAAATATGCTTAGAGTCTCAACTGTGATTGTCAAGGGACCAACGCAGGATGTACCCACTTGTACAAAGTCTGCTGGAAGACTCGATTTGGATACAAGCTCTGTTGAACAACTTTATTCTGTGGAACCATGGTCTTTTATTCTCAACAAAACACGATAGCATGAAATACATTCAATTGTTTTTGACGATTTGTAAGTACAGTATGCAATATATTTTTGTACTTTCTGTTTAGGTCGGAAATTTATATTATCTTAACAATACCACCCATTCATCTTACAGTAACAATACAATGACTTGAATGCTTAATTTGTAGCAATTTTCCTTAGTCTGTTTCAAGACAATTAGTGTGCCATGACATTATTGACTATACGACGTAAAATGTAACATACTTAATATATAGGAAAAGAAGACCTTTAACTATGAATGTTTTTCGAAGAAAAAAAACCCCATGAAGCTTTGTCACTCTGCCTGAAAGTGGAGAGTTAACATTGTTTACTCATTTCCATGCCAGATCATTCACCCATAGCAGAAAGGATTTAGTCGTTTCTAGGAAACCGCCGTGTGCTCGCTTGATCAACCCGTTTGTTCAATTTACTTTGGATGCGGTGTTTAATGGCGGTCTGATGCCCATTTGCTCCCTCATAAAACCCTTTTGTCATTGTCGTTCTCCTCGCAGTAGCAAATTAAAAAGATTCTCTGTTGCAGTGTGGGTCTTGATTATATTGATCATACCAGTGTGAGCAATGTAAAAGTTTAAAGATCCAGCAAAGGCAAACCTCTCAAAATATCTTAGAATTGTTGTTCAGTTGTGATGGATTCCTTGTAACGTCTACGATGCAAGAGATTTAACTAGAAATTGGTCCAGATTCAGTACATCTATTGCAATCGGCTGTAATCTCAAAGTCCAACTTCTTTACAAATGTTTCTTAAATCTTGAAAGAACAAAGCAGAGGACAAAGGCTCGGGGTTTCGTAAAACTACTGGTTGGTCAGTCGGGTGTTGTGTCTTGATTTTAACCCACTTCATATAGACAACTACAGGCTAGAAATGCTGCATCACATATGAATGGACCAAATAAGTCAGTCCTTCATTCATTCAAGTACCAGACCGGGCATTGCTCAACAGCATAGCTTGAAATCGAACTGAAGGGTTACTCTGTATTTTTTTTTTTTAATAATTAAAAAAGAGCCGGAAAATTTTGAGGAATCACAAAAATCTCTCACTGCCGATGACCCCTTTTGATCACATGGTCACAGTGAGCTTTAAGAAAGGAAAATCATCAAATAAATATCAGCAAACTCAACTGTGCTACATGGGGTTTCTTCAACGACGCCACATGAATTGCTGAGAACAAATCAATCACGATGGCAAATAAAGATTCGGAGCCATTCGTCAGCCGCACAGCACTTGCCTGCCGATGGAGCACTTCTGGGGATATATCACACACGCAGAAGATAGCCCTTCTAGGTGATAGGCATGTATAGAGCGAGAACCATTTCAATCCAGTTAGAACAGGTCACATAAATCAAACCTATTTATTACTCCCGGGTGAAAGGAAAAATTCTTTCAACGCTGACCTATGCTTTGTGAATTGACATTTTTAAAGTTGTCTGTAGCATTTATTCTCGAATGGGTTTTAAAGAGATTAGAGGATTTTATTCTGGTGGTGGAAATACTCAACCTTCTTAACAACTGGTGCCACAGTGAATGAAAATCGACCGTGGATGACCAAAAGAAGCTTCTTCCCTGAAATGATCACCAAAAACACAATTTAGGTTGACAGTTAACATAATAAGACAAGACAACCACAGAAAATATATTGGCATTATAAACTGCTAACAAAAAACTTGGTGCGACATTGTGCTGTTTAAGTGTAATTTTTTTGAGCAGTATATTTTTTTGGGCATCAGGAATGAGACTCATCACATTGTGGCTCATTCGGGCAAAATAGATGACATCTTCCGTTTATGGCACAGAGAGCAATTTGTAGAACAGTATAACTGTCAGTGCTTTCCTGCCATCGTAAAGCTTTATTTTACTATGATTATTTACAACATGTGATACATTAATAACCAGAAACAAACCAAAGCACGGTGGAGAAGGTTTGTAGTCTCCATTTTAGACTTGCATATCATTTCTTCATCATGGATTAAGATTATGTTCTATTGTATTATCTTCAACGTGGCTCTTAAATTGATATAAATATTGTGCACATCTATCCAGCCAGAAGTTTTAGAATGCTTTTGTCTTTGCAGCTTGCAGGAAAGTCGGTTGTGTGTACCACCATAGTTACATTTTCCTTAGGGCATCGTATTAATTTGCTCACTTGTTTAGCTTTTAGGGGGGCCCGTTGGTCCAATGGTTAGCGCGTCGACCTCACAACGTTGAGTTTGCATGTTCTCCCCGGGCCTGTGTGGGTTTTCTCCGGGTACTCCGGTTTCCACCCACATTCTAAAAACATGCATTGCAGGCTGATTGAACATTCCAAATTGGCCCTAGGTGTGAGTGTGGATGGTTGTTTGTCTCTGCGTGCCCTGCGATTGGCTGGCAACCGGTTCAGGGTGTCCCCGAATACTGCTCGAAAACGGGTGGGATAGGCTTCAGCATCCCTCGCAACCCTTGTGAGGATAAGCGGATTAAAAAATGAATGAATGTTTAGTTTTTATAAATGTCTCCAACATTTGTTTAAATATACTTAAAATTACTATTGTTAAATAACTGTTATTAAAAATCTCTCAGCTCTCATACGCTGTGGATGTTAAAGCCACAAAAAAATATGCACTTAAATCAGGCATGTACAAGACCGGTCCTCGCGGGCCGCTGTCCTGCCTCTTTTCCATCGCTCCCTGCTGAAACACATCTAATTCAAATGATCAGCTCATGAGCAAGCTCTAAAGGCACATGAACGATCCTCATCATTTGAATGAGGTGTGTTGCAACAGGGAAGGATGGAAGACAGCAGCTCTTGAGGACCGCCCTGGCTTAAAGCCTGCGTTGGCTGGAATATAACCCACCGAGCCGTTGCGGACTTATCAATGTTGCGACAACAGGTGCTGTCGCCATCAGGTAGCTCGTGGGCCGACAGGTTTACGGAAGCTATTGACTGGCGGCAGACTATCCAAAACATCACCAACTTGCTTGGTGTTTGCCGGTTGAGGGTCTATAAAACTGAGACACTTCAGGCAAAGTTACCGGCAACCGTTTTTAAAAACACAGAAGGCACACACTATTCAGTCCATTAAACAGTTTGTCATACTACATGACAGACATATAATACAATACAATACAATACATGCTGATTTATATAGCGCTTTCACAACAGCGGCAGCTGTAACAAAGCGCTTTACAAAACAGTTAACATAAAGTAAAATAATAAACACAACACATAAGCGCATACTTCCCACTAGGTGCAGTAAATACCCACAATGCTTTGCATTTTTACATGTGACATTAACCTGAAAGTCACATAATACAAAACACTTGGGCATTTGTTCCATCAAGGGAAGATGCATTTTTCTGGGTGAAGGCATAGCTAGCTTGCTTACTGCACACTATCGTGGTAAAATGGGCAAAGTCGTTTTAAGAGACTAAATCACATTTGCTCAGTCATCAAACAAAGGCGGATAGTTCTTACAGAGTTGGGGAGGGACGAGTACTGGGCGGTGTTTTGGTCATGCCCCAAAAAATCCAAACCGAAAAGGTGAACCAGAGTTGAATGATTTATCTAAACAATACAGTTCCAATACACTTCAGTCTTTGTACATTTTCAGCAGTTATTTTCCAACATGATCATTTATATACAAATAATTCTCTGAAGTCACCTTGCAGGGTCTTGAAGGCTAACAAAAGATCCAAAAAAGAAAAATCAGCAATTGCAAACTTGTACCCACATAGCACCTGAAATATTTGTGACTATGTGTATTCCAAATAGCACCAAGAAAGATCAAACCTGATAATTACACAGTTTTCAACTTTTAAGGAATTGACAAATTGCAGGTGGGAATAAAACGGACTCATTAAATGCTGTGTGATCTTTCACCATACAACCAGCGTAATTGCAAATGTCATTCAAAGAAGCAGAAGTGTGACCTACTAGTTGAATGAATTATCAACACTTTTCACCCCTGGGATGATGAAAAGACTCCGTTTCAATGTAGACAGTGTTTCAGACGCTGTGGCATATTTTTGGCTTTAAGTTTGTTTTCATTCACTTATTAAGTATTACTCATTGCCCAGCCTGGGGGACCAACAATACGCACACTTCTTAATATTTTAGTGTTATATTAGCACTGGCTCATTTATCCACCAACCTGCTTCCTTGTGACGTGTTGAAGCGCAACCTTGACCGAGTCAGGTTTCCCGACCTGGTCAGCTGCATCACAAGGAAGCAGTGACAGCTCCGACGAAAGCTAAAGTGACTGTCGAAACTGTCAGGTAGGTAAGAGTTTTTCTCGTCACCAAAAAAAGGCTATTGTCCGGAAAAAAAAAGAAAAAGAAACTTTAAACCTAATTGAACAAATTAGCAAACAAGATGAACGCCATCGTGCTATGCTTCTTTGAATTTGACAACATTAGCTTTGTTGACACGCAAAAAGAAAAAGAGAACCGTCCAAATACAAACATGCATGAGCTCAACCTTGTGAGTTATGGAGAAAGAACTCCACTATTTCTGTGTCACAAAGGTTCGTTCAGAGATCTCATCTCTCACTAGCTGGAATGTCTCCAGATTAACTAGCAGTGTTTTGTGTTCGCTTAAATAGTCCTACTGGCATTCTTGGCACGGATGCAGCTCTCTCAGCAGGCGTTGTAAATGGAACTTGCCACTACAGACTGATAGAAGCTCTCCAGTATCATGCTGCCAACACTGAAGAATGTCAAAGACCCTCCTCACCATTCTTAAGATTTTTTCCCCTGATATTTTAGAGAGTGTTCTGAGAAACACACAGCACAAAGCATATTGCTTACTGTTTAAAAAATGTAAATAAATAAATGGTGAATAACAGAAGTTTCTCGTTATAGAAAATCTACGGATGTTGCGAGAGCTGTCGCAACTAAAATTATTCAGTTATTCTGAATCACAAAATTGGTCCTGTGTGATCTGTAATGACCGGTTTTCTGAGCGTTTTCCAAAACAAAACCAGAAATATTCCCCTGTGTCTTGAATATCGGTCTGTTTTTCATACAAAAAGAGTCTATTTAATTACATTTCAGCAGCAGCTGTAAAATAGGGGTTTTGATTCATGGTTTGATTATTCATCAGCAAAAGATACAATTATACCAAAATACACCACTGGGTGTCACCTAAGACTTGGCCCCCACTGAGTAGGACTACCGATGACATTTGACAAACAGCAGTACAGTTCCTTTGGGAAGGAATAATTACATAGCATTCCGAACATCTTTCAAGGGAAAATATTTGCACCACTTTTAACAAAAAGCTCCCCCATTTTTGGAAAGTTTGCTGCCGAGCACACACATACGCACACGGTGATTTTTAAAGTATAGAAGTAGTTGATTGAAAAGCTCTGTGTTGCTAAGTTGATGCAGCAGAGCCAGACTGACATTTAGATGTGAGTGCCATGAAAGATGGTATGACTGAGGCGAGGTGACAGTCTGTCTCAGACAGTCATTGTCAAACACACTCAAAGTATGAAATCAGTCGAAGCAGTGGAAAAGGTGATCACTGTGGTTTGCGTCAAGGTTAGTATTTTACACACTGAAGGAAAATATTGCTTGCTTCTCACCTGGCTAGATACTTTTGGACTGGAGCTGATCCTCTGGCATCAGCAAAACAACATTTTGGGTTTGATAATGGCTTCCTTACTCTGAAATGGTGACTTATTTTCCGCATTATAAGGTGCGTTGGGGTTTTAGGCGCACCGTCCATGAATGGTCTATTTTAAAACTATTTTCCTATATAGGGCGCACCGTATTATAAGGCACATAGAATAGAAGCAACAATAGTGGCTGTGGTTGTGTTATGCATCCACTAGATGGAGCTATCCTGGAATTGCCTGCAATTGAACTCCGTGTAACTTCTCTCCGTGCACTCCAGCTTGCTCCCGTGCTCCTAAAACAAATTGTGAGTTTTATTGACAACTCAAAATTGAAATATGCTTAAGGTGTTCAATCAGCCTGCCATGCATGTTTTTGGAATGTGGGAGGAAACCGGAGTACTCGGGAGAAAACCCACGCAGGCCCAGGAAGAACATGCAAACTCCACACAGAGAGGCTGGAGCAGGATTTGGACCCGGTACGTCTGCACTGTGAGGTCAACGCGCTAATCACTGGACCACCGGGCCGCCAGAAAGTGATGTTCTCTACGTTTGAACAACGCTGAGAAGTACGCAGACTTGCATGGCAACTGATAGACATTCAGTTACATGCCATAGTCATACAACATATAATACATAACTCACATTTCGCAATAGTACAGCGGGGCAGAGGGGCTCTCGGTTAGTTCCTGCCCTGTACTGAGCCACGCAAATGGGCTCATTTGCAGCTTGTGCATTGATGATGCGAGGCAGCGCTGAGCTGCAAGAACTCATTTGAATTGCACGACATACGCTATGATAATATACTTCAAATGTGCAGAGAGATTCTCACTCGGCGTCACAATTTTCCCTGGTCGACTATGAGAGGATTGGTGAGATGATGAGTGAACAGCCCAAATGCTGTGTTTTCAAATGATCTGTTGTCAACCTGCCTGAGCAATTTCACCTGTGATTTAATTTATTTTATTTTTATCCTGAGCAATAAATGTTACTAGCATAACTGTTAGTGTATACTGCACTTGTCACAATGGTAGTAAAAAAGCCACAACTCGAAGGTAGTCATATAATTAGCGGACACCAATCCCTCCGAAGGGGTAATGTTATGTTAGTAAGGTGAATCAACGTTATTATCACTATCAAGAGGCCACGTATGGGACAAGAGACGAGGTAAAATTAACCTTGGAGGTACCTTCGGCAGGGAACAAGGTCTGTTTGAAAATGATTACAAGAGACGGTGTGCATTTTATAGTCTGAAATGCTCCCAAACATTTTCTGTCTTTTATTGACACATTTTTCTTCACGTACCATCAACCACATGTGCCAAATGAACTTTTCAAATTTGTTCGTATCAGGTGAATATGAAAATGCAAAATGCTAATACTGTCATGATTCAGTTTCTGTTAGTCTCCAGCAGGTGGGGGCGATGTTCAGGTCGTCCCAGCTGCGCACCTGTTACCCATCATGATCAGCGGACTATTTAAAGACTTCCAAACCGACAACTGACTGTCGGACAATTCGCCTTGCTCAAGCCATTGTTCTTGTGCACTTTTCTAGAAGTTCCTGATCTTGCTCCGTTTTTCTGCCTCATTGTTTGTTGCTCTCAGTTTTCTGGTTCATAGTCATTGGTTTTTGGTCAGTCATTCTCAGTTTGTATTTGTCGTGATTAGATTCTCTTGTCCTTTTGAGACAAGCTATTTCCGTTTTTATTTTTGCAAGCGCTTTTGGTTTCTCTCATTCTATCCTGGTGTGTTGACCAGCGTCATTATTTGTACCGGTACTTTGTCGGTTTTGCGTTTGTGAATCAACCTTTTTTGGATCATCATCTTATCCTTGTCTATGCTTGTGGGATCCACCCCTATCCAAATAATTCTGGATTGTTCCAAATAAAGCCCAGGTTTATTATTTTTTTTTGTGTGTTATGCGCTGAATACATGTGTGTCGAGAGGGTGAATGCAGCACTCATGTGCACTCATGTGCAATTACACACATCTTGGAGGGAATATTAAGTGAATAATTAATAATTATCTAAGAATTAATAATATAATTTTCCCCCTATGGTAGTCTTTGATTTACAAAGTATTTGGTTGACTTTTCGTCCAATGAGGATGCCACTATTTTAACTGCAGTTTAACACAAAATATTGAATGTATTTACCTGCCATCTTGAGAGCGAACTCGGTCGGCCAACACTACCTAAACGGTTTTGCCTCCAAATCATTTGCGCCAAAGCGTCTGCACATACCTTGCTTGACGTATCTGTTCCATTGCCCGTATCACACTGCACTTGCTCATGGCGAAAGGTCCGCACCACAGCGTGCCCGTATTTCCAACTGCTAACGAAACACTACCAATAAGTAAAAAGTGAAAAAAGGTAAATTAAGAAGTTTTCCCACTGTTACGCAAAGTAGACTGACTACTGTGCATATCATTGTTGCAAACGAAAGACCAGTCTTTGCTCATTTTGAGGAGGAACAGAAGACAAGATGCGTCTTTGTTGAGGCACTGTATTTATCAAGGCTTCTTCCAATGTCCTCATGCCATTACCTGCAAATACTTTCTCCAAAATAGTAAATCGCTCCGCTCGCGCGTTTCCTGGTGGAAATGCTTTCTGATGTTACGTCAGACGTCCTGCAGCTGCGCCGCGCAGCATCGTCCATCAACGCTCCATTCCGTGCTTCCCGTCCTTCGCTCTATACACAATGAATGGGGATGAAGGCGGCACACTGCACTCTGCTAATTTCCGTGTGAAAAGTGCAAAAAGAGCCGTGTGAAACGGAGCAAAGAGCCCCAATGCAGCTTGCGAGCCACGGGTTGACCAGGCCTGCTCTTCACTGATTTCAATTTAGAGTAAGCATTTCCAGGTGGGTTCATACAGAAAATGAAATCTGATGCATTGCCAAATGTTGGACCCCGCTGACACATTTCAAATTCAAATTCAAATTACAAAGCCCCCCAAAAATCTGTCATTTTATAAGACGGCTGAATTCACTGATCATGTCCCTTGTGTTTCTCAGTTAATTTTTTTTTCATTGAAGCAGAACTTAGAGGTAAAAGCTTTGGCAACTGAGATAGGAACCGCTTGGCTGACTGTTTTGCTTTGCTTGCTTTTGTATGACAGATTTGCACTTAAAGTCTAAGGCCTTTCAGGTGTTGTGACACACATTTTCTGATGTGTTCAATGATGAATTTGTGCCTCTTTGTGATAGCTTCTTTTTTTTTTGTTTATCTGGTGCAATGGTGGGAGGAGGACCACAATGTGATTCACTCCAATATATAGTTCCAATCCCTGCATTAGTCACAGTAATGGGATTCAGTGCTTGGGTTTTCTCTCTCAGATTGTTGTTTGTAATTATTTGTTCCCTTTTCGACAATCCTTTTTTGTCAGTTTCAGGTACACTGTGTGTGATATGGACCCTTGCTAAAATGAGTAGCTTCAATGTCACTAGATCAGCCTGGTCTGTGTGTGTGTGTGTGTGTTTGTGTGTGTGTGTGTGCGTGTGTGTTCTTGTACTCACTACATTGTGAGGACCGGCGTGAGTTTTTAACCAACGGAGTGAGGACATTTTGACGAAGTGAGGACATTTTGGCCGGTCCTCACTTTGACACCCTCTAAATCAACTCCAAAGTGTCCAAAACGGGTACCCTGTGCTTTTCCCCAAAGGTCCCCAGAATGGGTCCATGTTGAGAATTTTTCGCCGGGAATTCACACCCTTTTTGCTCTCTACTGCAGCTTCTGTCGAAATTCAGTACTGCACCAACTTCACACTTTTTGCTCTCTACTGCAGCTCGTGTCAAAATTTGGTACTGCAACAATTTCACACTTTTTGCTCTCTACTTCAACTAGTGTCGAAATTTGGTACTGGACCAAAATTATAAATGACAAATCCCCTTGCTGCTCTTTGAAGAGCCACCTTGAGAAATAGTTATTTAAGATAAGATATCCTTTATTCGTCCCACACTGGGGAAATTTACAGCCTCCAGCAGCAAGAATGTATGTAGAAAGAAGAAAGAGAAAAAAACAGCAAACATCTTTCAATTAAATGCAATATGAACACAAAATAATAATTTTTATCCATTTGTGTTCATATTGTATTTAATTGAAAGATGTTTGGGGTTTTTTTCTCTTTTTCCTTTCTTCTTTCTACATACATTCTTGCTGCTGGAGGCTGTAAATTTCCCCATTGTGGGACGAATAAAGGATATCTTATCTTATCTTAAATGGATAAATCGCAGTACTATTTACAATTTTCCTTCACATCATTTAATTATTATTATTATTATGATTGTTATTTTTTATTCATCAGCCTGACAGCAGTCGGTAGGAACGAGCGTCGGTATCTCTCCTTCTTGCAGCGCGGGTGTAACAGTCTCTGGCTGAAGGAGCTACCAAGTGCTGTCAGGGCGGGCTGGAGGGTGTGGGAGGGACTGGCCATCAAAGCTTTTTTTGTTTGTTTTTCAAAGACCTTTACAAGTTATGTGAATTCAATTTTTTTGTGAGGAATGTATTTTATTGAATGTGTTTGTTCTGAGTTTGTGTTGGACTCCTATTATTTCCATGTGATTTGGTTAAATGTATCCGATTAAAATTGGAAATGCAATTAATAATAACAGTACCCAAATTAAGTAAAGCCTCAGTCCTACCCAAAATCCACCATCATTTTTGCAAAACTTTAATTGTATTCAATAGAACGCAATGAAGGGACATAGAATTTTTTTCTTGTCTACATTACATTTTACATTGTCTAGATCCAAAAGTACTGTACTTAAACAAGTAGAAAAATGTATTACATCAAAAAAGAGAGGTTCGAGGCTCGTTAAAGCCACTTTTCATCAGTTGTTTTTGTTGAGGCACAAATAAACGTTGCATTTAGCATAATTTTAAACTGTCTGACCATTACAATTGGACAAAGAAAATAGCACTTTAAAACGATCTGACATATCTCTTCAATGTGTACACATACAGTGAACAACTGTGACATCAGCTCAATGAAATGTAGAGTGAAACTGAAATGAACAGATTTAAACACTAACCTCGTGTACATAAATACAACACAAATCATCTGGTACTAAACAAAGACATAAATGCAGCTCGAAGTGTGACAAACAACGATAAACAAGGCGTTTTCGCGATTCTTTCGCATGCTAATTAGCTCGCTAGCACCGACCTAGCATCGTCGCTATGTTGTTAGCATTCATTTAGCATCATCGCTATGTCGTTAGCAGTACTGTACTCTGAGCTGGCGAGTTTCAATGACAACAATTGAAGAAAAACGATTTCCGAAACACATTTCTAAATAATTCTAAGCACAAGCAGACTTACAGCCATTGCTTTCGAAGGTGAAACGAAAGGAATATAACTCAGGAGGACCAGTTGCAACGACCACAATCGGGCTTTCTGGAACGATTAGTCTGCTACCAACACGGCGTCTGCTACCCACAATGCACCGCGATAACTAAATGAATATTCTAAACACGATTTCTATTAATGAAATGGCCCGAAACTTTTACTGTGGGCAGAACACTTACATACAGGAGTTTATGAATAAAATGTGTGCGAGAATTAAAAGCCGTTGAGAGACGGCATCGTGTTTGCACATGGTGGCCAACTCCTGCTGAGTGCATCAAGCCGAATTAATCAAATATCTTATCATAAAATAACTTATCATGGGGATTGACAATAGGATGGCACATATTTTTATTTTATTGGATGGATTCTGGAGTTGGTGTGAATTCACAAATACTGCGAGAATTCAGCTTGCAGGCATGGTTTTCCTTAGAAGAGGCTGTGAATCAGTCGCCAAATGTCCGCATGACCAATGTTCCCTCTAAATTGTGCTCGTGAGCAATTTTGCATAGCTCTCGTGCTCCCAGCCGCACACGGTGATGCTGGCGCGCACAACGCGCAGCTGCAGGCAACATTGAAGGGGTGTTCACACGGCACACATTTGCTCCGGCCCTGCACCGATGTATTTTGTTGCGATATATTTTGCACCGCAGCAAAATGTGTGGAGCGTTCACACGAACAAAGCCGCTGAGCATGTCAGCACCGGCACAGCGTCGTTCAGCCCCACTTGCATTCACACGGCAGTTTCTGCAGCGGAGCAAAACGACAGAAAACAAATGACCTGTCGTGTTGTTGTTTTTTTTAAACATATACACAACTCAAGGACTACTGGACAGGAACGTCCTTCTCCTTCTCGGTCTCCGTGCCTTCTACTCGAGAGTGACCGCCCCCGAAAAACGCAAATTAACGATGACTTCAATGACACTCAGAAAAGCAAACACGTAATGCGCCAAACAGAAAATCAGAGAGGAAATCACAAAATAAATTATATGGGGGTGGGGGGTTGTGAGCACACAACAAAGGAACAAACTACACAAACAACTCAGAGACAGTCCAGATGTTACCAGCTAAGTCTTGTGTCGTTATTAAACAAACACATGCAGTCCGACAGAGCGTGAAAGCAACGCATTCTCGCCGTACGTAAACTCTTCACAAGCATTTGCTCTGGAGCAAATTTAACCCAGTTGCGTTCACACGTGCAAATTTACATCGGTGCTGCTGCGCAAACGAGCTTTTGCTCCGGAGCAAATTTTTAAACCACCTCCCTGTGGTGGATCAAATTTGGTCCGGTGTAAGCTGTTTTCCGGGGCTACGCCGGAGCTAATTTGCACGCGTGAACGCTCTACTGGGGCAGCCCCGGTGTAGCACCGGACCAAATTTTGCCGTGTGAACGCCCCTTGAGACCGCTTAATTCACGAAAACCATATGTGGACATAGTTTACGAGCCCCTTAAATGAGCCTCTTTGTTTGTTTAAACCTCTTTCACACTTTTCGGTGGACAGGAGACTAGAAATGTTTGTGTTTAACTAAATGACATGCTTTCCATGATTAATGAGTAGGCAGTGTGGGACCATATTGCTACAGGTTGTATTGAGACTTGATTATTCTTGAAAAGACCCATGCTAAAATAAAAGTAACGAATGAGGGCTGGTATATATGTTACAACTCTCTATTCAGTGGTTTGATTTTTGCTTGTTTTGTAACATATCTGCTTCATGTAACTTGTGATCTCAGGTTTTAGACAGGTGTAACGCTTGTTTGATTTTGCTCACCGTGGTCCAAGTAATACTCAGGCAGTTTGTGTGAATGCTATTACAAATGGAAAATTAGAAGAAATATTGCTCATGACCTTGCTGCATGTCCACACGAATGACTCAAACTTAAATACTGTGGAATATTGCATGTTTCAAGTATGCCGACTCTAATCAGAATTTGAAAATGCTAGCTTAAAGCTCTTCTCATGGTCTCACCACCCGTGGGAGGGGTCAAAGGGGTCGGGTGCAATGCGAGCTGGGCGGCAGCCAAAGGCGGGGACCCTGGCGGTCCGATCCTCGGCTGCAGAAGCTAGCTCTTGGGACATGGAATGTCACCTCCCTGGCAGGGAAGGAGCCTGAACTGGTGTGTGAGGCAGAGAAGTTCCTACTGGATATAGTCGGACTTGCCTCCACACACAGCCTAGGTTCTGGACAGCTGAGCAACGCTGTCTTGGGTGGTGATCGAGGGGAGGTCAAGTTCGAGATAGTGAGTGATTGGAAAGAAAAGCCACCAGCTGTTATAGGTCTCAAAGGTCGCAAAGAGCCCTCATTTTGTGACTACTCTTGTTATAATGTATTTTGTTCATATACCTGTACTGTATACTGCCGTTTTTGTGTTATTTGTTTTGTTGGGGCATATATTTTTGCATTTGACTGCATGTGTTCTTACACATGTATTTTGTTAACATACTTGCATGTTCATAAAGGACGTGTACCATAGTCATGTCCCACATAAGGAAATTGTTATCAAGACTGATTGAGCAACGCAACCATGATTTCTACTAAAGAATACTTACTGTTGTTACTTACTGGATTCCAGCAAATCATAATGATCCAGTTGAAATGTCCAAATCAGAATGAAACAAATTGGATATGCTGGGAACACTTCTGCAATACAGTACCTAACTCATTTTTTCTTGCAAAGCGTTGTGGCTGGCTTCTGCGCAGCTCTGCTAATTGAAATGTAAACAAACTCATGTCTGGGGGGAGGGGTGCTGCAAAAACTTCGTTTTGGAGCAGGTAACAGCCGCTCCTCTTCATGGCCAATGACTAAGTCAATTATCAAAATTGCCACAGCCTTTTTGAACTTTGAGGTCTGCTGTGAAGACGAGCATGATAAATTTTGAGCAACATCTACATACAGTATTTGAGTAACGAGGATCACCAATGTCACATACTCCGCGCACACACCGTTTTTTTAAACTGACTTACAATTTTACAATTGTTTTTAAAGCAACATAATTCCAAACTCTAATATGGAATTTAGATGAAACAATTATTTACTTATTGAATGCAAGTCATATTTTCCAGTTTCAATGTCCAAAGCTGAATGAAATAAATTGGATATGCTGGGGACACTTCTGCAATACAGTACCTAACTCATTTTTTTCTTGCAAAGCGTTGTGGCTGGCTTCTGCGCAGCTCTGCTAAATGAAATGTAAACAAACTCATGTCTGGGGGGAGGGGTGCTGCAAAAACTTCGTTTTGGAGCAGGTAACAGCCGCTCCCCTTCATGGCCAATGATTAAGTCAATTATCAAAGTTCCCACAGCCTTTGTGAACTTTGAGGTCTGATGTGAAGGAGAGCATGATAAATTTTGAGCAACATCTACATACAGTATTTGAGTA
The DNA here is from genome assembly GCF_025434085.1 of Hippocampus zosterae. Lineage (NCBI taxonomy): Eukaryota > Metazoa > Chordata > Actinopteri > Syngnathiformes > Syngnathidae > Hippocampus > Hippocampus zosterae. The sequence goes on along the minus strand of NC_067458.1, from coordinate 9,901,003 downwards.
ACGAGGATCACCAATGTCACATACTCCTAAAATAATTACAGCAAATAAAATTATATATATGTTCACAAACACAACCGCACACACAGTATATTTAAACTGACTTAAAAATTTACAATTGTTTTTAAAGCAACATAATTCCAAACTCTAATATGGAATTTAATCGTTTCTTGGTTTCTTGGAATTGGAATTCTTTACTTATTGAATGCAAGTCATATTTTCCAGTTTCAATGTCCAAAGCAGAATAAAATGAATTGGATTTTCTGGGGCCCTCCATGAGTCGTCACCTTACCGTGGTGGAGGGGTTTGTGTGTCCCAATGATCCTAGAAGCTAAGTTGTCTGGGGCTTTATGCCCCTGGCAGGGTCACCCATGGCAAACAGGTTCTAGGTGAGGGGCCAGACAAAGCACGGCTCAAAGACCCCAATGATGAATACAATAAATGGATCTAGGTTTCCCTTGCCCGGACGCGGGTCACCGGGGCCCCCCTCTGGAGCCAAGCCTGGAGGTGGGGCTCGTTGGCAGGCGCCTGGTGGCCGGGCCTACACCCATGGGGCACAGCCCGAAGAGGCAATGTGGGTCCCCCTTCCCATGGGCTCACCACCCATGAGAGGGGCCAAAGGGGTCGGGTGCAATGTGAGCTGGGCGGCAGCCAAAGGCGGGGACCCTGGCGGTCCGATCCTCGGCTGCAGAAGCTAGCTCTTGGGACATGGAATGTCACCTCTCTGGCAGGGAAGGAGCCCGAGCTGGTATGTGAGGCAGAGAATTTCCGACTGGATATAGTCGGACTTGCCTCCACACACAACCTGGGTTCTGGTACCAGTTCTCTCGAGAGGGGTTGGACTCTCTTTCACTCTGGAGTTGCTCACGGTGAGAGGCGCAGAGCAGGTGTGGGCATGCTCATTGCCCCCCGGCTCAGTGCCTGTAAATTGGGGTTCACACCGGTGGACGAGAGGGTTGCAGTCACCGATGTGGTTAAAAAGCTCCTCAGTGGCAAGGCCCGGAGTTCCTCAAGGCTCTGGATGTTGTGGGGCTGTCCTGGTTGACACGCCTCTGCAACATCGCGTGGTCAACAGGGAGAGTGCCTCTGGATTGGCAGACCGGGGTGGTAGTCCCTCTTTTTAAAAAGGGGGACCGGAGGGTGTGTTCCAACTACAGAGGGATCACACTCCTCAGCCTCCCTGGTAAGGTCTATTCAGGGGTGCTGGAGAGGAGGGTCCGTCAGGAAGTCGAGCCTCAGATTGAGGAGGAGCAGTGTGGTTTTCGTCCCGGCCGTGGAACAGTGGACCAGCTCTACACCCTTAGCAGGGTTCTCGAGGGTATGTGGGAATTCGCCCAACCAGTCTACATGTGTTTTGTGGACTTGGAGAAGGCGTTTGACCGTGTCCCTCGGGGAGTTCTGTGGGGGGTGCTTCGTGGGTATGGGGTACCGAACCCCCTGTCTCGGAGTTGTTTGTTCACAACCCCCCGCCCCCCATAGAATTTATTTTGTGATTTCCTCTCTTGATTTTCAGTTTGGCGCATTAGTGTTTGCTTTTCTGAGTGTCATTGAAGTCATCGTTCATTTACGTTTTCTTGGGTGGTCACTCTCGAGCAGAAGGCATGGAAACCGAGAAGGAGAAGGACGTGCCGGTCTAGTAGTCGCTTGAGTTGTGTATATACAGTACGTTTTAAAAAGAACCAACACGACAGCTCGTTTGTTTTCTGTCGTTTTGCTCCGCTGCAGAAACTGCCGTGTGAAGCGGCTTTTTACGTGTGAACGCTCCACATAATTTGCTGCGGTGCAAAATATATCGCAACAAAATATATCGGTGCAGCGCCGGCGCAAATGTGTGCCGTGTGAACGGCCCTTTAGTCAATCAGTTCCTACAACAACAAATCGCAACCGGCCCCTTGCGAGGTTCTGATAACCTTCAATCTTGGCTCCGGCCTCCCTGTATGAGGTTTGCATGTTCTCCCCGGGCCTGTGTGGCTTTTCTCCAGGTACTCCGGTTTCCTCCCACATTCCAAAAACATGCATGAAAGAATAATGGAACACTCTAAATTGTCCCTAGGTGTGAGTGTCAGTATGGATGGTTGCTCATCCATGCGTGTCCTTTTAGAACAGCTTTTCACATGGCTACACTGTAAAAATGAACTTTTGGTTTGAAAAAAAAAAGATGTCTACATTAGAGATTGTGCAGGACAGCTGCGTCTTTGTCAGTGGCTAAGTACCCACTCGTTGATGAGTACCTAAGAATGCAATGGACAGTAATTAGGGTGTGACACATATTTGGTTTCTGTGGGGGGTGGGGGGGGGGGGGAACAAAGTGGAGACTCGCTTCGTTGACGCAAAGTTTCACATCAAGGTGAGGGGCCTGAAATTAGCGTCTTGTAGCCCGCGAGTGTGAGACGCCTGTATTAAATTAAGAAACATTTCACATCTTTTTGGAAAGGCAGGTTGGAAATATAGGTTGTTATTTCAGTATTATTGGATGACTACATTGATAAACTACAACTTGAGCCCTTCTGACAGTTTCGTGGTATATTGGTTTCAATGGCAGCACTGTTAAATGCTGGATGCGGAAGGGAGCCGGTCACCTTGTTGAAGTGAAGTTGTAGTCTTGGAAGTAGGAAAAATGGACAAACATAAATATGGAACACCTTTGACAATATCCCAAACTGTAATAACCGAAGCAGAGCATTGCATACACAGTGTAGGTGTTTTATTTGTTTTAATTTCTTTGATTGATAAATTAATAACTAAAGTGTTTTAAAATGTTGTTACAATACTTTATGTAGTTTAGGAATTTGTGTGAATTTTTGATTATGTTATATGAAACGTTAAAGTGAGAAGACCATGAAAGGGTTAATCATGTTTAAGTAGTTGCTGCTCTGCCCATCCCCCCGCTCTCCCCCTCGCATCAATTAAGAAGCGGTTGGCTTCAAAGGCTGGAGGAGCGTTGTCTTCCCGCGATACTTTTCGGCGCACTCAAGCCATTTATATTTCTATACCGGGACAACCAACACCATTTGGCTTTTTGACGACATGGAGAAAACACGGAGAAGACTCGCCCCTAACCGGGAGCACCACCGTCAGAATGAGAATGCTCAGGTAAGTAATCATCCTTTCTTTGTCGAGCGACGGGTACCCGCGAATACGAGTGTCGTCGTAACAATCTGCGTACTGAGCACCGAAGGACTTGTTACTCGCGGCGTACTGTAAACTCTAGGCCGATTTTAATTTAAAGCTGCTTTATGTAGTTTTTTTTTCTACACGAAGAAACAATGGCAAACTACGAACACAGCAATTTAGGATCAACGCACATGGCTTGCGCTCAGGCGGTTACGGCAAGGCCGCGTCGCGTTGAATTTATGTGGTTTATATTTCGGCAAAAATGAGACAGAAATTGTTAGTTTCTGTACTCATACCGAATTGAAATAAGTAGAGAAATGAACCAGTGCTAAGGCTCGCTGTATTATATTAAACTAGACCTGTTTAGTCTAGCCAGAAACCATTTTTTTCTCGAGAAAATTTTATTTTTTAAATTAAATACCGAATGAATGAGGGGATTGCAGGCCAACGCGAGCTGCTTTACTGTGTTTTTAAATGCCAGTTGCTTAATTTCACAGAGCATCCGAAGCGTGTATCCGACATGAGTTTTATCATCACAGGTTCAAATACTACTCTGTACCATTTTATTTATTACTATCATATTTTGAGTTAATTTACATAATCATATTCATTTTACTCTTTTTTTCTGCCTGTCAACTAAAATGTCCATAGATTTTTGCCCAGTTTTTAATTTAATAAATTATATTATTTGTCTCTTTTCCATGAGACTAGAAAATGCATGCTGATTAACTCATACTTTGTTTTATTAATGGCGGTTTTAGTTCCATCTGGTCTACTTTCCATCCTGTGAAAATGTGTGACGACAAAACATTGTCGTATTTTCATGAATGCAAGTTGGAAGACAAGTGTTGAAAACATTGGCAAAGACAGATAAACTTTGTACAGAATTGCCGAGATCTAGCATAAAACTCTTTTTCACCATCTCAGTTGTCTACAAAATTAACAATTTTCCCTGTTTTTCCCTCTTCTGCCCTGATGTGTAGGCTCAAATGCGTAAAGCCCAACCATCAGGGCAACATACACCTCTTCTCAAAGAGAGGCCTGGTGCTGAGACTCATTCCGGAGCCTTCTCCACAAGGTCAACACCATCATCATCATCAGAGGAGTCTGTGTCATCCGCCCAAAGTGGAGATGACCACAAACCAGCATTCAGTGAAGGGAGGGGGTCCCGGTCGTCCAACAGCAGTGGATCAGAAAAGGACCACATTGATTTGCATGAAGCTAAGGCCCTCAAGGCAAAATGTAAATCAAAACAAAAAGGTATGAAATCGAAAGGAACAGAGAAGTTAAATGATGGCCAAAAAAGGAACTACCACCAATCTTCGTGGATGTGACACGTGCCTCAGAAAATACGCACAAGAGAGCAAGGCCAAAAACCCAGAACTGTTGAGGTCAACAAAATTAAGGAAGCATGTTGCTACCTTATGTCAGCTTCTCGACCTTCTCGATAAAACTTTCCAAGTGGCCAAGATTGCCAAACTACTGTTTGCGATGGAACGTGGGACAGAGTCGCTTGAAGGGAAAGAGTCTGCAAACCCTGGACTCTGTTATATCACTGGTATGTAAATTAATATATTTTTAAAGTCATCCCCTTCCATTTATTCTTTTCTCCCTCTGTCTTTGTTTCCACGACAGTGTGCATGTCTTTATCGGCATATTTTCTTTTACCTTCATATTTTAGTGTAAAATTATGTTTTCTGATTTCTGACTGTGAATATTTCAAAAGGAAGAGCACATGCAGCCACCTCAACCAAAGGTCTGAAAGGTGGCAAAAAGAGAAGACCAGATCCAGGGAGACGACAGGAAGCTCAAGATGGTATGTAATAAAAATAACATTAGTAGTCATAGCAGGAAGAGGGATGCCAATATATGCTCTAGAGTTCATGCTTGAAATTAATATAGAAACCTTGAATCATTTCAAATTAATCACATTCAAACGTTAGACCTAATGTTGACCAAATGACCTACTTCTAAGTTACAACAATTTTTAGTTAGACACCAATTGATCCCAGTTGCCTCTGCCTCTGGCACCTTTAACCAGAACCTTTTTTTCAATGATAACAATAAGCAGACAAAAGCACACACATATGTATGTCGAGTTATTTGGGGGGATGTTGCAGCAACTTGACAGGCAGCTCCCTCTCACTATCCTCACACGTGTGCTGTTCTGACACACATCTGTCTTGTGGATTAAAAGTAACGAACAATGATCAAAGACAGAACTTTTAATCAAAAAGGTAGTTAGTGATAACATGCGATCGATACCGTTCTAATACCGTTAAACTACAACTGATTAAAGCTGGTTAGCATGTCGACCTCACAGTGCAAAGGTGCAGGGTTCAATTCCGGTCCCAGTCTTCCTATGTGGCGTTTGCTTATTTTTCCCACCACATACCTGCGTGGGCTTACTCCAAGTACTTCGGTTTCCTCCCACATTCCCATAACATGCATGGCCGATTGAACACTCTAAATTGTCCCCAGGTGTGAGTTTGAGATGGTTGTCTCTGTGTGCCCTGCAATTGGCTGGCAACTTGTTCAGGGTGTCCCCCGCTGACCTCCCAAAGACAGCTGGGATAGGCTCCAGCATGCCCTGCGACTCTTGTGAAGATAAAGCGGATTGGAAAATGGATGGATGTTTAGTAATTCCTTGACCTTGACAGCTCTCATTTTCTCTGTGTCCAGACCATTTGCATAAATGAGAAAACCCTTTCATTCTCAGAGCAAGAGTGAATGTCTTCCATCCATATTTACATGGTGTAAATGTCATCTTTCACAGAATGAGAAGTGCCACATTCAGCTGTAGCAACGAGATCTGATGATGAAGATGATGGAGGCGGTAACGGTACCAACTTGGACACTGAAAACACAGGTAATGCTTTCAGTTTGACTTGGACCATCTGTCACTGCACCATTGCTATGTTTCTGAGATGTAAGGAATTTCATTTGAGTACATCATCTTGCTACAAGGCACCTACAAAAGGCCACCGAAGATGCAGTCAATTAAAGAAAGAAATTATGCTGATGACGCTGATGACGACATGAGTGATGTTTCTGGCAGTGAATATGGCGGTAATGTTTTTTTGTCCGACTTGAATCCTCTTTTGCTGTATTATTGGCATATTTCTGAGATGCATGTGGAAAGAACTTTGATTCTATCAAAACATTATTTTATAGATGGAGGGGTGTGCCATAAGACAGTTAAGAAGACTGTCAAGAAAAAAAAGACAATGTTGGGAAGACATGGATTGGGTGAGTCTCTAACATTAGCACAAGTGACATGTTACAGACCTGGCATTAGTAAGATTTTTTTTCTTGCTCTAAGTCAGGGGTGTCAAACTCATTTCACTCTGTCAAACTCAGGCCACATTGGCCTCGGTAGATGTTAAGTGGGCCGAGCCATTAAAATTATACCATACTCTGCTATAAAGAAGCACAAGAACATTCGGAAATGTAGAAATTTAATGAACATATCTTTTTACAAAACATTTCATGAAGCACCTTAGATTTCCTTAGACAAATGTGCGATTGACTTTTATCATTCACATATATGCATCGCAACTGATTGTACAAGGGCACTAAACAAGTAATTGGTGTTGAAAAATACAGTGATGCACTTTTAGATTAAAGGAGATTTGTGAAGGAATTTTTAAGCCTTGTGCATATAAATTATAAATTTAATCCCTGCCTATACCTTACAAACTAAAGAGAGTGCCATTAAATGTGTAAAGAACAATGAATTCAAATGTCCTTGATAGCATCTGCTGTTTTGGGTCCGTCCGTCTCAGTGACAGACTTAGACTGCTGTTGTCTTCTTCTCAAAACAATGTGTCTTTCTACTCTGATCAAAACGGTGTGTCCCCTAGCGGATACTCCATGAATTGCATGTTATTCAAAATTTTCGTTCCATGTCTTTTCTGCATTTTTTTCACTTTTAAATGATCCTGCGGGCCTGATCAAACCTGCTTGTTGGACGGTAACGGCCCGCCGGCCGTATGTTTGACACCCCCGCTCCAAGTCCTGATTGTTTTTTGTACATTCCAATATATCAGGAATTACAAATGTGTATCATCAAAGCATATTCACCCAAAGTATATTATTATTATTATTTACAGTCTATGACGCATCTTTCACACATGGCCAAGAACAACCATCAACATCAGGGAGCGCCACCAAACGAAAGAGGATTGCAACACTTACACATGACGACGATGATGTTGAAGACAGCGGTGAGTCAGTGCATCGTCAACACAACTCAAAGTTTCATTACCATTATACTAACATGCCAACTTTCTTAGATGAAGAGGACAAAAAGACTGGACACAGATCTCTTGGGAAGAAGAAGACAGCAGTTCGAAAAGAACATAGTGAAGTTGGTAAGATGAATTTCTGTTGGATAGATCCGTATAACAATTTAAGAAACTCAAACAGCACAAGTCACTGTGACTTGCAGATGGAAAGACGAGTCGTTGAAGTGGTCTACTCAGTTGTAAAATTGTCTTCAATTTCTATTGTACAGCAATTTCTCTTACAGGGTTATGATATAATTTGGTTACAGTAACACACTGATTGTAATTGAATCCAATTAAAAAAAAAATCTGACCAAAGAGAGATACAGTCGAACCTCTCGACAACAAAATGTTTGCAGCCAGAAATATTCACATTCACACCATCACTGAGCAGGAACTGATCCCACACAAGTCATGCGAGTATACCACTACACCACAGGTGTCAAAGTCAAGGCCCAGGGGCCGGATTTGGCCTGCTACATCATTTTATGTGGCCTGCAAAAGCAAATAAAGCATGTCGAATTCCATGAGGCTTGCTAAAGTCTGAACCAAAATCTCAAAATGTCATATGAAGTCCACAAGAACAATCATTATTTTTTACTTCTGATTTTAAAAGTGGTTATCCATCAATATGTTATGAGTGGTGTATGTAATGTGGAGGTGATTAAATATGTATATGGTCTCCCAAAATTCATAATGGCCCTCCAAGGGAAACCATAACTACAATGTGGCCCGTGCCAAAAATGAGTTGGTCACTCCTGCAATACACCATCAGCAACCAGAAGTTACATATTTGGTATCTGACATTTGAATGGATTGTAAAATAATGCATTTCACTGCAAACAAGGAAAACTGGTAATGCATACCGTATTAGATAATATTCACCACATATGTTGCTCTGAAATCGGCACAGTGGTTCAGGCTTTGATTGTAGCTTCGAAACATGAATGTCAACAGTGCCGCTAGATTACCATTTATCGCGGCCTCTGTGTGTCATGGATTTTTTCAAACATATTCATTAAAAAAAAGTGAAAATGCTGCAAAAGGTCCTCAAGAGGCAGTGAAAATAATCAAAACAACAGCGAGTCACATAGAGCAACATATACAGGACTGTGTTTACTGTATTTCGTTATTTATACACTAACCTAACTTATACATGTTTAAATATATTAGTATATAGCATTAAGTACTGTTAATTACTACAAACATGCATGTATACCAGTACATTTGGCCTTATAAATATTTATACTCATACACATGTTCATATACCTATATGGAGGGTGGGGGGGTTTTGCTACTTAGCGGATTTTCGTTTATCGCGGGTGGTTTCGGTCCCCATTAACCCCGATAAACGAGGGATCACTGTACTTGCAAAGACTGTTTTTTCTGTACTTCACAATAGAAGGCTTCAGAAATAGAAAACAAAAGTTTGGGGCATGCTGGAGCCTATCCTAGCCGTCATTGGGCTGTAGTCAGAGTGGTTACCTTTAGTGGTTGCCACCCAATTGGGGGGCCCACATAGATAAACAAGACATTAAAGGCGGAGACTAGGCAAAAAACCCCACATTAATTTTAAGGATATTGAAAAATATTGAATAATGTAAAGAGCATAACACTCATGAATCATGCCTTGAGGGAAATTGCTGCTGAGGTGTTTTTAAGTCAACAAAGTTGCTTTAAACTAGATGCCTAAAACATGTTTTGAATCAATGCATTTTTGATAGTTTTTATTCTGGTGCCGTTATCAGTCAAGGCAGCGTTCAGATTTTAATACAACTTCAAGAATGTCTGTTTATATTCAACTAAACCACTAATAACCCTCTTTTTTTCCCTCCAGAATTGGAAACTAAAAAAAGGAAGAGACCCGGACTCCAAAGGAAAGAGCAGCAATTGATCGACACCTTTCAAAATTTGTAGCATTAAAGAAAGTTCCAAGGAAAGATGACTGCGTTAAGTGTTGTAGTCAAGCATCGCCAGACCTTGAAGACCGCACATGGAGAGATATTCCACAATGAAATTATTAAAAGATATGTAATTGGGGAAAAAAGCTTGAAGATGAAAGATAGAGAGAGGGAGAGACATAGGGGGGAGATAGATGAAGGGAGAGAGGGAATGGGATGAGAGAGAGGGGAGAAAAGGAATAGAGTTTGAAAGCACAGTTATTTGGTAGGGTATATGTGGGTTCATGTGTTAGTGTGCGTTTTGAAGGTTGAAGTTTTTCAGGTGTTCTTGTAAGTTTTGAATAAGAGTACTTTTGTTTGTCAAAAATAAATCATAAAGTCAAGTCAGCTTTTATTGTCAAATATGCTCTCTGTGTAATGTACAGCACAGATTAAAATACTTTCCTCTCTCAGCCACAGTGCAAACATGTGGCGTATTGAACACACAAATATCAGAACTAAATAAAACTAAATAAATGACAGTACCCTGTTAATGGTGATAAACTGTTTAAAAATAATATATCTGATTATAAATTTACATCAATAAATGTTTAGTAAGGTGAACGGCACCTAATCTACTTCAAAATCATTAAGAACGCATGGCCAGTGCCCGGTCCTCACTTATCTAGTTAAAAACTTTTTCTTAACCTTTGGTGTTTTATTTAATCTAAAGGAATGTATTGCCTAAGGGCGCCCTCCTGTGTCTAGAAATGTGTCTTTTTCATTTCTTTTTCAAGCAGAAAGGGTGGTCCTCGCTTTGTAGGCCTTTTTACTCGGTCCTCACTGTGCAGCAAGTGCAGGAATGTGTGTGTGTGTGTGTGTGTGTGTGTGTGTGTGTGTGTTTGTCTGTCTACTAGTCATTCTGTTTGTAAACTCATGCACTGACCACTTTCTGATAAAAGTAAATGTGCACAGGGCATTTGGAACATTTGACTTGCTTGAATTTAATTTGATCTTGCCTAAGGGAAGAAATGTGTATGGTACAAACAAAAACGTGGATTTTAAGGGATGTGAACAACCTTGAAATTCAATACTCAATCTTGTCGTTTCAATTACAAAGTGTCTTATATTTCTAAACTGCTACAGTGTTATTATGGCAGCATGAATTAAAAAAAAACCCACACATTAAGTAGCGCACTTTGTGGTCCATTCTGCGTGTGGTTGTTAGGTTGGCTTTTATTTATGGTTCTATGTAGGCAGTACAGTATTAACATTTCAGTTCATCTTGGCTGACATTCAGCACTGACTGATGTGGGTCAAAGATGAACTAATGTTGATCTAATTTTCCATCACCCCAAAACCAGCCCAGAAAGCACTTTTCCCGTGAGACAGAAGTAGAAGTTGAGATGACAATATCAGGCTTCTTGTTATCTTTTATTTACAGCTGACTCTGTTTTTAGACAGTGGTGCCCACTGACCGTCACATTGAAAATGTCAAATCTCGACTGCTGTCTGTTGACACAAAACAGCTCCGGCTGGTATCTGTCCACAGCAGAGGCGATTGCTCTAAGACTGCAAGTGAAGCTCAGCTTCCCCTAAAATGTCCAAAAATAAGTGATTGTGTGTACATGTCATTGACTAAATATATGCTCCAACGAGCTCAACTTTTGTTCCGAATCAGCTTTTTATAACTAGTTACGACGCGACTCTCTTCTCATTCATTCCCACAGCTTCACTGTGCTTTAAACTGTGTGGACGCTGAGCGTCGACCGCGCGGACGCTGGATGTCGAGAGAGTTCAGTGTAGGATGTCCTAATGCATTGAAACGAGACGAGTCATTGGATAAATGCTGGTTTTGTCCCGCCCATCGGATGCTCAGCGTCTCTGGGAGTCTACGGACGGTGGGTGTTTATGGGCTGGCCCGGACGCTCAGCTTTTCTGCATGATAATTGGATGATCTGTCTGAGGCTGAATCTCTTTTTGATTGACAGCGAAATGAACCAATCACTGATCTTTTGGTCTTGCCGCCCGTGGGAGCATTTTTCAATTCTCATTCTGTTCTGAGTTGAACTGGAGACTTCTTCTCATAATCTTAGCGACACTCTCTTTGTTGAAAAACGACGAGCGACAGATTAATGTTTAATTTCTGGTGTGTTTTATTGTAGTTGCTTGTGTTAGCAGACTGACTTATATTACCACAGTTAAGACCCTGGAATAGGCGCCTTGTTGGTATGACAGGGTCACAGATTATTTTCTTGAAAAGGAACGGAGAGTAGAATTCATGTATAAAAAAAAACAGACACATTTTATGATGGAGGCCGAAATTGAGCTTCCCCTCGTTGACAGACCAGCATCCGCCACTGGTCCACAGCCAAAGTTGTAGTCACTGGTTAACGTCGATGCCCCGATGCGTTAAAGAAGGAAACAGATGTGAACTAGCGGCTGCTAGTTTACTTCTGCAAAAGTGGTACCTGTGGTATGAGTCTCTAAAATTGAGGCGTGTCCACATTTAGGCAGGGCTCGGTGCCTTGTCAACAGAGATAGCAGCTTGAGGAGGGACTCGTTTCCTCTCTTCTCCTCCTTCCTTCCTTCTCTGTGTCCCATAACACAGCGTGCAAGCATGATGCGAGTCATTCTTCGTTCAACCAGAGTTGCATTTTGCTGATCCGTATGTTAACAAGAGAAAAGTTGTACGAGAGCTCAATGTGAGCAATTGAAATCGCCGGCAACAAGATGAGTGAGGCCCTCCGGGGTAGTTCCGGAGAGACGTGCTCTTTGTCACTCAGCAGCACCCAGTCCAGCAAACTGAAGCCGCATTCAGCATCTGCCTCGCCTTGTGGATCACCAAGGATGTCACCCTGTGACTCTCCGCGCCACTCTCCACTGCTTTTCCGCAAGCTCCTGGTGAACCGCAGCATTGCCTTGCAAAGACGCTTTACATTGGCACATACTCCCAGGTACTGTCATAAAATAAAAATGTGATCAATTTTTATTCTTTTAATCTTGCCAAATATCCTACAGTATCAAATATCCAAATTACACCGTCCAAGTGATTGTCTTTGCTTTGTGCTCTGCACAAAAAAAGACCTATTGTTTGAATCGGAGCTGTTGTAGGAGGATTATTGCATTGTGCTTTTGGAAGTGGCATCTCAGCAGACCTTGGTGTTTTGTTGATAGGGAAGGTCACATCATTTGGTATCAAAGATGTTACAGTATCTAGAAGCTAGATTTCTAGATAGCTCACGAAGTTTGTCACAAATCTTAACATGTCACTTGTTTTCTAATCGTACACCTCCTGTGTCTGATCAAAATAGTTGGTCAATGATTTCTTGCACCTCCAGAAAGTATCGTAGAAAACCATTCTAGACATTTTCTTAAATTAGCACGATGTGTCTGGCAAATGTCGTGCAGTCAAACAACAAAAAAAATACATTTGCTCTCACCTTAATGTGCTGTTCTTGATAATCTGATTGTTTTTACATATGTAGTTCGTAACACATTTTGTGTGCAGATTGGAGCTGAAGAAAGATTCCTGTCTTTTCATAAAATCCCTGTCGTGTAAACACCATCTTGACGCTGACGTTTTTGCAGACGTTTTTACAGACTGATCTGCTAAGATGGTGGGGGGAAAAAATAAACCTGACACTGTTCCAATTTTTCTACGAATACAACAGTATATGATGATTTATACTCAACTTTATGACTTGCTTGCATGCCAATCATTAGTTGAAAAGATGTGACTGATTCTTGACAGAACGCGGTAACAGCTGTTGGTCCTTTTTCTTTCCCACAACCTCTTTTCCTCAGGTCGAATAGTTCTGTCTTAATGTACGGCAAGCATTTGGCAGCTGTAATCTTGTAGTTTTCCATCGTCAACAAATACTGTCGATAACCGAATGGAAAATAGGCTGGCAATTATTTTTCTTTTTATTCCTCACTGCAAGAACCTTTTTGATTTTGTTCTGGCGTGGCCGGTTTTGTCGTCTGAATTCTAGTTGACAATCCATTTGTCAATTTTCATTTAGGTTGTTATAATGCTGTCTGCTTAGAGTGTTACTTAAGTTATCTTGAATTGCGTGAAATGTGAAATAAGATGTGATGTGTGTCTTTGGAGTTGGGATGTAATGTTAACGTCAATTTTGCGATATGACAATACTAAACAATTTATATTGCAACTAACTTTCGGTTCGCACAACAACAATTCACAAGCCGCTGAGGTTTCGTCATCCTAGTCCTTGTCCGCTGCTGCGGTGCAGAATGCTATCCATTCGCTTGAATTTATGTGCACAGTTGTTTACCTGCCTTGTACTGCCTGCACTGGCCCCAGGGTTTTTTTCCTTTCTTTTCTATTTGTTTTTTGTTTGGTTGGTTTTTTTTCTTTCCAAAATGGCACAATTAAGCAACTTTCTGAGTTTCTTTGAAGCGGCGCGTTGAGAGCGTATTTCTGAGCATACCTATGATGAGGGGAGGGGGATTTTGTCCATGATGAGCTCGAGGGCGCATGAGGAATTACTATGCGAGCCGACCGTTTGGAAACTCAGAGCATTGTTCAAAGATGATGTTCGGTTATTCCATGCACCGCAACAGTATGACGTTGCGCGCTGTGAGCTCTAACTGCGGACCACAGTGTACCAGTGTGGCAGGCAGTCCAGACGAAAACGGTTAACATCCGAGCTGTGTCCGGTCCTTGAGAACCCCCATCCAGCCCGTTTTACATTTCCCTCCTCCAACACAGCTGATTCAAATGATCAGCTCGTCATCAAGCTTCGCAGTAGCGTGATATCGATCAATCTCAGAGTAGTGCATTTGCCAACACGGCCCTAATCATTCACCGTTTTGGTTTTTGTAAAAAAAATTTCCCCTCCAAAAAACCAAAAATGTTTTGATTGTTCTGACTTAGAATGAAGAAAAATACCAAGAACCCCATAAATATCAAGTAACAAATGAAACCCCGCTATAGAGTGATGCTGCGATAACCGACCCGCGAAGTAGCGATGGCTCACTAACTGGTCCCACGCTCATATTTTGGTATCAATTTGAATCAATAAACACATAGGTATGCATAATATACAGATATTTGGTTTTAAATGTTGAGTTTGGGGGCGGCCCGGTAGTCCAGTGGTTAGCACGTCGGCTTCACAGTGCAGAGGTACCGGGTTCAATTCCGGCTCCGGCCTCCCTGTGTGGAGTTTGCATGTTCTCCCCGGGCCTGCGTGGGTTTTCTCCGGGTGCTCCGGTTTCCTCCCACATTCCAAAAATATGCATGGCAGGCTGATTGAACACTCTAAATTGTCCCTAGGTGTGAGTGTGAGTGCGAATGGTTGTTCGTCTCTGTGTGCCCTGCGATTGGCTGGCACCCGATTCAGGGTGTCCCCCGCCTACTGCCCGGAGGCAGCTGGGATAGGCTCCAGCACCCCCCGCGACCCTAGTGTGGATCAAGCGGTTAGGAAGATGAATGAATGAATGAATGTTGAGTTTGATGATCAAAACTTATCCTAACTCTTACAGGATTGTAAAAAAAAAAAGTACATTGACTTTGAGCTTTTACGTCTTAGCATATTGATAAACACAAAGCGATGATGTTGATCTAAAATTTTAGGAAGAATGATGAAGATCTTAAATGTTTCATGTTAATGTCACAACATTTTGCAGAACTGAGTGCTGTCTATAAATTGCAAAATATTTCTACAACAAGACGACTGGTAATCTCAAAATGACTTTTTCCCTACATCAATTTCTGGTCCATACTATTCAGTTACACAAAAAATATGTGGTGTAAATATGTTTTGTTGATTAATTTGATCAAACAGCTTTTGTTGTTTATGCTTACGTTTCTCACTTTGTCCCACGCAACAGTAGTGATCAATACTTGCAGTAGTATTTCAATGTTTTGATTGCATGTCTCAACAAGAACTGGGCTGTGCCAGCTCTCTGCTTCTTGTTTACCTGACATAAAAACACCCTCCGGATGTACAGTTGAGTCAAGTCTCCATGTGCCTCGGTGAAACACTCTGAAAGTTGCTGTGTTCCGATCAAAATGCCGACGCGTTCTACGTCTTCAAATGTTCTCCACTCTCATAGCCTCTTATACTCTCATAGTGTTTTAGCATTTTCATCATTGCAAAGTGCGGCTTAAAAGATAATCCTCTGTAACTTGATGCCAAGTCATTGAGGGCTGTCGTGTTTGCCGTGGTACTGGATACCCTGTAAATGTACAGACTTATTGACAGCCCCCCTGATGACTCCACGGGCAGTCCGCAACAGCAAGCTGTGGGGACTGTCCAAGCACATTGCTAGACGAAGAGGTGAACCTTTCTGGACATTACGTTCCCTTCAAGAGCAACAATTGAAAGCTTCTTTCACAAGAGACTTAGAGAGCAATTGCATGACATAGCTTTTTTTTTTCGTCTGTGGGTTTTTTTTTCCTCATTGTTGACCACAATATACTAGATATGGCAATGGCTGCTAAATACGAACTCACTCACTATGAGTGAAGGTGGGAAAAATCCTTCACTGCTCCTAAATACTCTGTGACTTCCCTTCGGAACGACAGATTGGCATTCACACTCCAGCCCGGCTTGTCTTGGCTTGTCTCCCTGGATCATCTGTTAAGCATTCTTCAGAATTTTTTTTCCTTTTGCCTCCCGAGGCCCTGAGGATTAATCAGAGCTTGCATCTGCTTGCATTACTTTTGTTTTTCTTTCTCACCTGTTTGGGTTGGGGAACAAGAGGGAAAAAAGTCATGGAGTCAGTCCACACCCATCCGCTGGTTCATCAATGAAAATAACAAGACGAGTACAAGAATTTTCATCAGAGGCTTGCTTCAGATGTACAGTTTACTGTCATTGCAGCCTAGAGTGTGATTTCAGGGTCGAGTGGGGCGATGAACAAAGACTCTAGATTGGCAAGGAAAGGGGCGCAAGCAGGTTTTGGACACGGTCGACGGCATTCGTGCTTGGGGTAGGTTTTCAGTTTTGTTGTCTTATTCAGTGAGTGTTTGCTTCGTGAGATGATTCACCGATTGATAGTAAAACACAAGGGCAACAATGTTTGATAGCTATTTTAGCAAAACTGCCAGTCGTGCATTCATTGGCCAGTGGATGAGGTCTTGTCCTACATGAAACACCGGTACATGGAAATCCACATTTCTTCACCTTTTTTTAAAGTGCGTCAGATTTGATTCAACATTCACTGATTGACTCTTCATTTTAAAAATAACCCAACATGGGTCAAAAAGGGGACGACACATCTTAATATTTTCGACCCAATGGCTTTTAGAGTGTTGTTGAAATTTCCACATGGGAGTTAACGTGAACATAACTCGCATTCCTAAAGAAGGAAGGTTTAAGTGCTGTGTCGTCAAACTGAAGTATTCTAATTGATGGGTGTGGCAAACATTTGCCTCAGGGGCTTTCATCATGCTCTCTTCTGAATAGATTGTGAGTTATGTTTTGAAAATAAAGTTCAAAATATAAGTATCGTTTAATATGGCGTGTGAGACGCACTAGTTCCTGAGATGTGTGAAGTTGTGTCATCACTCTTTTATGTTTGCGAATGTTTCAGTCAGTGTTCCTGTTTTGCAGTCTTTTGACAAATGTGGTGCCATGAAATATACTCTGTTACTGCCAAACTAATTACGTACACTGCTTAAGTGGTAGAAATATTTGCACGCAAACATCTTTAACAAAGATGAATGAATACTAAGCACAGTTTACTTTGCAAGACTGTTGGATTTGTCGACCAAGCATTTTCCTGTAAGAGAGTGTGTGCATGTGTTTAAGATTGTAACCGGAATGGTGGCCATTCAGTATGTCACATACGTTTTATTAGACGCTGGTATGGAGAATATCGATGAATGGTTGACGTCCATGTAAGCTCTTGTAACATAAGCACATGCGCTATTGTTTATGTCTCCATAGCCTCTGTGTTTACATGCGTTGAAGTCTGTCTTGCGAGTTCATGCCGGGTTCTATTCCCAGTCAAGGTGGGATTATTGGGCTTTCTGCTCGACCGCTGGGTCAGCTGCTGCACACATGCAAACTTGAGCATAAACATATGCTACAAGCAATGGGCCGCTAGCATTAGATAAGTTGTATACAATGGCATTTTAATTGCCATTTCATGTCAAAGCATGACAATTTGACGTGCGCATCCATGTTTCGGTATGTGTTACATGAAATACTGTACAAGCATCGTCGTAATAAAAATGAGGAAGTGTACTTTTTGTAGACTCCTTTTTACTGAACCCAGAGTAAATATGGAGGTGGTTAGGACATCTACATCACAGTTCTGATGCCCTGGGTTTGAATCTGGTCTTTCTCTGTGGAATTTGTAGGTTCTTCCCACGCCCACATGAGGTTTTTCTCTGAGTACCGTTTCACATTCCAAGAACGAGCATGCCAAGATCACAGAAGACTCAAATTTGTCCTGAAGCGTGAGAGTGAATGGTTGTTTGTCTCCGCGTGCCCTACGATTGACTGGCGACTTGTCCAGGGTGTACGTCGAAGATGGATGGCTAACTTGAACACCCTGCAAGCACCTAACTGATGAGTCTCATTTCAGGTTTTTGAAAAACTAACCAACATTTTTATGAGGTTATGAAGCACAAATCATTTAAACGTGCTTATAATCTTGGGAAGGTGAACCCTATCCTGTCTTCAATATTTCATCCAGTGCACTCTAAGATACTCCGACCCAGCAGCTGTAGCCAGCGCTACCCAGAGTAGGAGCGGTAAAGGGGGAAACAATAATACAACAGACCCCCAAAATAAACCTTCCATGCTTGGAATAGTTCCTCAGCCCCGCCGGCCTGGCTGCTCATTACACGTGAATGTGACATGTGTTTCTTGTTTTACACACGCACGGTCTCTGTCACCCTTCCCAAATCCGTATGAATTGTGCCATATATGGTTCCTGCACAATGCCCAATATTTCTCTTTTGTGTGTTTAACGACTCTGTCAAATAGAGGACAGGTTCCAATGAGTATCGCTCATCAGGTGAAAGTTCGAGTTAGACTGCAATGTGTCTCGCCTCCTGTAATCTAAACTAGTTCTGTTTAGCTGTCGGTGGAGTGTCATAAATTTCGCTCACAATTTTCTTTGCTTAGAGCGACATCTGCTGGTAAGTCAGTTCATTCTTATTAGAATGTTCCATACAGTGTCGAGGTTGACGCAGTCAAAGGATAGCAGACAACAGTTGACTTAAAAGTTGTTTGTTTTAAGGGAAGTATGTGATAAGCCTCGGACACCAACAGTTCATGGCTACATTCACACTGAAGGTTGACGTTGAGTCGTGTTATATGTTGGATTGGAATTGATACTCAAATGTGATGCCCTCAAAGAGCCTCATTTCCCCAAATGTGTGAAATTATCAGTGCGCCTGTTGAGAGCAGATGAATATAAATTATTCGTATTATTACGGTATGTGTACACTTTTTAAGATGATGCACGTTAGATTTCATTGGCTTTCATTTTCTTTTTAATGTGTCTTGTCTTGCTTGGGCAATGGCAAATACTTAAAATACGTTGGCCAGCCACACTATAATGACCACTTGCACAGAATAATATGTGTTGCATGAGCTGTATCAAATATTCTACCTCTTACATAGTGATGACGAATTTTGACTGACGCTGTGAAATCTGTACAGTATTAATGTCACAAATCTCAGTTTTTTAAATTGTGGTTCTAGTTTGTAGCGTATGTGGAACTGTCCTGTATCTCTGTAATATACAGTATAGCTGTCTCTTGTATCTAATTAAAGTTTCACATACATTAGACCAGGGGTGGCCCGGTGGTCTTGTGGTTAGCGCATCGACCTCACAGTGAAGAGGAATCGGGTTTGATTCAGGCTCTGGCCTCCATGTATGGAGTTTGCATGTTCTCCCCGGTCTTGCGCGGGTTTTCTCCGGGTACTCCGGTTTCCTTCCTCCCACATTCCAAAAACATGCATGGCAGGCTGATTGAACATTCTAAATTGTCCCTATGTGTGAGTATGGATTGTTGTTCGTCTATGTGTGGTCTGCGATTGGTAGGCAACCGGTTCAGGGTGTCCCCGGCTTACTGTCTGAAGACGGCTGGCATAGGCTTCAGCACCCCCCGTGACCCTTGTGAGGATAAGCGGATCGGAAAATGGATGGATGGATTTATTAGACCAAGGGTAGAGAGCAATGTCCTGCCTATTTTAGATTTCTCCCTACTCCAACACACCTGATTCGATTGATCATGATTGTTTAAGGCTTCCACGGAGCTTGCCAATGAGCTGATCATTTGAATCGAGCGTGTTGAAGAAGATAAAGCTCTAAAACAGGCAGAATATGGCTCTGGAGGAACCGGAGTTCACTACTTCTGTATTAGACATAGCAATCATTATAATTTAGTGTAGTTCCATACCGCTGTACAATTACAACCATAATAATAAATAATAATATTGTTGATAGCTCCATGAAAGAAGATAATTATGTCTGTAAGAGTAGGATTATGGGATTTTTGATTCTGCTCTTGTGTTGGATATCATGATGTCCGGTCTGGATGTCCAAGTATAAGTATAGTCCAGCACAGCACCGGTAACAGTGCAATGCCATATGCCATAACTCTGTTTCTCCACAAGGTGGCAAACTAAATCCGTTGATATCTTAACGGTGACTTTCACCTCACGCTACCTTGTACAACACTGCTCTGTAAGTGTAGTTGCATTATATTTAAATGCACTTATTCGAAAAAATTAGAAATAGTATACAGAGAAAAATAATAATACCATAAAATAAATGCACATTACTTAAATTCAGACTGCTACTCATTTCTGCGCGTTTATAATGTTTTGAAGCGATGAGTTGTCATTATACCTGTTAAAGAACAACATATGTACCATAAAGTTAAGTGACTTTACTCGATTCACAGCTATTCATTATAAATTATTCAGTCTTGTTTTATGAACACTAATGCATTTTTTGTTATCACAAAACAGAAAATACTATGTAAAGCAAAATACTACATACTCAGACTATGAGTACCCTGTGGTAAGATATGTACATGATCTTTTGTTCTTTAAACAAAGTCACTGGACTTTTGAAGACCAAATCTGGTTTCAGTAGACAATTTTTCAAAGATATTTATGTTGGGAAATGCGTCTGGTGTCCTGAATTCTAAATAGACAAAGGTTTATACTTTAGTGAAAATACAGGAAATAAGAAAAATCACCTTTTCACTGATAACAGTGGAATTTTATGAAGTAGACGCTGACACCTACACAAAGCATACACTTGCACATAAATCATACTTGCCCGTCACAGCTTATTCTCATTAGCACAGTTAATGTTGTCACAGGAGCCATCAGCCAGCTGGGCTGCAGCAGCCATTTGGCAGCTGGATTCAGTTACATGGTGGCCTCACAAACACCTCATTCTCATCTCGCATCCATCCCGGCATCTGTTTCGGGGCTTTCTTGTGTAATCTGTTTTTGAACTACAGTAAATATTATACAGGGCATTTTTATTTTGGCAGGCAACATGGCTAGCTAGTGTTGAGCATGTCCCTCTCACACTACAGAGTTTCAGAGTTTGAATCTTGACTCCAGCTTTCCTGTGTGGAGTTTGCATGTGCTCCCTGTGTTTCCATTAGTTTTCTTCAGGTATTCCGGTTTCCACACACATTCCAACAAACAGGAATGTTTGCTTCAGTGAAAACCCTAAATTGTCAAAAGGTGTGATGTGAGACATTGTTTTTCTCTACTCTGTGCCTGGCCATAGGCTGGCAACCAGTATAGGGTCAGATGTACCCTGCCTCTCCGCTGAAGTCAGATGGCATAGGCTACAGAATAAGTCACCCGCGACCCTAATGATGAGTGCTAATGAAATCACTGAGTATTTTATTTGTTCGGTCAGTTGGGAACAAATATTTGGTATTACTGATTGAATGTAATGCACTTTCTGTATTGGACCTCATTAACTTTTATTTGAGGATGCCTTGTGTTGTTCTTTTTTTTTCTCAAGTTGTACTAACAAGGAGGTCAGGGATAGTTTGTGATCCAGAGGTGACAGCTAGTTTATTTCATTTGTGTGGTGAAGTTAGTCACTTTGGTTGGATATTGAAAGTGAATATCGAGAGAGGCAAGATTTGTCACATTCCTATATTTCAGAATTGTTCCAAGTTTAGTACCTTGTACTCTGCCTCAACTTGCAAAACTAAAAGAAAAAAGGGGGAGGATGTCCCAAATATGCAAAAATGGAGTAAAAATCTGCCAATAGCAACCAACCATGATCACATATAAGCAATCTGACCCCATAACGATAAACATTTATAACTACATTTGATTATACTTACATGTTTCACAGCTGTTCTGCACCAAAGTTCATTGAACATCAGTAACTTCCGTTATAAGGGTTTCCAGTAACATTTCAACGGTTGATTGAGGTTTCTGCGGGTCCCTCCCCTCTTGACCTATTTTTCTGTATGATGTGCCTGCCAACACTTCTGCGTCAGCCCCTTGCCCTATGTCTCAAAAGACAAATATTTGTCCATGAGTTGATGACATATCAGGTCCAGCAAGTCCATTCATCCCTGTGCAGTAACTCACAGGCTATCCTGTGTCTCGTGGCCCACACAAGGAGGTTGACTCATATCATTTAACAAACTGACAACAACTGATCATTACAGCTGTATAAATTAAGATTTATTGTATTGTGTTAGTAAGTACGCAGTACAGTCCTGAACATCATGGAGAATAAACAATGGTGGATGACTTCTATAACATTACATGAATGTGAGTCGCCTTCTTCACAGTGAAGCAATAAGACACAGGACACAGCAGTTCCACAGAACTGCTGCTTCGTGATGAAGGTTATTTTGGTGGGAGCATGGCAACATTCAACATTCGTAGTCTTAAAGACATGCTAAAATTAAATAACACACTCACTGTAGGTATTTTTAAAGTAAAAAAAAAGTAGTTTTCGGACTTTTTTTACCACATCAATCACAAAACCAACTGTATTACTTGGTGATTGGATGGTCAAGGATGCTGAGGCGTGACTTCCAGCTGCCAGTGCAAAGGCTTTTAGCTCAAATTCGAGGTGATCGCGGTTTGAGACCCCTGGTCTAAAGTCTGTTAAAGTTGCAGTAGGTGTTGTGTATTCCAGCTACTTTGCGAATGTACAGACGTATTCAGGGATTTCTACTCGAGTCATTCACGATTTATCCATCAGTTTTCTCAGGCGCTTGGCCGCATTAGGGTTACAAGTCAGCTGAATTCCGTCTCAGCTGACTTCAGGCTGGCCAATCACAGGACACATGTGGGCAAATAAAGAGAGTGGGTGCCTTTACAGCAGCTCCTATATTTTGTTCTTCTACTTCTTCCTTTCATAACTTTGCTTCTGTAAATTGAGAATGTTTCCATTGTGAGACTAATAGAGGTGTTCTTATCTTAAAGTCTCACATTCACACCTACAGTCTGGATACTTTCGTCTTCAGTGAAGCTAACATGCACGCGGCGAGTAAGGGTTGGGGATGTGGGAAGAGGCCGCAGTACAATTAGAGAACACGCTCAAGCACGGGCAGAGCATGCAAACTGCACACAGGACGGCCAGAGCTGAGATAAAAAACATGAATCCGAGAGCTGCAAATCAGACGCACTAACCAGTTGGCCACGTGCTGCTCAAAGCATTTTCAACGTATTCATTGTAGTCGTCATTTGAAGTGTTTTATAAGTTGCAAAACTTCGGCTGCATAAGTGCATATGCAATACTGTTGTTTCTTACTGCAACACTCAGAGACACGCGGTGCAGCTCCAACAACCATACTCGATTGCCCAACTACAGATCCTCCTCTTTCACTGCAACACACACACACACACACACACACACACACACACACACACACACACACACACACACGCACACACACACACACACACGTTCTGTACATACACATGCGCATAGTTCATATGTTTTTTTTTAAAGGCACACTCTGGCCATGTGCCTGGAAGGAGGAGACAAGTAGAACGAGCCATAGAGGGGCAGAGAGAGGGAGGAGTGTATCCTCAGAGAGTTCCGCTCACTTTGGATTTGAAACAAGCCGCCTAGCTCTCGCTCTCGCCTTCTTGTCCAGCTCTTCGGAACCACATGAAACGCTGAGCTGAGCGAATGGCTCTTTAAAGCCAGCACTACCTTGGCTTTCTTCATGCTTTGGACTGGAGGCATGCATCTGAAACATACAGAGGAGGGATCTCCTCCATCTGTCCGTGCGTCAAAGGAAACCCGGTGTGGTGTGAGGGGAAAGGAAAGCGCACACAAGAGTCGAGGAGTAGCGGAGTGTCCGGGAGAGGAGGAAGGGGACGATTAGCGGAGAGCGAGAAGAAAGAAAGGAAGGACACCCCGACCACCAACTGAGAATATGAGTTTGCCAACTAACTGTGTGTTCCTGGCCCCCTCATTCCAGGACCGGTACTTGAAAATGCGCAATGGGAATATCGGCGGTTCACCGTGTGCTGTCAATAGACCCATCGATATTGTGCAGAAACGAAGACGGTAGGCAATATGTGGAGTCGGTGCACAAACTACAATGCTTTGTATCAAATTCTCCTTTTTTAAAAAATGCTCCTTCGTGAAACTTGGACACCCCCACGCCATTTCTTTTGCTGCTGTCCTGCCCCATTAATCCGTCACTACCACACATTGAAAACCTGCACGGTAAATAACACCTTACAGGATCAAGTCCTTCACTCAGTGATTTTACTTTGAAATCTTAGTTTTCATCTCAATAAATAATTACAGTAGACCTTTTTTTCTTTCAGAGAGACATTGTGGAGTAGCTTTTGCGGATCAAAAGTTGAAATGAAATGTTATTCAGTGCTCCTTTTAAAAACACAAATTGCATGTTTTGAATGAAAATTCTAGTGACTTTGTCAAATGTGATGGTGGTCTTAACCTATACAGGCATTCTAGATTGCCCTTTCAGTAAAACTTATTTGATTCTCTTAAAGGGGAAGTCACCCCAAAATTAGATTATATGTGCCCCCTCGACTCCAAACACAGCATTCTGATGAATATTGCATTTGTGGAATATTAGTCAAGCTTGAAAATCCACCGTTTTTACCTATCTCAGCGGGCAGCCATTTGCCACTTTCTGTTAACTGAAAAAGACATCACAGTTGCTCGGGTATTGATCAATCACCTGTTTTCTGAGTTTAGTCATGAGACGTTCGCAAGTTGAGCCGTGATTGGTAGTTACTTGAGACCTGAGGAACTATGATGTCATTTTCAGTCAACAGCAAATCTCCCTGAGATGGATTTTTTTTTTTTAGAGAGGGTGGATTTTGCTGCATAATGAATATTCCACTGACGTAATATTAGTCAGAATGGCATGTTTAGTCTAGTGGAGGCACATTCAACATATTGCAAAAAAAAACTTTTGGGTTTACTTCCCCTTTATATAAGTCTTATGTTTCTTTCCTGTTTGCTCGGGAAATTCAAACGTTTTCATTTTTACAGTATGATATTTCTCATACATCCTGTGTAGAGTCACAAGTCAGCTGGAGCCTATCTCAGGTGACATTGGGCCAGGTGTTGGCACACCGTGCTTTAGCGCGCATATAGACAAAACTATTCACAGTCACATTCACACTAATGGGCAATGTGGAAGCATTAATTAAACTAGCATGCATGTTTTCGGAATATTAACAGTTAGGAAAAGAAATGAAAGCGTGGGATGAACATGCTTGAGCTTTCGCGAAGATTTTTCTGACCCAGCAGCTCCTACAGTCTGTTTTAAATCAGAGCAAAAAAAAAAAAAAAAAAGTGTATCTTGGCAGCATTTCAAACAGTGGGCTGTAGAAAAGTCAGAGGCAGGAAATCAGAGTCACCCTTGAATTCTAATGATATGAATGAATGCATGATGTGTGAATGGCAATCGTTGGAGTGCTCTTGTCTGATAGGATTGTCCTCGAACTTAAAATTTCCCAGTTCATAGATTGTGTGTTACAACTATAATATGCCACAGCTTACTACTATTTGAAGTTTATAGCAAATTCTTGCCATCGCTACAACAGGAGGCAGACGGTTATAAAATGTTTGTGAATACAAAAAAAAAGTAATACACAGATAAAACAGCAGTTCCCACTCTTTCAGGCTGAAATAATTCTCTCACAGAATTTTGACGTCAATTTAAGAAGTTTTCGTGATCAGGTTTTTTTTTTTCAATACGCTAGTCACTAGCATCTTGAAGAAGAAAAAAGTATTGCAAATTGGAATGAATTAGACTGAAAACACCATCTATAAATAATCATTCTCACGACATCATTCCTGTTCATGACATCTCATTACACCCCATCATTTTAATCACTGCCTCTTCTTACTCTTTTTAACATAAAAATGCATACATGTATAAAAATAGCAACTTTGTGATATGGAATATTGAAAATAGGGGAATATTGCAGTGTATTTGCTTGGATTAAATGATCTGTGTGCTTTTTGGTGATGCAAGACCGTGTTCACGGGAAAGGTTAATTTAAAAGGTTTTCATGTCAATATGTATTATTTTATCAAGAACTTTTTTTCAATCCTGAGTTTTTATTGTTGCCAAGAAATCGACAGAATATGTGTCTGCCTTCCAATTCACCAAAGCAAGTACGACTTCTTTTCAGACACATCTTTTTAGTTATTTTATCCTGTGTGGGGAAAGTGGAGGATCAAAGTGTGTTTAGGCTGTCCCGCTGGTAAAACGCTTTCACAGAGACACGGCTAATGATTGCAGTCAACCGCATATATGGGCCGAATGAATAAACCACATGTGCACAATAACAGTTTGAACATAGAGTAAAGGAAGGATTTTCTCAATAATTGGCTTTTCTGATTCTCGCTGGCCACCATGTGCCCTTTTAACATGAAAAAAAAGACTCATTTTGACTTTACATTGTTAGCATGGAAGTTTTATAGTTCATGCACATCAATGCCAATATTTCATTGGTGTATGCAAATTAGGTGTCCTTTAGCCAGGTCCACTTGACTCTTTTACCGATGGTCATCTCAGCTGTTCCTCAGTTGTCAGCTATAAGAGATTTATTTGGGACAACGGCCAACATTCTTTTAACTTGAGCTGTGATATTTCCAAATCAACTGGAAAAAGAATTGCGAGTGAGTGAGAAAGTGACATAACTTTGAACACGATGCATTTCGACGGGCACACAATAGCCATTTTGGAAACTCGAGAAAGAGGACAATATGGACCAGTTGAAGTTCCAGAAATAGATGTAAGCTTAAAATCAGTAATACGGTTGAGTTTTGTTGTACAGTTTGTTTGTTGTTTGAAGTTTGCTCAATGTTCCAGACTTAAATTTGGCCATCACATTTATTAATTGTACAAATTGTTTTAAACAAACAAGATGAAGGCACGGTGCAAATGTGATTGGCACTACATATTACATCACGCATAATTTTTAAAAATGCATTCTTCACTTTTAAACAAAACCCAAAATAAATGAACCTCTTTTGGGCATCTTTACTGTCTTAAAACAATTGTGTTTATACTGTCTTTTTCACAGGCATTATAATTTATTGATGAGAAAAAAGAATATATGTGTGTGTGTGTGTGTGTGTGTGTGTGTGTGTATATATATATATATATATATATATATATATATATCTGGCTGACTCAAAAATTGCTCTAGTGAGTAATGTGACTATGTGGTCAGCATATTAAATCTGGACATTGATGGTTTTATTCAGTAGGCGTTGAAATCCCACATGCAACACACGCAGGTATCGCATGTCTTGTCTTGTCTATCAATGCGCTGTGAACTCTGGCAGCACCCCAGCAGGTTAGCCAGCCCTTTGGGTCTCGGCCTGTGTCATCACCTCAATGTGACGAGTATTGTCATGACGAGTAGTTCACTCATGAGATCTCCGTAAGCACGCTAATATAACAATTCAGTCAACTCTTGTTTAGGGGATTTGTTCCGACCCACCGGCAGTTGGTGAAAATCCAATATCCGTAATATACAGACGATATTTTTTTTTGGTTTGTTTTACCCTTCCCACCTTTGCTTTAAACTTAAAATAAGCTTTTTAAAAACATTGCAAA
This sequence comes from Hippocampus zosterae, assembly GCF_025434085.1. Classification (NCBI taxonomy): domain Eukaryota; kingdom Metazoa; phylum Chordata; class Actinopteri; order Syngnathiformes; family Syngnathidae; genus Hippocampus; species Hippocampus zosterae. The sequence continues at coordinate 9,873,659 of NC_067458.1, read as the reverse complement.
CATACGTGAACACAAAAAACAAATTGCAAGCGTGGAAAATATACCAACTATTGTGCTGATTGCAGTGTTAGTGTACATACTGTACGTGTGCCTTTAGGCTTGTTGGGGTGTTTGTGACGTCTGCGTGTGAGTGTTAAGGCGTGAGCTGTGGCTGCCAGCAGCTCCTGTGTGCGTATGCTGTTACTGTTTAACGCTTCACCTCGCGTTCAATTAATGGCTGAACTGTGCGTTTCCCACATGCAAGGGCATTCTTGTCAGTATACTGTACCGTTCACCCTGTAACGTTATAGCTGCTTGGTGTACCGTAATATGAAGAATCGCTCTTCTCGAGCAGCCACATTTTCAGCGAGTCGGACATGATTATAAATGACAATTCGTTGTTTTTGTGCAGCCATTTGGAAGGTATTTCATTTGGATCGAACCTGCTGAGTTCGAACTCGTTGGTTGTTCACTGCTCTACTGACAACAGCACAGTTGTTGCAGTTGCAGTTGCGTGCCATGAAATGCAAGAAAGATTAGCCAAATTCAATCACCCTTTGTGTTTTCATATTTGGTGAAAAATATGCACGCTAATTATTGGGCCAGTAGAAATTAAAGACCGGCGAGGCGGTTAATTGTTCTCTGCGTGACAGCCATAAAGCCACAACTGGCGTCAGGAAGTAGCTGTCAGTGTGTGTTGCTCTTTGTCGACCAGAAGAGCGAAAATAGGGCTGGGACTGGAAATCAAAATGATCATCAGTTATGGGAAAAAAGAGCCTCTGTTCTAAATGGTTGAAGAAATAGGGTAACAATGTTTCAGATGGAATAAAATACAATAGCCTTTATTGTCATTTTAGTGCATGATCGAATTGGAATAGTTGTGAAACATACAAAGACCTTGAGGATCTTGTTATGTGTTGACTGCAAAAATGTCAAGGGTTGTGGTGGCCATAGGGAAGATTCCCAAATGGCCAATCGACTCAATCTCCCGGCTGACAGACTGACAATTGTGTTTTGGTGCATCTCAGTCGCTCACCCGCGCCTTAGCATCGGCGAAATTTGCCAGGCTGAATTTTGGCCCCAGAATGCCCCTTCAGGCCCTACCCATGATAATTAAAATGAGATGCAAAAAGATGCAGTGAGCTGAAATGCGACAGACCAAGCAACAGTGCTCTTGGAACCAATTTGCTCTTGAAACTGACCTCATGGCGAGGGCACGGCAATGAAAGAAAATATGCCTGTGAGTTTAAATAGTGAAAGTCAACATACATGTTGCATCACGACAAATAGTAATCTTTCCTCATTGATTCACTTCTCTTTCAGTTCTAATTATGGAATAAAATAAGAATAATAAACAGCAAATGGAATTGTTTGGTTCGAACATGTTCACAATAGATGCCAAAAAATACGGCGTACTTTTTCATGACTGGGTTGTCGATTTCTAAACAAAATAAAAATGTCAGATCGTAGAGAAAGCCTGAAAGAAAACAGCCTCAATTTGTTTTTGCCGTCTCCGTCGTCCCACTGTGAGCTTGAGGACTGGCTGCCCCTTAGTTGCCTTTAGCTAATTAGAGGAAGAAGTGGCGCAATCGTGACTCTCTGTCGGACTCAATCACTGTATAGCAAAAGGCACCAATTAGTCTTATATGAACATGATTAGAGCAGACTGCAGCATGGCCTGTTAGTAGCGCAGGTAGAATCTGTGTGTGTGTGTGTGTGTGTGTGTGTGCGTGTGTGTGTGTGTGTGTTTGCGTGCGTGCGTGTGGCTTGAACTAGCCTATCCAGTTTGCGTATCAGTGTGATGTCAGGTTGTTCGATTTTTGGATCGATAGCAGAGCCAAAACTGGGCCTTGACCACGGGGTGGGTAATCACTGCCCTCAGTGACTGTGTGTGTGGAAATGTGTGTTTTTTGTGTGAGTTTCTGGTCTGCGCTGGCCCAGTGGGTGACTGTCCTTTCCAGCTTCTAATGTTGTTAATTACTGATCAGCCACTGTATTGAATTCTCCGCGACTGGACGGACAAAGCTAATCACTGGCTGTAGGACTCCTTGATCAATACTTCTCTGCATGGAGGAGTGAATGTACCTTTGTGGTAGTTCACAAATATCAATCGTGATTATAAATAAATGGTCAGACTGATATTTCTCTGCCGTAACATTCAGGGTTCCGACATATTGCGTTATTTAGACTTGAAATCCTGGATCGAAAAGCAACCATGTTACAGGAGACCTTGTAAACAGCTAAGCAGATTTAATGTGCTTTTACTCCACTGTTTTTTTTTCAATGAGCATTACCAATGGCAAGGAAAGGCCAAGTTGCTCTGCCCATATTCCATCTTGAGAGGTAGTGAGCTCTGTGTAAAAAGAAAAGCTGGTACAGCAGTCAGAGGTCCGACTTTGTGATGATGTGTTGTTTTCACGACTGTATGTATCAAAAAATTACATTGTTTTTAGTTTGCTGAGTATGATTGTACAAGTATAGTGCGGTTGATCGGTGATGCCATTTGTAGTCCACCTTTCAAAGTTACCTGAGGTAGGCTCAAAGTGAATAAGCGAGATTAAAAAAATGCAGCATGCTCCTAGATATATTTACACTCATTCATAATCCTGTTTTTTTATTTTGCAGCCTTTCCTAGCATGATAAAGAACTATTGAAGTGTTGAAATGATTCTATGATTTCTGGCCACATTCTATTTACTGTTTGTCTACACGTGTTGGGACAGCGGCGCGATATTCTTCTCTGTGTTGATCTCAAGCAAAAGCCATGAACATGTGTACAGTATATGTGCATACTGTACATAGTAAACAGAACCGATGACCTGCCTTGAACGTGATCTTGTCCTTCTCTCAGCTATATTTAGACCTGTACTGCTCTGAGATCAGATGTTGATGTTGGACGCTGAACGTTTGCCGTGTTCTGGACAGTGGTCCGCTGTAGTCGGTCAGGAGAGCAACAGGCGTCCGATTATACTGTCATCGTGTTTTATAAAAGACAACCGTAGGTTTACTTTTTGGGGAGATTTTAATGAACTCAGCCATCCATTTTCTGGACCATACGTCCTCAGTGGGTTGCCAACGAGCTCGAGGCTGTCTCAGACTTGTGGCGAGAGGTGGGGTACGTGAAGGACTTGTTGACAGCCAATCGTTGAGCGCATTTAGACAAAAACATTCCCAGTCAGATTCACACTTCCTCGTACCCGATTTAAGATTTAAAATAAAACACGCAAGCACGGGCAGAATGCAATATCCGACAGGCAAAAAAAAAGAAAGGAACATTCTAACTTTATCGATCGGGTGACGTGAGGTTTTGTCGTCTGCTGGGATTTAACTGTTGATGGGCAGCAGGGGGCGTCGTTGGCTTGATTGTTTTGATACTTGGCTCTTAGAATCTGTACACTACAGGATTATTATTCGTTATATACACGGGATGTTTGTCTACTCTCCGGCCCAACAATTGCTCCCTGTGTGTCATCATGAGGACACAGTCACAGGGGAGACCAGTTGCAAATGGCAGGACAAAGGGGGCTGTGGGTTTTTTTCTGCTTCTTCAGATCAAATTTACAATTGATTTTCCGGCCAAACAAAACATATCCTCATTAGTTCCTTTTTGCTCACACCTGCAATCTTACTGTGGCTCGTCAATGTTCAATACGTGGCCGTTGACAGCTCTCACGCTCACGCACACACTCCACGCCGCGGAGTTCCCTCATTTGTTTTGCCTTTCTCCTCCTCACCTCTTGCCTCCTTCCTGGTGTGATGTGTGAGGCCTCCCAGCTAATTCCCACGCCACAAAAAATGAAAACAGGAGGTAGCATGTGTTTAGATATGTGTGTGGGTTGACCTTTGACACGAGTCCTGTGTCATTCCCCATCAAATAACATCTGGCCGTGTTCTTTTATGTATCGCTCTTGCATGCATATCTTACTTTAATCCCATAGCCCCTGTTCCCATGAGCACATTACACACACATTTACTGACACTGTCATTTTCCATCATGACATTCTGACTCTTAGCATAGTTGCACATACTCCATGACTGATTAAAGGTCTCCCTTGGATTGGCCTTTTCGTTCTCAAAAATCTACTGGGAGTTTGGACTATTGCTAAAGTAAATTAGATGCCAAAATCTGTATTCATTGCCAGTTTACTTGACGGTAATTAATGACAGATAAATTTCATTCTATTGGGAAGTGGTAATGATATGTATTAATTCCATAATATTATGAAGGCTTCTCGGTATTGTGTACACAATATGGTTTCTACAGAGAAAAACCTTCATTTGAAAACCAAAGAGTCTTACTGTCTTTGTCCACATTTAAGTTTGAATAATAATAAAAAATAAGAAGATCATGTTTTCCCTTTAAAATAAGGAAGTAGTAAAATAAAATGATGGTCAAACAGTCTACAAATTATGCAGTTATCACTATATAGGTTCCTTTTTTCCTACTAAAAACCGATAGACATTTGCTGGTTCCTAATTCACCTTGAGAAAAAAAATGAAAAGACTTAAAATACTCAAAAGAAGAAAGGCTTTCAAACACATTTTTCGGCAGAGGAACTTAAACAATATGTTACACGTTGTCCCGAGGTCAAATGGTTAGCACTTCTCACAATGCAGAGTTGCAAGGTTCGAATCTGGGCTGTGGCCTTGTGTGGAGTTTGCATGTTCTCCCCGTGCCTGCGTGGGTTTTCTCCAGGTAGTCCGTTTTCCTCCCGCATTCCAAAGAACTGCATAATACGTTGATTGGATACTCTAAATTGTACTTAAGTGTGATTGTGTGTGTGGATGGTTGTTTGTCTTTGTGTGCCCTGTGACTGTGTGGCAAACAGTTCAGGGTGTACCCTGCCTACTTCCTGAAGACGGGTGGAATACGTTCGAGCGCGCCCTGGACCCTCGTGAGGATAAGCGGTTCGGATAATGGATGGATGGATCAACATGTATAGCAACATGTTGACAACAGTGTATACTTCTGGTAAACGCATGATGGCCACACCATATTTACGCACTGCTTAATATCAGACCGATGAATACACTAAAATACACAAATATATTGCCTCTAATGTTTCAAAGAATTTGAGCTATGAAAAAGTGAACAGTAATATCCCTTTAACCTTGTTGCGCAATCCTTGAGACTTGTTTGCTCCCAAGTAAACTGAGGCAAGACCTGGCAATAAATGTAAGCTGCACATCCTGGGAACAAAAGCTGAGGTTAGGATGTGGGCGTGTGAGAAAAGTTGAGCAGAATTGAGTTAAAGAGCAAAAAGGGGGGTTGTCATTTGCGTCACATAACTGGAGAACAATGCCGAAGGTAGAAGACCACCAAGGTCATCGTGTTACGAGTGCAGTGTAACCGAAGGAACAAGACGCCAGCCTGTCTCTTTTTCTCTCTCTTGCCCTCTTTCTCTGCCCGTTGAGTGGAAAGTTTCACTTGATGTTATGCTGACATTGTCAACATCACCAACAGCTCTGTGACATTAAACACTAAAGATATGACAGTTTGCAATGACGGGAAAGGTTCATCTAAGTTTAATCTTGTACACCAACAAATACGCTGATCAGTGATCACACTGCTTGCATTAATTAAGTCCTTTATTGACAGGAAGAGTCCAGTAATCCGTTGTGGGGGTTGGATTGTTGATGTTTGCTTTTATTTTAAACACATGCTGTAAGCAGTTGTTTTTGCTCAAGATGAAGTTGTTGTGTAGTACAACGTTTTCATCAATAGGGGGAGGTATCTCCATTATTTTCGGTTTGAACACACCAGCAGGCTCGAACGAACATTCACCTACGCTTACTCAACGATATGGGTTCAACATGACAAGCGTTGAAAATCTTGGTGTCTGCACTAAACATGTATTCACACATCCACTCGTACAAATGTAGAGCAAGAATTCCTCTCAAATGAATTGATGAAGGGTTTGGGAGGGGGCTGCATACGTAAGTTCCCTCACAGCTGCCTCAGTTCCCCAGGCAGATCTATTTCGAGCTTCTGACGTCACTGGTGTCCTCTGATGGAGCCTCGTCACAGCCACTTTCACTGAGCTGGCACGGGGCGGGGAGGGAAATCGGGTAAGGTAGAGGGAATCATCGTTGAGGTAAGGGCTGCTGTAGCTCTGCCCATCTGCGCTCTGTCACGCCAATCATGTGCGAGATGGAGCACTGCATCACTGTGCTAGATGCAGCCCCCCACCCCCGCCCCCCTTCTCTTCAATTCTCTCTCGGGCAGGTTCATTCAGCATCAGTTTCATAATAGCCTTCTTCCATTTATCAGCCACAGTTATAAGTGGAGTGCTGTCGACAGGTGGTGCTAAAAATAGACTCTGGTAACCTTCATTTGCTCTGTGAGTGCACGATTTTCGATTGTTACCACCAGGCAAGAGAGGCGGGGTGGGGTAGGGTGGCCGATTATTTGAAGATGAGGAAAAATACCCAAAGTTCTGAGCACATCATTTTTCACTCAAAGTCACATTACCTTCCAACAAGGTTATTTCTCATTGTGCATTGCGTTGCTTCCAGTGTATCAAAAATGGATAACCCGAAGACGAGTGATGGTGCTCTTCAGTGTGCCCTTGTGCAAGGCAATGTTATCCTGAATTGTTATATTAATACTAGCAGTGTAATGAGAGTTACATCGTGTACACAGGTAGTCTTTAAATGCGGTGACTGGTTAAGGAAGGGTGTGAGTCGCGCGACTGACGTAACATGCTCACGTCACTCATGATGTCACGTTGATATAATGAGCTCGCGTGGAGGAGGTGTGCATATTATGCGCCTCTGAAAATCAACATATCTCAAGGTCAAAACGATGCTTGCAAATTTGGCAAGGATCAAGAATGTGGTTTATGCTTTAGTCATCAATGTTTCATACTTAGCCATACCTTGTGGAAATAATAGATTGATTGTACAGTAGACAGAGCCTCCACAACATTTTGACCATTTTTATCTAAGAAAAGTCAGTTCAAGAGCAGTTTGTAATAACAATGCTTTGTTGCTTTTTTTTGGTATCTCGTGTGTTTATTTGCACCCATTGAACAAGCTCAGCTTCAGTTGCAATGCATCATTATGCTTTTTGAGCGAGGTTTTAGTTATCTGGTAGAAAAAAACAAAATAAGATGAGATAACCTTTATTTGTCCCACACTGGGGAAATGTGTGTATTGAATGTTGTCTCTGTCTCTGTCTCTGTCTCTGTCTCTGTCTTTTTTTTAGTTTTGATGTGGAGAATGGCCTTTCGGTGGGTCGCAGTCCTCTGGACACCCAGACCAGCCCGGGTTCTGGTCTGGTCCTACAATCCAATGTCCCTCACAGTCAACGGCGTGAGTCTTTCCTCTACCGCTCCGACTCCGATTATGACCTGTCTCCTAAAACCATGTCACGAAACTCATCCGCGGCCAGCGACTTGTGAGTACTTCATTACTTTTTTTTTCTTGCAGTAAATGAATATAATGAAATGTGCTGTACTCGCTGTTTTGTGACTCTTTCATATCCCCGTCTGTGGTCCCATCTGTGGCACAAGTGGCACCTTGTCCACCAATATATACCTGTATGTTGCGTCTTTGTCTTAAAGGGAGGAGGGATTGAAGCAATGTGAAGTCAGTTGGCTCCCTCGGTGAGGCAAAAGGTGTAAAGATTGCTGTGATCTAATTCCCATGATTTAAATCATTGCGTCTCCCTGTTGCCCCTTGAGCACTGACCCTCTAAAAGCATCACCACTGCAAAGGTGTTGGACAGCCCAAACAGTCCCAGCATGCATTTGTTATATTGTCTTATTCCTAAAATAATGGCCTGAGCCTTTTTTTTCTCCAGAAAACATGGAAAAACTGAACCAAATACATAATGTATTTGTAAATCATTTCATTTCAGCGGTAGAATTGAATAATCTGTGAAACTAAGGCTGTCGCCGATTTCAACAGAGTTGGCCAGCATCCCGAAATGTAATCAAAATAGGCCATCATTTTAAGAAGGTGACGGTATGATGTTTTGTCACATACCTGTAGGTGTGAAGTTAAACTTACATTTACCATTATAAAGTGGAAAGTGCATCCACCGAAGAATGTTGTTATGAACTTTTAAGTTTGAGTGTCGATGGTTTATTTGTGCGCTAAGCCATCACATCTGCAGACTTTTCATCTGAAAATGTATGCAAGGGTTACAATATTGTTTACTGGCTTTTTTTCTTCACATTCTTTTATCTAATTTCTGAAAATACTGATCAATTGTTAACTCATTGTCCACATCAACCTAAGTTAGGTTAATAGATTAAAATTTAATATACAATAAACTCTGAACAATTACGGCATGTAAGGTTTTCATTTCCTCATTGTCTTATAAGTAAGCCATGAAGACTTATAGGGGTGTTCCCATGGCAACTTTTACTCCGGTGTAGCACCGGGGCTGCCCCCCCATAGAGCGTTCACACGTACAAAGTTATACCGGTGTAGCCCCTGGAGACAGCTTAAACCGGAGCAAATTTAACCCGGCTCAGGAGGTGGTTTAAAAATTTACTCCAGAGTAAATGCTAGTTTGCAAGTCAGCACCGATATAAAATGGAACGTGTGAACGCTACAGGAGTCGACTTGCTACGCATGAGAAGAGTTGATTACATATGGGTATTGAATGCGTCGCTTTCGTGCTCTGTTGTACTTCCGGCATCTTTCATTTCTCTCTTCTCTCATCCTTTTACGGTGTCTGATAGACCACAGCGTTGATTTGTCTGGAGAAATATAAACCATGGTTTTTCGATATGTCACAAACAAAGCGGGGAAAAGGAAGCACACGTTACGCATGCGCATGTTTTATTTCTGCATTATTAATATCATGTTACACACACACACACACACACACGTACACATGTACAAACGAGGGCATTTTTTTTCCCCACTGAGAATTTCAAATGTTGCAAAAGAACACACTGTAAGTCTCATGATGATGACTGTTGCTAAAAAGAAAAGGGCTTTTCTTTTTAGCAACAGTCAAATGGAACATCCAATTAAAGTCTTACAAAGTGCATGTTTGTATTTGCAGGCATGGAGAAGACATGATAGTTACCCCATTTGCACAGGTTGGTAGCATTTAAACATCATCCCCGCTGTAGATATTCAGCTCCACAAAAATGCTGTTTAGACTTCCGAGTATTTTTCATCACAAAAGTTTGATTTCAATCCTTTTTTGCATACTTGCTGGATAAGTAGCTGGAGTTTTATTGTTATTCTTACATAAAGGATGCTAATTATTGCCTAAAAGAAGAAGGCAATTGAAGATTCTTTTTGCGTAGTGCATTCAGCAATATGTTGGATTTAATTGCAACACATTTAAACGGTGAGTTTTTAAAATAAGATGATAAGTACGGAAAGTTTGCATTTTATAGACTGTTTTCATCTCAACTAATCCTTTATGAATCTAAATGTAACTTTGTCCAGACCTCGACACCAATAAATATTTTCTTTAACTTCAGAATGATTTCATGATCTCATCTGGCTGTACAAATAAATATCTCTTTATTTATATAGCGCATCCCTAACAACTGTAGCTGTCGCAATGCCGTTTTCAAATGTCCCCCAAATACGCATCAACTATTTAAATATTACATGTACAATAAGTAATATTAAGCAGGTATCTTATCCAATTTGCCATGTTTTGCTCACTTATATTGTGCTGTGTTCACAGACAAATGCGATATTTGCAAAATTATAGTTTTCAAACACTGGGGATATTGCATGGATGATGATGATGAAGATGAAGGCAATAATAGTAAGACCCCAAAGGACATGATTGAGCCGAGCGATTTTACAGCATGATCTGAATCAAACTGTCAAGGGAAGGCAAGGCAGCTTTATTAATAATATATTTCATCCAATAGGCAACTCAATGTTCTTCAGACAAGCAAAGACACGACACCTAAAAGAATTTACAAACACAACAGTTTACGACATCCGGAGTCAAAGCAAAACAAAAACAAAAGGAAGTCAAGGCATCATCTAAATCCTTGTGTTCTACGCTCAAGGCTGCATCCTCACTCCGTATATTTGTCTCCTCAGATACTTGCCAGTCTACGAACAGTGAGAAGTAATTTTGCCGTTCTCACACATTTGCAAGATCGTGTGGGAAACAAGTAAGAGCAAGCCAATAGGCTGATTTGATGCCTTCTAGATGTTTTTCTATCCCTCACCTTCCCAATTGGTGCTTGTTGCAGGTGGCCGCCAAGCAGTAACCAACCACCCCTGTGTAAACCATGTCACACAGGTCAGTCACGGACGGCACCTGTGCTACAAAAGCCTAATACGTGTTTACATGTGGTTTATTATCATAACTGTCCGCATTTCCATACAAACATGTTGAGCAAATATAGAAACTCTTCCTATGAATTGTGAAGTGAAGCAGGTGCAGTGCCCTGAGATTATTGGATGTCATTCATTGTTCTTTCAGAGGAGCCTTATCAGAAGTTGGCAGTGGAGACTCTGGAGGAGCTGGACTGGTGTCTCGACCAGCTTGAGACGCTTCAGACGAGAAACTCGGTCAGCGAGATGGCGTCTAATAAGGTGAGAATATGGACCGTTAAGATGCGTCCGCTCATCTCAGGTCTTATGAGCTGTATGCTAATGCACAAGGCACTCATGAGTGTGACCTCTCCATTTTGTTCAAATTTGGGCACCCTGTGGCACAAACTGTGGCTTGCATTCGGGTAGCTCATGACGTAACCCATCAGTGCCATCTCTCATTCCATTTTATTGCCGAATATCACTCAATTTAAATACTAACTCCCACCTGCCTACAACAACAAATTCTGGTCATTAGCAGTGTCTGCTGGAATGATTTTACTGATGGCACGCATAAATGCCCAAATGAAATTGTACATCAAGCAAGAATAGGAAAGAATTACACCGAGAAAGCGTGAGCAATTCCTGTCCTCAGTTCCCAATCGCTTATTGAGTCTTGTTAAAAGGAGAGTGTAATGTAATTCAGTGGTAAACATGCCTTGTGCCAGCTTTTTTGGACAGTGTCCGCAGGCATCAAATATAAAATGTGTGTATATTTACACACACACAAAAAAACGACTGTTATGATTTTGAACATTACATATGTTGTCCTTGCAGTGTATTTAACAGAATCCGTTAACAGATGTGCAAATAATTGTATTTTGTTCTTATTGATTTTTTTAGACAATGTCCCAACATTGAATTTGGGCTTTGTACAAGTCAGTGCATTTTTATTTAAGGCATTGTGAGTGTGTATAAACACTCGGGCTCATGAACAGTGATTTCACTGAAAGAGTTAACCCACGTCCATCCCTGCGCCGCTTCTTTGCTCCTCCGTTTCTGAGTCAGCGAGTCAGCTTCTTCTCCACTGCCCATCCTCTGAAGGAGGCCGATCTGATTGGACAGCAGGGAGACAGCGCTGTAGGCTGGGGGAGGGGCAAAGGATTCTTATAGTCTCCGCTTTTTATGTTTCTCATTGACAGTGTGTGAAAGTACTTGAATGGGCGACGGCATTCGCTTCTCTTCACCCCCTTTAGCACACCACATTTACAGTCATCACCCCCCCCCCCCCCCCCCCATCCTCTCCCTGACAACGCACCCAACCTCTGCATTACCTTCAGGACTGGGCAAACTTTTATTTTCAGTGGCACTGCTTTTGTTTTTATTCATCCATTTATGCGGAGTGTAAAGCAGCGCGGGAAGCGGTTAGAGCCCGGGACTGAGCAAATCATTAATTTGTCTGCCCACTGGCTTGGATTTTAAGCAGAGAAAGATCAACATGCATGGAATGGCATGCCCTTGTTGGTTCTCTGGAATTGTCTGTGCGGGAGACTCAGACAGGTGAGCCCGCCTTGTTTACATCTGGATTGGGATTTGTAGTGGTGGGTAGTGCAGGCTTTGCGAAGGCTGTGTGACAAGTGAGGCACGCACACATGAACGGGACATGCCTGTTAGCGAGAGCAGGCATTATATTGGGAATGTTGCATTTGTTCGCATCTTCCATTTTTGCATTGTGTGGAAATAAATAAAAGCAAGAGTAATCCCAGAAATGACAGAGTGACTCAACTAAACAGACAAAGCGTTGTATCACTATGCATATTTGTGTATGTGACAGGTGCACCATTACAGTACTCTCACCCAGTATCCTCAGTCTTGTCACACGTGATACAACATAAATGTTGAATACTTATATTTTGGGGGAATCTGAAGGGGAACATTTCTGAAGTTTGGAAGTTTGTGCAACATTCGCCCCGTTCAGTATGACTTTGTAGTGTGTTGTGGAATGGACATACATAACTGGCATTAAGTCTGTGAGCCAAATGATGGCCCACGTAGTCTTTTCATCTGACATAATACAAGTAAGCATACAAAGCAATTAACGAAAAAAATCTATAAATGAATGACTGATAACGGTATTTACCTACTTGAGATGGATGCAGCTCCACGCCAATATTGCCTAAATGCATCTACCGTTTTGTGAATTATGAGGGTTGGCACTGGGACATGAAACCTTTCAGCCACTGTGGCTAAACAGTATAAAAATCTCTGAGCAACATTTGAGTGTAGTTAGCCACACTATCTTGTGTTTGTGTGACTAAACCCTTGGCGCAGGGCGGCGGTGCTATTTGTTTTGCCGCTATGTTGCTATGTGTGCTGCTCATGCAAGCACAAGGCAGAGGCATTGTAGCCCAAATAACACAAGATGCCGCAGCCTATCCCAGCTGTCTTTGGGCGGTAGGCGGGTTACACCCTGAACCGGTTGCCAGCCAAATCGCAGTGCACACCCAGACGAACAACCATCCACACTCACACTCACACCGAGGGACAATTTCAAGTGCTCCATTAACCAGCCATGCATGTTTTTGGATTGTGGGAGGAAACCGGAGTACCCAGGGAAAACCCACCTCGGCCCGGGGAGAACATCCAAACTCCACACAGTTAAGCCGCAGCCGGGGTCGAACCCACAACCGCTAACCAGTCAGTCACTGTGCTGCCCCATATTTAATGTATTCAAGGGAAAAAAACACATTTTATAATATTTTACAGGATTGTTTAGGAAATCTTCGGCTTGAAACATTTATTGAAGTATGATTTTTATCAAGCAACATTGTCATCACCTTCTAATGGAGTCATTAATGTCATCCATTTTTATTTTCCTACATTCAAGCACAGTGGTAATGTTTGAATGTGCTTAATGTTGCAATGACTCATGAAAATATGCAGAACGGGTATTTTGGGAATAAAACCACCGACTTGTTTTTAAAACATGATGTTCCATCCCACATTGGTGCACAAAGGCACAAACTCCCCATTCCACCCAATTCTACCAGCGCAAAGTCTAGCAACTGACCAAAAGAAAGAAAACACCACCCATGCACACAGTTATATTGTGCTTTTCACTGAACTTGCGCTCGGGACGCAAGTAGTATTCTCAGGTTAAGTTTCTGGCCTCATTGCATGACACAAAAAAAATAATGGTTTCCTGTAGAAGAATCCCTCAAGTGATTAATTATTTCATTGTACATGTTGAAGTCGAAACAGTTGTTACACTAATCACATTTTTTGTGTCCACACAGTTTAAGAGGATGCTAAACCGAGAGCTGACTCAACTGTCAGAGACCAGTCGCTCAGGGAATCAGGTGTCGGAGTTCATCGCCAATACCTTCCTTGGTGAGTTTTCGCCCAAAGCAAAAAGAACAAAATGACCACTAACAGGTTAAAATGGAGGCAGCTTATATGTTCACTAAATTTAAATGCAAACCTGTCTGCCTACTTTGCTTTCAGATGCTACCAACTGTATAGATTTCACTTGACATTGCCGGTACAAAACCGATTTCACAAATAATTGTTTTTTTGGGGGGTTTTTTTGTGCACAAGAAAGGTGGACCGTTTGTTTAGAGTGCATGAGGAGTTATTAAATTTGTGTCCATGGAAGAGATATATTCAAAGCTTGATAGTGTTACCAACATGTATCATAGCTTGAAGAACGGCTGCTGTGGTAGATTGTGAACTCGCAATGTCGAGGGGATGAACTTAACTGCACTGTGTGATTCTGGTAAGTTATTAGGTTTATTGATTTGGGGATTTTGAAGGACAAATATAGCATAATATTGAGTATTAATAAGACTTTAAGTGTTTATTATTTTTTTCAAACATGCACAAAATGAGTTCTTCATGCACTTTACTTGGGTTTGCTGTTCGGCACTTTCTGCGGACATCGATGGTGGAATAGAATTTTTTTGTGCGTGGTGCTTTTTGTTGAAATTATTGGAACATCCCACTCACAATAGGACCACATCTTTTACATGTTTTATTTGGTTTGTGTTTATGTGTGTGTGAGGGAGGAAGTTTGGTGGGTGGGGGGTTCGTCTGCCAAAGACATTTTTTTTTTAATAAGATTTGAAAAATCCTTGTGCGTACCCAGCCTAAAAAACAAATAGACAAACACAAATGCTCTAGAATATTCTATAAATTGTTCACATTTTCATTAACAATTTAGCTTTGGTGAACAACAAATCTAATGGTGGCCTAAGACTTTTGCACAATACTGGCAAGTAGCTCGAAATGTTGAGAGGTTCTTGATGGTTTTGCCAAAGAACAACGGGCACTTTTACATTACAATAGTCGACATCAGTGACAAGGGAGAAAATAGTATCGCTATTCAATTAAAGTGACTCACATCAAAGCAAATGTCAAGATTTTAAATGCAAAATTGTATGAGAAATAGTACATTGAACACATCCGAAGTGCAATATAGAGATTGTTTCTCGATGAGAGCCAGGAGGAGAAGGTTACTTCTTATGCAGACAGCGAATACGAGGATTTTTCCTCCCCTAAAAAAGGTGGCGAAGAGACAGCATTCCCGGACACATTGTGTGTCGTTGTCGTAGCAACAGGGTGCAATATTATTAGAGGGCATGTTGCATCAATAAAAGAATCAGTCTACATCCGCCGTGCCGGGAGGATGGTAGTTGAACCGAATAAGGAGGTAGCTGTCCTTCACACGCTGTTTTGATATGGGTGCCTTGACGTCCAGCCTGGCTGTGCTCGGAGATGACCACCATGGTTTCTGGTGTGAGAAAAAGAAGGCACTATGAGGGAGGTAAGCGGGGCCACACAGCTCCTAGGCTGTGTGATGCCAGGTCTCTGCTCGCTGTGCATCCTTATGGTGCCGTGTGCGTTTTGGGGCTCAGATTTGGATGTTATTTGATTGTCCCCACCTGGTAGATTGTTCAGCATCTTATTCGTACAGTTAAATGCAGTTTACGGGGATGTAGTCGAAAGCTTGTTGTTCGATCTTAATACTCCAAATTGGCACGTGGAATATTTTGCTGGATGTAAAAAAAACAACAATTTAAATAGCATGATGAGTCACTCTGAATAAGCACGTGCTTATGGAGACAGCGCCTCTGTGGCAACACGTCATCAATTGGTGGCCATTTCTTTTTCGTTATTGCATCAAGAGAGACAGGAAATATGACGTAAAGTATTTAAAATCCCTAAGTTAAAATAAAAATGCTAACTTATTCCCCAGTTGACCCAAGATCACTTTCTGCTGGTGTTTACACCATACGCAGATAAATAGGCTTTTCTTTTCTTTCTTGAGGTTTATGGCTGGTAGGTTTTGGTCATGAGCAAAATTCCATTGGCGAAATGCATTGCTTTTTAAACCCACATTTGAAGTGTGGTGTCAGAAAGAGTATTTGAGGGTCTGCAGTCGGGGAAGAAGTTTGAATCAACTTTTATTTTCCTCTTGCTAAAACATTTCATCAATTCACCTCATACATCTCGAAAACAAAACACACAGCTGGATGACCAAGTGACTGATATGTGCATTAGATGACGTGTATCATGTGCGCCGGCTTTCAACATGGATACGAATGCAGGGCCAATGCTGGCTACAAATGATTGAACAGTTCTATCCTGGTTTAACATTTTTTTTCTTTCTTTGATTTGTTTTGGAAAAAACAGAAGTGAGAATTTAATTTTGCTCTCCAAAATGAGCTCAAGTTACCCCCAAAAAATAAATATTGGGAGCCAGCAAACTCAATGCAACATTTCACACAGTGACTGAATATGTGACCTATTTTTTTTTCTGGAACCGCTCAAGGAGACATTCATCTCTTCAACCAGAGAAGCGTGATGACATAAGGGTCGTTCCAGAATTCAAGGACATTTTACCTCCCACCTATCAAATCTTGAATAATCCTCATGCAAAATACTCCAAGCTTGTCCTGAGACCAAATCTGAAAAATACAAAGCGAAAGGTTTCCTTGAAAATTGTTTTTAATAAAACACGTGGCCAGTTTATATTTCCAAAAGCAGCACAAAACGCTGAGTATTACCCATACAAATATGTCTATTTTTTGTTTTGTTTACAGTTCTAAATTTCAATGCTTTTCCCATTGCAGAAAAACAACATGATGTGGAGATCCTGTCCCCGCCGCCTAAGGAGAAAGAGAAGAAGAAGAGGCCCATGTCACAGATCAGTGGCGTGAAAAAGGTCACACAGAGCCCCAGCCTTGCATCTACCTGCATCCCTCGTTTTGGAGTCAACACCCCACAGGAGAACCTGTTGGCCAGCGTGCGTCGACATGCAGAAACTCACACGCTGACACACGGAGAAAGAAAACGTCCCTTATGCATGTCATGTTTCCCTTCCTTAGGAGATTGAGGACCTTAACCGTTGGGGACTGGATGTATTCAAGATTGCGGAACACTCTGGAAACCGCCCTTTGACGGTCATCATGTTCTCCATCTTCCAGGTAGGAACAACCAAATACACCACAAAGAAAGTTACAGACCAAGGGGAGGGGGAGTTGAATCTACCGAAGAAATAAAAATTACAGCGAACCAGCATTTATCACAGGCGGATGACTTTCAGACTCGCATGCAATAAGTCAAGAGCTGGGATTTACAGGCAAAATATAAAAAAAATAAAGAAATTCTCGTTTTACTCTTCCCAAACACTTTAAACATATTTAAATTCATGCCTCAAAATATTTCTTTGCGCAATGAGTCCCAAACATTGTGCCCTGAGAGATCATCAGGTATGCTGCGGAAAATTCAGCAATTCCAATTTCCCTGGAGTGGGCCAAATTTTTTTTATAAATCATATCTTTGTCCATCAATCAAGGCCCACCGCTCTTGACGTTGCAGAGCCCCCCCGAACAATTACTTTGCTCTTCCACTCGATAGCAGAAGGTTTATGATTAATTTGGTATCCACTTATGTGCCATTTGCATTTGGCGGCGTGCCGTGAGATTTTCCCAAATATAAAATAGGTGCCCTGGCTCAATAAGGTTGGGAAACGCTGCTTTAGAGGCTGCTCTCGCGCTGAGAGATGGTAGTAGACCTTATATAACATTTTTGGGAAGAAAAAAATAAGAAAATGCTGTTGCACAAATGGTTCCCCAAATGTGGCAAAATGTGCCAGCTTCAAACCTTTTGTCCCTTCCAGTTGAACCAAAAATAGAATTAGACATTGTAGCTATAAAACACCAATATGTTTAACAATGTAATTTTAGCTAACACTAGTCTACTACAATGCTAACATATTTTACGAGACACCAAAGACAGGTTAAAAGAAATTAGCATTGATGTTAAAGTAGCTCCGGTATAAACTTTCAAACATAGTCTCTCTGCTCTGTGGCAGTATTTACGATTGGTGCATTTTTGTTGGGGACTTCTCTGTCTATTTTTCTTTTCTTGCTCTTCATGAAGTTGCATCTACATCCAGTAAATATCAATGTTGCAGATCTTCCAATTGTCCAATAAAGTCCACCTGATGTTTCTCTTTGTATCCTGCCAGGAACGAGATCTTCTAAAAACATTCAGGATCCCTATTAGCACCTTCATCACCTTCATGATGACCTTAGAGGACCATTACCGTGCCGATGTAGCTTATCACAACAACATCCATGCAGCTGATGTTGTGCAGTCCACACACGTGCTCCTGTCTACCCCGGCTCTCGAGGTGAGCTGTTTAATGATTTGGAATCTAATGTGACGAATACTAATAAGCCATTTCCAATACTATGCGTTTGTTCATTACTTTCCAGGCTGTATTCACAGATTTAGAAATCATGGCTGTTTTGTTTGCCAGCGCCATTCACGATGTCGACCACCCGGGCGTCACAAACCAATTCCTAATAAACACAAGTAGGTCGTCTGCTCTTTGTGTCTGTATTTACATTCAGAAACATTGACGAGATAAGCATATTCACGAGTCATGAAAAGGCTTTTGAGCATTCTGACAAAGTTGTGTGAGAAATAGCTCGTTTTGGTTATTCGCTGCAAGTGTGGATGGGATTCTAACCAAGTGGATTTGCAAGGTCTCACACCGGCCATGTGCCTTCTCGCCACTCAGCTTTGACTGACACTGAGCCGTATTCGTTTTGAGTTCTCTTGAGCCGCACTGCATCATACTGAGAGCTGTTTCCTCATGTTTTCGTTGAGAGTCTGTCCCTTTCTTGAATGAGTTTGCCTTCACATATTTGAAGCAGCATGCACTTTTTCCTTCACAGGTTCCGAGTTAGCATTAATGTACAACGATGCCTCAGTGCTAGAGAACCATCACCTCGCTGTGGGCTTCAAACTACTCCAAGAAGACAACTGTGACATCTTCCAGAACCTCAGCAAGAAACAACGAGATTCCCTTCGCAAGATGGTGATAGACATGGTGAGACTTTTATCGGTTCATCACCTAACCTGTGAGCAAACTGTGCTGAAACTCATGATTCGATTTGATTTATTGAACATACAGTGGTAAACACATAACTGACATATAAAAATGAAAAACTGAAAAAAAGGATCATCGGTAGATGTCTTTGTACAGCGCTGTTTACATGTTGAAAAAACAATCTAGAACAATGTCTTGTTCTCCATATATTTTTCATCATGTCAATACGCAAATTGGTTATACAGCAATTTATCCCAAAAGAAAACAAACAATACCCTCGCTTGCTCAATACAGTCACAGTCGTCAGGAAACTGACTAGCATCTCTCCAACTGCCATTTTAATTCACTTTTTGTCCGCAGCAAGGCTTGAACCTTGGCCCTTTGGTTCCTGACAAATGAGCTATTATTTCATGATTGCAGTGTTCCTTCTTTTTTCGTAATTGGTACACAACTGTATTAAGCAAATACAAACCTCTCCACTCGATTCCCACATTTTAAGCACTTGTTGCACTTCAGAAATGTACCGGTAACTTTTCAAATGCAAAACGAAGAATAAATACCGAGCTGGTCATTACGGGCTGCATTGTGTGTGGAACATGCACTGCACCCCAGCCGCGAATAAAGACAACGGAACGTCGGCGAATCATAGTTTTTCCCTTTTATCCTAAAACGATTTAGCTAAACAAAAATCCCGAATCGTGGATTAATGCGACTTGTAAATTTTGGGCTGTAATGCAACATGGGATTCTAGTTCAGATAACTTTACGAAAAGCTTTAACGTTAGTCATTAGCCGATGGGAAGACTATGAAAACTTAATCCAGAATCTCTGACCCAGAGACAGATGCGCTACCATTGTTCTGCTTATTTTGGGTAGTCAATGAATAAAAATATATTCAAATTCCCTTTTCTTTGTTTACTGTACACTATTTACAATGGATACTCTTGTGATGTGTCACCTCTGTTGTTATCATTAGGTGCTAGCCACAGACATGTCCAAACATATGAACTTCTTGGCGGACATGAAAACAATGGTGGAGACCAAGAAAGTGACCAGCTTGGGAGTTCTGCTGCTTGACAACTATTCAGACCGAATCCAGGTTAAAGTGCCTTCCGTTCACACAAAGTGTAGAAAGTTTGCAATTGTTACTGGAGCAGGGCTGTTTTTCATACCCGTGGCAAAATCTAACCGGAGTGTAACATTACCAGTATCTTAAAATGCATATATACAGTATATGAAAGACCGTTACTGACAGGGCATTTTGTTGTAGCCATGTTTATGTCAAGTAATTTCTTTGCTAGTGCTAATGTTTTAGAATGGGGCGAGAGGAGGATTACAAACTTGCCATGTCCCAATCATTCTATCTGAAACGCTTGTCTACATCAGGTTCTTCAGAACATGGTTCATTGTGCCGATCTGAGCAACCCAACCAAGCCCCTCGAGCTTTACCGTCAGTGGACAGACCGCATCATGGTGGAATTCTTCACACAGGGAGACCGGGAACGCGATAAGGGCATGGAGATCAGTCCCATGTGTGACAAACACAATGCATCCATTGAAAAGAGCCAGGTAACTGAAAGAAACTCAGGAGGGAGCTTAGCTGACATAATTTTTTTTTTTAAATACTTGCTGACAAACTTTTGTCTTCCAAATGTGCCTGGGACGTAACACTTAAAATGTTGCAGGAGTGTGCTAGATCCCACCCCCCTCGCGCCTCGAAAGATGTTTGGATATGTTAATCATGGATTTTAAAATAAAATCTGTGGTACATACAGTACAACATAACCACTTGCACAATTTATTCCAACATTAGAGCTGTAGAACAAATTAATTTAAAAGTTTTTCAAAAGACAAGCCGTCCAATTTTTTCATTTTTGCTTCGAGTTGCGAGCACAGACTTGAGTCACTAGCTGTCAACTCAACACACTTTTCAATACATTTGAGTTTGGCAAATATAGAACAATTCATCCAAAAAATGCTTCAAGCTGTTTGTTGACACACCCAGTTGAAGTTTTGTGTTGTTACCTCAACACAAAGCAAAGAGCGTTATACCAACAACTGCTTGAAGACCCGCTTAGCCTAAAGCTAATGCTAATTCGCATCTGGGTTGTTGTAAAGAGTTTAGAATCTAAATAATGGTGTGCCCCGGGCTCTGGATTGTGACCCACTTTGAGAGAGTCAATTTATTAAATTTTGTTGAACCTGTAAAATCAATCACCAGATTTACTATTTCCAATATTACGTATATATTGCGAGGATAAAGTAAAGATCTTTGAATGTGGCTGATTTTTCTCAGTAAAATACACAGCACATTTTTTTGAGAAGGCTGGAATGGCTTAATGGCATTTCCATTCACTTCAATGGGAAAAGATGATTTGAGATACCACGGTTTTGCGCAAAGAGCGCGGGGACTGACTGAATTGAAGTCATATCTCACGGCACCACTGTATGGTCTTCTTCCCATGTAGCAAATTTAAGCAAACCAAATATTTCAAAGCCTGATGCAATAAAGATCTATTTAATAGCAACCACAATAAAAAACATCAAACACAAAAAGTTTTATGCTCAAATGCGGGTCACCTGTTATTGCGTGTTTTGGTTTCATCCGAAAATCTCAAACAAAAGCCAATTAGCCCCCACTTTTTGTGAGTAGGGCTCTCTGATAATGTTTGATTCAGCTTTTGCATTTGATCTCTTTCTTTTGAGTGTCAGTTTTCATGTTCTCAACACTGACATTCATCGCGTTTCTTATCTCTAGGTGGGCTTCATCGACTACATTGTTCACCCTCTGTGGGAGACCTGGGCGGACTTGGTGCACCCCGATGCTCAGGATATCCTGGACACCCTGGAGGACAACAGAGAGTGGTACCAGAGCATGATCCCACGGAGTCCCTCACCTTCTAGTCCTGACGAGTCCCACGCTGAGCTCAGATCGGGCGGTGGTCTGGGAGGGCCTAACCCTTCAACGGGGGTCGGCGGAGACAAGTTCCAGTTTGAACTGACACTGGAGGAGGAAGAAGAAGAGGAGGATGAGGAATTACAGTCTGACCTAGAGAGTCCACTCGAGGATGACCCTCAGTTGGGGATGGAGCGGCACCAGGACTCGTCATCGCCCTCGACATCTCCGGATCCGCGCGGGAGGTACCACCCTCCTTCGCCACATTTGTCACGGCCCACCAGTCTGACGTTGCAGAGCCCCCACCCTCACAGGACCACGACCTCGCCGAGCCAGGAGGGACCCGACGGTGAGAAAGATGACAGTGCCCCCTGCCTGCATGAAGCCACATAACAACCAGCACAACCTGCCCTGCTAAAAAGACCGACAGTACTGAGAGGAGGCAGGGCGGGCCCTTACCTACCAATAAAGTCTGTAACATCACCACAGTCCCTTTACACTGGAGACAGCCTCTCTGTAGACAGAGGGATGATCCCCCTCTTTTTAGTTTCATATTTATCTTGGCCACTCTTTGGGGCCTCTTAAGTCTTTATTGTTTCTCACCCTGCTTTGGGAACGCCACCTGGACTGGGAAAAAGAGCGACTCTCTCCTAGAACAAAAGGTAAAAGAAATGTCTTCCTCTAAAATATCTGCAACTCTTGGACGTGAGCAAGTGAGAGTTGCAGTGGTATGACAGGGTCATGGAGATTATTTTGCACCATTTTAACATACACATTTCAGAATCTTGTTAAAATGATTTGTACTTTGAATTTTTGTTGAGGGATTTTGAGGTGATGTAATATTTGAACTGGCGAGGAGCTGCGACCGAATTGATGGACCGAATCCTCAGGGTATGAAGAGAAACACAAATCGAATGTAGCATCGATGTTGTTCATGACCTTAAGCCCAAAGTCATTCCCTCTTAGAATTTACCTCTTATTCACACAACTGGGAATTGTCTAACCAGTTGAAACCCTTTAAATTGGGCACCTTAGAGCAATCAAAAATGTGTGTGTGTGTGTGTGTGTAGGAATGTATACATGTGGTCACAAAATTATGTGTACCTATATAGGAAACCAGTTTGTAGCACCTCAGATTGAGCACTTACAACACCAACTGTAGTCTAAGCTTCCCCTGAGATGACTTTATATGGTGCCCTTTTTCAAAGCTGTTGAGACTTACAACAGTTGATTCTCCGTTCGCTGGTCGTGTCTTTACGTAGTTGAAAAGCATTTTGTTTTGATTTTATCAGTGTGCCTCCAGCCCGCAGTAGCACTTTACCATTTCTGTTGCTCGAGCTCTTCGAATGTGTTACTAAGGGCTTCACCCACTGTAGGCTTGCACATCAGAAATGCAGTACAGGTTACCTGGAGGTGGGCAGGAAATTTAACATTTTGTTGAATCACAAACTAGATGAAACATCTCTTGAGTGAGGTCTAGGTTAAAATGAACGGTTTTCAGGTGCACATAAGGGAAATCCCAACGATGCCAAACTTCTGAACCAAAATCAAGCTTTGATGACCTCCACCAAGCATTGGGAGGTAATGTTTTCGAGCACTTGGGTTTTATTTCGCGATATCCACAGGCACGTGTTTGAAATAGGGATGGGTATTTGACAGCACTTCCTTGATTGCCCATTGGGAGAACTCATTGAATATGAACCACGCGCTACCACTTGGAAGTTTCGCAAAAGTGAATGTGAGGGAAGTCCAGGGACCTCAGACTTAATGAATTCATAAAACATAATGTCTCTTGTCAGTCCATCGCATGAGAGGACCAAAATCTCAAGGCATTTAATTATGTTGGGAATACATTTCAATCCATGTTGACCGCTTAAATCATTTCGATTCACAACTTCCACTCGCTTGAACACGTCAATTGCCTTGTGCATACATTTTTCTCGATATTTATCGCAGAATAAATACAATGTACTTTTTAAGAACCTGTGCAGAATGCTCAGGCATACGACGACGTTTGCAAGTTTGGAAACAATTTAAAGTGCTTATTCCAAACAATGCACATGATGAACTACTGCAGCAGAGTTTGCGTTTGCGCATGAGTCACTGCCAAAACATTTGGCAACACTGACCTTTGTCTTTCATTCTCTCAAAATGGACTTGACTTCCGCCATCGATGCTTAGAGCTTCGTATGTTTCAGCCTTCACATCTTAACTCATGGTAATCGGAACCACAGTGCCTGGTTGTCAATGAAGCATCAAGTCACACCTCACATTGTTTATTCATTTCTTTACTATTGTTTTGGTCAGCATGAGCCATGACTAAATCAAATCATATTTGTGTTTAAGGGACCTGTTGACTGCTGATCCTACACAGAGATTTGACAGCAGGATTAATTTAAAAAATGAACCCATCACTTTATTTTCATTTCATATAAAAAAAAATAAAAAAATGGCTGGACCAACGTTCATTAAAAAAAATGAATGTCCCTGTAATTCCCGTACATTTGGGTTCTTCATTCTCTTGCCCAGTCCACAGATGGCCGACACTTTTGCCGTGAATAAAAAGGAGCACCGTTTTGAAAATTGTTTCAAGAAATTACTGATACCATTTTGGAAGTGCTTAACTGTAATAACTGTTCCATTAGTGTAAAAAAGAAAAAAAAGACTCCTGGAGCCTACAATGCTACCTTTTTACACACAAGATTTTAAATGGATGATTGTATCAGTCGTTGACTTTATAGTGATAGTTTTTACCAATGATAACTCAAGTGTATTTAAAACGGATGATTCGTTTTGTGCAATTTAGAAGCAGTGCTCCGCATTTCTGATAGTTGAGACTTGAGAATGTGTAGTTTGAAGCCTTCTTGTGTCTGTCTGTGTGTGTGTGCTAAGTGTGCGTCCATTCTGTAGCTGAGCATTTGTGGCCAACAGAGAGAGGAGGTGGAAAGAAAGCAGGAAGCTAACCAGCACTACACACATTTTATTGCCTTCCGGGCCAGGCGATGAGAGAAAACACTAGTCTCGAAGTACGTCATGTCTGTGTTATCGAGCGGCCTTTTTTTATTGAGCATGTGACTTAGGGTGGCGACCGTGGATCTTAAAAAGGACCAATGTGCTGATTTTGACGCGCTGAAACCGAGAAATAGAAATGACTATGCCGGTCACCAGAATAAATGACCTTTAATCGTCATGAAACAAAACATAGCAGTCTGGTCAACTCAAAGAGAAAGAAAGCGCTGAAAGGTTGGGTGGCGAGTTAAACTCAGCACTGTGGTTCTTCACATATAAAACACTAGCGCCAGAAAGTATTACCGGTAACCGTGTTCATGAGTGTTGTTGCTCACTTCTTGTGTTGAGCTCATGTCGCCCTCATGTTTAGTCATGTTGCTCAGCCTCTGTGTCGTGCAAACTTCTCCAATGCTATTTATTCTTCATACATGTCTGTTGAGGGAAAAGTACTGTAAAAAAACAACAACAAACATTTAATTGTATGTTTAATCATATGTTGAGCCTCAAGATCAAATATACATGTATACAGCTTGATCTGCCACTCTGAGATTTTTGTCAAAGAAAAATGTGTTCATTTGAACCAAATTAGTTCTTTTATTTTTTCTGGAGTTCCGGCTTTTTTGTGAGGGGAAATGCCAATAAAATACACGGAAATTTATGTCCCTGTCTTTTTCATGACCGTCTGATTCACACAGCGTGTTAATATAACTACAATCAGTATGTCAAGGAAATTCGGATGTTTTCAGCAGAAGGCTCGGTCAAGTCTGACCGGGGCTCCGGTGCAGGCTGGAGGCTTCACTCCCTGAAATCATACAGCACATGGCAGCAACGTCCAAATGAATCTCTGCAGTCACAGGTACAAAGTATCATTGTCTATGGAGTTTACAGTGCTGAGACTTGCTGCTTTTAATAGGACGATGTCGTGCAATTTTTAATACGACTGTAATCGTCACACAACAACAAAAATTAGGCATCATTTCTCACCTCGTAAAGTTGGCAAACCAAATGGAAGAGTGAGGACATGGCCTTATCTTCATACTCCTCTGTGAATTCCTGACAAATAGTTAATTTGGAGTCTTTTGTGACATTGATTCACAATGGTTAGTCTTGCACATCAGTTCACTGTATGAGCAGATGAATGCAAATCAAATGACTTATTATTCATCAACACTAACTTACTCATATTTCATCTTTTTGGGACCCACAATGTCATTTTCTTGTTAACCCCGGAGAACCCAAGAACCCTTTTCTTCTTTGCAAAATGATGAATTTTACATTAAATGGCTGCTATATGCTCACTGAACACCAAAACATATGTATAAAATCAATATTTAATGCTTTAATCCTAATTTAGGATTAGGGCCAAATTTGACCCTTTGGGATTTAAGGGTAGCATTTGAGTAGCAGAATTTATAGGGGCCAAATTTGACTCCATGGGTTCTCCAGGGTTTTAATCAAGCTGCATATAATGACTCATTTGTGTGTGTTTGTGTGTGTGTGTAAAATTTTGTAATGTTTTCTCATGTTGGACTTCCACGTGAAAATATTGTAAACCATTCTGATCACCTGGCTTGACCTTGACTTGCTCAGACGATTCCTTACCCCATTGAATGTAACCCAGGGTACGTGCTTGTGTGGAGGGCTCAGCGCTCTCGTCATGACCGCGTTGGCGTGCATCAATCTACGGCCCAGATCTCCCTTGACACAAGTGTCGATACTGACCCAAGAGACGGCGGGGGCGTGCATCTGAAGACACTACAAACAGCAAAACACAGAAGGAGGCTTGAAATAGGACACGGATCACTCAAGTCGAAATCCCCAGCGAGCTCTTCATTCATTCTCAAAGCGATAGATGTGAAAGAGCGCTTCTGTGTTTGTACGGTGAGGAGTTTCAATTTATTTTATGGTCGGCTGGACACTGGAAACGTATATTCAGTGAAATGGCAATACAGTGCACTCCGCTTAATAGAACACCGGTTAATAGAGTAATCCGCTTAATAGAGCAAAAGGCTCTGGAACGGATTTGCCTAATGCAATTTCCTATAAAGATACTCCGCTTAGTAGAACAGATCTCCGCTTAATAGAACAGGCCGTAAGCAATGAACATTGTAAACTAGTGGTTTTCGAAGTGTAGCTATCGCGATACTGTACCACTATCGCGAGAAAACGCGGTAGTTCTAGCCGTATACAGTAACAGGTAGCACGCGTCACTCCACACATAGACACACGCACGTCACAATGGCTTCAACTTCATTCAAGAGACGAGGGCTATAAGAAGGACATACTCAGACGATACGATGCATTGCCGGATTCTCAGAAGGTACGCCCGCGGTTTCCAGGACTTCCCTCTTATCCAGCGCATTGAGAGGGAAGTCAACCGCAAAATTACGGACTCCTGTTTCCAGACAAAAGTAACGAAATTTTTCTCGTGATTTGAGATGTTTGACTGAAGTTGATTAAAGTTGTTGTTTTGTTGTTTGATTAAAGATATGGACGTCCACAGTCGAAATATCTCTTCTAACTCGTCAGCAGGGGTTTTTCTGCGTGCATAACTTGGTCGTCGACGTGTCTGAAGGTGTACCTAATAAAGTGTCTCCGGTTAATAGAAACCCCGCTTAGTATAACAGAAGCGCTTCGGCCCAATGGTGTTCTATTAAGCGGAGTGCACTGTAATCAATCGGCACCACCTGGTTATACTTCATATCAACATCCATAAATGCGGCGGCTAGACTGGCCTGTTTATCCCTCCCTAAAAGAAAACACTCACCGGCTGGGCTGCACCGAGAACGTCGGCAGCAGATTCCATGCAGTAGATAATGTGAAAAGCTGCAGGGCCGCACAAATGGAGGATGCAGGCCTGAGGGGAGGAGCAATTGATCAGACTTTTTTGTTTGTTTGTTGTTTTTACACATGTAACAATTATAAGTGCAAAACAAAATAATGAGGTACCCGATTAAACATGAAATATCTTGATTTATTCCTTGTAACAAATCAAATTTAACAAAGTCTTGATGGTATTAAATGATCATTATAATTCAATTCCGTTTAAATGCAAACAAGTGAATTGTCTGATTTCACCATTTTAAGTGTTACTTCTTTCTTTTGTGTATTAGTTAATTGATGTGTCAAAAACATTTAAAAATTAAACTGACATAGTAAGCTTTTATTCAATCAAAATTATAGTCATTACAAATGCAAAACAAGTATTTGATTCAATCGTTTGTCCCTAAACTGGTTCACGGATGTGCAATCGTGTAAAAAAAAAAAATAATTACTAAATTATTGAACATACATTTCACTTTTATTAAATAACAGGTTAGTTATACTGCAATTACATCAATCATAACAAATTTAAGTGAAAAATAAATTTGAATAAAAAACTATTATTTACATTCTTTAATAGTTGGAACGAGCGGCCTGCTCTGTCCATTTAAAAAACAAAAACAAATCAAAGGTGTCCCTTGAGCACCGAAGTTTGTCCACCCTTGGATAAAACCATGCCTCACCTCAATCATGTTCCCATGGCATTCTGGCTCCCCATGCTGGCAAGTGAAGGTAGTATTGTCCGACACCAGTTCCTGCAAGGAAATACCATTTTGAAAATAAAGTGATTTCCTCATATACAAGACGAGGAAGCGCAAGCAAACAGATCGCCCCACCTTGGCGTTGCCATACGGCACCAGCGTCACATTCATGATGTCCTGCAGCATGGACCAGGTGGGGAAAAACTGCTGAGTGATGAACGATCTGCAGCCTGGACACAGACACTCGTAGTAAAGAGCGACAGACACCGGAGCAGCCGCCTCCTTTGGACGTACGGCGCTTAGTTCCATACACTGCTTCTGCACCTGGGGCAGGGGAAGACGACAAACATGAGATGGCCCCACTTGCAGTGCTGTTGGTAACGCATAACTTCTAAATGTTCACATTTTCCACTTGCACCTAATCTCATGCGTTACTTTCACCAGTCATGTAATAGGACTAATTCCTCTTAAAATATCACACAACCTTACTACACAAAGAACATTTTCTTATACTCGAAGATGATGTCAGCATTTTAAAGAGTACCGTATTGGCCTGAATATAAGACGGCCCTGATTATAAGACGACCCCCTCTTTTTCAAGACTCAAGTTTGAAAAAAGACCTTTTGAACACCAAATTAATTTTTATACAGAAAAAAAAATCTGCAGATCGTTGCTACGTTTCACCATTTTCTGTTATCTCTTCTATTATTTTCTTCTCTTTTCTTTCTTACTGCTATTTTTTATTTTTCTTCTTCGTGCTGCCGCTATTTTTATTTTCATTCTTCGTGACAGGGGTTCACTTTGGCCTGGGGAGTCAAGTTCAGCATTCGCTTCAATGATATCTGGCGCCATCTAGCGTCGTGAATGGGTATAATGTCAAGACCCCGAATATAAGACGACACCCACTTTTTCAGTCTTATTTCAATGCAAAAAAACACCATCTTATATTCGGGCCAATACGGTAATAACTTTCGCCACCAAAGCAAGCTGCTATTAACCACCTACAAAAATAAATACTTCTTGGCCACTGTGACTCCATCAAACATATTGCGCATACAATATAGTTAAACATTAATAAAATACAGTCGGACACAAGATTCCAAATCCATCAGACTCACTAAAGCATTTCCAAGCTTGAAATCCAGACACTATATTTTAGTTTGTGTCATCTTAAAACAAAAAGATTCACGTTTGTTGCATACACTGTACTGTCTACAGAGTGTTATCTAGCTTTAGGAAACCCGCAGCATGCATTCAAGCTTAAATAGAAGATCCCACCAGATTTTGTGACTGCAGGAGGTCCCCAAACTTAATAGTGATACATTTTTAAACGATGTACATTATATTGAGTTTTGCCATTACAACATTGACAGTTAAATATTTCAAGTTAAAACAAAAAGTGCCTATTTTGAGTTTCAAATGTATTTATGTTAGGTGAAGTCTAAAAAGACTTTCTTGATTAAAAAAATAAAAATAAAAACACAAGGAGCCCATACATTTAAGTGAAATTTAGAAAATCACCTTTTTATATTAAAAATGATGCAAACTGTGCAATCCATCCATCTTCTATAGCGCTTGTCCTCATTATGGTCACATGAATGAATATAACCGGATCAGGGCAAGTTTAAACAAGCCAAACCAAAGTAGCAAATGGACAACTTGGAGTTTTCAATTAACGTAAAATGTTTTTGGAACGTGTTAAGACACTGGATTACTGCCAACCGCTCAGCCACTGTGCGGCACGCAGACAAAAAGGGTCTCACAAAATGTTCAAATATTCAGTTTGAATTCTAATTTGTCTGTTTACTACATTTGGACCAGAACAGCCCATGCAGTCACATGCAGAAACACCGTAAGGCTTAAATAACTGAAGCATGATTCTCATTTTACAACTGATCACAAGAGCTCCATTCAATTCAATTGGATTTAAACTCAAATCAGGTATACCGTTTTCATGAAACGATTTCTGCATTGACTAGGGATGGATGGGATGGCATTAGCACCCAAGAGTGGGAAATAACAAACATGTTTCTTCTTCTCCAGTGGACCTACGCATAGTTGCGGCTTGGCACCGATAATTCCACTTTTTCAAAATTATTTGCAATTTATCTATTTATTGATTTTTGCACAAAATGAATTGTACTTAATGTTGGTGATCTGTTCAGAGGTGTTGCGCTGCCTTTGAATGATCTTTTTTATGCAAGGGAGACCATTGTACTGGGGAAGGGTGGAGGTACACGCTATGTTGTTGGTTTTTTTGAGTGGGGGGGGGGGGGGGTTATATTGTTCAAATCCTTTGTTGTTGAAGGCTGGATCTTTGTTTTACAGTATCCTCATTGAGAGATGTACAATGTTAAAGTATTGTGGAAAATATACTAAGATACTATGATGTTAAATGTTTCAATAATAAAACAGACATATGTATGTATTTTGTCCACATTTAAAATGACGTTTTTATGTCATATATGGGGGGGGGGGGGGGGGATGTCTGTGTTCTATCTCAATCAGTGTTGCGTCCAAGGACCAGCAACCCGAGGCCAAGGCCAACGACTTGACTCCGTGGCCAAGGCCAAGGACTTGGAAAATTTTCCGAGGCAAGGTCAAGGCCAAGGACTTGAGAAATTTTCCGAGGCAAAGGACCAAGGACTTGCCTCCAAGGCCAGGGACCAAGGACTGATTTTGAAACTGAGGCCTAGCCGAGGACATGTATAAAACAATAATATTATACCACGTGGCAGGTCTTCATGATTTGCAACACCCCTCCATTTTAACCCCTTGCACTCCCTAACGCTTGAATGAAGTGTTTTTATTCAAAGAGTAGAACAGTCAGGGTACGCGTTATTTATACTGAGAAAAACAAAAAAGCATATGATATACATTTATGAATAAATGTTTTAGTGTAGTAGTTTCTTAATGTGAAGTAAATCAACACTCAACAGGCATGACATGGCACGGAAGACAAGTTGAGAAATGACTTTGCATAGAAGTCAATCACTGAGTGCAAAAACAGCAAGCAAAGTAATCTTTGCAGTGATCATTTTACAGTTTACAGGCAGTGAGTCGCAGGGACTCGCTGAAGAGAAAAGTATGAGTCCCATTATGCATTGAGAGAGTCCCAAATTTCAAATTCTGAAAGGGTCTACTTATTCAATTGCATATGATAATAATACAAACAACAACATATACATACAATCATAAACAAATTTTGCAAAAATTTAAATAATTCAGGAGCAGGCTTGAGGATTTCAGCTCTTTGAAGTGAAAGATGAGTCGTTTTTAGACGAAAAAAAACACCATGTAGAGTAAGGTGTTTTTAGCCCAAAAAAAACGACCGTGTATAGTAAGGCGTTTTTAGAGGAAAAAAACGACCATGAATAGTAAGGTGTTTTTAGACGAAAAACATGACCATGTGTAGTAAGGTGTTTTGAGTGGAAAAAAACGACCATGTATAGTAAGCCATTTTTAGCCCCCCAAAAAACGACCATGTATAGTAAGGCGTTTTGAGCCGGAAAAAAAAAAACGACCATGTATAGTAAGCCATTTTTAGCCCCCCAAAAAACGACCATGTATAGTAAGGCATTTTGAGCCGGAAAAAAAAAACGACCATGTATAGTCAGGCATTTTTAGCCCCAAAAAACGACCATGTATAGTAAGGCATTTTTAGCACCAAAAAAACTACCATGTATAGTAGGGCGTCTTTAGCCGAAAAAAATGACCATGTATAGTAAGGTGTTTTTAGCCGGAAAAAAAAACGACCACGTATATTAAGGCGTTTTTAGCCGGCTCAAAGACATTTATAGTAAGGCGTTTTTAGCCATAAAAAAATGACCATGTATATGTATAGTAAGGTGTTTTTAGCCGAAAAAAACGACCATGTGCAAGGCGTTTTAACCCCAAAAAAAAAACGACCATGTATAGTAAGGCGTTTTGAGCCAAAAAAAACGACCATGTTTAGTAGAGCGTTTTTAGCCGGAAAAAAACGACCATGTATATTAAGGCGTTTTACCCCGAAAAAAAACGACCATGTATAGAAGGCTTTTTTAGCCGAAAAAATACGACCATGTTCAGTAAGGCGTTTTTAGCCGGGAAAAAAAATGACCATGTATAGAAAGGCGTTTTTTGCCGAAAAAAAACGACCATGGATAGTAAGGCGTTTTAACCCCAAATAACGACCATGTATATTAAGGCGTTTTTAGACAAAAAAAATGACCATGTGTAGTAAGGTTTTTTGAGCCTAAAAAAACGACCACGTACAGTGAGGCGCTTTTAGCCGAAAAAAAACGACCATGTATATTAAGGCGTTTTTCGCCCAAAAAAAAGACTATGTATAGTAAGGCGTATTTAGCCCAAAAATAACGACCATGTATATTAAGGCATTTTTGGCAGAAAAAAACGACCACGTATAGTAAGGCATTTTTAGCCCCCCAAAAAATGACCATGTATAGTAAGGCGTTTTTAGCCCCCCCAAAAAAGACCATGTATAGTAAGGCGTTTTTAGCCCCCCAAAATAACGACCATGTATACTACGGCGTTTTTAGCCGAAAAAAACGACCATGAATAGCATGGCATTCTTAGCCGAAAAAAAAAAAAAAAACGACCATGAATAGCATGGCATTCTTAGCCGAAAAAAACCCCCCAAAAAACGACCATGTATAGGAAGGCGTTTTTAGCCGAAAAAAAAGGACCACGTATCGTAAGGCGCTTTTAGCCGAAAAAAAATGACCACGTATATGTACAGTAAGGCGTTTTAACCCGAAAAAAAAACAAAAAACGACCATGTTTAGTAAGGCGTTTTTAGCCGAAAACAACTACCATGTATATGTATAGTAGGGATGTGAATCTCAGCACTGAGGACGATTCGATACACATCACGATCCACTGCCAGCGATGCGATACTTAAACGATACATGGAATTTTCTGGCGATACGATGCGATACGTTTCACCGTCGTCACGATGCGATACGATTCGATACACATTAAGTTCAAATCAATGCGATCCGATACGATACAATGCAATTTGTTGCGATATTGTGCAATTAAACATGATGCAAATAAGCAAAGAAAAAAAGCTTTTAAAAAGATGGAATTCAGTATGGTATTACAAAAAGGATGCCACTTTATTCCTTATAAAGAGTAGAACTTGTAAAACAACTTATTTAAGCCCTTTCACAATTGGGTTTTGTGCAAAGAAAATGTAAACAATTTGGCACCTGAGACTCACAGCTGTTGCTATAGTGTAAACACAAACACACTATTCTCACTGAGTGTCTTATATGAAATATAATAATAATATGTATATGTATATGAATCTATAGCGCAAGATGTCCACCCATCCACTGTAAGTGCAACTCTTTGCGCACTGTTCAGCGACACAGTAATCTCACTTCTCACTTTGTTGTACACATCGGGAATATGTTTGTAAGTGAACACAGACCTGTCTGGTATTTTATACCTGGGTTCCAAAACGTGCACGAGCTGTCTGAAACCCTCGTTGTCCACCACGCTAAGGCTGGAGGTCTTTGCATATGAAATAAGCAGCGGCCTTAGTTTTAGCCATTGCGCGGTCACAGTGAGTTGCAAGGGGACTCCCAAAATAAGAGGCAATTTTTTTCTGATCCTGACCTGGTTTACCAAGAGTTTCTCCGGTGTCCGACGAGGAACTGGGCGGGGAAGCGGGAGGGAAACTTGTCGGTGATCTGGTGCCATCGGTTTAAGTGGGTCTGCATATTTGTGGTGCTGCCGTTGTATGGCTTCTTAGTGCGACATTCCTTGCAAATTACTGAGGTTTTATCAAGCTTTCCGTCTTTCTTTTCGAAGCCGTAGTATTTCCAAACATAAGATTTGAATGTTGCGGCTGCATTAAATATAGTAGTTTCCTTGCTGCTGCGTGCGCTAACTTCCATAATGTTTCGCTAGTTGTGTACTGGACTGTATGTGACGCACGGCTACCGTCCGTATTCAACACAAAACGCAAAGCAATGATGGTGCATTCATTGCGCCTAGGAAAGGGCAGATATGTGACGTTAAACATGAATAAAACGGCGCTTGAATCGGATTTTACCGATACCCATCAATGCATCGTGATGAATCGCGATTTCACCCGTCAATCGCGTCGTACCCAGTGAATGAGCCGATGCACTCGGATCGCGCACGTGCGCATCGAATATCGATTAATATCGATTATTTTCCACACCCTTAATGTATAGTCACCCATTTTTTCCAAAAAACATGACCATTTGTAGTAAGGCGTTTTTAGCCCCCAAAAAACGACCATGTTTAGTAGGGCATTTTTAGCCCAAAAAAACGACCATGTACAGTAAGGCTTTTTTAGCCGGAAAAAAAACGACCATATGATAGTAAGGCGTTTGAACCCCAAAAAACGACCATGTATAGTAAGGCGTTTTTCAACGAAAAAAAACATGTATGGCGTTTTTAGCCGAAAAAAACAACCTTGTATAGTAAGGCTTTTTAGCCGAAAAAATACGACCATGTTTAGTAAGGCGTTTTTAGCCGTAAAAAAAACGACCATGGATAGTAAGGCGTTTTTAGCCGAAAAAACCGACCATGTATAGTAAGTCGTTTTAACCTGAAAAAAATGACCATGTATAGTAAGGCGCTTTAACCCCAAATAACGACCATGTATAGTAAGGCGTTTTAACCCGAAAAAAATTACCATGTATAGAAAGGCGTTTTTAGCCGAAAAAAACACCATGTTTATTCATTCATTCATTCATTCATCTTCCGAACCGCTTGATCCTCACAAGGGTCGCGGGGGGTGCTGGAGCCTATCCCAGCTGTCTCCGGGCAGTAGGCAGGGGACACCCTGAATCGGTTGCCAGCCAATCGCAGGGCACACAGAGACAAACAACCACCCACGCTCACACTCACACCTAGGGACAATTTAGAACATCCAATCAGCCTGCCATGCATGTTTTTGGAATGTGGGAGGAAACCGGAGCACCCGGAGAAAACCCACGCAGGCCCGGGGAGAACATGCAAACTCCACACAGGGAGGCCGGAGCTGGAATCGAACCCGGTACCTCTGCACTGTGAATCCGACGTGCTAACCACAGGACTACCGGGCCGCCCCACCATGTTTATTAAGGCGTTTTTTGACGAAAAAAAAAACACCATGGATACTAAGGCGTTTTAACCACAAATAACGACCATGTATATAGTAAGGCGTTTTTAGCCGAAAAAAAGACCATGTATAGTAAGGCGTTTTTAGCCCCCTAAAAAACGACCATGTATACTACGGCGTTTTTAGCCGAAAAAAACGACCATGTGATAGTAAGGCGTTTGAACCCCAAAAAACGACCATGTATAGTAAGGCGTTTTTCAACGAAAAAAAACATGTATGGCGTTTTTAACCGAAAAAAACGACCATGTATAGTAAGGCGTTTTAGCCGAAAAAAACGACCATGTATATAGTTAGGCGTTTTAACCCGAAAAAAATGACCATGTATAGTAAGGCGCTTTAACTCCAAATAACGACCATGTATAGTAAGGCGTTTTTAGCCGAAAAAAACGACCATGTATAGCAAGGCGCTTTAACCCCAAATAACAACCATGTATAGTAAGGCGTTTTTAGACAAAAAAAGACCATGTGTTGTAAGGTCTTTTGAGCTGAAAAAAACGACCATGAATAGTAAGGCATTTTTAGCCCCCCAAAAAAGACCATGTATAGTAAGGAATGTTTAGCGTAAAAAACGACCATGTATAGTCAGGCATTTTTGGCCGAACAAAACCCGCCCATGTATAGTAAGGCGTTTTAACCCGAAAAAAATGATCATGTACAGTAAGGCTTTTTTAGCCGGAAAAAATTAACATGTATAGTAAGGCGTTTTTAGCCGAAAAAAAACGACCATGTATATACTGTAGTAAGGCGTTTTAACCCGAAAAAAATGACCATGTATAGTAAGGCGCTTTAACCCCAAATAACGACCATGTATAGTAAGGCGTTTTTAGCCGAAAAAAACGACCATGTATAGTAAGGCGTTTTAACCCGAAAAAAATGACCATGTATAGTAAGGCGCTTTAACCCCAAATAACAACCATGTATAGTAAGGCGTTTTTAGACAAAAAAAAGACCATGTGTTGTAAGGTGTTTTGAGCTCAAAAAAACGACCATGAATAGTAAGGTGTTTTTAGCCGAAAAAAACGACCACGTATATATATATATATTAAGGCGTTTTTGGCACAAAAAAAAACGACCATGTATAGTAAGGCGTTTATGGCCTAAAAATAACGACCATGTATAGTAAGCCATTTTTAGCCGGAAAAAAACCGACCATGCATAGCACGGCGTTTTTGGCAGAAAAAAACGACCATGTATACGAAGCCGTTTTTAGCCCAAAAAAACGACCATGTATAGTAAGGCGTTTTTAGACGAAAAAAAAGACCATGTATAGGAAGGATTTTTTTGCGTCAAAAACGACCATATATAGTAAGGCGTTTTTGGCCGAAAAAAAACGACCATGTATAGTAAGGCGTTTTAACCCGAAAAAAATGACCATGTATAGTAAGGCGCTTTAACCCCAAATAACGACCATGTATAGTAAGGCGTTTTAACCCGAAAAAAACGACCATGTATAGTAAGGCGTTTTTAGCCGAAAAAAGACCATGTATAGTAAGGCGCTTTAACCCCAAATAACAACCATGTATATTAAGGCGTTTTTAGACAAAAAAAAGACCATGTGTTGTAACGTGTTTTGAGCTCAAAAAAACGACCATGAATAGTAAGGTGTTTTTAGCCGAAAAAAACGACCACGTATATATATATATATTAAGGCGTTTTTGGCACAAAAAAAAAACGACCATGTATAGTAAGGCGTTTATGGCCTAAAAATAACGACCATGTATAGTAAGCCATTTTTAGCCGGAAAAAAAACGACCATGCATACCACGGCGTTTTTGGCAGAAAAAAACGACCATGTATACGAAGCCGTTTTTAGCCCAAAAAAACGACCATGTATAGTAAGGCGTTTTTAGACGAAAAAAAAGACCATGTATAGGAAGGATTTTTTTGCGTCAAAAACGACCATATATAGTAAGGCGTTTTTGGCCGAAAAAAAACGACCATGTATAGTAAGCCGTTTTTAGCCGAAAAAAAACGACCATGTATAGCACGGCGTTCTTAGCCGAAAAAAACAACGACCATTTATAGTAAGGCATTTTTAGCCCCCAAAAAACGACCATGTATAGTCAGGCATTTTTAGCCCCCAAAAAACGACCATGTATAGAAAGGTATTTTTAACCCCAAAAAACCACCATGTATATAAGGCATTTTTAGCCAAAAAAACGACCATGTATAGTAAGGCGTTTTTAGCCGAAAAAAATGACCATGTATAGAAAGGTATTTTTAACCCCAAAAAACGACCATGTGTAGTAAGGCGTTTTTGCCCTAAAAAAAAAAAAACGACCATGTATATAAGGCATTTTTAGCCAAAAAAAACGACCATGTATATATAGTAAGGCGTTTTTAGCCGAAAAAAAACGACCATGTAGAGTAAGGAATTTTTAGCGTCAAAAACGACCATTTATAGGAAGCCGATTTAAAACGCCGCAGTATACATTGTCGTTTTTTTTTTTTTTTGTTAAAACGGCTTACTATTAATGGTCTTTTTTTTCGGCCAAAATCGCCTTACTATACATGGTCATTTTTTTCGGCCTATAATGGCTTACTATACATGGTCATTTTTGACGCAAAAAATTCCTTTCTTTACATGGTCATTTTTGGGGGGCTAAAAATGCCTTACTGTACATAGTCTTTTTTTTCGTCTAAAAACGCCTTACTATACATGGTTGTTTTTTTAGGCTAAAAACGGCTTCGTATACATGGTCGTTTTTTTCGGGCAAAAACGTCTTACTATACATGGTCGTTATTTTCAGCTAAGAACGCCTTACTATACATGGTCGTTTTTTTTAGGCCAAAAACGCCTTACTACACATGGTCGTTTTTTGGGGTTAAAAATACCTTTCTATACATGGTCGTTTTTAGGGGGCTAAAAATGCCTTACTATACATGGTCGGGTTTTTTTCGGCCAAAAACGCCTTACTATACATGGTTGTTTTTTTGGGGCTAAAAATGCCTGACTGTACATGGTCGTTTTTTTTGGTCTAAAACTGTCTTAATATACATGTTCATTTTTTTCGGCCTACAATGGCTTACTATACATGGTCGTTTTTGACTCAAAAAATTCCTTCCTATACATGGTCATTTTTGGGGGGCTAAAAATGCCTTACTATACCGGGTCGGGTTTTTTTTCGGCCAAAAATGCCTTACTGTACATGGTCGTTTTTTGGGGGGCTAAAAACGCCTTACGATACATGGTCTTTCTTTTTCATCTAAAAACGCCTTACTATACATGGTCGTTTTTATCGGCTAAAAACGGCTTAGTATACATGGTCATTTTTTTCGGCTAAAAACACCTTACTATACGTGGTCCTTTTTTTTTTGGCTCAAAACGCTTTACCATACATGGTCGTTTTTTTTTTCGGCCAAAAACGCCGTGCTATACATGTTCGTTTTTTTCGGCTAAAAACACCTTACTATACGTGGTCTTTTTTTCCGTCACTCTTGATTTGCGACTCCATGTGTAACGGAGTGATATATTGCGTTTATTACATTATGACGGAAGTGACGCAACAGCGCACGGTATGGCACCAACTTCCCGCCGTAGTTCAGGCAGAGCTACCAGGGAAGTCACAGGGTAAGTCAGGTTTCATTGACGGTCCGGATTCATTTCTAGTTTAATTGCAATATTTCACTTTGTTTTCCCTTTTTCTACGGCGCTGTGTATTTAATTAGTTCCCGGATTTGTTCCGAGTCCATATTGCTTTTTGTGTCGTCATTTCATTTAAGTTTTGTCGAATGAAAGTTTTTATCCAATGAGTTAACAGGTGGGTTTTTTTTGTTGCGCAGTTATTTTCTAGACTGAAAAGCCCCGTGACTTCACCTATCTTGCCATACTGTGTTGCAGACAATTAAAAAAAGGGAAAAGCCACATCTTAGTGTCTGGTATTCTTGAAGCGGCAGCGACGTGGAGCTCGAGACCATCATAGTTGTGACCCCCGTCACACATGCGTGCCCATCTCACACCAGCAGTGAAAAACAAAGTCAAGCAAATGAACTCCGAGCTTGCCGTCATTCCCGAAGGCTTGACTAAAGAACTCCAACCGCAGGACATCAGCATCAACCGGGCATTCAAAGTGAAGTTGCGAGCGGCATGGGAAAAATGGATGATCGATGGCGAACACAGCTTCACGAACAGTGGGGGGCAGCGCCGGACTAGTTACGCCACAATCTGTGAATGGATTGTAGCTGCTTGGACGAACGTATCTGCTAGTACAGTTGTTCGAGCTTTTGGCAAAGCCGGCATCATTTCTGTGGAGCCACATGACGACGAGAGTGACTCTGACAGCGAGAGGGAACCCGGCGGTTTGGATGGATTACCGATACTTGCACAATTGTTTAATTCGGACACAGAAGATGACGACTTTGATGGCTTTCTGAGTGATGATTGAGCAAAAAACGGAGTACCTTGTAAATAAAATAAATACACCCGAACTCAGTTCTGCTTTCGTTGCCTTTCTAAAAACGTGTTTTAGCTTCGAGCTTCAGTGTGTGCTTCAAGCTAACGTGTTAGCATGCATGCATGCCGTATGTTTAAGCGTATGTTTTACCACTGTAAAACTGCGGCCATTAGTACGGTGCGTCCTGTGTATGTGTAAAATACAGAAATGTCACCCATTAATGAGACGGCGCCCAACCGTACGGTGCGTCGAATAGTCGTGAAAATACGGTATATGCTTTTTTGTTTTTCTCAGTATAAATAACACGTACCCTGACTGTTCTACTCTTTGAATAAAAACACTTCATTCAAGCGTTAGGGAGTGCAAGGGGTTATGATGGAGATGTGTTGCAAATCATGAAGACCTGCCAAGTGGTATGATAGCATTGTTTTTATACATGTCCTCGGCTAGGCCTCAGCTTCAAAATCAGTCCCTGGTCCCTGGCCTTGGAGGCAAGTCCTTGGCCTTGGCCTCGGAGTCAAGTCCTTGGCCTTGGCCTCGGAGTCAAGTCCTTGGCCTTGGCCTCGGAGTCAAGTCCTTGGCCTTGGCCTCGGGTTACCGGTCCTTGGACACAACACTGATTTTGTCCAAATTTAAAATTACGTTTTTATGTCATACTGTATATGGGGGGGAAAGCCATGTCTGTGTTCTATCTCAATGCTGAACTTTGTGCACTCACCTTGCATTCAACAGCAATCTCCAGGGAGCGACACCACTGCGATGGAGGATATCGACAAGAGGGTTGAGGATGAGATGAGGCTGCGCTCCAAACGTAACAGAGGAAGACGACCAAAAGAGCTGCAACAAGAGCCGGGAGCTTCATGGTGTATCGAATGTGTGCTCCAAACTGAGAGCAGACCCAAACTAACTACTGTATCTACTCAGTGCTCATGACTCCACTGACTACAGCCACGTGTAAAAGACTGATGATGAGTTCAATGTCCCTCGTACACTAAATGCTTAATCACGGTGACCAATTGTATAATAGTTGTATAATGTCGAGATTACCTGCAGACCTTGACTAGAGACACAAATAAAGCTGCGACAAATACTACTATTGTATGAATTCGCATAATTTATGTTTATGTACAGCCTTTGCTACAGTTTTTGTTCAATTCTCTAAGAATAAATTTGAAATGTGTGTTTCACTACGACGGTGAACGTGCGGAAAATTTTGAATCCGCCTCGGCACATTTGCTACAGTAACAGTATACGTAGTGCTCAACCGTACATCGACGATCGGCCATCTGTGAAGTTGCTGCTTTTTCTCCCCCTGAGCGATAGACTCACTCGTCGTTTAGCCAGAACTCATGGGTTTGATTTTGAACAATTATTATTACGACATGATTTTGCTCAGAGAATAGACTGACTTTGTGGCTAATGCTATGTACAAATACTGAAGAATAAATTGTCTTTGCCAATTTCAAATTGATGCATTATCACCAAATATTTGAGGTGTGAAATCCAGGTACATAAAGTAAAAATTCGGCCACCGTTTGAAATAAGAAATAAACAGCACAGGTGAGTAAGATCTTTGTTTTTGAACAATTCAAAAGTTTTATTTATCACCTTAATTTGCCTATGGATTAAATGAAAAACTATAATTTTCTATGTTCTATGTCTACTTTTATCATAAACTTCTATTAGGAGTGGTAAAAAAAATAAGCTGGTAGTACAGTAAGCACTTGTTCTCTTTGTTTTTTCACTACTTGCTGCTTATTGTGACGTTCGATGCAAGAGTTCATAAAATTTTGGTTGCAACTCCAGAGAACAAAAATGGCCAGAGCAGCTGCTTGTGTGTCCCAAACACTCACAGACGTACAACATTGTACATATGTGAAATTGCTTCTTCTGGTATATTGCACACTTTGGTCAAAATATTTTAATAGCAGATTGAAGTGCTGTTATCTACGACTGCACACAAAAACAATAGCACGTAATCACCTTCAAATCGAAACTTCAGCATGAATGTCATTTGAAAGCACAATTGTTTGAAAAGCATCAGCATTACCTGCATCTGAAACAATTTAGTTATTTCACCCAAATGTCAGTGGTGGATTTTTGCCCCTAATGGGCCAACACATATGAGATGAACATAGGCCAAAGTCTTTGTAATCTTGACTTTATTTGGTAGTTAAAGTGCATACACGGACAAAGGGTACTCTGTAAGAAGGTAAGGAAGGACAGGAGTTTTACAGCAACTAAAACATTTGAAACCAGCACAATTCTTCAGATGACTGACTTCTAAAAAGAAAGACAAGCTACCGCGATACAACGCACAGTGTTATTGCATAATTGAAATAGTAAACAAACATTTCCATGAACATAGATTTCTTCACAGCAATAGACTAGTAAGTGCAGCTAAATGATTTGATTTGGATCAAAGCGGAGGACAAATTCCTACGGTCACAACAGCAACAAGCCAAGGTCACGGAAACAGGAC
This sequence comes from Hippocampus zosterae, assembly GCF_025434085.1. Taxonomy (NCBI): domain Eukaryota; kingdom Metazoa; phylum Chordata; class Actinopteri; order Syngnathiformes; family Syngnathidae; genus Hippocampus; species Hippocampus zosterae. The sequence continues at coordinate 9,831,580 of NC_067458.1, read as the reverse complement.
GCACTTTGTCGCCTGTCCTACAGAAACAAGAAGAGGTATTTGATCATATGCACAGCAGCACAGTTCAAACTGAAACAAAATCTTTCCAAACATCAAATAAAGACATAGGGTGTCGTTCTTGCCAAATAAGTCTTGTGATTTGCCTTGTCATGGATTTTTGTTGTTATTTGGATAACTCTGCTTTCTGTTTGACAAATTGACAACACAAAAAATAAAATTTCTTTTTGTAACCCTTCCATTTATCACACCGCTACGTGTCCTACAGGTCATTACCCGAGATGGGAGGGCTCATCCTGGCGTTTCACATTTTTCCAAACCACATTCTCACATTCTTCAGCCCCCAACGATAACATCCACCAGCCTCCTGTTCACCCTCGAACAATCTTAACCATCCTTTGACTTGTAATGAATTCCTTAAAGTTCACGGAACCTTGTCAATATGACCGTTGATGTGACATTTTCTAGAAAAAAAATTTCATTTTAATCATCCGCACCACACTTTTTATTATATTGCACCATTATGTCAAATCAGTCGAAACCCAATTTAGAGGCCTGAGTATCTTTTTTAACCTGCAAGAAAATCTGAGGTATTTCAAAGAACATTTCAATGGCTACCCTTTTCAAATGAAGTTTTGTCACGCGCACGACGTGTACGGTGAACTTTCACTGGGCTCGTGTGATCAGTGATCATTTTAAGTGCATTCCACTCAGCTATTTTTTTTCACACTGTCATGAAAAATTGAAGGTACCAATCATGACAGCGACAGAAAGTGACTTCAAAAATACAAAGTTGTCTACGTAAAATAAAATACTGTCGTGAACATGGTTAAGATGCCACACAAACACTCCGAGTCCTCTGTCAGTCCTCTGTCAGTCCACACATTAAGCACCATCGCAAATCGTCTTGCTTCGTTACAGACAATAACACGACTCGATCGCATGAACACGGCCATAGGCATCCATTGAGATGCGTTAGTGCAAATTCTGCTTCAGATCGCCCCCATTTTAGAGCTGCTGTGCAAGTCCTGTACCGTGCAGACAAATTTCAGATATTTTCTTGAATCAAGCACGCACTGTGGTCTATCGAAAACTTGGGTTCTATGATGAATGTGTACAACGAAAATACAAGCACGCAACTTACTTGTGTGAATATGTATCACACAACATTACGTAGACCAGGTGTTCTCAAACTGGGATCAGGGGTGGGGGGGTGTCAGGGGACTCATGTTGGGGCTTGGTGTGCTGTAAATTAGTTCTGATTGTGGAATCATTTTCAAAAATGTGTACGACATACAGAAGCCAATTAAACAAACATAATAGAATTACTCGTCCCCAATTAAAAGCTCAGATACCACTGGGTCATATCACATAAACATTTTTTTTATTTTTTGAAGAAGAAAAGGCATATTTCTTGGAGCATTATTCTTATGATAGAGGTCACTAACATCGTGCTCACAGGCACCAGGTATTCCCCAAGGACCCCATGAGTAGCCCATGGCCTGGTTCTTATCATTTCCTAGGAATGTTGTTGAAGGGATTATTTCGCTTGAACGGGTTTATCATACAGTATACAGTAAAAAATAAAAAATAAAGCGTTGCATCTTGATATATTTTTCCTCTGCCTTTATAAATAATTTTTGGTAATTATCAACATGATCAGTGTCATCACGTAGATAAATGGCAATAATGTTTAAAAAAACGGTAAATTAAGCCTTTCATTCACCAATAATGATAACCTGGAACCTGATAACACCGATGAACTGTAGAGATCGTTGTCCCTGAAAGGGTTGATAAAGGTAACTTCAGAATTTCACAAGAGTCAAGAAGTAGCTCTCAGTTTGAAAAAGTTTGGTGACCCCTGTCTTATGGCATCTACAGGTACACATGGTAGTTATGCTGGCCATAAGGATTCTCGGGGTGTGCTTGGAAAAATTGCTCCCCTGGTTCGCTGGACCCCAAAAGTTGGAGAACCCCTGCGATAGACAACCACAGGTAAGTTCTTTTGCACAAGTGCTGTTTGTCTGGTAGCGTTGCTGTCAACAGAACAAACTTCACATTTTACCGCACACGTCACTCGGTCGGCCATCTGTGCAGTGGCGCCGCTTGCAGGGTGTCAAGTGGACAGCGGACCGGACCGGGCGTGAACATCGCTAAGCCTAAACCTAAACACTCAGTGACTGAGATCAAACACGTTCTGAGTTGAAAAACAAGCAAAACAACAACCGGAAAACAGCTTCCAACTTGAGAACATGACATGTGGGTGTCAGACAAAAGACCATGAATTATACTGTAACGTACAATCTTCCTAAAACAGCCTTTTCCATTTAGCTCATACGTAATACTTGACGGTGTTAGTTTCTTACTAGAAAAATAATTTTGAGCGATTAAGTGTTATTTGAGGAGCACCAATCCGCCTCCACTCTGAGAGCACAATCAAGCTGAGCAAACCTGTCCAGGGCTTACGGGTCCCGGACAGATATGAAATGTAAACACATTTAAAGCGACGAAGAATCCTTATCGCGGACCGCTGTTTTGATTGTACCTCACAAATACTTCAAACAACTCATCCTGGCACGGCAAACCTGCACCGATGAATGTAATTGCATTTCAATTCTGCTCGTCAATGGAACAGAAAATTCCAAAAGCTTCCTCAAAGCGGAAGTCATGGCTGAGCTTAAAGCGAACCTCCCAATACCCTACTGGACCTTTAGTTGTGCTTTTTCTGTGCAAATGGAAATATCATTACAAAACCACCCAAAGGCACTTTTAATCCGGAATTTCCCGGATTACTTGCTCCAGTTCAAATCTTTTTAACCTGGATCGATCGATGCAGATGCGTTGGAATTGGTCAAAGGCTTCAATCGCTTTATTTCGAATTGCATTTGCTCTGCTTTTGTTATTTGTATTTTATTCTTCTGCTTGGAGGTCACATCTCATCTCATCTCTTCATGTCAATGCTTAAAATGCCTATTTGTTGTCTCTTCACGTCTCGTAGTGTTGCTACAATGAGCATACTTTGACATCATCGTCTTGTGCGACTAAACATACAACAGGGACCAGACATAGCCTTAAAGTGGTTTTTCAGTGGGTTTTTTTTTTTTTGGTGTGCTTTTTAAAAAATGATGCTCATATCTGACTTCTCATCTAATACACTAAATCTAATAATGCAATCATAGTATAAGAAAATCAATTTTTACCACACGCAGGCATAACCAAAGGTAGAATCTTTGAAGGTGTATGAAAATGTCGCATTTTTGAAGGGGGTCAATTAAATGATCTAATCTTTAAAAAAATAATAAATCACGATCCAGTATGCAACTGCAACACAGGGAAACTCAACATATCAAACACACATATGCATGTATGCATGTGTTTAACAAGAGTCCTGTAATATGTGTTCCAGTATTTTTTATTTATTTAGCCTGAAATAGGTTGAATTACAATGTACCGGTATGTCTTTGTGTTGTATTGATTTATTTAATGAAATACTGTTGTAATTGAGTCATTGTAAGTAATGAAATTTAAAAAAAATCACATTTGAATTTTAACCCCCCCAACACAAATTTATTCAACATTTCTAACTAAACCAATTGAAACATGTTAAAATAAACACTTTTACATGTTTTTCATGCACATTTCCACTTTTTTATTTTAATTGTTTCTTCTTGCACCTCATCTAAGAATGACCCGACCCGTCTGTCCCTTTTAAAAATCTAACGTGGCCCGTTTTTGCCCACTGCTGATCTAGGCCTGAATGTGTTCGATTCTTTCTTTGTCCATCGTTTCCGCCCACAATAACAGAACATATTATTGTTATTTTTTAATATTTTGACATGACATAAATTTATAGGATCACTGGATACACACTATTAAAAAAATATCATTGAAATTCTAAAAACACTAACTTTTTTTCAATTTGAGCTGGTTAAAGGTGTCCCTCATTTTTTTCTTAGTTCTTTTTGAGTGCGTGTGCATGTGTGTGTGTGTGTGTGTGTGCGTGTGGGTGTGTGTGTGCGTGTGCGTGTGTGTGTGTGTTTGTGTGTGTGTGTGTGCGTGCGCGCACGCACACACGCTCAAACAGTGAAGCATTGAGAAAGTGCTATCAGTGTGACATGCTGGTGGTTTCTCAGCTGGGCTGCTGGCTGAGAGCAGGCCAGGCCAGGGTTACATTCAGCTGCTGGTTGTGTTGGATCAGGGATGTGTGCTGATAGTGGAGGACCAGCTCTCTGAGTGAGGAGTACAGGTTGTAGGGCTCAGCAAAGCCGTAGCCTGTGGATGTCCTGTTGATCACACAGTGCTTCACATGCCCGTCCGCACTGTGCAGGAGGACACCAGTCACTTTCTGAAATTCTGCTCTTTCTAAGTCATGCTAAGCCAAAGTAGGGAAATGGGAAGGTACTCACACAACAGAGCAGGCAAAGGATCCTTTTTGACTTTGGCTATCTCTGATGAGGAAGGTCCCATCTCGTTTACCTTCCAAAAGCTCCTCCGCCTTTCTCCGAGTCATACTTCCAACATACCAAGTCCTCTCCTCATGGTGCGTGTCATCGGCTAGCGTGTACGGGCTGACAAAATGTAGAAGGGTCACTTTTGTTGGATGAAACATTGTAAAGCATACAACGCTGATTCTCTTGTTTTTTTTTTTTAAACAAATCAATGTGATTTAATGTCTAGCGGGCACGCTGACAGACGCCAACCTGTGGTCCGCCTCGTCATTTTCAAATTCAGCACTGTTCTGCTCACCTTGCTCTCAATGTTTCCCAGTGAATGTGCAACGTGCAAGTTTTTTGGGGGACAACTGATTGATACACCATATATGTGCTTTTTATTTCATGAAACAATAACAGTGGATGGTGTGAAAATAGTGATCTTGATTCAAGTATCAAATCTTCCATTGTTATGAAGGCATATCACTCGTTATGCTGTGTGACATTCATCTTTCAGCCTTGCATTCATTCACGGTCTCGCTTAGTGTTATTTAACCGGGTTGATGTCACTCTTGCTATCCTGATGGTAATTTTACAACATTTTCACTTTGGCAATTTGCAAGTGTTTTATGCCTTTTTTTTCAGGCATCCGTTCTGGATAAATGATAACACTCACTCTTCTTCATTCCGTACACCAAGCCAGTCATCAATCTGGCTCTGCCTGGTTCCTTGCTGAGAGAGCCAGCTGTAACGGAAAGCAAAATGACTGTCGCGATCGTCGATTAAATAGAAAATACAAATAGTAGCTTGCTTGAAGGCAGTCTACAGTTTCTCGGCGAAGGTTTAATGTTCTAGCAATTACGGGCAGTCCTTTAAAAAATATATGACTGGTCACATTGGCATGCAAAGATTTTAATGAAGCAAAAACAACAGCTCTGAAACAAAGAAAGTGAAACCTACAACAAATATTGATCTCTTATCCTCCGGAGGTGCATAAGGTCTGGCTTCATGTGGTTAATTTTCCTGTCGACCTCCGTGTGGGCCAGCACTTTCCTCCTTAATTCCTCCTCCATCTTCATTTTGCTGTTATATATTTCCTCCACTCTCGACTGCAGCTCATCAGGGTTGCTCTGCATCCTGGAAGCGGGCAAGACAAAAGCAACCTCAATAAAGATTAGATGAAATTACTTGTCCACTCTGCTGAGTATTACATATTGTCTGTTTATTAAGAATTCCCCGCATAATAAATATTACAAGGCAATGTAATGTGTACCATCACATTAATCATCGATCGTCACAATGCAATCTAACATTCTTTTGTTTTTCATTATTGGTCATGTGTCAGCATGTTTAAGAGCCAGCCTTTGCAAATACTCCTGTGCAATTAGCGGAAGGGCATTGTATGGTATATGAAGAGCTCTCTTTTAAAATGGTTGTCTACCAACTCTTAAGCTTTGTTGAACATAATACACACACAAACACACACACACACACACACACACACACACACACACACACACACACGGGATGTGCTGTATATATTGGAGGAAGTAGCTTTGAATAACTTCAACAGGCTCCATACTTGTCAGCCTCCGTGTTGTTGTCTAATTTGAGGAACATGTCGATGTATTCCTTGCTGTACCGATCCTGCGTTTCGCACTCCTCCTCGAAAATGCGAATGATTTCGCTGAATGCCTCAATGGCCATCTTTTTCGTCTGTAGTTCCTACATTGGAGAGAGAAAAACAGACTGACCATTCAACAAACAATGCGCTTGACGCTTGACTATTCAACAGGAAATTTGATTGTCTTTTGCTTTGACTTGTGTTAACTTTGTGCGTCTAGTTTGCATATGTGTGTGTATATACAGGATAGATAGATAGATAGATAGATAGATAGATAGATAGATAGATAGATAGATAGATAGATAGATAGATAGATAGATAGATAGATAGATAGATAGATAGATAGATAGATAGATAGATAGATAGATAGATAGATAGATAGATAGATAGATAGATAGATAGATAGATACAGTAGATCCAACAGTACCTGTGATATTTGGTTCAGCTCCTTATAGAGACGGTCGTACTCTTTGCTCTTCTCTTCGTATTGGTCCTGAAATACCTTGAGCCGTTCTCCAACTGCATCCATGTCGAGCTCCATCACAGCCTGCTGCACAAAAGAGAGTAAAAATGCTACTGGTATTGGTTGAGGTTAGAAACTCTGCCAATTCCTAAATATATTTTAAATCCTTGATCAAAGTTTAAATTTGTACTTAAGTCTCGCAATTTACTTGCATTTGTTGCTGCTCGACATTATTTATACTGCCTGGCATCAGTATAATAAAAAATATTAATAATTGAAGAAAATCACATCATAAAACATGTTCTATGATACAGAATACAAACCAACGGACTCACCTGCAGATATTTAGAGATGGGAAACAACAGGCGCGTGTCCAGTTTGGAATTGTACTGGGCCAGTGACTTGTTCTGGTAATACTGTATAAGGTCCACTACAGAAGGGAAGGTCAACGGCTCGGAGAAGCCATACCTCCCTCCGTGATGAAAGATCTTTATCAGTCTGTTGGAGCCATTTTTCCTGTAAGATTCAAGTGCATGTCATTTTTTAAAAAAGATAGAAAAGCTTTGACAACACAGCGCATTACTACTAATTTCATTGACCCCCTCATCTTCATTACCTTTGTGAAATTCTAAAACAAAGTCCCACTTACAGTATCGGTAGTAGTAATGGAAAGTGCTACCTAACTGATTGCGGCTGGGGAATACAAAGGATTGTTGTCAGTTTGTTGTTTGTCAAATAAAGTTGTAATTTTCCCCAAAATACTGTCCATGGTCTACAGTACAGAGATGGGAATTTTACCCTATTTGCCGGTCCGTCCTCTGTCTGTGACCTCGGTACCCTTCCGTCATCGTCCCTCCGTCCTTTTTCATATAATTATCCTCCTCTGTCCCCGTCCGTCCTCGTCATTTTAAAGCACTTCCGTCCTTATTCCATCTTCGTGATTAATAACTGTTTTTATTGTTTTATATATGACTAGCTGGTTCGCCGCCCTCCGGGCGGCTCATCAGCTAGGAAGGCTGGTAAGGTGGGCCTTCGGCCCACAAAAGTGTTGTTGCTTGGTTCAACTTTTTGTTCATCTTCATTGCTTATCGCGAAAATAAAGAGATGTTTAGCTCTACTAAATAACTAACAATTTCATTGCAATGCTTGTGGGTAGACAACATTTTTTCGCCAAGATGCCCGCGCGTTCGTAGTGAGCCACTGCCTGAGCGGCGCAGTGGCGGCGCGCAGCGGCGCGGTGAAGTAGGTACGTTTTGAAAAGGGACAGACGGAAGGACAGACCGCGTGCGGGACGACGCGCAATATACATATATATATATATATATATATATATATATATTTGCTCCTTGTACAGCACTTTGTATACAGTGATGTTTGTTTTTAAAGTGCTCTATAAATATAGTTGCGTTGAGTTCAGTTATTTCACCAGTCTCCCCCGTCCCCCACCACAAAAAAGCATCCATCCTTGCATGAAGCCGTATGAGAGAGAATAACAGCAAAGGTAGACCCTTCACCAGAGTCCAGGCTAAAGGAGGCACATGAAATGTATGGAGGTGGTGGTGGGTGGGGGGGTTCAAATTACCACACCGCTCAGCATCTATTGCAGAGCCTGGTCATCCTGGAATGGGGATTCTCCCATCTGCGGCACCTGCTCGAGGTTTTTCATTTTTTCCCATAGGGGTTTGTTTTTGTTTTTTTTTGGGGGGGGGTCCTTGCCCTCCAGGGGGTTAAGGTCAGAGGATGCCAATAATATTTGTCAACTGTGGGCACGTGAAGCCCTTTGAGACTGTTTATGATTAAGGACTACAACTGCACACCTGTTGGTCGTAGGTAATTAAGGACTCTCAGCCCAAACACTCAGTGTCGGGTCATTGTTGCTTCTTGCTACTGTCATGTGTGTTGCTGTTTGCTCTTGGTTTCTGTCATGTTTAGTTCATTATTATGTTTTAGCTTTAGTCATGGTCTTTGTTTGATACTTTGGACTTTGTGTGTTTTGGATTTAGTTTTCTTTGTTTTAAATACAATTCTTCAAATACATCCTGCTCCTCTCTCCTGCCTGCTTTTTGGGGTCCACCACCACCTTGCAACGTGACATCACCAAGCATGATTAATGAAATGTGCAACACAAAGGACTCCGATTTTTTACCTCAATGTTAGTGTATATTCTCCCTTGAGCTTGCTGGAAGCGTCACGGACCAAGAATGTGCCATCGGGTGTGTTTCTCATCATTCCATTCACTTCATCTCTGGTCAACAACATTTAACATGGACTTTTATTTCACAAACATATTTTCATCAACAAATTCTCATTTCTGGGGGCTACGTGCACCATAGAATATGAACTAACAATAGTTGTCTAGAGACATGTATTTAAAAGTCTCACTTAGAGTGACTATCTGACCGGTTCAAGTTCCCATTGTCCATCATGAGAGATGAAGCCTGTTGCGCACCTTGAGATGTTGCCCCAGTACCACTCTGCATCAGCCAGCTGCTTTTGCTCAGAGCAGGAATCGCACGCGGCCATTGCTTTGGGGTTGATGTTATTGGGTTGGATCCCTGTCCATAAAACAGTCAACGCTTCACAATGTAATATTTTTGTTCAATCCATTTCCCCATGATATTAACTCATTCAGTACCAGCCAATTCTGGACCAAGTCTGAAAAGACGTTTGAAAACGTCTTTGGGAGTGAATGAGTTAATGCATGCTTGTGTATCCAAGCATTTGGTTGATCGAAAGAAGATTAGATATCTTTAACGTTACAAATTTGGAGACACGCGAATGAAGGAGAATCATGTTAATGGCCGTAAACTCTCTAAAATGAAGAAAACTTCTATTTGGAGATGTACAAAATGCATACTGAGATTCCCTTTGACTAAACAAGTTGAAGCAAGTACAGTACCGTCTTCCTTGGGGACGTCTCCCAAGTCTTGAAAAGCATCGTTATTAGCATCCACCGTGGTGGGAAGGTCCTGCAGAAAAGCCGTCGGAGACTGAGCCTCGCTGTCATTCCCGTTCATCCTTGGCTCCGAGAACACTGCGACATCAGATGCAGAACGGTCTAGTGTTAGTCATGCTGCTCAACCACCAGAGCAGTCAAGAAATGACAATCCGCACAATGTCTGTTGTTCACACACTGCTGTACTTCTGACCAGGACTCCGGGAAGGGATACAGTTATGTTGCTTAGTCGTACACCACGGCTGAGAATCTGCCCAGACTCGCCTACTGACAGGTGACACTGTCTGACTTCCTAGAATACCAGCACTGACACTCCTCAATGCTTAGGCACAGTGGGCCAGAATCCATGTTGCTGAGAGCTCAGCCTCGCCTCGCCTCGCCTCGCAAACAACAGCTGTCCGCATAGAGATTTCATGTTACACTGAGAGACCGAGAGCCGCTGCTCTGTGTTTATTGTGTCTGGGTCTTTTGAGTGGTGTGTCTTCATATATATGTATAACATCCCTTTAAGAAACGATTTAATCCCCCGCTACATGGCATGGCGTGGCTGACCTTTATATGTGTGCCGAGTCCACCGCACGACATTAGCAGTTGATGAAAGTTTACACCTTTGACACTTGATGATGGCAGGCAAAGACATTCGTTAAATCACTGTATATAGCCAGGGCAGTATGTCGCACCAAGAACATGTGTGACCTGTTATTATTAGAAACGCCCGAACACAATAATCCTTGCCCTAAATTAATAAAATATTTATTTGTTTATTTATTTATTTATTTCTGAAGGGCGGCCCGGTGGTCCAGTGGTTAGTGTGTCGACCTCATAATGCAGAGTTACGGGGTTCAATTGCAGCTCCGGCCTCCCTGTGTGGAGTTTGCATGTTCTCCTCGTGCCTGCGTGGATTTTCTGCGGGTACTCCGGTTTGCTCCCACATTCTAAAAACATGCACGGCAGGCTGATTGAACACTCTAAATCAGGGGTGGGCAATTATTTTTTGCATAGGGCCACATGAGAACCAGAAAATATTATGGAGGGCCGGATCAAAAGGGTGTACTAAATTTGTGTTAAGGAATTATTCTGCTAGAAGTAGTAGTAGAACATTGTTGAGGAATGTCACCTTGCTATGAGAACTATTGATACTAGTCTCTGTCCTGAACATCTGCTGAAGTACTTAAAACAAAAAATGTGGTGTGAAGTTTAGATCCTATTTCTCCTTGGTGAATTAACAGCCCCCCGAGGGTTTTCTTGCCTCCACCACCTCGTGATTAGTCCCTGAAGGGTGTCATGTGCCCTCGAAGAGGGACCCTAATCACGAGGTTTGTGGCCAGCAGATATGGTCCGTACTTTGTCATCATGTCAAAATCGAACTTTGCTTGACCTTCTTTGTCTCTGATTTTTCCATAAGGGGAAGGACTGCCCGTCCCTCATTTACATATTATGTCTATATACTGTATATATACACGAATGACTGTAGTGGTTCGGGGATTCCTGATGAAATCTGAGACTCACAGGAGCCCTAATCGATTTGTGTTGCGTTGTGATAAACTGAAGAAAAGACAATGTGGTGTTGGGTCTTCTTCCACCTTATAGAGAGATAAAAGAACCGGTAACCAAGGAGGGCCAAGAGCAAATTGACAGCTCCCATTCCTCAACAAATTGACATTATTGGATTTCTTTATTTAAAAAGCAGTATTATGCATTTTTGGGCACATTTTACAGACTTTAAGAGTACATTATTCCGTCGTATCGAACGGGATTTGCTTGTCGTTGACATCGAACCTTAATTGTGTACCAACCTTCCGCGGGCCAGATTAAAAAGACCAATGGGCCGGATTTGGCCCCCGGGCCGGAGTTTGCCCACCTCTGCTCTAAACTGTCCCTAAATGTGAATGTGAGCATGGATGGCTGTTCATCTGTCTGTGCCCTGCGATTGGCTGGCAACCGGTTCAGGGTGTCCGACTGCCCGAAGAAAGCTGGGATAGGCTCCAGCACCCCCCGCGATCCTTGTGAGGATAAGCAGATCAGAAAATATGGATATATAATAATGGATATTTCTGAAGAACCCCAATTGAGCATTTAAAATCAAATCAGGCCAGCTGTTAAAAATCTCCTTGACTACTTGATGCCTTGATCCGAGACAGCAATTTTGACGTTTATGTTTTATTTTCGTGTCAACATATTCGTTGCACCTCCTCTGACATAACATTGAAGTGCAAATACAAGTGGGCCCAGTCAATAAGTGACGATTTCCCGTTCCCCAGACAGTTTTTCTGTGTGTTTTTGTATCAAGTCCACATTGTTTGTGTCAGCAATTCAGTGTATGCACTTTCAAAGTAAAAACAGAGCAGTGTATCCATCCACCTGCGCACTTTCATGAGATCCAATGCAAGAGCTGTTTTTTTTTTTTTGCGGTGTATAACTGCACAACTTGATACAATACATTACATGAGAAGTGATGCTCGTATTTTACTTGTCTCATTTAGATGCATGGGAGAGTCCAAAATTTTGGGGAAAGGAGCCTATCCCAGCTGTCTTCGGGCAGTAGGCGGGAGACACCCCGAACCGGTTGCCAGCCAATCGCAGGGCACACAGAGACGAACAACCATCCGCACTCAAACTCACACCGAAGAACAATTTGGAGTGTTCAATCTGCCTGCTATGCATGTTTTTGGAATGTGGGAGGAAACCAGAGTACCTGGAGAAACCCCACCCAGGCCCAGGGAGAACATGCAAACTCCACACAGGGAGGCCACAGCTGGAATATAACCCGTTCCCTCTGCACTGTGAGGTCGATACGCTAACCACTGGCCCAAGGAGTTGCCTGCCGGTGTTTTTATTGTCATTATTTCTTTCTTTCTTTTTAACTGGCGAGTCGAAGGCTGGTGCTCTGCGTAAGACAGATCCACCAGTATAACGATTCAATTACAGCGTGGCATTACTTGCCACGGACATATCTTTAAGACACCCGATAACGTTTCCATTTTGAAAATAAAACAACCCAAAATATGTCTCCTCATTTTTGTGGCTAACATTTGAAAAATCAAATTTGAAATGAAGGGTCCACATTTAAGGGAATTACAGTTATTTACCCAAAAAGGAATTTCAACTTTTTTTTCACAAATCTGTTTGGGTGTACACTTTGAGTTCTATATCTTAGATTCCCTCTGTATTTGTAAATGATATTTGTGCTCACTCGCTGATCTGATTTATTTCACACGCACAAACACTTTTTAGCCAGATGGTTTATTTCACACACCATCTGTGAACTTGTCCATGAAAAACACGAAATACTTGACAGGTGATCCGATGAACCATCTGTCTATCATCATCTGTAATTCAACCAGAAGAGAACGAACTCGTACGTTTTAAAAAGAAAACCTCGCATTTCCCATCTATACACAAGTAACAATTGAGCTCTTACGTAATCACTCATGTGGCAGTATTAAGAGCCGTGGAGTGAATCAAAACCAAAAAGCACAAAACAACATCACATCAAACCTAAATTCTGGTTGCGTCAAATTTTGTCAAGAGAATTAGTTTCCAAATGGTGAATGATCCTAACTGTGATTTGACTGATTTTATTGTTTCTCCAGCAATTTTTAATTAATTAATTAATTGATTAATATTTTTTAAGAAGTCATTGGATGTTTCCCCGTGTATTGTCTTAACATGCTTGATACCGCGTTTTCACAAAATACTTGGCCAAAGCAGAGACTGTTATCTCGGGTATTGTAGGGCTAAAATACTTCTCTAAATTTGCACAAAAACCTCAGCTGAAATTGTTCATCATGCATGAAATCGGCATATCACGCAAGACCTCAGCGGGTCTCAAGGGACCTCATTTTCGCAAGCAGCAAAGGATCTTTTACGATTCTTATTGCTTCATCCCTATCAAGGAGCAGATTTATTTAGCAAAGTGTCTTCAGAGGGGTCGAACAGTATTTCTTTATCCTAAGCAGAACATAGTTTGCGAATCGGAGGATGACCAGCGTCCGAAAATGAATTATGTTCAACCATTTTTTTCAACTCATTATTTTTTTTAACTCTGCGTTGTCATTCCTTCCTATGAGCTGTAATGCACATGCCAGCCATTTTATACAGTTAGAATTAATACATCATCTGCCGGATGTATTCTTGAAATGGAAATGATTGCTTTGCCGCACCGCAATTTATAAGCATATCATGTCAGGACACGGCATCTTCATTTTTACCTTGAGCCGCTGGTGACGGATAAGAGCACGAAGCCGAACATATCCCAGTCTCTTGTTGTGATTGGCTGGATGGCGATGACGTTATGGCAGGACTTGCAGAATTGGGTCCGGCCTCATCTGCTGTTTGGTTGGTCTTGTCGTCCTCCAGATTGAGTGATGCGATCGATGATGTCAGAAAATCCGCAGGCTGGAACTCGGCCGCCGTCCGGATCCGCAAACCGGCATCTGCCATTTTCCCCGGCAAAGACGGACGGCTAGGTTTAATTGAGGTGGTATAGCAGCAGGATGCTGGGTCCCTCGGTGCTGTCGATCACATGCTATCAGCTTCCCGACACACTCATGGCCAGTGATAGCGAGGGAGACGGTGCAGATTTCATGGATGCCATTTTTTCAGGAGGAAGTGCTCATTCCCCTGCCCGAATCCCTCATTGAAGCGCATCCTTAAGCAGAGTGACATTGTCAGCCGATGTTGTTGTACTTTGCTTGATGCAATGATTTGGCTCATTTAGTTCCTGACATCAGTTGCTGAGCTGCGAACCTGCTGAAAGTGAGCAGCCTGAAAAGGAGGGAAAGTACACCGTCAGCATTGCATAACCTCTATTTTTAAACAACAGGTATTGAATTTCCCACATGGGATGAATAACGATCAATCTATCGGGCTAACTATTGAATCACGTCTGTCTCAATTACATTCAAAGAGTTGCCGTTTTCGGTCCTTAGGTTGAAAAAAAAAGAAGCTATCCTTGAGTCTAATCTTCTAAGTCAAATCTTTGGAAATGTCTTTCCCTGCAAACATTGGGGAGGGGACACACACTTGTTTTATTGTGATAAAACCAGTTGTTTATGTATTCAATGCCCATCAACATTTTGTTGCGTGTATACCGGGAATGGTGATTTATTTTCCTTCAGGAGCTTTCATTTGTTTGTCGCAGACATCTGGTCTTGCACTAAGTGATGCAACAATAATAAAAGGTTTGCCATCCCGTCAATCACCATTAGAGCCTTCACAAAGCAGGACGTTTAAAATATTAGCTTTTTTTTCTCCCCCCCTCTCTCTCTAGTCATGCCCCACTCCATAGAGCAACAATAAAATTCTGGGAAATGCCACAAAATCCTTTCCCGAACATCTGGAATTAGTCAGCAATTTATGATGCGCCAATGGGTGTCAAACAGACGGGGTGTTGGGTTTTCTCATTGCTTACACACACGCACACACACACACGCACACACACACACACACACACACACTAAACTATATATATTGTATTTGCGGATTGTTTTCATAGTCACGAAAAATTGATCTCAATCATGCTCATACTGTCAAAATAGGATTAAATGGGGGGGAGGAAAAAAAACACGATTTAATTTCCAAACGAAAAAACGAAACGGGAAAAAACAAACCAGCATTAAAAACCTTTATCAAGGTCACTGATTAAGATGTCCAGATTCTGTATTCATGTCAACACAGCGACTGATTTTCAGGACTTAATTTATTGTTGCGATTTATGTCAAATATACAACATTACTGGGGATATTTTCTGGTTCCTTTGAAGAAGCTCATGGTTAAATCTAAAACTCTAGACCGACGAAGATTGTACATCGGTCGGCTAAAAAATCCGCCGAGAAATATTTCAAGTGAAATGCGCATATGACGCAGTTTTTAAAATGTAGTTTCTTGGTCTCAAGAGAGTAATCTGAGACTTGAGTATCCCAAAGTAACTTCTCGATGATCTTGTTTTTATGATCGACGAATACGCAGGTATTCCACTTTCTGAAAGCAGCTGTCAAGTCAAAGATTTGAGATCTATTTAGGATGGATTTTGATGATGATGACCTCATCGAAGCAATCTCGTTTGCTCCATAATCGATCAATTAGGAAATCCATTAAAAAAAGAGATCAATGAAAATTGCAATAATATCAAAGTGAGGTTAAAATGTGGAGCAAATATTTCTTTGACATGTTTTTCAGAACTCCGGTAGCCGAGTGGCTAATATTCACTGCATAAAAACGAAGGATCGAATCGGTTCTGCGAATGGGACGGTTGACATTCGCCATATTTGCACGAAGCCTTCACACTCCACTTTGCCTCGGATGTATGCTATGTAGCCGAAACGTACATCGAAGTTTTGCGCAGGCAACTTTTTGGGGTGGGTACCCCAATTGCCTTAGAAATGGAGCTGTCGTTGGGAATGCCAGCAGTATGCGGGTACGCACTTACCTGGTCCAGAACCGAAGAGCCCGGCCATCAGAGGAAGCAAACGTTTCGTCGACATCCGTGAAGCGGCGAAGAGACGTGGCTGGACGCACACGTGGCTCAGATCAAACCAACCACTGGCTTCGGTCCTCACGCCATCTTATGTCCTTCCGCTCCTCCTATCCCGTACCGCCTCTTCTCCTGCATCCTCCATCTTTGGAAATCCTCTCCTCCTCCTCCTCCTCCTCCTCCTCCTCCTCCTCCTCCCGATGTTTGTATATCCCGTCTGAATACAACTTCTTCCCGCGATGTCATTCCTCCTGGGTATGTCTTTTTTCTCCAGCGAGACACTTACTCTCCTCATGATGCCGAAACCGTTTGCAGTACTTTGCCCATTTTGGTTTATTCTTTGAAATGCCTGAAAATAAAGAAGACTAAACTTTTTGAGGGGTTGCCAGATAAAAGTGCAGATTTCAGATTATATCAGGAAGTCTGATCCCCCAAAAAAAACGTTTTTTAGAGAACTCTAACAATAAACAATGTCAGCATTTTAGAAGTCGAAGAAAGGCAAAGGTAAACGCAGAAGTGCTGCTCTCTTCTCACTGGAACTCTTTTTCCCAGAGTGTGCCAGCTCAGTGGGGGTCAGAAGCCTGAGAATGAGTCGGTGGGAGAGGGGGGAAAAAAAAAGAAAAAGAAGCCGCTCAGAACTAAATAAATAAATAAAGGATGCCACTGTTGCTATACAGAGCGAGGTGCTTAGCGGGCTCCTGAAATTCTATTGGCCGGCTTGTTGCCATGTGCTTAGGAATCAGCAGAGATGCTGCTAACAAATCAAGGAAATGTTCTAATATTAGACTGTATGTATCTAGGCAGTGGGGAGCCCCTGACCTCTCTACTCCGCCAGCATTACGTTCCACTTCACAGATCAACATAATGAAAGAAGTGGTGTGGAAGGAAGTGGTTAAAAAAAAAATGTTAGGTCATTGTAGACAAAACAGGAGACGCAGCTCCCGCAGTTCTTTTCCTCGCGGTGATGTCCCAGCCAGCACATCTCGTCCAAAGGAGGATGTTGCTGCTGCCGCCGCTGCTGTTCATTTTCGATTGTTGATCGAAGCAGCTTATTTTGGAGAAAGCTGCGTACAGTATATCTGCAGTAGGCTGCAGTGACTATGTTTAAATGATTGTTTAGTTGTCTATGAAGCTCTCCCGGTTTGTAGTCAAATCTGCAGAAGATAAATACTGTACAAGCAACTCACTTGGTTCCAATGCTATACTGTGCCGATATACTGTTATACTATATATACTATGTATACTGTTTAGCGTCGAAGTAAAAGCGCACTTCATGATGCTTAGAAAAAAATAAAATATTGCAGGACACAACAGTATTGTGTCCTGCAAAATAAATATATTAAAATATATATATATATATATATATATATATATATATATATATATATATATACACATATATATATATATATATATGTATATATATATACATATATATATATATATATATATATATTATATATATATACACACATACAGTATATATGCAGTATATATTTTCTTTTATTTTTCAGGGGTGGATGCTGGTCTGTCAAGGAGGGGAAGCTCAATTTCAGCCTACATCATAAAATGTGTCCGTTGATTTATACGTGAATCCTACTCGCCATTCCTTTTCAAAAAAATGAAAATGAGCTTATGGTGAAGGCACCATAAGATCATTCGCTCATTTCGCTGTCAATCAAAATGAGATTCAGCCTCAGCGAGATCATCCAATCATCATGAAGAAAAGCTTCTGCTTGAGCTTCTGCTCCAATGACTTGTCTCGTTTCAATGCATTGGGCCCAGCGTCCGCTCGGTCGACGCTCAGCGTCCACACAGTTTAAAGCAAAATGAAACTGTGGGAATGAATAAGAAGAGAGTCGCGTCGTAACCAGTAATAAGAAGCTGATTCGTGTCACGTTGCACGATGGTGGTGGACCCCAAAAAGCAGGCAGGAGGGAGGAGCAGGGTGAACTTGACGAATTATATTGAATAAAACAGAGAAAACTGAATCCAAAACAATGTGCTAACAACCAAAACTAATCCTAACTAGCAAAACAAAACCATGACTGTGGCAAAAAACTAACAGGAACAGAACCATGACAGAAAAGAAACATGACAGTTGCAAGCAAACAATGACCCGACACTGAGTGGTTGTGCCGGAGGTCCTTTTAAACAATTACATCACGACATAACGACCAAGTGGTGTGCAGCTGCAGGGCGAGCCCTACAGTGCCACCTGTTGGTCACAAACCCAAACATGACAATTCGGAACAAAAGTTGAGCGCGTTGTAGCGCATATTTAGTCAATGATATATCCATACAATTGTCTATCTGTTTGATCACTTACTTTTTGACATTTCAGGAGAAGCTGAGCTTCCCTTGCAGTCTGAGAGCAATCGCCTCTGCACAATAGGCTATGGCCAATGTACCTGCATAAGCATGCATTTAGTATTGTGCCTGAATCTGAAAATAACACAAATTATTTGTCTGAGTGCTTAGAAGTAAGCAGATAATTAGATAGCAAACATATGAAGTAATAATGAGCAAGGATGAGAAAAAAAAGCATAGCGGTGTTCGTTTACACTGAATTAAACATGTTCGCATTCCAATAAATTTTAAACAAACAAACCAAAAAAATCCTCGAGGGAGAGAGGGCAAATCAACATCATGAGGACAAAGTGGACATTAGCATCTGTATATCCTGCTTTATAAATCGTGATCTCTAATGAACTGTTGACGGCACCAAAACAAGGGGCAAGGGGGGAAATATGCGTTTTTGGTGAGGCTGAGGAAATCCTTTCTATCTTCGGATCATCTGCAAATGCTCCCAACATGATATTTGTAACCATACGGGCATTGTTGTTCTTTTGTCCACCTCTCGTCAGCAGACACGTGCGACTGAAATGAATGAACATTGTTAAATTTACCTTCACGTTCTAGAAAGTCAATCCATCCCTTCACCATTTGAATGGAAGCAGACCGAAAAGCGTTCTTCTACCCACACAGCCACTGCCACTCCAACAGGCTCCGGCGCCTCTTGGATGGCTGAAGCAATCTGTTTGGTTCGACATTCCTCAACTGCATGGAAAACAACACTTTGGATGTCGTATTTCAAATACCTCAGTAATCCAGTCTCCTGCTGTAGATTTCATCAATCCTGACTTAAAAGTTTTCCAACATCTCCTTGTTAATGTCACAATATGCTTATCTTCCCGATACTTTGGATGGATAATTGTAATTTTTTTATTTATGTTTTTTTTAAGGTGGCCTCAGTTTTTATTTTGTTGATTCTATATTATGATCATATTTTGGATCAATTTACAGGATGAACTGGTTGTTTTAGTTCATATATGTAAAGACGTTACTAAGTGATGTATTATTCCAAATTCATATTCCTTCTACCTTTCGGTGCATCAGTTTGTGTCTCATTAAATCAAACATTGCAAGCTTGCTAAAACCAATAACGCCGGATGGGATGTACGCAATGAGCCGAAATAATGCCAGGAGTTATTTGCACGTCTGCCTCACAGTGCAGAGGTGCAGGATTCCTGTGTGGCGTTTGCATGTTCTCCCCGTGCCTGAAAAAACACGCCTGACAGGTTAATGGAACACTCCAAATTGCCCCTAGTTATGAATGTGAGCGCGGATGGTTGTTCGTCTATGTGTGCCCTGTGATTGACCGGCAACCAGTTCATGCTGGAGCCCGCCAACTGCCTGAAGACGGCTGGGATAGGATGCAGCACGCCCGCGACCTGGTGAGCATAAACGGATTCGAAAATGGATGGATATTGTGTCCATCTTAAACATTTCTGTTATACATCTGATAAGGAAGTGTGTGGTCCTTTGTGGAAAAGTCACAACTCCCTGCCACAGTCGCGTCGCACATCCCTGATTTAGTGTATACCATTGAATTCAAATGCCGCCTCTGATCCGTAATTCTCAATAGAATTCATTTTGCAAGGATCATATTGCATTTTGAGTGGAAAGCCATGACTTGAGTAAATTGTAGCTTGTCAAATACTATATGATATACACAGACCAACCACAACTTTGCCTAATGTTCTGACTGATCAGTGTGTATATAGTACGAATGCTGGTACAGAGTAATAATTTCAATTTCAGAGCTATAGAAATACAACGGTGTTGACACAGGCGGTTTGCCGTGGCGCGCTGCTGCAAACGACATCATCCTGAGAGAACTGAAGATTTTACACTCTCGTACATGAGAACAAACTATTAGTGACAGATCTTATGGCCCAACTATATGTGGGTGGACAAGGCATATGGTATGGTGACTACCGGTATATATTGCATTGGTTCATCAGTAAATATAGCCAAGAACATTCTTGTCCCGTTTTGACTTGGAACCGCTTTAAAGCAAACATGAAGCCAACTGATTGAAAATATTTAAATTTTCTCCTTGATGCTCAAACAACAGTAGTATCATTCCGGCAATTAAAGTGTGAGTCGGCAGAAATACACAGGCTGTAAGATGAATGGATGATTCATTCATTTAAGTCCTCATGATAACAAATGTAACTACCGTAGATGTAGTGTTTTGCAAAATAAATCTGTATAACGTTTGATCATTCAGTATTATAGATCCGATAATGGGTACTACACATTATATTGACTTGAAGGGGGGGGGGGGGGGGGGAAACAATTTGCAGAAACTTTTAGGTAACTTTATTTCCAAAAGAGATGCACAAGGTTCATATACTGTATGTTGATATGTTGGTTTTTTTTAATCCTAAAATGTGGAGAAAGTTAGTGCAGAAAGTGAAGCTGAGAATGTCCACAGATTAGGGAAGGAGGGAGAGGCTGAAAGGCAACACTCACTCGTCGTCTTGAGTCACACAACGTGCATTTGACTCGAAACCAGCACAAGTAATGAAGTTCATCGAACTTCCATAATCATTTGGATCCTAGATGAGACATTTGCAAAATTGTCGCATCGCTACTACGTGACGTTGAAACGACAACGAAACCCATTTTTCGACAGCGGTTTTCCTGTCCAGCATCACAGGGAGCTGGAGCCCATCCCAGATGATTTCTGGCAATAGGCAGACGACACCCTCGACTGGTCGACAGTCAATCACATCGCACATACATTCCAGTATATAGACAGACTACACTCACATTCCCATCTGCACAGAAGTTAGGTGAGTTAAGTGTAGCCATAGTTGACTTTTTTCTCATAAAAATTTTAATGTGCAGTTAAAAAAAAAAAAAAAAAAGACTGAGCTCAACTCTGCTGGAAAATGTAAGCAAATGCCTCAAGCTTGATTTAAAACTTAAGTCAAAGCAAGACGATCCAGCTGGATAGAGTTAGTTATGTAAAAGGCTGAGACAAATGTTTACACTTAAAACTATTGTACATTTTTTTAAAAAAGCTAACTTTTAAAAATATATATTTCTGCTTCTGCTTTATGCATGTTGAAGTCCTAAAAAGCGGGACACCTCTGACCTGGATTTACAGAAAGAGACGTTTCGGCGAGCTCGGGGCAAAACAGTATCGCTGGACTGAACCGAGAAAGACAGTGGAGGTCACGGAGCAAATGAAACACAATCGGAAATGTACGTCAATTGCTGTGGCATTGTACTGACACAAACACTTCCTGTTTTCTCATCTGTGTGTTGGTCACATGATACATCTTACGTGCTGCCAGGCATTAAATGACCGAGCAATTGAAGAAAACAAGATGGTCGAAACTTTTTTGGGCCCATGCTAGAGATGAACATATATCACGAAGCTATACAGTACATTCATCAGGTATCACACATCTATGATGTACTGTGATGTGTTCTTTGGCATGTCTGCTTGGCGGCAGCTAATCTTGCAGCATTGGTGTTAATTGTCTCAAGAAACTGCGGTTAGTTGAGTTTTTCAGTACAGTCTTCAACTTGAAATCGGCAGCGTTATGCTGCGGTGCGTGTTGCCTATCGAGTAGAAAATGTTAGTGGAGTGCAAATAAAACCCATCTCCTGTAACTGACATGCAAAAAGCTCATTAGTCAAGGACGATATAACTTTCATTCATCTTTATGGAAAATGAATATTCTCATATGAACAATACTTTAAACAGAGGGCGTATTACAATACATAAATACATTGAGACTTCCAGTGGAGCCATTCACAGCCCGGATCCAGTTTGCGTTGCTTTTCCACTGTTGCCGGGTCACTCTGCGGGCCAGGACTTGTGGCAGCTGGTCGGGCTCCTCGGAGACTTTGGGCTTCCCTGAAACCCAAAATGCAAAACAGGATTTCCAAAACTTGATTGTGCCAAGGCATGGATTTTACATGACGGACAAAAAATAAAAAAATAAAAAACTGAGGGCATTTCTCCTCACAAAATTGGCACCAAAAAAAGTGTTGCACTATACACTGAAACAATGATCTTGTTTCAGTTTACTCACAAATGTACTGAGCATGTCATTCTGTCCTGTGCTGTACTTTATTTGTTACTTGAGTATTTATAGAGCTGCTGCGTACAAATAAATATCATCACAGCAATTCAACATGACAAAGTTAAACAATCTAATGAAAATCGATACACAATTTGTGTTTGCATTTTTGTATACTGTGAGCCATGGGAAATAATCCCATGTCACAAACAGAAATTGGTTGAAAAACAATTATTCATTGACTACAAATAATGTACAATGGATGATGAAAAAGTGTGATGAAGACACATTAAATATCTTATGATAACATCAGAGTTTTTCTTGGACAAAGTTAAAGAAATGACTCGGCACACAGGGAAAATCATCTTCAATATCGACGGAAGCGGATCTCTGAGAGCGAACGGCGGTTTAGTTGCTCCGCGATCACACTCAGAGCCCGCCCCTCCGCCAGTTTGAGCCTTTATTGTAACATATGCAAAATACACGAAAAACACTGCCCCTGATATTTGCATACCGCACCCCCGGTCCGGCCCCTCGGTAATGATTGGCTACCTGGGTTTAAGCTTTGAACCAACGGTACGTTGGCACCTACATTGTCTGGTCTACATTGAATCAGCATGTTGCAGACTTTGCGGACGACAAAAGTCGCCAGGGCGCGACGGGTGTTCTCAAATCGTCTTTTGTGACCGAGTCTAGCCCTCTCTCCTCTGATCGCCCACCTGCATTGACGTGCTAATTGTGGACTTCAACAGCCCTCCGGCCAGGTGGCCGGCGCCTTTGTGCACAGGCATTTGGGGGTGCTGGATACGCACCCAAACGTTTAGACGTGCCCAAATTATATGAAACTTTCAACATGATACAATTTTGCTCATAGATTCCTCTAACAGATAAATACTGACTGAGGAAATGTATTGGTCCAATCATGTATCAAACACCTTTTGGGAATTTTGCCACTCAGCTCATACAACAAGTTACTGTATGTAAAAAAATTACTGAACAATTAGACAATCATCATTTATCATCCTGAAAATAAAAATTATTTACAGCTTTACAAGCATGGCTGCCATAAAAACAACCCCCCCCCCCCAAAAAAAAACAGACTAGGAGGGATTGAAGATCCTGTGTGTCTGTTAAATTCCTGCAAGTTTGTGTTCAACTTGGGCTGGACTGGCCTTCGGGCCTAGCAGGCCTGCTACTGTGGTATTGATTTTTATTTTTTATTTTTTCAAGGTGCGGGAGGCATGGTCGCTCTTAAGGCCAACTAGACCCTTACCCCCAATAATTTTTAATGTAAAGATAGAGGTTTTGTGAAAAACATATTTTTCAAAACAGAATCCGCAGAATTCCGCTAAGCCGTGGAAATTTCACAGCCCTGCAGAATTCTTTCCATTACAAAGATCTTACATTACAACATCCCCCAAAAATGTCCCAAAAGGTATGAATACTGAAATGATGATCTCATCTCAATTTACTGGGATGAAATTGAATTACGGACAGGAAGGCATGCCAGTTGCTTCTGGCATCTGATTGGAAGAGCTTTTGATTGTTCTTCCTGTCACTTTCATGTCACTGGCATAGATAGATAGGTGAGCACAGATATATTTTTAATTCATGCCATTCGTTTTTGAACAAATTGCGTGTAATTAGAAACTTTGCCATGGAACCCATGATGACCTCTCATGGCAAGGCAACCTGGATGGGAATCACTACTGTTGAGCATCAGTGGTACTGTACCACTGAAAAGAAAAGGCTATGTAAGAGCGGCACTATTCCGTTAGGGGGCAGCAAACCCCTGCACAAGAGTTTACGTGTGTCGTAATGAGACCCTGAAAAGTAGTTATTAATAATGTTCATTAGTGCTAAAACCTGAAATCTCACGGTAGCCTGGTGTTTCTTGCCGTTACAGCTTTGTTTGTATGTGGACAAACCGTAGAAACGAGGAGAAGCGCTTACCACAGAAGACTGAGTTTTTGCATAGTTCATATGGGCGTAGAGCAGTACAGCAGTGTCATTGTGAGACGCTTCCACGGCGATAGAGAGAGCGTTGCTGCCATCCTGCAGTCCAATGGGAGGAGAACAAAAAGAAAAGATTAGCAAATGCTGGAATAGACTCCAGCCGTGTTGCTATCCTGAGTAGGATAGAGACAATGAACAATGACCGCTAAACTGCGCACTCGCTGGAACCATTTTTTGTTGGTTCAATTGATGATGAATGTTTCAGGCTTCTACAGAGCTAGCTGGTGAGCTGATCGTTTGAATCAGGTGGGTTGAAGTGGAGAGAAATCGGAAACAGGGAGGACATGGCTCTTGAGGAATCGAGTTCCCTATCCCTGATATAACATTTCAACAGATAACATAAATTTGACTGATACCCATCCATCCATCCATCCATCCATTTTCCGATCCGCTTTATCCTCACAACGGTCGCAGGGGGTGCTGGAGCCTAGACCAGACATCTTCGGGCAGTAGGCGGGGGACACCCTGAATAGGTTGTCAGCCAATCGCAGGGCACACAGAGACAAACCATCCGCATTCACACTCACACCTAGGGACAATTTAGAATGTTCAATCAGCCTGCCATGCATGTTTTTGGAATGTGGGATGAAGCTGGAGTACCCCGAGAAAACCAGCGCAAGAACGGGGAGAACATGCAAACTCCACACAGGAAGGCCAGACATGATCGAACCCACGACTTCTACACTCTGAGGTCGACGCGCTAACCACTGGATGGACCACCAGAAGTCAAATATGGTCTTTGGATTTGCAGTGACCAGGATCCGAACTGGGATTGCTTTGGCCACAACGTGAGGTATGGAACACTATACGACCACAGCCTTGACTGATACCCAGCTACTCAAAACGGTAGAATTGCTTTTCAATCCTGATTTGTGGTGTGTGGGCTTGGAGTCCCCCCCCCCCCCCCCCCCCACACACACACACACACATTCAGTCCAGCTGTGCACAATCCAGCAGCGGCCAACTCATTCTGGCTCAACGTCAGTTCGGAAGCGTCGGCTTGTCCGGACATTTTTCCCCCCAAGCATCCTGACTCATACGATTTACAACAAATAAAATAAATAAAATAAAAGTGGTTATGGCTTGATTGGTTGGTTGCAAAGGTTGGTATATCTTAAATTGTCGTCAATCGCCAACGAATGCACACCAATGACACCATGTGCATTCGTTTGAAGTGGAGAGGGTGGGGGGCATTTTCTGTCCGTGTACCTCGCCAACAGCACAATTAGGGTTTGGGCTAAGACAGACAATAATGATCAGATTCTTGTTCTATCTTGCCAGGATGGAAAGAAAAGTCTAAACCAAAAACAAAACAAAAAAAAGCTCGAGGCAAGCAAACAAACGCCGACAAGATGTTTCCTGAGAACAGATGAAGCTGAATCACAGATGTAAACACGGTCACGCGACTTGAGCTCAGATCAGGCAGACGGCATGCTCAGAACAAGCAGGCATTTGTCACAAACACAATATGTTTGTCTTTGTTGTAAATGATTTATGTATACTGCACTGCAATAAGGAAATATATAAGAAAATTTATTAAATATGGAACAATAACACAAGTCCGTATTTAAAAAAAAGTGCAAACCAAGTAGCTCTCAGCATTTTCTAGGACAGTTTCAGATGTAGAAGCCAAACATTTCATTAGTGTTTCTCCATATGCTCCCATTTTTTAAATATGTACTGTATATATAATGTAACTTTTTTTTTTTTTAAAGAGCAAGAAAATCATTTTGGGATGAAATCAAAGCACATTAACACTGAAAATTGACTGTCTGAAGGTGGCACATTGAAACAATTTTCTTACCTTGGCTCAATTTAACTTGTATCAATTAATCTGAAATTCTGACTGACGAAAATCAAACACATGCGAGACAAGACAATCAGTTGTCAACGAAATGGGAGTCTGTCACTAACGGACTGACGGACCTTCCGTGGGTACTGACGTGCTGGCCATAATGACTTTAAATGACTTTTTGGTTGACCGACGAAAAAAACGTTTCCATCGGGCGCTTAGTCCATCAGTGTTTCAAAGTTTCCATCAGTCATCAGTCCACCGGCGAAGCAGGAGTCTGTCAGTGATGAATTGACGGACCTTCTATCAGGCCTGATTTTCTTCCATTCTAATTTCTTGAGATTGTGAATTTTGAGTTTTAGTTTGCTCTAAGTGGCAATAATCAGTTATAGAAAAATAAAATAAGATCAAGAAATATTTATCACCGCCTACAGTCAATCTATATAAATGTGTTTCAATCCCCCCCAAGAATTGAACAACAGTACTGAAATAGTTTTCCATGATAGCGCAATCATTGAGTGAAGTCCAGTTATGTGGCTTTGGTTGTGTGTGACTGAAGAACACATTCTCACATTATCAACGATGGAGATGTCACAACCAGGCTGCTCCAGAAGGAGTTTGACAATCTCAGCTCGGCCGTGTTCGCTGGCACACATCAGCGCCGTGGAACCCTCGTCGTCCTGCACGTTGACATCACCGCCACACTCCAGAAGCGCCTCCACCATCTCCTGACGGCCATGACTCACAGCTAGCATCAGCGCCGTCTGACCTGCCTGCACAGGTAGAGGATAATAAGAAACTTCCAGTATTTGACGCTCGTACAGGGACTTTCCAAAATAACGTACAGCGGCTGTCACTGGGTTGACAATTGACCTGCGCATAGCAGTCAAGTCAAGCTCGGTCTCGAACCCCATCACATAAAACAACGCATCTTTGTTTATATAGTTCTCGATTACTACTGTGTCAAATGACGGGAATGGATGAAATGAAAACCCAAACTAAAATAGATCATATTAGTCAGGCTCGCAGCGATGTTTAATTTCTGTTTATATTCAGTGATTCACCAAGAGGCAATTTGTTCTGCTAGGACCGGATAACCAAACCCAAAAACTGACCTTCCAAAAACAAGCACGCCTCTCTTCTCGTCTTCGTGCTTCTTCGGTCTCCAATTAATGATTTAGCATGGAGATAAGTGTTATAAATGTCATAAAGAGCACGCAGTGTTATAAAAAGTCATCTGAAGTGGTCGATTCCACTCCTAAATGGCAATTGCTCTCAAATGGAAAACTTTGTGTGGCTAATTACAAGCAACGTATAAATAGCCCGTCAGCATAAAGTTTCACTGCATGCGATGCTTTGTGCTCATCAGAGCAACAACAAGCATCAGTGATCATCGCATTTCAAGTCCAGACTGTGAAGCCAGTCTCATGACTTCCTATTATGTCTGTGCGTGTGTCTGTTGCATGCAGTTCACAACCTGATGAAATCATCTGAACAGAGAAGACCATAAACACTTCATGTGTGACACGAGGCTACGCATTAGCTTGACCACTTTGAATCTACAGTGGAACCAATGGACCGTTTGATTCCCACTGGTTAGCATTTTCCTTGGAAAGGTTATATTGTCCATATGGTAAAGGCCACGGGAATGTCATCTGACTGAAAAATAATCTCTGCCGTTAAATGTGTGCTAACCTGGGGTTGTCTAAGAGCTATATTCATACAGAAAACAATAGTTTGGTGCGAGCACTTTGAGGTAGAAACAGTATCAAATGCTTATACGTTTCAAAGTCATCAATGCCCCATGTCCAACGTTCAGCGTCAACTCAGTTTGAAGTACAGTCAAACCTTGGTTTTCGAACGTCTCGGTTCTCGACCAATTTGGCTTTCGACCAAAAATTGACTTTTTTTTATGCCTCGGATGACGAACAAATTTCGGTTGTTGAACAAACTGAGCGCACTTGAATGCACCACTTGACTCCTCTCGCCTTCCTTACACAAGTGATGCTTCCTCATGTCGATTTCCATTGTGAGCAGACGTGTTCAATAAACTTTTTTTTTTAAAGAGCGTGGTTTCGGTTTTCGAACAATTTGGTTTTCGAACAGCCTTCTGGAACGGATTATGGACAAAAAAAGAGGTTTGACTGTATTAAGAAGTTTCTCATGTTATCGCAATGCATTTTACATGCTGACCGGAAGTTTATATTCACATTCACATTATACCGAATGCGGCAGTGCTGCGTTTTTATGGTACTAACAGAACTATTCAAAATCCATTTCATAATGTTCAATCATACCGACAAAATATGATGCAACTCCTTCACCGTTAGTGTGACCTTTGCAGCGTCTTGTATTGACTTTTATCACGTCGCTTACGACTTCCCATAATAAGTAGCGATTCTTGGAAACTTGAACTAGACTACTTTGTACGTGGCTCTTGATGAGCGCTAATAACGCTATTCATGGTGTCACATTTCGGTCCCACATCATCTCCCGGAACCATGTTGGTGTTGTGTGGTACAAGTCAAAGATCAAGTGTGATAGTTAAAGTCGCTGGTGACATGCCTGGCTGGCTTTGGCGTTGACGTTGCCCTTGCTGAAGAGCTTCTTAACAACAGACATGTCATCGTCCTCCTTGACCGTGGACAAAGCAGCCAACATGATGGCCGTGTAGCCCGCCTTGTTCTGCTTGTCCACGCAGCACATGCCTGTAATAAGCAGATGTCTCATTGAAGCCTTTGAGAAAACAAAGGCAAACAAGCTTATCTCCGGTCATCAGATTCAATGTAAAAACCCGGCCAGTACAAATGAAACACTCGGTGTTGACGCTGTCAGACGGCTATTAACTGAACAGTAATATATGTTTATTATTCTAGTAGCCATTTTCAGCGATGAGCAACTGCAATGCTTCAAAGAGGGAAAATGTTGCTTCTTGCTTGCATTGGGGCCAAGTGGTGCAGTGGACCAGATCCACAAGACAAAGGGTGGGCCAAGTCCGGCCGGTGTGCCACACATATTCCCTACTTTGTTCTTTTGCATGACCCATCAAGTAATGACATTCGTGTAACATTTGTTACACTTAGTTAACAGTTTCTTCCACCTCACCCACTAAATGTGATTTTTTAAATTACATTTATTGTTCAACTACATAGTTTAACATTTTCTTTAAAATACCTAATCAACAAATGACCTTTTAAAGATGAAGTGTGGCTCTTGAGTTCAAAAGTTTGCCCACCCTTGCACGAGATGGAGCTGCGGTGCAGGACTTGCCGGAAGTCAAGATCTGTGTTTACTGGCCTTTACTGAACTAAAGCAGTAATTTCCGCCACCAAAGAAAATGTCACAAAACATACATGTATTGAAATAATGGGATCTCATATTTCATCCTGAGTAAGTTCATTTTTGGAGTAAACTCTTCAAGACATGATGACTGTTATTTTAGAACATTTTTGTTTGGTAGTGTGCCGGAAGATTTTTTGTGTGTAAAATGAGTGCCTAGGCTCAATAAAGGTCAAAATTGTAGATGACGTGTTCTCCCTCTACTGGTCTGCAAATTAAATGGTGAAACGGTTCATATTTGTACAGATGCTTAAAATGCGTTTGAAAACAGTACGGCTCAGTACAATTCATCCGGAACCACCTTTTGAGTACAGTATAGATTCATTTAATATTTTACAACTGTAGTCGCAATTTTTATTTTGCTTGTGCAATCGGCTTACATTGAATCATTGTTTCAGTATAGTCGTTTTGCTTTCCTATGTATAAACACAGTGTTCATGTTAAAATTGCCTGTGTTCCAGTGAACACGGGACCACTACATTACTGTATTGTGTATACATATATAAAGCACTGCTCCATATGATCTGAGTGATATTCCAATTATCTTTTCAAGCAGAATTTTTGATACTGCTCTTGTATTGCATTTAATTAGACTGCTTGAGCACCTAACAAAGTGTCTGGTGAGCGTCGAGCACACTGTACAATATTTGCTTGGAATATCAAGGAGCTTTAGCCTGAAGAAGAACAGGACGGTCGCTAAGGAGAGCTGTGAGCACTGACCTGTGTCCAGCAGCAGGTCCACGACCCCAAAGTTGGAGTGTGAGACACTGTAGTGCAGAGCGGTGTTGCCGTTGCCATCGGTCATGTTGACCACATGCTCAAGCAGCAGCGCGGACACCTCGGAGAAGGCCATCAGGTAGTCGGACACCCGCGAAGGCTGAGCCATTTTTGCGCTGGAAACACGGAACCACTCGAGCTGGACCAAGTGAGTGCTGGCGAGCTGCAAGTACATTTGGGAACACAACTTCCATTGGAATGCTATTTGATCGCTTGGAATTATTGTTTGTTTGCGTATGTGTGTGTGGGTGAATGAATGGTTCAGAATGATCAAACAATCCACAGACTGTTGAGAGAGTTCGTCATTGTTGGCATCAGGCTCAGTTCATTTCCCATTTCTGAATGCAAGAAAATAAGTCTAAATTGCTAACACTGCAAACTGTCTCCAAAACGCTCACGCTGCCGCCATCAACCTTCGTTCGAAAGAAACTGAAATGGTTCAAAGAAGCATGCAGGGACGCACCACTTCCTTACTCTTCAGTGTTTGGATGTCATCGTTGAGGTGATTCTTGAGAATTAGGCAAGCTTCACGCATTTTGGAGCTCAGTTCAAACCTGTTCCAAACAAAACAGTAGTTAAATACCTCGTGAAAACACACAGCATGCTGTTGTTTTCACAAATTTGTTGTGAGCGATGCATGAATCGAAATGGAGACGACAGTGAAGTACACACTTCTCTTTGACGCCATCAGATGAGCCCTTTGATGCTCTCAGAATTTCCTCATCAGTGTCGCTCTCATCCAGGTTGACGTTTCTTTCCTCCTCCGACGTTTCTTCCTGCAGATCCACTTCATCCTCCTCCGTGCTATCCAAGCAGTCAGCCTCTCCACTTCCTTCAGAGGAGCTTCCCTCTTCCTCCTCCTCCCCTTCCTCCTCGTCATCTTCCTCTTCTTCACTGGATGTCGATTCATACCTAATTAACATAAATACAATGAAACCTCTCAAATTTGCGCTTGGCCTGGCTTTTTCTGAATTTTAAGCAATGCTGCAAATATTTTCATTGGTTATGCAATAGGATCAGATATTGTAAACAGATTTTAAACAATTCATGAACTGGAGCACCCACCCTCCATTTAAAATGCCAACAAACTGCAAGTTCTTCTTGCCTGTCGTGCGATTTTCAACTGCGCCATCTTTCCTCTTCATGATTGATTTCAGCATGCCTGTTTCTATTACGGATGAAATATAAAAGCATCAGATATCATAAGAGTTATAACAATTCAACGCTTTAAGACGAGTGCGTTCTTTCAAGGAATAGCGATCTCAGGCCGGTTTGAATTTGCAATGACGGGTGATTTCACACACTTTGGTACACTTTACTCAAAATGTAGGTGGTTCATTTGATCAGGGTCAGAGTTCAGGTTGGGGTTGAGGTGTAGTTTAGTTTGACAATAGATTTGAAATGTGAAAAGTGAAATTGTGGATGTTTTTTGGTATACTTGGTTTAGCATGTGTAGTCGTATATCGCCTGGTAGCAGGATGACTTTTCACTGCGTGAAGGAGGATCATTTGCTCCGGGAGTCCCCTTCAAGTGCTCTTGGTTATTTACTGGAGTATTATAGCGCATGTATAAAACAAATTCCAGTTGTCAACAAAGCGTGACTTCACTGCATGCGGTTTTTAGTCGGGCTATTTGAATTACTAGTCAATACACCCAAACTTCCAGTTTACAGTTTTGTGAGCAAGAAGAGAAGGGCGCAATCACAAATCAGTGTCCTTGGGTGGCATGAAAGGCGCTTTTAAATAAAATGCATTATTATTATTATTATTACAATCGCGCGTGGTTTGTTGTGACGCATTTTAGTTTCATTACATTTTTTTTACCATTTGAAAATAAACAGAACTATTTGGGAAACAGAACACATTTCAAATTGATTTGGACCAGCGAAAGTGAACTGGAGACTTAAAAGAGAATATAATGACAACAATGCAAATGTACTGTACCTGATTTGAGATTGTCGGGTGTCGTCGTGTTCCCGTGGCCTTGCTCTCGCTCCTCAGACACACTCACTGCCTCTTCTGGAAAGATCTTATAATCATTTATGGTCAGCTGTCTCTTCTTTAACACAGTAACTTTCTGGTCTTCACTCTTGTCATCAAGCATGTTTTCGTACTGGCAACCAATGGTGGCCATGACAACAAATACTGGTTCTTCTGCTGTCGTTAAAGTATCAGTTTGGGCACTTTGCTCGGTCAGCTCCGGTGCAAAGCTGTTACCTACACAGACATCCGTCACAGCTGGGCAGCACAAAACGCCAGCATCCTTTAGGGTAGAGGGTGTGGTCTCGATCTGGGCATCCTTAGCAACGGGTTTAGCAAGAACTCCCTTCTCAAACGTGATTTTCAGCGCCATCTCTTCAATCTGCGCTCGGAGAGTTCTCAGATCTTTGTCTGCCGAGCTCAGCTGGCTCTCTAGACTCGTAATGGACTCCTGCTGGAATTTAATGGTGTCCTGTAAGGTGTCCAGCTCACGTTGCGCCTCAGACGTCAGCCCAAGTAGTGACTCCATAACCCAAACCCCAACCTCCGCCGTCTCTGCTCTGACCTGTGTTCCTTGCTGACGAAGCACAGGGTTTTCAGTTCCTGTGCCCTTTTCACGAACATGGAGCTCAGTTCCCACAGTGGCGTCTTTCACACTGTGGCTGTAATAGAAAACAATTGAGTCTATGGGCTGATCATCTCCGACAGCCACGGATTTCTTGTCAACAGATGGCTTCCCAGGAGCCTTTGGTACAACTTTGGATGAAAGTTGTGCTGCACAACCATCTTTCCCCTCAAACTTCTCAGCAAGCTTTTTCAATTCCTCAGATTTGTGACCTTTGTGACCAGGTGAGGCTGGGCTACTTAATCGACTCTGGATATTTGGGCTGGATTTGGAGGACTGTGTGGTCTGCGAAGAGCAGTCGACCAACTGTGGCTTCTTTGTTGCTTTCTTCTCCTGAAGTGCTAACAACAGCATGTCTTTCTCGACACGAAGCTCAGCCACCTCTTTTTCCAGAGCCGGAACACCCTTTACTCGTTCCTCCATCTCCTTCAGTTGTTTCAAGGCCGTAGCCATCTGCTCTCTAACTGTCTGCAGTTGGCTGGGGGGCACTGCCGTGCCAGCGGCAGGAGTGTTGAGTCCAGAGGTTTGAGGACTAGGTTTAGTCCAGCTGCTCTGCAGAGGCTGAGTTGACGCAGAGGCGGACAGGTGCTTGGGAGGATCTGCGAGCTGGAATCGGCCACCGTCATGATGGCTTTGCTCCTGCTGTAGCCGCCGGCTTGTTTCAAGAAGAGTTCGCTCAACTCTTGCGTTGCGTTGTGGTGGAGGGGGTGGAACTTTGGCACCGGCAGTCAGTGGGGGAACACTGAGGAGAGTCACAGGGGAGAGAGAAAGCACTTCGCAAGGGGCGGAGCCAAGGCGGTTTCTTGGCGGCGGCAAGGGGGGC
This sequence comes from Hippocampus zosterae, assembly GCF_025434085.1. NCBI lineage: Eukaryota > Metazoa > Chordata > Actinopteri > Syngnathiformes > Syngnathidae > Hippocampus > Hippocampus zosterae. The sequence goes on along the minus strand of NC_067458.1, from coordinate 9,797,898 downwards.
ACCCTGCCATCCTCACTAGCTGGAGAGGAAAGGGACTCTGTGGAAGTCCAGCCGCTGGCACGCCCCCCAACATATCTCTGAGAGGTTTTGAGCCCCCGTCCGGACCGACGAGATGTGACAGCTGCCCTACGAAGATTATGGCCACTCTCTATCTCTTCCACATATTTCAGGAAATCCAAATCAAGCTGGAAACCATATGGCGTTTGTACGGAGTAAGATGACGGCTGGTCAACTTGCTCTTGACTGGAGTAGAGAAAGGGAGAGGCCAAATCTGGAAGGAAAATTGGACACATGGCTGAACTAAATGGCAGACGCTGAAACTCTCACACCCAAAATAAATAAATAAATAAATTGGTACACCATAATCTGATCCAAAACAAAACTAAGCCAATTATTACTACTCCTACAGAAGTCGTCTCACTAATTCTGATCTGTGAATTAGTACAATTTCGAATTGTAGTTATGCCCTTCTCAAGTTCTCAGAGAGCCGACTTGTTTCTCCAGCTATCCATCTGCAGGAAGTATGCTTCATCTTCTTATCAAATCGTATCATTAATAGCCACCAAATTAATAGTTGTAATGAAAATTGCTTCTTTCACTTGTGTTATTAATTCTCTATACTATCATACACAACCACATTTTCAAGCTTATGACTAACAGCAATTAACATCTGTTCACAATTGCATGGCGGTTGAGAATGTTGTCATGTTACGTGATGTATTAATTAACCCGAGAATAGGTTATTTCCATTTCCAGGTGGATAATTTGTTCTAAACTTAAACAGGTCGTGTTTGCATCCTGGAAGAGATTTTTGTCCTGATTAACTTACCAGGCAGCTTTGGGTTAACTTGCACTGACTGAGTCATCTTTCAAGTAGAGGGCCTTTCAGCACGCACAGCCTCAAACGACACCTGGCTAGGAAAGTATGCAATCACATATTTACATTTGTCATCGGTGACAGGAAATAAAACTGATGTCATGTCCAAAGCACTCCCCTACTTATTGTGACTGATAAAGAAAAATTGTTGCCCCCAAGGGAAGCAACGCTCTCTTCCTACCGGTACTTACTGTAAATTTTACAGTAAGTACAACACGTCTTTATGACGATCAATCGTTACCTGATGTATCCATATTTTAATATACAGGTAAGGTGTACAGTAAAATAAGAACAAACTGCTCAGCAAAGTCCAATTTTTGTTGTTCATTTTTGTTGCAGGCCACTTTAGTGTTATGTCTTCTGTCAGAGGGTCGATATGAAACCACAAAAATGTTTAATCCTCTCATGGTATCATTACGAGTAGACAACAAATTAATGCATTACTACTTTGGATTTCAAGTCAACTATAACAGTTTGTTGAATTATTGTTCGAGTGGGTGTAAACAGGGTAAAAAAAATTATGACAGATTCTCAACGTTATTTAGTACACATGACAATTTGACATTTAGATAACGATTTTAGCAAGGACCATGCAGTTTGACACACATGATTTGATTTCGCGGGCCACATAAAATGACGTGGCAGGCCGCATCTGGCCCCCGGGCCTTGAGTTTGAGACTTGGAATATACGCTGCTGAGCATGGCTGTTGAATGTCAAATGCAGATTTATGGTTGATGCTTTATGACTTACCTCGCTCAGGCTAAATGCAAAATTCATGCAGCTGAAGCCCAGGCTGGTTCCCTCAGCACTGCTGAACTCAGCCCTACAAAAGAGGGAAAGGCCAACTCTGAGTCAATGATAGCATAATACTGCCAAAAGGCTCATTTCACTGTGTCTAGTGTCACCCTAGCCTAAGCGAGTTAAAAAAACAACATGAAAATAGATGGCGTAAATGAGAGTAATATCATGCCCAGTCCTCCACAGACCTTGACAGACAAACTCTTCGAGGGGGACTCGCTGGCCCATTAAGAGGGACCTTTATCCCACAACAGCTGAATAGAATTCTGCTATGTGAACCACTATATTACCAATGGCCACACTCATGCCGAGTTGTCACCAAGAAATTCTGTTCAGCTCTGTAGAAGTTCATCGTTTTATATTCCCATTGTCAAATATCGGAAAGGGCTCCAAAATAAAACAAGGGTGTCTCACTTGGAGGTTAAGCGCCGTGCAATTAACAAATTTGCACATCAGCATAAGAATTTCACAAGAAGGGCAAGAAGGCACACTAAATTAACACCATACATAGTTTTTAATTTGACTATTTTATATTTATGGACAATAAGTGTTTTTTATCCAAATACATAGTATTAGTATTTAACTAGGGCGGCCCGGTAGTCCAGTGGTTAGCACGTCGGCTTCACAGTGCAGAGGTACCGGGTTCGATTCCAGCTCCGGCCTCCCTGTGTGGACTTTGCATGTTCTCCCCGGGCCTGCGTGGGTTTTCTCCGGGTGCTCCGGTTTCCTCCCACATTCCAAAAACATGCGTGGCAGGCTGATTGAACACTCTAAATTGTCCCTAGGTGTGAGTGTGAGCGTGGGTGGTTGTTCGTCTCTGTGTGCCCTGTGATTGGCTGGCAACCGATTCAGGGTGTCCCCCGCCTACTGCCCGGAGACAGCTGGGATAGGCTCCAGCACCCCCCGCGACCCTAGTGAGGATCAAGCGGTTCGGAAGATGAATGAATGAATGAATGAATAGTATTTAACTAGAGCATTTGGGTTGGTTAGTGATATATTGTGGCACATTTCAATTTACATTCAGACTCCATCACCTCTATAGAAAACCATGGACTACCACTTTTTTGGTGGCCCGTGGGGTGCAACTAGAGATACTGCTGATCTCTGTTCATTCCATGGTCTGATACTTCCATTCAACTGAAATGATGAAATAAGAATAACAAAATAATTGCATTTCATTCAAAGCACTGCACTGTGTCGCATCCGTCTTTGTTGTAAGTTGCAGTGTTGCAATTGACACTTTTATTGTCACTAGGTCTGTAATGACACAGCATCAAAACTGAAAACACAACACACCCCTTCCAGTCCAGATACAACCAGATGAGATCACAGTGCTACCAATCTTCATTACTACAGTATTATTATTATGTTATGTTAAAAAAAAACAAACGTAACCCTAGACTGAAAATACATTTTTTCAGCAGGTTTCCTCGAACGACATGTCATGCTAGTTCTGTTCCATCAAGTGAGGGGAGCAAAACAGGGGACGTGACGACACATGGCTTGTGAGTATAAATAACTCTGAAATTGCTTCCAAGCTCATTCAGGTAAGTTTTACTGGAACATTTTTGGTGACCTGGTTGACACTGAAAATGGAAATCACAACTCAGACCATTTGATTTAAATGCTTCCAAAGAATTCATATACATATATTAATATATCAATCCATATTATGTGATATTGAATTCAATTTCTGACACTATATAGTTTTTTTTTAATCCAGCCGAGTCAGAAATTGAGATACGATAGAATCTTGGCTTTGGCCTACCGCCCTAATTGTCATCCAATGGCAGAAACACAAGCCCAATTTTAGGACTGGTGTTCCAAAATGTACTGTGACCAGCTGAACTGTAGTTGTTTGCGATATGCTTCAAAGACAAAGACACATGCGTTACAACAAACTACGGTATTGTTGTGCACTCGCAAGCACTTTGACAAGGAAGTAGAACAACAGATTTGAATGACAAAATTCCCCATGATGACTACATTTGGAGTTACTCATTCAGAAACATCTCCCACACAGAACCTCAAGTGCATGCAGTCATTCATTTAGCTTCAAACAAACACAGATGTGCTTCCTAGTGTGTGCCTCTTTGGCACATTCCTACAACCTGCTGTTGAAACACGCCAGCTGTCCTTGTATCTGACTGACTTCTGATAACAAGCATACACACTTGTCAACTCAGACAGTTTATTGCCAAAGTAAAAACCACAAGGCCCACAACATTAAACACACTCAAAACGTCTCAATGGGCAATGATTGACGGTGGATTGATTTATAAATAGTCCCCAGGGGACGGGGAAAAGAATAAAACACGTAAATTCTGGCAGTATCTGGACAGTATCGTCTTATCAGCTACTGACTGTTCCTACTCAGTGTGGTGGTCTGTTTCTTGTCTCAGTGCAGAGCACAATGAACAAGACCCATACGCAGACACACAGATGGTTTTCAAGGGTAAGACCTCAGGCAAGGTTTGGTCCAAAGCAGACAGAAGCAACTCACTGTGCTACTTTTTTCTTTTTTAACTCGTGCTTTTGCTTTTTTTACTTGTTTTCCCCACATAGTGTACCAATCATTTCACATCCAGAGCTTTTTTTAAGGGTGGCCCGGTGGTCCAGTGGTTAGGCGTCGACCTCACAGTGCAGAGGTACCGGGTTCGATTCCAGCTCCGGCCTCCCTGTGTGGACTTTGCATGTTCTCCCCGGGCCTGCGTGGGTTTTCTCCGGGTACTCCGGTTTCCTCCCACATTCCAAAAACATGCATGGCAGGCTGATTGAACACTCCAAATTGTCCCTCGCTGTGAGTGTGAGTGCGGATGGTTGTTTGTCTCTGTGTGCCCTGGATTGGCTGGCAACCAGTTCAGGGTTTCGCCCGCCTACTGCCTGAAGACAGCTGGGATCAGCTCTAGCACCCTACTTGTGAGGATCAAGCGGATCGGAAAATGAATGAATTGGCTTTTTTCAATCATGTTTGACAACTTCCACTGATTTGTCTGCCAGTAACCATTCTAGCGGGGTCAGATTCAGGTGTTTATTGGTGACACAATTTGGTAAAGTGTGAGTCAGTCAGAGCAGGAATAGACTGTAAATAAACTGCTGCTATTAAACAATGTCAAAGAAATGTTTTTTTTAATTCAGTTTGAAACATTTCCTGTCGATTCAGGTTGACATTATCAACTTCTTTAAGTGGTAGTCATTGCACTTAAGAAATGTCTTTTCTCACCGCTGCACACTGTTCACCCTCATCATCTCACATGACTGTTGTTACTCTTCACAAACAGGCACACACACATACACTCCTGTCTGATTTGATGAGAGGCAGCAAATTACAGAGTACATGTTGAAGCTGCATTCTTTCCCTCGACACCCCGAGCTGTGAGCAGCTGAAACCCACACAATTGTACTTTTTTTTTTGGATGGTCAAATTAAGCCAGTGAAAACCCCTAAAAATCTTTAAATACACAGGCAGTACACACAAAAATGTGCATTAAAAAAATAAGACAAAATAAAACACAGTCTTTTGAACCACTACTTTCAGTTAGCTCATCTACGGAGATTACCGTACCTATTGTGTTATGTATTGGGGATGGACATAATGACTGATTAGTCGGTTATTTTGTTGTTGCGGAATTATGTTGACTGTGGAAAAATTTATTGTTGTAATGGTTCCTTGAAGCAATTGAGGCAAAAGTATGAGGGTGCAGTACTGGGCTACAACCAGCAGAGGCGCTGCTGACAACAAATGGCAGGGCTTGATTTATTAAAAAGGTTGCATCTGCAAAAATGGTCACAAACTTGATGGCTCAACTGCTGCGGAAGCTGATCTACTAAATGCGCTATATTGCCACAGCTAATTTTGTGCACTCTGGGAGGAGAATATGCAAGTAGGGATGAATTGTCGTGGCTTATTTTGCATCTTTAATTAATAATAATAATAATGCTCTTGCCACGCGGAGGCCCAGTCTCATTCGGCTGGGTCGTCGCAGTGCGTAGAGCCGATCAGCTTCACCAGGGTCCGCCAATGACCACCGTCATGGGCCAGGTCCGCTGCATCCTCCAGGGTAAGGCCCTGGTGTTTGAGATCCTCTCTGATGACATCAAGCCATCTGGTGTGGGGTCTGCCACGTGGGCTTTTCCAGCCGGCTGTCGCTGGATCAAATGAGAAGATGGCACGAGTTAGGTGTTCCATGGAGTCCCAACGGTGTGTCGGTACGCCGCTGAGATGGCAGCCCCATCATCCGACTATCCTGCAGAGGGCCAACAACCCACTCAGGAGAAATTAATTGTTACGAAACCGACCAGAAGAAACCAGACTGCCCATCTTTAAATACAGTTTCTAAAAGGCAGGGGCTACCGGCACACTGTGCATACAACCATGACAAGGAGGCATGGGCAAAATATGAAGCAAAGGGGACTGAAAGACATTTTTCGCTCTTGCGAACATTTTTTAAAATGCTAAAAACAAAAATGATTGCAACATGTCTGTTCAGAAATGCAATCTTTGAGCTCCTGACTGATCTACTTGAAGCCAGTGGCTGAAATAAAACTCCTTTCATCTCTATATTTGCTTCCATCTGGGTTATTTTTGCACAGTGAAAACTGGTTGCTACTGGCGTCATTCAGAGCAGCTATTCAGGTCCGCCCAAGTTTTAAATCCTATTTTGATGCAGAATGGGCACTCAGGATGAGCTAAATCCAACATAATATGGCTATTATGTTATTGCTTGCTTCACCAAAAGAGTGATTTATTTTTGTGAATTCAGTAATATACTGTATGTATTTGTCTTCCACGAGCACTTAAAATTCAATCACATCAAATTTACCCTTGTGGCACTCATTCATATTTCCCACTGTGAAAAGCATCAGTGCGATTTGAAGCGTAAAACCCTCATGTAAAATTGGTGGTCTTTACATCTCTTGCAAACAGCATGCAATATGTCAACATGAACGCTCAATTTAGCTGACTTTGGGCCAAAGCCAATCGCACACAAATAACTGCTTTTGAATTGGAATGTATTGACGAGCATTCTGAGAAATCTTGTGAAATGTAATCCCTATTATTATTGAGATTGGTTCTCTTTCAAGTTAAAAATTACACCAGGAATATATGACCTTGAGTCTTATATCAATATTTGTCACATTGAAGCTCACAAAGTGTATAAAGATCATTGGTGCCCACACTTTTTAAGCAGGCAAGCTGCTTAAAATAAGAATATATATCAAAAATGATAAAAGTCCAACATACGTTGAGGAATGATTTATTCATTTCCATCCATCCATTTTCTGATCTGCTTCACCCTCACAAGGGTTGCAGAGTGTGCTGGAGCCTATCCCAGCTGCCTTTGGGCAGTAGGCGGGGGAGACCCTGAACTGGGTGCCAGCCAATCGCATGGCAGATTTATTATTTAGTTATTTAAAAAATATAGAGAGAGAATTCTAAGTACTGTATACTATATTTTGGTATATTTGGTATAGATAGACAAATAGATTGGCGTATGACAGGCTCCCCTGTAGTTCAATTAAGTGACAAATTTCCAAATTTTGGAACGTATTCTAGGTAGGAATATACTTTTTTTATTTTTTGAACTCATTCACTACCTTGGACAGGTACCTATATCATTTGCATAAAAATGGGATGGTTGGCAGTGATTGAATTAATGCTATGCGCTACCAAAACTCCCTTTGCGAGTTACTTCTTGTGCACAATCTACTTAATGGGCACTCCTAAATCAAGGTCCAATTTTGTTGATCTTGCCATTATGGCTTGCTTAGTAACCTTCTCCAATGTCTTCACACTTTACACTACAAACTTGCATTGGTACCAGGAAATACGGAGAGCTGATTAGGAAAAAAACAGCTTTTTAGCAAGCAAATGTACTCAATAGCAACAGAAAGTTCTCTTCCACAGTTGATGCAGTCAAATATTTTTCCCCTCTTTGGTGGTGTGGGAACATGTGATCAGCAGCAAAGTCTCATGTCCTGACAGAGATGGAATCAGGCAAACGGCGAAGAAGCGGAAATGTACTGCTTTGGGTCTCAGGATCATGTTTTGTAAGAATGACTTCATTTCCCAACGCCGCCCCCTTTTCCCGAAAAAGAGACGTCAGGGCAAAAGAACAACCCTGGCAAGGGGCGAAGGGACTTAAAGCTGATGTTCTCCTTCTAGACAGGCAACCGCTTTTACCTCTTGGACGTTTTACATTGGAAACCGCTCATACACTAATCTGCACACAAATCACATTCAATCCAAAATAAACCATTCCTAACCACAGAGTTAAGATCTAGCCAGCAACAACGTTGGCTAGTGATATTCACCATGAAAGTGATTCAAATTTTTTTTTTATTACTCACATCCGATTTGAACCTAAATCCATGTTATCTCAACTGTAATCCCTCATAGAATCTGAAATTAAGTCGAAGGAGATTTGATTTCTGTCTCCATACATGTAAATGCGCAAGAGTAGAGGGGCCTCACGCTGCTTTGACAGAAATGTGCAGCTTCCTGAAAGGAAGCCCACTTTTTCCCCTTATAAATCCCACTCATATACCCCCGCCCACCTTTCTATGTCACTGCTGGAGACCTGCCATTGTTTCTCCATCAGAATCAGGGTGGAAGTGCTGGAGCGTTTGGGGGAGGAGATGGAGGTGGAGGAGTGGGCAGGAAGCCCATCAGGCCATCCTGAAAAGCTGCTTCCTGCAGGCAGCAGGAAACCACTGCAGAAAAGTCAAGCAAATGAGTGCGCGCCAAACAAAGATAGTCAGCATGACCACAACACACAGACACACCATCATGAAACAGAGGTCAGCTCCAAGCTTTGGTGGCTCATCATCACGTACAGAATGTCGACTCCACTGTAAAAAAATGTCACCTCAGTCTATTTACGGTACACATTTTGAGAAGTCAAGTAGCTCCTTCCTGCCTCCCGTCCTTTCTGCATACATCACACCCTGGCATCACATTTGCTCATGTGTCCATCTAGCAGAGTCAGGTTGACTTGAAACACGGCATGCAGGCCCTTCCTCTTCCTTCCAGATTGTCCAGCAGGCACAATCGAGCACATTGTGCTTTGACAATGAAGCTTTATGCCTCTTTGGTGGCGACACTCTCACCCATGTGTTGTGAGGCCTCGTTGTTTTCCTTCACAGCGGAAGGCCTGTTCATTCTCTCTTAACTATGTCCAGATTCAGAAATGTCGCACGGTCAATCGAATAAAGTTGACTCGTGTTTGGTGAGAGTGTTTGAGAACCAGCTTAGCACTTAGACACAAGTTCTATTATCTTACGGGTGTTTATAATGCAAAGCTCAGCTAACCTGTGGATAGCAAGTTACATGCACACATAGTCATTTTGTCCATTCACGTATTGGACAAAAATGGTGCTTTGCCACCAGGTTGTGGCATCCGTTCACAGTAGATCTATGATATGTCAATTACTCTTGGAATTTCTCTCTCTCTGTCTTATACGGGGATGACTGGAAACAAGCACAGAAGTTCAAATTGAGTCCAAAATTTTTTTTAAAATTGGAACGCCATAAATTGCATACAAATTATGAGACAATCAATAATTAACATGAAAGACCCCTCTCTGGGGAAAAAATAATGAAGTACAAATGATCCTTCTCAGGGCCCAAGACTGACTCAGACCCGATGAAATGACGGGGCTTACAGTGGCTAAACTCGCAGCTTTCAGCTAAAGCATTCTTCATTTGAGGGATGAGAAGATATCACTGCAGCATCTTTTGTTGTTGTTGTTCCCGTTCTGTCCCCGATTCTTGCACAAAAAGTCAAATATTTCCGGACAGGCAAGAAAAGTAATACATAGCCTCCCCAACCCTAACAAGCTGTTTGATTCTGCCAAAATGTTTACCAATGTGCTAAAAATGAGAATATGTATTTCAAGTAACTATTTGTGTTAGTGTGAATGAAGAAAAAGGTTCCAGTGGCAGCTCAGTGTGTGGGCAAAGCAGCAATGTGGCTTTTGTGGGAACATCCCCAAAAAAAAAAAAAATTAAAAAAAAACATTACCACAGGAACCAACGCTGACGAGACAAAAACAATTCCTCAGAATAGCAAGATTGTGTCTGTCATTTTGAGAACAATGGCATTCCTGGCATCCTTTTTCATCCAAAAAGGGTACAAAGAGCTCATAGTTTCAGTCTCAGAAGCAACAATCCGTCAGACGGCTAAAGAAGTCCCTCTGCTGCAAGTCACCGAGCCCCTCTGAGGTAAAGCAGGCCTCACAAAATCGGATTTTGCCCAAATACAACATCGGTGATGTTGCACTGCATTTTGGAACAAGCATACCTGGTTCTTCCAACTTCACACGCTCACGGGCTTGTTCTCAAATGTCATCTTCGTAACAACTGAAATGGAAATACAAATACTGGTGGTGGTTGTTTTCTCTCGTTTTCACTCCTCACCTCAGCTTTTGGTGTTTTCTCGCAAGCACACATCAAAAGTCAAACATCTTGTGTTGACTCAGGCATGTGCTCAACAAAGCTGCGTTTAAAGACTTCTTCGCAACGGTTAACGACTTCCGCCTCCAGATGTTTGCATCTTACACCCACAGAAACGGACCAGGTGGCGGCGGCATTTTCTGCTTAGAATTAAACAGAAATATGCTATTTCTTTCTCTTGCGACAATTATAGCACTTTAGCGCGCCTTTGATGGAAGGGCTGGAATAATGATAAGGTACATTGGATAGACATCCCGAGGACACACCTCAGTCACTGTGGAGATGCTCTCAGCTGAGGGAACATAACAAAAAGGTTCTGATCCCCAGAAGGGACGAATTCGGTCAACGTCTAATTGGTGTTCTCCGTCATTAACATCAGATAACATGATCACCCCTTATATTCCTGTTTGGCTTTTTAACAAGTTGAACTTTATATCCCGTTTCATTCATCTGAACAGACGACAATCTGGGAGAGATTTCTCTCGAGAGTGTTGACCCTCAACGGTTTGCTGCAAACGTCAAGGTTTGGGGGCGGACTTCAAACAAAAGCAGCTAGACGAAAGCAAAGGCAACTGTTACCTTCTCGGATTCCCTCGTTGTGTTTGACCACCATGTTGTCTTTTCCTTTGTCACATCAATCCAGTCTGACCACACTGTGTTAATTAAAAATAAGTCACAATTGAAATGTGAGTGTTAGTTTCATTGCAAAGCCTTTTAGGAAGGTAACACATTCTCATCAGACTGTGCTATTCTGTTCTTATTTTAATCTTTGATATTTTCTTACTCATGTTAAATGAAGTTGCTAGAATCAACCCCCCCCCCCCCCCCCGACACAATCACATTAAACGATTAAAAAAAAACGAATCAAATAATATATAATGAGAATGCTTGAGTTGGCTTTCGGTTCTTTGGCACAGCACTCTTCACACCTAGTCCGGCCTTCTGAAATGACTTCATAAGGCAAGCAAGCTTTTCCACAAGCGACAACATTTCCATTAGGAGCCAATGAATAGAAGAGTTTCAAGGTTGAAAACTGCTCTGATATCACCCAAAGCCAATATGCTAATGTTATGTTTCAGAATATGTTTCAATGTTTTTTTTCATCCCCACATTCTATCCCGAGTGAACGATATGCAGTACATTTCCCTTGAGGAACTCTATCACATCCGATTTGGCAATTCCTCCTTCGCGGGAAGCATGTTTTTGTTTCCAGTCCTCTTGTCTTCACTTGTGTGAGAAATTACGTCACGAACTACCCATAAAAAGCGAAACAGAGAACAATGCTGTGAAAAAGCAAATGCCCAATGTTGGTGTTCGTTCACCTTGCAAAAAAAAATCCTGTCCAGATGTTTAAGTAACATTCAGGCAATTACATTCTATTTTCCAGACCGCTTGTCCTCTTCAGGGTTGCGGAAAGCTGGAGCCAACGCCAGCTAACAACAAAAAATTTAAGGCCCGCTTCATTTGCACTCGCCGCCAGTTTCATGGGAATGAGGGCATCGCGTTTCGACTGGCTGGGAGTCGGCTTGTTCCATCCCACAACAGCACACCGCGGCACAAACGCCCTGCTAATGCCCAATTCTCCTGATGCAAAGTCTAGCATAAGAAAAAAATCTCCACTCATGCGCTTTATGCTAGATTTACGCTGTGGGGGAAAAAAAACATTATTCGGCAATATGTGATTGAGACAAGAAGCAATCAGTGCTTAGCCAAATAGGATTTCAATTACGGAGAAAGTCATCTTAAAATTCAGTGTATATGTCAGTGCTTTAAGAGTATGATTGTCTCTGTAAATGCAAACATTATTCATTTGATTTGAAGAACAAAAGTGTGTTTTGTGAGATCACTGTGTTTCTAAAATGGCTTTTGCTCCTCTACCAAGAAAGCGGTATCTTTGAATTTGGACCTTTTTGGTCATCTGAGGACAACGCTTTGGTTAACTGAAAACGATTCACTGCACAAAAATCCATTCAGACTCAACCATTGCAACCAGTAACCACGTGAAAGTGCGTTTGTGTCACCATATGGTTAGTGTGTGTGTCTTCTCCGTCAAGACACTAAGCAGTAGATTAATACCTCATTTCCAATCCCAACATTTGGATCATAATTTCTATTTAGTACTTTTAACATGTAGTGGACACAGACGCAGACAGACAATGGGACACATGAAACAAACCGACGTACAGTATCAAATGTGTACAACTGTCGCATTCAGATATCAGACGACATCATGTAGCTAAAATTAGCATGAAGCTAAAATAATAACTCCAGTGGCTCAATTCCTCACCTGAAATGTGTCCAAAGAATATTACACACACATCGGTCAGCCTTGTGTATCAGCCAAACATGCGCCTGTATTCCCAGCACCACTGTTTATTTTAATACACTCCAACATACTTAACTGCCAGACAGTTAAATTATTATTCTGTCGTGTGTTGTACCTCAAAGTACAACCCAGGTTCTCAACAACAACAACAGCTTGGCTTACTCTTACTATCCTGTGCAAACGACCTTTGCCACAGAGTCCCCAGCTTCAAGTTTTTTTGGTGGATATTTTGTCTGGTAAGGCAAAAATAATAAATGTCATTTCGATTATTTGAGTCACCTACGGTTAAATTGTACCGCAAAATGCAGCTAGCTCTGATACATGTTTGTAAATCTCATTTTTTGCAACTTGAGAAGAATTTGTTAAAAAGTGAACGTTTTGCGTTCACGTTGTCAAATCTCCTTGACAATAAATGGCCCGGATTTGTGACAGCATTTTGAAGCCGAGCATGACATGTGAAATGAAAGGAAACTCAAGGTTTGAGTAAAATACTGAAGATGAGGTTGAACACATTGTAAATTACATTTTGTATCATTATCGTCACCTAATATCTTTTCTCATGCCTTGTCGACAACGCTCTAAATATAAAGTATGATCTGGCCAAGCAGACGTTTGACCTTTTCCTCTTGGTATTATAATAAAGCGCTTAAGATGCTTTCTAAAGTTCACTATTTCACCATGGAATACATTACGAGCAGCCCTATTTTAACAGCTTCAAAAAAAGCATGAGCACACACTTTGATGCTGCCATTTGTTCCTCAAGGCGAAGCTGTCCAAATGGTCAAACAAGAATTTACTCGGGGTAATAAGAAAATCAATGTTAAGCCCAGCCATCGCTTTCACCAAGCACCAATGTGTAACACATTACCGCTAACACAATTGGAATTCCACAAAGCTCCAAACCGATATCATTTGCTCAAATCGTAACAGAAATGGAATGCCAATGAAAAATCAAAAGATTCATTGCGTTTATTCCGAGCCTGTGGTAAAACTGCAAAACTGTTCTAAGACCACTAAATTACAACTCAATTTGAAGGGAACTGGCCTCAGAATGGATGAAATGGTCCTTTGGGACTTGGCTACTTAATTTCGGGATCAACATCATTAACTGGATAACAAAGAACACGAAGGATGAAATGAAATGTTTTGGGTTTTTTGTAGAACTTCTTGGACATTTATTGACACGAGCCTGAGCACTCTTAGGGCAGAATCTCCATTCTTAGACAACCACTCCAGTTCCACTGTTGAATATTTATGCCGCGCCTCCGTTTGTCCCGGACTGCATGCATGAGCCGAGCTCTTCCTGGAGCCATTGTTTGAAGAAAATGAAGTGATTAATCGATACATCAAAGAGCCTGCCAACGTTGTGACGTACCGGTAGTACCAGAGCCGTGATGTCTGCATGAACAGCGAATGCCAGGAATGGCAGGACAGGGGAATGAAGTTACAGGCTCGATGCTCACTTGTCCCACCCTGCCACTGGATGGAAAAGGACATACACTTGTGACATATTCTAACTTCTCTGGGTTATGTATAAAAGCCAAAGGTGGTTTCACATCAGATGTTTTGTTCGAGCTTGAATATCCGCCACACTCTTTGCTCATGACTAGGCAGCTACGCTCGGCGAAAAAAGTATGGTGGATAGACTATATAACACTATCATGTCAAGGCCAAAAGGGAAGCAGAGTTGCAATGTTAGCACAGATTGACATGAGCCAACGGCGTTATTAGCATTTGTTTCCGATAGCCAACACATATGCCAAATCAGAAACATTTGGGGCAGGGGGTATGTATGCATTTGACAATGTGTTCACTGCATGTGCCACATGCACAGATCTATGGCATTTAAATCCATCCATCCATCCATCCATTTTCTGTTCTGCTTTATCCTCAAAAGAGTCACAGGGGGTGCTTGAGCCTAACCCAGCCGTCATCGGGCTGTAGGCGGGGGACACCCTGAACCGGTTGCCAGCCAATTGCAGGGCACACAGAGACGAACAACCATCCACGCCCACACTCACACCTAGGGACAATTTAGTTAGTGCATTCGATCAGCCTGCCATGCATGTTTTTGGAACGTGGGAGGAAACCGGAGTACCCGGAGAAAACCCACCCAGTCCCAGGGAGAAAATGCAAGCTCCACACAGGGAGGCCACAGCTGGAATTGAACCCGGTACCTCTGTGTGCACTGTGACGTCGACGCACTAATCACTGCACCACGGGCCGCCCGGCATTAAACTTATTGAAGTGTATTTCGGTAGCTTGGTGACAAAGTGCTGCCTGCGTGAGTTGAAATTCAATTGTTTTTTTCCCCCCTTTTTCTTCACACTCTGGCGAAGAAGTAGAAAACCTCATTTCGTCGCGATGGCTTATCTTACTGCATACATTGCATATCAACAAGTGGGAGCTCAGGGTCTTGTTATTCTTCATTCATAGTGTATTTTGACTGAAATCTCATTTTAGTTGGACACTTAGGAACTGTTTTGAATGCAAAATGTCTCCTTTAAACAATGGGATAACCTGCTAACTCAGAAATGCAGGCAAACAAAGACAAATACTGCACTGCGCATACTGTAGTCGTTCAGGCTTCCAGGAGGTCTTCAGCTATTCCCGGCAATCAATGTGGTAACCGAATGTTGTTGAGTCTGGCCTTCCATACCTCACGTGACAGCAGTTGCACTAAGCGGCTGATAACGTTAACTCATAATAGGGCTAAAAATGCACATCAGCGGCATGCATTTGCTCAAGCATCACGACACTGCATGACCACAGAGCTAAATTGAAGAGCATTTAATTCAATGTACTTTTCCTCCTCGCCTGTAGACACAAGAGGAGCGTGCTTATGGAGCGCTGTTTGTCTGTGCAGAACCAGGGACTTC
Organism: Hippocampus zosterae; assembly: GCF_025434085.1. Classification (NCBI taxonomy): domain Eukaryota; kingdom Metazoa; phylum Chordata; class Actinopteri; order Syngnathiformes; family Syngnathidae; genus Hippocampus; species Hippocampus zosterae. Next base: position 9,782,562 of record NC_067458.1, on the reverse strand, counting down.
CTCTGGCCTCCCGACACGTCTGACAAAACTTTACAGCGTGTCTATTTGAGGCGCCGCAGCAGTAAGTTAAAGCTCAAGGTACGGTTGCATAAAGACGCCAGAGGAAACGGCCCAATGTTGTTCGGAACATCACACATGCTGCTCTACTTAAAGGACAACTCCAGCACACTTCTGCATGTGTCAAGATAAGATAAGATAAGATATCCTTTATTTGTCCCACACTGGGGAACTCGCATAAACTTGATTTGGCCAACACTGGGGTCACATATTTTGATTCATGTTTGATTATATTACATCATTAAATATTGGTTGATAGGTTTAGTGGGAACTTTAACTTCTACATTTACAAAATTTCTTTTTGGGAAAACCACTGTTAAGTGTTTCATTGTGTACTGTTGTAAAATAAATGATGGGGGGAGGGTGGGTTGATTCTGGCTACAGGGGAATACAGTTAGGAATAGATGTGCTGATGGTAACGCTTGTGCAGAGAAGAGTAAAACTTTTTCTAAATCTAGAAAGCCTTAAAAGTCAAATTTTTCACGAATCAAGACGTAGATGAAGAATCAATGTTTAGCACTCTTTACAAGCTTCCCCCACTTTCATATAGTGGAACCTCCAATGCCAAATGACCATGAAGATGTACAATTACAGTCGATATCCAATAAGCTTTGACTGAAAAAAAAAAATACGCCTTGAAAGGTGCACAAAGTGCAGGTAAAGGATTACACAGCTCCACAAATCTCTTTAGCTTTTTTCTTTACTTTTGTGGGTCTTCTAATGGTCTAATTGTCCTCGCTCCTCAGTACAATAAAAAGCCGAGTTCCAAAACGGATTCTAATTGCATTTAAATGTTCTTATACAGCAATAAAATCTGTCAACTAACTTGCATGACAGCGAAGATTGTTGATACGATTATTAAAGGGTTGATAACGGTGAAAGAGTTGGACTCCGGAACAAATACCGGTAATTTGATTCTTATTGTCCATTCCATTTTCGATGGTACTTGCCCTTATCATGGTTGCAGGTTAGCTCAAATGTATCTCACTTTAATGAGGGCCACAACCATATAGAAAGTATGGATACATGTTTTTTTTTTAATGAGACCTATTTCTATAAATCCCTGCAAGTGTTTCTTTTTTCAATTGGTTACTTGTACAACATTCCTAGGAAATTACAATGTCCTCTCAGTGAACAGCTATTTTTAGAACAGACCCAAAGGTTACTCATGTGGTCCTCGAAGGCTGCCCGCTAGCACCACATTAGTGAACCCTGATTCAGAGTCTTCAATTAAGCCCAACGCACATTTTGGAATGGAAGAAAGTGAGATCCTGAAGGGAAGCACAGGGAGAACATGCAAACTGCACACAGAAAGACTGATGCTGAAATTTGAACTTCGAACATGCCAACAAACCACCAGGCCAGCATCCAGGAACAGATTGTGTTTGCCCTTAGAGGTTAAACTGTATGGTACCTGTACATACAGTATAAACCCCCACTCGTCACTATAGAGACACCAATAATTACATCAAGAAAAGTGTGTTCAAACACTACAGCGAGGACCGACATCCAAACAATGACAACTTCAGGACCTTTTACCAGAACCACCAATCCACTGGTCCATTTTAATCTGAATGTCATTTCAAGTCTGTCAGTGCCAATGTCACTCAGGGTACCTGAACGCATCGCACTGTAAACAACACACCAATTCTCTATTTCTAAGTGCCGCAATAGGGTGTAAAAATCCTGCACTGTTTGCACTGATGACCTGATGAAACCAACACACAATCCCGAGGTCACCAAAACAGATGCTCTCAATGGTGGTTTCTTTTGCGTCACACCCTTTCCCCATCTTACTGTGTAAACAGTCAAAAACCAGAAATAATGAATAGTGTGCCAGTTGCAATACAGTACAGGTATTGAAGTCCACAAAAACATGGAGATTGAATGTACTTTGCAAAGGTCTGCAGCAACAGGATGTTACCGTTTAGGTGGTAAACATATTTTTACATTTGCTTCTCATTTACAGAATTCCGCAATCAGGAAAGTGCCACCAGATCATCAAAGCTGTTGACGTGCGTTGTGAGACCTGCTTGCGTTTGCAGAGTAACCCAAATTGAATGTTTATGATACCATTGCTGAACATGTAACAAACTGCATACTATTTGACATATTAACAGCATTTCCGCATCACATAAGACAGCAACCAACACTTAAGTCAATAGAAGTAGGTGAGGCGCTTGGGGTGGCGGGGTCACATTTTTGCTGAGTGAAACCATCTGATAATTTAATTTCCAGAAAACCAAAGAATTTGTTTCCAAGCAGTACTTTACAGTACTTTCGTGAGAAAAAGAAAAGGGATATTTGAAGTTTTATGATTTCAATACATAATTGCGCTGACGTTGGGTTGAGGTTGGCCGAGGATGATAAACAAAACAACGTTCCTCACCGGGGACAAGATGATATTGAAACCAAACAAACAAACAAGTAAACAACACGAGGTTCAGTGGGTGTCACGCAGCGGAATAACTTTGCAAGCACGAGTGTGAAACATTAACACCAAACATAAGCGTACATAGTTGAAATCAAGAAACACTTTTTACCAGTAGTTGCAAGTCTGGAATCACGACTCACCATAACACGTAAGTGGAACTTGTAATTCGAGCGCGTAGAGCAGGTAGCCAATCGAATATGGTGTATCAATGTGTGCTAATCATGCCCGGGACTCTTGCTTACCTCCTGACTTTTCTCCTGGGCCGGGCCGTCACACTGGGACTGGTCATGCCTCTCGCGGAAAGCAAGGAACGTTTCGGGAGGGAGGGTTGGGGGTGAGGGTCGGGGGGCGGGGGGGAGAACTCCCATTCCCTTTAAAAAGTTCAACAGTGTGTCGATTGAAGAGAGAGGGGGCACATTTCCGATTTGGAGTTTCAAAATAAAACATTCAGAACGCTAGAAGCAAAATAATAATAATAATAAGGTTGACAATTGACCGGTTTCACATAAAAAAAACTTTCCTTCTTAATTCGCACAACTTTAAAACATTGTGAACAGTTGCCATTGCGTTATTTTTTTAGTCAATGTTCACCTTGCTTGTTTTGCTGTCACTTTCTCTATTGCTATAAAATGTTTTTTATTGATGATACACACAAAAAAAAGTTGATTTGGCGATACACACGTGACATTGACAACTGGTCAGTAGTCTGGTTCACATTTATGAGCTTCAGGGTTTGAAACAGCAGCACGTCGACTTCACAGTCCATAGGTACCTGGTTCAATTCCAGCTCTGGCCTCCCTGTGTGGAGCTTGCATGTTCTCCCCGGGCCTGGGTGGGTTTTCTCCGGGTACTCCGGTTTCCTCCCACGTTCCAAAAACATGCATGGCAGGCTGATGGAACACACTAAATTTTCCCTGGGTGTGAGCACGCATGGTTGTTCGTCTCTGCGTGTCCTGCGATTGGCTGGCAACCGGTTCAGGGTGTCCCCCGCCTTCTGCCCGGAGACGACTGGGATAGGCTCCAGCACCCCCCGCGATCCCAGTGAGGGTTAAGCGGTTCGGAAAATGGATGGATGGATGGTTTGAAACAGCTCAACTCTTCCTTGGTGTGTCGTTTGCAAAAATATGCATTTTACATTTATTAAAATCTCTGAATTTGATTTCTGTTCACTGAGAATTGTATCCTGACTTGTTCAATAAAGATTGTTTTTCAAAAAAGTCTCTTAAAATTTAGAGTGTAAATCAATCACTTGTGTAAATTTGTTAATGACGATATAATCTAAAACAACAACACCAGTAATCATATGAAATAATATAATTCAAATTAAAGTTGATATTGTAACATATGACCAAACCATAGCGTTTGTAGACAAGGCTTTTGCTATTAGGATAATAACATAATTTACACCCAATTTATCAAATGTCTCAGTCTCAGTTAACTGTAGCAGTATTGCGTTTCAAAAAGGTTGATGGCCGATGCTTGAAATTGTCATTCGGAGACACTTATTTTGTTGAGAATAAAGAGGTGTTTGTGGAAATTCGAGAAGTCTTTGCTCCTTTGGCTGTCCAGCGGCACATGTCCAGGGCTGGTTTCCTGCTCGGCTCACACCAACACATGTTACAGTGTGCACATGTACCGTACGTGCACGTGCTGATGGCAAATCCTCAGTGGGGTGTTGAGTCATCCTGGACACTCTGCTGAAAAAAATTCTTGTTACACCCCTGTGTTGAGACATCTTCCAAGCCTAGTTATATGCTCGACTAACTGCTCTGAAGACGGCATTAAATATACTTCCAAACATGATTCAACGTACACCGTTACTTTAATGCTTGCTAATGGTGTCCACTCGGCTGACTTGTGTGCGGGCAGCGTTGTGTCCGTTACCACTCAGTGACGGAGTGGATGTGGGTGTGTATGGTTGTTTGTCTCTACATGTGCACTGCGACTGACTGGCGACCAGTTTCGGGTGTAGTCGGCCTTCCGCCCGAAGTCATCTGAGATAGGCTCCAGCAACTGACAACCCTGTTCAGAATTAGCGGTGTTGAAAATGGATGGCTAATTATCATAACCGCTTACAAGATGATTGATGTAGCTTGTTCATGTTTAGAAGCAATGACAAAGAGCAACATGAACCAAAATAGGGAATGTATGCCTCCACTATCACACGTTGAAATTGTGGAACTCATCAATATCCTACTGCAAAAAAAAGTCATTATAATAGCATGTATCAGCATCATAATCATAATAATAATAATAATTTTTATCCATTTGTGTTCATATTGTATTTAATTGAAATATGTTTTTTGTTTTTTTTTCTCTTTCTCCTTTCTTCTTTCTACATACATTCTTGCTGCTGGAGGCTGTAAATTTCCCCATTGTGGGACGAATAAAGGATATCTTATCTTATCTTATCTTATCTTATCTTATGTAAGTGTGCCATATACTGTATACTGATCATCTGAGGCAAATCTGAATTATTTAGCTAAATAACATCACACTTTTTATCAAAACAAAAATTATAAATACATTATCCTCTTTAATAGCTGCTGATTACATATATGTATTATTATTTTGCTGATTGCAGATGTGTTTTGTTAGTCTACTGTAACTTTCACTCTGAGCAACCAATCAAGTGATGGAAAAACGCTGTTATATCAGCAAACGTTTCTAAAATGTCATTGAAAATACTTTGCATCCCCAACAAGTGCCTTTTCAAGACTAAACGTTTTCCTCTGCATACTGTATTGCTGTCACCCATGCAGCAGGGGGTGCTGCTGCGTTGTGTTTACAGTTTTGAGCCTGACTACAAAAATCGGTGCCCATTAACTTCATCTATTTTTTTAGACATACAATACAATATTTGTATTTACCAATTGTATTTCTGCGACAGACTAAAAAAAACGTTAAAATCACAATTGATTTATTAGCGTTAACAAAAAAGCGGTACAACAAATTGAAGATAATTCGTTGCAATTAGTGACGTGGATATTACACGAAAGTGTAATGACGGAGAAGCATCTGGTTTCTCTCTGTTGTTCTGGTAACCGACATCGTTCATGTAAAAATATGAGCATGTTTTTTGAGTTGACTTTGTTTAGCAGTTTAGCTTAACGTAATCCATTCCGTATTTTTAACTTGTTTTCATTTGTAATTGTTTGACAAACACATGATGTGACACACATGATATACATTCCTTCTTATAAATAGACTAGGAAAAGTTAAAGGTCCATACGTTCGAGATATAGTTTTGGCACTTAATAATAATAATAATAATGGAATTCAATGAGACTGAAATGTGCTGCAAGTATATAAAATGATCAGATAAAACCAACGAATTTGGAGTCACTACAGCACCGTCATCCGAAATCAGTGCGTTTTGTCTCCATGCAGTGACTCAAACGCTGAGCGTGCTTGAGTTTGGCTGCAAACTTATCCAAAAGGAAATCTTGGCTTTCCTGTGACCTGCTAAGGAAGAGTTTGGCAAGGTCACTGTGACCTAGCAGAAACAAGAGGACATACTAGAAATTAATCAGTTACGAATACCCTCCCCAAAAATGACAGGAAAATGAATGCCTGAAATAGTTTAACCCCTCCCCCCAATGGTATACATTTAGAATCTAACACATAAATGGTACACATATTACACTATTACACTCATTGATGCTTATTGTTTTATATTATGGGTATCCTAAACATTCCTTCGTCAGCTTCCCTTGGAAATGATTGGAAATTTTTAATGATGGAGACACTGCTAAGGTAGTAAAGCATAGTCGTACAAATTTTCATATTTCCGCTTTAGTTGAGATTTGTAACATCTTTTAATGTGTTTCTTGAAGCAGATACAGGTGTGTTACTACAGTACTGTATAGCTACAGTATTACGAGTCGGTGTATTTCCATGATATCAGACTGTCAATGACAGTGAATACTGTATCTGATCTGATCCTTTTTGCTGTAGTCACATTGACAAATACACATAACATTGTAAAGTTATCAACATTTGAAAGAGGCCACCCGATTACAGTTCGGCTATCCAAATCTCTTAGCTTGTTTCTATTTATGTTGCATATCTAAATGTTGTCACTTGATAGCAAGAAGAAAAAAATTGTGATTCACAGGAAACCACAAAAAGTTGAGCATTTTTCTGTTGGTACTGTTTTGGTGGTGGTAAAAAACACGGGTTTTTCCGAACACCACATCACATACTGTATCCATCCATCCATCCATCCATCCATCTTCTACCGCTTATCCGGGGCCGGGTTGCGGGGGCAGCAGCTTTAGCAGGGAAGCCCAGACTTCCCTCTCCCTAGCTACTTCTTCCATCTCTCCCCGGGGGATCCCGAGGCGTTCCCAGGCCAGCTGGGTGACATAGTCTCTCCAGCGTGTCCTGGGTCGTCCTCGGGGTCTCCTCACGGTGGGACATGCCCGGAACACCTCACCAGGGAGGCGTTCAGGAGGCATTCGGATCAGATGCCCAAGCCACCCCATCTGGCTCCTCTCGATGTGTATCTAAAAATGATAATTGTACGCCCTGTGACACTCTTTCCCACAGATAACAATAAAGCTTAGAGTTTCCAACAAGCTTTTGGTCTCCCTGTAGCGGCTTGCAGCATTTTTTAAATGGGCCGTACAGATGGAGGAAGTTTTTATCTTCTTCCTCCTCACAGTCAGGTTGACCTCTCGCCCAGATGTTCAAACTCGAAGTGACCCTGATTGACCGCAACACACAAACACTGAGGAGTAGCCAAAATCCATCACTATTTTAGGGTCATTGGCCGAGAGTTATTTTCGTTTTATTTACTCAGAGTAGCGTGCCGTCAGGGCCTAAAAGGCCCTCTTCTGCAGGCACGAAGACTGTCAGAAACACAGACCTGCATTTATAACTTTAATTCAGTGGACAACATTTATTTCCAACAGTCTTTTCTCTTCATTGCATTGTGTATGTTTTGGTCGCGCGGCATCCAGTGCCCTGTGGATTTTTTTTTTATATGGGGGGGGGTGGGCGGGGGGGGGGGGTCCAATCAGATTTCCACTTCAATGTGTTGCCATGCACGTATTAGTTGGTCCAACACCTTCAGTACCTCGGCTAAAGGCGCTGACCATACACACACCACTGAAATAACTTGTTCTTCTTTTAGCCAATCAGATTGTAGAATCCCATGCCCAACACCATCCTGCAGGCCCCATGATGAGACCGTTTTTCTCTATCATTGGGTCAGCTACCCCCCTTCTGATTGATTGTGTGCGGCCAAAGCGTGATTTACGATGAAGGACGATGTGACTGAAATTTCACTTTCAAGGCATACTTATCAACGGAAACTGAGCTTTATGAGGCTATTTCAACCAACACTGCTTTGCAGAGTGGCTTGTTTTCAATCCGGATTTTTTTGTGTGTTTGTTTTGGTAATATCCTTAAATAACGTGAAATGCTCTTGAATGCCACACATTGAGAGTGCTTGGAAGGGAAACAATAGTGACAACTGGCTGTGAATCTGCAATGGTGTCTTCTGGAACAGTTTACTAACATGCGCTGCAGTGTAAATGTAACCATAGTTAAATTTTTGGGGGCGGGGGCAGGGACATGTTGTGACGTTATTAAGTGGTAGATTAGAACACTAAACTCCCACTGAAAGCCCAGATCCACCACACAAAACGCAGAATGTAATGTCTTTCTCGATGCATGGCACGTTGTGCAAACTGCACAGTCCGACCTTGCTAGTAGCAGGCTAAAACACAAGCTGATCTTTATCAGAACAATAAAACCACCCCCCCATCTGAGCGACACCGCCGATGTGTAAACGGAATGAAGTTAGCACAATACCAGACTGTCACCTCCAAGTGTGCATCAAAGTCCATGTACGTTGGCAGCAAAACATGTTTTTGCTTTCCTTTGAAAGAGTCCAGTGGGCAAATCAGGAAGAAGTCATAAACACCTTTATATCGGTTTCAAGGACTTCAACAAAGGGAAGAACCATTCCCTCCCCCACACCCCCAAAAAAACAACAACACACTGCTCAAAAGCAGCATTTTATGAAACTCATCAGCTAATAGCTTTTGCGAATAACTCGGATTTTCATGAAGATGTAAAGTTTTAAATTTTGCTCATGTAGTACTTTTGCTCATTGTGAAAACCAACAAATCGGGAGTGTCTTTTTTTCCATACTGTTCAAGCCTTGAAAAGTGAACCATTGACTCGGTATGTGGGGTCATTTAAAGACAGCACAGTGGTTGACAAGTGTGCCTTACGGCTCTAAGGTTCAGCCTAAGGTTTAAATCTTGAATCCAGCTTTCTGTGCAGAGTTTGCATGTTCTTTGTGGCTTTTTTCTCCCCCCAGATACTATGGTTTCCTCCCACCATTCAAAAGCATTCATTTTGAGCAGCGGTCAGAAGCAACATATCACAATGACTTCATGGCTGGACTTCGGTAGATTTTTGTGGTCTCTATGTTTTTCAGTCAACGTTGCTTTGTACTTTTACTAACCTCTTGAGATAACGATGAGTAAAGTCAGCTGCAGTTGAATTTTTTTTTAGAGATTGTTTGATTGATATCCCCGGGACTTTTAGATAAGGCCAAATGTAAAACAGCAACCATCAACAAACAGGATCAAACGGACTTGGAAGATGCAATATAGTCCATCCATGGCTTCATTTGAATTGTGTGTGTGGGGGGGGGGAGGGGGGGGGTCTATTGGCATCAGTCTGTTCAGGTTGATATAGATATTGAAAGGGAATGTGTTTAAAACTATCGTATCTGCAAAAAAGAAAAAAGTATTTTCATTTACATCCAGTAATCCTCATCCTCATCAGGGTTGAGGTGAATCATGCAACTCCTAATTGGAAATCAGCATGTCTTCTCACATCCCTTGGCTTGCTGGTTTCTAGGTAAAAGGTGAAAGAACTTGTGTGAGGGAAGGACAGGACCTACCTCACAACAGAGGTCACGGCCCAACAGCAGGCTAATAAATGAAAAGGGAAGTCGACCACTAAAGCCAAAGAGTAAGAAGGCCTCTGGAGTGAAATGCACTTTCATTCGGGTTAATACCTAAGCAGATGGAAAGGGTGTGCCAGGGTATGTGTTTAACAGTACAGTCATTTCTACTGGCATCCAACTCAACATCAGCTCTTCAGCATTTAACGCCAAATTTCTTCTGAAAAAAACGAAGGAGAAGACACTCCTTCTCCTGAGATGAGCACTAGAGTCTATTGATACCTCCGCAAAGGAAATCATCCAACAGGGTTTTAGTATTCGAAAGTGTATGCACTGCACTGTATGTATATCCAATTTGCTTTTGGTCATTAAATCCCGTACCATAGAGTAGATCAAAGAAAAAAAAATGATTATTGTTACTAAATGGACTATTATGCTATGATGAATTAGACTCTTCCACCAGCTCGTCCCTCTTGAATTCTAAATTTGTATTGTGACTTCTATGGACCATACGTTTTTATTATGTGGTAACATCATTGCATTCACTTAGTTGTGTTTGTTATCGTTATGGCGAGTATATTACAACATTTTTTGGAGGACAGGGGTAAAAATGCAGCTGCTGAGGTCACCTATGAATGTCATTAAAGAATATCTGCCACTGTTTGGATGCAAGTCAGAGGGCAGACAAAAATGTCCCTTATCAAAGGTCACCAGAAGTGTCAATAAAAACAATGTAGCAGCATCATTTTCTTGGTTCTTAGGAATGATCACACAATGAAAATTGCAAGAGGGACTACGTGTTTAAAATAAAACACCAATTACCTGGAAAAAAAATGGTGTGTTGAATTTACTTAAAATCTATAGATGTCTAGTCTACTTGAAACATTGGTCTGGATCCAGATGATTTTATTTAGTGCAACTAATTGATGAAATAAAATAAATTCAACAAAAGCCTTTTTTTTCCCCGTGCAACCAAACTGCCAAAGCAATAAATCACATGACGAACTCTGCGACAGCTAACACTAGTTTTGATTCCACTTGTTGCTTAATATTTACACACACCGATTGGAATGCGTTTGGCACGAAAGTGATCATAACATCGAGTCAAGATACAACTTGCTAATTTATTCAGCCTCATTTATTTTTCCTATTGTTGTAGTCCACAGAATTTCTTTGTCGCCAAAATTGTACATGACTCAGTCAGATATCACTGTACTATATTCTGTGGATCAGTTATGAGGATATGTTGAAGTATTATCCATGAATGGTCTTGAATGCGATACAACAGTACAGATATACCGTTACTATAAACCTGCCATTTGACTGTGGAGTTTTAATTTAGCCACTGTTAACATATGTACAATGCTTCGTACGATGTTCACCATCCAAAAAATATAAGTGTGGTGTTGTACAGAGGCCTCAGGAAAACAACAACGCTTTCTGGGTTAAAGTGCAAGCTGGAGAATGAGATTGTGAAAAAAAAAAGAAAAAAAATTCCAAGAACAGGGCCCAGAGCAAGCTGGGACACAAAGGATACGTACTCTGTGAGTGGAATCTGGGTAAAAGGTCATTCCGATGTAAGTGATGAATGAAGGAAGACTCGATCTTTGGAGTGTAAATAGCAGCTGCTTTTAGTTCCACCAGGAAATGAATTCCTCATGGCAGCAACACACAAATTTAAACAATTCATTTTTGTGACAAGCAGCTCCTTTTGCACATTGTTGAAGCAAAGCAGCACCACGATTTCAATGAGATTTTCAACAAAGGTGAGTCAAGAAAAAAAATAAAAACGGAATATGCTCAGTCACTTAACATAAGAAAAGACCTACATATACCATCAAAGAATATGTCTCTAACATCAAAATACAACAACAGTGCAGGGCGTTTACGACAGATACACTCACAAAGTAATAGATTGATAATTACAGTAAATATTTAGTATTAAAAAAAAGCTTCATAACCATAATTATAAAACAATCCGATGAAAGAGAGAAAGTACAGCGGTTACTGAGCATGCCTTCTTGTGCCGTGTGACAACGTATTCTTACACCGTTGCATAAATTCGCTTGTTTTCACACTGTTCGGAACTCCGAAGCAACAAAGAGCGTTGACCCCTGCTACACTGCGTTGAAGGTGAAGTGTTTGAGAAATTCCAATTTATGTACCATTTTAAAATTGAATGAGAAGAGTACAGTACCGTACTTTGTCAGTGCGGTAGGCCGATCCAAGGAGACAAAGTGCTGAACCGGTAAAAAGGCAAACAAACCGAGTTTCTGCATTTGGTTGACTAACAATAGACCAGAAATTACTTCCAAAAGGTTTGGGATATTCATCTTACAGGTACATTTTTAGAATAAAGCCAAAAGCAGTTTGCAGGTAACACTTTAAAAATGTCCTGAGGTGTGATTTTGAGTGTGAATGACTGCTGGGCAACTGTGGCTCAGTTCATCGAGTGGGTTGCCCAATGACCAAAAGTTCGACTGTTTGAATCTTTTTTTTTTTTTTTAAACTTTTGCTGCTAGTTTTACTGTTGACACCAGACGGGCCAGCACAAAAACTCAACAAAACCATGCTGGTCCAACAAAGTATGCTGTTTATTTTATTATGAATGTTATTATTATTATTTTTTAACACCGTTGCTACAGAGAGACTGGCAGAGTCACAGAAAGGCAGCGAAGTGGACACTGCTCTGAATAAAAATAGACAAACAACAATATTTTCGTTTTTAGATCAAAATTATGACCTCTGTCAATGCAATTTTGTGATCGTCAAAGCTATGTTTCTTGAAAGTACTCTTGTACTCTTCATACCCCCAAGCTCACGAATCAGAAGTAGCAACCTACCCATGGACAGGTCACGCTAACAAATCAGCTCGGATCTGGTTAAAAAAGAAGTATCACGGTTGTCCACGTCACTACTTATGTACAAATTTGCGATACAGTAAATGTGCTTTTAAGAGAATTAAGTAAGTGGAACTAACCAGTCTGCCAGTTATTGATGTCTTTGAGACACTTCTGGAGTTTGGACTTACCGGTTATTCATTCATAAATAAAACTTGTGTGTTGTCTGCATAACAGTAGAATGTAACAGAGTGCTTTCTAATATTTCCAAGATTGCACAGTACTGGTCCAAGTATAGATCCCTGTGGGACACCATGGCCAACTTACACACACACACACACACACACACACACACACACACACACACACACACACACACACACACACACACACACACACACACACACACACACACACACACACTAGTAAATGTCGAACTAACAAGTGGCTAATGTTTAAAATGGTTTTGTCCGTATGTTTATGACTGTCGTCGTTTACTTCCAGTGGTATAAAACAACGATCAAGACAATCTTTGTGGCAACATTTTGAATAAGTCTCATATTTGAGGGCAATATTGTGGATAGCGAGTGTGCAGACTTATTGTTTGGGATCCAGACGCAGCCTTTTAAAGAGGGTGAGGCAACAGAGCAGGCACGTGACGACAGGCTCACCTTTCACTCACTAACCCACTGGTGTCTAAAATCACATTTTACCCAGTAGAGGGAAGCTCGTGTACTATGCACGTGCAGATGTAATGGTACATATGGTGTTGTCATCTAGGCAGCGGCCTTGCAGATCACTACTAACAATGTAGGAATGCTTGGGGAATTCAGAGGATGAAAACGGTCAAGAATTATTGAAGAGAATTTGACTGTTTGTGTCGAGCGTTTTATTTTCTGCTGAAAAAGGGCTGACGTTCAAAGATAATGTTCAAATGAAATCATTCTTCTGTGGCATTTGTCATGATAAGATTATTAGTAAATTACATCATGATTCAGTGAAAATGTTGGAACTTGAAAGAAAAGTGAATGGGGAACAACCTCCAACAAATGAAAATAATATTGTAATTAATCTAATGGATTTCAGTTGATTTATTTATTTTTGATACCCTGCCCCCACAAAAAAAGAAAAAAGAAACAGAAAAAACTAAAAACAAAAAAATTTTAATCTATAAATAAGGGAATCAGCAGATAGAAGTAGTAGAATAAACTTGTGTATATTATAGCGAGGACAACAACTTTCCATTTTAATTAAGTTTTCTTCCACCAAAGAGAAAAGATTGTTTTAAGAAAGCTTAACCTCATGTGCAAATGGAACAGTGTGTTCTGACACCAGGCGTCCAGCTGATCAGCCACAGACACTGTGCTGCACCTCACGTCGGCTGAGACAGGCAGGAGTATACGTGCAGTTCAGCAGCTAGAGCAGGGAAACGTGCTCTGCATGAGCACTGTGGACTGCCATGTCCTCGCCACCATACTCATTGTGCTTTTAAATGAATGGACATGAAAAAAAAACAACACCACAGATCACATTTTGTAGAATGTGACAATGTGTGTGTTTAAAAAAAATAATAATATATATGAGAAGACATACAATTGTATTGTTTTAATAATATGATAATTATAAATCAATAATAGAACTGTTCAGGATAAGCGGTGTTGCAAATGCCACGCCACCCAGATAATACATGAATTTTATGCTAAGAAATCATATGTCAAATATTAATTAACCAACTTTTTTTTTAAACAGCTTTTTTAAATTGCATCAAATATTACATATATGACTCTTGATAATGTAAATGCTGGGTGGGCCGAATAAAGACAATGGAGTGGCCCAGATTTGACCCGCAGTCCATATGTTGCCCAACAATTATTTACGGTCACTAAGCTACAAAGTGTTTTTTCGAGAAATTGGAAGTTTTGTTGAAAATAAACACACCAACAAGAAACTTCTCCAGACCTGTCGCCTTGCAAGTATTACAATTTGCTTTAAAACAACAACAATAAAAGAATGTGCCTGTTGAGCTATGTGGCCTACATGGTACATAAGAGTTTAAAAGTTTTTATATGATCATGAAGTGTGGGTATGCCTAAATAGACTGTAGGTCTTTTTTCAATTTGCATTGCATAGATACCATGTGACTCGTGTCTGGGCGTGCGTGTCTTCATGTGCGTGCCATTGTTTGTGAGTTTGCTGCCAGGAGCGAGGGTGTATAAAGAGCCCTGCGGGATGAACTTTCCCCTACTTCTCACAAAGTTCTCCTCGGCATTCCCGATTCATGGTCGAAAACTAGTAGCTGCTGGCCCCATACAGAAACAATGTTTTACAAGCTGAGATTTATTTTTCTAGTCTGCATAATAAATCACGTAGTTGTCTTCACTTCATTCTATATTTAATAGGGAATTGTAAAACTACAATAAAATAATGATAATAATCATAATGATATGACTGTAGTTCAGCTCTTCTTGAAACTTTGCAGTGATTATGGAAAATAAAGATGGGTGAATGTAGATTATGTTATGTAATTGACATCCATGTATTCATTTGATAATTGACAGAATTTAAATAAACAAATGAAATTGAAGTTTTGATTCTGATCTTAAGATTCAGGCTCATGAACGTCCATGAAAAACTAAACAAATAATTAGCCTGCTTTAACCATTTTGATAATAATGCATTTGAGAATTTGCATATGATGTTAGAAAAAAATAAACAAAAATGTATCTTCGAATGCACAAAAATAATAGGACTGTAATATTATAAGAAAACAACTGAAATGAACTCAGTCGTTAATCACAACTGTTCTTGTCTGCCAGAAATGGAACGCTTGCATTGCATCATTTTACAAGTGGTGGCCTGTTTCCACGCCCCAAACCATCCTCTGTGCCCACCTCCAAAGCCTCGCAGCCAATGACCGCGGTCCTCAGCCGCAGCACTCAGCTATAAAAAACCTTACAATTCCGTCTGCACCACTAAAACAAACCACAAGATCATCATTCGAATACAAACAGGCCAAAGATGAAGACGCTTCAGACAGCCATCCTCGTCCCCGTGCTGCTCTTGAACGCCGCGGCGGGATTCCCCGTGGCCAGAGGGGACAAGTACGCGTCGTGGGACGATGTCAACGTGGTGGCCCACGGCCTGCTCCAGCTGGGCCAGGGCCTCAAGGAGCATGTCATGAAGACCAAAGCTCAGATGAGGGACGTCAACAGCCAATTGAAAGCCTTCAACGCCACCATCATCTCACTGGAGAGAAAGCGGCACGAGCAAGACGAAGCCCCGAAGGCCAGCCGGGAGGAGAAGGAAAGGATGGATGGGGAGATGATGAAGCAGACCAAGGACATCCACTCCCGCGTGAACGCACTCGAGCAGAAAGTGGACGAAGTGCTTAAAATGACTACGGAAGTCAGCTTCCAAGGCGACAACGCAACAATGTTATTTATCCAGGTGAGCAAAGTAGAAAGAGGCTTGATTTGTAAAACGGCGGGAGTGACGATAAACCAGTCTTCCAGCGCGTAACGGAAAGTTGTATAACATTTCTTCCGACGTGTGTTCCCAGAGAGTCGTGGCAGCGCAGAACAGACGCATCGACCACCTGGTTGACAAAATCAGGCAGCAACAAGACAAACTGGACAAGCAGAGTTTACACCTGCTGACACTGCAGAACAAGGCGAGTGTTTCTCCCTGCTACGAGAAAAACAACACCGGCGCGTGCTCTTGTTCATCCTGACTGACAGGCTGCCATTATTCCAGGTTGCACACAAGGGAGTCCGATTCCTCAGGCGCAGGCACGAGGAGACGACACTGAGAGGAGATTCGGAGCCAAGTGACACCAAAACAGGTCATTAAATCACTTTGAAAAAGTCTCGCTGCTAACGGAGGTGTTCAAAGAAATTCTTCACTATTGTATAAATGTTGAGCTCTAAGTCGCGTGTTTCTCACTGTGGATTTCACCTTTTGCCGCTGCGCGGGCGTGCTATTCTAGATACACATCGTTAAACTTTGACAGTGCGGTTAAGGCCGTGTCATAACAAGTACCAGCAAAGAAGGGCGAGCTATTTAAAGTGACACGTTGAAAACCAAAACTAAACCTTTGCCACTCCAAGTCGACAGCCTGACTTGTTGTCAGGGTCATTTGTAGGCAGTCCAAAGGTCAAGAAAACGAGGGCATTGACTTGCATTGCATGATCTCAACAATGTAATCTTTCCTCGTGACTGCCTTTGAGCAAAGCAAGCAGCCAAAAACTCTCGTTGAGCAGTTCTCGACTCGTACAACTATCTCATCTGTTTGTGGGGTTTTTTTTCTTCAGATTTCGCTCAAGATTGCCACGATCTGTTTGTAAGGGGGCAGCGAACCAGCGGAATTTACACAATCCAAGCACAGAGCTCGCAGCCCTTCAACGTCCTGTGCGAAATGACTACAGGTGAGACGAGAAGAAGTCTAGCCCAAGTCTGTCTTGATTGCCAACTTGCCAATCTGAAAACTCAACTTCTCTTTGTCACCTTCACAGAAGGTGGATGGACCATCATCCAGAAACGCCTCAATGGGTCCGAAAACTTTAACCACCTTTGGGAGAGCTACCAAAAAGGCTTTGGCAGCCTGAATGGTGAGGCCATTGTTGACACACAGGAAATACATGACAAATTTGTACCACAAAACCTCGGTGATAAGAATGGGTGATTTCTTTCTCCCAGGTGAGTTTTGGTTGGGCCTGGAGAACATTCACACAATCTCCAAACAAGGCCAGTACCTGCTGGAGGTGGAGTTGACGGACTCGACAGGCGAGAGCCACGCGAATCTCTATCGCGTCCAAATTGATGGCAAGGAAAAAAACTACGCTCTCTACCTCGAGCAAATTTCAACATCTGGAGCTCAGGGGGGAAGCCTTATGACGGGAGCCGCGGGTCTTCCTTTCTCCACAGCCGACCGTGACAATGATCTCGCCGCAGACGTCAACTGTGCTGAGCTTCACTCAGGTGAGAGCATTGAATCTGTTCACGTCAAGTACGACAAAACAAGCGATTGTATTCTGACTGGTCATTTGGTTTCAGGAGGTTGGTGGTTCAGCAGCTGTGGCGCCTCAAACCTCAATGGCAAATATCCCAGAAGGCCCGGCCCGGTCAGATGGCAGCCGAGGAGGATGTTTTGGACCAACACAATGGGGCAAAAAAGCTCTCCGAGGACAACTCTTATGAAGCTTGCACCAATTTCAATAAACCAGCAATAAAGTCTTGAGGAAACTGCAGCATAGAGCCAAAGCAAGCTGGGAAAACGAGCGTTTGTGATGCAACAACTTCAGACTGAAAGAACTGGCTGACAAACTCGACAAGCACATTTATCATCCGTTTATTGCACTGAATGATCATAATTGTTTCTATGCTATGCCATAAGATTTCTCTGTCACATTGACATTTACAAGTATTTCCTTTATAAGGTTTTTTTTTAAACATACTAATTATAAGGTGTGGATTATTTCCTGCAATATTTTATGCTTCAAATATATCATTTGTAAGAACTGAGTGAAATAAAATTTGTATTCTTCAGGTTTGTGTCCCCGCTAATGAGATACCTAAAAATTATACACAAAATAAAAACACCCGGGACTGGCTGCCGGTCAATCACAGGCTCATATCCACCTCGCCACTGTGTCGTAACCCAGCTCACGCTTCCTGCACATCAGCAACTGTACATTATCCAATTGCAGGGTTGGACAAACATATAGGCATACTCTCTGGCGGAAAATTGCAAAAAGGGTTCAAGAGACACAGAATGGCATTCCTCCCATGACCATCTCATTCTCCAGACCTCAACCCTATTGAAAACCTGTGGAGTGGGTTTCAGTGGAGTGCGCAGAGGAGAGCACTCAGGACGCTGGACGATTGAAATTATGCAAAGAGGATTGGTAAAACGTTTTCAAATTGATACCAAAGCTCAGTAAAGCACAAAAAAACAATATACTGGTTTAGTCAGCCGTAACCTCAAACAACATCTCAAAACGAGTCTTATATATTCTAAGTGGGGCGTAACTCTTGTCTACTGTTAAAGCGTAGCTGTCCGTAATAATTCGGTCAAATAATAATGCAAATAGCTAAATAATGGCTTCACCATCCAGTTTCGCGCAGTGGAACAATCCACTTTGCGAATCAGTAGACGCTCAGCGTTCGACTCTATCATAGGGCCGTAGCGCCTCGGGGTTGAATGACAAGGAACTTGTGTCAGTTGCCTGTGATACGTACCTGACTCTGAACAAAACAACAAAGGCGTTTTATGCCTACTTAGTCCTTTTCTAAACCGTTTATCCTCACAAGGGTCGCAGGCGTGCTGGAGCCTATCCTAGCTGTCATCCGGCAGTAGGCGGCGCACTCCTGAACTGGTTGCCAGGCATTGAAATGTGCACACAGTAGTACATGTACCGGTATTTATGTTACCTTTTTTTAAAGAGGAAACCGAGTTTCCCTTGCGGTTTTAGAACAACCGCCACTTGTAAAGATTATGCTCATGACGACGGAAACAAGGCTTTTAAGTGTGAAAGGACCGTCGTTCAATTTGACTCTTGATTTATAAAATGTATCACTTGCACACTCATGCCATGATGAGCAACAGTCATAATGACACAAAAGATGATGAGTTTGTGAAAAGAATTTCCTGCCTACCTTAGTTGGGGACCAGACGCGGAGGTATCCGACGCACGTTTGCAGCCTTGTTAATTATCGTAGCTCACGCGTACCGTTTTAAAATGCTTTTCTTGGCGCTCCAGATTCCCATTTTTTGCCAGTGCCATCGGTGAAATGCAGATGAAACAAACCCAGAATGAGAATAACTAAAAGATATAGCGGGCGGCCCGGTATCCAGTGGTTAGCACGTCGGCTTCACAGTGCAGAGGTACCGGGTTCGATTCCAGCTCCGGCCTCCCTGTGTGGGGTTTGCATGTTCTCCCGGTTTTCCCCGGGTGCTCCGGTTTCCTCCCACATTCCAAAAAACATGCGTGGCAGGCTGATTGAACACTCTAAATCAGTGGTCACCAACATGGTGCCCGCGGGCACCAGGTAGCCCGTGAAGACCACTTGAGTAGCCCGCCAGTGCCTGGAAATTGTGATTTGCTAGTAGAAATTATGATTTAAAAATGCAAACATTGGCAGTACTGTGAGACATTTCGAAACACGATCAAAGTCTGACAATTTAAATCATCAAGTATTAAAAATAACCCATCCTCATATTATTGAAGGTATTTTGGACAAATATGTTATTTCAGACGTGTATCAATTTGGTAGCCCTTCACACAATCGGTACACATGAAGTTGCTCTCACCCTCAAAAATGTTGGTGACACCTGCTCTAAATTGTCCCTAGGTGTGAGTGTGAGCGCGGATGGTTGTTCGTCTGTGTGCCCTGCGATTGGCTGGCAACCGATTCAGGGTGTCCCCCGCCAACACCCCCCGCGACCCTCGTGAGGATGAAGCGGTACGGAAGATGAATGAATGAATAAAAGATATAGCGCAACAGGTCTGATCGCAAGGTGCAATTGCAGACTGCTGAGCGCTATCACCTTCCGGTAACGCAGATCCTCACCACCGTAGGTTAAAAGTGACCTACTTGATTTTTATTCTTTAAATACATTTCGTGAAAGTGACACTGATAGGATGATTAGGGGGCAGTGTGCATTAACACAAAAAAAGAATATTACTAACATACACACAAATGTTTGGTGTTTTCTTTGCTGCATGTTTTCCAACATTTAACCTATTCATTTGAATCAGGTGTGTTGCAACAGGGAGAGTTGGAAAACATGCATGACAGCGGCCCCCCCGACACCCCTGGTTTAAACAAATACAAACTATAAACACAATATTTTAAACCGTGGCATTATCTGTACTGGGTCCATGGTCCCCCTCCTTGTTTTGAAGCTTAAAACAATACCACATATCCTTTCCTCAGATGTTTTTTTTATTTTAATAAAATAAGTCGGACAAAATAGCACTATACTTGGACCATCTTACTGACAACTAACAAATCGATTTTGTTTGGAAAACATCCTAAATGTTGAAAAAAAAAAACTATTAAAAGATCTATCCCCCAAAATAATGCTATGGTACTTGGGGAGGATGAAATTCCAAACCACTTGACGTTTCTTTGTCAATTAGCTGTAGGATGGATAAACGAAACAAAGTCTCAAAGAGTTCAGTTTTGTTGATGAAAACATTAAAATGAGTTTAAAATGTAATGGATGATGTTTGCTTCTGAGGCAGCAGCTCACTTTTTCACAAATATGGTTGAGTCCAGAGCAGGTGTATTCAATCTTGTTCCTCGTGGGCTGTGATTCAAATGATCAGATAATTCAGCACGGTCTGCACAAGCTAGAGAACGATGCGGATCGTTTGAACCAGATGTGCTTCAGCAGGGAGAGATGGAAAAACTCCAGGAAAGCTGGCAGACCGCCGGGCAAGAGCCAATGAAGAATGAAAATACTCTCTGGTGGACCTCTAGTATATGTGACATTGTTTACTACAACTCAAGTTGACCGTTGAGAAATGTGAATATAAAAACAATGCCATACATCAAGACTTTTCTGGGCATAAAAACACTAAAGATGTGGAGCAGCTCCCCCTGCTGAAGCAGAGACATTAATTTGTGTGTTATCAGAGGTTCTCCTGGAGGAAGTGCAACAGCGTGATTTCATAATGTTCTCCAGACTCTGGTCCCTTGATGCTGTGCCGTTCGTTGGGATAAACCTAAAGACATTTTAAACATAGAGAACATAAAAAAAGTGAACAAATGTCATTTTGAGGGAAGCCGGATTTACAACGGTCTCAACTAAATAACATTTGTATTAGAAAAATGGTGAGCAAAACATAAAAAGCTTTTACTGAGTCGTGTTAGTTCCTTTTTTCAGTGCGTAGGAAATAATCAAATACTTTTGCCCACTTTCCAAAACAGTGTTGGTTTGAAGTACAGTATTCGATGAGTGGTGAACTGGTTCATTGATTGTGACTCCCAATGGCAAACTAAAACAAGATGTCATGTGAGCAAATGCTCCCACCTGAAGGCTGTACGGTTTCCCTGCCCGGATGAGTTGGGATACCAGAAAGTTTGTGTGGAAAAAGTGAACATTCTCGTCAAGAAATCCATGCAGGATCAGCAGTCTGTTTGGTCTGTGAGGGTGGAACAGCAAGATTCAGCATTTGGCATCTTATACAGTGCTCAACATAAATGGCCTTAACGTACACACTAATGGATTTGTTCGAAACAAGCAGTCTGGAGAAGGTAGTACTCTTCAAGGGTACTTTTCATCACCAATGCGGGGTTGTGATGTGAATTACGGCTCTTTTTCGAGAACCGGATCTTTTGACTGTGCTCACTTTCGGCTCCCAAACGGCTACTAAGATTGTTGTTACTTAAATTAATTGGTTTGCAAAAGTGATTAAAAAAATGATGTGAACAAATGTGCACCAGTAGCAACATCACAGACACTTGGCACCATTATTATATGAACTCTTTCTTTTCCCTTCCAGACTCTGCCTCTGTATTGGCAATCAAGTTGAAATGTGTCCAGAATGTCTGTTCCTTTATCGTCTCTCTCCTGCCTCTGTGTGCCACTGCTGCCCCTCGCAGTCACAGATGCCGTCACACATATTGTGCAATCACGTACGGTCTCTTTGAAGTGAACGATGAGAGTGGCGCTCACAATTCAATTCAAAGAGCCGGCGCAAGGGCTGCTTTGTTTGTGATCAACAACTCTTCTTTTTTTCCCCCCTTTGCAGAGAGATCGCAACAACTTGACTACTTTATCTCTAGAGGTCTACAACACAATACTGTCGTTGGTTGCAAATTAGATTCGTCAATGTACATACACCAAAAAATCATGGCACAAAATTGAGCATAAGCCAAAGAAAGTCTGACAATGATACATTTTTCATTCTTCTTCTGCTTTCAGCTTGTCCCTTTTCAGGGGTTGGCCACATCAAGTCATTAATTTCCATCTTTCCCCGTTCTCTGCATCCTCTACTCTGACTCCAACTACCTGCATGTCTTCCCTCACGGCATCCATGAATCTCCTCTTTGGCCTTTCTCTCTGTCTCCTACCTGGTAGCTCCATCTCTAACATTCTCCTACCAATGTATCCACTGTCCCTCCCTCTGTACATGTCCAAACCATCTTAGTCTGGCCTCTCTAACTTTTTCTCCAAACTTTCCTGTCTGAGTTGTCCCTCTGATGACCTCATTTCTGACCCTGTCTATCCTTGTCACTCCTAAGGAGAATCTCAGCATCTTTAACTCAGCCACCTCTAACTCTACCTCCTGTCTTTTGCCAATTGCTAGTGTCTCTAGACCGTACATCATGGTCATGGTCATACAACGATACATTTTTCATTACAAAGTTTAAATAAGAAATCTACATGATCAAGCAGGTTAAAGCAGAAGGTACACTTCTGTGACATAATGTCATGTTTGAAACATCTGTGGAGCATTGAACTTTCTGATGGTTTCTACTGTGTATTAATATACTAACATAGCCATGAGAACTACGAGCGATATATTTGGAAATGAATGCGCTTACTCATTAGGGAACCTGTTGACGTGAAGTGCAACTGAGCAAGCCTCGTAGCCCTTTGGGTTGTTTTCAGGAGTATCCAAATACCGCTCTGTGTATCCAGTGTCATAAGCCACCCACAATGTCACTGGAGCCCCTGCGATGGCAACCTAAACACACCATTAATAAGTCTTCTGTTCATTCACTCAAGTCAAGAGTCTGATGTCAGGAGAAAAGGTGGTTTTATACCATTACGTTCTCATTGCACATGTATTTCTCAATAGCATTAAAAGTGAATGGCTATTTGGCTTACCTTGAAGATATCAGGTCTGTGAATGAGGCCCATGAGAGAGAGAAAGCCTCCGTAGGACCAGCCGTGGATGGCAACGCGATTCAAGTCCACAAACTTGTACTTGTCCGCTATATAGTGCAAACCCTCCACCTGGTCTTCAATCTCCACCTGACCCTGATGAAGGAAGACGAGGGCATAGAATGGACCAACGGTTACCATTATGCAATACATTTGGTCTAAAGAGTAAAGAATACGAGAGTGTATCAGTCATGACTTTAACTGACGTGCTTCCCTCTCATATGAATTTAAAGGTAAATACCACGTTGTCCTTCACAGCTCCTTCAAACTTAAGTCCACGCTGACAGGAACCCCGTCCATCAACGATGATCACAACGTAACCTAGAGAGGCCAACCTGCTCATCAGATGGTATTTTAAGCCTTTATATGAGTTATTTACCAACTGGACCTGAAAAAAAGTAACGCGTTACAATTCAGGTCCTACATTAAAACAAAACAATATGAAAAGCATTGAAGTCCAAACTGTTGTTGAATACATGAAAAAAATATGAATGCAATAAAAGAAGGTGTGTGTTTAACTGTTTCCAGGTAGAAAGAAGAGCTCAAACCTGTGGACCACCATAGACAAAGACAACGGTGGGATATTTCCTCCCTGGGAGCAAAGTGTGTGGCTTGTACAAGAGACCATAAAGCTGAAAGCCAGACTTCCCCAAGAAGCTAAAAATCTGAGGATGACTGTAATTAGGTGGGTAACCTGAAAGTAAAAGCACGGCAATCGTAGTGTCAAAAAGTTTGAATTGAACACGAAAGTCGTGTAAAAACATAAAACAGACATACAATTTCCCCTGTATATTTACAATTTTCTTTATTTCCCAATTCACCCATTTGCTGATATATTTCCTTTTTAATCTATTGTTATTGATTGAAAAAACAATCCCATATTGTTTGTCTGTGTGCTCAGTTCAAAGCTTTGTCCAAAGTAAAGGAATTGCTTTTATCATTTAGCCAAGCCATAGCTTTGTCTAATAGAAAGTAGTGCTTTGCTGGCACCACCATCTTACGGCATTTAGAGATGGCATTAAATACTGGTACATTTTTGCTATTTGCGGCAGGGCTCGGTCCCTATAACCCTGCACTTCCAAATTCAAAGAAACAAGCCGTTCAGTACCTGCAGTCTCCATCAGACTTGCCCAGAATTCCGGCTCTTTGTGCAGCGGGTTACTGTCTGACTTGTTCAGCTTGTAGACGTGCACGCAAGGTGTGCTGGTCAGGCTGCTGTGCTCGGTCACAAACATGTCAAATGTCTGTGGGATTGGACAAATGAGGGGGAGTTTCAACACATTTGAGAGCTCTTGACCCATAATACCACATTGGTCAACCCTAAATTTGTGTCTATAAACTGTGTTCTGTGTGAATGGGGTTTAGCAGTGCTTAATCTGGGTTTTTTTTCAATTTGTTATGTTGTTTGTTATGAAACTGACATTATCACAGAAAACCATCCCTTCCAGATAGGCTTTTGTGTGTTGTGGTCTGTTGTGTGTACGTACGGGGCTCACAGAGCAGCTGTGCGAGAAACCGGGCTTAGTGAGTTGCACAATTTCTCCCGGTGACTCATAGCTCACGACATACAAGTGGTGCTCCAGGGGTGAGTCTTTGGTTCCCTGAAAGTACACCAGCTTTTCGGTCTCGTCAACCCAAATCTGAAGGCTGGACAATCGCTGCATCAAACACAACGGGGCACAGCACAGAAAAAGAGGGGAAAACATCAGAATCATTTTTGTGTTTGTTCATATAATACATTATTGAGCAAGGCCTATCCTGTCTCAGGCACTGCTGACTCCAAATGTGTTTAATGGCAATTTGTGTTCATGACCGCACTTGACTTTCTTTAGCTTTCATCTTGTCCACGTTAGGGTCACATGTGAGCTGTAGCCCCAGCTGACTTTGGGCAACAGGTGAGGTGCACCCTGAACTGGTCACCAGTTAATCGCAGTGTAAATAGAGGCACACTTACACCCAGGAGCAATTTATTCCCCCAAGGTTGACTAATATGCACAGCATAGTTTATTACACTGCTTGTAAAATATTTTGCTCACATATGCATACGTAAAGACACAACCTTTGATCCGTGATTGGCCAACACCTCCCACTCGCCACTCGTCAATGCCACCTCCTCCTTGATTGGACATTTGAAATGATCTAGTGAAAGTAGAGAACAGCAACGGAGAAATTCTTATGATAACTCAGTTAACATAGAAAATCATGTAACATTTGAGAATTAGATCTATATGTAGATTTACCACAACGATACCTTCAGAGTGTGTGTAGCCTCCGGTCCAGCTGTAACTACCACGATCTAACAGCGTGGTGACCTTGTATAGGTGGCAGAAACCTGTTTTGGACTCGTTTACAGTAATAAATGTGATCTCGTCATCACTGCTTTGACTGAATGGGTAGAAGATATCATGGACCTACAAAAAAAATAAAAAAATTGCAGCTTTCTCTTAGGTCACTATTATGTGTGTGATGCAGCTCCACGTATTCCAAATAAGCATACATTTATCCATATGTCGCTGCTCTGTTGGTAAATGATGAGTGGATGAGCCATGTCCCCAACAGCCTCCAGGCTCTCCAGTCTGGTGGTGTCATTCTGGTCCACAGGAATGAAGATCAACAAAGGCAACAGAACTAATTGGAGACGCTGCTGCCGTCGGTTCATCAATGTTACCCATGCACTGACAAAGTAGAGTGACCAAGAGGCATCATATCAACTTCAGCAAAGTAAGTATTCATTTTTGTAGAGCAACAATCACGATAATACAGTTTTTTTTCTCCACCTTTTTGTAACTTACTATCTACCATCTTTAGTCCATCCAGCTCGGGTGATGTATTCAGCATTGGGGAACAAGGTCGTAAAGGGCACAAGCAACTCTTTCAGCTGTGTGTTGACAATCTAGCGAGAAAATATTGGTCATTTTTTATTACCAGTGTTGTATTGACTGGACAGCATCTATTTTAATGGGAAGCAATCTAAATTGGAAGACAAAAAAAATCCACTCCTTAAAAAAAAAAAAAAAAAAAGAACTCACATTGCCAATACTGTCTATCTTGATTTCAGCTAATTTCAGGGTAATAACCGGATTCTTGCTGCCTGGAAATAAGCACAATTAGATACAAGCACAATATATATGAGCAATACAGAGTCAAAACGCATATTAATGAAGTTTTAAGAATCAACACTGACAAAAAAGAAACTTATGAATTATAAATTAAGACAACTGCAGGTGTTCCGAATACATTCAATGCACAAAAAAGATAGCCGAACAAACAATGGTTGCCCCCTCTTGTGGAGAAATGTGTAAACTGCACCTTTATGAACTTGATGGTAAATCGTGTAAGATCTTTCTTAGACTTAAACAGTGCTGGACACATGAATAATAAATAGCCCAGTGGATTAAAACAACTGAGAGAGAGTAAAAATAAAGAAACAAAAATATTTGCTAACCATAAACAGTAAGTCTTTTCTGGAAGAAAAAGTACCTGCGCGTGGATATCTGTACATATCAGTGCTACATTCTTCCAGAGCTGGAGATGGGACGTGAATGATGTCAACCTCCGACTCATCCACTTCCTCATACAAAATCGTCAGTGTTTTTCCACCATCTGATTCTGAAACGGCAATAAAAGCACGGGGGGGGGGGGGGGGGGGCGGGGGGTGTTACATGGAACACACATTACATTGCACGAGATTAACAAAGACATGTCTTGCCAACTATGACATGTTGTACATTGCTCACCATTTTGTGCAGCTGGACACCACCAATATCCAGTGAAACGATCAAATTCTTCTTGAATGACAAAAGAGGCTACACCAGCGGTTTTGGCATCCTCGTTTGGTTTATCAATGCCTGAAATGACATTGCAAAGCCCATAATTGCACCACTGAAGCAATGCAATCTTATGCTATTATAAAGCTCCTTTCTGACCTTTATGGCAGAAGGTGAGACGCTTCTCTTCACTCGTCTTGATGCTGGTCAGCCAAATGTCATTTTTATGGACAAAGCTGATGAAGTTTGGGTCGGCAGGGCAAATTTTGGCATCCATGCGTGCGCCCGAACATTGGCTCTTAATCTCACAAGGGTCCAGTGGACCTTGCTGCATGCAAACAGAGCAACACTGAACTTAAACTGAAAACTGAATATGTGCACTTGTTACATGCAGGTTAAAGTAACCTACAAAATCCTTTTTATGCATAAATTGCTAACAAATATTACCATAAATCCAATGGACAGTATGTATAAGGATATCTTTACTGCTATTAATAAATACAGTCAAGACGTAGTTGTTTTGAGTGGCACAGGGAAGTCACCGTCTTTTGTCTACGTGGATACCTGAAACATATTTGCCAAAGCTCAAAAGAATTAGCCCCGAGTATTGGTAAATATTTAGTCAAGTTTCCAGGTGCAAAGTGAGGGACAACACCAAACACAAATACAGAAAAAAATTGTTTGTTTGATTCGAAGCAGAACTGCTAACGTTTTTTTGCCCACACTCCTATTGGTCTAAATCAGGGGTTTGCAATCTTGAATACTCAAATTCACCAGGAGCCACAAAACTATTTTGATTTCAAAAGTGACAGAAACACTGCATATGTGTAAAAAAAAAAGTAAAAAAATAAAATAAAAATAAAAAGGATTGAACGGTGTAAATTGAAAATGCAACATTTATTTTGTGAATGCAAACATGTTGTTTTTCTTCTTTCTACCCACAATCTTGCTGCTGTAGACTGTAAATTTCCCCAGTGTGGGACAAATAAACGATATCTTATCTGATCTTATCTTTAAAAAAATGCATGTTGCATTTATGAAATCAATGAGCTGCTACAAAAAACATGGAATTTGTATTTCTGTTTGTAACAAAAATATTCCAAACTCGGGGGAAAAACGACGTTTGGTTGAGGCTTACTTTCAAATTAAAGAACCAATGTCCATTTGAGTGCACCCTGTATTCATAAAATGAAAGCCAAACTTATATGATCCAAAGGGAGCCAACCAAAAATGGCGTCTGTGTCTGTGTCTGTCTTCCGTCACTATTATATCAACTGTACTTTCGGTTGTGTGCAAAGGTGTCAACCTGATTCGAACATGCACTTGCCAACTAACTTTACCCATCAGAAATCAACAGTCAACTGTTTGCTTTCAATACCTTTTTTTCTTGGATTTGTTCATGATGTAACCTACCGGCAGGCAACTTGGTGCCAGCCATTGTGCATTGGAGGCTGCGATACTTATTTTGAGCGACAAAATAAATACCGGTAATAAATCAATAAAACGTTTTTGGTTTAATATCACGAGAAGACCATTGTTGTCAAATTAAGACGTACATTTGTAACAGGAAGCCACAACATGAAGATCAAAGAGCTCAATCCGGATTGCCAACCCCTGGTATACATGGTGTTGAAAAGCATGTTATGATTTTGAAACCCACCGTGAAATTATTATCTGAACCGTCCACGCAGTAGTACAGACTGCTGTTGGCCTGGAACAAAAAAAGTCCCGTAGATCGGTGGTAGTCATAGGATGTGATGCCTGACACCCCTAAGCGCTTCCTCTCTCGCAGCAGCTCCTCCTCTCTTGAGAAAATGTCTGGGTGAGGGCTGGCCTGAGATGATGGGAGACACGACACACTCATCAACATGATGGCCAAGAAAGAAACTGTTTGTTTTGGCACATAGAACAACAAAAGAAAACATTGCCACAATATATTCAGTGGCATGAATTCACAATTGATTCCAATAAAATACTGTAGCTTGATGTCTTAATTGCACAGGTGAGTACAATATGTTGTATCCTCCTAAAAATGTTGGGTTAAAAGCAACCTGATAAGGATAACATGGTCGAAAAGGAAGCGAGTGCCTTCACAGGATCATGAGCAGTGAGTGATTCAAATCAAGTACCAGTAAATAACTTTAAAGTATTCCATCCCTGATTTTAGGAATTAAGCACATTTAAAATTACAATTTTTTTCCAGCTGATACCTGATTGTGTTGTCCTGATCAGAAATCACCCATGATTTCTGATCAGGACAACACCAGTTGGTACATAGAACAAAAGAATGGAAAAGAAAAGTCAAACACCCGGTGTTGATTAAATGACCAGTCATCCCATACATTGTGTTCTTACCGTGCATCTTCAAAATAATTCATTATTCTACGATGACTACTGAGGTAATTATTACTAAAATAAGGATATCGAAAGAAAAACATACAAACCTGAAAGTGATCCAGCAGAGGTTTCCATGACAGAATGAGAAGGACATCTTTGTGTACCTTCTTGGGAATGTCAGAGTACAGTAAGGCGTTATCCCTTTTGCGGTAAGGCGTACCTGTGAGATGAGGGAACAAAGCAAGTTTATAATCTTGCCACCGGATGTGCTGGTGAGCCCAATGGCTCGGACGTAGCACCTAAACTACCTAAAAGTTTGGCCCGCGAGCCATTTGGAGCCCATCATACATTTCTTAACGCCCTGCGGCATATACCAAAAAAAAAAATGGGGGTAGTGTGAAAAGTACGGGCATTGAAAAAGTGTAGGGTTTACAAGATATCATCCTACATACAGGTACATACATACAACATCACTGACAAGTACTAACTAATACATATTTGTTTTATATATAGTTTTTACAGATATACAAAGACGCATTTCAAACTTAAAACAGTCAAAACATTTCTCTTCATAATGCCCTGTTCGATAAAGATAATTCCGCTTCAGAGGCAAAAATGGTTTGCTCCCTTTTCTGCTCAGTGTCAAGGTTAGATTTGTGAACACATCCTGCAGAAAAAGTCATTTTAAAAATGCATTCACTCACAACAAATTGCTTATTTTGGTTCTGAATGTCAAGATGTGATTTGGGCGGGGTGGAACTATTTGAGTGAGATAAAGGGACGAGTGGCACCCAGATTTGTCTTAAAACATTTAACGAAAGCTGTGATGTAGCAGTTTTTCAAACCAAAAATATCGCATTAAAAAATTTGCTTGATGGATTTTAGCACGTTTCATACGAAAAAATGCCAATGTGCTGTAGTTCTTACAGATTCTTACATTTTTCTGTATGTGGCCGTCTGAGCTAGAAAAAATTGGACACCCAACCCTAAACGCTCAAATCCATTCACTTTTCAGTTCTTTTTGCAACTTGTCACGTTATCGCCTCTGCTTGAGGAAGACAAGTTATTCCAACAATCTTTTTGGGCCCTGGCTTTTCTTTGATCCATCTTACCGAGGTAATAGAGCCGATGGGAATGTGTGTTGGGTTCCCCCTTCTGGAGAAACAGGAAGTCATATGGCGCCTTGTTGACGAGAAAGCCTATGTTCTTGCGTCCGTCGTGAATGATTTTACGCAGACCAACCCACGTGTGCTTTTGCACCTGAAAGTGGGTTGAAGTCACATCCTCCATCTCCACAACTTCTGTGCTGTCAGAGAGCTCGTCAAACACCGGCATGCCTGCCAGTGCCTCTCTAATGCTGTGGACACACATTCAAATTTCAAGCAGAGATTAAGTGAAAAAGAGAATTTTACGCAGAGATTTGACGCAGACACAAGTAGAACCTCCAAACTCAAATGCTTCAGAAGAACATTCTGGGAAATCTCGACCATAGAAAAGTCACCTCACAAAGTACAAACTTGGTTATTATAGTTAGAAAATGATTAATATTAAAATGAACACATTCCATTAATGAAATAAAATAAAAATTTAAATCTTTAAAAAAACTAATTGAAAACACATTACATTTATAAAACTATGCCCTTCATCTTTCATCTTTGTCAATTAATCATACATGTACTTTCGGATTTCATTTTAAATGTATTTAAGTACAGTATTGCTGTTGTACGTCCGCACAGAAGAAGGGAGGTCAGACAGTCATTTGAGAATTGTAGTTTACCTTTACTTAACCTTTGAAAACAAACTCAAAGCATTTTTGAAAAAATAAAAACAAATAAAACTAATTTAAAAACTAATTAAAGGTAACTGAAATGAAACAACAAAAGTCAAAACCAGGCGGCTTAGTGGTCTACTGGTTAGCACGTCCGCCTCACAGAGCAGAGGTGCAGGGTTTAATTCCGGCTCCGGCCTTCCGGTGTGAAGTTTGCATGTTCTCCCCATGCCTGCGTGGGTTTTCTCTGGCGAATCCGGTTTCCTCACGCATTCCAAAAACATGCATGGGAGGTTGATGGAACACTCTAAATTGTCCCTAGGTGTGAGTGGGAATGGTTGTTTGTCTATGTGTGATTGTGTACACTGTGATTGACGGGCAACCGGTTCAGGGTATTCCACGCCTACCGCCCCAAGACAGCTGTGATAGGCTCCGGCATGCCTGTGAACCTTTTGAGGATAAGCGGATAAACTAAAAGATGGATGAAAAAACAAAAAAAAAAACATCATTGAATAATTCAAGACGATTATATCTGTGGTTCAACAGTTCTGCGAGATGTCAGCAAATCTCTTGGAACTTTAGCTCGGTGGTCATTACTAGGATCTTTTTCTTAGGCTTTTTGTAATGCCACAGGTCCAACACAGAAAGGGTAATACTGACTTCAAAACAACAAAGGAAAGAGTCTGGCTGCTCATTAACAGTCCATACCTATTAAGTAAACAGAAAACAAATGATGTGTTAACTCGTGTATTAATTCCAGCAATACCTGTAAATTGTCAATTTGTGATTTTGTGACATTTTACTGTTCCTTCTCTATTATTTATCTGTTAGTTATCATTAAAGTGTGAGTCATTTATTTTTGTTTTAATTAGTGCTGGGCTATATGGAAAAAAATCTTCCCGGACATTTTATATGGCGATAACATTAAACCATGATACATTGTCAGCTATTCTCTAAAAATAAAATACTAAATACTACACAGAAGTGATGGGAAAATGACCCTTGAATTTTGCTTCATGAACCAGTTGTATTTTTGACTCCTCCAGATGGCACTGTTGGTTTAAATAAAGAAGTTTGAGAAATAGTGAGTCAGTGTACTTTCAGCCCAATGTTCAACAGAGTGCCATCTAAAGGAGTCAAAAAATACAACTGGTTCATGAACCAAATTTGAAGCTTCATTTTCGTATCAGTACAACACACCAAGACCGCTTACCTTTTCTCACTTTATTTTGAAGTGACATTAAACAGACCCTATGAAATGAGAAACGCATGCAGTGGTTTTGCTGCTGCTATGTAAAATCATCATCAGATGCAAACAGGTGCGACTCTTCTTTATATGTTTTGTTGAGGTTCAAAATGCAAACTGCTTTGCTTGTGTAGTTTGAAGGTGTACCCAGCATGCCTTGAGAACATTTTAAAAAGTAGTTATTAGAGCTGTCAGTTTCGCGCATTTTTATTGCCATTAATTTAAATTAATTTTAACGGGATTACTGTAATTTTTTTCTCACGAGATTAACGCGGCACACGTCACAGAGGATGTTATGTTGCTCTATAAATAAACCAGAAACAAAACAACAAGCACGCTGCATAGGTCCACGCACGTTTGTTTTGCCAGCCACGGCAGCGCGAGACACCGAAAACCGATACTTAAAGAGATTATGAATGGAAAGTTTACTTTTAAAAAGTTGACAGATTGTTCCACTGAAAAACCCCAAATTACCTGTATCATACAGGTATACGATGTATGCCATTGACGCAATTGTTACTTGTTTGGAACTATTTTGTGTGGAAGGTTACAGTGTTCCGTGTCCATATAAATAGAGCGGGTGGAGCTTCTCTGTGTTCGTCTGACAGTGACGGTGAAGTTCAGTGGTGCAGTGGTAGCGACCTAGCAAAAATACAACGTCTTCAGTGTTATCATTGAACCAAGTGTAGTCATCCGAAATTATGTCTACACAAAACCGTAGAGAGACTTGCGCGCAAGGACCAACAGAATCAAGATAGCCTGACTGCTGTGTTCAAAGCAAACTTAAGAAAAACAAAGTATGCAACCATGGCTTAAATCCACTATAGGCTGAGTACTAGTTTACCTTAGATGTGCACTTTATAATGTTATATTGCTCTGTTTTGATTCCATAAAAAGAGCTGTAAAGAGC
Source organism: Hippocampus zosterae (assembly GCF_025434085.1). NCBI lineage: Eukaryota > Metazoa > Chordata > Actinopteri > Syngnathiformes > Syngnathidae > Hippocampus > Hippocampus zosterae. Next base: position 9,749,378 of record NC_067458.1, on the reverse strand, counting down.
TGTTGTGTGACAAAATATATTTTTCACTGTTTTTGATGGACAGTAATATTGTGTGAGCGATTATGTGTGAATAATTGCTCCAAGTGAAAAATGTTCATGTAAAATTGAAAATCGAAATTATTTCAGTAAATATTTGCATTTTGCACTGTAAATTTCCCCAGTGTGTGTGCAAATAAAGGATATCTTAAAACTGATTCATGATTCCATGTTGATGAGAGCATTAAAATGGGGAAAAAATAGGACAAAAAAATATAAAAGGAAATTCTGAAACGATAAAAAATGCGTGAGTAATCTCGATTAATTTTTAGTGAGTTTGAGTTCATTATAACAGTTGCATTTTTAATTAGATTAAATATTTTAATCATTTGACAGCTCTAGTAGTTATTAATAATTACGGGTTTGTTGTTACTTATTCTTTCCCAAAGCAGTAGTATTCATTATTTGCACACACACACCTCGCTATTTCCTAATTTTCAATGACTCTTAGATTTAATTTTGCACCTTAATGTGTTAACTATGATTCACTTCTTCAAATTGTTGTTCAGTAGCAGCTGTGTTGCATAGAATGGCGCAGTGAAAGCATTTGTCCGTCAAATCAGGCAGATATCTGATAGCTGTAAATTTCCCCAGTGTGGGACAAATAAAGGATATCTTAATCTTATATGCTGCAGTTTGCTGCAGATGACATATGATGATAGGCATGATAGTAGAAGAATGACACGAGTCATCATCATGTCGTCCAGCTCTAGTTTTAATATAGAATGGTTATCTTTGTACTTTAACTAAGATACAATATTTAAAAACATTAACATTATTACTTCAAATAGTTCATAATATCAATAAAGATAACAGGTGATAAAGGTTTTATGATGGTTCAACTTTGAAGGGTTCCACTAATAACAAAGGAAACAAATGTAGGCTGATGAAATGACAAATGTTCCATACATGCCCTGGCTGTCTTCTTTCTTGTCTTCAGTTTTCAGCCTCTTAAAGTGCATGAACTGCTCGATGGCCTTGAACCAGATTTGGATCCCTAGAAAAAAAAAGATGATGAAGGAACACAGGATTAAAAAATAAATAAGGAAAATAAACTCAATTCAAATAAAATAAAATATATGTTAAAACCACCAGCATGACAAGAACCTGGTCTTACTGAAACATTATACAGAACCTATCTGTTCTAATCTAAGCTCACATGCATTCGACAGGTAAACCGTTTCCGTTACTGTGGTGATGGGTCCATTCAGAAAAGATGTCCGCATGCCGCTTCATTGTGGCGCCGCTATTCTTCAGCATAACTCTGCCCAAAGTCCACAGCAAGGTGATCTTGCTTTAGTGTCCGACTCTGTGTGACTGCTGTATGACAGCGACACTTCCATGTCTGTGTCAGTACTCTGGCAAATGTAACACACTCACTCCACATTTTACGAAGCACTGTATACTGCCAACTGTTCAGCACCTTAGGACTGGTCGTATATACAAATTCCAACTAGAGGTCACTCCCATAACAAGCAATTTATGTGTTATTAGGTATTTTAAAAACATGATTTAGCATTGTTGGAAGAAATAGATCTTCAATCCTGTTCCAAGAGGGCAAGTGTCTTGTATGTTTTCATCTCTGCTTGCTGCAAGACACCAGAAGCCAGGTCACGATCCTGAACATTTCAACCACTAAACTGAAAACTGAAACATGATATTCACAAAGTACGTCAGGATTCAATGCGAGTGAAATCCAGAGGACAAAAGCCATATTCACATGCAATGCAGTGTTTATGCTGAGGACGGCGCTAGACTGACGTGTTTTTTTTGTCCCAAACTAAAGATGACATCAAATATGCAATTTGTGGTCATGAAGTTGTGAAAAATAACCAGTTTACGAAACAAACAAAAAAAATACGATTGTCTTCATATTCTTAAATATTCAGTTAATATCGTAAAATAATAACATATTTATATTTAGAAAGCTTCAGACCCGAGGACGCTTATGATAGTACGACCATTGTCAAGCGTACTACCGCTACTAGTACCGGTAAGTTTACTTCGCAAGTTTAAGAAAAAGCCAAACTTTATGAACAATCCGCAGTGGCATTAAATTTGGAAACAAACATTACTCACCTATGCTGCTTATCAGTAATATGTGCAGTTTGAGTAGTTTACATTTAACCAAGAACATTTTGTTGTAAAATAAATGATTAAATGTGAAACGACTTTAACTGATACGTATTAATTACCTCCTAACCCGTTCAGTATACAAAGGCATTGTGGAAGCAACGAATGCCCCACCGTGCGGTTTAACTCCACACCGTCCCCATCAGTAGTTATCAATGACAAGCAATAAAAACATATTCAAATTTGCCAAAAACATCGGGCAATTGTGTCAAGTGCCTATAAATATGCCTGATGGGCCTATTCTCAGCTAGCTACGACATGCTACCTCACGACTCTACCAAAACACAACTTAAAAGAAAGTTGTAAACCCTGAAACACATTTGGGATTTTTGGTCGCGCGCGTACTGACCTTGTTTGACTTTATCCTGATCCAAGTTGATCTCTGTAACTAACTTCCAAGTGGGCAGGAAGTTCGCTGCAGTGACATGACAGAAAATCGTAGTCGTCACCTGATTCGAAATACCCGGAAGACGAGACCGGAAAGGAACACTCGTCGAACCTCTCCACTTTGGATGAAAAGAATCACTACCATATTAATGCTTGCATTCATTCCCTTTTGAATGTTCTTTAATACTAGGTTCAGTCATATTGTACTGTATGTAACTGAGTGTGGGCGGGCCTAATAGCAGCTCTTGAACGAGTGTTCTTTTAGCTCTCATGTTCATAAAACGTGCATCAGCGACTGTCATTCGTAATCGGATACAAGGGCATTACAATGTTATATTGTTATGTATGTATGAATAAACTGAATTCATATGAGTAGCAGTGGTTCTTTCAAGAAATCACATCCTTAAAACTTTTTTTAATAAGTTGCCCTTTTTGCATAAGTGCAAAACGCACCCAAAACAGCCACCTGAGGGAAGTCTGTCTTTAAATAAAAACAAAACAAGCAAAGTGTACATTTTAGTACAAAATTCATTTTTTTTAAAAACTGCACAGTTTGTGTATAATATATATCTATAATCTCAATCTCAAACAAACTTGAAAGGCTCAGAAAGTAAACAATAGTGACCAAATAAAAACAATTTCCCTAGAATTTAAAGTTAGGGAAATGCAAAACCCTGTTTTCATTTGTGTCAACCATAAATATACATATTTATATGCAAGTCTCTTTCCATATAGTCTATGTGCTCGTGTTTGACGCGACAATCAAAATTATTGCAAAGTAGTTTTAGGTCTACTATAAAACATTATTGGACATAACAGCATCTTTGAATTTCATCATGAATTTTCCATAAATTAGGTTAAAAAAAATATTTGTACAACTCTTGAACAAACGAAGACCTACTATCTTGCAGGTTTCCATTTCACAATTCGCATTCAAAATAATCCAAAAGGACATTCCAACACATGAGTTTCCCTGACTTCACCTCCTGCCCCCCCCCCCCCACCCCCAGATTATTTTTGTGGGAAATTTTACATAACATCCCTGTCCCAAACTGACAGTCAACGTCGATATGGGTGGAAGCCTTGTACGTTGTGGTTCTGCCCTCTACCAAATGCGGTGGCGGCAGGCTGTGGAGCTGCAATGGGCTGCGCTGAGCCATACGAGGCCGTTGTCTGACTCGGGTCTGCAAAGGTGTGGCTGAATGCAGTCAGGTCCTGAGCGTAGCCTGTGGTGGGCGAGAAGGATTGAGGTGACAATAAAAATCAATTTATCACTGACAATTACTAAGCATGTAAAATAGCCATCCATCCATTCTCTGTACCACTTATCTTCACAAGGTTTTAGCCATCTCAGGGGGTCAGCCATTGGGCCATTTTATGTCAACTGAAAATACATGTCCGTTGCTCATGGGTCAGGAAACAACCAATCACAGCTCACTTGTTTTCTGAAGCTGGGCCATGATAGGTTGTTATCAGAGCAACTGTGATGCCATTTTCACTCAACAACGGCAAGTGGCAAAATGGCTGCCCCCGAGCTTGACAAAACGGGTGGATTTTACTGTTCAATTCCCATTCCACAAACGCTATATTACCAGTAATCATAATACAGCATTCAGACTAGTGCGGCTTCATAGAACATACACTATTCTTGGAAAGAAAAAATTGGGGTTGACTTCCTCTTAAATAACAGTTCATCAGAATGTGAACAAGATTGGCACCCTCGCCACTTCTCTATTCTCCCTGGTATTTTGCATACTCCTCAGCATGTCCAGTTAAGTAATTAATGGCTGATTTCTTGCGCACTGCAACTTTGTCTGTTTAAGACATGTTGGACTGTGCGCTCAACCAAAAAACATTCAGGTCTACTGTTTTGCATGAAATTGTCTTTTCCTGTCGCCAACCTTTCTCTTCACTGGGTGACAGAATAGCTTTCCTTTCACTTGGTGTCATTCTGAATTATGTTTCACTAAAAGCTATTGTAAGTCTCAGCTTTGGTAGCCCGTGAGTAATTAAAAAAGAAAATAAACACACGCAAATCACAGGTGAAACACACAACCTCCACATGAGAAGATCAGGGCCGAGATTTAAACTGACATTCACAACTGTAGTAGATGTGCTAACCACTCTTCACAGTGCTGCCCTTCATATAAAATATAATGTACAATTTGGAGGGCACGCCCACACCCACAGCCACCCACCCGCACACACAGGGTATAAAAATGTCATACCCTGGGCAACACTTATTCCAACAGTATTACATCAAAAGACAGTACTTAATAGCTTTCATGTCTTGATCTGTTTTAGTTTTCAGCTCCAGATGGAGTGGAGTGTGTTCATTCCAGCAATGCAGCCGATTTGCATTGTAATCAACTCCTACTTAAGGACCGCTTTGCTGTCAAGTCTGTCAGATTATTTTCCTTGCTCACGCTCCACATACCAAGTGAAGTTCGTGTTCTCCGTTTTTGCCCTAGTCTTATTTCGTTATTGTTTAAAGTTGCAAAGTTATAGCGAAGTTTGTTTTGTCAAGTCAAGTTAACTGTATTTATAGAGCACTTTCAAACAGCCATCGCTGCATACAAAGTGCTGTACATGGAGCAATTTAACACATACAATAAACAGTAAAACAAATCGTCAATAAAGCACCAAACAGTAAAACCAAGAACAAATCTAAGTCATGCCAAAGAATACAAGTGAGTTTTGAGGAGGGTTTTGAAGATAGGCAGCGAGGAGGCTTGCCGAATGTTCAGTGGGAGGTCATTCCAGAGAGAGGGACCAGCAACAGAAAAGGCTCGATCCCCTCTGAGCCTCAGTTTAGTTCTTGGTACTTCTAATAATGTCTGGTCCACAGACCTCAGGCGCCGGGCAGGTGTGTAGGGGCGGATGAGCTCAGAGAGGTAAGGTGGTGCGAGATTATTCAGAGATTTGAAAACAAAGAGGAGGATCTTGAAAATAACTCTAAAATGAATGGGGAGCCAGTGAAGGGATGCCAGAGTAGGAGTTATGTGCTCCCTCTTACAAGTACCAGTCAAGAGCAAAAAATACTAAACATAAATAATAAATACAAAAAATACTAGCTGGAATGGGGAGTGGCATAAACTAATACAATAGAGAAAAAACACATTTTGATCCTCTCATTTGAACCACTATAATATGAAGTCAGAAATAAAATGTGAAACTAAAGACCAGTAGATTGTTTCTTTAAACACTTGAAACACTCCAACTATGTGGCAATAGGACGTGGATGGAAAAGTACTGGGTAAACGGTGATACATAAACACAACTGAGTCATGAACCTACTGTATTCCTGACCATTAGATCATCCTTTTTTGTAAGCTGCAAAGCAATGCAGACAAGAAAAAAAAGAATAAAAATAGGAGTTGTCTTGGTATAGTAAAGCAATAGCCACAGAGAGAGACAATACTTTTGAAGATTTGGCAGTAAATTTGATTGTAAATTACGTTCAAATAAGCTCACAACCAATGGCCATGCTTTACCATACTCACAAGAATTTGAATGCTCATGCAAAATCCTTTGCAAAAGAGGCAAAGAACCCGGTTGTAGTGTGAGTACGGACACTACAGTAATGAAGAAATGCTACTTCTGGCGTTGGACAATATGATGCTGGCACCTACCTGCACTACATCCTCCCTGATCATAAGTGTGAGGACGCGTTGGTCCGTAGGAAGAGCGGTCCTGAGGGTAGTTACCCAAGCCTATCAGGGAGACGAGGAGACCACGTTGACTGAACCCTTATACTGGCTGACTCCTTTAATTAGTATCCCTCTTACTATAACTTGACAGAGCTTAACAGTTCTACTCATTTACTGGCTCTACACTTCCATTTGGCGATGAGTCACTTCTCAGTGTCCTTGGGAAGACAAAGTATTTTCATATAACTCTAAAGTCTGCATATCGCCGCTGTCCAGAGGAAATTCCCTGTGTTTAAATAAGATTCACATTTGCTCACAAATTGACCAATACGATTGTCGTTTTTTATTTTCAGACATTACCGAATTAAAAATGTTGATAACAGTGTGGAAAGAGATTGATTTACATTGGACACTTGAAATACAAGAAGTGTCATATAACTTCACCTTTTATCATTCTTGGAGTACAGTGGCTTGCACAAAGTATTCAACCACCTTAAACCTTTTGACATTTGCCAGATTTCAGGCTTCAAACAAATATATAAAATTTAGATTTTAGTTTTTGAAAGAATCAACACGAAGTGGTACAATCTTGAACAAAATTCATTCAATATTTTACTTTTTTTTTTTTTATTAAAAGCGGGGCATTCCAAATTATTTAGCTCCCCTAAGTTCATATTTTGTAAAAACAATGTTTGCTGCGATTACAGCTGCAAGTGTTTTGGGGTATGTCTCAATCAGTTTTGCAGATCAAGAGACTACATTTATTGCTGATTATTCCTTGCAAACAGCTCGAGCTCAGTAAGGTGAGATGGAGAGCAGCAGTTTTCTGATTTTTGCACAGATTTTAAATTGGATTCAGGTCTGGACTTGGCCATTCCAACACTTGAATGTTTAATTTTGTCCCATTAGAATCGTTGCCTGCATTCCAGTCTCTGGTCTTTTGCAGACTCCATGAGGTTTTCTTCCAAAATGGCCAGGTATGGCTCCATCCGCCATCACTGTCCCTGCTCATGAAAAGCAGCCCGTGATCAGGGTGATGTGCAGATTTTTCCCCCAAAAAACATTTTGGTCTTATCTGACCAAAGCACCTTCTTCCACGTGTTGTACATCTCCCAGGTGGCTTCAAATGAGACTTTTTATCAATTTCTTTGAGAATTGGCTTTATGCTTGCCACTCTTGCATTAAGGCCAGTTTTGTGCAGTGTCCGAGTTGTACAGGATAACAAGAGTCTCCCACCTCAGCTGTGGACATCTACAGTTCATCCAGAGGGATTGTGTGCCTCTTGGCTAAATCTGTGATCAGTGCTCCCCTTGTTCAGGCTGAAAGTTTAGAAGGAAGCCCAGCTCTCGGTAGGTTTGCAGTGGTGGTCTCATGCACACGTTCAAAAATCCTCCCGAATCCCCCGAGTTACTTGGCTGCACTGACAGTCACATGGATGAATTCTACCACGTTGCAAGTTTTTGTTTCTTAAATAAAAGGTTAAAAATATTGTATCAACTTCATTCCATTATACGACTGTGTCACACTTTGTGTTGAATCGTCACCAAAAACCTTTTATTTCTTTATGTCGAACGCCTGGAATGTGACAAAAGGTCAAAAAGTTCAAAAGGGGCTGAATATTTATGAAAGTCACTTTATGTTGTCTCAAGAAAAGTCTGGATGTTTCTAGATCTAGACCCAGTAAATATAGTTGGGTTATATCCACCTTATTTCTGTTGTCGCTCATGGTGAAACGATTATGTGCACTTCCTGTAGGACACCGGAAGTAGAATTTTGGTATGAACTCAATTCCAATGAAGTTGGAATTTTGTGTTTGACAAATTAAAAACAGAATACAATGATTTGCAAATCATACTCAACCTATTTAATCGAATACACTGCAAAGATATTTCATGTTCAAATTGATCAATTCTTAGCAAATAATCATTAAGTTTAAATTTTATTCTTGCAACAAGTTCCGCTAAAAGCTGAGACAGCTGGCAAAAAACGACTGAGAAAGTTGAGAAATGCTCATCAAAAACCTGTTTGGAACATCCCACAGGTAAATGGGCTAACTGGGAACAAGTGGGTGCCATGATTGGGTATTAAATGAGCTTCCCTGAATTGCACAGTTACACAACCAAAGACGGTTCACCTCTTTGTGAATAACTGCGTGAGAAAATACTCGAGGAGTTTAAGGATCATTTTCCACAACATACAATTGCCAGGCACGTTTTTGTTGTTGTTGATGTGTTTTCTTGCAATGTAATGATTTTGGAGATGTGCGGATTCTGCCCGACAGCGATGATTTGCATGTTATTTGCTGAACCGGTTGTCTGCCTCTACTGTCACACCAACTTGGTCTTCTGAAATATGCAAAGAAAAAACAATGCCATGCAACTTTTGCACGCTACACCAACCCTCTAAATGAATATCAGGTGAAGAGAGTAATTGACTGAAATATTTCGTAGTTCAATGTTGCATTGAAGGAGTAAGTCAAAGGTTGCAGACAATGTTATACTGCAAGTGCCAAGGCAAAACTTTTCATCCAATCAAATGTGACGTGAATTTTTACAGAAACAAATATTGCTGTAAAAAACAATGTGAGGGATCACTGGGAAAAATCTATTGGCATGTAGGGGACGCTTACTGTTACAGCTCTGATTTTAATGATGAATATGCACAAGCCATTTTTCTTGAACCTCGTCTCATTCTACCAGAGATGTCTAAAACAAATGAGCTGGCATTTAGCCAGTCAAAAGACAAATTTTAGGGTAAACTCCAGACAGAGCCAAGTCATCAGATCTCAGAAAATGTTGTATGCATCTTTTCCTTTATAATTGACTCTTAAGTGACAAGTGGAAAAGATGAACCATACCATGGATGTTATGCTCTGAACAAGATAATAAACTTAATTCTGCAGGCTAACAAAATAATCTGGAAAAGTTGCAACTAAGCAGTGCCAATTTGTTTGCACTTGGCCATTTTGTTAAGGCTTGTGAAAGATCTGGGATTGGCAATTGGCCAGAAAACAAATGTGATTGGTGCACCCCTAGTTGAAAGACATTTAAGCATGCTTAACTCCAGATGGTTTCATAATGGTATTGTGTATGACAATCGTGCCAAGACCGAGAATGGAAATCAACAAGGCCCTCAAAAAGGAAATGGAATGCTCAGGAGGAAATAGCTAGAAGGCATAAGGACTTCTACTAAGCTTTATGAAGCAATCTGTCAAGAATGAAATAAATGCTAAAACAACAAGCATTGCGAGGCAGGATGATCTAATTTAAACTAACACCTACCAAACTTTTATGCCCTGCTGGAGGGACCCGATACAAATGACAGCCACTTCACAGCTCAGGTGGTTTTGGGTTTCATGTAAGAAGCATGTAGGCCGTTTAACAAATGATTTCAACAGCAAGCAAGCTCTGTGTTAACGCCGTCAACAATGCATTTGCATTAAAAGAAATTCCCGTCCTGACCAAAAACGATCTAGTAACACGGTGTGTGCTTAGATGTATCAAAAAATGAAATAGGAAAGAAAGGCCTATGGAAGAGTAAACAACCACAACACTGCTTACCATATTGGCTATACGGAAAGTCAGGCTGCCCAGATGAAGCTTTGCTCAAGTCCTGAGTTGGTGTAGTGGTAGGAGCAAAGCCCAATGTTGCAGTTCCTGGAGTAGTAGGTGGAGGGGGAACCTGCTGAACATACTGTTCTGCTTGAGGAGTGCCAAAACTGTAACCTGTTACACAATAAAATGATCATCTTAATTACTTTTCTCTAATCATACTTTATCTCTCAAACCTTGCTGGCTTCTTTCAAGGCACACCTCCCATCAAGCTCTACACGGCTTCCTGTATTACTTGAATGAGATGGTGCAGATGGTGTGTGATTCTTGATCTAGACATTTGTGCTTTTATTAGAGCTGCGAAATTATTTTGAATGTCAAGACCAACCTAAACAATCCACATTTAAGGATATTATTTTTCTAAATTTTGATGAAGAACATGATGGCAGCGGCATGGCTAAACAAAAGACGAAGGATCACCTATGATCAACACTCACTACGATCTAATATTTCCAACGATGCCGAGGTATGGTGGCTTATTAAGCCCCCCAAAAAAAATCACTCATATCCTGTATTTGGTGGTTGGACAAATATGAATGGCAATGTATCCACATGCATCACAGAACGTGATGGGACTCAGCGTCCTATCTGGATGATTTGTCATGCCAAGTTGAGCAACTCTAGTCGAGCACCGGCAAAACTGAACTGAACTTCTTGAATTTCAATATTTCAGTAATGAATGTGCATCTGAACTGTTTGGATTCGGTACCTTCAGAAACGACTTTTAGTTTTGTTCAGTGTATAATTAAAACTACTGTATTCCGAGACAATTGAGCATTTGTTTGCAATGAGCGTGTTAGCGTCACTCACCAAATTGAGGTGCTGTACTGAAGCCCTGCGGAGGGTAGCCCTGAGGTGCAGCAAAGCTGCCCGCTGGGGTGGTGACCAGGAATGCACTAAAAGGTGAAGGCGGTTGTGTGGGGGTCCCCCGGCCTGCTGTTAATGGTGGTCCATAACCACCTGCTCAATTAGAGAACACAATTTCTTGAACACACTTCTTATCAATTGAACCATGTGTGCTATGCCAGTTAACAATTACGACTACTGGCATAACATGTTCGTAAATAATTACAATATGCATGGTATCCAGTTTGTTTTGGCTCAGAATATGGTAGATGTGACATCTTTGTCTTTGACAATGTGATTAACTATGAAGCCAACACTTTTGAGTCAAATCTGTAAAATTATGGTCTCCGTCAATCACAAATTGCATTTAAATGGTTCATTATTTCACCGTAGCCACATAAGATAAAAATAAGAAGTACAAAGCCACAGTGTGCAAACACTTGATTTGGAGTAATTTTGCTATCATACAGCAAAACTGATTTTATTTCACGTCATTACGTGGATAAAACATAAGTCCTGTTTGGTTGGCTGTTGTAGGAAAGGCGAGGTCGAGAGCCTACCTATTGGTTGGCCAGTCGTGGATACCCAAATGCCTTCAGGGACAAAATAACACAGTGATTTAGACAAAGGAAAAACATGGAAAGAAGAGGCTTGTTCAAAATCCAGTTGAGCTTTGAAACTGACTCATACTCTAGAACATTTTCACAGAAGGTAGCTTTTACTCAAAGAACTAATAACACCTATTGTTTCTTTGCACTCACCTTGTGGCCCGTAAGGCTGTTGCCAAGCCTGGGCAGGCTGTGCTGGCCAACCATTAGCTGCACTCAAGATGCTCCTGGGTGCCCACTGGCCTGGGCCGAGCTGGCCAGGAGCTTTATTGTCACGGGGTTCTGCCTTCTTGACTTCAACCTGGACAAAGGACAAGGCGGGGATACAATTTGGTAATACCAAAAAATGGCCCATGAAGTCTCCCACCTAGTAAGACGTGTCCTAGCCCGAATTTTAAGACATTTATATTGTTTGGTGGCCAATTTCAAAAGCTTCACTTTAGGACAATAGCATGGGTTGAATGTCTAAATCCAAATTTGGGGGTAACCAGGAGACAAGTACAGCTATGTGTATCAGGTACTACAAACCCCCAAAAAGTTTTTAAAATGTAAGCGCGTCTTGACCTGAACATTTAATGTAACTGAGAAACATATATACATATATATATATCTTTTTTTTGTTAGTTCAATAAACTGCCTTCTACAAAACAGAGAATACTAATGTAAAATTACAACTTACCTTTCTTCATCTAATGCATACAAAGAAATCTCAATTTATTCTAATTGGAATACTTTTTAAGGGGAATGGACGTAGAGAGAAAATTGTATTTCAGTTCTAAAAGAATACAAGGTAAACATGCAGAAAGAACAAATGAACATTTCTCAGTATAAAATTGAATGTTCATACTGTGTCAAAAGGTGCAATATGGTCAAAAGGTAACATGACACATTAAACTCATCTCTGTTCCATTTGTTACTTGACACTGATAGTTCACCAACCATATAATCTACTTGGAATCTACGCATGTACAGTATTTTGAATGGCCCAAATCAGAGACGCATTTTCAATTGGAAAAAAACTGGGTGACAAGGCACAGCTACAAACAGTTAACCAGCTCAAAGAAATGGGCAGAGACTAGGGGGAGCCAACCAGAAATAGACTGAGGGGTTGAGTTATTAGGGTCACCTTGCAGGAAGAAAATGAATCAAAAATTCCACCCAGCTTTAAGGTGTGGCTGGCAACCCCAGCTTCCTCTCTTTTTTTTCTCCGTCGACCCAATTACACGCACGCATGATAGTGGCCCCACTGCCGCCGGCAGCTACCAGAGCGCTTTCTCCCGTGGGCATCACAGCTTCGTGTGATGGATACCATGACTTCTGTAAAGTCCCCAACAACAGAACTGGGATTTGTTCCTCAGTTTGACATGCTCCATTTTCTAATTTTGGAACTCATACCTCCTAAGCTCCCCCAAGTCCCATTGTAAGGTAATGTCAAGTCAAGAACAATGGATTAAGTTGAGCCTTGACACCTGCTGAAAAATCAGGGCAAAGTCACGGGGGTGTCTAACTGGGGAGTTTACAGGTTGAGCTAAATCCATCACCAATGAGATTGGATTCAGCCTAGATATACCTGTAATGTGAAAGTGACCTTTTAATTAAGATATCCTTGGTGCCTTCTGTGAGTCATTAATAAAAATAAATAACAACCAAACAGAGTCAATTGCCACTTTTAAGTGGAAACGGACACAATGGCTTTTATGTTAATAGGGCGTTGCTAATCTAAACTACATTGCTAGGATATACTGTAAACACACTAGTTTTAACATTTCACTCAGATATGGTTCCAGGTGGGTGATGTTTGCCAATATAACAGCAGAAGCCCTAATGTGGGTGCCGGGAGGTGAGAAGACGATCTTAAACATTGCATCATGGTGAATTATTAACTTACTTTCTCCCGGTGCAAAGCTTGCCTAGCACACGCCATGAAGGCAACATTTTTATCGTCTTTTTTCTCAACTGTGATTTAGGAGAGCTGCAGAATGTTTTTGTCAGGCGGATGGACACAGTATGGAGATTCTTTGATTGAGGTCACCGAGTTGTTGTTGTTTTTTTTTTTTTTTAAGTAAAAGAAGACATGTTGCCTTGGAAGTGACCTGACAACCAAAAATAAAAAATAATTTTTAAAAAAACAGAACTGATTAGACCAATCCTTTAGATGAATTAAATTTTGCGATTCAGTGGGCTGCGAATGATTTTTTTTTTCTTCCAATTATGTATGCTGAGAAATGCATTTATACATGAACATGCAGATTTTGTTCTACCGTTGAATTACTTTTGAGGATAAAATTACATCAAACAACCTAAAGGAGTGGTCATTTAGAAACAGAGCCTTAGACGACAAGATCTGAAGTACCAAAATACAGCACTTGTCAGTGTAGAGAACTTGCTTTTGTGTTGAGCATGAAACCAATTCGCCTAACTGTACGGTCGAACTTGGAAATTGACCAAATGCATTAGCATTTGTACGTCACCGCATCACATTGTATTGTAAGATGAAGTCAGTCGCCTAAGCCTCTGTTTTATCTGAAGGTTAAAATAAAACTACAACTACACACTTTTTTGCCCATGATGTCGTGAAAATGCATGTTGACAGCCTGGTCCACCGATTGTTCGGCCTCGAAAGTAATAAATCCAAAACCTAGCCAACGACCAAGAGTGAATCAAGGTAGCAGGGGGGGGTTGTGACAACACAAGATGAAGAACAGTATTGGGATTCGGCAGAGTGAGGATCTGTCAAGATTGAGCGAGAGGCTCCTGGGGTTTGGATGACGTCGCACAAGCACCAAGCACACACCGAATCCAAGCCTCTTCAGTCTGGTGGCTTGAAGGGAACATTACTCTGGAACAGTTTGAGAATTAAGTGACATGAATGAAGAATGAAGGAGACATAATAAATATTGGTGAATCTATATCTAAAACTAGCAGAACTACTAAATCGGCTATATTTATGCGGTTTCATCCAAACCCCACCTTGAATTCTCCTGGGTATTTTGCTTTGGAGCACACACTTGTGGCAGCCATTGTTAATGCATTACAAAACTATGAAAAACACAAATTGTCGAATGCCTAAAGCTTTCTCCAAGCTTTCTCAAATTGAATATTTTACTTTTGAGTCAGCCAGGATAAGCAGAAATTGAACAATAAAACACTGCAAATGATAACACAAAGATATAGGCCATGGCTGATCTGCCCAAATGACTTGTGTGTGAAGTTTTCATGGGGCATATACAAAGATCCAGATTATCACACACGCGCGCACACAAAAAAACTAAGTCATAGGAATGTAAGATGCAGGTCTTAAAGCATTAATAGTGCAGAATGACACCCCCATCCCCCAAAAAAGGATGTTATTTGACAAACTAACAGTACTTTTCTGAGTGCCAGTGATCTACTTTAAATTAATTTTCTCTTTGGCAGAACTAGGTTGAGTACCCATCTCTACTTGGGGACCTAACCTGAATCCACTTAAATATCCTAAGAGACAACAAACAGATTTTAGAGACCTCCAGCCAAGCATCCCCAAGCCGTGTGGCCTATTGATATTAATAGCTTCTGTCAGTCCTCAATCAGAAATTAGGACCATGTTATGATCCTAGTTAACCCTTCCAGGGACAGTGGCTACTACAGGAGACAGATTATCATGTTATCAGATTACAGGGTCCAAGACTCATTTTCTTTTGACACTGGACTTGTTGCAATCCTAAATAACGTATTCATTCTGTGCTCTAATACTCTGTAAATCCAATGTATATCTATCTACAGTACATCTACAACATATCTATAGAATGTATATATTCCTTTTTGTTTTAATATTTTTCAATATAAATGCCGTTTCTTGCTCCTGATACATATATTTTACACAAAACGGAAAGTATCTTTGGGCAAACAATAACTGCATTTAGAGGGGTCCTTGTTTGACATCTAACCATTCGAAGCAATATCTAATATGGCAGGGTAAAAAGAAAGAGGACGACTTTGTAAACACCCCAATAACCAATTGAAGGTTTGGGCATTCTCAAAGGTTTGGCCTGTACCTCTGTGGTACCAGTCAATGCACAGTAACCTAAAGGAGAAAAGACAAATCTTAAGAGACACAGTTAATCACATTCAATCAATTCACAGGGAGAAGGGGCACAGAGGAAAAGAAAAATAGAAAGGGCTCACTTACAAAATGACTTAACATTTCTACATATGGTAAAACATAGTATGCCATTTACAGTACGTTTATGTGCAAGAACACTTAACCCGAGACCAAACATTTTCAAGTTACCTTAACAAAGATTGTGCAATGGTGTTAACTGGTGCATTAGATCATGTTAAACGCCAATGACAAACTATTCTGTTTCCCCCAACAGAGAGGAAATGAAGTGAAGGAGGAACAGCAACACAGAACATGTTGTGGGTCACTGGTCGCAGCATCATTGCTATGTAGGACAAATGTAGATGAAACAGATGTGACTGGAGCTCACTGGGCAGGGGGCTGACACCAACATTGCCGATGGCTGGTATGATTCCCAGTGAGGCATTTCTCGCTGAAAGCGTCACGATACATGAATGGATGCAATTCTGTTGTATGTTCTTCTACGTTCAGGTAATTCATAAAGAGGCCTTTTTTGGTAGCAAACACTTAAACCCTTGTACTTGAGAAATGCAAGATCACATTCATCGTTGAGGCCGCTTTTGAAGGTTAAATCCCCCCTTTAGGACTCAAACTGTTCTCAGTGCCTTTTGCATGTTGACCATCTGGCTGCCTCTAATGTCTCCCCTTTCAGTTGATGCTTTGCCACTCAAAGCATCTGCTAACGACTTGGCAGTAACTTTTTGTGTTTCATATTTTTTTTTCTTAAGCTTCTCTCGATTAAAAATATGACTGTTACTCCTAAATTGTGTGTTGTGGAGGTATCCAAACACTGGCATGTGATTTTGACTTTTGACATAGCGTGACATTTTCAATTCGTTAACTGACAGTTGTAGCGGATGCAACAGCGTTAAGCCTGTGCTGCGTGTCTGCTTAAAAACAAAAAAATTTAAACCATTGTTTCTGATACAGTACATTATCTACTGTATTATCGTTCTAAATTTTTTTGGTTAAATTGTATGAATTCTGACAAATAAAGAATAATAAAGTGGTTATCACGTTTACTCAAGATAATGTTAATTGAATTGAAGTGTGCATCTATCTTTTGTCATGGTGAAGGTCATAAAAAATGAAAAATACATGGTTATTAAAGGGTCCAACTGAGAGAGGCTGAGAAGTGTTCTGCGACACCTCTTGATGTTTTCTCTGACTGTAATGACAGAAATCATACTGTCTATTTTGTGAACACTAGGATGACCTCAAATGGGTGCCCACACACAGGAAGTGTGCATGGGCTGCAATGTTTAAAATGAATGTAATTTCCACAGTTGAATGGTCTGTTTCTCTTTGGGCCCAAATAGTTTGTCATTAGATTTAAGATGGTAAGGTATGGATGGAGGGGAGTGGGAGGGGGGGGGGGTTGAAAACGGGATCAGCTTTTACCTCGGGGCCTCTGCTTCTCCGCATCATAGATCATTACCACCTCTGTGACCTTGAATTGGACAAAGGGAAACAAGGGCCATTTACAAAAGCAGACAAGGTGCTTTGTTTACCCAAATCAAGACAAATATCCCTTTGCTCTTTCCCATTCCATGAAATGTGCCGTTTCATTATTTAATGTCACCAAATTGCCAAAGCCAAATAAGCCAAAATGAACTGTTGGTGTAATTGACAATACTCACCACTCCGAACCTATTGAAATAGTCCCTGAGTTCGGGCTCGCCACAGTTATGGGGGATTCCACCTACAAATATCTTCTTTGATTTATTGCTATCGGCTTTGCTGCCCTTCTGAAAGAAAACAAGGAGTGTATGGATTACAGTGTCTGTTAAAGGATCCCTCTGGGAAGGGCCGCTTAGCCATCATCTATTCCGGCGGTGCAGAAGAAATTAGGTTCTCCTCTTGCCCTGGGGTATAATTCTTAACATGTCATGTCAATGCAAACACGAGTCTCCACAGATCAGGGAACACTGCTTTCTCCACTCACTCTCTTCACAATCGCACTGCACTCAAACTGTAAAGGCTCGAGGCTGCTCCTACAAAAAAAAGACTTCAATCAAATACACTGCAAATGATAACATCAGTCTAAACTGAGGCGTAACCCTAAGAGATGAATGTATGAGAGAAAGACATCAGTAATCGGTCGCGGTTATTACGGATGCACCAACAACACTTTTTTCAAAGCAAGAACGTGTACACGTAGTTACATTTGTGTACTCGCCAAGACAGAGTACTACTACTCGTTTGAAAGTACTCTGCAAATACAGTTGATTTTAGTTCAGTTGAGATAATGCCATTATGTATGGCAAAATTGCTATACATCAAAGCTGAATTTCATTTCAATATTGGTCAAAACACAAAACAATGTGGCAATCATGCATTGATTTACTTGACAAACCAATGGTCCAAACTTTTTTTTTTTTTTTAAATACATTTCACCCTTGATTGCTCCCCATCCCAGTTGTGGAATTTGTGGCTTATTAATATTACTACTGTATTAAGAAAATCATCTCAGCATAAACACTGACTCTACGACATAAAAATCTGACTCTCCTTACCCAGCCTTCCTTAGTTCGAGTCTTTTCAGGTTGCATTCCTCGAGGAGTGCATGGCTTCGGGTCAATCTGACATCATAGAGAGCAAATGTTTTAGAATCAATAGTGTGTGTTAAATGTTTTTCACAGTGGCTTAACTGAATAAATGGCTGATGAGATACCGCAGTCGTGATGAATAACACTGGATACAGTTCAGGAAACAAACAGTGTGTTTTTATGCAGTCTGAATTGCAATCTGAACTGCCAAGTTGGTTGATTTGACTTTGAACAGATAAGTCTTGTAGGGCAAACATTGCAAAGAACATGTATACCACCACTTATGTGCCGTTAACAAACATCTCGTTCCTGTGGATAACCAATTACACTGTAACTGGTTATGGCTACGCATTTCTTAAAATATGCACATATACAGTGTTGTTTCATGAGTCTTTTCAGATGAAATACTTACATTTCTGCCATCTAAATTATGTGGCTTTGTCTCCAGCACCGTCCGTACACAATTGGGGTCTTTGAATTTGACAAAACCAAAGCCTCGCGACTGATTAGTTGTTTTGTCCTTCATTATAACACAATCTACCACTTCCCCATATTGTGAAAAGTAGTTTCGCAGGGTTTCTGAGGGAAGAAGATAAAAAAGAAAAGAATGATAAAAACGACACAACAACTAAGCAAATGTGAAATGGTTATGAAAGACATGACTCAGCTCTATTTGTCTCCTGAACATGAGGGGTAGAGGCATACTCTCAACATGTTTAATGAAGTTTGGAAAATACCTTCAGCACAGTTGTGAAAAGGCCATTTAACATCTACTACTTTTATTCGTTGTAATTAAGCAATGTTGTTTTGTTTTTTTAAATCGGTCCATTAAAATATGAAAACGCACAGATGTCATGTATCCAATTCCTAAAGGACTGACCCAACGTCATCTTCCATATCACCAAGCAAACGCCACAACCCTGAGATGCCAGCACACACCCACACAGTCAAAGTGGGCAAGTTACAACAACTGAGGAGTAGGTAATTGCTTTTTTCATTGCTGGGAAGCCCTGCGGACAATGACAAGGGAAGAAGCCGAGTTCCACAGTACTGGGCTTGTGATCTTTATGCAACAGTGCCATTAAGACACACACGTACAAAGTTACACAGTGGTCAAACAAGAAACCACCAGTGAAGAATTGGACACAGGCTAGACTATCTCTGAGGAGGTTGTGTAACTAGACCAAAGTCACATTCAACAAGAGTCATGTAAATCGAGCAAGATTCTAACCACTCATATTTCTCTGATGCATATATATATATATATATATATATATATTATATATAAACACACACACACATATAAATACATCGCTTTTTTGAAAAAGTGACCATGCCTCAGCAAGGCTACATATATCTGTTTCCAATCAGAAGCAGAACAACACAAAGCCAACGTGTACGTGATTGAAACTTTTTTTTGTATTCCTATTTTGATATCGTCTCGTAAACACACGAGCCAGTGGCTTTGACAAGCAGTGACGACAGGAATTTACCTCGCTGAGGCATACTGAGGAAGGCATGCGGTTATTTTAGCCAAAAGCACTGCGCCCCAAAACAGCACGCAATCGCTGTCGCCCTTGTTCGACAACCATTAACCAACTACAGGCGGGACACATTTAAAAGCTATGAGGTGACGGCCATTTACAAAGCAACAGGAGCATAAGGATAAGTATATTAAAGATGGCAGTACCTAAAAACACTCAAGTAATGGAGTTACAAAAACTAAAATAATATAGTTTCAGATTTTTTTTAAACAAAGGACACTGCAGTGTGCTATTGCAGCACGGGTGGATAGGGACCACAGTGCGCTTGAAGGCCACACACCCACACCCAGACCCACACCCAGACCCACACACTCTGTATTCCAATGATGAGCAAGCTCTCTGCAGTATGTGTTATTGTCGCAGTCATTCGAGCACTACCTGAATTAGATTGTAATAAACATCTATTCAATGGAAGTAGTTTTTGAGCTACTACAAATATATTTTAAAAAGCAAGAATAATTATAATAAATGTTCATCTCCGCTTTTGGTTTCAGCAAAAATTTGACGCGGCAATTCCGTATGCTTTCGTTTCACCTTTTCCAGTCCTAATAAGTTAGAACACTATGTCCAGGAGACAAATGGCTGTTTATTCACGACACACTGCATGCAAATTAGCCGATTCTTCTCCAGTTTAAATATGACAGTTGAGATACCTACCTTGTGTGGTGCTCCAGTCCAGCCCACCAACAAATAATTTTCTGAAAGAAAAAAAATATACATACTGGTAATGTATATAAAATGACCATCACAAGTTCACAATCACTGCACATACAAAACTTTCTATCAAATATAGGGATGTCACGATTTTAATTGCATTTGAGTCAGAGTGACCTTAGTTTGAGGACCTGCCAATGCAGAGTCCTGATCCCTCGGAAAAGTATTAAGGAGGGAGGGGTATTGGATGCACTTTTTTTTAACACTATCCCAACATGACACCTCTTATTTGTCTAGTGGAGCAGTGGTTTAAAACAAGTAAACAAGTAGTAAAACAAAGTCTATTTTGGGCGGGGCACATCAGTTTTTCAGGTGCCATATTAAATTTGTTGTGTTTAACGAAGCTCTATCCTTTCTGCGACGTTAAATTCTCAGTTTGCACACATCAAAAGTTGCTTTTGCAATCTCCACTATAAAATACACAAGTGTACAAAAGAGTACACAGTCAGGTACACAAATGCAGACAGCTAAATATGCAAACGTACTGAGTCAAGTACACGGGTGTAAATAGTCAAATACATTATGTGTATGCAGTCAGGTGGACAGGTGTAAAAAGTCAACTACATATGTGTACATGGTCATGTACACTGACAGTTACACTGGCGGAAAGAGTACACATCAGTTACAAAGCTAAACACAACAGTCAGTGTATACTACATGCTCACGTGCACACAATGTATCACATTAGTCAGATACAGAAGTAAAACAGTCAATTACATCCAAGTGCATATAGTCAGGTAAAGAAATGTAAAAATGAAAGTACACACCATCTGTCCAAAGCACACCACAACGACATAAGAGTATACAATCTGGTATGGTGTAAAAAGTCGGGTAAATAGTATAAAGTAGTACATTTGTATGTAAGGGTTGCGACTAATTTTAATAATCAATTAATCCGTCAAATATTGATGGATGAGATACGATATGGTACGTTAATTAATCGTCTCACTGCCGCAGTTAAATATGTTCGTATACTTCGTCAGTTTCACTGGATGAACAGGAAAGTGCACGTGTACACATTGAGATTTGCAAATTAAAAACAGCAGACAGGTGTAAACAAAAATGTGCAAGTGTAAACGGTCTTCGACAGAGGTGCAGCAGTGGCGACACTAAGTACAGGGGGCGATATAAACACCAGTTTATTAGTACAGTATTTTGGTCCGACAAACTTTTCCCCCTCACGTTCTTTAACACCGATTTCTCCACGTATGCTCGTGTTCACCGTCCACTTAATTGCAAATTGTGAAGGTACAATGACACAGGCTGGAGCCGGTTGTATCCAGTCTGAGCACGGCGGTCCCGGTCAGAGAGACGCTTCGCTCGGATGCTGCAATTTCACCAGCAGGTGCTCCTCCGCATTATCAAGATCGCTCCGTTCAATCAGACCAAGGGCATACTACCCCGACTCTGCGAAAGGTGGACGACTAGCCTGGGAAAGGATGCCGAATATTCCCGCGGTGTCCGCTAAGTGTCCTCTTGGCCAAGTCAGACTTGGGCTTCGCCAGCAAACGTTAGCTCGGCTAGCTCAAATGCTTCGTACCGAGAGAAATACACAACAACCGGCATAAGTGAATAGCGTGACACTTTGGCATATTTCCCTAACAGGCAATGAGGCAGGAGCCAAAGCCAACGTAGGACGTTCCTGCTCGAGCTGTCGTACTCACGACTTCCACCATAAATGTCACTTTTTTGCTCATATTTTCCTCTGCTAGGACTCTCGCTAATTACAGAAGCTAACCTAGCTCGCTAGCAAACGCTAGCTGTCAAATGACAGCCCGGCAAGAGTGAAAGTTACCCCCCCAAAAAACTTTAGAAAACAACGACATCTTTTTTAAGGGTGCTTCGTAGGCAGGAGCTTACCCGACTTCATCGCCGATTAAGTTGTTCATTTCCGAGACTGAAGCGGGGCGCTGCGTGAGCTGTGGCCGGCTTCTCGCTTGACTGCTGCCCCCTCTCACACTGAGAGCGAAGGAAGGAAGGTCACTCCGCTTTTTGGTTCAAAACTGATCTGCGCAATGACGACAGTGCAGAGTGCGCCGCCTTTAAAGGAACACCACGCCGCCGCCACCACAGCAACCGGGGGAACTTTACTGGATCATAACAAAAAAATCTCAAGCGATTGCAAATGTTAAACCTCATCACTCACTGTCATGAGCGAAATCAATCATTCAAAAGAGATAGGCTGGATCAAATATTTATGGCAAGCAGGTCTATTTTTTCATATTGTGACAATCCATTAATTAACTACCATTTGATCATGGAATTATCATTTAAAGACATTGTTGAATTCAAAGTGTTGAATTTCAGGCGTCATCAGTAAAACATCCTCAAATTTCTCTCGTCTTCTATGAAAGCAGACTGATTATTTTAGTGTTTGATCGAAAGACCTACTTTCTTTCAGAAATCTGTGATAAACATTTTCCCCATTTTCTTACATGTTATTGACCAAACCAGAAACTGTATCATAGTGCATTTATGTTTTTGAATTTTCTTTCAATTCTGTAATTGTAATTGAAAAAAATACATATTAATCGATTTTCAAAATCCATCCATTTTCCGAACTGCTTGATCCTCACTCGGGTCGCGGGGGGTGCTGGAGCCTATCCCAGCCGTCTTCGGGCAGTAGGCGGGGGACACCCTGAATCAGTTGCCAGCCAATCGCAGGGCACACAGAGACGAACAACCATCCACGCCCACACTCACACCTAGGGACAATTTAGAACGTCCAATCAGCCTGCCATGCATGTTTTTGGAATGTGGGAAGAAACCGGAGCACCCGGAGAAAACCCACGCAGGCCCAGGGAGAACATGCAAACTCCACACAGGGAGGCCGGAGCTGTAATCGAACCCGGTACCTCTGCACTGTGAAGCCGACATGCTAACCACTGGACTACCAGGCCGCCCGATTTTCAAAATAACCGTTAGAATATTTTGTCATCATTATCATACCGTATGCCTTACAAAGGAGCAAAAGAAGTATTTCCTCATAGTCTGTTTTTTTTGTGTGAACGTTTTCATCCCTTTATAATTAACTAATTGACATGAGGCGGCCCGGTGGTTAGTGCGTCGACCTCACAGTGCAGAGGTACCAGGTTCAATTCCAGCTCCGGCGTCCCTGTGAGGAATTTGCATGTTCTCCCCGGGCCTGCGTAGGTTTTCTCCAAGTGCTCCGGTTTCCTCACACATTTCAAAAACATGCATGGCAGGCTGATTAAACACTCCCAAATTGTCCATCAGTGTGAGTGTGAGCGCGGATGGTTGTTCGTCTCTGTGTGCCATGCAATTGGCTGGCAACCGGTTCAGGGTGTCCCCCGCCTACTGCCCGAAGATAGCTGGGATAGGCTCCAGCACCCCGCGACCCTTGTGAGGATAAGCGGATTAGATAATAGACGTATTAGGTTGGCCACACTTGCACGGTCAAATATACCTATTGATAGATGATGGATGGATGACGTTTCACGAGGATCGCGTTGACCAAGTGACCACTCGTCATGAAGACAACGGCCTTATAGAATGAACTGCTGCTGCCGCCTAGCGGTTAAAAAAAAGAAATACTGTACTGTATACACGTATTCCACACACACACACACACACGCACGCACGCACGCGCGCACAGATTACACGTCTATCATTTTAAACCCCCTGTGGCAATACTTGTCATGTCTGTGGGTAAATCAACAACAACCAGAGTCTGGTGTGCATTATTTGTTAATTTTTTAAATGAAATGTGACATTAAACATTTAAACACAAAAACAACGTTCGTTATTCTTTATAAATGTAAAGTACCACAACCGTAATGTCATTTTTAAAGGAAATTCACACCTGATGGACAATATCACACTTCACTCCTTACATTCTTGCACAAAACCTTGTAAAAAAAACCCTCACATTTTTCTACTTTGAGACAACTCGTGCATTGAGGAACTCAGTTGAAAAACACCAGCTACTGATAATGATTATCTGTTCGCCCTTTACCGCTGATTACTGTGGACATTACCTTTGCTTTGAGATGGAAAAAAAACAATGCTGAGTACAGCAGTATGTAACACATTATAGGAAGGGACGGGACAAGTAAAAGATCAACACAAGCAGCCATGCAGTAAAATGTCTCCAGGAATTGTACAGACGTGACAAGTGACCATTGACAATAGAATCATTTGAATATGTGATGTTGTTATTGGAGTTTTCCAGTCTGGGGGTTCTCACAGTGAGTTGCCATCACTCTTTCAGGCCCAACAAATGAAAGCCAATGTTATTGCCAGCCAGGATGCCAAGCCAAACGAGTGTGCCGTGCCATGAGAAATACATATCAACATTATGTCAGTATTGATACTTTTGGTGGCTTCTTTTTGAATCTAAAACGGATGCCGTGGCTCGTTAAATGTTGGGAAACACTGGTGTGCGGTATATGACCTTTGCTGTTTTTTATTTCCTTAGCCACATTCCTGAAGACAGCCATGCTGGCAGAATTCCAAGGGGTTGCTTTATTTACAGGAATTCACAAGACTGAAGCAAGGGAATCATTTGAGACCCTACATTCGCTGCATGTTAATTAAGAGACCTATCCTCGAGACTGTAAAACCTCAAATCCTCAGTAAAGGCCAGCTTTTGTAACTTGAGTACCCATAGATACAGCACATTATCTGATTTAAAATATGCTACCATCGGTAAGTGTATGTCAGTATTTAGTTGCGCCGATTTGAACCAAAGTGTGTGAATAACGTCTCAAGAAAATTGCGGTGTTAATGTTGCCGATGTTGTCAACAGAAGCTCATGAATGTGAGTTCTTACATTAATATTCCAAAGCAGTGTAACTAAAGAGGCCCCTGCGGCATGAGAGGGAGATGGACATCGAGCCACGACTACATGAGGACCCTCAGTGAGGAGTAAACTCCACTCAGCCTCAGCTAATGTGCCTGAAGTGCATGATGGGTAATGGTGGTCGAGGTGATGTGAAGAGGGCAAAATGAACTGTTTTGGCTCATTGTAGTGCCATTGTGCCGCATGTGATGTTGCACAGGGGAGAAGGTTGGACAGAATTGTATACAGGTACAGTATGTATAATTACAATAGACCCAGAACGGCTCAAAAGACCCCTATGACGAATAAAAATATTGTAATACTTTTTCCCTTGCCCAGACGTGGGTCACAATGGCTCCAATTGACGCCAGGACTGGACGTGAGGCATGTTGGCCTGGTGGCTGGGATGGCACCCAGGGGGCATAGTTTTAAGTTGTACAAAGTGTTTTCCAGTCTAAGGGTTCTAACAGTGAGGTGCCATCACTCAGCCCGAAAGGAAAATGTGGGTCCCCTTTTCCCAAGGGCTCACCACAAGGGTGCTCTGAGAGCTGGATGGCTGTCAAAGGCTCGGTAGCTCGGGAGAGGCAAGTCTGGGTTTCCTTGCTTAAGATGCTGCCCTGGTGACCTGACCATAAGTAGAAGAGAATGATGATGATAATTTAATATGATCCTCATTTCATATTGATTGTCATCTTCTATATATATATTGCCCGTCGTCCCGCATGCGGTCTGTCCTTCCGCCTGTCCCTTTTCAAAACGTACCTACTTCACCGCGCCGCTGCGCCGCTCAGGCAGTGGCTCACTATGATCGCGCGGGCATCTTAGCGAAAAAATGTTGTCTACCCACAAGCATTGCAATGAAATTGTTAGTTATTTAGTAGAGCTAAACATCTCTTTATTTTCGCGATAAGCAATGAAGATGCACAAAAAGTTGAACCAAGCAACAACACTTTTGTGGGCCGAAGGCCCACCTTACCAGCCTTCCGCAGGAACTAGCTGATGAGCCGCCCGGAGGGCGGCGAACCACCACCTTACCAGCCTTCCGCAGGAACAAGCTGATGACCCGGCTAGTACATTATAAGATGACCATACCCAAGGATCATGAATGTGATATATTCACAAATTTTACCTTGATACTAAGCAGAAAGTGGAGGAAAACATTTTTGTTTCTGAAACTGTCATAACTTTATTCTCCACAGATATTATATTATTATTTTAGCTGGAAATGTATTCACAGAATTGTATCTAAAAAGAGAATAGCAGTACTGTAGTGCTAGTCCTTGTCACTCATGTCCCCGACTTTTTCAACACCCACACTTGTAAATTTGCTCACACCCCCACATCCTTTTTCAAAAGCATTGTTGGCCATGTAAAATTTTATTTGTAGTTTACCGTGGCCACTAAAAAAAAAAAAAAAAACACGAGGTGGGCAACAAATGACCTTCGGGTCGTATTTTGGACACCTGGTGTAGTGGTTTCAGTGGCAATCCATATAATTTATAGTGACAATTGCCTAGACCCAATATACAATATTGTATTAAATAGCTGAGTCCTCGAACAGAAACTATGTATGTCTGAACTTTGAAACCAGTGAAAATCTATCCTATACATCACAACTGTATGGTCGTAACAAGGTGATCAAAAAATACTTAGCTCTCTAAATTCCACCATAATGGCCAACATGAGAGTACACCAACATAGTTGGCTGAATTGCAACTGAACTGTACTTAGAAATATAGGCAAGTGTACTTGAAAAGTACAGCCAAACAAAGCTCAAAGAAAATGAAAAAAGTAAGAGTGTTCACTCTGAAGCTGGCCAACAGACGACTAAAAGATGCTCTGTTTCAAGAATAGGGGCGAGCAGCCGTTTCAAAGTGACAATTCCATTTTCACAAGACAAACTCTTCACTATCGCACTGATATCACTTATCAGGTGAACAGATAGCTGTACTGTAATTTATACCAGGAGTGCCCAGATGATTTCCCTTGGGGCTAAGTGGTGTCCAGGGGAAAAAAAGCCTTGTTTGAGACATGCTAATTCAGTACACTGTATGTTAACATATGCTAAGCACTTCAGCATATTTCAAGAAGAAATAGTCAATCTTAGCTGGCCATCAGTTAAAACAAAACATAAATATTCAAAAGTGCACTCTATTAATTGCAACTTTTTAAGGGAAAAAAAATAAAAAGCTATGACGTATAATTTTTTAAAAACAGTTTTAACACAATTTCATTCTTATGTGTACATAAGAGAACACAACACTTTTGGGGAAAGTCTGTTCGACTAAAAGGTTCTGTAAATGTTTAGACTGCAGCCGAAGAGGAATGGATTGGATTTTTATAAATAAATACACGTAAATAACCTGAATGTTTGGGGGATGACAATCTATTTTGATACAGGTACGCATATATATACCTCTTGTTAAAAGGTTTCCACCAATATTGCATGGTTGTACACTTTTTAGTTTGTTTGAAAAGTCAGTTAACAATGAAGAATGTACAGTACTTCTCCTTTTCTTTCTCAACTTATCTTGGCCTGTCGCTTGAGCTGAGGGCTCACGCTTGCAAATTATTCAACCGAGTGAAACATCGAACATGTAGACAATCTAGGAGGTGAGTGAGTGCAGTTCACTGCTTGAGCTTTTGACCAGCAGTACCATCAAAGCCCCGCAGCGTCAGCGCTCCAGAGCCCGATATAAAGCCCGGCTTCTCGCCTTTCGCCCCCCCTTTGCTGTGAAGACACACAATGAGCAGCAGCGCCTCAGCCGATCGGCCCATTTTCTCCAAGGGGGAGGACTGCAAGGCCTCGTGGCACGACGCCAACGCCGGCTACAATGAAGCTGACACGCACCTGGAGATTATGGGCAAACCCGTGATGGAGCGCTGGGAAACCCCGTACATGCATTCCCTGGCTACGGTGGCGGCCTCCAAAGGTATAAGGTGTTTTCTTCGCATAGATTTCCTTTATCGGACACACCGTTGCTTGCCAGCGTTCCGACCAACATTTGGCACGCGTTTATAACTTCATTGTGTATTTTTGTTTTCAATTTCAATATATTTGTGTATATTAGTGAATTTTCTTTTGTTTGAATTGCTAAAGATCATTCATTTTATTTTGTTCAGCGATTGTTTTTAACGTGAATGACCTTGTAACTTGGTTTCTTAAGCCGGTATTTAAAAAACATTATTTAATGCATGCAGTTGGACTGGTGCAGACCTAACAAGGATTTTACTTTCTTTTATGATGAACTCTTTGGAGCACACTTGGGGGTGAGTGAACAGAGAGGAGTCTGGCAGCTGTCGTGGAAATTGGCCAAGATGTCTGCAGGGGGGTGGTTAGGGGTGGGAGGCAGTTCGCTCAAATAAATCTTTCTTTGCTTTGTGTGAAAATAGTCTCACGCACGCACATGTGCAGGACAAGCGTCAGTGCCAAAACCTTTTTTTTTTGGTTATCAATTATTAATAATATGCTAATTATTAAAGTTTATATTTAAAATGCCAGCTTAACTAATAGTGTAAGTAATTGAAGGCCGATAAATCATCAGGAAGCCAGCAACAGGAACTCCCAAGCTACTCACATCTATTTATATTCTTGAAACCCGATAAGCTTTCCAGCCACATCCAACCAACTGGTGATTCTTCAAACGGAAACCATAAAACAAATAACAGTATATACTGAATATATTTGTAATTGCTGCCACGCCACTCAACCTATTTTGTTGAATTAACTATGGCCATTTTGAATGTCAAGACTAAGGATGTCAATATAAACATCCTTTAGGTTTCGGTGGCTGTAATTGTGTCTGATCGTGTTTCTGTTGTTGTTTTGTCATCTAGGCGGCCGGGTTCTGGAGATCGGATTCGGAATGGCCATAGCTGCCACCAAATTGGAGTCTTTTCCCATTGAGGAGCACTGGATCATCGAGTGCAATGATGGCGTCTTTGCCCGACTGGAGAACTGGGCCAAGTCCCAACCACACAAGGTCTGTAGACCTCCACTATAACGGGTTTTTGGAGCCTGGTTTATTTGCATCACTGCTCTTGTGCTGGCATGTAAAGATGTTACTGAGTAACTTTTTTTTATCTTTGTAGGTTGTGCCCCTCAAGGGCCTCTGGGAGCAAGTTGCGCCCACCCTTCCAGATAACCACTTTGACGGTATGAAATCACATCAGATGCAAAGAAATTGTGCCGACATTGACTTTCTGCAGTTATTTAAGCCGCCCAGATGGCTGTACACTTTGTCTCCCCTTCCAGGTATCCTGTATGACACATACCCTCTGTCTGAGGACACATGGCACACTCACCAGTTTGACTTTATCAAGGTCAGCTCACAATTTGAGGCTGAAATTTCGACAGTTTGTTGGTTTGCATGAAATTGGAATCGTCTAGAACGGCAAATGTCATTAAATCGATTGGCAAATCGCATCATATGTTGGTGCACCTGAAGGTCTGATTTGTCTACATATGTCTGTAGGGTCACGCTCACCGAATGCTAAAGCCCGGCGGCGTACTGACCTACTGCAATCTGACCTCCTGGGGTGAGCTGCTCAAAGACAAATACAACAATATTGAGACCATGTTTCAGGTGAGTTGTTGTCATCCGCAAATATGTCACTTCGGAATGGTACGCAACCTGAAAGCAATCTGTCGAGGTCAGGGCTCGGCAACCCAAAATGTTGAAAGAGCCATATAGGACAAAAAACAAATATGTCTAGAGCCGCAAAAAAAATAAACGCCTTCTATAAAACTTACAATGAAGGAAACACATGCTCCATGTATGTAGGAGACTGCACTGTCTCAGAATTGTTTCTTATTCATTCCTTTGTTGTGTGTTCACAAATGCCCCCATATAATTTAATTTGTGATTTCCTCGCTTGAATTTCTGTTTTGGTGCACCATTTTCGCTTTTCTTAGTGTCAGTGAAGGGATCATTAATTCACGTTTTTCGGAGGCTGTCTTTGAACGCCTCTCGAGTCGAAAGAGAAGAAAGAAGGCACAGAGTCGGATGCAGACGTGTCTGTGTTTGTTGAGACTGGTAAAAGCAAAAATAAAGTGTACGTTTTTAAAAACTAACACCACAGCTCTCCTTTTTCGGAGTTGCAACATGTATCTATATCTATTTGAGCTGTGTTGGCCTACTATCAAAATCTCTTTCCATTTACAAAAGTTTTTTATAAAGCTTCAGGGAGCCACTAGATGTCGCTAAAGAGCCGCATGCGGCTCTGGAGCTGCGTGTTGCTGACCCCCGGTCGAGGTGAAGACCACTACATGTTAGCATTATAGCATTGTTTACAACAGTTTGGGTTGGTTGCTAAAATATCAAGTTGACATCTCTTGTGTCACTTTGCTGTTACAAGAGTGCAATTGGGGGGGTTGGGGGGGTAAATTAGGGTGGCGATTAAGTTTGTACTTTGTTTCGGGTTATTTCCTCCATTGTGGGATCAATAAGGATCAATTAAGTCTTTTTCTTCTCATGCCATCCAAAAGTGAAGAAATACATTTAAGATCACCTAAATACAATAAAATACAATACATGCTGATTTATATAGCGCTTTCACAACAGCGGCAGCTGTAACAAAGCAAAGCAAAACAGTTAACATAAAGTAAAATAATAAACACAACTCATAACATAAAACACGGACAGTTGTGCAGTCCTGACCACTTTTCCGTCACACGCTTTGTTGTTTGAAGCAGTTTGAGATGAAGGAGGAGAGAATCAAAGTGTCCTGTAACCAGTGGATCAGACGTCATGCTCAAAAAGTGCACACGTCGGCTACGAGCTAGGTTTCAAAGATTAATGTGTTACATTTATCTTGGACACACACAGTATTTTCTTCGTCTATATGGATAAAGCAAGACTAAAGTTCAGTTTTTATTAGGTTTTTAAGGATCTGTCAGCTGAACTAAGACCTCCTACCATTAGGATTCAATTGAATCAACAACTGACTGCTAAAAGAGTAAACATGGACTCTTGAAGACTGTTAACAACAAGCAGTTTTTCTTGACAAATATCAATATTGCTTTCTTCAAATGGCATATCTCTGACATATAGTTCTGTGAAAGGATCTGGGTTTTAATAATCACCATTAAGGCTTTGTGTGGTTCAGATGCAGAGCACAGCCACTGTACATCAGCCTTTAGTTCAGGGCAAAAGTTTGTAACGTGCTGCACAAAGTTCACGGTTACTGATGACACCACCATCGCACCTTACTGAGCGACTGTTAATGATTTCAGGAGAGCCAGGTGCCTCATCTGCTTGAAGCCGGCTTCAAGAAGGAGAAGATAAGCACTACCACCATGGACATTGTACCTCCCACTGAGTGCAAATACTATTCCTTCCATAAGATGATCACCCCCACCATTATCAAGGAGTAAAGTGCAGAACACTGCTGAAACCATATTACAGAATCATGTGCCTTCTCTGACCCTCTCTTTGTCCTTACTTGTTTCCCAGCTTTCAATAAAACAAAATCCATATCCATAGGTCACTGGATTTTTCCATTTATGCTGGCAGGTCACATAAGAATAACAAGGAAGCTTTTACACTCCGAAGCACTCGCAGTCGACAAGAGGTGTTTAATGTTGTGACATTGAGAAATGTTTTTGTGGCCTACTAGGATGTTACAAAGTAACAACTGTATGCATTACTGTGAAGATACCAGTGCATGTTAAATGAACACTATCAACGCGCAAGAAATTTGTCATTGGACGGACAGAAAACGGCAGGTGTGGAGAAACTACGGGAGTTGGCAGCTCTCAAATTGGAGAAACACATGGCTTGCATGTTCGGACATTAGTGTATACTGTACTCTTGTCCCGGCTTTATTATCATAACCTGTACTGGTGGAATAATATGTCCATTGTTGTATGGAAAATATTAAGACATAACAGAAACTGGCTGTTTGTAAGGATCTGTAAACATTAAGATACCCCCCCCCCCCAAATTGATGACCTTTTTTGGCATTTTGAACATTTTTGATTTTCTATAAATAAATGCTGCAAAAACTGACATTTGAATGTAGAATTTTGGTGTTACAGTGTTAGTAGTTAATGAAACACAAAAATGTTGATTTGACTAAAAACATAGCATCGCAAAATCTAAAAAAACTGATGATTTTGAAGTGACTAATTTTTCCAGACCGTATATTGGTAGAATTTTCCATTGCTACATAACGCACTAGCTCTCTGGTCAGAGATCTGATACTAGCGGAATTGTGCTGGTTGAATTAGATTTCAGTTGAACTCGCTATATACTGTACTTCTGAAACTAAAAACATGTCAGAAGTGTTTGGGTCAACTTTGTCTGCTTTGGGTCTGCTGCCAAGTTGGGAGTTGGCGCCACCTGGTGACAGTCACTGTAAACCAGGCATTTCTGGTTTACCACTTTCAAGTACTGTACCGACGGGGCAGTCGAAAACTCCATCGTTATATCAACCTAACCAAGTTAAGAGATTTTAATTGTGAGTGCAACTTGTTTTTGTTACAAAGCTATCCTGGAGAAGTGACGGCTCATTCCATGAAAAAAACAACCAGATGAGAGTTTGGTTGAAAACAAACAGAAGAAAAGCTAATGTTAAATAACATTGACTTTATTCAAGAGATTTCTTGCACATCTACACTGAGGACGACTGACGCCCCAAATGAAACCAGAACCACAAGCCCAGCTGTATATATACACACATACACAGTCATAAATGATGCCTATATTTACTTCCGATACCAGATTGCCAACTTCTTCTCACGTTTGATCTTTTTCTGCAACTGCAATGTTCCATAGAGGAGAGCCTCTGCAGTGGGTGGGCACCCTGTGCAGACCAGAAATGAGTGACAGTTAACATTTTAGCCCTGAATTTCCTTTTAAGAGAGTCGCTTCCGAAGAAAAAGCAGACTTCACCCTCGGCCTCTGTGCAGCTGTAACTTGTGTCTTTAAAGGGTGAGTAACTTTAGATTTGAAATGTTTCCAATTGTATGCTATTTATTTCAATGTTACTTAGTGTGGACCACAGTTAATAAAGATTTTACAATGGTGACGGACTGAAACTGATTAGTTCTGTTTCAATGGTTTTCTATTCAGAAATGTTGTCATTGGAGGTTGCCCCGTAAACTGCAATGGATTGTGTTTGACCCTAAAAGGTTACACTGTACTATAATTATTAGCCCCTATAGTAGATTAATATATGCAATATAATCATCATAATATAAATGTGTGTAATGAGTGCCAATGGTATACTGTACCTGGAACATAAATATCCACTGGTACAATTCGGTCACAGCCTCTGACGACAGCATAAGAATAGTGATAGTAGCCGCCTCCGTTTGCACAGCTGGGTTAAGGAAAGTTGTAACAATCATGGGTCAGGCATTGATTATAACAGTAGTATGTTGAGAAACAAAACATTCACTTTACTGCCAATACCAATTTACACAAGAAGACGTCAGTGATAGAGACTCGATTTTCACGTAGCATTCTACAGTTAAGAAGAGTGCTTTAGTGGTCATCTTACCTTCCCATGGAAATGACGTATCTTGGCTCAGGCATCTGGTCGTACACCTGTTGGAAATAAGTATTAACATAATATTAAATGATGTATATAATGCATACCTGTAACTGACATTTGTACACAAGTGTGTATCATCAAGTGTGAAATTATAAACATAGATCAATTTTCTACATGACTTGTCCTCGTCAAAGTTGCGGGTGAGCTGGAGTCTGATGTCAACTAATTTGAGGCGAGAGGCGACTGGTAACAAGCCAATCGCAAACAACCCAGTGCATCTTTTATTATCTGCTCATGACAGAAAATATTTCTGTGAAAAACACTAGTCAATCTGTTGGCCGTTGGTTGTGTTGGCTGTTAAATGCTATCATTGTCGACAGTTGCAAACAAAATCAAGCCACTCGCAAGATACTCCCAATTCACCAAGCCTGCTCCTTTTTTGTCTTGGTTCAGGCCGGTATTGGAAGCTGGGTTACTGTGCATCTCTCGGCCACATAGATGGCAATGATATTGTCCCACATTGTTTTAAGTTCACCACACTTTGTGTGTGCCTTTTTTTAAAACTTGAATTGGCTGTCTGTCTGCTTGTTCTGCTCATGAGTGACATAGTATGTATGATCTTGATGCCGGCTGGCTGTCACCGCCGGCAAATGTTCACTTGGGCGTAACACAGCGAAATGGGTGAAGGAGCAAATTGTGTGCTTCAAATGTGCCCCTCTGTACGCAACTGCACCTGATCATGCGAACTGTATTGACCATCTATTGAAACACATCACCAGAAACACTGAGAACACATTCGGTCTGACCATAGCATTAGACTTATATCTACAGCTGATAATTCCCCCTCACCTTTCTCAGCGCTGGAGCCATTTTGTTTGTCAGTGTCCCGGCCACAATCATGACATCAGCCTGTCTGGGACTAGCTCTGAACACTACGCCGAAGCGGTCCATGTCGTAGCGGGGTGCTGCCATGTGCATCATCTCCACCGCACAGCAGGCTAAGCCGAAGGTCATAGGCCACAAAGAGCTCTGCAAGAACAAACAAAGCAGTTCTAAAGGGTAGTTGATAGTGAGTGATAGGACATATACAGTAGTAATAGGTACTTGTACATGTTTTGTTCAAGAAAAAAATTAAATTAATTATATAAATGGCATTTGTAGGAAGTTCCACAGATTTCATGGAACCAGTCCTAATGTAACTGCAATATAGACTCACCAGATATTTCATACATCAACACAAAAGTAAAGAGGTTTTAATTCAACAAGAAGCTCCTCAACGGTTGTGGTTTCCAGTGCTTTCCTTTTGCACTGCATCGGGGATTCACGATTCAAGTACGAATATTTATTTTCACCTTGACAGCAATAACATTTTGAGCTCATAATAGGAGCGCGTGGGACAACATGTTTTAAAGGAGCTGGTAAACTTGTATCATCTTAACTGTTATTATATTGATGACATCAAAATGACAGTATCATTCAAAAAAAGAGTATTCTTATATTCCGCATGTGTAATTTTGTGTTTCGTGAATCAATGTCGGGCATAAGTTGCTGCTTCCTGAAGCATAGCGGAAAAACGTTTGGGTCACAATAGCTGCATTATTAAGTATTGGAATTCAAGAGGAATTGTAACCATGAACAAACGCAAAAGACGGTTAACTCACCCTGCGTGCCCAATTAATGAGGTCATCCAGTTTGGTGATGACATACTCTCCCTTGCTGCTGGCTACAGACGATGGTTTGGCAGCCGCCACTGCCGTGCTTTTCTCTCGGATGGGAACCACACTGAAAGATGACACGGTTCATTGTTATAAAGTACTTTGACAGAAAAAAGCAGCAACAGACAGAAACCTTTTAATTGCGAGATGGCTACTCAGCGATAGCACTCTCCTAGACGCCTTCTAGCCAACACACTCACCTTGTGGTGGTATTCTCACTTTTAGCGGCACCGTGCAGACTCTTCTGCTGAAGAAACAATGACGAAATGGGTCTGTGGAACAAATACTAAGTCAGACAAAGTTACCAAAATCATATTATAGACATTTGTATTTGTTCCAGTCCAATAGAACATTGAATCACGTCTTTGGTATTAATCTGGGCAACAGCAAAGCCAAGGTCAAGCAATTAATGTATTCTTAGTTTGACAACTGAGAAATTAATATTTATCATAGCCTAACAGAAAGTCAGTTAGACAGCATCAGTAACAAAGAACCACTCAATGGTGGCTGAAGCTCAACTGATGGTTGATGGAAGATGACATATAGAGCTAAATTTACCACGAGCAAGTTTATGGCATTTCAAGTACAGCACTAATATGGCCTGATGTAATTGGCCAAACCCTCTATGCTCACTATTAGTTAACTTGGTCTGAATTTCCACCACATGGAAATCAAGTTACCTGTTGAGGTTTGGAGTAAAATTACACCTGTGTACCAATACACTTAAAAGCAAATTACTGGTACCTTAAGTAACACGGTCTTTTCAGTTGAAACATTACACATCGAAACTACAGCCCGGAGCAAAAGTAAATCGTGATTAAAGCCATGGTGATTTGTTGTTGTATTATAAAACACTCTGATTTGCTCAAACGACATTGGGGTTGTTTATGAATACTGTAGTGAATACAGCTTGCCACCGGAAAAATGTGTGACGTCCTGTTGAAACGTAAGGTACGAACATACCAATTTCTCCACTTACCTTGCACAAAAACTGCCAGACATGGCCAGGCGAGGCGCTGCAAATCAATGAGATACATAAAGTATTTTAGATTAATTGTGAATAAATTATCTATCAAAGCCACTT
Organism: Hippocampus zosterae; assembly: GCF_025434085.1. Taxonomy (NCBI): domain Eukaryota; kingdom Metazoa; phylum Chordata; class Actinopteri; order Syngnathiformes; family Syngnathidae; genus Hippocampus; species Hippocampus zosterae. The sequence goes on along the minus strand of NC_067458.1, from coordinate 9,713,081 downwards.
AATTATCAAGGTAGGTCTATGAACAAAAAATACTGTCTATTCTTATTGTCCTTTTGCTCAAAATAACAATTTGCCCGACAACCATTATGAGAGGATTACAATGATGGAAATCACCAACTCGTCGATAAACAAATGCAAATTTAAATAAACGATGGTAAGGATCTTGTGCGTGGGTGCTTGTTTCGTCTGTCTGTTTGTTTATAACTTTGCTGTCACGTCACAGCAGAGCGTTTGCAAGTAAAACAGCCGTCTGCTTCGCTCACTTGTTAGCTAACAAGCTACGATCAGACAAAAGCAAGGTCAGCGTGCGCATACGGATTAAAGTTCCAGCTCCGGATAGGGACTCAGACCAAATTCAACACCGTGGCATGTGGTTCCCAAAGTACAAATACAAGTTGCAAATTAATGTCATTAAACTAAATAAAGTTAACGAAAGCGTAGTATTTCATCCGAAACATTACGTACCGACCAATGCCGCCATCTTTGTAGGTGTGTTTACGTCACAGGTCTGTTTGTGCTAATCACGTGCTCGCGCGGCTAGGGGGCGCTGCTATACGGTCAAGTTACAACAACATTGCGATGGTTTTTATAATGGAGGGACATTCTCAATCCTGAGGTTTTCACCTAAATTTGTAACCAGTTCCACAGTTTAAAATTGGTACAATGTTTGGAAGAAAAACACTTCGTTGAAACCCTACTTTGAAACCCTGACTGTTTTAAAACCTGAGCTCACACATTCTGTCATCTGAATTAATTATTTTAACTCCATTTTATAAACACTGTTAAAAATGGGGACCCTGTTTGGGAGCCAAACTCTCCTCTGAAATACTACTTTGAAACCCCGAGTGCTTCAAAACCCGAGGGCACACATTCTGACTGCTGAGTTTTTTAAAATTCCATAATTACAGTAAACATGCATGGCAGGCTGATTGAACACTCTAAAAATTGTCTCTATGTGTGAGTGTGAGCGTGGAAGGTTGTTCGTCTCTGTGTGCCCTGTGATTGGCTGGCAACCAATTCAGGGTGTCCCCCGCCCACTGCCCGAAGACAGCTGGGATAGGCTCCAGCACCCCCCCCCCCCGCGACCCTAGTGAGGATCAAGCGGCTCGGAAGATGAATGAATGGATGAATAATTACAGTAATTGTGCACCCCACTTAAAAATCAGGTCACTTTGTCACCTTACTTTAAAATATTATCCATGTGTGTAGTTCCTACAGTCAAAACAATCTAAAATCTTCATCCATTGAGCTGTGGAGGGTACTCAAGTTTTCTTTTGCGATATGAAGTTGAAAGAAAATAATTGTCAGCAATTCTTTTTTTTATTAGTCTTCTGTTTGTTTTCTTTTTTGGGGGGAGGCCTCATCACAGGCACCACATACACAGAGAGCAACATCAGCAGCAAAGAACGCCAGTAGGAGGGAGATGGAGGGGTAACATGGAGCACACATAATGTCAGTCCCAATCCTGCACACACGCATATTTTTCTGACAATAGCTCCCCAGACTATATGCTAAAGCAGTCAGCCTTTTTTCTCACAACTGGATTTTGTTTTGCCTTCGTATAAAGAAATTGTTTTCATTCAAGAACTTTAAAAAAGCTTTTGCAGTTTTTTTTTTAGCTTTTAAACTACTTGACAGTTAAAGACATGAACTATATTGCAGCGACTGCAAGAGCTTGAAAGGACTTGAGCATGATTCAAAGGCGTCCCCACCACCCTAAGTAGGGAAAGAGCTATTTTGTTCCAAATAAACAACAACAACAAAAAAGTCCAGTCTAGGAGGAGTTAAATCACAAGCGAAGCCATCAAGGACTCGGAGGTTATCGTGGCAACTTCTGCATCATTGCCCCGGACTGCAGACCACAGGAATGTTTTATTTTTGAAGAGCTTTCCTCCTGAAAGACGAGCATGCACGTCCTCACTGAGCATTTGGGAAGTCGGTGGCCAGCACATCTGATGGACCATTTGGGCTCTGTGACGTGTGACCTGATTAAAGAGGGACATCCTGGGAGGGGAGGAGCGATCCTCTGAGGTACAGGTTGTACAAGAGGAACAAATTATGAGCCACCAGGGCGATGAGCGGGAAGACAGTCAGGCCGGAGCCGAAGCCTCGCCAGGAGCTGCACACATTCAGGCTGGCCCAGTAAACAAGCCTGTTTGTAGGGGAAAGAATAGGGCAAAAAATGAACTAATGGAAGCATGATACAACACACGAAGATTTGTTTTTAATGTATGTGTTCCTAACAAACCAAATAGGTATACGGGAATGTCAATATAATAGCTCCATACCCAAACACTCAATTAGTGCTGACAAAAAGTTTATTCTCCTGATATGACTCACAGGCTAGCAGGATTGTAATAAGTTAAAGATGATCAATCTACTACACTTTTGTTATGTCAAAGTCTGACTTGCGGTATAGCTTTTTGGGTTAGGCTTTGTTGATGACATTGTAATTTTGGTTGTGTTGAGTCGGAAATAGACCAGCTCTGGGTCACACCACACACATCCTAACCAGCAGTGGGAGCAAAAATGAATCTTTGGCTCCTCTTTCAAGAAGAGTAACTTCATGAATACTAGCAATCTCTTAATTAATTTCCCCACACAGGGGGGAAAATTGTAATTATATATGTAACTGTTCTATTTCTATTTTATCAGACAATTTTGAGGACACAATATTTTGCACCATTTTTAATGATGCTCCTACTTCTAACATTCTTTGAGAAAATCCTAATCAGCTCAGCTTTTCTTCAGTTTAAAAAAAACAAAACAAAACATCATACACTCTTTTGCCATTTTCTTCAGTTAAAGATAATCATTCAACAAGTACAATTTCACTTTCACTCGGCATTTGTCCTAAATGTAGGGTTGTACTGTATGGTTGTACAAAAAATCCAAACGTGGATTTCTATGTTTGATGGTTAAGAAATTATACAAGCAATACTTACATGCACAATCAGTACTACTTTAATTACAATACATTTTACCACCAATGAGCGGTCACAATATTTGATTGTTGTTGTTGGTGTTGTTGTTAAACGAAAAAAAATATTTTGTATACATTTATTTATTTTTTTTTCAGTGAAGGAGCTGGCCCACCTCTGTCCTTAGACACAGCTAAGCCTTACCTTCCCAGAATGAACATGGCGACCAATATTGGAATCAACTTGAGCTTCTGTTGATCGATAAAGCTGCCATGACGATAAGGTTGAGGACGTAGAGAAATAACAACTGCAGGGATGCAGTGACGCACAGCTGCTGAATAGCATGTCTTCTGGGAGGTGACTTGTGCAAACTGATCGAGGCGCTACAGAAGCGACACACGGCATCCAAGAGCATCGCTGCAATGGAGAGAGCAGAGGAGACACACGTCAGCGGCTGTGCACAATAAAGCGTTTGACTCTAATTTTATTGGGGAAAGAAATGGTCCTTTAAAAAGCTAAAGGAACATCATGTGTGATATCACTCACTGGCTCTCAAATCTCATTCGGCTTCTGCACAGTGAGCATTTTAGAGGTTACCGCACTAGTCTGTTTTTCTTTTTCTTACTTTTTTTTTAAAGGCCACTTTGTGATGATGACCATAGAACAGAAGTGGAACCTAGTGAGACATTCAAAAGGATCTGCTAAGTAAAGTAGAGCAATACAATTCATTCATTGTCACAAGGTTTTCTTAATTCCAGCAGCCACTAGTTGACAACACTGCTCCTCAAACATGTATAATTTTATTACATGGGGTCCTCACTTCACGATGGTCTTGATGAGTTTCTGAACGGCGAATGATCTTGCTATTTTTTTCCATTTGATTGTTTAATATCAGTGATGTTTTAAATTGACAGGAATTCTGACTTTACTGCTGCATCTTTGCAAAGGACCCTTACCATTATAGGGTCCGGATCGGACAAAATCAACTTTTTTTGTTTTAGGTTATGAAATTTTGTGGTATGGCAATTAGGAATATTACTTGAAACATTGGCACGAACATTAATCATTATTTGGTGATTTGAGCCTTTCAAAAAAATATTTTGTCATGCCATTAAAACAACTTGGAGCCAACGTGCCTCACGGAACCGATTGTAATTTCCTTAGCAATGTTCTGGCAACGCATTGTTTGCGAGATTGATAAGCAAATATTACATGACTCTGTCTTTGTATTTATGGTGGCTTCATTTGAATGCACACAGCCACATGCAAATACTCCAGCTTGACATTGTCAGGCAAAGCTGACTTGGTCGCATGGTACTCATGGAGAATCTGATATCTGATTGATGAAAGCCAGTTAGTCCTATTGTTCATATATTTTAAATTATAACAGCCAACACTTCTCATTGTGAAGGCCCATGGTAGCTTAGATTGAGAAGGTAGAATAGAGAGACTGAAATCTGATTGGACAAAAAAAAAACAAGACAAAACAAAAAATATTCACTGTTGCTTAGTCCTCACTGCTAAAATAGTTCAGCGCACTAGTAGTTGAGTGAGGGGGCAATTGGAGGATGGCTATATCAATACTTTTCCCACTAGTGCATGACATTCCTGCACAGTAGTAGAACAACTCCTATACAGATCACTATTCAACATCTGCATGCCACGAAATGTTAACTAGCTGTAGATCCATTTCCCATACAGCCTATCCCAACTGACTTTGGGGTAGCCTGGACTGATCGCCAGACAGTCACAGATCAAGATGCTGGTAGTAGTACAAACGCCCATTCCAATTAAGTTGGGACATTGCAAAAAATGTAAATTCAAAACAGAATACAATGATTTACAAATCCTTTTCAACCTTTCAATTGAATACACTGCAAAGACAAGATTTTTATCATTCAAACTGATGAATGTGATTGTTTTTTTTTTGTTTTTTTTTGGGGGGGGGGGGGGTAAATATTCTCTCATTATAAATGTAATGTCTGAAACACAGTCCAAAACAGATTAATTGGAAATAGTTGGGTGTCATGATTTGGTAAAAACGAGTAGCTGAGAAAGTCTGTTTTTCACAAACAAGGATGGGGTGGAATTCACTGCTTTGGGAACAAAGGTTTAAGAACAACATTTCTTTTCGTACAACTGCAATGAATTAATGGATTTCATAATCTAAGGTCCATAATATCATCAAAGAGTCCAGAGAATCTGGAGAAATCAATGCAAGCCGAAAACCAATATTGAATGCCTGTACAGTATTCTCTCAGCGTCACTGAATCAACAACCAACATCAATGTGTAAAGGATATCAACATATGGGCTCAGGAAGACTCCATAGAGAGGCACGGGCAGACGTCTGCTGCATTGGCTTTGGAATAGCATCAAATTAAAGGGCGAAGGAGACGTTGAAACATTCCAAGACGAGGCGGCCAGACAAACGGAATCCTTTCTAATCTTTATACTCCAAGTGTGTCTGTTATGAATCATGCCTACCAAGTACAATGGGGAGCGTGGCCACCGCACAGCAGCAGAGGGTGAAGACAACCCGACAGACCACGTCGGGGCAATCGGGGGGCTGAATGTGGACGTAGGTATAGAGCGCGTAGAGAATCGCGGATGCACAAAGAAAAGATGCCAGCACTGAGAGGAAGGCGGGAACTCTGCCGCTCCGACAGCATTTGCACTTGCAGCAGCACCGACCACCGTTGAGTGCCTCGGGTGCATCCTCATGAGTGTCCAGCACACCCTCAGGGCTCCAGACTGCCAGCTCCACGCTGTCCGAAGGTGGACCCATAAGTGGTCGAACCTCATCCGCTGTACAGTCCAGACCAGTGGATTCTGGACTCCATTTCGGTGTGTTTGTGCCATTGGGAATGCCGCCCTGAGACATCAGGGCTGGAGCGCTGATGGAGTTTTCCATGGTGCCGGCCAAATTGCGCTCTGTGGTGATCGGAGTGGAAAGCGTTTGATCCAGCGCTCCCGCCTCTGTGTGGCCGTCTCTCCTTTTCTCCTCGTGGAAGCCATTGCTAGGACGCTGGTGGCGGGAGGCCAAGTCTGTTCAAACCAAGAGGGGCATATTAGGCAGAATCCAAAACCAAATAGTCAAATCTGGAAGCACTCACTCGTCACATGCACAACATCTACTACATTATCCCCATTTTAGAAAAGTTGAGGTTTCCACATGGAGGACCAGATTATTTTAATGCCTGGTACCCAAATTATCAGCTCTATCACATCCTATCAATTCCCAGAACATCAACAAACCAGTTCAGCATACTGGAATAGATAGTAATTATCAGCTCGCTAACTTTGATTTGATTTAATGCATTTGTGATTGTTTCCAATTACTGAATCTGGTACCCAATAAACCTTCCAAATGTTCTTTTCAGCATCTACCCGAGAAAACTGGAGACATCTAGACAGTGATGATTTTACAGTTTGAGCCCTGTGAGTCCCATGGACTCGCTGATCAGAAAAGTATGAGTCCCATTATGCATTGAGAGAGTCCCAAATTTCGGATTCTGAAATGGTCTACTTATTCAATTGCATGCGATAATAACACAAACAACAACAATATATATTGATAATAGGTTTATTTCTTATAAACAAATGCTGCAAGTTTTTTAATAATTCTGGCATACCAGATTTGCTGAGAAATCTTATTTCATCCCATGGTTCAGTCTCATGGTTCATAAATTCTCTTCTCTTTACTCTTCTTCCAATGATGCAAGGCTTTCTCAAAGTCAATTTATCATTGCAAAAAAACTATCCCACTTTAGCTGCTTCCTCTGTGTTATCTCCGCAATAAACTTTTGCAACACTTGTTTGCAACACTTGTTTTAACGTTACACAACTTGGCAATCGTCTGCTTCCCGCGCGGTGAAGGCCGATCTCGCCAATCTCGTCTCGCGAGAACGGAAATCTCGGGAGATCAAACAACAATGGTGGCGATGGTCAAACTGCGATCGTTGCTGGAAAAAAAGATTTACTGTAGTTTTTTGGGGTTTTGACTGAGAAATGTCCTTGCGTCCCAAAAAAGCACATTATTCGGAACTGTGCGTCTCACGGGAAAATTACGCGTCTAGGACGCGGGACGCAGAGTTAACGAGATGGCTGTTTAGGATTAGGATTAGGATTGTTTGGATTCTGATTGGTTTGTTTGTTGGCAGGAACGCAAAAACTACTTAACACATTTTATGGAGAGGTGTCAATCATTACATTTTGGTGACTGTCAGGGCGTTTCGGCCCTCCCGATAAACCATAAAAATTTGTTTCAGAAAGTGCACCGCGCACGTCCAAAAAACAGGCACATGTTGTTTTTAGGCCAGGGAAAGTCTAGTTTTGCATGTTTGTAAATTTGGTAGACCACACTGCACGTGGCTAGACGTTCCGGTAGACTGAGGGAATTTTCTATTACACTCCTCCATTGCACTCATCTAATGCGATTATGATGTATTTGATTGAGGCGCAGGCAAACAGATTCGGGGCTCCTCGGATATGTGTGCTGCATGTTCCTGTATTTCATTCAGCATGGGACAATCCCTCTGAATCACTGTGGGAATTAATAAACTGAATTAATTATAATTATTATCAACTTAAAAATAGCTTAATACCACGTTTGCGGCACAACTATTGAAAATAGGGGTGGGTGCAAGGCAGTCTCCAATGACCCACATTGAGTGCTACTACATAATCCGCAAAGGGGGAGCTTGCAGTTTAACTGTATAAAGACACTTTATGCGCGCCAATCTCATGCACACACCCAACGTGTCTATTTTGGCTTCTGCAATGTCAAGCACTATGTGCGCTTCGATTACACTGGTTTTAAGAGAAATAAGAGGAGCCACTACGACTGTCCGAGAGGTTTTGTACGTGTGTGTGTGTGTGTGTGTGTGTCATAGTAGCTGTGCTGGGAATTACAACTAGTTAAGTTATACAGTACTACATTCTATAAGAGGGTAAAGTGAGGGCGAGCTCCTGATAGGTTTTAAGTAATGGTGTGTCACTGAGGTACAGTAAATTGGAAGGCTGAGCACAAAGATGGAGGCTCCACACATGTCTTCGTCCTATAATAATGTGGCCATGACTAATATGTGGTCAATGTCGTCTCTGATCCTCTGGTGAAAGGACACTTTGATCCTCTCCTCTTTCATCTAGAACTGCTTCAGACAACAAAGTGTAAGCAGAAAAGTGGTGAAGATTGCACGACTGTCTGTGTCCAATGTGTTGTGTTGTGTTATTTTTGTTATTTTGACTTCAAAATGGCGCCGCGAGAGTGGCTGCCTTTCCAGCAGCTCCTATATTTTGGTGTTCTACTTCTTCCTTTCATAACTTTGCTGCTGTGAATTGGGAATTTCTCCATTGCGAGACTAATAAAGGGTTTCTTATCTCATCTTATGATAATGTCAGGATGGTGACAAAAGGAGATCCATCGAGCATATGGTCCTTTTTGACTTGTCTTAAACTTTTAAAGTATGTTGACTTCCTGAAAATGTGGAAATGCTTCCATCCATTTTCAAGAGCTAATTAGTCATCATTATGGGCACAGGTGAGTTGAAGTGTATCTCAGCTGTTGTTATCGAGTCTTTAGTGACACTAAGATATGTTGTTTTTGGAACGTGGTCGGAAGGTGCAGTACCTGGCCAAAAGTCACGCAAAAAGGGAAAGAGCATACAAAATGCTCACAACAGGTCTGGAGCTGAGATTGCTAACTTCTAGACCACCGTTTTGCAAGTGCAAATACTTGTTTGCTCAAATTCAATATGCATGTTGTTCTATTCAAATGCGGTTCTTAATGTCTAATCTAAATAAACATGATTTTTCTCCCTCATATGTTTTGATGTTGTTTTAAACCCATTTGGATCAAGGGTGGACTAAAGTTTACCTGGGTTGACCTTTTACTCTTTTGCCTCAAAACAAAAGTAGCGGTGGGAACTCACTCTTAGGCTCCTCAGCCAACGGTGGAGGCTCCAGGGATCGCTGGGAGCCGGAGGCCGAGTGGGAGGATGAGCGCAGCTCCTCCACTGAGGACTCTGGGCTGTCTGACACGGGCGCCATGCAGATTTGAGTGTCCAGGTCCAGGAAGGGGGAGAAGGAGAGCCTGGCGGGGTCGATGTCCTGAAGCTGATTAATGATGTCACTGATAGATTCCTTCATACTGTCGAGCTCCTGAGCATTCTCCCCGTCGCCGGCCTTAAGCCCTGACGTGTTCATAGTCACACAGCCCAGCACCTTACCAAAATAACACAAAAAGGCAATGGTAATGAGAGGAAAACGAATCTAGGATTTTACATCCATTCATTAATTTCCTACAGCACTTGTCTCCAGTCGGGCAGCAAGTGAGCTGGAGCCTATCGCAGGTTGTTCCAAACAATACATCTGGAGATGTAAACATAACCCCCGAGAATATCCCTAATATGGGAAACTATTAAAAGATTCCAGAAAGGAAAGGAGTCCTACTTTTGCTCACATTCAAGTCATGTAATTGGGTCAGAGTGATGGAATGAGGCCGTTGTGGATATGAAAGGCACATCTGTCTGTCTGCCTGTCTACGTATTCATCGATAGCCATTTGGATTAAAATTAAGACACAATTTTGGCGGATTGCCTATCAGCATCGTTCCTTGGAGCAAACCCCCATAAAACAAAAAAAAAACCCCACTCCGTACAAATAATCAAAAGGCAGGGTTTAATTGGAGAATCCAAGACATGCAGTTCCAGTCATCCATTTTTAAACAAACCACAAGCCCAAGTGTCACGTCATTTTGGACTATGCAGTCGCTCCTCATTTTGATGGCACTTGAAAGCAGGGGCGTGCAGTCCTGTCGTGGATGCGGATGAGCGCGAGATTGCGATGGACCCCAAAAAACTCTGATCCCCAAGGGCAGAATCTTTTGAAATTTACTATCGATGGTTTGACAGTCTATGTTATGTATGGACATCTTTAAAACAGTTGCCGCTTGAAATTTTTGATAGTGGTGGGGATGGAGACGCGGGGGTCCCAGACATGACAGGAGAAAAAAAAGTGGGTCGATAGGATCTCAAGGATAGCAACAATGAAGAAAATGGTGTCAATGTGACTTTTCTCTTCGTTGATTTACATTTGGATTAAAGGTTATGAAGATTGTAGTTCTGGTGCACTAACATGTAAATTTTAAGTTGATTCACAAAGTTTTATCACAACGAACCCCTCAATTTACAACTATGTCACCGAAATGGAAGTGGTGGGGGTTATCGCCTGCTTTTTTAAACTCACTTATTTTAATGGGATTGCCTGCTTTTGCGATTAAATGACATCAAAGACTTGACCGTGTGTATCGCCGCTTAATGCTTAGAACGCATAGGCTGCAACCCTACATAATAAATATTCTCTGAAACAATAGGGAAAAATAATTTGCCGAATTCACAAAAAGTGAAATGACTGCCTATGGATTTGAATTCTTCAAATTATGCGAAGTTACATACAACACAATGAACCAATTAATTACTGACAATCGGCGATGCGTTTGTTGAGGCCATATTGTACAGAATGTGAGATGTTGTAGTAAATGTATGAGGCCACGCGTGTTGCGCGTGGATGCGTTAAGCCGACTTTCACGGCACAATAACAACCACGCGCCTCCTTTTGTTGGCTCAAGCCCACGCTAATTTTCATCGACATGTGTGGCTCACGTTCGGTACGTGAACCCGTTTGGCGCACAGTCGCGACACAAACATTTGCACAGACGATCGCACTTCCCCAGCAAACAAATGACGTGATCAGGAGATAATTGGATTATTCAAAACATTAATGCTCGTGTTGGTAATCGGTGGTCGCCAGCTTGTGCGGAATGCGCGTACGATCGATTTTCTCCCGCTTTTGGGGGGGGGGGGGGAATTTTCCCGCTGTTGTGCAAATCCAAATCGTGCGTCTTACTTAACTATGGGGTCAAGATGACTTGGTCGTCAAGTCAATCAAAATGAGACAAAATGTGGCCCATCGTGCGCTCAGGGTAGTCACAATTAAAAGTCATAATGACTTCTGCCTGTCTTTTGTGTTGCGCCCTTGCAGAAAGAATCGGAGAGACAAATCTAACAACGTGACCCCGTTTGGGTCACACACTAGTTCTATTAGTCAATTCCATACAAAACTTGAATTAAAAGAACTTACTTTTCCAGTAGGTTGCAGGCTGTTGAGTTTATGCCTCTGGTGGTTAGGAGAAACCTTTCTTCCCTCCCCCTGTGTCTTTTCTTTTTGTCTTCCAGGATCCTGAACTTGTGAATCAAATTTCAGGACGGACAAAATACTAGGCTTTCCCTCCGCCCACAGCACCCCCCCCCCCCCCCCCCACACACACACACACATACTCACTCCCCTTCTCCATGGGTACCATGTCAAACACCATATGGAGCAAATAAAGCAGAGGAGATGCAGCCGGAGGAGGGCCAAAGCACTTAACTTCCAGTTTGAGACTCACAGTCAGCCCCAATTCAAACTTTCACTATCAATGATTTGCATTCATACGTAGGCCTGCAGTGTTTTAATGACCGTGGAATGCTTTAAACCTAAAATCCCATTTAAAAAAATTATATATATGTGTTCACAGTAACAAAGTTGTTTTATGTATAGTCAGCTTCAGGCTTTGCGGTTGATGCAGTAATCACAATTCATCAAGCGTAATCAAAATTGGTCTGCAATGATTGAGCAGCAACCACACCAAAAATGGTCATTTTCATGTTGAAAGAGAACAGCAAGATGTACAGTGTAGGTAAGTGTATAAAAGCAGGAACGGTGAGGCTAACACGCAGTGAAAATCATCGTACTTGTGCTTGAATTCAGCTGGAAACAGTTTCACCTCACCGGCACCAAACATGGATGGAAAGCCAGATTGCAACAGTGGAGCATAACTATCTGTTCCACAAATCTGTTCCACGAGCTGCTCCGTTAGCTCTTTCCTGCTGCACGGGAAGTGAAGACTTATTTTGACAGACCGGTTTTGTTTTGAGAGCACCCGAGACACACAGCTGAAAACCCAGCTGAGAAGTCCAAAAGACAGAGCTGGGCAATTTATGACTTGGGTGTCGCATTTGAGGTTCAGAGGGGTGATGGTGGATGACAATTCAAGCAAATGTGTCACTGCAGTTAAGTGGTGTGATGTTAATGCCACAAATATTTCACACTCAAAAGTACAGTACAACTAAGACGAAAAATAACTCCTTATTTTACCACTATTAGGTTAGTTTTATTGCATTAAACGTGTATCTAAAAGAAAAAGCGTCCAGTAACGCAATCAATAAATAAAGAATTATATAAAATGCATTTCATGTTGCATCTCTACATTTACTACTCAGTGGAAAGATTCAACTGAAATGTGGTGCTAAACAAGGAGCAGCATGATTTAAGTACGGCATGGAAGTGTCATCCTGAAAAGAAATCTGGGAGAGACAAGGCATGCATGTCCGCCACCGTGCAGCAGGTGCCACCTTAGAGAAACGCACCAAATTGTGCTTTGAACGCTAAAGGAACGAGAATGCAAACAGGTTACGATGGTCAATTTGGGTAGTTGATGTGATGCTTTGGGTAGTTTGGAGGGTGGGGGTCGGTCACGTCAGTCCTCTGACAGCAGTCGGTGGAAGTGATCCTTCCTCTTCTTTAGCACCTCTCGAAAATCCTCCTGAAAAAACAGGAGATTACATCACCGTGGAAGCGGAAAGACTGCCGCTACAGATAACCTGCCGCTTTATTCAAAACCGACTTAAGGAAAGAACAACAAATCAGGCGTTTTCAGGATTTATCCCACACAATAAAAATAAAGAAATCATCCTGCATGGGAAGGGATCGTGTCTGACTGGCCGTAAAAAATGCAGACAAACTAACAGTAAATATGCGGCGTGAACATAAAACAGACGAACCGCTGTAGACAGTTTCTCCATGTAGGGGATGAGCTTCTGGAGTTCTCGGTCATCTGACTCACCAGACCAACTCTTGATGGGAAGAGTGTTCATCAACTGCAAAATTCAAAGAGCAACTCAAGGTGAATCAAACGGACACCAACAACGAGGGTGGACAACGTCAGGTCTTCGGTGTAATACTGACGTGGTAGGGGTAGGTATGGGGTGCGTTGTCCAGAACTACAGTCTTGGACAGGTCTCTCCCCAGGATGCTGAGATCTTTAATGTAGTGCCCGAGGACGCAGGCACACTCATCCTGATAGAGACGGTGGCTGCAAGTACGATCAATGGAGAACCTGAGAGTGCTCATTTATACTATACAATGTGCAAAGTGAGAGCAAGAGATTTCAGGAAGCCTTACCGAAAGAGTTTCTTTTGTGGGTCCAGGATGTCCAGAATCTTCTCAGCGTACTCCCTCTTTGCACAGGTGTAAACAAAGAGCTGCAACAAAGGATCATAACAAGAAATACAACAACAATGCGCATTTACTGGCTCCAATCACGTCAGAGTGAGGAGTGCTTGCTCCAGGGCTCCCCCTACAGTTTCAAAAGTGCTACGTCAGAAGCTATAAGAGTCGAGCCAAAAGGGTAGGTTATGGCTTAGGCGAAAAATATCTTTAAATTAAAAAAAAGCTGATCTTTTAGGTGTAGAAAGTACCTGCAAGCCGAGCAGTGACAGCACTTAACATCACGACAGCTCTCCAAGGCTGGATTTACACTTTACAACCAAGTGCCCAACTGCTATTTAATGCCTCCTGTATCTGATTTCTTTTGGCTGCCTATTTCCATGGACAATTCAAGTGACACACATTTGATATGGCTGTGTAAATAGCAACTGAACGCATGAAACATCTTGTATGCGCAGACGCCCAAACTGCATCCAAGTAACTCCACAAGCATCAACAGCCGGCAGTAAAAAACAAAAATGTTCAAGGCGACAATTACTGTTTAGTTGTCCTGGGCAGACTCTTTTACCCAAAATGGATTCAATGTGGGTTTCCTGCACTGGTAGCAGTTGGCCATGATGGACTCACCTCTAATGTGACATATGTGAACCATAATTAATTGTTTTATGCTTTTGCTGTAGTTTATACTTACAATGGATGCTTAAAAAAATAGTAATTGTATACTTCAGGATCGTTGTACTTTAAATTTGACAACAAGCTCGCATGGATGTGGTACAGTAGATCGATCCGTCAGTTTAGGCTGTTTGGATAGCAGCTATTTGCTGCTGTCCAAGACCTATTCAATTTATATCCACCAGAAGAGACCCGATTCTGATCTGATTATATTAGAGCCCGTGCATTTTTCTTTTTATGCTGCCATGACGCATCGCCATATAATGCCACCTGAGAATGGACATACAGCATCTTCTGCACAATAAGGCACACCTAGAGGCATTCAGTGCGCCCTATGAATAAATATTCTGATTTCTTGGGCGTTATTTTAAATGTTATGTAAAGTGCTTTGCGACAGCTGCAGCGATTGTGAAAGTGCTACATAAATAAAGCTTTGTTGTATTCCCTTGAGCGTAGCTTCATCTAGTGGATGCATAACGTAACCTCAGCCACTATTGTAGCTTGTATTCTATGCGCCTTATAATGCGGTGTGCTCTATATATGAAAACAGTTTCAAAATAGACCACGCACTGAAGGTGAGCATTATTCTCCGAAGTGCCTTATAGTCTGGAAAATACGGTACATCTAATTTAGTTGAAGAAATACAAAACTATCCTAAATTATGAAATAGCGAATGTAAGGATAAGCTTTAATAGTCCGACTTCAAATAGGAAACTGTATGGGAGACAGACACAAACCTCATATAGTTTTGCAACAGACTGCAGAAATTCCTTCACATGTGGTCGTAGGATCATGTAAACCTGTTGGTAACATACAATACGAAGCCTTTATTGCCAGGAGTCAAGGCAGACAAATGTCGACAGCCGCAGTTAAAAAAGCCACGTTACTTAAAACGCATCCAGCCAAAATGTGTTCTTGCCGTCAGAATATATACAACAATCAGATTAAAACTTGCACAGCATGACCACAAATCAACTGCTCATTACAATTACACATCTTCGGGTGCATTGTTGTGACCGAACCTTCGCTCACCCTATACTGATGATCCTGAAAAGCAGCGTGGAAGGTGTATTCAGCATTGTCAATCGTATTCAGAGATCCGAACATCAATGTTTCTTCCTGAAAGCACAAGGATTACACGTTGGATTGAGTTCCACAACATCAACAGTTTGTCTTGTTTTATATGTATGAAATGAAGGATGCGGACAAATGCAAAGTACTGTTGTAAAATTCTGTACCATTATTCTGTTTTCTTTTGTATTCATACCTAAATGAATTTTATATTGTGCCAATTTTGCCGAAAGCATTTTGCCAAACAGGTGCTTACAGTGGAGCCATGTGACTGGAGCTTCCTGTCTCTCCACAGTTATGACACAAGACATTGGTTCTCAGCCACCGGCGAGGCACTTGCTGCCAGGCCCCAAGTCCATATAGTTGACTGATAGTTTCCATTTTTGATATTAATATTTTGAACGTTCATATCTAGATATGGCCCCACCCTATTGAGGCCAATGAGAACGGTGGTTGCTGGACTAGCAGAGTACCTTAGAGGGGGGTACTCACCAAATCCACCACAAGCGTGGACTCGGGGGTGCTCCTGGTCTTAGGGGGGATGTCAGGCAGTCTGGGCTGAGAATATTGAGACTGTGATGGCAGGTTTTTGATGAAAGTGAAGCTTGAAGACAAAACAAAAACAAATGTTGACAAATACAAATCTGCCAAATGTTAAGAAGAAAGTCCCAATTGATGTTCAGATACTGTGATTATGAAAATAGCAAGGATGACACTTAACACAGATCAGATCCGTGCCAAAGCTAAACTGTCGTTTGGAGACGTAGAAGTGCTACAAATGTAACCAGGCAGAAAGCAACACTTACGGATTGAAGATGTGGTCGTCCTCATCTCCGACGAGGAGGTCAATGGAGCCATAACCAAACACTCCTTGTTCAGGGCTCATCAACACACTGTTTCTTGGACTCTTGTAATCTGGATTTTTAAAAAATATACAACAAATAATAAAGACCAATTATTTTCTCACTTAATAGATGATGTGACAAATGTAAACGGTTTCCTACATCGAACGACAAGGAGTTTACCACGTGCCACAAGGAAGATTCTATGGCCTGATGAAGAGCCTTGCGTTGGGAGTTGGCAAAATGGTCTAAGGAACAACAAACAAAGACTTATACTTACTCTCTTTGCTGGGTGTAAGGAATCGAACAATGGGGGTGTAGATCTTCCTGGATGCTGAATTATATGGAGAAGCAGGGTCCATCTCAGACAGTATGTGGTTATTGCGCAATATGGACCTGGGTGGAGTCTTGAAGGCGGAATCTTCAAGACCAGTGTCGTCAACTAAGGTCACAGTGGAGCACAAGCTCAGTAAGGAGAACAAAAACATATAGATGATTTTACAAGGAGGAAAAAAAAAATCACCTGTCTCTTTGTCAACCGCAGCGATGGCTCTCTTTCTCGGCCGCCCATAGGGTGGGAGCCGCCTCATCCTTGTTGGGACATCTTCAGCATCAGGGGTCACTTCAACCTTCAAAATAAAAATAATGATAGAGGTTTTCGTTTCTGAAGTGAAGTCATCTATTCAAAATAAAGTGTTCAGGCCACTTTGGCACATTCTTGATTGATTCTTTGAAGTGTCATACCAGTACTTTGAAATAGCGCTACGTGAGCATTGAGCTTCTTTAGCAGTTTATTTTTTAGATCTTTTCTCCTTATGCAGGGTGCCAGAGATGTTTTTCTGTACAACTTTCAAGTCAGCAGTCTTTCCCATGGTTTTGAAGCCTATTAAGCCAGTCTGAGACCATTTAAAGCAGGGGTGTCCAACTCATTTAAGCCATGGGCCAATTTGGAGTTGCATCTTCCCTCGGAGGGCAATTATGACAGTGAAACCACAAAATTATTACTTTTACACAACAAATGAACAGTTTACTAGTTTTGAACCCTGGTATAAATGCTTCACGCTCCAGCTACAAGCCAAGTCAGTAAACCAACACAGTGCAGCTCAGTTTCTTTCTAGTAACTGTCACAGAGCCAGCTAATGTCCAAAAGAAAACTAGAGTAGGACAAATGGGCATTCCAGTAGCATTTCCCTCCTCTCCAGGTTGTTCAAATGGATCCAAGGCAATAACAAATTGCAGTGGAGTGGTGCCTTGTGATAGAAATAACCAGACTTATGAGTTTACCGAGATACGGGCCGATGATCAGCTAATGTTGGGCAGCTCATTAGATACATAATTAGAAAATATTCTTGAAAAAAAAAGTCTTCAAGCTGTTGTTTTACTCTGTGTATGTATGGTATGACGAGTATAGTACACTTCAGGATGAATGGACTGAAGTTTTTTGTGGAGGCAAAGGGTTCTGTGGTGTGTCTAATTTGCAATGACAAAATACCATTGTTGAAGCGGTCGAATGTAAAGCGGCACTTTGACACGTGCCATGCTACGGTCGCATCAACATACCCTGTCGCAACTCCGCATATGGACCCGGCAAGCTGACTACAATTCCGCTAGCTTGGCTAGCAATCGTGAGGAACAGAAACCCATTCACATTAATGGTATTACAACAAAATTATTTAAAAGAATACATTCAGAGGCTTATTATACTACATTTTGTTGAATTCACTGCTCCTAGGGACTGAACTTTTAGAGTTCAAAAGATTATGTGTATAGTTCTGTTCAGACACCATGTGATGAAGATAAGACTGATAGTGAACTCCATTTACCATTTTAGTCACATTGGATTTTTCATCTGTTTAACTGTGATGATAAAGTAAACACTTTATAGCCACGGTTTGACTTGGATCATATTAAATGTTTCATACTTTACGACTCAGTTCCATGTTATTGAACATATTTGATGCGACTTAAGATTGCATGCATCACATTTGTGTAAAATGACGTCACGTACACAGGTGCAATTGAGGCTTTTACCTTCAGTGACCAAAATCGTGTGTTAATAAAATATGATTGGCACATTCCACAACTTGCAGTCTGTCTGGCGAAGCATGCATGTTGACCTATTTACTGAGATCCTCTCATGTGGGGCTGGCCCATTTAAATCTCCCTCAGTCTGCACGACGAGTGTTCAACTAATCCTCAATTTACTATCAACAGGACGACAAAACAACAACCACTCTAAAAGGCACATCACGTCTCACGCTAACAAAAAACAGAAGGGGCAATACAATAAATAGCACACCATAAACCAAAACCAGACTGCATGTCATGATTGAGCACATTGCGCCACTCAAATAGCCAGGACGCATAATAAAAACATACATGGAAATGAGGATAAATCATTTAGGCTGAGGTGTGCATGTTCTCAGGATGATTACACAAACGCCTAAATGGCCACCTAACGTGGACGTTTTGGAGTTCAGGGTTACTTTGAATATCCAAATAAGCAATCACGTGGATGTAAAGTACAGGCCACGTAACAGTGTAACTTGGCAGACGGGCTGCTCTTGGACCACAACATTCGTAGGCTAGCTCGAAGATTAGCTACCGCGCACTACTAGTTCGGTGGGGCCAAATTGTAATTGAAGGCCCGAGCGAAGCTTGCATTGACGGTAAATAGTACGTCGTCGTCGAGGAGAGACAGCCTACTAATAATTTGTTACCTTGTCTTGTAATGGCCTTTCTGGTACAGATGGACGAGTTCGTCTCGGTGTCGCTTTATTGCTGGACCGCTGGCGGGTTTTCCTCGGCGTGTCCGTGTAAGGCGTCACGGTTCTCCGTGACCGGAGTATCATTGTTATCTGACCTTACACGTTAAGTTACTTTATACGAAATATCCGACGCATAACTAGAGGACTTCCTGTTGAGTGTTTTGCTCCATTCCATCGGTTTGCTTGCTTTGCGTCGAGATCTTTTAAGCTCCGCCTCGCCAATCCCAGGTTCGTCCTCGAATGGCGCGCATCTTTCTGTCAGTTTGAATATGCCCAAATGCGATTGGTTCACTACCGCTCTCTCACGAACACCGGGCGTTGTTTGAGAGATAAACCCAACTCTTGGTTTCGGCACGGCCATTCATGATCAAGTTCTCAATATAACAGTTAAGTCTTATGGCTAGGTTAACAATAATTATTACAAAGAATAAGACAAATAATACAGGCACTGGACAACATAAAAACACTCGCTACCCGAGCATATTACCCATGAATGAACTCGTTAATATCTCCAATGTAGTCAGAATCTAAGCACAGTATGTGAAACGTGAACACCTCAAACTAACAGAGCCTGTAAAAAAAATAAAAAAAATAAAAAAAGCGAAGTGGAAGAGTATCAGCGCTTTCCCCTTTTTGACCAGAAGGGGTCAGATTTTTAACAGAAAGAAAACTTATCTGCGAAGTTGCGGGTTCAAATCCCGACTCAGGTCCCTTTGTGTGGAGTTTGCATGTTCTCCTCGTGCTGGCGACGGGGTTTCTCAACCTCCCATATTCCATACATGTCACGTTAGGTTAATTGAAGAATAAAGAAGATTTTTTTTCTGTGTGTCTTGCGTTTGACTGACGATTAGGTCAGAGTGCAGTCCTGCTCACCCGCTCCCCCAACGGAGACAAACGCTCCAGAAAACGGATGTATGGATGCACAGGTGCACACCCGTTGCCACAGGCGGGCCATTGGGGGCAGTGCCCGTGCACCAAGATGCTTATGGCAGGGGTCTCTATGAATAAAATGTTCGATTATTTTATTTGATCATAATAGTTATTTAATGATGAATTATTTATCATTAATACGTTAAAAACTGGTGTAGGTAATTTTGTTTCACTGATGGACAGTCTTATCTTCAACAGCCTATGATGGCCTTACTGAAAATAATCATGCCAGACTCCACATTTTTCAAAGTGAATCTGCTTTTTTTGTGCAGCACCGTGTAATGTGGCAAGACGTGTCTCTAAAATATTGTATGTGCAGATCTGTAAATAACGAGATCGAAGGACAGTCCAGTAGGCTGGCACTTGGGTCACCAGTCTATTCAGCCTAAGTGTAGAAAAACCTTACATTGCTTTATATGTAAGAAAAACTGCTATCCCTCATCACCAAAATATATGTGGACATCTGTATTTATGCGCACATCAATTTCTCAAAATATTACCGGTACATGGATTGCAGTTTCCGGACATTAGACAAAGTTTAATTTTAGATCTAATTAAATCTAAAATGTCTTTAGGTACAAAAGTAAAAGTGAAAAAACGTAGCAAAAATTGTACAGGTAATAGTATAAAAATATTTTGGTTTTTTCTTTGGTGTCAAATACCTATGTATGTGAGAATGTGAGACTTTGCAAAGTGCTTTGGACACTATGAGGTATAGATAAAGCCTTACATATAAGCGTACTCCATTTATCATTTCTCTAATAGACATTTCTCTTCAATAAGGCCATAAATAGGGAATATCTTGCTTCTCTTAATCTGTTGTGTTATATGGTGACTGCTGCCTAGGTCAACAAGCATTTGGCAATAAGACCAGGGGAAAACAGTGATGTGATTTAGCCGTACAATTTGGGGATTTCTGTCACATTGAGGGCTGGACATGGAAGGGATTGCAAAGACATAATCAATTGCTGCGATTGGATGGTTGGGTCCAAATCGCTACCCTTGGACAAACTCATACCGTATATTGAATACACGTCTTTACCCCGCACTGCTATGGTATATTTTTATTTAAAATATAAGAGCCTCTCATGTAAATGAAGTCCTTAAGATGTATTTTTTTCCATGTAGCTCTGCCCTGATTACATGTCGCTTCTGACCGGAGACCTTTCCACTTTATTAGTCCCACCACTGCTTTTTAATATACAATGCATGTTTTGCATATTGTATGTAGTGAATACAAAAGCTTTAATTTGCATTGTCATTGTTCATGAGAAATGCAGGTTCACTCAGTTTGTATTTTTTCATTTTCACAAACGTCGGCACCTTGAAACTTGAAATAAGATACAGCACATGCAGTGATGACATTTAAGAAAGCTGATATTTTATTAATTTCAAATTCAATTTTAAAGTATTCACACAAACACATATTGAGTAAATAGGCAAGAATAACTTTTCACCATTCAAAAAAGAGAGAGAAAACAAAAATGCGTCATTGCCTTCCCACAGCACTGTCACCAAGGTTATTAGAACACATCCCATTCATTAAAATCATGTTTGTAGCCTATAGATAAAGAAGGAAAAAGCACATATTGAGTGAACGTACTGAAGACTACTTGTGGTGCTAACAGTGGTACTCTAGAAGCAGTACTGTTGAGCAGTGGGATCTCTGCTATTGCATCAGCAGAAGTTGGGCTGTAACATGCCCTCTCTGTGCACCCACTAAACTGGAACTTGACACCCAACTGGGGTGAATACATCCAAATGGAGGTAGAGGTAGATTTTCCTGAGAAGTTTTCAGAGTCAAGGCACAACGCCTCGCTTCCCGAAGTTCTGAAGTTAGCTGAAGACTTGAGGAGCACACAAGCTCCCCTAAAATCGTCACATTATTATCATTCTCTTCCAATATCGGCATCATCCTTAAGGTAATAAATCTGCTCTCAAATGTAATCTCTGCGTGCTGGTTTGCAACAGCATTAAGAAAAAAAGCAAAGAAATAGCAAAAACAAACGTACGTGATATAATTCATCGCCCTAAAAAGCCATATTTCAGAAATATTCTACTCCATGAATCTTAATAATACATGTTGATTCATACAATTGTCACAGCAGAAGGCATCTTCTTACTTTGTTATCTTCATTGTCTGCAGTCCACCTGATCCGAGACGGAGGCAGCGTTGATGTTCCAGAAGCATTCGCACCCATTAAAAATGGTGGTGAATGGGCCATGAAGGGATTGACAGCAGCAATAGTTCAAGTTCGTTAAGTATGATATTTTTATACACAGTGAGCATGTGGATAAAGTGAAATTGTCCAATCTACACAAACGTGTAGATGCACTAGAGACTGCATTCAATCCAAA
Source organism: Hippocampus zosterae (assembly GCF_025434085.1). Lineage (NCBI taxonomy): Eukaryota > Metazoa > Chordata > Actinopteri > Syngnathiformes > Syngnathidae > Hippocampus > Hippocampus zosterae. The sequence goes on along the minus strand of NC_067458.1, from coordinate 9,691,191 downwards.
TGAACTGCATTAATTAAGGGGGAAAAATGAAATAACATTTCTTTGCCGAGTTAAGACCCCCCCCCCCAAAAAAATGCATTTTACATGGAGAATCCCGCTTGACAAGAGCTGTGGGGAAAAAGCAAGAATGAAGTGTGACCATTTCAGAGTCAATCTTAACACATCTGAGATCAACACTTTCAATGCTCCTTTCCAAAGTTTTTGAATCCAAACAAAGAAAACATTGTAAAGATATTCAACCACTTGGCGGGTTCAACTACAAAACATTTCCACGACGGGGTGCTCTTACCACAAACTTCCTTTACTTTCCACAAGGCAATGGCAACAAATCAAGAAGAAAGTCCAGATTAGCTGATATCTGATTGTCCGTGGTCATTAGTGGAGGGCTAACGTAATCAATATCATGATCATCCAGGGGTTTTCTCCCCCCTCCAGCCCCCCCCCCCCCCCCCCCCCCAGCGTGTCAAAGTCATTGAGGTAGAAAGGTGTCGAAACAGTGGCTGAAGGGATGTCCAAGAGTGTCTGGAGGTACACAGTGTTTTCACAATATCTCCTGATTGTCACCGGCACGCACTGAAAAAACCAACCAACCAAACAAATACACAAACAAAAAAAAAACAACAACACGGCAACCTCAGGTTGAAATGCAGTCGTTTGAGAGGGGCAGAAAAAGACAGCAATTGTTCAAACGCAAATATCTCACAGTACTGGTCGAACAAACATAGATCCATAGAGGAGAGAAGGAGGGTGGGGGTGAAGGGGTGCTTGAATGTTGCCAAGGGGCCAAAAGGTCATGGAGACAAATGTGTTTAAAAAAAAAAAAATTCAATGTTGATCCTTTCGCTCAGGATTGATTGAATTTCGTTCCCTCCAGCATCCCTCCCCCAAACAGCTGCTTTTTACGAGAGCGCCTTGATTTGATTGTCAGCTCTTTTACAGCATCTCTGACATCTGCTACTTAAGAAAGAAAAAAAGCCAAATGCATTCCCCAATGTAATATAAAGTTATTCTTCATGTCATATGCAGAACTTATAGGAATAGTTTACACAACATAAGAAAAGCCCAGTAGCGTATTCATAGTTAGTCCGCAAACAAATACGGAAGTTTGTTATTATTTGAGTCATGTATTTAGTAATGCTTTGTATAAATGTTAGCAAAGCTTTGGAATGCATCTGTACTATTGTCTACAGTTAGAAGGCACTATCCATCCTTGTTACTTCGCTTTCACAGAATCGACTCTGAGAATCTGATCCCGAAGCCGCTACCAATCATCATACAATTTCATATCTTCACGAGTACTTCTGACTAAACCGTTGAACCACCGGGTATCATGCAGACTTGACGTAACAATAAAAAGTCCGCTGTGTTGCATTATGCACCTATATGTGCGGTTGCTAAGAAAGTATATTTGGTGAATCTGATACCGACTGTTAAATGTAACAGTCCGTACAATGCTGCTGATTGCATTATTTTAACCCAACATCAGGTTCTGAAGGTACCATATGGAGGTAAGAAAATTAATGTTAAAAAAAGTTTCACTTTCTTCCTGGTGGGGTTATACACCCCCCAAACACTGTTCCCAGTTAGCACTTGGAACACGGGGGTGATGGCACCGGTTCAATCCGTTGTTGGCTCGTAGTAGCAGGTGGTACCTCATGAAATGTGAAGCTTCAAAAGACAATATATGACCTACTGTGTCAGCACGGAGCAGCTGTGCGCTTTGCTACTCTTGCGCACATCTGGTTTGGCAATGACTCGACACAGCACCCATTTGTGGAAAGGGGGGGAGAGCTTTCCTATTATATTCCCGACTATGGCAACATTTAAAAAGGAAAAAAAAGAATTTTTTTTACAAAATTGGAAAATGACAAGAATAAAGTTGGAATATTACAAGAGCAACGTTACTCAATTACAAAAGGACATATGTCAATGTAAAAGTCTGTAAAATAGTGAAGGCTCCATCCATTTTCTTGAGCATTTCTCCTTATTAGGATCGCGGGAGAGCTTAAGCCTTGTCCAAGTGTATTTGGCTGAGAGGCGTGGTACACTGTGGACAACTCGCACGTGTCCACAAACAACCATCCACACTCATTTTAAGAGCGACGGATGAATCTAACAAGTATGCTTTTGGAATGTGAATGCGTTTAGAAAACTCAGGCAAACACAAGGAGAAACATACAAAACTCCATACTGGGACTGAGCCGAGATTTGAACCAGAACCTCTTAAATGTTTTCAAGGTTGTTTTTTTTTTCCTTCCCCATTCTACTTTGACATTGCTCTCGTAATCATATCACCTTATCCTCACATTACAGTATTCTTTTTTTTCCCCCTCCCTCTTCAGTAGGTCCATAATACTCCTGTGTGAATTCCATTTTGTCCAACCGGGGAAGTGAGATTATACAGTACAATCACAGCGTGAGCGGCACAGCGTTTTCTCAGACACGTTTGTTTAGCAGCCGGTCGTGACCCGAGGCAGAAAAGCAAGGCTCTGATCAAAGCGAAAGCAGCTGATAATATTTGCTCAGAACAGAAAAAAAGTGACAAATGTTTATCTCGGACTGTTCAAGGCCTCTGAAAAAGAACTTATCAGCGAAGCATGGTTCACACCCGATCGTCGGGAGGAATGAGGTTGTTTGGCGTAGTGTGGCCGGCAGTTGACAACCACTGCAGAGGTAACACAAGTTATATGATTAATCTCGGAAATCTGAGGATGACCCGGTCCTCCAAACAGCAGGATAAGGGTAAGAAGCACTTAGATGAGACGCACAAAGTCCTGTTTAACAAAACACACACCAAATATATTGATATATTTATACGTATCTGACATCTATAACACAAAAACACAACAAGAAAGCGCCAGATCTAAATTTAACTACATCAGCTCCTCTGAGACGCAGTGAGCACGCCTCCCGACACCTGATTGTCCGAACGAGGGTCTTCACGACAACAAGGATCAAGTGGATAGACAGGTCCTGTGAACTCCTGAAAGGAAATCCGTTTCCCTTCAGGCTTGATCCACAAACACAGGCATGCATCTGACCTTAAGACAATCACCTCACGAGAAAAACGAGTTAAGAACAGAAAATCAAGATACAAATTGATCTTCCTGTACAGACGCCGAAAGCATTGCAGTTGTGTGGACTCCTGAGAGCGATCTGAGTATCCTTCACGTCGTGAAGCTGGCAAGAACGTTATGAGGATGCGTATCAACGCCGAAGCATGCTGAAGTGCAGCCATAGCAAAAGTTGAGAATGGCGAAGCATACCGAGCTAGCTTTGACATCGTGGAACCGGCCTAGCGGCGGGGAAAAAAAAAGGAGGACAATGCATGAGTCCAGCAGGGATGTTGAGCTATCACGTCATCTGGTCGCCAAATACGTTCATCTAGACTGCTCTACAACGGCTGCTGTGTTCATTAGGTATCTGGTTTGCACACAAGTAGCTCACAGAAACGGCATATACTTTTCAAGGCTTTCTGATTAAAAATAGAGGATATTTTGTACTCTTTTGATAGAATTCGAAATATATCAATGTTTTCCTGCCGTGATGGCATTGATCAAGATTTAAAGGATAAAACACTATCCCGAAGGTCAAAATAACAATAAACAACAAGTAAAAGGTCAAACAAAAAGAATCTCTCCCCGAGAGGATGAAACCTTGCTGTCAGTCAGTAGCTGTGTTTGTTACGTGTAAACAGTGCATTAGCCCTCCCTGCTTATTCACTTCTCTTTTGTTCGTCCAGAAGCTGAACACGTATGTAGAAATAAATAATTCACAGGATGTACATACATATTGTTTTGTTTAACATATACTGGCTCTCTGTTGGGATATTTTCCCCCAAAATCATTGTGGCGATATGAAGAACAAAAGAAGTGAGTTGATGACAGAACCTGAGAGTGTATTTCAAGTGATTGCGTTCGTTTGTGTCTTTGTGTTTGCTTTCTCTTTTTGGCGTGGACTGTATAGAAAATGAGGTTGTTGTGTTTTTTGTTGTTGTTGGGTTTTTTTTGGCTTTATGTAGCTTGGTTTAAAAAAGGGGAGTGGGGGGGGGGGGCTGAGGGTTTGTTAAGACACTGGGTTGCTGGAGGTTGAGGTAGGTATGGTCTGCTGCTGCAAATGAGGAGAGACACGACTGCCAACAGGCTTGCTGGAGAGGGACGCCCCTGATGGGGCTGACCCAGCTGGTGCCTGAGCAAAAAGGACACCTGGAAAACAAAGAGTGAAAAGTGAATTCCAGGAAATAAAAAGAAGTCCTTTTCCTTCCACGCAAAAATATTCGCGGCATTTCACATGGCGCTCTGATATCAGGTCCCATTTTAGAGATGAGCTATTTGTATGATTAACATCTCTCGGCCCTAAATACCCATCCACCCATCATCCATCTATTTTCCGATCCGCTTTGTCCTCACAGGGGTCGCGGGGGGTACTGGAGCCTATCCCAGCCGTCTTCGGGCAGTAGGCGGGGGACGCCCCGAATCGGTTGCCAGCCAATCACAGGGCACACATAGACGAACAACCATCCACACTCACACCTATGGGCAATTTAGAGTGTTCAATCAGCCTGCCATGCATGTTTTTGGAATGTGGGAAGAAACTGGAGCACCCAGAGAAAACCCACACAGGCCCAGGGAGAAAATGCAAACTCCACACAGGAAGGCCGGAGCTGGAATTGAACGTTGCACCTCTGCACTGTGAGGTCAACGCGCTAACCAATAGACCACCGGGCAGGCTGGCCCAAAATATAAAGCAATCAAACAGCAAACAAGCACGGCAGTAAATGAGTGTGCCTTCTTGAGCTGCCTGATGATACATTAGTATGCTGCTGCAAAATACTAATTCATTGCTCATTGTTAGTCATTTTGAGATACTGTTGGTCGAGTACATGGTACACTGAGGCCCCCTGTACTTTGAGTGAAGCATTCACTCTAATGCTATGATTACACATCCAAATATTGACATAGTTCTTCCATAAAAAAATGTAATTGCCCATTCCTCAAGTAATTTAAAAGCAATCAATTAAAAAAAAAGATACTCTATTATCTATCAAATGAGCAATAATTAACATTTTGCACGTTTGTTGTGGTTTCGTATCTTTGAATGAAAAAAGCTGCAGTGAACTAAACTTTCCGCGGCGCACGATGCAGCAACTCACCAGCGTACACGACTCCGTTGAGCTCGACTGACATGCTTATGCTGTTTGTACTGTTGGTCGTGAGGTTCATGGCAGAGTCCTGCCTGCCGTCTGAAACACCAACAACAAAATGGGGAAGCTGTATGAGCAAAATCAATACCCTTGGGTCAATGTTGACAGACAAAATCAAAAGTCAGCCAGCAGCAGCACTGACTCACTTTTGCAACTCTGGTTACATCCTGCATTTGTATTTGTATTTGTACATCGACACAGTTAACGTTTTTTTCCACCTTGACATGTGCCATCTGTCCCGAGACAGACTTCTGCAGACATGAAACCAGCACAGGAGGCAATCCCCCTCGGGCCCCACAAACATGCGTGGTTGCATGTTCGCTTGCATGTTCCGTTACTTTAATACGTTAAAAAGGTCAACGTTTAGGTCCACTATCTCACTTACAGGTGTTGAGGTTTGTGGTAACATGTCAAGCATGTGTTTAGACATTCGACACCAACTGAAACTAACCGAAGAGATTATGAGGAAAGCATGTCACAAAATTCTGAGGTAAAACGGCAAAAGACCCACACCTGCAAGAGGAAAATAACTACTACCGATAATTTGTGCATTTTCAAGTGTTGCACAATTCCATAAGCAAATTCTGGTCCATTTGCTGTCGTTTTTAAATGACTTGATTTACTTGTGTATCACTTTAGAAATGGATATATTACTGATTCAATCGACAACTAATCAATTACACTGGTCAACCAATTCTTTCTCTTTCTACTTTTAAATTGGAGTCTGCCAAACCGGATGATCTCCAACCCAGAGGAACACTTGAGCGTTCCCACACGATCACCTGCCGTTTCCAGTACCTTGTTGGTTGATGCGGATGTTCATCGGTATCTGGGCTGTCATTGCCAGCAAGTTGTGTTGCAGTGCTCTTTGCAGGAGTCGTTGATGCTCCTCTGCTGGCAGCGCCATCTTCTTCTCGGGCGGCTCGCCGGCCTCCAGTTTGTCCCTCAGCTGTTCCAACGCCGCAACCTGAGCTGCCATCGCCGCCTGGGCTGCCGCGGCGGCAGCCACCGAGTGACTCGCCAGGGCTCCCACTGGCATGCGAGGCACACCGACTCCATGGAAAGGTTGTCCGCCCTCTTCTTCTAGACAGCAGGGAGCAAAACACATTGAAAAAAAAAAAAGAACACCATGTATAGTGAGGATCAGTGGGAAAGTACTTTGTCCTGCTTTGTGGTAAAAAACATGAAACTCGACATAATGAAGCTGTGCCCACATTTAACCTCATTCAACCGAGATGACAGCAACTACCCCACAAACAACCCCAGCAGAAAAAAAATGCAATCCCTGCTACCCAGGCGCAGCCCATCAACAACAAAAAATGACAGAGAGCATCGGTCTCAATGATCCGTTGAAAATGATTTTTCCAGTCACCACTTCATTGATGCTGCATAGTCTTGTTTCTTTGTATTGTAAATATGGAAACCAATGTTTTTCATTTGCAACATTCTATTATCCAGTTTGCTGCCGTCGAACACAAAGACCTCTTCTATACTTTTCCAACAACTCAAATTAGCGATCAATAATCGCTATCTAACCCCCCTCCATTTCATCGCCATTAACGCCATTGGTGGTGTGCTCACCCTTCTTGATCTTCTGGATGGGGGTGAGCGAGGCCCCATTGGTGGCTACAGTCAAACCCATGGTGGGTGTGGAGAGCTTTGGCGAAGACAGCATGGTGGGTGTCCCGTTGGGGGAGTATGTGAAGAGGGAGCCGCCGAAGCTCTGTCGTCTGCCTTCCCGTCGATTGCTGTCGATGGCGGCCTGGAGTTCGTTGGGGTTGCTCAGACCCCTCTTGTCACATTCATATGGGTACAGGTACTTCATGTATCTAACGGGAACCACGAATCCATTTTAAAAGGCAAAGCAAACAATGAGGCGGAGAAAAAAAAAATTGAGCGTTTCCGGTCACGCGACCGACCGCAAATTTCTACGTCGAAAATGCTGACCGTAAAGTTTTTTTTTTTCAAACAACCCTCTACATTTTTGTGCAGAGGGTTTACATCGGTGCAAACTCTCGCAATATTCACGTTGAGCGCGTGTGTCGTTTGCCCCGTCTACTGTCAACAACATTGAATCATGGCGGCGGCCGCGATCTCCGACGACAGTTTAAACTGCGTCCATGAGCATCCATTGATATATCGAAAAAATTCTGCAAACTATTTGATGAACACCACGGGCCGAGTATAAACCACATGAAAATAGCACAGTGTCAATGTGCCAACGGTGAATTGATGATATGGATATGTCAGTGTTTCAAATTTTAAATACTTTACCTGACCTAAGATCGATTTGATTTCGATGGATAGAAAAAAACACAAGAAACAACGGCAAAACATTGGTCAGATTGGGATGTCCTAAAGGGGTTGTGCGTGTGTTTACTGACTGTGTGCGCAGGGTGAAGGCCGCACTGGTGATTGAGGTAGGCAGATTAAGTCCCTTGGTGATCTCCCTCCACAGTTTCTTGTTGATGACCTCCACCAGGCCCCCCTTCTCCGTCACCAGCCTGTAGAGCATGTACAGATCCAGGACCTGCTTGGCCATGATGGGAATACGATTCACAGGGGTTCCTGGAACAAGACCTCTTTTGTCAGCATGCAGATTTAAACAAGAGCTCATCTTGCATTCAACGAAATTATCCAACAAACATTTTTTTTTACTCAGCATGGTCTCGATCTATCTCCAAACATCAATTAAGATGAGTGATTGCACTCAGTAATGACCTGCAGAGGGCGCACTCAGCTTCTCCGATCAGGCTCAGCAGACCCACCCAGTCATGCTTCTTGTAACTCACAAGAATTTTGTTTCATAGTAAACACATACCTTATCTTTTGTCTACCATCTTTGGCTCCTGATCTATATCAGCCATGAATCATCAACAACCTGTCACACTAACAAAGTACCTGGTATTTATGAAGAGACAGTGATACTTGAGTAGTATGTCTGATACCAAACTGGTAAAACACAACGGTTTGCATTTTTTTTTTGCTTGGGTGTTGGGTCCAGTGTGTGTGTGTGTGTGTGTGTGTGTGTGTGTGTGTATGTGTGTGTGTGTGTGTGTGTGTGTGTGATAGGATGTCAAGGTAAACCATATCGGTTTACCTTCATGTCTTGAGCTTCAATAGAATGTATGCCTTTATTACAAGCACATCCACACATGGGAATGATGTGACCATCAATCAATCATCTCTGAATTGCATAAAGACCCCACCCAGCTGAGTGAAAGATAAGCTCGCGGCTCCGGGTCGACCCTACATGAGGGATCGCTGTCTCCATATCCCCCCCTATAAAGGGAACTGACAAGTACACAGTCGTTCCAATTACAAAGAGACGACCGTTCATAGGAAGTACGTTCTCAAGTACACTCTTAGGGAGAGCGAATTTGGAGAGTTCACAAGGCCATACTCTTGCCTCCTTGATATTGAGAAATGGTAAGTGTCCATCCACACGATTATATTCTTTCTCAATCAGTTATTTAATGAACAAAATAAGAACGTGTGACAACATAAGACCGCTCGCAAATCACGTGCCTCATTATTTCCATTCTTGTTCTTTGATGAGAGGTGGGGTGCGTGGGGTCCCATTTTGAACACCTGCTCAAGTCACTTTGAGTTGCCGTGTTGCTTACCTCTTTTCTGCATGAAGCTGAAGAGGTCATCAAGAAACTCTTTCCTCTTTGGGTCTCCATCCAATTCATACAGCTGTGGAGAGGAAGAGGCGTTAGATGAGGCGTTTGTATTTACAAAACACTGGCACCACTAAGAAAAGATAGTGATCAGCCAAAACAAAACGATTGCCACTAAGCAGAAAAGAACGTGGTTGCAATAACTGACATAAACACCAACGACTGTCCAAATAAATAAATTAATTAATAAATAAAAAGGCTAGCTTTGTCATATAAACCACACCCTAGTCCACATTCATTCATGCAAAACGAGACAGTGGGGAAAATGATTTGGGCCACTCAGGCTTGATGAAAACCTCATGCAGGCCCAGATTGCTGCAAAGTTCAGTGAAAGTTTGCAGCAAAAAAATGAGGTACCCACTCAGGGGAGTACAAGGAGCCCATTGATCGCTGCTTTTTCAGTGCAGTTTGGCAGTGTAACTGGGATTTGATCCGAATATTAATATCGCACCAACATGGGCATGAGGGCACTGGAGCCTCAGATTGACCTTCGCGTTGCATATGAGAGCAAAGGTCATAGGAAGACATTAACCTCTGCACATACATGACACAACTCACCATTAGGCCCCAGAGCTGAAATGACTATTGATTTTCCGACTGATGGAAAATGTATCTTTTATGAACTATTCTGGTGATCAATTAATCTTTTTGTAGCAACACACCCTGCATCTCGCATCTGAAACCTCTCATTCTAATTCTTACTTGTCTCGCAAGATAATTGAGTGAATTGGATTTTTGTAGTCCTCAAGTCTGAAAGGAATTGCATGATCAATATAATTCGATCCAAGTAGAAAATTTGCAAAATTATGGGAGGGTCAAATGTAATCTTTGTCTTCTTGGCCCAGCTTTTCTGAAAAATGAAATTAGCGGAAACATGTTGTGTTTCCTGGGCAATATGCAGCCAGTAAACAACTGGTATGTTTCAAACATTTGCTAAAAAAGTACGTAAGACCATTAAGTCAATGCCAAAACACTCCAGTCTGTAGCAACAGTCATTTATTGACTTTTCATCCCATGACCTGCAATCGCTGCGTCGCTGACACAGTTTGTTGCAAATTCAAAGCAAATATGTCACCAAGAGCAACATAAGGACTGAACGCCAGTGTGCGGTTTGTTTGGAGCGCTGAAGTGCTTTGATCGATGTCATCTTCTATGGAGTGGCTGGCGCGCAGTTACGTGTTTTGCGCTCGCCCAAAGTTGCTACCGAAAGGAAATAAAAAGCGAGTTCAGCTGAAGCTGCGTAGGATGTGACAGAAGTGGCCTCTAAGCAGTAACAGACTGCCGCTCATTGTAGCATTCAGCCCTCATTAGAGACTTCAAGCTGCCATCAGATCTTATTATCTTGAACGTGTGTGTGTGCGCGGGGCGGGGATTGGGGGTTTGCTGGATTGAATAGGCCGAAATGAGATGTGGTGGGTTGGGGGCGGGCGGGAGGGGAGGGGGGGGGGGTTCCCTGCTAATGTACAGGGCAGTTTGAGACAAGGGGGAGTTTTAATTACAGGATGCATGCATTTTGTGAAGTGCCGCACCATAAATCTTGGAAATGACCCCCTTACTCCCATCCCCCAGTCCAACTATTCTTTATTTTCTCTACACGCCTCCCTCTCCTTATCACACAGACAAATATTTCCCAAGTGGCTGGTGATTTTACTAGTGGCATGGAGACACAAATGGTGAATCAACCTGTCTTTGAGTACCAACACCGTCCATGCGCCAACTGGCCTACAGAGGTACACCTGTACAATCCGATTAAATACAAAAACAAGCTGCCTCCGAAAATTCCTTTAAAAATATAACGGTTCGGAGTTCTTGATTGACGGTAAAGACGGACATTAACAGAATCATTTTTACGGTTGTTCAGTGCATCCGGTGCTCCACCACTGGAAACTACAACAACAACAATATGCAAAATGATTGAACAATAGTTTGAGTATTTGGATTTCATAAGACTGTAAGACGTTGTGGCCAATCAGTGTGCGAGTATAAAGCTTCCCTGCACACTAGAGGATTTGTCATCTTCAGGTTAAGTTGAGTGTGTGAATTGCAGCCTCCCTTTGGCTAGTCTGTATCCACTTTAAAGTCCCATTCAGTGTTCCTATTTAACACAGACAGGGACACACATCCTGCTTTGTGTCCGACTACAGGCGGCAATCACAGAAGGCCGCACTAATTAGGGGGTAACAGAGCTCAGTCCATGTCCGTCTACTGGAAATGGGACAGTGGGAGCAGTGTAACAAGCAGTTCATTAAGAATTCAGGATGGTTTTGACACACATGAATCGGTTCTCGATCATTTCACTTCACATTCTAGGACGCCAATTTGCCACCACTGATTGGTTGCGTGTTAGTAAACAAGGCACGATTTTGATCTAAATTATTCAGTGATGTTGGTGCATAAAAGAGGCAAAGCTAACATAATGATGGCAGATTATGCTCATATGGCTGCAGCTCTGAGAGGAATACAAGTGAGATAATAGTTCTTTCTTTTGTTGGGCTCTTAAGCGGAATGTAAACTAATTGCTATTTGCAACCATGACCACAGTGCTGGATGTGCTGTCATCTATACACAATAACATTTTTGGAGGCTAATGATCATCTTAATTGGAAACCAGCGACTTGTAATGGGCCAGTGGTAACTCGGGATATTTATAGATATGGATGAGCCTCTGACAAACTTTCCTGCATCGACCATTAGGATTTTTTTTTAATTACTGTATTTGGAAAATTATTGTAGATGTCAGATTAAAGTGTCTGAGTGAAAGTGGTTCATCTTCACAAGGCTGACGTCTTGCATCGCTTCGGGCCGCACACGAGTTGAGTCTGTTTGCAGTGAACTACTTTCAGACATGAAGTAATTTCATTAACACAACCGACATAAATAAGCCTCCAATCTTCAACTAATGCATTATTTTGGCCATCTTATGGTGGTGACGTTATGCCTCAATTCTGCAAGAGAGAAATCAAGCCGAATTGGAAACCTCTTTCACCAGGATGCTCTTCAATCTTTCAGGGCAACTTTTAGCTTTTCCAAGCACTAAAGTACTCAAATTGGGTGCCTGACTATATATGTAACCAGTTCTACTGGTCTATTCATCTATAGCACCTTTAAATTCCCTTTTGTCTGTTTCTCGTTTAATTTTCCATGTGCACTGCGATTAGATGATATCCTTTTATCTTTCTTTCTCCCTGGTTCGGTGATCTTAATACTGCAAATGCACAATACAGCTCCTCAGCCATCAGGTCCACCCGCACACATACCTTATCAGGCAGAGCTGGGTGTGGTTGGTGTCGATTTACTGTATGGTTTTCAAGGTTGTAATGTGTGAGAAGGGGCTGGGCCCCCTCCTGGATTAAAGCTCTGCTATTCGGATAAACAAGGAGAAACTAGAAAAACGACAATAAACCGGGCCAACTGGTATCGTTGTGAATCAGTTCATTTCCCTGCAAGAAACCCCTTGTAATAAAAACACACTGCATCTAAGCTTTTAAACATGTCACCGACAAAAGAACAAAAATTTTGTTTGGGGAAAAAAAGGTTCAGATACGATGGTGTTGGGACACTTTGGCATTCGTACATTTACCACTTCGCAGCCAAGGAAACACACTCATTTTGTGTCAAAAACTCGGATCAGTTTCCACCCTGGCCATCTATGTAGGTCAGCAACTGCCCTTGTGCTGATAAATTATGAAGAGTCCTCAGACACATAACAAAGTGGTTTGTGATGAAAATAATCAGGAACTACAGAGCCTGTTGCTGCAGATTTGCAGTCATGACCATGTTGTGGAAAGTAATACCGCATGGGGAGGAGATTTATTTCAGTGCAGAGGGGGATGGTTTGCTCCACGGTTAATGCAAATAGATGTTAGTAAGCCAGCGGCACACAAGTGTCACATAGCACATAATAAGGGCTTTGCAACAGAAAACCAGAACCCAGAGGAGAGTGGAGTATCGCGTACAACTCTTCAAGCTCTCGATCTGGGGCGGCTGGCTGATAGTTCGAGCATTCTTTTTCATGTTTCATCTTTGATTTGGGACATAAACTAAAAACATACATCAAATGTGACGCAATGAAGCAGAGTTTCATCTTTCAGCATGACGACAACCCAAACATAAACCGAAATCAAACTGATGATTGACTGGTACAAGAAACAAGTTTTGGATTCAACCAAACAGAGCCCAGACATGAATCCAATTAAAACATCTGTAGTGACCTGAACAAGTTAAACACGTCCGGAGCACTTTCAGGTTCAAGCTTCAAGTCAAATACAGATGAGACACAAAAACATTCAATTCCGTCATAAAATCATGTCATCACAGGATACCGTTTCTTTCCTTTTCGTCTCTGTAGGATTTGAGCAGGTTTAACTGATGTCTTTCACTTGTTTTAAAGGTTTTCAACTCTTGGGGGGAAATAAATCTTTTTACACTGGTGGTTGATGTTTTACATTCATCGCAGGATATGACTAAAGACTGACTAAAGTCCTTGAAAAAAACATTGGGCACCGAGTCAACGATTGCTCATGCGATGAATCAAGAGATCAAGTTGCGTGATTGCTGGAAATCAACACACCAGATGTGATTTGCATATGCACAAAGAAAGTCTATACTGCGGTCGTTGCACAACAGAAGCCAGATATTATTTAAAAATGTTGTTGCAGAACAGGTTACTCCGTTTCTTAATCCAAGTCTGGTCATGTATTTACCCTCCACACGAGATGAAGCGTGAACATTATTTCATCAACTATTTAACAGGAAACCATGCCCCTCTGAAAGAAGGGGGGAATGGATCGTGGTAAAGAAAAGCGCAATAAGTAAACTTAGTGAGTACTAGGTGACTCATAAAGGCTGGGGGAGGGGTTATTGTAGCTAAAAGGGGTCCGGGGGTCGGGGAGTTGATCCAGCCTGTGAACACATGATCAGCCATTTTCAAACAGTGCCTTGTATCAGGCAACAGCCGTTTCATGGGTGCCCCAAGTTTGCCCAAAATCAAACGTATAAATAATCTTTGATCCAAAGAACAGTGTAACCTTTATCCGAGGTACACTTCTGAGCTTTGATAAAACATGACTATTCATGTTAAATACTGTTAAGTTCAGTAAGAAGTGGGTGTAGCAGCAGCAGTGAAAGACTCTTATGTCTTTGCAGCCTGGTTTATACGAAATACACTCATTCAATTGTTAGGCGTTACTCATGCTGCAATGTGACTCTGAACGGGTGAACCATGAGAACCTTCTAAAAAACCTGGCCAGGGTGAATTCTGTGTGTGTTTGTTGCGCGTGAATTTGAGCGTTTTAAAGAGGTAAGACCCTTCGGTGACCCTCTCGAGCTGCATTTGCAGGGACATAACGCCATGTACGCGGTTGGACGATTAGCAATCTGACTATACTTCAACAAAGAGCTGAGTTAGAGGGGACAAGTTTTGTGTAAGGGTTCACGAATGGATCATAGTAAGGCCTTGAAATGTGTGCTGGGCATTTAACATAGGCTAACATTCTCTTTTTATCTCGGGACTTGAGGGAACGCCGGCAAATCAGCGTTTGGACGTTGGAAAAGTGTTGTTAATTGCTTACATTTCAAGACACAACTATACGGATGCTTGATGAAATGTGTATAATACAGTGTTGTCTCTGCAAACAATAGATGCATTGAGTGGGCTAAAAAAAACCAAAAAAAACCCCATAAAACCAGCCTGTCAAGACAACATTTCCAGCTTGTAAAAGAGCACTTCTGGAATCCAGTGTGAACAGCACCTATTGGAATGTACATCAAACCAAACAGAGGAAACAAGCTCCTTTCCTTCTCAGTCCGATATGACGTGGTTTCTATAGGGAGTTGAATTCAGTCAGAAAAAAAGTGGCGCGACAGCAGCGTGACAGAAACATCTCATACGTGTCTCCATAAGGTGACATCGATAATGAATCCATCTATGTGCGCGCTTTACAACGTGCCTGACTACCCCTCCCCTCCCTCGGGCATACAATTAACAGCAACAATAGATCTGTTTTACTGCCCTTGCATTCAACATTGCTTTATTGACAGGCCGGATCAAACACATCATAATCCGCGGTGACCAGCTGACCTCATAAATTCAAGCGCATCGACTGAGTGTGAGTAGCTGAGCCACCAGTCAAAGACAAACAAGCGCCGTCAAAGACCGATCTGGCGTAGCTTGGTCCGTAACAATCTCTCTTTGTGGAAGAGAAAGGTGGCTTTGTATATTTTAAATACACCAAAGAACCATCTTTGCCCTTAATTATTTGGGAGTGTCTACTATCCATTGATTCATTCCTTTTCTCCAGCAAATCTTGTCATCAGGGTGAGCTGGAGTCGATCTCTGAGCTGATTTTGGGAGATGATGGGTAACTCCTGGACTGATTTCTCCATCATGTACACTGCTTCAGAAACCCTATTTGTGTTGAGGAAATGAAGACCTGGCTGGCACCAAATTTGTAGAATTTCCATGAAAAGAAGGCAGAAGGGAGGGTGTTTGGTCCCAGTGGCCCTTGTACATACCATCCTGTAGACTTGGGTCCACTGGCTACCCGGTACTTATCTTAAGCCAGCAGTCTCAAACCTGGGTCTTAAACTGCACGTTGATTTTAAATCGGACCGGCAAATTGGTGCCATTGTTAAACCTAGCCGCTTTCATCTTAGGCAGATTGCCTTCGTCACATCTCGGCTGGATTACTGGAATGCACTTTTCTTTTGGACCTGTGCTGAACTCTTTCACGCACATTTTCGCAAACCTCTGTTCTTCATACAGTATTTACACATAAAGAGGAACCGTGTCATAAAAAACTTCCACATTGAGACCCATTTGCAAGTGTTTGCGTTATCGTGCTCCAAATGCCGAAAACAACACACATTTTCACAATTTTTTGCTAAGAAAAAACATGTAATTATAGCCCCTTTATGTGCTCACACGAGAATATCAGTGGATGAAGTCAGGGCCGAATGAGCATGTATTCGCTGCTCGTGTTCCGCCAAACGACCATCACATCGCATGCCTTGTAGATTTGGATAAGAATCAGAAATAAATGGAGACCAGCCTTCCCAGGCGCGCAACGGCCAGACGTTGTGTATTTGTGGGCAATCCCTTCTAACCACACTGTTGAAGACGAGCATTGTAATCATAGGGGCCAAAACTCAGGCAAGGCCAAGCAGAATGGAGTGGCGGTTAGGAAGGTCAAAGAAGCCCAGAAGTCAACCCTTCGGTGTCATTTTTTTGTCAATTATCCATGAGGAGCATTCTTCAAGTCAACGCCTGAATGTGTATGTAATATGTAATCATTAAATTTGACTTCTTTGATAAAGTTATTTATTCAAAGCCAGCGCAAAAGATGCAAAGCAGATGGCGGAAGATAGGAATGTCTGTCCAAGGACACTGATGCAAGCAAGAAGACATACATGGAGATATTAAATCTAAACCAGAAGGGCTGACAAACCTGAGGTTTTGGTTACACCGTCACTCAGAGTGATAGACGAGCAGTGCGTTGAGTTTAATGGTTGACAGCCCAGGCCTTTAAACCATATCTGGCCCACCCAGCCCGAATGCAGGCCTGATATCTCTGCAGCTCATCAAAGATGAAAATGTTGTGGCTACCTCGCCTAGCCCACCACAAATCAATAGGTGGGGGCTCTGCAATTTGACCAAAAGCAACTCCTCAATTTGTCATACACATACTTGCGCAAAATCAAAACAAAACCAAATACACAAGATTACGTCGATGTGTCCACGTACACACAAGACTTTCATTTCTAACATCCACACTAATGATTTATCATTCTTTACCATTCTCGCGAAAGACAAGTGAAGAATTTCACAAATTCTGCACATGGGGGCGGGGGGAATTATTTATTCAAAGCAACCTGGCCCTGTGTGAAGAGGTACTTGCTTCCTTACATTGGTAACTGCTTTGGACCACTGTCAGCAGCAACAACTGAAATTAAGCATTTCTATACCTGGCAAATGTGTCTTTCACATATCTTCCTTAGAGAATTAATTAAATTCAGCACCTATGGAAAGACATTTAGAGCGTTCAATGAACTGAACATGCATGCCCTTTCAGGGTTACTATCCCACAGCATTTCAATCAGATTCAAGTCCAGACTTTAACTAGGTCACTCCAAAATCTTATTATCATTGTTTTAAGCCAATCTGAAGTTGACTTGTTTGTGTGTTTTGGATTGTTGTCCTGCTGGAAAAGCGAAATATACTTCAGCATCAGGTCACAAACTGAAGACCAAACAATCTCCATCAGAATTTTCAGGTAAAGAAAGCAGATATCATGATTCCTTCAATCACAGCAAGCCATCCAAGTCCTGAGGTACCATTGCAGCCCCAGACCACCAGATGATCATCACCATGTTTTACTGTTGGTATTATATATTTTTTTCTGAAATGATGTGTCACATTTATGCCAGAGGTAAGGAGATGCACATTGTCCAAAACCTTTGTTCAGTCAGTTCAAAGATTGTTCTTCTGAAAGGCTTGGGAATTATTCAGATATTTTGGAACACTGCAATGGATGTCATTTTTGCACAGTCTCTTCCTGATTGCTGAGTAATGAACAATGACCCTAACTGAGGTCAGGGAGGCCTGCAGTTCTTTAGGTTTTGCCCTGCGTTCCTTTGGCATATACATACACAAACAACAATTCACACTTACAGTAGATTCATGCCTGTGGACATCCATTCAAAGTCTTCAGTGAACCTAACACACCTGTTTTTGAAAATGGGAGGAAGTTGGAGTACCTGCAGAAAACCCATGCAAGCACGGGGAGAATATACAAACTCCATGCAGGAAGGCTGGAACCAGAGTCTATCTAAGAACATCAGAGCTGTGAAGCCGATATGCTTAAATTGTGTATCTCATGCTGCCAATATCAAGTCGTACATTGGAAAAGAATAATGCATATTTGTTATTGATACGCAATATATACAGGAAAAGAAGGTGCATTTTCAATGACGTCAGTGTGCTATGAAAGAAAAGAGTATGCGTGTACATGTGTTTGCGAGTGTGAGTAATGCGAACACCTTGCCTTGGTAATTATGGATCCAACACCTAATGGGTTCCTGAGTGACAATGACAAGTTCGCTGTGCTTTTCATCCTGTTGGGGATTTTCATTGTGCAGCCTTATTGAAAATCCGATGTCTATTTTCTGCTCCCAAGTCCAGTGACATTTTGCACAAAGAGCCTTTCCAACCTTGAAAATGCTTGGCCAAGAATTTCAACGTCTGACCCAGCACTTAATTGATTCTTTCAAGACTTAAGGGGGGGGAGATTTTTTTATTCAAAGCAACCTGGCCCTGTGTGAAGAGGTACTTGCTTCCTTACATTGGTAACTGCTTTGGACCACTGTCAGCAGCAACAACTGAAATTAAGCATTTCTATACCTCGCAAATGTGTCTTTCACATATCTTCCTTAGAGAATTAATTAAATTCAGCACCTATGGAGAGACATTTAGAGCGTTCAATGAACTGAACATGCATGCCCTTTCAGGGTTACTATCCCACAGCATTTCAATCAGATTCAAGTCCAGACTTTAACTAGGTCACTCCAAAATCTTATTATCATTAGTTGTTTTAAGCCAATCTGAAGTTGACTTGTTTGTGTGTTTTGGATTGTTGTCCTGCTGGAAAAGCGAAATATACTTCAGCGTCAGGTCACAAACTGAAGACCAAACAATCTCCATCAGAATTTTCAGGTAAAGAAAGCAGATATCATGATTCCTTCAATCACAGCAAGCCATCCAAGTCCTGATGTACCATTGCAGCCACAGACCACCAGATGATCATCACCATGTTTTACTGTTGGTATTATATATTTTTTTCTGAAATGAAACGCTACCTTTTCAGGGACATCGAAAGGCCACATCGGAATTTCAACACTTTAGTTCAAATGAATGCCTTTTGAATGCCTTTTTGTTTGTGTGTCGGCCCTGTGCGTACGGCGAACATCTACTTCCAGGCTTGTATTATGACACAAGGCCACAAGGCGAGAAGGCAAGCAGCACCCTTGTTGTTTGGAGAGAAAATACATGTCTCATACTATATGGTGGGAAAGACAATGGAGGACGTGGAGCATATGTGAGACTTGCTGTTGCTCAAGAAATGGTCATTTCCTCATTTCCTATGTGAGCATCTGAGGGTTACAGCCAGGGGCAGCAATCACAGGGAATTTGTCAAAGTCTAATGTTAAAAAAATACAGTCACTAAAGAAAGAAGGCGCTGGACTCGAACTTGTTTCAATTTCTGTTTACATTTCCAACTTCAATCTCCCTTTCCCTCTCCTTTTTGAGTGGTTGCCAGTTTCCAGTGTTAGTTGGCTGCACAATTCTTGACATCAGCATCACAACACATTTAAGGCGCTGGACGTGGCTCAAATACCGCTCAGTGCTCCTGTCAAAACGACCTTGTATTAAACACTCTACTTGGCTCAGCTTCAAAGCTCAACGTCAACTGGCTGTTGTTTTGCGGCTCAGAATCTAGCCTCTTTTTTTTTCTTGTGCTGCCCCTCCCATCCCACCAACACTCACACACGCACACACACACACACATACACACACACTAACGCACACGCACACGCACACGCACACGCACACACGCACTGAACAGGAAGAGTGTAACAGGTCCTAATGCAGCCGCTGCCTTTGTTCTGCAGCCTTTTGTTTTCACAACACAAACAATACCCATTAAGCCTTGTTTTCCCTTTGTTAAATCCGTACCACTGCACGGGGATGCGTAAGGGAAATTACATGACAACTAATCAAAACCTTGGAATTTGTTCATGGAAATTTTATATTCAAGTATTAATAACCTAGAATTAAACCAAATGATGAACCAGAGTTAAATCATTAATTATTCGGGGGAACAATTTAAAAAATAAACTCGAGTTAGATTTTTATGCTAATTGCAACTAAAACTGGTATGCTGATTTCAAAATAGCATTTGATTTTTTTGTAGCACATCAATTTTTGTTCTCCCCAGCTTACCGGCTTGGTTCACAAGCAATATTCCAATGATTAGCTGGAGTAAGACTTGCCAGCTAATTACAATCCGACTCATCTGCAAGCTATGTGGCAAATTGTTTGTGCTGTCACAATGGAGCCAATTGTGTGCAGCTCCTAGTAGGTCAATACTATCAATACCCGCAAACGGAAAGCTAGCATAGTAGGAATTGAAGAGGATTAGTGCTGGCTTTTCTCCTAACCTCGTAACCATGTACATGTCGTTTTAAGTTCTATTTCATTTAATGCTGTTTTGAAGTTTTCAAAGCAGGTAAATAACTATTATGTCTTCGTTTTTATTTCCAGACACGCACATTTATTTCATATAGAAAAAAATGTGGACTTTATAGCTCAAAAACCTCGCGATTAGTTCAAAACAGACCCAACTCAACAAAAAATTGTGTTCCCCGTGTTATCTAATAGCTTCACTTCTCCAATGTGCTAAAAAGAGTAACCCAGAATCCCGTGTGGTCAACCACACTAGCAGTCAGTTTCTCCTTTTCTTTACTAAATCATTTTTATATCAATCAGAAAAGAAAAAGTAAGAAGAAGTCTCCATTAAGGCTCATACTTTACCCTTAACCGTGATATTTTTACAACTTTTGGTTTGTATCTGGATTATATACATTCACACCCTGGCACTCTTGTGTCAATTTTCTCTTGTATTCATAATGGATATTTAAATACCTTTCTCTATTTATCAACTTAGTTCTGATTTATCATTATATTTAATGTTTAGAATTTATCAGTTTAACTCTGATTGATGTAGGTTGTTTGTACTATTTTTTTGAATTTGTTTTTGAACTCAGCAAGCGATTTACTAATTTTCAGGTCCGTTTCGAGATTATTCCACAGATTAACACCTTTGCTAGATACACTTCTTTGCTTGATGTTTGTTCTTGTTTTGAGTTTTTTGAATAAGTTGGTACCTCTTAATTCATAGTTGCTTTCTCGAATTTCAAAAAACTTCAACATGGAGACTGGATTGCTGGCCCAAAAGTACTGCCCAGCGTGGCTTATATCAATCTTTTAAATTGCCTTATTTTCCACCCAAATCTATTTTGTGAACTGAAGGACTTTCAAATTATCAAAGTATGGTGGCTTGCATATGAGGTTTGTGTCCGAATGGGTTCACTTTGTGTGTGTTTAACGGTTTCAAGACACAGCACTACCGAAGAAATAAGATGCATGCTCAACAGGAAATCACTCTTCTGGTTTCATAATTTTGAAATAGGCCTACCCTGCTAAAAATACAGCATAGATCAGCATGGTTTTGTTTTCATGCTGTTCTCACCAGCTACTAGCAGGACAACTAGCATGACCGACACAACAAAACCATGCCGGTCTATGTTTTTCTTTTTTTGTTTTCTAATTAACGAGATGAAAATATAACCATCAAAGAATAGAACAAAGACCGATCATATTTGAGGGGGTCGGGGGGGGGGGGATAGTTTATCTGTCACAAAGTGCTCAGAGCAAATTTGGAAACAGTCGGGGTTTGGTCAATTTGATGTATAGACAGCCAAAATTGTCTTCGTCACTCACTTTTCTTCTGGGTGTCAAATTTCTTGTTTGTAATTATTTTCAAGAGTTTACCGGTTAGTTATCCCTCCACACCCATGACTATTACAGCCAACAATGACACACGTAGAAGGCATGGCAAAGTTCCTTTGTGCTTCACCGAACAATAACAAATGACACTTTGTAGTGGAGTTTGACTTCCAAAATGGACTCCAGCAGTGCACTCTATTGTTACATGGGTTTAGGACTAATTCAATTACAGGGACAATATCTACATATGGTTAAAATACATCAACAGCCTGGTGAAACGAATTACTACAAGGCGATCTAAAGGATTCCAAACAAATTTGGGTGAAATACAAAGCCAACAAGCACTTATTGGACAGCTGTATCAGCAAAAAGCCAACAGGCAATCCTAATAAGTGTCGCTCCCACTTGGCTCTCATTCAAGCTATACTTCCTGCAGACCCAGTCAACTCCATCCCCCCTCACAGAGTCTTGTGTATGTTGTGTATTTTGCGTCTTGTGTATGTTGTGTATTTTGCGTGTGTGTGTGTGTGTGTGAGCAATTTAATGTTTAATGCCAAATGCCCTCCACTCGCCCTGATCATGGTGAGTGCCATGAATTTTTAAAGACATCCCTTCTTTACTGTCCATCTGGGCTCCATCTGCCCTCGCTGCTGGTGTTTAAGGCCCACACAGACTAAACTTCAAAAGATGCCGGCTGGCCTCTGAACCTTTTGGACGTGATGAGGATACTGCTTATCAACATGAACCATTTTTTGAAGGGTTGAAGCTAAGACAAAATCATTCAAAAGTGAACCCAAAAGGAAAGGGGAAAAGTCAACATCAAACTCATTAAAGAAAGCCTTAACAGAAAGGAAACATAAGGACACACCTGAACAATAAATGTGGATGAGGCGACATATATAACATACACGTATTTCATACTAAAATAAAATACTGGCATGTGACAACTATGTATTAATCCAGATTCTATGGTCTGTTAATCTATAGTTCAGAGCTGCACACAGGTTGCACACAATTATTTACCATTATAGATCTGTTCATTCTCAACCCAATGACACACAATGGGTCAAGGACCCACATTTTGTAGGTCACCAAGGCCGGGTGAAATAGCTTAAATAAACCTTAAACCAATGACAAAAATCTCAGTTGCAATTTCAATCGACCCCCCCCCTATTCAAGACAACCCAAATGACAACGAAAAAATTTTTTTTGCTTTGTGGCATGTTTTTCCCTTATGTAATTTGCTTTAGAGCAGCCAACTTCACCTACATAACATTTAGTTTGCATTTCCATATTTTTTAAGATCATTACCGTGCGACGGTTATTGCAGCGTACAGTGGTAGGATTAAAGAAAATGCATATTCTTCAAATGCACAACACAATCATTACTCTAGAATGAGGACTGTTAATAAATGATGGCTTCTGTATTTGTTGTTGTAACATATTCATTGCAACAAGCTTGTAATTGTGCATGCAGTTGCAGCCCGAATCAATGTAGGTGAGATTTCAGTGTGTCTGTATCTATAAATGAATTACCCTTTTACCGATTCGGTCTGTTTTCAACAGTAGTAACCAAAGCAAGTCTATTAAATCACATTATCCAGCTCTGGCCTACCTGTGTGGAGTTTGCATGTTCTCCCCGGGCCTGCGTGGGTTTTCTCCGGGTGCTCCGGTTTCCTCCCACATTCCAAAAACATGCGTGGCAGGCTGATTGAACACTCTAAATTGTCCCGAGGTGTGAGTGGGAGTGTGAATGGTTGTTCGTTTCTGTGTGCCATGCGATTGGCTGGCAACCGATTCAGGTCGCCTACTGCCCGAAGACAGCTGGGATAGGCTCCAGCACCCCCCGCGACCCTAATGAGGATCAAGCGGCTCGGAAGTTGAATGAATGAATGAATGTATAAATCACATTAACCAGATCTCAAAAGTCCAAATTAAGATATCGTGTATTTTGCAAATAAACAAATAACATTGTTGATAGATTGGATTAGATCGGTGGTGTCAAACTCATTTTTGGCGTGGGCCACTTACATCTTCCCTCGGAGCTCTGTTATGACAGTGAAACCACAAAAATTGCACTTTTATTTGTAAGGGAAACAAAATTATTGCAGAACATCAACGTCATTTATTACACATGACAATTTAAAATGTCGGTACATTTTTTAGCAAGGATCATGCAAGCTGACATGATTTTCTTTCGGAGGGCCACATAAAATGATGTGGTGGGCCCGATCTGTGCCCGTGCCTTGAGTTTGACACATCGATTAGATATTATAAACACAGGCTCAAAATTGGGTATTCGCCGCTCTCATGTGGTTCCAGCCAGACCTATGTGACAAGTGTCCTCAATCACGCAATCATTTATTTTGGTGTTTTATGTTTGCCTGTCCGTCATGATAGCTTAGCAATTAGCATGGCTTCTCCATCTTTCTCCCCGCCCTGGTTTCACCGATAACGATACTCGTCAGAAGGCCGCTGCCATGTCGGTAATGATTAGAGACGTGTGCTATGATGATACCGGACACAAAGTGAACTTGCGGCTGCGCATCATGTTTAGTCATGGTATCTAGCTAGCTGAAGCACGCAGGAAGCTTTGGCAGGGCAATCACCAAGCATTCTCTGATTATCTGACAGGGTTTCATTTTTTATTTTCCACAATGTAGTGTTAATTTCATCGCATTGATTTATGAAACGGGTATGTCTTGGTGACCCGACACAGCAGCGCACTCGACACTGGATTGCTTTGAAATATCCGAATCAAGCAATCAGAATTACGGCCCTAACGAGGTAGAATTCAGATATTTCCATAACAAAATGCGGACAATCCGTATCATTTGGCAGATCTGTTGCTTTAACACTGCAGGCCCTCCACCCCTCTCATATTTTTTTCTGCTGTAGTATTGTCTTGTACAAGTGAGGCAAGACGACTTCAGCAAAATACTTTGTATTTCAGCCTTAGAAGGATATAGCTCAGGTCAAAAGTTTCCATATTGTCAATAAGTTGCTGCTTTTGCAACAGATAAAGTATGTCTTTGGCAACGATTAGCATGAGTCACTCCGATTGCTTTCCACCAGGATTTCCTTTACTTTGATTGCAAAAAAGGGTGAAGAAAGAAAATGATTCCACCCATGGGTCTGTTTCTCAGTGGCAATTTAAAATCACAATTCATCTTTTTTTTCTAAATAGATGCTTGAGAGGTAGGAGAAGCCTTTAAATATAGAGGGAAAAGTATCTAATTTGGCTTTTTGAGCATTATTCTGTTTGCAGCCATGTTGGGAAAGTCAGTGGGAATGCACATTGAAAGACGGAAGCTATTGGAAAAAAAATGTTTTAAAAATCGTCCTGATAAAAAAAGCATATTTACCCAGCATCAAATTTCCCGAATTAAAAGGAATGACTGAAGATACACCACGTTATTACAAAGGATCAAACTAACACCTTCACAGTCTGACCTTGCACACACACATTTTTGGCTCAGGCAACACTGAGAGTGACCTCTGCGAATGACACACCTTCAATGACGTGTATGCTGGCAAACAAAAATAGTCCTCGGACCGACAAGTCATTACCCTTCAAAGAAAATAGAATTAAAAAAAGACACACACACACACAACAAAAAACGTGATTGGGAAAATCTTGGCTTTAGACATTAGAGACGGAAGTTTTTACCTTTTCAATGAAAAGTCTTTGGTACTTGGCACGACAACTGCTGCTCGCCCTCATGGGCATAAACGGATGAACATGATGTTCATATCACAGCAGTCCAATATAC
The DNA here is from genome assembly GCF_025434085.1 of Hippocampus zosterae. Classification (NCBI taxonomy): domain Eukaryota; kingdom Metazoa; phylum Chordata; class Actinopteri; order Syngnathiformes; family Syngnathidae; genus Hippocampus; species Hippocampus zosterae. The sequence goes on along the minus strand of NC_067458.1, from coordinate 9,665,970 downwards.
TAAAAATGTCCAACTATAAAACTTGCCCTGCATTTTATTTTATGGTATTTTTCAATGTTATGTCTTATTGGTTATTACTGTAATCCTTTTATTAGGGTTCCATCCAACCCTATTGCTGTCAACATACAGAAAACAGTAAGTAGACCCTTCTAGCACCGCTTGCTCCCTTCTTTTCTTTTCCCTCTTAAACTGTCAATCTTCATAATGTGCAACATTTGGCACTTTACAATAATGTGCTTTAAAGGAAAGACAGGGAAATGTTCGGTTTGGAAGGACTCCTAACTACCATTGACTGATAGACAAACATACGGTAAGTTTTCTGCTGAGGATTTGAGGTTCCAATGGCCACATTATCACCCTGCCTCAGGCACATTCCAGCAGCCTCCACCCACCTGCCCAAAAATAAACTAAACAGCTTTAACTCTTTCCTCTCCACCCACTGACCCCAAAGTGCTCGACCCAAACATTAAATCATGTACTGTAAGCAATGAGTAGTATATTTAGGTTATGCGCTGCTTGAGAGTTGAGCAGCAAAGTGCTTTCAGATCGCCCATATCGCAATTATAAGAGCAAAGAGCTTGACCAAATGTTTTTAGACAGGCTTCCATTGTGTCATTGCACATGTATGCACGATGAAGAAACTGTGCAGGACACATGTGGATGACATTGCGGGTCACGAGGTAGAACGCATTTTTTTTTGGCTCTGACCTAATCTTCACCTGCTGAAAAATATTCTAGGCAACCGGGGGTACAAAAGGCAATGAATCGAGTTCTATTTCTGTTGACATTGTGGTGGAAAACTTCTTTTCAGAGTTTTTGTTTTCGTCCCATATGTTAGGTCAACCCTTTGACAAAGAATTTGCGATGACTACAAACTCCGACCAAATGCATGGATGGAAAATGCATTCCACAAACATTTTCCAGTAGATTTAACTACAGACTTCACGTGATTAGAAGAAACCACAAAACATAGGTTACCTAAATCACAGCCCAAACTACAGAGTATGAGGTTAGAAATTGTCATGGGAAAAACTGCCTACAGTGCCACAGGTAGGTCGTTTGAAATTTACTCACACAGACATGGCACATTCACACTGCAGTATTATCACTGGTCACATCTGCAGTGAGCACATAATCACAGGGCTGACCCACTCCTGCGTTGAATGTAACAGCAATACTTTAGTCCCACTATAGCAAAAGTGTTTGTTAGGCTCTTAAGCTTTTGAAAAGGAGAGTATGGACCATGTTATAAAATATACCCAGCCAGAGTAATGTTGACGTTGTGCGGGTCGCATCAACACTATCTTGTCAGCCAAGGTGCTGGCTGTCTTGATACACAACTGCTCGCAAGTTGAACTGCTGACTGACGTGGTATGATAAAAACATAGAACCTGATGTAAAGAAAACCGCCAACTGCTGGCTGAGTGTATTAATTCACCACATTCACACTAGTTGCAGGGTGTGGCGAGCTACTCAGAAAGCAAAGCATGGGTCTTCTGGGGGTTAGACTGCGAACACTATAATCACTAGACATACGGTGCATCTGAACATGTACATTGGGTTTGAGATTGTAAATTGAAGACGACACTCAAGTCCACATGTAGGCAAAATATAGCTCACTTGTATAAAAGAGCTGTCAGAGACACGTTACATTCTGTCAAACCACTCCATTCATTCATTTTCCAAACTGCTTTATCCTTACCAGGGTCGCGGGCGTGCTGGAGCCTATCCCAGCTGTCTTCGGGCAGGAGCATGTTTTCTGTTTTTGCTCAGCAAATATGTATGTGAAGAAAGTGTTGGTTTAGTTGACATATAACTAAGAGTTTCGGTTCAATATGGAAGTGTGTTCAAGTGAGATAAATCCGTTTCATAAAAGACTTGGAAAATACAGGTCAAAGATTACAGCATTTTGCAAATTAATGAATAACCACACCAGTCAATCAATACAAACACCTATCTCTGTGTTTATGTCAATTTGTAACGGAAAATCCAAAATGGACAAATAATTTCTTTAAAGTGAAGTTTGAGGAGGTTGGAAAGATGCATGCACAAGTGCAAACATATCCTGTAAAAATATAAAAATAATTGTTGTGAGCGGATTTGAAAGCTGTTCACGGTCAGGTTTTCAACAGAGAGCAGCCCCGGTCAGCTGATGACAGCTCTAATTCTCTTCTTGTAAACACGTACCACCAGGGAACTCCCTACTAATATTCACCCCACTTGTATATTTACAGTAAGCACTTGCCTGGAAAAACCTGACAGCATCGTAAAGGTGTTGTATACATCACCACCCTCCCATTTCTTTTGACTGCGCTTAACTTCATTTGCAGTTGTGGTACTGGTTTTGTGACATATTTGGATCAAACAAAGTTTGAATAGCTGATTTCGTCAAATGCTTCATCTTGCATATTTGATCATACTCGGGGTTAGCTTTCGACACATTTCTCATGTGTCGAAAGCAAGCCTCACCCCCCCAAAAAAAATCAAGAATTAAGTGAATCAGCACCTGCCCAGGAGTGGGTGAGACTCTCCCACCCTGTGAAGCTATAAGAGTGACTTGATGTGATGGCAGCCGCGCAAAGGTCCGATGTAGCTCTGATGGGCAACAGTTGGGAACTTGACAATATTTTAAAACATCTCTAGTCAGTAGGTTGTAGTGGTAAATTCGCCAGACTTGTGTGCGGGCAACGTGGGAACGGTTCTCACTCAGTGACAGTGTGGATGTGGGTGTGAATAGTCATTTGTCTCTACTTGTGCCTTGCAACTGACTGGCAGCTTCAGCAACTCCCCGTGACCCTGTTCAGGATAAGCGCGGTTGAAAATAGATGGATCGTCAGTAGGTGGTGGCACGGTGGTTGACTGGTTAGCACGTCCTGTGTGGAGTTTGCACATTCTCCGCGTGCCTGCGTGGGTTTTCTCCGGGTACCCTGGTTTCCTCCCACATTCCAAAAACATGGCAGGTGAATGGCACACTCTAAATCAGGGGTGTCAAACTCATTTCACATTGTGGGCCACATATGGCCTCGGTCGATGTCAAGTGAGCCGGATCATAAAAATGATACCATACTATGCTATGAATAACCAAAATATAATGTCTTTCCTTTGTTTTGGTATAAAGAAGCATAAAAACATTAGGAAAATGTTTAAATTTAACAAACATATCTTACAAAACATTTGACAAAATGACTTGACTCTGTTTCAATTGGCTGTCTATCTGCTGATTGGTCAGAAATCCTCTCTGCTCCAGCATTCCTCGTCAGGCTAATACCTGTATTGGCAAAAGCTTGTCGCTTCTTGGGACATACAAGTTCAGCCGCCTTCATCATGCATCATTGAACAAAGTCACCGTCAGAATATGGCTTTGATTGTAATGCAATTTGCTCGCAATTAGGTAGCTGGCTCTTACTGCTGTTGTCTTCTTCTCTGATCAAAACAATGTTGTCTTGTACACTGATCAAAACTGTGCCTAGCGGATAATCCATGAATTGCATTTTATAAAAAATATTCATTCCGTGTCTTTTATGCATTTTTTTCAATTTTAAATTATCCTGCAGGCCTGTTTGAACCTCCTTGGGGGCCGGTTCCAGCCCGCGGGCCGTATGTTTGACACACTGCTCTAAATTGTCCTTGGGTGTAATTGTGAGCATGAATAGTTGTTGGTCAGTGAGTACCCTGCGATTGGCTGCTATTTCAGGGTGTACACGGCCTACTGTCCGAAGACAGCTGAGATGGGCTTCAACAAGCACGTGACCTTTGTGAGGCTAAGCAGATTAGAAAGTGGATGGATGGTTAGAATGTCTGTAGCTTCATGCACAATGGCAAAATGGGTAGCAATGATCTCCTGCCATGAATCAACAAACTAATTAAGAGAGACTGAAAAGCAATCCTACTTGTCTGAACTGCTCCTCGTAGGTCCATTCTCCGTGGTCTTGGCCCAGATGGCTGTGTGTGGCGTGGGGAGGCAAGTTGGCTATGCGGGGCTCTTGGTCAACACTGGGCCGAGCCTTCAGCAGCTGCGAGTGAGGGTGGAGCTGGCGGTGGGGCAGCAGGAGGATACCTTTCCCAGGCACCAGTGCATTGTGGCCTGTGGGCAGACCTTCCTCCGCGAGGTCATCATCAAAATCTTCTTCCATCTCGCCTTCAAAGTCCTCCTCATCCCACTTTTGTTTGCTGTGATGATGTTGGAAATAAAGGATTGTTTTTAAAAGCAACGAAACAGAAAGGGTGTACACTGGCAACTTATCTTACGAACGCCGACTGAGTTTCCCGACGTACAATCTTTTTTTTTCTTTGCTTTGTGTTGAGAGCAAATATTTGATTTAGGAGTGCGCTTGAATCTGCCACTAAATGGATGCAGTAAACTTCACATCGTCCACCCACCTCAATTGGCGTGCCTTATTTGGCAGTGAAACCGGTACGGTTGTTTTGTCCAGGAGGTATTTTGCCAAATTTGGAATGGATTAATAGCATTTCCGTTCATTTCAATGGGCAAGTTAAATTGAGGTATAACACAAATAATTCAAGCATATTCGTGGGACGAATTACATAAGTGAAGCTACCACAGCGCATTTATGAACACGGGGATTTGATTCTTACATCTGTTCCTCTTCATCCGACCCCATCATGTCTTTGTATTGTTCCTCTCGTTCGTTGTCGTCTTCGTCAGCTTCCTCCTCACTGCCGCTGCCGCGCTCCGACATGTGGCTGTCCGACACCCTCTGTAACCCGGCCGCCGCAGCACGCATGGCTGCCAGGGCCACCAACTGGGCTTGCTCCGTCTCAGGGGCCGGACTGCTTATCGAGTCATCCCCCGCTACCCCACCTGGGCGGACGTGAGAGTGCTGGACAGCTGCTTGCTGCTGAAGCTGCTGCTCCATCAACAGCTTGGCCCTTTGCTGCCTGTGCAGGTTCTCCATGACGGCCTGCAGCTTCATCTCTGTGGCGAGCGGCACAGTGTTTAAAAGCAAGTGCCTAGCTTCCCCTCCCTCCCCCACTGAGGGAGCACCAGTTGAGACTTTGTCTGGAGATGATGGTCAACCTTTCTGTCCACAGAAAGCAATTGCGAATCACGCCAGTGGCTCGCAGCTGATTGGAGATTGCTGAGGGCGATGGTGATTTTCCTGGAGGGGAAACGAAATCGGTCCTATTCTTGAGACGCAGACTTTTCACTTGTCTTGATGAAAGAGATGGATGTGAGGCTGCCAGTGGAACCACAAGTAGAGATACAAGACCAGGTTGACGGTCTACAAAAACCTGCGTGTCACAAAGAAAAATCAAGTCAGCTTGCTCTTTCTGCAATATGTGCGAACAGTAACACATTAAGAACATAACAGAAAATTCTTATCCACATGAAGTCAACCCACAATACGTCCTCCACTCGTCTGATCACAGCGTTGTGGTTAATATTGCGTTTGTGGAAGATGAGTTCAGCAGCAATATCCACTGCATTTGACATTACAGTGCCATAGATATCTTACACTATGTTCTGAATGCTTTCTTTTAGTGTAGTTTCTCTTAGTCTTCGTATTAGTTTTTTTCTTCAATGGAATATGGAATATTTTTCGAGTGGAAGATAAAACAAAAAAAGGTGTGATGGCATCGACGGGATTTTTCAATGTTAACAGAATTGCTGAAAACAAAAAAAAAATTGCCTCATGAAGCGTTACGACACATTGGGCAAATTAGATTGATCCTGTGGCACCATGTCAATACTGTGTCATTCTTTTGCTCAACATGACTTCTGCTGGATCTTACATCATTGCGTTGCAAGCAACCTGCAATATCATTTCTTTTGTAAGTTATTTTGATTTAGCTTATTTTGATTTTTGTCTATGTTTAAAATAGCTTAGAATGAATCACGTGAACATGTGTCAATGTTGAAATTGATTTTGCTTATGTACTTGTCTTTGAGGCACAGAGTTCTATTATTGTATTCTAATTATTCTATGTACATTTTTCCTTAAAAATGGATTCCTTGTTTTCCCCATCAATTTCTCTAGCTTTGGAAAACACTCTCTCACGAGGTATTGATGTGGCTGCTGACCTAAAAACAGACATGTGGCGAGAATTTGATCGATCGATCGATAGATTAAATACTAAAGTGATGAAATAGATCAACTACTTCTCTAAACAAATGCTCTGTAAATTTTTCAGTTTGGCAAAACATATGACGGCTCATAACATATCTCAGTATTACTTAATCCAATGCATGGACGTTTTATTCTCAACAGTTCTCAGAAACTAATTCCATAAAGTTTAAGTAAAAGGTAGCAAATGAGCCGATACGATGGCTGTATCTATTATTTATAGAGCCCTTTAAAACAACCACTGCTGTATACAAAGTGCTGTGCATGGAGCAAATATCATATCCACAACAATAAACAATAAATTCATAGTGAAGACAGTAGAAAGCACATTGGTCACGTGACTTTTTCTCCAAGCAATAAGCGAAATGGCACGGAGGCTTCGCTCTTATTAACTTGACGCATGTGCTGACGTTTCAATGCGCAGGAGTCATCACGACACAATACTCAGTCGCCATTTTTAAAAAATGTATCGACAAATACTCCATATATTACAAAAAAACACCCTTGTACTAATATAAACAGAGAAAATGTTCAATTAAACAAGCATTTCTAATATTATTACTATTATTAACTAACAACTTGCTCTAAAAACTGATGAACACTAACTGAATTTAAATAGCAAAAGTCAAAACGAAATCAAGACTAACTAATAATGCAAAATCCCAGACTACTGTAATCCTGAATCTGTGCTGAGTAAGATTTTAAAAAATAGTCACCGAGAGATTTGGAAAAGTGGTGATTTTAAAATTTGCACAAAATGGCAGAAAATATTCCAAACTTGACTCAGTCACAAAATTATGTGCCTTATAGTAGTTATTATAGCCCGGTAGTCAATCCTGCTCATAAGTAAACAGAGCAGAAAAAAAGAACCGGCTTGATGGAAGAAATTGAGTGACTGCACCCGATATAGTGCAGTCACAGACTTATTCTCCTCCGTTCAGACCAGACTAAAACGCTGCCGATTTTACAAAAGTTGGAGAGCACTCACGGAGAACACTTGTTCTATTTGCCAGGTTGGCTCAAAGCCAAGATTAGTCTCAGCCGCCAACTAGCAAAACAAAACAATGTTCGTAACATTGCCGTTTTAGTGTCATGCCAGCTCTGTGAGCTGTTTTATGAAAAGTAGGATCACAAAAAATTATGTCATCAAAGGTCAATCAACCTTGATTTTACATGCACGCCGTTTTAGATTATGCTTAATGTGGGGCAGTTTATCTGCCAGTCAGACTGAAGAAAAAAAAATGATCCAACTGGAGCACAAAACGTAACCTACTGATGTAGCATGCAAGACGAAACTTGGGGCCGATACTCATTTAGTGACACTGAGCAATAATGTGAAAACAGCCTTCTTTATACAACACGGTCGCAGACAGGGTGTGCATTCAATGCACCAAGTGACAGCTTGAAGGATGAGGCTGCTCTGGGTGCACTGTGTCTGATAATATTACAATCAAACCAAGCACAACTTGACAGATTATGGATTTGTGTGTGTGTGTGTGTGTGTGTGTGTGTGTATGTGTTTGGAGACATAGTATTTTATGTAGCATGCACACAAAACGGACACAATGTAAAAATACTGACATCAAGCCAAATAAAAAATTGCGACATTCTGATATGTGTGCCACATTAGAGGTGCATTTCTATATTGCTGAAAAATGCAGGGGAGTTTTGACAGTAGTTAATTATTTTCCAATGTCTACAAAACAAATGAATAGAATTGAAAATAAGTGAATATTGTTTTGCTGATCAAAACATATATTGAGAGGTTTTTTTGTAAAAAAAAAATGGACTGTCCTCACTGGATCGTTCCTTGAATCAAACCAAAAGTCAGTATCCAGCTTCAAAACCGCTGACAGTTTGCCTTGTATCTAAAGAAACGGGACAGACCGGTAGCTTTAGGTTTTGAACGAGAAGGAATTGTTGTATATTCCGAAACTGCACTGTGGGAAACACCCCAGTAATGCAAAACGGGTATGTTTTTATACCGTAGGAAAATGAGACATGACACAATCTCCAATTTTGTTTAAGACTCAGCTTTAAAATTGAGTTACACAAGGACTGACAACAGATGGCATTTACATAATCACATGGCTAAAAGTTGGAGAGGAGTAGAACTATGTGGTACCAGTAATTCCTGTTATCACTGCTTGTCATTTACATTTCAGTGTCACCTGTCACAAAATCCCTCGTGATGCAAATCTAACTTAAGTGAATTAAAGTTCAAATCATGATGTCACTTGAAATGCTGTGGTTTTCCTTTTTTATGCTTGAGATTAAACTTTAGTTGTTTATGTCAGCGGTGTCCAAACATTTCGTTTAAAGGCCGCATTCAGAATAAGATTCTTCAACTTTTTCAAACACGCTACAGTATTAAAGTAAATAGCTGAGGATTTTTTTTGGGGGGGGGGGGGGGGGGGACAGCCTACTATCTCACAGAGTAGATCCAGCTCTGCACTTGATAGCAGCCGAATCCCATCTCCGCATTCAGAACCAGGGGGAAAAAAATAATTAAAAACTGTTTTTTTTGGGGGGGGGGGGGGGTTCAGGTCACTGCACAGAAGCTTCAGTATGATTCAAGAAAGACATATTTACATGTCGTCAGTTTCCTACATACTACCAAGGAGCTAGGCCAGTTTCAATGAAACATAAAGCCCCTAGAGCGCAAGTATATGTCACACGGCCAAGAAACGTGATTCAAGGAAATAAGAGCCCTCTGCGGCAAAGGATGTGACAACTGACGGAGCAGATGCAGCCGAGCAGGCTATGGATATTCGATATTGATTCAGTGCGTTCTTACAGCTTGAATGAACGGCGAATGCCTGCAGTTGTCACACGGTTGACGGCACCGGCCAACGTAGGCGGTCTACATTTGCCTCGACTGAAGTGACGGGTTTACTGGAAGTAATAAACATAAAAGTGCAAACCCCACTGGACTGCACAAAGACAAACCATACTGTGCACAGGATAAGTCTTCACTTTTGACTGCTCTCAAAGCCCTGTGAGTGTCCATCGAATGAGACTTGAACGCAGACCGCAATGTGGATGTATGTTAAAATATACTGTTCTGACACCCGCTCCTCCCCCAACATCGCGCCTGCTCATGTGCTGTATAAGTCATCTGTATAGACAGAAGTGACTAAACTAAAGCTCTTCTCTCAAGTTGGTCCTTCCTGTACAGGAGGAAGCAGAAGTGGTCGCTTTGTTTCGTGCCACCGTTCATCCTTCATGATTTCCCACATGCAAGATGGTGCAAATTACATTGCGCCACCATATACTGTATGTTCGACCTGCTTCCTCAAAAGGAACGTGAACATTTTTTTACCAAAAGGGCTAACATTAATGATTGGTTGAAAATGACAAAATATTGGCCAAAGAAGTTCATTTCAATTTGTTTCCCATGTTATGCTAGACCAGGGGTGCCCAAACTTTTTGGACCGAAGATCCACTTTTCGATAACCTGCCGGGATCTACCCTTACCGGCATGCACGCGCACACACACACACACACACACACACACACACACACACACACACATGCACGCCATGATGAGAAACAGCCTGAAACTGAGGCATGCGATGCACTTTTGCACCCTGTTAACTATCGTAGCTCACACGTACAGTTTTAAAGTGCTTCCCTGGGCCCTCCTAGATTCCTATTATTTGCTTGTGCCCTCGGTGAGTTGTACACGAAGCAAACTCTGAATGAGAATAATGACGATAAAAGATGGAGCGCAACAGTTCTGATCACAAGCTGCAATTGCAGACTGCTGAGCGCAAACAACTTCCGGTGACGTAATCACGCGCTACCGTAAATTCAAGATTTACCTGCTTTATTTTATTTTTTAGCCCTGCGATTGGCTGGCAACCGATTCAGGGTGTCCCCCGCCTACTGCCCGGAGACAGCTGGCATAGGCTCCAGCACCCCCCGCGACCCTAGTGAGGATCAAGCGGTTAGGAAGATGAATGAATGAATGAATGCAATTTATTTTTTATTTTTATTTTTTTGTGAAAATGAGACTGATAGGATGATTAGGGTGCAACGTACATTAACACAAAAATATATATATTACTAACAAAGAGACACAAATGTTTTATTTTTTTTTATTTTATTTTTTTTTCTCCTCGACACTCCTCGGATCTACTTGGGACCGGTCTTAGATCTACCGGTAGATCAGGATCTACTTAATGGGCACCCCTGTGCTAGACCAAATTAAACATCCATACGTTGTATATTATTATGCATTATCATTATTAAGATTTATGACCATGTTCTTATTTTATTTTATACTCCACCCACCGCGGAGGGTGGGTGGACATACTTAGGGCACCGAATGCCAGCCAGCGTGTCACGGCACATTGTGTGCCCTAAGAAATTGTTGGGTGTGCCTCAGGAAATTTTATTCATTTGATTAATTTTTATGATTTCAGTTCTCCAGGAAAGCTGTACCATATGGAGGGCCTGCCTTTTTCTGCTCTACTCGAAGCAACTTGGCCTTCACCCTTCTCAATTCACAGATAATATGAACCAATCCCAGCAGGATCAGGGTGGGTCTCGAGAAACACGGTCTGAGATCCATTCATGTCTTGATCATTTGAATTTAATGCATACATGAATTTGATCTGAACCAATTTTTAAAATGTGTGAACATCCCACACGACGAGGGGGGAAAAAAATCTGCATGTGTGTGTTTACTGTTTTTCTAGTGCATGGTGTAATTGAGAACATCAACACAGCACATTACACGCTCAACAATCCCTCCGCCAAAAAATGTTAGCCTACTCCCCGGCCTTGGGAAAGACATTAACGCAACCAATTGCTCCTCTATTTGTTTTGGGCATCAGCACAAGCATCAGGTCGCTTCGCATTCGGCTATCATTCTGTTTCATATTACAATTACAAAATCTGGGGGCCGGCATTGACAACACACGAGGATTCTCAGTTGTTCATTTTGAACCCGGGTAACATTTTTGCTTGTAGGCCCTAGCATTTTCGATGAGGAAAACTAAATCTAAACAGAACACACACCTCAAGATAATTGCTCATGAAATGCAATATAACGTTATAATGTTTAATTGACGGGAGAGAGTAAAAAGTCAAAATGACATCTATCTGCATCATGATGATCGTGCGCCACTGCTTAAATTGGGCGATTCAAATCCGGGAGTACGTAACTTCCCTCCGCACATCTAAATGGGTTATTCCGAATTTTTCAGAAATCTGAATTTTGACCTTTACCTGAATATTAACTGCATGTAAATGTAGTCATACGTACCATTTTCAGATTTCAAAAACAGGTAAGAACCAGCAGACGTTGCAAAAAGTGTTGGCTGCCACGCTGGCAAAGATGGCCGTGCCTTGTCGATTACATCATTTCATTTGTCTTCAGTTTCATTCATGAAACTGGATGGTACAGAATATGTTAAGACACAGACAAATTTATCCTTTTAATATGTGACCGCGAACAACTTTAAGGGGGTGTGCCTGCTATTTTCAAATTATTTGACTGGAGGATGTGTTTTGATTGGTTACTGTAGCGTGCATACTTTTTATTTTTTACCAAGTGAGGTGAAAAATTACGTGACAGATATTCGCCAAAGGGTCTCAGGAGAGCGAAAATTTCACACGCCCAGCACGGCAGTCTTTCAAAGCAGCGTTGATGCCTCTACTTTTGCTCTGCACCCCTCCGCTCCACTCCCTAAGTTCAGTCAAATAGCAGCCTTTGCAATTATATTGCAAAAGCAATTATTGTTCAGCCTAACTCGGATATTGTGACTATTTCCCATTTTAAATCATTTTTCTATTCAAAAACTGGGAATTGACTTTCTCCTTCAAAAAAGAAAACTGTTCCAAAAGAGGTGCAGCTTGTTACATCTTCCATCTGACTCATGTTATTTGACCTAAAACAGATCAAACTGAACACATTCTAATTTTGAGAAAATCCGGGATTTATCGCATATCACTACACAGCCAAAAAAAATATGATAGGGGATATGTGAGAAAAAAGTCCTCATACATGCAACGCCCTCATGAATACCTTAATTGGCTCAAATTGTGTTGGCTAACAGTAGTAGGTGATGGGTTCCTATATGAGGGGAGGGAGGAGCCACGCGGATAAAGAAGTAGAACGATGACAGTTAATGGGCTAATCCTCTTTTTTTTTAACCCACATTTGAGTAGAAGATTGCAAGGACTAAGCAAACAGGACATGGTGATAAGAAGCTGAGCCAAGGGTCCAACTCCAACTAGATAAAGAGACCTGCACCTCCTCACATGCATAAACATACTGTGCATATGTTCACATCAAATGTGAATATGCTTGCTGGCATTTGCCACTCTAAAATAACCGGCTCTTAGTTTCAAAAATTTGTAACGCGATTTCCATCAACTTTGTGACAGACAGGTGTGAGTCATAATTACTGAATTATATAGCAAGATTTCAGCAAACTAATCCAATCGTAAACAGATGCTTTAATGAATAGCCGTTACTACATATGCATGTTGAGATTAGGTACAGTATGTCGACATACTGAAGATCAATAAAAAAATTAAAAAAAGTAAATAAATAAATAAGAGGAATGATGGCTTTCCGCTCCTCTCTCTTCTCTCTCTCTCTCTCTCTCTCTCTCTCTCTCTCTCTCATCTCTCTCGTCTCTCTCCTCTCTCTCTCTCCTCTCCTCTCTCTCTCTCTCTCTCTCTCTCTCTCTCTCTCTCTCTCTCCTCTCTTCCTCTCTCTCTCTCTCTCTCTCTCTCTCTCTCTCTCTCTCTCTCTCTCCTCTCTCTCTCTCTCTCTCTCTCTCTCTCTCTCTCTCTCTCTCTCTCTCTCTCTCTCTCTCTCTCTCCTCTCTCTCTCTCTCTCTCTCTCTCTCTCTCTCTCTCTCTCTCTCTCTCTCTCTCTCTCGTAAACCAATAAAGCACATTTCTTTGACAAATGGTTTTAGAAATGTATAGATGCTGAGTAATGAATACATCTGTGCATGTCCACTTTCAAGACTCCATTAATCAGGTGAACTGTAGATGGGATGAGACACTCAGATGATTGCCATGTAACGGGTAGAAGGGAGAAGCCCATCAGCATTCAGGTTTCAATCTAATCAAATTACAATCAGATTATACATTCAAAAAAGTGTGTTTTAGACACTTGTTTATATGAGAAAAGCAATACGGGGATGGAAAAGGCAGATTTTAGATAACGGGTCTCAAAATGTCACATCATTAAAATGCCAAAAAAAGTTCTTTGTTAGAATCTAAACAGTCAGTGCCAAAGATAAGTTTTGTTGTTTGTTCAGATGTTCGAGGGGTAATGAAAGCAAAAATATTGGCATAAAAGTCACTGTTCGGGTTGATTACAGTATCTTTGTTGACACAAGAAGTTATTTTTCTCTGAATTATGTGAGAAGCGGCTACATTTCATAAAATTTAGCTATGTTCTACTGCCGACTGCTAAAGAACTGAAAAAGATCTATCAAATTTATTTTATCCTGATGAAAGAAGATAGCTGATTCGATATCTAAACAAGAACACAATATTCTGTGGTTCTTAAAAAAATGCTTTCAATATGCTCTAAAATGGCTGTCACTCAAGTAATCAGAAGATGACTGAAAACTGTATTGAATGAGATCAAATTTGTCATTGTTTCTACGTGACCCCTAACAAACACTATCACCCACGAAGATGGAGGCTGTGAGCATGTGCAACTGCAAAACATAACATTTCAAAAGTTTAATACCTGACACCCAGTACTCCCACCCTCCTGTGTTGCATTTTATACATCACACCAGATGCTGTCATTGCCTTCCTTTGCATCTAATTATCTCAAAGTTGATGGGATCTCTGGGTGAAAGAGCCAGTGTCTCTCTGTCAGAGGCTTGAACATTTTTAGCTGTAAATGTTCAATGCATTGTAAATGGAACCAAAAATGATAAACTATCCAGACTTGCACCAATACGATGAAACTATCAGTAAATACAAAAAGAAATACTTGTAAACATAGTTCACTCCTCTCTGGCACCAAACATTTTATAATTGTAGAAAGGTCATTAAATCTGTGACATTAGGAAAATGCACAGTGCTGTGCTAAAGAAACCTAAAACAAACTGGTTTTTAATTTTTGTTTTTATTCAACCTTTACCCAAATCGTTTTGTTTGAGAGACCATGAGCGACCTTGTGTGCCGTTCCTGTTTTGATGTCAACAACGGGCATACAGTAGCTGTGTTTGGTTGTTCATAAATGCAAGTTCACTGACTAATGCAGGGGTGTCAAACTCATTTTTGTCATCTGCCACATTTTAGTTACCGTATCCCTTGAAGGGCCGTTATGACTGAAACCACATGTAAAGAAGTCAAGAATAACTATTGATTCAACTCTTGTTTAAGTTACTATCATGAGGGGTTTGGAAACAAGAAAATGTTGAGAATATCTCTCTTCCTTATTACATATGAGAATAAAAAATGTTGGTAGACATTTTAGAAAGTATCATGAAAGTTGGCATGTTTGATCTGCTTTTGCGGGCCACATAAAATGATGTGGCGGGCCAGAACTGGCCCCCGGGCCTTGAGTTTGATACTTGTGGACTAATGCTTCCGTAATCCATAGTAGACGCTACAATGTTTTAGCATACCAAACAGTTTTATTCTTACATCAAACACCGGAGATGTCAAATACAGGCCCAGAAAGTAAAAGCCCTGCCACCATTTGGCTTTAGCCACAGGTTCTTCTACTCAACTGCAAGGTAAACAAGCTAGCTCCCAGGAGCTCATTTGCCTGCCGGGTGAGTAGACGCACCTGTGGCTAAAGTCAAACTCCGGCAAGGTTTTTACTTTCTGGGCCTGGATTTGACACTTCTGTCAAACACACGAGGTAACCTGTGTGTCCTCAGGCGAGCATCCACACATAACTGTCCCAATGTCAGAAATGGTATCGGGCATCAGCCACGACGTGCTTCCTTCTTTGATGTTCGAGCATCCCCATCGTGTTGCCAAGAAAGGCAGCGTTGCATTAAGTATGTTTGGTGAACTGCGCCCTAACTTTCGGATTCTTGTGCCAACACCAGTTAGCCACGACACCGCTTTAGCCGTAGGGCTTCCCGTTTGCATCAGATGACCCGAATGACTGTTACTGCAATGCGTGTCACAGACAGGCCAGGGGTCAGCAGGAGCAGCAAACAAAATGTCAAATAAATAAATACATGAATAAACGATTTCTTGACTATTAAATTAATTGTAGACAATTTTGATAGTCAATGTAGACGCGACTTATCGATTAATTTTGACAGCCCTACGCCCAAGGTAACCAAAAAGTAAATTTTAGCATTAGGGGAAGTCGGTGGAAATATCTATAAAGATAACAAACCAAATGCAAATAACTGGTGGGTTGTGTACACAATGCCCTATTGACTTTATTCCAAGTTACAGGTTTGAACTCTTCCCTTTGGCTAAAGTCACACAAAACTGAAAAAGGGCAAATGTTTTTATTTTTCTCTCCCTCTCAAATGTCGTGTTACAGTATTATTTTTCTACGATGTGATAAAAAATGCATGCCTTAAATGTGTTTGACTGTGCAAATTTGACGTTGAACAATTCAAATACTTTTTTATAGTCGGTTACAATGTGGTGAACGTTGAGTCGAAGTTGATTGCTAGATGATGTCGTCGATAGTTTTTCAATACAGTACAACTATCTCAAACCTGTTTTGTGCCAATGACCAGTTTCATGGGAGGACATTTCAATGGATGGGCATAGAAACCCAGAGAAAGTCCAGTGGGAGTACTTTGCATGCTTTTCTTCGACAAATCGGAGAGTTTCATCTTGTTCTCCTTTACAGTATCTATAGTAGGATAGTGTCTGATAGGGTGTGACATCGTAGACGGGGTTCCCCCAAAATTCTGCCTTTTCTCTGCTTCACTGCTTGTGTCATTTGTGCTTTTGTTGTATTTGAGGAGAGACTTGCATATTTTGAAGGGAATCGTGCCGCCAGTCTCATTTTTATCAAATATTACAGCATAGAGGTCATGACTTTATAGTCATAAACGACACAATTGTCACGATGTTCATAGGCACTGTGATACGGATAGAGCTCGCTATCACAGTTCTAACTCGTGCATTATTTGACATAACATTTTGGCAATGAAGACGGAGCTTCACTTTGCACTGCTGCCTTTTTTTCTTGCCGCCGGTATTCTTAGTGGAAGACGTGGAGTGATCAGAAAAGCAAGGCTAACCGCTCTTCTCACCACAACCATGTTACTTTTGTGCTCTCCAACCTGTGTAGAGGTATGACGAGAGTTCACTGCAAAACAGTTAGTGTCTGGCCATGGGAGCAGATGAGCAATTCGACAGCCCTCCCTAAATTGGCCGATTGTAAAACATGATGCTATAAAGACCTGATCGACAAATAGTCGACTTCGAGTTTGAAAAGCTGACGCTAACTCATCGGTCCCACACATCGTGCAAGTTGTATATGTGGTGGAAAAACAGCATACTAAGTGGCAAACAGTAGCGACTAATGATCCTCTATTATCGTGACGAAAACAACATGGACACAAGAAGTCGGTCACCTGTGCTGGTCTTGATTATGCATCACTCGCTCACATTCCTCGCAGTATTATCTCACATGGCAATAACACAGGCTCCATTGAGCTCGGCGGCACCAACAGCAAGATCATTGAGGAAGTGTCGCACAGGCCGGTCACGCACTTTCCACTGACCTCTTCCAGTGAGCTCACAGCAACACAGTGAGCCAAATCTGATTAGCCTCAGCTATTCTAGAAATTAAATGGGCATGTAGCAAAAATAATCCTGATCCGATTCGGGGCTGGGAAATGAGTGCAAGCAATTTCGTTTGAAGGCGCTCGTAAATAATGACTAAACAGTGAACATGACGTGCATCATTTGCAGTAAAATGGAAAAGGCAATGACAAGAAAAAGAAATTGAATCAACAATCTGATTAGAACCAAACTCAATACATTGAAATTCAGCTACCAAAAAGCAAAATAATATGATTTATGATCATCCAAATGAACACCATTTGATACACGCGTGCTGAATTGTATCTCACATTGTGCAGCTGTACCTCATGAAGTAGGTTCAGCTGAGTTTGGTCGACATTTAGTTTTGCACAAACGTGTACACCGCTGACTGCTGCCTTCCAAAAGTTCACCAACTCTTCCCTCTATTGAAAAGAATGATTTCACCTCCCCATCTATAAATGCAATATTTATAATGTGGGGGGAGGCAAACATTGTAATCAGCTCCTGAAGCACATTAAACAAAAGGGAGTGTCATCTGATAAACGAGAAACAAAATGTTCTGCTGATTCAGCTGAAAGGTTCTGCCGTTCATGTTGCATTAAACAAAAGGAGTGTCATCTGATAAACGAGAAAACAAAATGTTCTGCCGACTCAACTGAAATGTTCTGCCGTTAATGTCGACTGCTGCAATGGTAGATATTGACCGCGCCTTGTTGAGAACCAAAACATTGGCTTCATTTTGTAGCATTCAGAGAGCAGACATAAATGCGGGGGGGGGGGGGGGGCTGTCACAATTCAAAATGTGACACTTGATGTTGGGCAATTGTGTGTCTGTTTATTCAATTTTCTTCAGTGATCGTAACTCTTTGACCAACACAGCAGAGATCATGTTGCAATTAGGAAAAAAAAAAGATGAATGGTTCAATGAGCAGACATTATTCCTGAAATATTCAATGTATTGTTCGACAAAACAACAACAACTACGGCTCATAGTTCCCGCAATTCTTTTACAATGGCATTTGTATGCTCTGAGTAAGAGGCGTGTTAATAACTCCTGCGTTAAAAAGGCTGCTGCCATTAAAAGAGATTTAGAATGCAGCCTGCATGTCGTAGCTCGCAGGGTAGACACATTGCTTTACCTACTCGAGACGCTATGACGATAGAATGTCTGGTGTGAGAGGGGCAGGGAGATGGAGATGGGGGTGGGGGTGGGGGGGGTGGGTTCAACTTCTTTTGGAATGGCATGAACACCCTGAACTGGATTAACTTGTTGGGTTTATCTGGCAATTGAACTTTCTTTTTTTTTGGTACAGTGCAGTCTTTTGTTTGCACAAAGAGATTTATGTTTAACTTAGAGATTTATGTTGACAACATGGAGACATCCAGAACCAAATGGGTTAGTGATGATCACCGGCCTCGTTACGCTCTTGTTTTTTTTTCTGCACACAGAGACAAAAGGACATAATGGAGTGAATGAACGAACAATTAGTTGTTCTTGAAGGTTGTGTGATTGTGCACTTTTGTTCCACACTTGAGACAGCATATCATATTGTTTCAAAACACACACACACATTTTGCAGATGAATCGCTCCTCTGAAAGATTTTCCAGCCGTAATAAGGAAACACGTTTTATACAGAGGAGACTGACGGCAGTAAGCAAACAAACGACTGAAGCCAGGTGGAGACTGTGCAGTTTAATTCTGGGAAATGTGTGTTGTTACTGTAATTGAAAAAATTCTCAGCGACAATGAATCGGTTCCCAAATAAGAGACCGTGGTTTACATCACCTATTCGGCATTGGCTGGGCAGGTACGAGAAAAAGCTCCTTGTCATACCAGATCGTACTTGTTTTTGCCAGACGCTCTCATTCCGGTATGGCCCCCAAAAAATATTAAGTAAAATATTACATAACGTATGCAAGGATGTTCTTGTGCAAAGTGCGCAACAAGTCTGCTCGAACCGGAGGAACGCTGATTTGATAATTTGGGCAATGTGCCAGGTCTTTCATACAATAAAATACCAACGTATCAGGTTTGACAGAGACAAGAGCATGTTGCAGGATGCGGATGCATGAGACTATCCAGGCAGACAAGTAACAAGATGGAACATGATGATGTTGCAGATCACGGTGTCATGCACGGATTGAAAACAAGCCCTACAACTGTTCTAGCAGCTCACTTGCAAAACTGCGGGGCATCCCAGAACTGCAAGGCCCTTCCTTTGCCTGCGTCACGGTCAGGGATTCCCTCGTGGCTCCAGCCCAAGTAGTGAAGTAACTTGCGCTTTTTGGCACGATAGCACAGAGGCTCCACGTGCTGCACAGGCCCTTCAGAAAAGTAGCTTTTGGCACAAGAGCAGATGAAAGGTTGCCAAGCTGCTTCTGTCTTCTTTAAGGCACGCACAAACAAACACACACTCTCACACACAATACCTGCGTGCGGCCAACTCACATTCACTGAATTACAATCCAGTCCGACACACACTGGAAGGTGATTAATGAAACATTCAGGCAAGTTTTGGCCCACACCCTAAGTCAACCTTGAAGGGATATTTGAATGCCTTGACAACATAGCAGTCCGCAAAGGCTCGCAAAGTAAAAGAGTTTGATAATAAGAGAGCAAACAGGCGTCAGACCAGTTTGTCTAGTCCGCACATGTCTTTGAGTCATTTATTCACAGACGCCAACTAAATCAGAAGCCGAATCTGCCACTCAGTCACCTCACAGAGCAACAACCTCACGTTTGCATATTACACTTGCTGCTTTCTCAAACAACCTCGGTTGAGATAAAAAAATGTGTCATGGCTGCCCCAAAGACTACTGTATACATTGAACCGAGTTGGCAAGCAACGGGGTGTAAGATTCATTCCGAAGGTGGACATGAATTGGATTCAATGCAGGACCGGTCCAAATGTGCGCTTTGAAGAAAAGAGGCCACTGGGAGCTTTTTAAATATTGAGGAGGAAGGCAACGTAAATGCACTCTTGGGAAATAAGCAACTCAAACAAGAGTGTGCAGATACACGCCACAAAGAACACAGCCGTGTAACTAATGTGAAATAACACGAATGCAGTGGTACCGTATGAAACATATTTTCCCCGTTACATCAAAACATTTGCAAAGGATAATGCCGGTTTTTACTTCATGCTGTAAGAAGGCATCCGGTCCAATGTTAAATATTAAAAGCTTTCAATGATCCAAACCAATCAATAGATTAAATCACAGACCCATTTGCGATGGTCAAAGGCTCCTTCCAGCCATTCAACCATTGCATATGGCACGTGACAAAAGTCTCATTGCCTTCTTCTCTCCTTCCATTTTCTAAACCACCCATACAGTGCAGGGAGGGCGGGCAAGCAGAAACTTCTTTACATCCACGTAGTTTTATAAAACACATGAGATTTGTTCATTTATACGGAAGCTTCAAGAATTTGCTGGTGCCAACAGGAACACAACCATATGCCAGATTGGACCAAAGAGATTAGAGTGGCAACTTCAAGGCAAGCCTCAAAGGTGATTGGACACCGGTGGGGGTGTGAGATATGTAAGATATGCACGGTGTGTACATTTGTTGGTAAATGTTTAATAGTGACAATGGTGGAGCCCCCCCCCCATTTTTTTTCCACCGCTCGTTCTGACTATTATTTGTGGCACAAACTGTATGTCTAAAATTCTACGTTTCATCATGCCTAGGATATGTCATAACAGTGTTCCTGTCAAATGAAATACACAAAATGGAAGTCAGTTACCAAATGATTACGCCATAATTGTCTTGAAAAGGGGCACCCAAGACGCAGATGATTTCGGTCATTTTCAATACAATACATCGTATGACACATTACTTGTACGTAGGGGGTCCGACAACATATTAACAGTTCACAAGGGGCACAGGAAAGGTTGGCAAATTCTGCTGGTTAAGGACTAGCATTTACAAGTACATCAGACAAGAAGGTTGTTAAGTGTTTATACATTTAAGGGCAAAGACAAATATCTACAGATGAACAGTTTCCTGTGCCCCCACCACCACTCATACTGAAAAAAGTGTCACACTACTCACAAACCAAACGCCAGCCAGTCTAACAAGTGGCTTGCTTTTAAAACTTGGATCTTTACAGTCATCTGGTCGCCAACACAGAACACAAGTCACACTTTTCCTACAATCAAATAAAATTTTTATGTAACAATACTAAAGACATGACCTTGGCCCAAAAATCTTTTCTTCAATGTTAATGTAGATATGACCCCCCCGGACCCCTCCCACACACACTCCAGAGTCAGTATCATTTAGTTTCAACGGAGCTGACATACCTATTGGAAACTTGATTGTTTTGTCAAACTTTTATGGCAAGTAAACAATAGGAGCATTGCCTAGTGGCATCCACCACAAAAAGTCATTTCTAGTTTTCCAGGTCTTCAGAAATCCTGTATCATCCATCGCACAAGCAAATGTATTGGGTGTGTCAACCCCACTGATGCAGTAAAGGGAATCTTTTTCTTCTATTATGTTGGACTTGTCGGGTGGATATTTTGACTCAACTTGTCATTAAGCTCACCCTCGAATGTATAACTGACTTTTTGAACTACTGCTTTAAACTTTACACAACCGCGACAGTTTTGGAGCACTTTTGCAAACTTGTGCACATTTTGGTGGAGAGCATTTAGATGAGATCAAACCAGGGTTCACTGACCATGAGTTTAATATTCAGGCATCATTCAGAATTGAAAGGACAGTTTGATTCTCTCCTCTTTCATCCCAAACCGCTTCAAACAACCAAGTGTATGAGGGAAAAGTGGTTAGGAATGCACGACCATCCGTGTTTTATGTTATGTTCATTATTTTACCTTGTGATCGTGTTTTATGTTGTGTGTTGTGTTTATTATTTTACTTTATGTTAACTGTTTGTTTAAGCGCTTTGTTACAGCTGCCGCTGTTGTGAAAGCGAAAGCGCCATATGAATCAGCATGTATTGTATTGTATTGTATTGTATTGTATTGACATAAAACCCAAAATGCCATCAGTGCTATTCACTTGAAACCCAATTGTGACATTACTACAGTAATTCTTGATAACTTCTGATAATTCTATCAAGAGTCAGACCCATACTAAATAATTTCTGTCCATCAAGGAAGAATAAACAGTTGTGAGCTGTGCCAAATTACTGAACTTCGGGGTTATATTTTGCTGGGTTAAAATATGTCTAGTGTTATCCTCTCATTATAGGAACACTAAAGATAAAGTATTGTCGTTGCCACATGAGCAGTCTTTTATATCAAGCAGCAGGGGGTGGGGGGATTTAGGTTACACAATTTTATGGCACACGACGTTTGTAAAAGTCAGCAACTCTCAATCGGTACGTTTTCATCCGAGCCAGCAAGCTGCCATGACAAAACTCAACGCGAAAACACCTTAATGAGCCCTTTTACCATCGAATCCGCGACAATGAGCAGTTTGTTTATCCGTTATTCAGCCTTTATTTTAACCGGATAATTCTGTTAATAATCGGATTGTTAAAACTGTTGGAGCCTAACTGTGGTTGCACACTGACAGGACAATTTAGATGTTAAAACAGGGGAATAGGGCTTGGGAAATATTTGCTGGCAATGCTTGACAATCTTGACTGAGCGTAAATAACACAGAGATGACACCTTAATCGGCGATAAGCCATGTTTCTTTGAAAATTTGAACACAGCGACACAGGTTCAAAACGTCTTTAACGCTACTTTTTTTTGCCGTGAAATAGTGCGACATTCGGCGTAGGTGGAAATCTTCATGGCGAGGTGACAAATGGCAGTGGCTCCATCCGCCGTCCAGGCGATTGATTATCGATCAAGCCGCTTGATAACGTATCGATGAAAATATACATTCAGCGAGCAAAAAGAGTCACAAACATAGCGAGGCGCACCGGAAACACACACACTACTGCACCAATATAACGGTATTAAATACGGGGAGGAAAATATTAAACTTACCACTTCGACTTCCGCTCGTTTCTTTCACTCTTTGGGACCGGAAGAAGCATTCCTGATTTTCCCTGACTCCCCTAAATGACACACAAGGGGTTAAAAAAGCCCCGCAAACAAAAAGAAGAGCGACGGCTCTCGTGTTTATCTGTTACAAGTAAACTCGTTGCATGTGACTGCATGGTATTTACGGCGACCTTCAGCTTTGGCGTGTAATTGTGTTTTCGGAGATTGGGTGTCGATGTGAGAGCCCGGATCGCGGATACACACACGCGCACATACATCCACACGCATAGACACACGTAGGCGTGTGGAATAGTCTCCGGCTTGCACACTCAGGCCATTGGTTGACAAACAGCAATCAAATGCAAATTCCTAACCTCTGAATCAGCAGGGGCCAACCCCTCAGTCATCACCCCCACCCCCTTGGAGAGAGAGAGGGGGGGGGGGGGGGAGCTATCGCTGCTAAATGCACCGGTGGCAGAAGGGGCAGTGCTCCACCTCCATATGGTCATTACTCTCACTTAGATTCATGAAAATAAATCAAGATAAACATTAAAAGTCGATTCCAGTGACGTGGGGGGCCGAGGTCTGGGGCGACGGTTCAATGTCATTTTTGGAATTATGTCTGTCTTGCACAAGTAACCAAACCGTGAGGAACATCTCTCAATATGATGCAGTGCAGCTCTGCAGCACTGCAAACTAACCACAACCACAATATAATACTGCACAGTACTGTAAACAAATATGCCTCAGTCAAATTGAACACAATCATTATCGAGGAAGAACTTTGGTAATATTGCATATAACTTATGCAAGTATACCTACTGTGTATGAACACAGATTACGTTTAATTTCACTCTTCACTATGAAAAATATTACAGTGTAAACTCTGCATATGAACATACTCTGTGGCTATTTTTTAAATCTTTAGACCCCAAGGTATGATGACACAGAAACTTCATCAGAATGACAAATCAATATTTGTTCAATAAATATTATGTCCACGATGCTTATTCTGTTTACAGTTCAAGCCAATTACTGCTAATCTTACCCTGTAACGTCCCATTTGAAATGTGCCAAGAACAGAAGAGGATTTTGAGTTTTGCACATTATTTAGGCTCTTTATTAAAATCATAGTTGGGTATAAACCGTCATTTCACATTCATTACAGATTGGGAACAAAATGCAAAACATCTCACTGTTTATCTTTTCTGTAAACAGAAACAGATTTAATGACATTTACATAAATTAAAAATAAACTGCAAACAGCTTTCAGTAAATTATACAATAATTTTGACAATCTGCCAAAAGCCAATCGGTAGACATAACTTGAGCAAGCCAGAGACTGAACTGCACTGTATTTGTTTACGGAGTAACGTATTGCAAGAGTGCGAGGTGGTTATAGTTCGCGTTTCTTCCCCAATATGTTGCGTCTGGAAACTCTGTATACGTCTGTAACATTCAAAATGTTCCATTTTGAAAAATATAAACCTTTACAACCCTATTTAGTGCATGCAGTAATTTAGTATCCAAAGTTGCAATTTACAAGGCAGACAGTAAAAAAATGACATCAATGAGATACTAATGTCATGAACAACTTGTGACTACATTGTACTCTATCAATTTCATTTTTAATGTTTGTTTGTTTTGTTTTCATATGTACAATACATTTTATAGGCATACATGTGTGTTCCATCAAATATATGTGTAAATATCTATGTCTACAGTATGGCTACTACGCACATATCGACATCCAAAAACAGCTTCGGGAGACTATTCTGTTATTCTGCAAATAAACCCGAGAAGAAAAGCTGACCAAAAACTCACAAGTTCAATGGACGCAAGACTTGCAAAGTTGCTATCAAATAAGAGGTCCAATTACAAAATGTAACTTGACCTGTTAAGATGATTTTGATTGAAATAGCATTTGATTTCCGCAAAATACAACCTCCTAATGCTGCAAATTCAACAAATGACTTTCAATTTTTCGCAATGATAAAAAATCTCGAAAACACTACTTGTGCATAATGTGGAACAGTGCATTTTAACAAGAACAATGTTTTGATTCCTTTAAAAAGTACTGTTATCATTGGGAGGTTTGTTCAAAAAGATTTAAGATGAGTCTGTGACAGTTGATTACTTGAAAATTATGCTGATGCTGAGTCGTCTTTGCATAGACTATTATAAAAACCTGAGGAAAACATCATTTTCATAATAATTTGGAACACGGCGTAGTGCAGTTTTGACTCACTCGTAACATGTAGTTGACAAAAAGCGTATGGGTATATAGGCCATATAGATATTAAATTGTTTGAGCTTTTATAAATCAATTCAGTAGAATAGTAGAGCAACTGTGTCTTACATGTAACGTGTGGGGCAAGTCTGGTGGTACGAATAGGGTCCAGTAGGCTACTCATGCATCACCCATACTTTCTCGTTGGGCATACTCGTGTTGTACTGCAGCATACAAGTTAATTAATAATGTTTGTTTACTAGTTGGCCCGAAGTGGCACTATTAGTGAAAATAAAAACAACACTACTGATAAGTTTTAAATAAGTGTTCAAACGTATTTCCACAAGGACGAAGTAGCCCGTTTCGTGATTCTATATACTCTAGTGACGCCTAGTGGACAAAGTAAAAATAACCGCCCGCCGGAGATTCATTCCCATATAAGGTAAAACGACTGTGCGACAGATCAGAGAATGGTGCACTTGAAGTATGTTTATTTAACATCAAATCAGACATGGCTTTCAGCTTTCTCATGCACATTGTTAAAAGACAAAAAGACAACGTTGCAATAGTAACAGTGGCAACGATAGTTATAACAAGCACCATAGCACATACAAATATGTACACAATCTTGTGTGTAAACTGATGACACTAAAAGGCTGCTCTAGTCTAAATGTTGGCACACAATTAGTATTTACAGTATGACTGATTGAATATTATGGCAAATAAAGATGCATCCATGATCATCTTGAAGAGTGAGTGTTGTACAGAAAGAGTGAAATTGCAACATGACATTCAGTGACAAAAACCGCACAAGCCTGAGAAATTAGATTTCATACAAACTTTGGTTGTTGGCAACAAAGACCAACAGCTCAAGCTTTGTTCAAAGAAGACACGATGAATGTGCGACTTCATTTCTTACAAATAACCTGTATGTGTTACGAATGTCTAGTAGAGTACAAAATGCAGAAATAGCTTTTGCTTTCCTAAGGCAGAAGTGCTTTTTCAAATTCTATGCTCTTCAGAAATTATCATGTTAATTTTGTATGAAGAAGAAGAAGTTTCATGTACATTCAGGACACCGTTGAAACAAGTACTTTTTGTATGTTACCAAGAGCCTTCAAAAGTCATTTGCATCTGCAAATAATGGCGCTAGACGCCCAGGCTAAACGTACATAACACATAGGGCGTCCCTGCATGGACAATAAACTGTGCAAGGCATTATCCGAAACTCAGACATTTTGATGCAGCTCAACTGAAACATTAATACTAATGCATGTGATAAATGAAACAATCTGGAGAACTGCAAACAAGTTAACGCTGAACAGAATTTTCTCCAATTTCAAGTAACTATATCTTCCCAGGTATTTATGTACCTGTTCAATGTATTGATACACAGATTACAGATATGCACAACTTTTTTTGTTTTTTTATAAAGTTGGTCCACCCAAGTTACAGACACTTCATTACCTACAACATGAGTGCAACATTTCCATGATCAATATTCATGCACTAACTACAGTACTTTAATCCTACTTGCTAGTCATTCAAGCACCTTTAAATTTCACCGCCACGCAACAGATTTTTTTTTTTAATTTTACATTATCATGATAATATCGGGTCACTGTTCACATTTAGAATTTTTTTTTCAATTAAAATATATGACTGGTCATGATCAAGCATGACAAGGTCTCAAAAGTATTTACCACTGTGTACATAATTCCCAAGTAAATGCACAAAGGTAGAGATAATATTATTATTAAATCATGGTTGACCAAAATGTATCCAACTAGGTGTCATTTGGATTTTTTCATGTATCTCATTACCCAAGTAGAGTAATTAGTGTAATTTTTATACCAACAAGTTAAATAATAACCTTTAAAAAAAGTAATGTGTCAAATATGAATATGGAAACTGCACAAAGTCCTGTTATGTACACAACAGAATGTGAACAGGCTCCAAATAAAAATATGATCTGATTTCGGCATGTCAAGAAAATGGTGCGTTGGCAACAGATGAACTGTAGTTTTGTCGAGGGGCAAAATATTCACATCACAAATAACTTCCCTTTCAGACACAGGAGGTGCATTGTACTTAATTACGGCAGGAAATAATGATTTCGCATCCTAACTGCTATATATCATGTTAAGTGATGAGGTGGAAGATTTTGTATATTCATAGACTGACATTTTGAAGTTACTCAACAGGCCAGTCAGTAGCCCAAAGTTATCTTTCTAAACAGGCTGAGCCTTGCAGATGGTACCGTTGTGCAGACATTTTTCTGACCTGGGTCAGCCTCGCAGAGGGTATTGTTGCACAGACGTTTTGCAGGGCTCCTGCTTCCTTTAAGGCCAGGCTGGTGAGTGAGGGCCTCTTCTTAGCACCTTTGGTCCAAATAGGCCGACAGCAGAAGTGTGGGAGGCAGGAAGTCCTCCTGTTTGTTCACCACTTCAGTCTGACGAGACCCATTCAAGTCACTGCCTGAGAGACCAACAGGGAAAACATGCTTTAGGGTTCATTGTTCTTGTCCATATGGAAACGTATCTTTAGTCTGTTTGTGAACATGATTGCTTTTTGTAGTGTTTCATCACGGTGTTGTTTTGTTGTTGAGCAGTTTTGTATTTGTGCCAAACATGCCATTTGGAATCATGCCCCCCCACCCCAAAAGAAGGTTCCATATGTTTCAACTAAGGGTTTGAAACAAGAAAGATTTATCTTGCTCTCATTTTTTCTTTTTTAATATCACAAAAATCTAACATTCGAACTGTGGGGGTGTAGACTTTTTATATCCACTGTCGGGTGAAAGATTATGAAGTCCCACTCACTTGAGGAGACGAGGTCCATGTACTGGCAGACCGCATGGAGCAGCAGCCTTTCAAAGCTGAGCCACAAACAAGAACATCCACATCTTGGGTGAATCGTTTGTACGGCCAAGCAATCAACTGCAATCTGATGTGATTTGAGCAGCGCACACTCACACACACACTAGTTGCAGAGACCTCACTTAAATAAACAGCAAGGTTTTGTAATCCCTAAAGTGCACACTACTATAAATCCACAAGTTCACAAAAACAGGCTTTTCCATACAAAAAAAGACATTTACAATATACAATACAATGCTTCTTTATGTATGTCACACTTAAAGACCACTAATAATGTTGCCAATTTGGAAATTAGCTGAAATTTTAACAAGACACGAAAAATATTGACTCAGATCACAAGCTTACATTCAAGTTTAACGTTTTTTCTGACTTATTTTCAGGGTGAAAAAATGTTGTTCATTAGCAACGAAAAATAATTTTATAGAATAGAATATGTTCACACGCGCACACACAGATTGAAAAAAACCCACAGCAAAAGATAATAGAAATAGATACCTGGTGGAGAGGTTGGTTGTGTAAACTGAATGAGGTTGAGTGAGAAAGAAGCTCAGAAGGTTTTCTTCAAGCACTTCCAGCTTTCCCTGTGAGGGGAACGTAAAAAACAAGGAAAGATGAGAGGAGAAGCAACAGACTGTCTTTGTTCCCGTTCAAATACTAAAATACTTTTTTCAGAGCAGCAGGCTCTATGTTAGTTATTGACTCCCATGAAAGCACATTCACATTACAAGTCTGTACTTTTGGAGCTTGGTCTCATACCATGCTCGAGCACCTGTTTGATCAAAATGGCTGAATTTAGGACATTTGATTTGAATGTTTAATATTTAACCTTGAGTAAGACGTCAACGCAACTATGAAAAAAGTCAAAATAAACCAGTCAGCATAAAGATGAAGTACAGTAAACGCATTTTCATGGCTGAAAAACGTTTCGCGATCTAAATATTCCCTATCTGTCAATGTTGGTAACTAACTTTTATGATATTTAACCCTTTCCATCCACAAATAATAAGATTAAGGATTTTTTTTGTGTGACTGTCATGCTTGTACGTCGTGTGATTTAAAAAAATGTTTTAATACAGTAAAGACTCTCTAGTACGGACTCGTGTTTGTCCTGATAACAGAAATTTCTCATTTGGGAAATGAGGATGGTACATGTCCTTTATGAACCTGCAAGTATTTTTACAAAATGCACGTGTAATGCATTTTGTCACACAATCAATAAAATACAAAAATATACTGTCCAAAAACTGTTTATATAACAAAAACTGCAATCCAGGTGTATCCCAAAAAATCACAACAGTAAAATACGTACAGTATTGGTTTTTTTTGTCTTGGGAAAAAAATTGTATTTTGGATGTATTCTTTGTTTTATGACAATGTTTGCCTGCGTGTCATACAGTTTTCTTGCTAGTTGCAAGTAACTGTCCCGTTGATCACCGATGTCTGGTAATTCTTGTTCATCCTGTAGGATTTGTGTTGTCATTTGCATTACTTCCTTGCTGGATGGTGGCTTGTCATCAGGAGTTGAATCGATGCCTTGTTTTTTAAAGTTTCGTAGATATGCATCTTTCCGACTCCAAGTGTCTGCTGGATGTTTTTAACTTTGTGTCCAGCCTGCTCAAACGGATGCATTTCACTTGCTCCGCTCCAGTCATTACACTTCTTGTACGTTTCGATGACATGATCTACACGACGTAAGTGAATAAAGTTAAAATCATTCACAATTACTGTAAAACGCACGGCAATAAAAACTCACTTCCACATCGTCGTTTAGAATCTGATGATCGAAAAACGCGAAGTGAAAACTTGTCTCAGCGTTGTCATTTCCGTTGCATCGGGTGGGCGTTGCGTGTATTTAAGATTTCGCGGCATTACGCCTCCATCCAGGTTACGGGTAGTGGAATTTCCGCTTACGCAAGTTCCGGTAACACGTAATATCGTAGTCAAAATGTTAATGCATAGGTTTTTATTACGGGTGAAGGATAGTCCTTTTCATAGAATTCCGGGGATGGGAATATTTACTGTACACGCTAATTATCCATTCATCCATTTTCCGATCCGCTTTATCCTCACAAGGGTCGCGAGGCGTGCTGGAACTTATCCCAGTCGTCTTAGGGCAGTAGGCGGGGGACACCCTGAACCGGTTGCCAGCCAATCGCAGGGCACACAGAGACGAACCATCCACACTCACGCTCACACCTCGGGACAATTTAGAGTGTTCAATCAGCCTGCCATGCATGTTTTCGGAACGTGGGAGGAAACCGGAGCACCCAGAGAAAACCCACGCAGGCCCGGGAAGAACATACAAACTCCACTCAGGGATTGAACCGACGACCTCTGCACTGTGAAGTCGACGTGCTAACCACCGGGCCACCCAGGTGTCAAGCAAAAAAAGACCAAAATGGTCGGACGAATATGTACCAGATGGATTCCCATGCATCACGGAGCGTGATGGGACTCAGCATCCTATCTGCATGATTTGTCATGCCAAGTTGAGCAACTCGAGTCTCGCAGTGGCAAAACTGAAGGAACACTTCTTGAATCAGATTTTTCTTTTCACTAAGGGTTCAGGGAATGTGCACATGAATTGGTTGGCTTCGGTACCTCTAACAAGGTTAAGCACCACTGGAATAAGCAGTGGTCGCCATAAAAGTTGCTATGAGGAATTTGAGCTTTGGTCACTTTTTAAACACGAGCATCTTATTGTTCACAGCGGTAAGAGAAAGGATGGAAATGAACTTGGGAGAAATACTTTTCAAAGAGCACACTCACCACAGGGATTTGTTTTCGTCGAAGAGTTGCTCGCAGTCTCCGGTCGATTCTCTGGAAACATTCCTGAGCTGTGAAGGCGGG
Organism: Hippocampus zosterae; assembly: GCF_025434085.1. Taxonomy (NCBI): domain Eukaryota; kingdom Metazoa; phylum Chordata; class Actinopteri; order Syngnathiformes; family Syngnathidae; genus Hippocampus; species Hippocampus zosterae. The sequence continues at coordinate 9,635,214 of NC_067458.1, read as the reverse complement.
ATTTACTGCGCAAAGACAAAGAATTAGTCTTTCAAACACAGCCATCAACACTGAATCAATTAGTGAGTGGTTATTTGACATCAACATTTTGTTTTACTTGATGACCATAAACTTTCTTCAAGCATTTTCATATTTTGATGAATATAAACTCATAAAAGTCCGTTTTCAAGCAGTTTATTATTTAGTTGACTTTGTACTCATAAGTTTTTGTTTTTTTGAACTCATCGACCAGCAGACTGGCTCCGTCACAACTGCACACTTGAAAATGGCATGCCATCAGGAACGGCCATGTTTGAGAATTGCGCATATCAGTCAAGGGCACTGCTTCGGTCAGACTCAACAGAGTTGGAGGGATTACTGAAGCAGGGCTACGTTCAAATCTTTCATTGTTATGTTTGAACAGTGTGCCTATTGTTGTTGTCTATTTTACTCGCAATAGTATCTTATGCAGTACACAAATGCTGTATTCCAAGTTGTTGTTTTTTTGGGGGTGGAGGGTGAAAATCTGTACGGCAATTCACAAGTGGATGGATTGAAAAATCTGCTTTATTCCTCCTCCAACCACTTTAAAACCAATGTGCTTCATAGGGCAGAAAACTGAGATGAAGATTTCACATTTGGCGATATGAGACAAAGCATGGCAATTTAGAAGAAACGTTTCTTTACCCTGGAGAACCCGTGGGGTCAAATTTGGCCCCTATAAATTCTGTTACTCAAATGTTACCCTTAAATTCCAAAGGGTCAAATCTGGCCTTAATCCTAAATTCAGATTAAAGCATTAAATATTTGGAAAAAAACATATATTTTGGTGTTCAGTGATCATGTAGCAGTCATTTATTATTTTATTGGGTTCTCCAGAGTTAAAAATAAAGAGATATATAAATGCAAAGAAATCATTGCATCAAGCTGCAAGAAATATTCTTATTATATCGATGACACGTCAACGATAAACTCAAGCGCCAAAAGAAACCTTGAAGGTGACCGTGAATGTGAATTACCATTCATCTGATCTTTAAGGAGACAACTGGCAAGTTTCTTCTTGGCCATGCCCTGCTCCAGCAGGGACAAAAGTCTCTCTTGTTCTTCTCCGGAGCAATTCATGAAGTCACTCCATGGCTGATAGAACAAGAAGTGGGTTTACAAATTTGACACAAACTCATCTGATCCAGCAGCAGAAGGTGGAAAACCCATTCGACACAATCCAACAGGTTAGCAAAGTAAAATTGAGCTGAGAAGCACACAGACCACAATTCAGAGTCTGAGAGGAAGTTACAATCCTCACAGTTCTATAATGTCATGAAAAGATGTACAACATTTGTGTACCAACCTCAATGTAGTCGTCATTGGTCCATGCCTCCGTGAAGATAGACGGGATTGCCGGACTACTGCAAACTTCCAGTTCATCTTTGGGACACTCGTCGTCTCTCTCAAGAAGATTGGCTAGATAACGTGCTTTAAGAAAAAAAAAAAATTAAAGATGGACAGAGTTGAAATGTAGACAATAATTACAGCTTGTTCACAATCAATAAATCTTCAATTTATCGTATGGTACTCAAACCCTGAAATTTTGCCATCAAATGGATAAACACCATGGGCCATTTTTATCCTAATCACGCCCCTTTTTGGGGTCAGGGGGGAACCACTTTTTCTGTGTTAAAGCAAATGTGATCAATGAGGGTTTTTTTTGTCTGATTTTGTAATTTCCAACTACAGCTCTTGTTTGATATCAATTATTAACTGCTTACATAAAATTGTACCTTGTGACTCCAACTTTTATTTGCTACACTTTAACTGAATCATTTTTAAGTCGTTTTTGTCTTCCTGGGTTTTAGCACGGTGTTAATGTTCAAACAGTACATGACGCTAAAATGTCAAACTGCAATACTGAAATTTTTTTTGTAATAAAATCTCTGTCCCATTTTTTGAATAAAACTTGGGCCTAGTAAACTAGTTTAATTTCAAGTTGATCATTATGGTCGTAATTGGAAAAACAAAGGACCTGCTGAGGTCAAAGTTGATGCAAAAGGTTACAACAGCACTCTACTGGAAACAAATGATGCAATTGTCATTTACAGTTATTCAATTGCTTTGGTACATTTCTCATGACCAGAATTAATTACAAATACTTGTTCAACCATCCATCCATCTTCTAATCCACTTATCCTCACAAGGGCCACGGGGGGTGCTGTAGCCTATCAATGCTTTCTTTGGGCAGTAGGTAGGTTACGCCCTGAACTGGTTGCCAGCCAATCGCAGGGCACACATAGACAAACAACCATTCACACTCAGTCACACCTCTGGACAATTTTGAGTGTTCCTCTAACCCAGGGGTGTCCAAACTTTTTGCCAAGGGGGCCAGATTTTATGTGGTAAAATGTCGGGGGGCCGACCTTGGCTGACATTCTTTACATTGAACAACAATATTGTTCAACAAATTTTAGTAAGCCAGTCTGTTTCACATTTCCATTTTTATTTTAATTTCAACAATCTTAAGAATTTCTTTTGGTTCATTTGAAACAGGAATTTGAAATATGACATATCAGTCAATATAAACACGGAGTGATGTCTTGTTAACTCGTGAGTGATGCCCTCTAGTGTCTAAATGCTATTACTCATTTAGCCACTAGAGGGAAGCAGTACTCTGTGAAACATCACTCCCCAGTCTACGAGACCTCAGTCAATGCAACATGTGTTCCATTGCGCCCAACCTGCGGGCCAGACGGCACTGATTTTATGACAGGGGCCGAGGGCCGGATGAAATTCGACCGCGGGCCGGATCTGGCCCGCGGGCCGGACTTTGGACGTGCCTGCTCTAACCTGTCATGCATGTTTTTTGAATGTAGGAGGAAATCTGAGTACCCGGAGAAAACCCATGCAGGCAAGGTGGGAGGAGGTGGTGGGGCTGAGTAGTTGTTCAACCGTCACTTCATTGTATCACTTGTGCACATAAAAAAAACTGTTTCTCATTCATTTAGGGGTGCAAATGTTTTGTCAAATGTAATTACATTGGTTCTCTGTTGACCCGTCTCACACCCCACAACAATTTGTCATTAGTTAAGCACATAAGTCTTGACATGAAAAGCGGCTGAACAAGTTTATCAAGCATACGAGATATGACTATACATTTACATTCGACTTTTTCCCCTCCAGGTGAATCTTCCTTTCTCTCTGATGGGCAAATATGCGAAGCATTGAATAAACGCATTATCAACTAATTTTCTGAAACAGCTCATTACGACAAGGTATTTGTGATGTGTGTGATGCCCGCGAGCCTTGTGAGGATTAAGGGCAATGAACAAACTCAAAGATTAGTAAATCAAACAAGGCATTAGGGTAAAGTAATCTATTTGTCCATTAGTTTGCTAAGGACATTTTAATGACTGTTTACTGTATTTCTTGAGGTCTTTGCTCTAATAAGATAAGATATCCTTTTTGTCCCACACTGGGGAAATTTACAATAGTACAATAGTAATAAGTGCAAGTCGAGTTAAATTGGGCTTTTTAGCATCACGTGTGGTGTCAGTGTGGAGCTTACTGTTTTCCTGTCGGCGCAGACTCTTTTTGCCTTTGGCTCGTGGTGTGAGGTCAGAGTTGCGGATGGCTTGGTTGATATAGAACTGTTTCTTTTTGCTGGGACACGCTCGCCTGGCTGGAGAGTTTGGCAGAGAGGTGCATTTACGCTCCTCAATCAGGCTGCCAACACAATAAAAACATCTTTGATTATGAAGGGGAAACAAAAATCAATGTTTATGACATTCATGTTGTGCTGCGACACACACTTAACTTTGGGTTTTGATTACTTCCCCAGTCAACAACGATAAGTGTTCAAAAGACATCATAGAGGTTCTGCATGAGCGTTGAAATGTCATTGATTGGTTGTTTTTTTGTTTTTTTTAAAGAGGTCTACTTCTAGTAAAATGGTGATCGGTACAGAGCAAAATGAGAGGAATAGTTCATATATTAGTTGTTTTATGCCTTAGTGATTTAGTCTCTCGACACAGTTTTTTAATGTACAATCCTTTGTTTCAGCTACTGTTTTTTTAAGTGCTCCATCAATTAAAAAAGAAAATTAATTAAGTCAAAGTTGAATTGAGTTTCACCGGCACCAGCCAAGGCAGTTGGACTATTCTTTTTGTTAAAATTGTTGAACATTAAAATTTATTGAGAAATACATGTATATTACAAAAGGGACATATTTGCAAAAAGACGGACTTTGTATTTTAACTGTGGAAAAAAATTATTTCTGTCATAGTTGATGCGAATTGAAGCTGGGGAAAAACAGGGGCGGGGTCTGAAAATCAGCTTTAAAAAATTCCTAGACTGAATTTTAATCGTCCAGTTTTACTTGTATTATTGCTAAGTCATTAAAATGATATAGACACACTATCTAGTCATTTCCAATGGAAGACCTGTACGTATACTTCTTTCACAAAAACAAATGGGCTGAGTTTTGATCGACAGATGGGTTAGGTTACAAAATTGTCTTTTATTGTGGTGCAGCTCATTTTTGGTCAAGTAAATTACAAATAACGGGGGGGGGTGTTAGGTAGGTGTCAATCAAAGATGAGTTTTATTATGATTTTAAGGGCAGATTATTATCATCGGTTTACAATTGTAGATCTTGCATCGGATCGTATTTGCGTTTCCAGGTGTACCCAATGAAGTGTCCAGCGAATGTAGGTCAGTAGTACTGCAGCGGCTGATGCAATGTTTATCGTTTGGGCCTAAAACCCAACATACATGCATATATATTTTTATTTGTTTCATTTTATATGAAGTGTTTTAATTAAAAAAACATGTAAACCTTAACGTAGATTTACTTCTCACTGTTTAACGCTTCAAGGCAGCATGCTCTAAACAATCACACGGGAACTCCATTATTAACAATAATTTAGATCTATTGAGTGGACACAATAAGCGAAACAGTGCAGCTCATACTCTGTACAGTCGCGAACAGGAACAAACGTCCATTTAAAAGGACGTTAGCGGAATGGCTCATGAGCGAGACACGTCATTTTCACTCACATATAATCCTGATCTTCATTGTGTTTTGTCAAAAAGACCATCTTATGACGAAGGGCCTATTTCAGGTATTTTAACAAAGCTGGCCAAATAAACGTGACTATATTATGTGGTCCAAACAAAGGTTAAACAGTGGCCAGAAGTTAGAAGTGGTGCGAAAGCTCAAATGTTAGCAGGTGCTAACTTGGCTTGGACTGAAGGCACCAACAACAAAAATAACTAGCCCGTCCCGCCCTCTACAGAGATCGAAGACGAGAAGTAGCTCACTCCAGTCACAGATTTGGGGTCCGAACATCAACTTTGAATAATTATATTTAGCAATAGTTATTTTGTCAATAACTAAGCATCTCAATTAAATTTGTAGTTATTTTTAGAATTTATCCATCCATTAATGTTCTGCACCACTTAATTTCATTGTCGAGTCCAGGGTTAGGGAGATCTAAAACAGGCAGGATATGGCTCTCGAGGAACCGGAGTTCCCTATCCCTGGTTTAGTCCATGCATCCAGTTTTTTTTCAATTCTTATCCTGAAGAGGTTCGCGAGCCCGTTGGAGCCTTTCCCAGCCGTCTTTGGGCAGCAGGTGGGATACACCCTGAACTGGTTGCCAGCCAATTGTAGGCATGGATATTTAATGGAACACACTAAATTGTCTCTCGGTTTGAGTGCGAGTGGCGATACTTGTTCATCTAAGTGTGCCCTGCGATTGGTTGGCAACCAGTTCAGGGTGTACCCCACCTACTGCCCTAAACAGCTGGGATAGACTCCAGGACACCACAGACCCTTGTGTGGTGGTGGTGGGGGTAAGTGCTTAGAAACACAAAGCTGATGCATATCGGCTTTGTGTGTCAAGTAGGCACAGACTTTACATGAAGTCAATGTGAGTAAATTGAGACACAATCGTAATTATTACAGTGTCTTTATTTTTTATATTGTTATCTTTTTTCTTGTGGTATGCAGTTTCTCGAATGCAAATATGCCCCATGGCTCAATAGAGATTGGGAAACAGTATAAGGGAGCAATGCACAGAAGGGGGTCACACAGGTCACTGCTGTTGTAACAATTAGAAAGTGGGAAATTGAGCAGTGTGCTGCAGACAATGTCTCACAATCATCAAAGTGTTGTAAGCAGTGTTGTCTTTTTATAGATTTTACCCCCCCCCCACCCCCCCAAAATAAAACATATTCAGAGCAGAGATTATATATTTTTTGTATTTTCAATTACCGGTAATTGACCAGTCAGGTTTCTTAGTATTGTTTTGCTGGACTTTTTTTTTTTTTAAACATTCACTTCAAATGTTCTTTTCTTCTCATCCATATGCTCCTTTGCCAGGGTGTGGTGCCATTTGGGCAGGGCCCCAGGCATCCACCCTTGAGGGGAGGGGGGGGGGCTACAAATGCTTTCCTCACACATTCCAAAAACATGGATGGATGGATGGGATTGCTTTGGTCCGTAACATGTCATAAAATTGTTAAAAACGACCGTCGAAGATATTTCTCGACAACTAAGTAGCCTAATAGTTATAGGCCACAATAATAGTGGAAAAAGTGATAAAGAAAATGGTGTACTGTATGAACACCGGTGTGTAGACATTTTATATCTAGGTTACAAAATTGAACAGTATGTAAAATATGTAGCCTTGGCTCAATAAAAGTTGGGGAACATTGCTCTTTATACTCAACCAAAATTCTACTGAATTGTGAGCAATATGACTTTCAAGTGAAACCCAATTTTAACACATTTCAAAAAACATGTACGTAGTCTGTCTGGTAAACATTCACATTGGACATACACAGTACACATATTCTATGGCCATCGTGCAGGTGAGCCAACATTCAGTTTCAAGTGTAACAGCTTCGAAGTACATTCAATAATAGTCAAGCTTTTCACACCAGAATCAGATATTTATTGAACAAGTTTTGTTCATTTTAACTCATTTAGTCCATTTGTGTCTTTGAAATACAATATAGCGACAATCACCAAATCATATGCTTTCGGATCAAATGGGTTTCAATTTGCCGCAGGAAGCTCCAGAATAACATCACAGAGCAATCAATACTGTATGTGCCTTGGACAGTCAAGTCACCTCAGATTTATTTAGTTGCAAAAAAAAATCTAAACACAGATAAAAATATATTATTTGTGATTGTTATGTTGAGTATTTGTCATTCACTCTCGACTTTAACACTGAATTAATTTGGGTGTTACAGCAGATTTCCATGCAAAAAAAAAAAACCTTCAATTTGCTACTTTCAGTCACGTGCAGATAGGACTTATGTACTTAATAATTGTCCTAACTTGTCTTTAAACCAGGTTTTCAGAGCTGTTCAAAATGGTAGAATTCACAATTAAGAATCACAATAAACAAAAATAACAGGTGAATTGAAATCATGTAATGTCCTTTAAAAAAATGTTTTCACAATAACATACATAAGACATGAGCAAGATAATGAAAATGGTTTCAAAATGATCTAGAGACGAACAGCCTGGTCACTTTTTTTTTTTTTTTTTTGCATTTCAAGTGAAAAATAAGAGATTGCAAAGAGGAACACCTCTTTTGATTATCAACTGTCATGCAAATGTAACTATAATTGAGCACCATGGCTCAAGTAGTTGAATGTTTGTCTCCCAACCCAAAGGTTGTGCATCAATCCTCAACCCCTGTGACCATATCGAAGTGTCCTTGAGCAAGACACCGAACCCTAATTTGCTCCCAGCGGACATGGCGGCAGCCTCCCACTGGCGTGTGAATGAGGCTTGTAAAGCCCTTTTTAAATCTAAGTGAAGTTTCCTAGGGTACATAAAGACTAAGAGCATGTGGAAAAGGCACAGAAACCATTTTGGGAGGCATCATGTCAAACATAACATTTAAGAGTCCCTTTTCACTTTCGCAACGTTATGTTGACACTGTTAGTCGGTGACCTTTCCATGCTGGGAAGAGTTTAACCAGATGGAAGCCATGTTCCAAGTGAACATAAACAGCATGTTTGCAGTTTGCCCATACTCCTTTGTCACAGGGATGTGTCGTCTGTGCTCATGCCAACTCCAAAGACAGACGAATTCTGATTCTGATTTTTGCTGCTCCGTTTTGACCTTGTAGATTGACAGCCCTCTTCCTCTGTGCCAATGGTATTACCACTGAAGCTGCTGCAGCGCCTGCTTTTTCTACATTTCTTCTTTGGCTGAGATTTGAAGGTTTTAATTTCCCTCTTGCTTCTTTTGTCACAAGCGGAGGTCCTTTGCTGCAGCGAGATTGGCGTCTTGTGCGGGATGCCTGTGGAATATATCTGAAATCGGCGGGTGGACAGGTTGCTCTGTACGGTCCCATTGTCAATGTTCATGTTTGAGGGCTGATCATCATCAGTCTGCTCCTTAGCAAAGTTGACAAAGACCTAGGCCACAGAGAATATGTTCATTGTGGTTTAGTTACATTTCAAAGGATGGGTTCAAACAGGAATGAGTAAACATAGCCACAAGGTAGTGCTCAAGCGCCTACCCTTTCACCTCGGTTGAGAAGTGTCTTTTTTTAATGCAGTTTGGTGCAAATTTAAGCAACCGAGAAGGCTCAAAGTTTCCTAAATACATGCAAAATACAGGGTATGGAGGGTGGGGTAATTCTTAAGCAATAGTTGTTAAAAATGCTTGCTACGCTTTTCCCACCATGTGTTGTAGAAAAGAAATCTGATATGAAAGCTGTGCCTGGTTGCTACTTACTGATGTTAAAGTGTCATGTTTAATGGAGAGAGCGGGACAGAAATACAGACACAGACAGCTGTGTCACAGCATAGAATTTTAAGAAAACTTTGTATGTAAGACTAATTCACTAGTTTTATTTCATTGCAAGTATTATGATGTTGACGCAAAAAAAAAAACATGGCCACTAGCACATTTCCAGTAGGACGTCAATATATATATATATATATATATGTAATACAGCATCCTTGCCAAAATTGTTTGTGTCAGAAAAGGGATGTTCACTAAAACTTTAAACTGCAAATACAGTGATTCCTCGCTATTACGCGGTTCGTTTATCGAGGCTTCAGTGCATCGCGGATTTTTTAAAACATATTCATAATTTTTTTTAAAATCATATATATGTTAATTGGTAGCTACTTCACGGATTTTCATTTATCGCGGGTGGTTTTGGTCCCCCATTAACCGCGATAAACGAGGGATTACTTTATCTACTTTTACAGTAACACTCAATTATGGAAAACGTCCCGCTATCAAGGTATCAGCTGTGGCTAATGTTGGTTTGTCTAGAGAGCTAATGCTAGCTTAGTATTGCTGGAGCTGCTATTGGACTAAAGTTGGAAGTACGCATTTTCATAATCGCATGCCATTGTAAATGGCCATGATTGAGATTCACATTCGTGCATGTTAGAGTGGGGGATAGCTTCGGTCAGAGAACCAAAGGGGAGGGCCGGGGGATGCGGATTAGGCTAAATTTAAATCTTGCTAATTAACACAGCAAATTCTACAATATTGTTGTTGTTAAATGCAGCAGTGCTAAACTGCACTGCATCATACGGAGTCTCATACATTGGGAAAAAGAATTGAAAAAATGATTAGGAATGCCGCCAGCTATGAGTGCCAATAAAACCGGCCTCAACTTCTCCTCCACATCGAGAGCAGCCAGATGAAGTGGCTTGGGGATCTGATTCGGATGCCTCCTGAACGCCTCCCTGGTGAGGTGTTCCGGGCATGTCCCACCGGGAGGAGACCCAGAGGACGACCCAGGACACGCTGGGGAGACTATGTCACCCAGCTGGCCTGGGAATGCCTCGGGATCCCCCGGGAAGAGCTGGAAGAAATGGCTGGGGAGTGGGAAGTCTGGGCTTCCCTGCTAAAGCTGCTGCCCCCGCGACACGTCCTCGGATAAGCGGTAGAAGATGGATGGATGGATGGCCAACGGCACAATCAGTGTCATTTGCAGCACGTTACTTTTTGAAATTGATGTGACAGCTTAATGAGATCTCCACAAGTATAATGAATAGTATACCGATGGGTTTAGTCGTGATCAACGGGATCAGTGCATTTCTGAAATCTTGGTCTTTTTTTTTCATGCATTCGTTTAAACCTAAGTAAATTTCAAATTCGTAAGTAGGCACTGTGAATCCTGCCTTGCTGAAATACCATCATTGACTACCACCGCTCCATTAAAACATGAAATGTTCACTGTTTGCTGGAATCTTGTCCTCACCTGGTCCAAAGTGGTCTGTGACACGGAGAAGTCACTGATGCCCAACTCCTCATATTTGGCCAGCACGTCAAACACTTTAGCCAGACAGCAGGCATGTGCTGGAAGCTGGTACTGCTGCACGTTCTGGTGCTGCTCCTTCAACTCGATCATGGGAAAGGTGTTCATGATAAAGTTTTTGACAGGGCATGTGTCTGGATTGGAATCACTGTCTGCCAGACGCAGGATGATGGTGTAGCCATCACCAAATCTGTATCATTAACAAGGTGAAGTTATTTGTAGGCTTTTCAACAGCAACTTGTCATGTGTTCAGTGCATCGATACTGTATTTTACTGTTATCATTACGGTGACAGAACGGTTATTTTTGAGGGCTGAATGTGGTGTAAAAGGTTTGAGAATCTACAAGCAGTAGAACTGCTCCTAAACAAGCTCATGCACATGCAAACTAGAAATCATCTGATCTGTGTGATTCTCAACCAACCATGAGTGTGACGTCAAAGATCATCAGTTGCGCCGTGAGAAATTGGCCAATGTCAATTATTTGGACGAAAATGTATTCTCCATAAAAAATGCTTCTGTTAATATATCCATGCCAACCACGAATAGCAAGAGGCAGAACAATCACATGCTCTTCCACCAGATGATAGAATGTAAATAATTAAACACTCAATTATAGTGCCACCGCTCTGCATCATGGGATATAGTGATGTGAAAATGAAGCTTCAAATATGCTTCGTGAACCACTTGTTTTTTGACTCCTCTAGAATGATAGTGATTTAAATAAAGGGAATAATGTCATGACAAGTTTGTGTGCTTTCAGCCCAATGCTGAACAGAGAGTGCCATCTACATGAGTCAAATAAATACTTGTTCATGAAACAATTATGAAGCTTTTTCCCATCGCTAATGGAATTAAAAACCGCAGCTAAAAATAGGTCACCAAGTCATGAAAATTGGCTTATGTCTGAACACAGAGATGGCAACAGATGGAGCATATTTACTCCATCGGTTTCGGTGCAAATGTGGGTGACCGCAGTCCTTACTATGACAAAATTGCGCTTTGTCAAAGTGATTTTATTGTAAATGCAATTAATCGTTCAGCCCTCCTATTACTTTAGCTCGACTATAAACACCACCAGGTGACCATGTCAAATACCACAAACTGATCATCGGATCCAAAGTTAACCTAAACTTTATGGCCAACAATAATAAATGGCTCAGAATGTGAATACAGTAGGTGACACAGTAAGGGCGCAGTCGGGACATGTGGGCATATTAGGTGAATGATGTCAAACAAATGAGTTGTATTCAAACACCCCCTGCCCCTCCACACACACAAACAATTGATTTTGGTTACCTGTTCTTCAAGTGCTGCACAGAGCCAAGACACTTGAAACGGCCATTGACCATGATGGCCATTCTGGTGCAGAGAGCCTCACATTCCTCCATACTGATCATACAAGCACAGCATAAAAGCCATCACCTTTCTACGAGACTGTGAATGTGTTTTTATGTACATTCAACCTTTTTGTCAAATATATTGACTGCTTGATCAGTGCTGGTGCCATGACATTTATGAGTTGATGATGGCTGAGTGAATAGTCGCCTCTACCTGTGGGAGGTCAGAATGACAGCACTTCCCTCTTTGGTGAAGCAGAGAATGCAGTTCCACATGAACCTTTTAGCCTTGGGATCCATGCCCGTTGTGGGCTCATCCTGGGGGCAAAGATGGAATTAGAAAGAAATTAATGTTTGAGAATGCAGGGATAGTATTCAGCAATACTGGTTAGCATGTGGTTAGCACGTAGGCCTCACAGTATAAAGGTCGTGGGTTCGATCCCAGCTCCGGCCTTCCTGCGTGGGTTTTCTCCGGGTACTCCAGTTTCCTCCCACATTCCAAAAACATGCGAGGCAGGCTAATTGAACAGTCTAAATTGTCCCTAGGTGTGAGTGTGAGCGTGGATTGTTGTTCATCTCCGTGTGCCCTGCAATTGGCTGGCAACCACTTCAGGGTGTCCCCTGCCTACTGCCCGAAGACGGCTGGGATAGGCTCCAGCACCCCCCGCAGCCCTCGTGAGGATAAAGTGGTTCGGAAGATGAATGAATTTAGGAGCAAGCTGGAGTACCAGACGAAAAAAATCGGAAAATGGATGGCTGGCTGAAATTTTTATGCAGTTATTTTTATTTTATACTGTATGCCGTTTGTGTTTATTGATTTAAAACCCAAAACAAGTCAGAAGTTACTCACAATTTAAGAGTGTACTTGAATAGCATTTTTACTGAGGATGTTTTTTTAATCTTACTCAGGCATTTATTTGGAGGAGTACATTTTACTTGAGTCATATCATTGTAAAGTAACAGCTTTCTTACTTGAGTCCAATTTTTGGCTACACTACCCCCTCTGCTCTTTATGGTCACCAATGGCAACACTTCTAGTTTTGCATGCTGTCTTTTTTAAAAACTGTTACTTGTCAATTACAGCCAGTTTAAAGTCACATCTGTTATTATGGTGCTTTCGCCCACTCTTGTTACCTCAAGCATGCTTGTCAACAAGTCTCCACGTTGCTCACCAGAAATAAAACAGGCGGAGCACCAATGAGGGCGATCGCGGTGGAGAGTTTCCTCTTGTTGCCTCCGCTGTAGCTTCCAGCCTCTTGCTTGGCATACTGACTCAGTCCCATTTTCTTCACACCCATCGTAGCTACCTAAAAGACAACACAAAATGTGCATTTGTAGCCTAGTTATGGTTTTGGTGAAATCTAATTAAAAATAACCACTTTGGGTCTACACGTATTTTGGAACAAAATTAAATGTATAATGTTCATTATGTTCTCTTTTTTTATACTATTGGTGGATTGTTGTTAATGGTACCTCGGTGACAGACTCCTCAGGTATCCCTCGTAGACGGGCATAAAGCTCCAGATGTTCAATGCCAGTCAATAGGTTGCAGATGGCGTCAAACTGCGGGCAGTATCCCATCAGCTGGTGAACCCTGTCCAGCTCTCGCAGGGCACTTTGAAATGAAGTAATGTATTAGAGTCCTGTAACGCATAGGTCTTTGGATGTCAGTGTCGTTACAAAAGAGGATGTCAATGAAAATGTGAACCTGTGGTGGTTGAGGAAAGCCTCTCCAAAGGTGATCGACGTATCCCCCGTCAGCATGCGAAACGTAGTTGTCTTCCCTGCGCCATTCACACCGAGCAGGCCAAAACACTGGAGGACAAACGTTACAGTATATAAATAAGACCTAACATAACACGGGGGTAGGACTAGATAAGTTCTTTACTTCTTCCTACTCCCTTGAACATAATAACTGTGTTGAATGATGACTGATTTCTCTTTCCTTTTTCCTATTTAACTTACCTTACTTTCTGTCAAATTATTACTGTATAGGTTTTATGTTCAATAAACAAACGCAACAAAAGACTTTCACATGTAGTTAAATGAATAACTCTGATATTGTCAATTAAAACTGGGTATACTGTATTATCTTCGCTCTTCTATTCAGAGTAAATTTGCGTGTGCAAGGTGTCTTAATGTTGTGGCTGGCTGGAGTAAAATGCCTGAACATCGCTCCCACCTCGCCACGTGGAATCCCCAGGCAGAGCCGACTGACAGCCGGTTTCTTTCCAGCTTTGTATATCTGAAAAATGTACAATTTGATGAAATGCACTAAAATCTGAAACGTGTACAGGCCTGTGCGTATATGTTTAACTCTTAGTCCACTTTACTTTAGAATAACTGCTTCTTAAGATCATGGACAAAATAAAATACACACTTTGGTCAAGTCAATCATGGTGAGGATGTCGGAATCAGCGAAGCCTCTTTTGACCCGCTTTCGTTCCCTGGCCACATCCTCATCTTCGGGGCCAAGAGGAAGGTCATCAGACACAATCGACCATGGCCTGAGCACACAAAACCACCACAGTTTGATAGCATTTTCACAATTAAGACAGATGTGCACTGTGACATTAGTAGGAATCGAATGCAATTTTTTGCATTAAAATCAGTCAACACAGCAGAGAGAACAGTCTCTAAAAACTGAGCATACCTGACACATGACAGACAAAGACGGGTGTTTCGGAAACTCATGTGTCCAATGAAGAATTTGTATTGCAGCATTAAGGTGAAAATGAAGAAGACAACACCCTGTATTGCCATAGCAAAGAGGTTCTTCCCAACAAAGTCCCACTGCAAAGGGTGGTCCGAGCTCTGATTCATGCCTGAAGAAAACAACAACCACTATATCATGAAAGCTCTGGGACTGCTTGATAAGCATCAGCTGTAGCTCAACATAATTAAGTACAGTATTTTAATTCGAAGATCGCCATACCTAGTCTCTGAGAGACCTCAGTCATGGCTTGGTTCTTAGCCAGGTCCATGAGACCTCTTCCCAAGCAGTAATGAGGGAAAATGAGTAACAATTTCTTCAGGACCTTGTTTAGCTTGTCTAAAGACTGTAAAGGCACAAACGTCCAGAAATTATTTTACAACTGGAAATATAATGTGTGAAGTTTTAGACACAGGCTCAGTTCAGTTCTAACACAGTTGTAGAAGAGACTGCCAGAAAAATACAATATTAAAGAGCGGCTTGTGATTTTACCTCATCTGCAAACAATTCCAAAACAAATGTTGCAATGCTGCCATTAATTCCAATGAAAAGGTTGACAGAGGTCAAAACAATATAGGCCGTGCTGGGAACGGTGAACACAAAGGATGCTGGATACATCAAGGGGGTGACAGACCACCTAAAGTGATTGATGACATTTGTTTGTATAAGATAAGATATCCTTTATTTGTATAATGACCAAATATAATTAAAGATGGGTATCTTAAAGATATCAATATTTAAAATATATCAGCATTGACATGACTCACACCATGTGTGCTGAGCTTTATTGAAGATGTGCACAAACTGTGCCAATACATACCCGTAGAAGAGGAGGAGCAGGATGAGAGCTGGCAGGTTGGTCGCTGAGACATACGCTTCTTGCTGGAAACTGATGAAGATGAGGACCACGATAATGGCTGGGATGGTGTAGTTCAGCTGAAGCAATGGCAACATTCAAACAAAAACAAGATTGACCCTATTGCAGCGACCCCACCCCACCCAATCAAAATCAGTGTTGGTACACGCATGCTACCAAGAGCATGCAACCATCAAGCACAGATTCTTTTCCTTAAATTAATCTCATGGCCAAAACGCTGAAAACAGTTCACAACGGGTCCACATGATGTACAAAAACCACCATATGACAAAACAAAAGACAAATACAACAAAAAAACAGAGGTCCTGTAGATGGCTGCCAACTACAGCGCAATCACATCTAAGGCCAATTTAGAGCATTCAGTCAACCAACAATGCATGTTTTTGGAATGTGGGAGGAAACTGAAATACCCGGAGAAAACCCATGCACATAGAAAAAAACTCCACACAAAAGGCCAGAGGAGGATTCAAACCTGCAACCTCTGCACTGTGAGACGAACATGCTCAACATTTGTCCCAGAAAATTCATAAAAAATAAAATTTTGGTGGTTGTCTTGCAATATGAGCATTGTGGAATTGCGTGGTTAAAAAAAGAAAAATGAATGGATATTTTCTCCTAATGACAAGAACTGTTTTCTTTTTTTCTTTTTAATCATAGATTATGGGCCCAAATGATCAAAATGCCAACAAGCTGAGACTAAATCGCATGATTTTCTTTCACAGATTATTAAGTTAATTAAGTATAAGTGATTTTACTAAAAGGCAAAAAGCAAAAATTAAATTGGTGAAAGACGCAAACTAGTATCTAAACCAAGTGAGAGAAAATACATCGATTGCTCTGATCATTTTGAGGCTGCCGGCAAAAGCATAAAAGCAAAGTTTTGTTTGTTTGAACTCCGCCTGCGTGCATGGCAAATGGATGATGTCCTCATCCCACATTCCATTATGCTTAAAACTTGGCGATGAAATTTCCAAATCACTCTCCTATCTTAGTTCATATGCTAAACGAATGCCCACGCCCAACACACAAGGTGTAGTTCTGATATCTGTGCTGACCATGTCCCAGCAGAAGTTCGCCACCCAGTAGAGGATTGGCTGGACGCCGCTGACCAACTGCAGGTGTTTGGCTTTACTGGCTCTTTCATCAATCAGGAAAAGCACAAAGCTGGCTGGCACAAAGGACATGGCAAAGATCACACAGACAGAAATCACGATGTCCACTGAAGATGACCTCCTAAAAACAAGAGAGGAAATACCAAATTACCATTGCAACAATTGATTTGATCGATTCGCTTTTACAACGCGTACATCCCTACCAATCACATGGAGAAGAAAGAAAAAATGCCAGAGATCATTATCTCATCTAGCCATATTTGTCATGCATAAGTGTCACTGATGCAGTACTCACTGGGCAATTTGGCTAAGCTGCTCCTTGCTGAGGTTCAGCGGGTGATTATATGCCGTGATGCTTGGTCTACGAGGGCCATGTTGAAATCCGGCTCTGAGCAAGCCGTTGTTCACCACGTTAACAAATGACACCATAGCGTGCCAGCCTTTGTTATTGAACCATAGCTGTCGGACAACAAAGAAACAAAAAAAAAAAATCACATATAAATTAGAAAATTCCCTTTCTTGCTTGTGGTTTGGTGAGAGAGAAAATAAATTATGCTACCTTGACATTATTTTGTGCATCGAGGCGTTCCAGAAACCCAACCAGTTTGTTTAAGAACTTATTCAATGCACTATTCTGAGAAGAATAAAACATGTTGCATTGCACAGTGTTGAAAAAGACAAACAGAAGGGAAAATTAAGTAGCATATAATATACCTGTGGAACTGAGAAGTCATTTTTGATTTTTGTAACTGAATCTTTGATATTGATGTCCTGAGGTAAAGGCCTCACACTTCCGAGGGAGAAGCCTCCATACCTGCAACACAGTGACTTTAATAACTTCCACATGGTTGAAATGAAACGGGCTTGGAAAAGTGAGTTTCTGTTGGATTGATTATTTTTAGTCATCATACATTCGCTTATGCCTGACATGATAAATTGATTATGCTTGCAAAGAAGAACGCTTATGCTTGCAATCATTAATTGACTATGCCCGCAATGAAGATCGCTTCTGCTTTTAATAAAGATACATTCTTTATTACGTACTCACATTTTATCCATTATATACTCACTTTTATAATCAAGAATGCTTGGTGCACTGTGTGGAAGTTTAGGGACGCAACCACATTTCCGAGGACGTGGTTGGGAAGAGATAAGTGTTAAGACTAAACAGTGAGCAAGGGTGAACAGTGAATGGAGCCATCAACACCAGCTGTGGCGTGATGTTTTTGTGACAATTGCACACATGTATGTAATTTGCACTCACATACACACACATAGTCAAACAAGTTCAGTGTGTGTTCAACAGCCCCGACCCTTTAGGTTGGACACACTTATGTAGGAGCTTTCCCAATAAATGAGGTGAAGGGGGAGATCGTTAGGGTTACGTGTGGAGAACTGAAACCGAACGCTTCTCCTCGTTCCCTCCTGGTACCAGAATTGAGTCTCCTGTCTCCTCCTTGTGTTTTATTCCTGAGTGTCAAATTGGACCAAACTGACAGTTTCCTTTCTTGGAATTTACCTCAGTTCATTCACCAACTTCCTGGACTTCATTCTGTAAGAGAACATTTTTATTATTTTTGGGGGGTCACAATTAGCCTGGATTCAGAGCTTATATGGAAACAAAAATTCAGTATATAAAAAAATTTGAAACAATACAGTACAATAATGTGATGACTGTTGCCAAAGATGAATGATTCTGAAAGAGTAAAATGCTATTTCCATTGATCTTAATTTGAAAAAAGGTTAAAGACCATAGAAAATGTACCTCTTCCGAAGAATTTGTGAGTAGGTTTTCACCAGGTAATCTGACATATTATAACTTGTCAGATTTTGCATGATGACACCAGGATACAGTGTGACCTGAAATTATAATATAGGGACATCAGAAAACATTTGACATTGGAGAAGCCTCAATATTCGGTGATGCTGTTCAAAAATCACACGCCATTTCAATTTTGAAAAAAGGTGTTGCAACATCGTTCGTGGCTTTTATTGTACAGTATTTGATTCCAATTTCCTCTAATGTTTTAGTTTTTCTAAAAACAACGTTCTCTAACACCTGAATTTCCCCTGTGGGAAGCAAGAAATAATGACCTCACCGATCATACAGTATATTACAGTATTTCAAAAGCATTCAATGAGGAACTGCAATGCTCTTAAAAAAATACATGAAGATGTTGCTGAAATTGACAACAAAGGTATTTTTGTTAATAAATTGCATTCAGATCCAAGCAACTAAATCAACAATCAAAAATGCAGAGGACAGAGCAGGGAAAGAATAATTTTAAGGCTGTGAGCAGCATAGAAATCATCCATTAAGCTATCCTCAAAATCTCTTAGGTAAGGGCAATCTAAATGGATGCATGATTCTAACATTTTAAGAAATATGTAAGGGACAAAATTTTTAGTTCGGTGTACCGTATTGGCCCGAATATAAGACGCCCCTGATTATAAGACGACCCCCCGTTTTTTCAAGACTCAAGTTTGAAAATAGACTTTTTGAACACCAAATTAATTTTTATACCGAAAATAATTACAGTACATCTGAAAAAAATGATGAATATTTTTGTGAGAAAAAGCGTGTTATTTTGCCTCATTAAAATCTTAATATCTGAACATTTAAATATGTAAACTAAGGTGCAATTACATTCATAAATGAATGGCTTCTGGTTTTTGAAATGTAAATTAATCATAACTTCTCCTCAGCTGCCGGTTAACCTGGCCGATCTTTGACCCACTTTTCTCCAGATTGTCACTACGTTTCTCCATTTTCTGTTATCTCTTCTATTATTTTCTTCTCTTTTCCTTCTTACCACTATTTTTTATTTTTCTACTTCGTGCTACCGCTATTTTTTTTTTTTCTGGCAGGGGTTCACTGTGGCCTGGGGAGTCAAGTTCAGCATTCGCTTCCTTGATATCTGGCACCATCTAGTGTCGTGAATAGGTATGGGTATGGGTCTCGACCCCGAATATAAGACGACCCCCACTTTTTCAGTCTTATTTCAATGCAAAAAAAAAAAAAGTCTTATATTCGGGCCAATACAGTAAATCAGTGAGGATATGACATGGTGACATCATACTAACCTGTGGAGGGGGAAGTCCGCCAGCTCCCTCTGGACAGACTGGGAGCATCCGGCGTGAGTCCTCTGTGCTGCACTGACAGTCGGGCGAAGGTTTCTCCTTTGTCCAGTTGACTGTGCTGAACATTTGCCAGGTGGAGTCAGGGACCTGAGGCCGCTTAAACACACGCCCTTGTTTATTTTCATGCCGGTGGGTACTGCGGGAACATGGGATTGGCGGATAAGGCAAGGCAGCAATTTTTGTCCAACACAAAGAGAGCAGTAGTAAGGTTTAGCTTAAATGAAAATGTGTTTTAATGTTTTTACATGTTTGAATCTTACACAGTGCTTTTCTTGTTCTCCATACATTTGGAATCGAAACCTGGTTGGTCCAACAAGGCTTCCAGTAACTTTTCCATGGGTAGATTTTTAGGAGCATCCATGCTATAAATATGTCAGGTCAGAATGACAATTAACAAGGTGTCAAGATAAAATCTTGCATCATGACAGGCTGACTTTTATAGTGGTTAAGGAGGTGATGGAATGAGTCCTGGATAAATATGACTAGTAATGTTGTTTTATTAATCAGTCACCCGCACAAATAGATCTACAAGAGTCACAGTGAAATGAAACCCAGTGCAGGACACAAAGTTAACAATGTACTTCACATACTTTCACCTTACATAAAAAATGTTCATTACAACAGAAAACACTTGGTTTTCCATTCCATTTCAGCCACACAGAAGTGAAAATTTCTTAGGTACCATACTAAGATGATCCCAAAATAGAGGTAAAGAACAGTTCATCTGGTACTGATCACAACAGCCTCCTTTCTAGAACAGTATGAAGTAGCAACTTAGTAACAACAACTTAGTGCCAACAGGCTGGCCAATAAAGTCAAGTTCAGTGCATTTAGAGTAAGCAAGCAAGGACAGACCAAATTGAATACATATTTATTTAGTATACCTGAAGAAAATGGACTGTTTTCCATACATGCAAGGCTGGAGCTCCAGGGCTGGGTACTTCCCAAACGGTGGTACAAAGCGACTCACAAACAGGGCCATCAGCACAAACACAGCAGGCAGCACAATCTATAGCACACAAAATTACAGTACAATGAATCCAACTTATCGCGGGGGTTGGGGATACATTCCACACTCACGTGCAACAGGTAAAAATCTGCAATATAGAGAGACAATATACCCCTACACATTTGTGTGAATATATTTGAGCACAAACAATTTCAAACATATCATGTATAAAATCATGTAACGATTGTAGTGTGTGTGTGCCTTTCGGAGGAGGGGCCTGTTGGGGTGGCATGTGACATCAGCAAGTCTGTTGATTGCATTCTATTGCTCGCCAATCCCACATTCGAGGGTACTCAAAATTATACAAAATAAAAACGCTTTTACCAGTTGCTTAAAAAGGGTGACACATCAGGAAAACACTTCATTTCCGAAGGATGCAGGTCCTTCATAGTGACCCACTTTTCTCCTGCTTTTTGTGATCACCTGAGCAAAGAGGGCTCGACGACTTCTGCGAACATACAGCCATCGTTTGATGAAGAGAGCTCGCAGTTGCTGCCATTTCAGGCTCCATCCAGTCAAGGTGGCACCTTGGCCAAGCCTACTCAGCAGCTCTTCCTCCTGAGGCTCTGTGACAAAACATTGTGGGAGCTTGTTAGGCACAGAGAATCCATTATTTTTCTCAGTTTTGAAATACTTGTGAAGTTGAAAGACAAGCTCGTGGACAGGAAAGAAATGCTGTGGCAATGATGTGTTTGTTCAACTAAAAGACAACACAAATTAAACATCCAATGATATTGCGCTCTTTCTTCTCACACATACGCTGCTCACAACCCCTGAAGCTGAAGGGTATAATTATGTTCCGTGAATTGTTGTTCGCCTGATTTCTGCGTGGGCAGCGTGGGTTTAGTTCCCATTCAGTGTGAATGTGAGTGTGAATGGCTGTCTGGCTCTATATGTGCTCTGTGAATGACTGGTGAGCAGCAGCCAAGGTGGCTGCGTCCCTGCGACCGTGAGCAGCAAAAGCTACAAAATGGATGGATAATTACCATGCCAATCCTGATTTCTTTTTTTTTGGACAATACCATATAACTGAAGTGAGTTGCAATTTATTTTGTATTACTGTAATTTGAAGGGTACCTTGCTGACAAAGTTTTATTTCTTCCTTGAAGTCGTACAGGAAATGAAAATAGTCTGAGGTACCATTGACATGCTAGGACAGACAAACACACACACACACACACACACACCTATCTTGGGCTCTTCCTCCTTTTGCGAATGCTTAGGAAGATCAGCCTGCAACCCTGGCTCTGCTTTAACCTCAGTTTCCTCCGCCACTCGTAGAAAGATCTGGAAAAGACATTACATTTGTTCACATGCTGATATAGTACGGTACTCTTTCTCACTCGGCGTAAGAAATCAAAGCTTTGAAACCAAATTTCATTAAAAGGGTTTAAATAAGTGCAACACAGTGGACTACTGGTTAGCATGTCCACCTCACAGTGCAGAGGTCAGGGGTTCCATTCCGGCCACACTTCCTGTGGGGAGTATGCATGTTCTCTCCCTGTCCCTGCGTGGGTTTTCTCCAGCGTCTCCGGTTTGTTTGTTTGTTTGTTTGTTTATTGAACATAAAACATATACAGTAATAATTTGACAGAAAATAAGGTAGATAGAATAGTAAAAAGAAAGAAATCAGTCTTCATTCAACACAGTTATTATGTTCAAGGGAGTAGGAAGAAGTATAAAACTTATCTAGTCCTACCCCGTTATGTGTTTGTATCTAATATATCATTTTTATATCCATCAGAAAAGAAAAAAAGTAAAAAGGTTTTCACCCACATTCTAAAAACCTGCATGCTAGGTTGATTGATCACTCTAAATTATCCCTAGGTGTGCTTGTGAGTGTGAAAGGCTGTTGTTTGTCTGTGTGCCCTGCCATTGGCTGGTAACTAGTTCAGTTGGTCCAAAGTCAGCTGGCATAGACTCCAGCAGACCTATGCCCCTCGTAAGGATAATGCGGTTCAGATAATGGAGTTTAAATAAATAACCTATTTTCATTTCAAACAATGCGTGCATAGGAATAGTTGTTACAATTGTTATTATTGTCGATGTTTTTTTATCTTATGTGTTCTGTTGTGTTATTATTACTTTATATTAAATGTTCTGTACAGCGCTTTGTTGCACCTGCAGCTGTTGTGAAAGCGCTCTATAAATCAAGATGTATCGTGTTACAGTGATCCCTCGCTACATCGTGGGGTTTTCCCCCAATGTACTGTATTCAGAAAAAAATGTTGAATGGCACAGAGGTTTTGTGTATGGCTGTATGCATGATTGGTTCCCGGTGCGACGTTCACCAATGACAGCATAATTGGATTGATCCCGTGACCTGGTTGGCTGTGCATCTTCTGAGATGATTGGCTGTGCATCTTCGCAGCACCGCTCAGCACCTTCCATTGTGTCTAGTCACGTGGTTTACTCTCCGATCAATGTGTCATTAGGTGCTTGCCACTTTCATCAGTGTCGAGCCACATTGTTGCCTCTGATCAGTGTCTCATCAGCTGTGGACTCTGATCAGTGTCTCACATTGTTTTGTTTGCTATTGCTTGCTAGGGGGGTGCTAGAGCGAAAAGTGATTGCGAGAGAGCAAGAGAGAAAGAGAGGGGGTGATTGGGCTTGTTCGAAAAAAGCAGCACTTCTCTCGCCGCCTCCTCGTCATCAATAGAGATGAATTGTTTTATCATAAACACTTTGGCTGCGCGCGTATAGCTGGCCAACAGCTAGCTGGAGGCTAACGGCGGCGCCACTGTCAGAGCAGCATAAAGTGAGAGTAACACAAGTCTCTTTGTCCCTCTTAAAGGGCAATGCTGATGAATGTTAATTACTGTATAAGGTTTTATAATTACCGATTTTAGTAAATATGTGTACTGCTGTAGTCTTTGCCTCAAATATGTAAACTATAAATACTGTTGCATATTTTAACCATGCTGGTACACACATACACTTTCAGAAAAATTCCTAGTGGGGGAGCCAATGGTCCACTGCGGTTTTTCACTTATAGCGGCAGGGTCCCGGTCCCCATTAACCGCAATAAGTGAGGGAACACTGTTTTGAGGTTAGGGTAACAGCACCATCTGTTGGTTTGGAATGCATATTACAGCCCGCAAATGTGTTTTCGTGGGGGCAGAGATATGCTTACGTCCTCCAGTTTGCTGTCAGACAGGCCATAGCTGAGAATTCCAATCTGGTTTAGATTCTTATCCAGTTCAGACAGAAAGACAGCCAGGCGGCTGTTCTTGGAGGCTTCGTGGGGTAGATTTAACACCGCCTCACACTGCGACTCATCCACCAGTCTGGAATCAGGAAAGTGGCGTTGTGCCAAGGACAGCAGTGCTTCCATGGCTGCCACAAAGAGGTCAATCAGCACATAAGTCATGAAAAAAATGGTCATCATTATAATCACAATCAGTCCGTATGTCAAAACAATTATAATCAAACTGGAGCGTGAAAAAATCCTCTGAAATCTAGTCTTTAACCACTTCATGTCATGTCAGAATCATGGAGAATACTCACATGAACTATTGTCCACATTAGCCAGACCTGTGTCTCCATTGCAGGATCTGGGTGTACCTCCAGTCTGTAATAAATTGCTGTCCTAAAACACATTATGTTACATTACATTTTTTCAACATCTTCAAATTTCAGTGTTAATCAAAACCGGATTCTGAACACGATTATACTTGTCAAGGTAGAATTTTAAATACAGGTTTTATCAGTATTTTTCTTTAATTGCCTGTAGAGTGAATTCAGAGATTTGTTTGAAAATACATTATACAAGTTTGAAGTGATTTGCGAAAACCTGCAAAGACTGAGAATTGTGTCGTACTCAATTCCAAAGATATATCATGAACTGTTTATCATTTCAGATTTTTACAGGTTAATTGGAAACATGTGTCATGATTAGGCATAAAAGCTTTCTTCTTTTATGCCCCACAAGTAACACAAGTAACATATAATCGCAAGGAATTTAGAGATCATCAATGGTCCATAATATCGTCTACAAATCTGGAAAAATCTGCGGAAAGGCCAAAATCCAATATTAAATGCCCGTGATCTTCAATCCCTCAAGCAGCACTGAATTAAAAACCCGCAACCAAATTGTCACATGGGCTCAGGAAGACATTTAAAAAAATTGTCAGTTAACAGTTTGTAACTACATCTACAAATTCAAGTCAAAACTATACCGTGCACTGCCACAACCATATAGCAGTGATGGCCAACCCTTTGTGATTGAAGATCTACTTTTCAAGCAACTGACCTCCCGCAATCGACCTATTACCGCATGTGCACGCATTCGCACATGCATGAGCACGCATTCGCACATGCATGAGCACACATATACGCATGTCATGATGCGACAGCCATAATGGCCCCTAACATGATCGAAAAGTTTGTGAAAAGGAAATCACGGTCTACGTTAGTAGAGACGACCCGGAGGCATGGGATCCACTTTTTGCAGCGTGTTAAGTGCAGAAACTATCGTACGTAAATGTACCATTTTAAAATGCTTCTCCCGGCGCTCCAGATTGCCATTCTTTGCCAGTGCCATTGGTGACTTGTACATGAAACAAACTTTGAATGAGAATAATATTTAAAAAAGATAGATCGCAACAGCTGTGTGATTTCTAACAACTTCTGTGATACAGGTCACGTGCCACCGTAGGTAAAAGCTGACCTGTTTTTTTTTCCATTTAATTTTTTTAATTTAAGTTAAACTGATCAGATGCTTACGGTGTTGTATACTTGAAAAAAAAGCAGTTTGAACACTATTAAATATCTTGTATATTTAACTGAATATAGGTGGACAATTTGCAAATCATTTGATTTGTATTTTTAAATATTTTTCTTAATGCTTTAACACAACATCCTAACTTGATTGGCATTGGTTTGTCTTTATTTTCACATTAGCAGGAGTTTAAGGTAAAATGTTGAAAAATAATTATGTTTCTCTTTCTTTTTTGTTCAGAAACTTAGTTTTTAAAATGGCGAGAAAATGCAGTGTGGTGGCACGGACACTGTCACTGATAGTACTGTTGCTACCTTTTTGACAACAGTCAGGGAGTAGCCAGATCCCAGTTTTGATTTAAGAAAAAGTGGTGATCCGCAGCAGCACAGCCTTCCATGGGAGATGATGGCAATGCGATCACCAAGTAGTTCTGCCTCATCCATGTAATGAGTGGAGAGGATTATGGTTCGGTCTAAAGGGGAAAAAAGGAAATAAAAAAACACAATTATGGATGCTGACAATGGATCCAAAAAAATGTCCAAACATTACCAGTTATTATTCATTCATCTTTGAATGAATGAACCAGTTATTATATAGTTCTGAATTTAAAAATGAAACGAGAAAGAAAAAAAAAACTTTCAACAGCCCATGGTAATTTTTGGCTTGTTTTCTTAGTTTTTACAATTTTGCAACGGCAACATTGTCATGTCTCGTCATTTAAGTGGTTTGGCTGATAAGCGGTTTAGTTGTTGGTTCAGTGTGATGAGCGGTAATGATAATTTTAATAACCAATTCATCTGTCTATTTTGTCGATTTAATCAATAAATTGTGTAAAAATATAAATTATTTATTGAAAAAATGACATTATTTCAAACTGACAACACATATACATTTTGACTCAGTTACTGGTTAGCCACAGAACATGTCAAGTACTGCCGGTAAAAGTGTTTGTTTACCAAAGTAAAAGCAATTGTTTTATTTTGATTCAACACAAAGACAATCAGTTCACTTGCATGGAGGACTACAGATCCAGTAACATTTACTCTTGGGAAGCTGAAATTCCAAGCTTTTAGACAAATTTAAATTAAATAATTGATAAATAATCGAATTGATAATCTTATACTTATACACTTCTAGTTAAAGGTAGGCAACTACCGATTGAATAAAATGTTAGGGTGCTGATAAAATGGAAAAAAAGAGCCTAAAGTGAGCTTGGTGAGCATCATCCTGATGCATGATCTTTTAAGGCAGTGTTTTCTCTTTCTCTCTGCAGAGAATATTCAGATGTAATATAAAAGGTTTTGGACCATTGTTTTCTTCTATTCTACAGACTACATTTTAAAGCAAAAAAATAGCATGCACCTTAAACTATAACAATTTCAGGTCACCTTTGCGATATTTCAGCAACAAGTCCCAAATACTTCGACGGGAGTACGGGTCCACCCCTGCTGTAGGTTCATCCAAAACAACCACCTTGGAGCCTCCGATAAATGCTATTGCCACAGACAGCTTTCTCTTCATGCCACCTGGTGGCGATGGGAGGGAGATTACAGGTAGACGTTTGCAATTTTCAATCGAAAACCCCACTGGTTACCATGCAGTACTTGTATGAGCTCACCAGAGAGCGTTTCAGTTTGTTCATGACGTTTGTTAAGAAGTCCAACTTCTTCAAGCCAAGAGTCGAGCTGAGTCTTCACTTCTTCTTCAGACATACCCTTCAGACGTCCATAAAACCATACATGCTCCTCTACTGTTAGACTGTGGCAGAAAGCCAGACAATATGAACATTAGTGATTAATCAAACCTTTAACTCATAAGTACACATTCACTACAATCCCAAAACAGGAGAACTTTGATGTTTTAACTTTTGAATGTGCATGTCCAACTGTTCAATGTTTCCGGACTTTTTGCACAACTTGCAGTTTTCTAACAAGCTGCTGAATGGGAGCATTTATTTGATCCAGGAATTGACTGATAAATTACGTGGCTCACACTCTGGGAAACTTAAATTAATGACGTAACGATGATAAAATTTCAGCCTTTATAAAGACTGTCTCTGCTTTGGAGATTTTGGCTCTCGTGTGGAAAGAACCGTTGAATTGACTTTTAGGGCCAGCAAGTGTAACACAAGACAATCCTTACAAATCAAACAGGACATTATGTTGCGGACAAACTCCAAGTGTCCTTCGGATGGCGTCTGTGTTGTAGCGGATGTCCATTCCATTAATATACACTGTGCCCGAGGTGGGTGGGAACAGACCGGTCAATATCGATCTGGCAGAGAAGTGTACATGTTTTTTTGTGATTAGTACAGGTTCTGCAACAGTTCAAAAATGAAGTCAATTACAGGATGTGAATTGAAATCAATGATATGATACAAATTGTGTAAACTTAAAGGGACACTTGCATGGGCTGAAGGTTTGAATTTTGAACAATTAAGCTTCCAAAAAGCCTCTCGGAACGCAAAATGTTTCCCTATCTTGGTGACTTACTCAAGAAAACAGACAAGATATGACATAAACTGCACGTAAGCTGCTCATTTCTTCATTAGCTTTTGAGTCAGCCATAGAAAGGCGAGTTGCTTTCTGATATTTTAAGAGGTTGAAGTGAGTCTAAGTAGAGATGTCTACATACATTTAGGGGCCTATCGAAGCCCGCAGTTTTGATATTAGCGATGTATGATGTATGATTTTAAAGGGACAAAGAGTCTCCGGTCCCTCCTGTGACTCCGGCAAAGACCTGGTGGAAGGGGAAGCTAAGTGGCCAAATTGCTGGTTTCCAGTAGGCAGTTTCAAAGTCTTTACGTTTTATTATTGATTTCTCCCAAAAAAATTACTGTCATTGAAAACGCAAGTTGATATCATATTTATGATCAAACTACCTGGTTCGCCGCCCTCCGGGCGGCTCATCAGCTAGTTCCTGCGGAAGGCTGGTAAGGTGGGCCTTCGGCCCACAAAAGTGTTGTTGCTTGGTTCGACTTTTTGTTCATCTTCATTGCTTATCGCGAAAATAAAGAGATGTTTAGCTCTACTAAATAACTAACAATTTCATTGCAATGCTTGTGGGTAGACAACATTTTTTCGCTAAGATGCCCGCGCGATCGTAGTGAGCCACTGCCTGAGCAGCGCAGTGGCGGCGCGCAGCGGCGCGGTGAAGTAGGTACGTTTTGAAAAGGGACAGACGGAAGGACAGACCGCGTGCGGGACGACGCGCAATATATATTATTATAATAAGATATGACATAAATGGAGCTTGATAGTGAAAAATTGACCATCCCGGGTCCAAGTGCCCCTTTAAATGTTTGGGGAGGGCTACAGTTTTTTTTTCGCATGGCTTCAACTTTAAATCGGATAAAACACAAATGAAACAATCCATAACTCAATCTGCTCGTACATGGTGGTAGTTTTTCCCGCTCCATTGTGACCGAGAAATGAGGTGATCTGCCCCTCGTAGAACTTCAGGTTGAGGTGGTTGACCGCCAGCTTGGCTCCTTTCTTGTATATTTTCACCAGGTTACTTATGCTGACGCCAAGGACCAGGTTACTTGGGTCTACTTCAATGCGATCTACACACACATACAGTAATAGCGATGAACAGACTATAAACTTTTTACCTGAACAAATTATACTCATGGTAAAATGACAATATTCGAAATAAAGTACGCAGTGACTTTTGGTCTCCAAAGTGGAGCGGCCTGCAAATGCAATAAAGTACAAACAACAATGTAACGCTCCGGAAGTCACTTTACCGATTCCCACGTGCATTTGTTTCCCCAGTCATGCTGGCAGGCAAAATATGTGAAGGAAACAAAGGCAAAAGGTGCGGCAGCTTCTCCTCTCACCTTTACCCTGCTCCATAGGGGCTGTGGGGATTGGAATGCCATCCTCCAGCGGAATTCCCCTCCAGTAGTTAATATGAAAGAGGAAGTACCACGGCCGGGGCATGCCATATTCACCTGAAGGACACACACATTGTCAACCACTCAGTTACTGCCCAAACAATACCACCGCAAATCACAGCAATTTTTGTCAGAGTACCGTGTACAATGCGTGTTTAGTGGTTCTTAACCTGGGTTCGGTGAATCAGTCTCGGGGGTTCAACAGAGCCTCTGCCATGGTGCTTAAGACACACCCGACTCAACATGTCATTTAGTTATGACACGCCCGCTTGGCCATCACTGCTTGGTTCATTTTGTGCACAATTAATAAGCGTCTATTTCCGCTTTATCCTCACAAGGGTCGAGAGGAGTGCTGGAGCCTATCCCAGCTGTCTTCGGGCCGTAGGCGGGGGACACCCTGAAACGGCTGCTTATATATTATACTTATATTAATTGTGTTGACTTTTTAATGCGTTTTTTTTAATGTCTTGAATTTGCAAAAAATCATATTTTTATTTTTCACTAATGAAGGGTTCGGTAAATGTGCATATGAACTGGTTGGGTTCGGCACCTCTAACAAGAACCACTGTGCGTGTTCAAAGGGCTGAAGTAAACGGCTTGCAAAAAGCAAGCGGCACCGTCTTTCGATATTATTCACGTTTTCATATTATTGAATGAGACGATTTAGTCAGAACAACAACAAAACAAGTGTCTCATATGGAACGGGGCAAATGTGTAATAATTTGCTGGCCACGTATAGGCTGTGCCCAAATTCACAGGCCGGGTCCTCCAAAGACCACATGACATCACTTCCGGCGCAACTTGACAGTGTCCAAATTCACATCAGCCGTGTCCAAATTCGTCACGTTTTATGCAGTCGACAAAGAACCCAGCCTACGAACTGTCTTTCTTGAAACCCCTTACGGTCAAGTTGCGGCTGAAGTGATATCATGCGGCCAGAATATGCAGCCGAAAACGCGGCCTTCAGGGGACGCAGCCTACGAATTTGGACACGGTCATTGACATCATCATTCACATTCGACAATTTAGTCTTCCATCCATTCTCTGTAGAGGGTTTCCCATCCTCTGTTGCGCCAAGGCATCAATTTTACATGAGAAAAAAAATCACCACCAACATAAATACAAAAACATCAAGAAAGAACACTGCAATAATGATGATCTCATCTCTATCTACGTACTCACAAAACGAGCCACTCAGTGTTCAAATTTGGGGCAGTTTACTTGAAGAAAAAGCTGATCTACTTTACAGGAAGCCATAATTAGCAACAGATGGGTACACAGCTTTATTGCATCTTTTGCCATTTAATGTGAAAATATTTAATTATTCTGCCAGTCAATATAAATCGCTGGCATAGAGAGATAAGAACATTTTGTGAACTTTTTTTGCTGACATCTCACACCTCGTTCTGCATCACTACTCCCTGCTGCTTTCCATTACGGGCTCATTCACAAGGAGATGGATCCTATCCGAGCTGACTTAAGGGAATAGGCAGTGTATAACCAGCCAATAGTGACAGATAACCCTTCATGCACACATCTATGGACAATTTAGTTTATATTTAAATTATTTAATATGCACATAAGGAATTGTGGGAGCAATCCAGAATAGCCAAAAAAATAAAACGGGGAGAACATGCAAACTCCACCAAGAGACACTGTAATCAGCAATACATCGTGATGCCCAGATTTTCATTATATCGTCTGAAATAAATGTCTTTTTTCGTAAATCTTTAAAATTACATTGTACTGTATCATCTTTGTAGGTAAGAAATACATGAATATAATATTATTCTTTTGTGTTGTATTGGTGATACACTTCACTAAGATGTCCCCCCTTGGAGTCACTCACTTGAGTTGGATATGAACATGTCTTATTTCTGTTTCTTCCCAGAGAAGGAAATTTAAAAAGAAAATACAATAAGATGTTTCGTCGTCACCATTAATTGTTTTGCATACTAAAAGATGCACTTTGCAAAATGTACCACAAAGAAAGTAAAACGCAATCATACCAGGGAACACCATTTCGATGTACCAAGCTGCCACGGCATAGATGAAGGCATCCACACAAAGCATCCCAATAGATGTCGCAAAGTTGTATGAGTCGCCCTCCACCGGACTGGACGGCATATTGGACCACTGGATCCCAACGCCTTGCTCCTCATATAGAGAGAAATACTCACAGCCGAACCCAAAAGCCACAGGAGACAGAAAGCTCTGAGAAAAGTAGGTAGAAATAGCTTTTAACCAAAACACAATGTTCTTTTGTAGCACTAAAAGATGTATTGAGCACAAATGCTAATTTCAGTTGAGAAAAAAAAAGTTCACATTTCACTTACGGCAAAAACTTTAATTGTGGTGGTGGCTCGGTCTTGCCACGCCACAAACAGTACGTATGGAAGGTAGAGGCTAAAGTATATGAGCCCCCCACATGCGGCAGCTATGTTGGCCTTGGAGAAGAAAGTACTGATGAGGAAGCACTGCATGATAGTGGCAGTGGCAAATGCCATCAGGAAAAGAAATACGACAACCGCGTTGCTATATGGCAGGATCTCGCCCCACTGAACACAAGGAAAGGGACACGATTCATTAAAACACAAAAATTCATTCTAAAACACAAACTATACATTGGCAAAAGAAGTATTGTGACACTTCATTCAGTCATTAAATACATTGAATAGTGATTGCACTGCTTCGAGGACTTAATAATGGTTTTCAGATTGTGGCCAGTCCCTTCTATTCTAGTGTGTTATTTTTGTCTCATACATTTGATGCACCGAACAACAAGAAAGAGTTCTTGCCTTAAGCAGACCAATGAGGAGTATAGCAGACAGCAGGAAAGGCACCAGACTGCTGATGAACCAACTGAGCCACAGCGTTCCTGTATTCAGACCCATGATTTTCATGGTTTCTTTGAGCCTGGCTTCCTTCTCGTATACCACCGCCTTAATGATTACCGCCACAGAATAGATCCAGGCTAGTGTCAGCAAAAGCGGCAAGGTGCGATTCAACACTCTCAGAAAACTGTGGGAACCAGATGGAATTATGCAATTGGTAAATAACAAGAAATGAACCCTGTATGAGTTTTAAAAAAAAAGTACACCAACCAATCTGAACAATATGAACACTTACACCACTTGCTTACACTAATACAAAATTGCCGTGAATATTACATTGCTTTAAAAATAAACAGTTTTGATTGACAGAGAAACACGGCAAGGCGACCGTTTCCCATTTTGTGACACTCATGTAGCGTAGCGGCACAAGCAAAATATTAAATACCTCTCAGTGTAATGCAGTGCAGTTTTTGAGCATGACAACCACAATAATAAACATGAAGTATTGAATCAATAGCACCCCAACAGTGTCAATCAAAACTGGGCGACATTGCATCTGTAAAAAAATCATTTGGATGCAGCTCAAGTACTGCATCTGCTCAGACGGTCAAAATGTTGTGATCCGTGACCTTTTCAGCTCAATAAAAAGGTGTAGAATCGGGTTCAAACTGCATCATCCTGAATTTTGACATGGCGTGACTTACATATCATCCACAAAGCAGGGGTATGGCATTTGCTGTAAGTAGAGGCCAATGTTTTGCTGCGCTTTTGTCATAATACGGGACACGGCCTTCTCCACCAGGTCCTGAACATATACAAAGCCTCCTTGAATGTACCGCATGTCGTTGATTGGATCAGCTGCCGGACCAGGTTTCCAAAACCTGGAGGAAAAAAAAACACCATAAACAATCAGCATGCTTAAGTATTATTAAAAACATTTAGCTGAAATATTTTCACTTTATAGTGGCATTTTAACTGGCACAAGCGTTGTCATATATAAATTATTAGACTACCTGTCTTGGATATTATCAGTGCGGGTAACATCATCAATGTCCATTCGGATCTTATAGTTGACATTGGATGGCAGTTCAGCAGCAGAAGAATTGGGTGGGTCAAAGACGACACCTGCCCAAAACTGCCCATCCTCAACGAGCTCCAAAGCCCTGCCGACCAGCTGATCTTCACTCGTCAACCCTTCCATCTTGTTTATGAAAAAACACTGTTGGGAGACAAGCGGAGAGCTCGAGGTGTGCACTTGCTCAGTTGAGTAATTAAAACTACATTGGAAGCTACAAACCTCAGTGACTTGTGCAAGGTAGGTGATGGTGTCATTGACATTTTTGTACAAGTCTCTCCATGTTGAACTTCCTCCAGGCCTCCTCTGTGCATCTGATGAAGGACTGGACAGGAAATGAGCCAACTGTGCGGCTGTCCATGACGTGTTTGCCAGTCGCTTGTTGACCAGTGTCGATATACTTGGCAGCTGGAGCAATCCCTGTTCCCACCGTGCAAGCACACACACGAACACACATTTCTACAACTGGCATAAAAGTTTTGACATGAATAAAAAGACATGAGCTTCCATGAAGAGATGTATGTCTGTGGGGA
This sequence comes from Hippocampus zosterae, assembly GCF_025434085.1. Classification (NCBI taxonomy): domain Eukaryota; kingdom Metazoa; phylum Chordata; class Actinopteri; order Syngnathiformes; family Syngnathidae; genus Hippocampus; species Hippocampus zosterae. The sequence continues at coordinate 9,601,684 of NC_067458.1, read as the reverse complement.
ATCGGACCTGCAATAGCGGGACCTCCACTCTAGTCTCCATGTTTTTTTTTATTTCTGGCCCCACCTCCAACCAAGCCTCATTCAGGTCCTTCAAGATCTGCAGGTCTTGAAAAGTCTTGTTCACCTTCAATTGATGGAAATATTGGATTAAGTTTGATTAGATACATATTCAAATTGTACACGTGACTTTAGTGAGTCTACAACTATGAGTCTAACCTCTTTCATAACTTGTTGAACTGCAGGAGTGTCTGGTGTGTACAGCAGTTTTCCACTGACAAAAGGTTTAATTGTTCGCCAAATGCGATGGGACACGGGACTGGTCGTTAAACTTTGAATCAAGCTCTGGCAGAAAGCAGCTTTTAAGGGAGGGAAATTTGGTCAGTTTGAGCAAAATTAAGACAACCAACACACTTGTTTTATTATTATCTGAAAATGTGTCGGTTCAGGTTCAGACTGGGTGTTTTACTTACGGGTTTGACTCGTGGGGCTGACGTCCATGTCTTGAAAGTCATTTGTCTCCATCAAAGACTGATTAACATAATACCCGTTGAATGATGGGGTTAGGTTGTTGCCAATCGCAGAGCGATTGCACATGATCCTTGAGAATGCCTGGAAACGCTGCATGGGTGTAGCAACATTTTCTGAAGACAACGGGCCGAGTTCCTTACTCATATCAGAGAAACTGGAGTGGGGCGAGAACTGAGGGGAGTTAGAGAAGTGGGATGGGAGGGGTGCCAAAGCAACAAAAAGGGAAGGAAAGAGATTATTTGATATGTGTGTGTGTGGGGGGGGGGGATAATTCCTGTGCAATTATGTTGTCATGGGCTCTTACATAAACCATGATGTCCGCAAACTGCTGGGAAACTAAAGTGATTGCTTGGTAGAGGGCCACCAGGTCCACAGGGTTGATAGACTAGAGAGAAAACAATACCTATCTTATATATGGTGTTTTATTTAGCAATGTACTAAAATTAATCATTTGAGCTTTATATTCAATTTTTTCACACCTTGAAATTTGCCACGAGCTTGGCTGTGTCCAGCTCTGAGAGAAAGAGGCGATGAGCCTCCTGAACGATGTCATCAGGCAACGCACACAGCTGCCCTTGCAGCTCACTCACGTCCTCCCCTTCGTCCATAATCAGAAACTGTTTTAATTTGTCTTTATCGCATAACACATTCTTTAGCTGCAGCTCCGGTCCTGCCAATGATGGCTAGATGAAAGAATAAAAATAGGCGTCAAATAACTATCCATGACATTAGCAACGTGACAAGTAGCTGCCATCTTGGTGGACCCCCCCCTCCCCCCCAAAAAAATCGATTTCACCTTAAAATTGAGTTTAGTCGTCAGCAGCTTTTCCACAGTCTCAGACGAAAGGCCGGTTTTGGTGCGCAAGTATGTGGAAAACGCCTCATTGGCTCTTAGGAACTGTGCTATTGGGAGAGCTGCAGTGGATCAAAAAGAGAAATGAGTCGGGCTAGAGATTAAAGTGTGCTTGAAATGAAAAGTTCGACAACAGAATATTATCTTAACAAAGCACAAAAACAACATACGATGAATCAAGGATCACTGATCTGTTGAGTCGATACAAACCATCAGGCTTAAAAAGATTTGGAGTATATCGACGTGGGCGTGGGTCAGAATATTATGACATTAAGAGGCTGGGCAAGAGCACTCAGGGGAAGTTTAACTGGACCTGCCTCCAGAAACACCAGAGTAGACACTCCTTTCATATTCAGATGAGTAGCAGTACAAAGCCAGTCACTTGATACCTGCCTTGTTTTACATGTACTTTCAATTACAGTTCATCGTACTACTACTAAAGCAACTTTGACAGAACAAGAAAATGTTAAAACGCTCTTTAGCAATTTCAACATATAACGCATATTTGGGCATTGACTATGCTCCATAGAGACAGACACTATCTCTGTATATATAGCAGACTTTTAAAGTGGTACGAGCATAACACCCATGATGGAGTCATTCACTATGTTTGTTGCGTATCGTGAATTAGCTGGTTCCTTCAGCTTGCAGATCTGTGTAAATCAGGGGTTTACAACCCTGTTCCTCTTGGGCCGCTGTCCAGCCTGTTCTCCACCTCCCCATGCTGCAACACACCCAATTTAGATGATCATCCGCAAGTTCTGTAGAAGCTGATTAACTATCCTGACAATTTGAATCAAGTATGTTGCAACAGGGAGACAAATCAAACATCCAGGGAACCGACCCTCGAGAACAGGATTGAAGACCCCATGGTCTAAATGTGGTCAAACGAGGTATCGGATGTGTTAAGTAATGTAAAATTCAATGAAATTTCAATCAGACAAGAAAAGTTACAATGGCAGGAACTGTTCGTACAAAATCACATGAAATACATGCCAACAACATTACCGATGCATTTGAACTGGGCTATGTAATTGGATCTCTCAGAATCAGAACTAAAGTCAAAAGATATGTTCAACAAAGGGTCATACTTGGCCAGAGTTCAGGTTTATTTCCCACACTCTGGACGGTTGTCCGCAGCGTTTTGAGGCTTGACTTGTCCTGATTTGCAACATAGTTTAAAAGCTTCTGTGCATCCACAAAGACACGAGAAATTCTGGAAGGGTAGGAAAAAAGGAGTTTGGCATTTACAGTGATCTATTTCGTGGTTCGTTTATCGCGGCTTCGGTACATCGCAGATTTACATATTAAGAAAAAAAATAAAATTTAAGTCCGCAAGCGGTCCGCGAGAAGCAGCGAAAGTCAGCGAAACAGCAGCAAGTCACATTGAGGAACATATACAGTACTACATGTATGTTTACTGTATTTTGTGATTCATACACTAACCTTACCTAACTTATACATGTTTAAATCTATTAGTATACAGCATTAAGTAATGTTAATTACTACAAAATGTACTTCTACATGCCTGTATACCATTAAATTTGGCATTATATTTTTTATACTCATATACATGTACATTTACCTGGGGGGGGGGGGGGGGTCGCTACTTCTCGTTTGTCGTAGGGTGGTTTTGGTCCCCATTAACGCAAATAAACGAGGGATTATTGTATCTAAATTGCAGTACTGTAAAATTGTGCCTTTTCAGTACACCTCAGTTTGCATGCACACTTGATGCCATGTTTCTGCATTTTCAGTCAATTAACCCAGACTATTATTGAAAAAAAAAAGTTGCTAACACCGCAATATTAAGCACACTCTGATCATTATGGATATTGGATAAGATTGTAACCAGGCAAAAACGCTTAAAAAATTTGATCCATTTGTCAAATTACTGCCGTGGTTCACGTTGATTTTGATTGAAGTACTTCAATGTCCAGACAGGGGCCACATCGCTGTGAATGTTTTTGCGATCACTAAACCTACATTGGGGCGGCCCGGTAGTCCAGTGGTTAGCACGTCGGCTTCACAGTGCAGAGGTACCGGGTTCGATTCCAGCTCCGGCCTCCCTGTGTGGAGTTTGCATGTTCTCCCCGGGCCTGCGTGGGTTTTCTCCGGGTGCTCCGGTTTCCTCCCACATTCCAAAAATATGCATGGCAGGCTGATTGAACACTCTAAATTGTCCCTAGGTGTGAGTGTGAGCGTGGATGGTTGTTCGTCTATGTGTGCCCTGCGATTGGCTGGCAACCGATTCAGGGTGTCCCCCGCCTACTGCCCGGAGACGGCTGGGATGGGCTCCAGCACCCCCCGCGACCCTAGTGAGGATCAAGCGGTACGGAAGATGAATGAATGAATGAATAAACCTACATTGAGTTGTCAAAGTTGCCCACTTGGCCCGGAGTCTCCCCTAGCGTTGGGCTGCTGTAACAGTGATTGTTGATGTTGCAGAAAAAACCTTGAATCCACGGCAAGGTGCCGGCTGATGGCAAGGCTTTGTTTAGAAAGTGACCTGAAAAAAGAAAGAGCAATGCAAGAACAGAGCAGATTATCCCAGAATACGTGAGTATGATTATGCTGGCAAAAACGCTTTAAATGTAACAAGCGGTGTATTAATTTACTGCTTTTACAGAAACAAAGGCTGTGTTTTTATATATGTAACATCATTGACCTTAACATTCAAATACGTTTGGAGGGGACAATTCAAACCAGAAGTTTAAATATTCAACATAAAAATTGCACACTTTTTTCCTCACTGGCTGACATCAATTCAATGAAACATTTCCTGTTTTAGGTCAATTACGTTTACCAAATTAATATCTATTTGCTCAATCCCAGACTAATGAGGGTACTTTTGAAAACGTGTATTCATTTTAAAGACCTTCATAGTCTTAAATTTAAATACAGTAAGATTACTTTGTCTTTAAACATGAAGCCATTCATTATTTGTCTTGGGACAATTTGGGGGAAAAAAACCTTTTTTTTGGGCGGGGGCCTTCTGATAAGTTGTTGACCACATTTGAGTAATTACACACTGCGTGTTTTGTTTTTGTCTGGTGACCTGTGGAGGAATTTTAGATTGTCGTGGATGGTTCAAGTCCTGTAAATTGCATTCTGGCATTTAGAAAGAGGTACTGACATAATATTTACTCACATTGACCCTGCTGAACAGGAAGATTGGTGTTACGAATGTATATGAGGACGACAAAGATGAAGAGTGGCCAGAAGAGCTCGATAATCAGTTGAATCTGCACAGGCGAGAAAGAATGCATGTATAACCGTAACCTTTTCCTGTTCAGGTGCCTGGCCATCGACTGCAGCCAGCCAACTCAAAAAGTGTCTTGGTCTTGATTACGCCACACATGATTGTCAATTTCCATATAATGTGTGAACCCCCAGCAATTTCTCTGTTAAAGGCTCATTTGCGAACACAACAACCAAAAGCATCGAAAATGTATGACTGCACCTTGTTTCTTCTGCGATAGGTGATGTGCTTCCAAAGCAAAAGAAGAAGCTGCTGGAAATTATCCATCACTGTTAAAAACAAAACAAATGGTAAGCCATGCAGTCCTGAAACCGCCGAGCCTCTCATTAGCATAGTTTATCAGACCACCAATGTATGTTTATAGCGACTGGACAACTCCTCCACACGCCCATCGAATCAACTGTACATACATGACATTACATTACAGACCAAAAAAAAGAAGATGTATTTATGTAGTTATTTGTCGTGACGGTTTTCGTACGCGGCCAGTGCTCAGAACTAACAAGCCTCCTTTCATCCCGAAATCCTCCTAAAACCAGCAGACTTTTAATATATTTTACGCCTTTTTAAAAGTCAATGTGGAGTCTGTCTACGTACGTTTTGATGTTTGACGAAAAACAAATAATAAATATAGGCTTTAGGACGAAAGGATTTGTCTGCCAATCTTCTTTTTTACGAATTTATGTCGTTACGTCAGTTCATGGTAATTTGTTCTCGTGTTTGATGTTGCCCACCCCAAATTACTACATTTGTCAGCGAATAAAAAAAGACGACGTGGACCAGTTGTTGATAATTAAAGCAACATTAAGGGCCGTAAATATGTCAATTTTTCGCTTTGTCGCACGGTGTGCGACTGGTCGGCACGTTCGCCTCACAGTGCAGAGGTGGAGGGTTCGATTCCGGCTCACCAACAATGGGAGTTGCCAAAGTTTGCATGCTCTCCTCGTTATCCGGTTTCCTCCCACATCGCAAAACCATGCATGCCTGGTTAATGAAACACTGTAAATCACTCGGTGTGATTGTGAGTGCTAATGGTTGCTTGTCTACGTGTGCCCTGCAATTGGCTGGCGACCAGTTCAGGGTATACCCTGCCTACTGTGGTAGGCCTCAACATGGCCACAACCATTGTGAGGATAAACAGATTACTGTAGAAAATGGATGGATTAGCTTTTCACCGAGCTGCTTCTCCAAATTGAGAGGAGTCAGATGAGTTGTTTCGGGCATCTGAGGTTACCTCCTGGATGCCTCTCTGGTGAGGTGTTCCAAGCTTGTCCCACTGGCAGGAGGGGGATGACCCAGTCTCTCCCGCCCGGCCTGGGAACTGTTGGGAGGAAAGTGGACTTCTTCCTCCGCGTGTTCGTTGAATTTCGGATGATGATGATGTTGGTTATCCAAATACAGGCTGGAGTCGATGAACAGTACCTTCGAAGGGTTTATTTGCATTATATTCCGGGCACCCGCGGTTGACAGACAATGGCTGGATCAGGAATGCAATGAAGCAAGGGATTCACATCGTATTTATATCATCAGAAGGGCGGTACCGAAACTTACGGTGCAGCATCAGAACTCTCGTTTCTCCTAAACCGATTCTTAAATTGTATCAACTGGTACATTCCTATGCCTAACTTGTGAGGTGTGCTTCAAGGATACATCTGGCTACAAAATAAAGTTTCACTGCAGACATGAGAACATTAATACTTGCAAGACTAAATATGGGCAGAATGATGGATAAGTTCCTCTTCTGACCAAGGTTCATAGCGGCAATCAGTCCAAATCGGCCAGCCAGCAGGTCCCACCTGTTCTCATTCTGGACACACAAATGGTCAGATTTGTGTGTCACAAAAACACACATAAACACACTGAAAATTCATAATAATCACAGATAAAACACCTATGGAAAATGAAACAATCATATTATTTAATATGATGTAATCTTAGATTTATGTACTAGACAAAGCATGTACATTCGTACAAAAGTTAAAACATCTTTGGTTAAAAAAAAATTTGATCCTTGTATTTGCATATTTATACATGTACGATTGTCAGCAACCAGTACGTCTTGTTTTATGAAACCATTTTAAAAACCTTGAAAAAGGCTTTCTCCACTCAGTCTCCTCAAGTTAAGTGTCTGTGTTCAAAGCTATCTTGTCAGGTTTTGATTGTAGGATGTACTGTATTTTTCTGTCAATATTGCAAACGTTACTATACATGGTGAATATTGCACTGAATATCTCTCAGAAAAATCACTATTCAATCTTTTCCTAAAATCGTCTGGGCCCTACTGCTCAGCATCAAGCGGAGCCAGATGAGGTCGCTCTGATATGCGCTGATGATGCCTCTGTGATGCCTCCATGCTTGTTCCAAGCATGTGCCACCAACAAAGGGACAGAGCAACATCCAGGACATGCTCGAAAAACATCTCAGCTGACCTGGGAACACGTCAGAATACCCCCTTGGACAAATGGATGAATTAGCCAAATAGAGAGAATTTCTGCGCTGGGCTGCTTTACTTGTGACACAACGCCAGAGAAGCAGAAGATTGGTGAATGGTTTCCAATGCTTGCCTTCTATAAATCAAAACAAAACCAAAATATTAGTAACAGCTGTCATTAGAAGAAGGGGGAGAATGAACATATCGCTAAATTAATCTCTATGGCAATCAAAATTCTGCATTATTTCGATCTCATGTTGTTGTGTAAATGATGGCAATGTTCTGGTGAGCAAGTGTGTATATATATTTATATATACCGGTGTGTCACATTCTTATTCATACAATCGATGACTAAATGCCAATATTCTACATATGTTTAATGAACATCCAAAACGGCAATTTCATTAAAAAAATACAGAATTCGATGTCAAATGGCAGTTGTCTTAAAATAAGCATATACACTACTCACAAGATATTTGGCTTTCACGTGGAATGTGTGGAAAATGTATCAAGATCAGGTGACAGTGATATTATATCATGAACATAGGGCATTTAAGTAGAAAAATGCACTGGTGATTTCCTCATCTCAAACAATTCATTGAAACAAAAGTTAACAATGGGGGGTACACACAACAAAATATGTCAAATTGTCAATAACTCATCATGTGCCCTTGAGCATCAATAACAGCCTGACGATGTTGTCCCATGCTGTTCACAGGTCAAACTATCGTCTGATGAGGCATGGCATCCTACTCCTCTTAAAGGGCAGCCCTCAGGTCATTGAGGTTCTGGGGTGCAGCATTTCAAGCATCTACATGGCAACTCAGCTGATCCCACAGTTTTTCAATAGGATTCAGGTCTGGAGAACGTGCAGACCATTCCATTTGAGGTCCACCAGTGTCCAACAGCTGTTCTCTAATGATGCGACCTTGATGACCTGGAGCATTGTCATCCATAAAGATTAAATTAGGCCTGTGTTGTTCATGTAGGTGCACAGTCACCGGATTAGTAATGTTATTCAGGTAGTACGGGCTTGTCAAAAAAAATAAAAATACACACAAACTGGAAGGCCAAAAAAAAAACATTAGAGGCAAAATATGATTCATTTATGTAAATTGGTGAACTGTAAACCATTGTACCTACAGTGTAGATTATATCATCTCAGCTACTTATGGCCTTGTTTCATACATGCTAATCTTAAACCAAGCAATATAAACCCATCTCTGTGTTTTGGCATTTCTCCAACATACTTTCTAAAAATTGAAACAATTGTAGTTAGTTGTGTTCAAGGTGGCAATGCGGTTATTGCAAATGTGCTAGTGTGGCAAATGCCTGTGGATCTTATCACATTGATCAGTTGTAGTTCAAAGAAATACTGGCTGCTCTTGTCCCGTTAAAAGTCGATATGTTGAGGCAGGCATGGTCTTCAAGTGAATCTGTGGATTTAAAAAAAACAGACAATATACTTAACTCTGCAACCCAAAGAGTTCATCTAATTGTGAGTGCTTGAACCTAAGGATGCACCGAAAATTTGGGATGCCTAAAACTAACCAGGATGTAGTGATGATGCAAGAATGCGCGGTCGGCCTGTTGAACTGAGCAAAGATGGTGCCTTGATAGTGGTAAATTAAAGCCAAAATTCCCCTGGGCTGTTGACCACCGAGTTCTATCGATGTTATTAAAATAAATGTGACTTCAAATGTGAATGGAATGTGACGACACATGGCCACAAAACACGACGTCATGTAAAAACAATTACGCAAGTAAATACGGTTCTGCGTGAAGGGGCTCATCTTATTTCTCTATTTGTAAGTGCCTAGGTACTCATTCCTCACGACTCTGTTTACATTTTAGCTCCTACCACCAGAAATCCCACTGAGGAGACGAGTAGATTGACAGGAGCGTGGCGAGAGGTGGGAATAATGTTTGAAGAAATGAGACAATGATGACGGTGTCTCATTTTATGTAATTTCCCGCAGAGTGCTGCTAAAGATGAGATCATGTTACTGACTCGTGTCATGAACCAACTACAGTCATACCCCGGTTTTCGACCATAATCCATTCCAAAAGGTTGTTCAAAAACCCGATTTGTTCTAAAACCGAAACCACACTCTTTTAAAAAAAAACTTTATTGAACATGTCTGTTCACAATAGAACGCTGCACGAGGAATCGTCACTTCCTCGTGTAAGGAAGGCGAGAGGAGTCAAGTGCCGCATTCAAATGCGCTCAGTTTGTTCGAGAACCGAAATTCGGTCGTCATCTGAGGCATAAAAAACTCGAAATTTTTGGTCAAAAACCGATTTGGTCGAGAACAGAGACGTTCGAAAACCGAGGTTTGACTGTATCTCCATGACTCAATTCCTACTGAATTAAAGTAAAGAAAATGATCAACACTTGTTACCTCAAATGGGGCCCATATTGGAGTGACTCCTAAATATTTATCACATTCTTATTTTCTAAGTGTGGCCAAATGCAATGAAGAAAACATCAGCCTTTTTTAGACATCCTCTGTAACTACCTTTAAGTTAATTCGGTGTCAAATACTCCTCCAAATTGAACGCATTAAACTAAATATGTATATTCAAACTAAAATAATCAAAGAACGACAGAAACGGAGATTAACTATTTAAGTTAAAGTGCAGAAAATGATCAGGTGAAGGATTGTGATTTTTTTGTTTGTATTTTATTTATTTATTTTTTAGGGTGGCCGGCCCGGTCGTCCAGTGGTTAGCACGTCGGCTTCACAGTGCAGAGGTACCGGGTTCGATTCCAGCTCCGGCCTCCCTGTGTGGAGTTTGCATGTTCTCCCCGTGGGTTTTCTCCGGGTGCTCCGGTTTCCTCCCATATTCCAAAAACATGCGTGGCAGGCTGATTGAACACTCTAAATTGTCCCTAGGTGTGAGTGCGAATGGTTGTTCGTTTCTGTGTGCCCTGCGATTGGCTGGCAACCGATTCAGGATGTACCCCGCCTACTGCCCGTAGACAGCTGGGATAGGCTCCAGCACCACCCGCGACCCTAGTGAGGATCAAGCGGCTCGGAAGATGAATGAAAAGGATGAATGTTTTTTAGGCGTTTTTTTTTTTTTGGTTTGCAGTAATTGATTTCCTCATTTTCTGTGTCGGCCAAGAATGTTTATTTTGGTGCATCCCAACTCGACCCCTTACCTCTCCAACTGCATTTGTAAGGATCTGAATGATTTTGTCATGCGGTGTGGCAACGACACTCTGTCCGTTAATCTCAATGATGCGGTGTCCAACTCGGATGCCTCCTCTTTCTGCGATACCACCTCGCATTAGACTACAGATCTGAGGAAAATAAGGATGCATTTTAATTGGTTGATAATTGACTTTTGTAAACATACTCATTTAAATAAATACTCAAGCTATTTGTGCATATTTGCCAATATACTGTGGTCTAATTTCCTTCATTTGGGGACCTCCAAAGGGTGACAGCAACATTTTTTCAATATCTAGGTTACATTTTTGTAGTTGACCGCATTTTTATCCCAACCAAGCAGACAGAATACAATAAAACATGAACATGACTTACGATGCCATCCTCCACGCTGAAACCAAGCTGATACTTGGGATCTGGTCTCCTGATAATCGCCATGGTGACAGGAGGGCAGTGGACAATGCTGAGTTTAACATACTTCTGGCTTTTCAAGTCCTGAGATAAACACAACTTTGAATGTCCAAGTGGTCAGTGTAATGGAAAAAGTTATAATCAGTTCTGTAAACAATTATGACAAATTAAATAACATATTAATTAAAGTGGATTGTTGACCAAGGACGATTGTCATTTCATCGCACATCACCTTTGTTTGGAAAAAGCACTATAACGTACCCTTTTCATTCAATATATAATGTTTGTATAATTTCGAGAACAATAGTACCGGTATTCATGGCATAACAATACCATTTATTCATGTGTATCTCTTACCTGAATTATATGTTGGCAGGTGGTGATGGGTAGACCCACCATGCTGGTGCCGTTGACAGACATGATGCGATCACCGATACTGAGCTCGCCACAGCGCTCAGCAGGACCTCCGTGAAGGAGATTGGCCACCATCACTGTGGGTACGATAGAGCCCCAGCCTGATTCCACCACTGCCAACCCCAAAATTTCCCCTGGGGCCTTGGTGATAGCAACCTGAGCCAGAGATTGAAAAACTGTTGTAGTGAATATCATTAGACTGTGCCGTTAATGCAGGGTCTTCAGTGGAACGTTATAAAGTCGTTCACCTCTTTTGTAACTGACTTTTTGGTGATACCTATTCCAGAAGAGGAAGCAGACTCAAAAAGGGGAGAATAGGAACTGAAATGTCCCACAGACACAAGCGGAGCCAGAGGGGGTGGCACTGGTCTGCCCCTGCAATTGACCACCAATTCTGCTGCCACACCTGATAATTCAATGACATGTTGCCATCTTGCAGCACTGCAGTTGTCTGTTAGAACCCTCTACGAGTGAGAAGTTCATATAACAGCTTAGTCGACACTTCCACAGTGCGCCAACTAGGTGAAATATTAACATCTATAGCAGTCTATTTGTTGTGGGGGGGGATTTTTTTAATGTATGTGTGACCAAGTGATGCCAGTTTAGAAGTAAGAATGGGTATGTTTTATGTGAAAATTCAGGCTTTCTTGGGATGCAATTGGACTATTTAATTTACAAATGTATTCAAAGAAGGTATTGAGACCACCCCTCGGCCACGCCAAAGATAAAAGTCTCACTCCGCCACTGCCCATGCAGTGCACTCCACCATACTTCTGTCCTTATGTCTTAATACTTACGGTAAATAAGTTTGAGATAGTAATTTTTTAAAACTAAAAATGATTGTTCACTTCTATTTAGACTTGCGCGACAAAAATGTTGCAAACATCCTTCACATTTGTTTCCGATTTACACCGTCATCATTTATCATTCAAACGAAAGCCCCTCCCCCCATTCTTATTATTAATATTAACACATGCTTAACATTTTTCACACTAAAATTAAATGAATAAAAATGGGCAGCAAACAATTGAAGGCAAGGGTTTAATTTTGGAAATGATCATTTCAAATAATGATAATATGGAGAAATTGTTTTGATATTTGAACAAACGCAACCAACATTGGAGCCTGAAACATATTTCATTCCATTTTAGGAGTGCCACTGTACTTTCAGGAGCATGCTGAAACAAATAAGTCTTTTGAGATAAGGGACTAAGACAAGGTGAGTCTGAGTGAGGAAAAAAAAAGCAGTAGTTTGGTCTAGTTGACAGAAAAACTCATACTGTACTTACCTCTCTGATGTTCTGGGTGTCAGAGAAGTGGGCCAGGTCTGCATTATAGAGCTCCTGACTTTCCAGGTAGTCGCTGTACTGGCCAGGCTGCAGATCGCTGGCCTTGATGCCACTGGCTTGAAGGAATTGCTGGTAGGCCACTCCAAATGCCTGGCCGATAGCCTGTGCTATGATCTGGGCCTGGATGGAGATGCAAAGGCCTTGTTCAGACTACCATTCTCAAATTACATTTTTATTATAGCCACATTTCATTCAGTACTGTTTCCACGTAATAAAAACCACATGAAATTTTAATTTGATCAGGACAGATTCTAAGCCACGTGAGGTTTGAAATTGGGTACAAATCTGGACTTGGATAACATTGACATTGAACAGAAGAAAGCAATGCCAGTCTTAGCTCCGATTGTTGCTGCAGTCGCATCTTCACTTACAAGCGCCGCAATGTACGAGTTTTTCCGAGTTCCAAGCCAAACAAACAAATGTTACTAATAAGTGAGGTTCAGGCACTCCACCATGAGATACAGAAGAAAACCTCACAACATTCAATCATCCAGTCTTGTAATGAAGTACAAGGCATTTTACTGACCAAGCCAATCAACGGACTCAAGCCCAATAGAGCATCGGTGTCAAACTCAAGGCCTGATTGCCAGATCTGGCCCGCCACATCATTTTATGTGGCCCATGAAATCAAATCAAAGATGTCAACTTTCATGATGCTTGCTAAAATCTCTACCAAAATTTAAAATTCTCATTTATAATACATAAGAGTGATACTGTAAGCATTTTCTTGTTAACAAACCCCTCATTTCAGTAACTTAAACAAGTGAAGAAACCGTTATTATTGACTCCTTTATATAGTTTTAGTCATAACAGTCCGCCAAGGGAAACTGCAACTAAAATCTAGCCCGCGAAAAAAATGAGTTTGATACCCCTGCAATAGAGCATGCATGCAACAGGAGACTGAAAGGAGAATCCCCCAGAAACAAATAAGAACTGAAAGAGGGTGGAGTAAGCAACAAAACAGCCTATTTCAAGTCACTCATCTCCATGTGCCACAGATGCCGTCGCTAATGCGTTCCAATACTTTTGGAGGAGAGCGTACTGTATATTACTGACTTGGCAGCACCATGGCAGGAGGCCGGCAGAGTCTTGCTGAGGCTCAGAACCCGCAAAAATAAAGTAACTTTTTTTTCTGTGATGCTGCAATGCCATTCACTAGCAATTTCAATTTGGAATTGCAGAAAAACCACCAGCCCATTGCATGACACTTCAGTCGGGTTCTTCTGCATCAGTCGTTGTCCGGTGGGCCTAAGATTGTCTAATTTATGTGTTAACAGGATAACCTAACCTCGTAACAAGCAATGTAACCAACATACAAACTGCTTTCAAAGCATCCTTGCTTGTGGTGGAGATAAATACAACAACAGGAATACAGTACAAGGTCTAAATGTTTCCATGTAAAGAACAAACTCACATCCACAGATGAGAAGACGTGGCAGATCATTAAGCACTTCTGAGGCTTGGAGGAAGATGAGGATGAAGATGAGGCCGTTTCCTGCCCTATTCGCTTCCTGCGTGCCATCAGGACCACGATATCGCCAATATCTGCGATGTAAGAAATCATCTGCAAAGAGTGATCCATCATGGCCTCCTGGGTGGACACAGGACGCACAAAAGGAACATTTTCTTGAAAATCGGACAATTAAACTCATTCAGTACCAGCCAATTCTAGACCAAGTCTGAAAAGACTTTAAAAACGTCTTTGGGAGTGAATGAGTTAAGTCTGGTTTCCCTTCAAACTGGCTGAACATCTATAATCGATTACAATAAGTAAGATGCGCCCTCCTTAAGTGTGAGGCCTAGGGATCGGTAAGGTAATGTATAAAACCAGCGTTCATGATGCGCCGTTGGGGTAACTCAAGAAATAAGCGTTGAAAAGAAGCGATTTTGGAGCGGGGACAATTTTGCCAGATCATGACGACATGAATAATAGATTGTCAATCGATCTGTTGAGCTACAAAATACTGAAGTATTTAAAAACTTACAAGACTTGCAGTCTTGTGAGGGTAACTGGTTAGGGCAGGTGCCCATTAGGTAGATCCTAATCTACCGGTAGATCTAAGACAGGTCGCAAGTAGATCCGAGGATTGTCGAGGAGAAAAAAAAACAAATTTGTGTGTCTTTGTACATGTTAGTAATATATTTTTTGTGTTAATGTAGGCTGCACCCTAATCATCCCATCAGTCTCATTTTCACCCCCCCCCAAAAAAAATATTCAAAAAAATAAAATAAAGCAGGTAAATCTTAAGTTTACAGTGGCGCATGATTACGTCACCGGAAGTTGTTAGCGCTCAGCAGTTTGCAATTGCAGCTTGTGATCAGAGCTGTTGCGCTCTATCTTTTATCGTCATGATTCTCATCCAGAGTTTGCTTCGTGTACAATTCACCGATGGCACAAGCAAAGAATAGGAATCTAGGAGGGCCCAGGGAAGCACGGTACGTGTGAGCTACGATAGTTAACAGGCTGCAAAAGTGTGTCGCATGCCTCCGTTTCAGGCTGTTTCTCATCATGGTGTGCGCGCGCGTGTGTGTGTGCGTGTGTGTGTGTGGGTGTGCGCATGCGCGCGCCGGTAAGGGTAGATCCCGGGTGGTTAGTTGATCGAAAAGTAGATCTTCGATCCAAAAAGTTTGGGCACCCCTGGGTTAGGGTGTTTGCTTAAAAAAAAAATATTTGGGAAATCCCACCTGTGTGTCAGCTGAGAGAACTTTGATCCTCTGAGTGGAGATGAACAGATCCACCTCGGTCATTGGTTGGGATTCCCCTTCTGGGGCCTGAAAGAATTAGAAAGAATGAATAGCTAGACCAGTGTTTCCCAACCTTTACTGAGCCAAGGCACATATTTTAAGTTTGAAAAATCGCACGGCACACCACCAAACAAAATTGTCACAAAAAGGATAAATATGCCAGTTTCATAATTGGTGTCATCGTATAGAATATCATTTACTTGTTCTTTCCATCATCATAAGTTGCTGGCATAGATAGATGGATAAAGATACATTATTTAAATTTAACAAATCATTTTCTCACCAATGTTTTTTTTTATCCGCTTGGCTCTCAACGAAGGCGGACGCTTTTTTGCACAGCTCCTGCCCCCACCCCGTGCCCTCTCCCTGCTCGCCACTTACTCTTTGTGCTGTCTTTGTCTAACTTTTTTTTCCTAGCCTCCTACTGTATTTTCATCCGAAGAACTAGTTGGCTGGTCTCTCGATGCAATCAACAAAATTTTTTCAACGGAAAGAGCAGGCAGTGGGGAGCCAGCTTGCCCTCCGGGGACATTTGCTGTCGGATACGCCCTGGATCCATGGAGAAAGTGGAGACCGGTGTGGCAATACTGTCAGTGGAGGATGTGGAAGACATCTACATTATTGGCCTTTTTATAAAAGGCATGCTGCTGTTTGGCGCTGGCAGCTTTCTGTTCTATCGCAAAATTCAACCGAGGGGAGCGGCTTTATTGGAAGTGAAGAGGCTGCCGGTCATTCTGGATGGTTTGAATGTCCAACACTCAGACTCAAGCGGGGACTGAGCTCAACCGCAATATTGTTGCGGTTTTGGAGCGACTCCTCCCGATCGACAAGAACATGGAAAAGTTAGAATCCGCACTGCGGAAAGAGTTTTCGGATTCGGGCTGATCGGCGCCAGTGAAGAGATACAGACCACGGACTCAAGGCTGTCTGAAATTGTTGGCAGCCGTAACAAACAATGCTATCTGGCCTTTCCCCTGGATGGAACTACGCATGGAATCTAGGGCCCCCACCATCAACCCCCTCCTTCTCGGCCATGGACTGATAAGCCGGGACTGTCTTCATGATAAGGAGCTATGACCTGTACACGCATACACATACACAACTGGACAACCACACGCGCATAAACATCCTTGTTATCACTGTATTCATCGCTCCGATTCTTTTTCCCCCCGTGACGTGGTTCGATCGGCAGAGCGCACGTGTGCCCGTGCAGCTGGTCAGGACGGCCGCGTCGCGGTCATCAACCCCCCCCCCTTCCCTTTCATCCTCCCCCTTATTACATCTTATGTCTTGTGACTTGTTGTAACTGTCATATGCTTATTTATGTGCTAGGGGTCTTTTTTTTATCCTGGACTTAAATTATTCTCAGAAGAGGATAGTTCAAGCGTGTTTTTTTTTCCCTATCCCTACCCAGCGTTTTCCTTTCTGAAGTCTGATTGTAATTTCCCCATTGGGGGACAAATAAAGGATATCTTAATCTTAAGTGAAATTTGACAATTTCCCACGGCACACAATTAGAGCTCTCACAGCACAGTAATGTGCCCCGACACGCTGGTTGGAAGTCACTGCACAGCTGATGTCATCTACCAAAGTGTTAAGATTTACAGTACAGCATGAACCCACAGTTTACCTTAATACGGTCCACCGCCTCCTGAGCCTGTGCCATACGGGCATTGGTAGATGGGTTCTTCTCCGACTTGAGCTGTGTTGAGCCCAGGTACTTTGCACCAAATATGACTCCATCTAAGAGGTCTTCAGGGTCACATGGACCAGGCACTGGAAGGTAAAGGCACTAAAATGGTGTGATTGCGTTTGTCACAAAAGGAGCCATTCAAGACTGCTGATTTGGTGCAGAATTGCTGCAAATATAGAGTATAGCAGCATCAAAAATATAGAGCTAAGTACATACCGTCTGGATAGAAATTGAGAAAAAAAATCCTCTTTTTCAGTCGACAATGATGAGTTGAACATCACGTGATCCGTCCCGATTTCCGATCAAATGAAGGGGGAAACTCTAATTCTAGTACATCCCGCTTCAATTACAACATCACAAGGTAACATACAATTATGATATGAAATGTGAAAAATAACTCTTCAATGACTGTGCTCCCACAATTTGTATTTTTATTACAAAAATAGCCCTTCTGACAAATTTTCCAAGCGACTACAAGAACACAATACATTACACAGATTTTAGAATGACCTGTTCCCTAATTTGGCACTTGAAGGAAAGGCACAAAATACGCATTGTACGGCCGCTCCATTGTCAAAATCATCAATTAAGACTTACCATCTTTGTATGAAGGCTGATCATCAGCATCCTGTAATAGCAACAGAATCAGACTGCAATCAGCACTTGAGATAATTAATAATTAGGAAGCAATTTCTGATTAGGTAACTGATCTATTTGCTCGGTCAAAGCCAATTCTGAGCATTATTAGAAACAATTCAGTACTAGAGTCTAAGTTATATTACAAATAATTTTAAATATTTTACCTATCAACACATAAGTATCCATCCATCCATTAATTTACTGATCCGCTTTATCCTCACAAGGATCGCGGGGGGTGCTTGAGCCTATCCCAGCCGTCTTCGGGCAGTAGGTGAGGGACACCCTGAACCGGTTGCCAGGCAATCGCAGGGCACACAGAGACGAACAACCATCCGCGCTCACATTCACACCTGAGGACAATTTAGAGTACATTCAGCCTGCCATGAATGTTTTTGGAATATGTGGGGGAAACCGCAGTACCTGGAGAAAACCCATAGAGGCCCAGGGAGAACATGCAAGCTCCACACAGGAAGACGAACCCACGACCTCTGCACTGTGAGGTCGACGCACTAACCACGGGACCACCACGCATAACTACTGTATATTATTATATTTACTTAGAAATACTCATCGATACAACCTCAAACGGACAGCAACACATTACAGTACTGTATTGTCATTAAGTATACCACATAGGGGAAAAAGCAATTATTCAATATCCTCTTACCAAACAGTTTTAAAACTACAGTAATCCCTCGTTTATGGCGGTTAATGGGGACCAAAACCACCGGCGATAAACGAAAATCTGCAAAGTAGCGACCATTAAACATATTTTTAAAAAATAAAATGAAATTTAAGTCTGCAAAAAGTCCGCGAAAAGCTGCGAAAGTCAGCAAAACAACAGCGAGTCACATAGAGCAACATATACAGTACTGTACTCCATGTACAGCATATGAAACAAAAACATTTTTTTAAATCTTTTATGAATATGTTTGAAAAAATCCGCGATGCACTGAAGCCGCGATAAACGAGCCGCGAAATAGCGAGGGATCACTGTACCCTAACATTGGATGAAAAATGTGGTCTTTGCATAAATAAAGCAAGCAAACTGACCGGTTTTCTGTCATTACTTCATATGCTAAATGAACTTCTCGTGACAGTTATAGTTAGACCAACCTGCTCGTGCTCTGCAGAAACCTCCTCCTCTTGTCCCTCTTCCCTCAATTTCACCCATACCGGCTCAAGAATGTCAGTGTCAGGCTGCAAGTTGACCAAGCCGTCTTCCCTGTATGGCTGCTGTTGATTATTCCCATGCGGCCCCCAGAAACTCTCTGCATCTTCCTGGTTGTAGGAAACGGACACTACAGCATCCATTTCTCCTTTGAGGGGATAGCAGCTGTGATGCGGCTTAGCCCTGATGTCTGTGCACTGCAGCAGTCCCAACACATCTCTCTGGTTGCTTTCAGAAAACAACAACCCAGTGGTTTCAGTGCTGTCCTCTGGTAAGGCTAACAAAGAACATTCCTCAAGATCACAGGGCCCCGAGTGTGGATACTCAGTGAGGCAAGGCGATGTTCTCGGACAAGTATGAGCTTCTTCCCCAATCATCTGAAGTTGGCAGAGCAATGTTTGGATACGGGTGTGGTCTTCATCGCCTTGTATTTGGTTAGCTTCTTCATCCTGCACATTTGCATCATGTGCTGTCTGTTGAATGCTATCCACATCATCCTCCACTTCAACTTCCACTTCAACTTTCTTCTCCTTTTTCAACTCTGTGCTGTTTGCCACAAGCTCCTGCTGCTTCACATTAGGTGAAGCCAGGGTGCCATTCGCATGGACATAATCTGAGCTGGCCTTTTCCAGACAACCAGAAGGAGAGAGGAAGCTGCCGTCGTCCAGGTCTTCTGTTGAGCCAGCCTCAGTGGAGGAGTCAGACTTCCACTCTAAAGGAGGAGGCTCTATCATGTTGTACGAGTCCAACTCCCCCACATGTGAATTGAGCTCAACAACACCAGGGCCTCTATCAATAGAGGTCAAGCTGTGGTTGTGTGAGGGTGCAGGAGATGACACATCAAGAGAGCTGTGGTTAGGGTCCATTTTTCAACTGGGCCTGTGGGAAGTAAAAAAATGCCCGTTTGTCATCCATGAACTTGGACATTAGATGAGTGCCTCATTGCACTGAAATACAGCTCAGCAAGAAAGATTATGCTTTGAATGTTCGAAAGCAATATCTGGAGCAACTTGTAAAACACATGGCTCTTGGCCATTGAGATACGCACAGCACAAAGTGTATTGCAACATGTTTGAAAAGGATTCGCAATGTAATCTAGAGACCTTGTGTATATAAATTAAACTAAAACCCGAGATTGCCAATCCACGTGTGCCTTGAATGTGTAATACCATTGCCCTTGTACAGTACGCTGCTACGGTTAAAATTTCAAACGGTTTAATTTCGGAATTCCATTCTTGAAGGTCAATTTGGTTGAAAGAATGAAGCAAACTCCTGAATAAATTGATGACTGACGTGAGCAGATGGACAATTGTAATTACAAGAATTAAACAGTGAGCTAACTAATTTGAGGAGTGACGGAGCCGAAAGCTAGCAGATAACTTCAACAACTGAGGCCACGAAGATAAACTCAACCAAATATTTTAACGCAATGCTCTAATGTGAGGGAAAAAATAACATCTGACCTGATATTTCGTGTCTCGCTGACTTTCTTTGTGCTCAGGTGGAGTTGTCTGTTGGTGCCACGACATATAAATTAATATGTGCTGGGGTCTTTCACTGAGGGTTTTAATCATCATATTAACAACAAGGAAATCATTAAATGTTTTATTTTCACAAAATTCTAAGGACTAGGCTAAGCATCAAACACAAGCATTATCTATAAATGTTCCGATCCTGAAGAAAACACATACAGTACTTCGGCTTCATTATTTACTCGCTGACGGTGTTGCCTTGTAATTAGGATGCATTCACGTTTTATAGTTTTTCTAAGTGCCCAATGATCCACCCAGCAGCTTCACAAGGTAAATGGTTGTTTTTTACATATTTGTATTTAATTTGAGATAGCAGGACACATTCCTTAGTAAATATCGAAATCACATAATACGAGCGTTAAGAATGTTGACGTTTTGTATCGTAAACGAGACGTGAGTACATGGATTATAAAAGAAAATAGTGTTGTTGAATGCACCACGAGCTCAATAGTTTGACGTCACTAGCATGGTTCAGTCCACCTCAACAGAAAAAGATCACATCGACCTAAAACCTCGAATGTATTTTTCAAATCGATATCGGTCCGATAGACAAGAATACAATGAAACCATGATTCGTTGTCGTGGTACACCTAGGCTAAAACTAAAATATTAGTTGCAGAAGTGGGTCAAAAATGACCCGGTGAGGTTGCTTTCTTGAAAATTTGTTCATCCATCCATCCATCCATCCATCCATCATCTACCTCTTATCCGGGGCCGGGTCGCGGGGGCAACAGCTTTAGCAGGGAAGCCAAGACTTCCCTCTCCCTAGCTACTTCTTCCAGCTCTCCCCGGGGGATCCCGAGTCGTTCCCAGGCAAGCTGGGTGACATAGTCTCTCCAGCGTGTCCTGGGTCTTCCCCGGGGTCTCCTCCCGGTGGGACATGACCGGAACACCTCACCGGGGAGGCGCTCAGGAGGCATCCGAATCAGATGCCCAAGCCACCTCATCTGGCTCCTCTCGATGTGGAGGAGAAGCGGCTCGACTCTGAGCCCCTCCCAGATGACTGAGCTTCTCACCTTATCTCTAAGGGAGAGCCCGGACACCCTGCGGAGAAAACTCATTTCTCTGACTCAAACTCTGACATCGGTGGTATAGTGACCGAACAGCCCGTATCAGGGGGTTCGGTACCCCATACCCACGAAGCACCCCCCACAGAACTCCCCGAGGGACACGGTCAAACGCCTTCTCTAAGTCCACAAAACACATGTAGACTGGTTGGGCGAATTCCCACATACCCTCAAGGACCCTGCTAAGGGTGTAGAGCTGGTCCACTGTTCCACGGCCGGGACGAAAACCACACTGCTCCTCCTCAATCTGAGGCTCGACTTCCTGACGGACCCTCCTCTCCAGCACCCCTGAATAGACCTTACCAGTGAGGCTGAGGAGTGTGATCCCTCTGTAGTTGGAACACACCCTCCGGTCCCCCTTTTTAAAAAGAGGGACTACCACCCCGGTCTGCCAATCCAGAGGCACTCTCCCTGTTGACCACGTGATGTTGCAGAGGCGTGTCAACCAGGACAGCCCCACAACATCCAGAGCCTTGAGGAACTCCGGGCGGATCTCATCCACCCCTCGGGCCTTGCCACCGAGGAGCTTTTTAACAACATCGGTGACTTTAACCACAGAGATAGGAGAGCCCACCTCAGAGTCCCCAGGCTCTGCTTCCTCGAAGGAAGGCGTGTTGGTGGAGTTGAGGAGGTCTTCGAAGTACCCTGCCCACCGGTTCACAACGTCCCGAGTCGAAGTCAGCAGCGCCCCATCCCCACTGTACACAGTGTTAGTGGTGCACTGCTTCCCCCTCCTGAGACGTCGGATGGTGGACCAGAATTTCCTCGAAGCCGTCCGGAAGTCGGCTTCCATGGCCTCACCGAACTCTTCCCACGCTCGGGTTTTTGCCTCGGCGACCACCGAAGCCGCGGTCCGCTTGGCCAGTCGATACCCGTCAGCTGCCTCTGGGGTCCCACAGGCCATAAAGGCTCGATAGGACTCCTTCTTCAGCTTGACGGCATCCCTTACTGCTGGTGTCCACCAGCGAGTACGGGGATTGCCGCCACGACAGGCACCAACCACCTTACGGCCACAACTCAGATTGGCCGCCTCGACAATAGAGGCACGGAACATGGTCCACTCGGGCTCAATGTCCCCCGCCTCCCCCGGAACATGGGAAAAGCTCTGTCGGAGGTGGGAGTTGAAACTCCTTCTGACAGGGGATTCCGCCAGACGCTCCCAACAAACCCTCACTATACGTTTGGGTCTGCCAGGACGGACCGGCATCTTCCCCCACCATCGGAGCCTACTCACCACCAGGTGGTGATCAGTTGACAGCTCTGCCCCTCTCTTCACACGAGTGTCCAGAACATGCGGCCGCAAATCCGATGATACAACTACAAAGTCGATCATCGAACTGCGGCCTAGGGTGTCCTGGTGCCAAGTGCACATATGGACACCCTTATGTTTGAACAAGGTGTTCGTTATGGACAATCCGTGACGAGCACAGAAGTCCAATAACAAAACACCACTCGGGTTTTGATCGGGGGGGCCGTTCCTCCCAATCACGCCCCTCCAGGTATCACTGTCATTGCCCACGTGAGCATTGAAGTCCCCCAGCAGAACAATGGAGTCCCCAGCAGGAGTACTCTCCAGCACACCCTCCAAGGACTCCAAAAAGGGTGGGTATGCTGAGCTGCTGTTTGGTGCATATGCACAAACAACAGTCAGGACCCGTCCACCCACCCGAAGGCGGAGGGAGGCAACACTCTCGTCTACCGGTGTGAACCCCAATGTACAGGCACTGAGCCGGGGGGCAATGAGTATGCCCACACCTGCTCTGCGCCTCTCACCGTGAGCAACTCCAGAGTGGAAGAGAGTCCAACCCCTCTCGAGAGAACTGGTACCAGAACCCAGGCTGTGTGTGGAGGCAAGTCCGACTATATCCAGTCGGAAATTCTCTGCCTCACATACCAGCTCGGGCTCCTTCCCTGCCAGAGAGGTGACATTCCATGTCCCAAGAGCTAGCTTCTGCAGCCGAGGATTGGACCGCCAGGGTCCCCGCCTTTGGCTGCCGCCCAGCTCACATTGCACCCGACCCCTTTGGCCCCTCTCATGGGTGGTGAGCCCATGGGAAGGGGGACCCACGTTGCCTCTTCGGGCTGTGCCCGGCCGGGCCCCATGGGTGTAAGCCCGGCCACCAGGCGCCTGCCAACGAGCCCCACCTCCAGGCCTGGCTCCAGAGGGGGGCCCCGGTGACCCGCGTCCGGGCAAGGGAAACTGAGATCCATTAATTTTACTCATCATAAGGGGTCTTTTGAGCCGTGCTTTGTCTGGCCCCTCACCTAGAACCTGTTTGCCATGGGTGACCCTGCCAGGGGCATAAAGCCCCAGACAACTTAGCTTCTAGGATCATTGGGACACACAAACCCCTCCACCACGGTAAGGTGACGACTCACGGAGGGGTGAAAATTTGTTATCATTTCATATTCCAGGTATTCCTCAAAAAACATATTTTTTATATAATGTCATTCACAATTTTAAATTACCTTTTATACATTTTAAGAAATGTCCGTTTTTGTATTACGCTTCCATAAGTGGGGCAAAAATGACCCGCGTGCATTTTCTATGGAATCCAATGGAAACCACTGATTCTAATCAACTTTGGCTGTCAGGAATAAATTAACTGTGGACCACGCAGACTATATCAGAAGTGTTACCCCTCAGGAAGATTATTTTACACAGTAAGATCTGATACGTGTAAGTGTTATCTTCATACAATATTGTTTGTGTGTCTTTCATGACTTTATTTATCTACAAATTGGCCTGCTTAATAACTAGCTAACAAAGATAGCTAAAATTACTATATGCATTGTGTGTTCACGCATGTCATTCATGATTGTTTTGTGAAAGAGTATTTTATTATTTATCAACATATTAGCCTATTTCACACCCAGTGTATATGTAAAATTGTTTTCTTTCCGTGCTGAGAAAGCAGGTGGTGCTCATGTTTTTTTAAACCTTTATTGAACAAGTCATGTATCATAACTAGCCAACGCTCGTTAGCTAACATTACTATATGTAGTGTGTGTGTGTGTTGTTGTGCGTGTGTATTTATTTATATAGCTACATATTGATCTATTGAAAACACTAATCTTGTCTTTCCTCATCCAAAGTGTCATGGCTGCTAGATAAACAGCTGAAATGGTCCAACAGATGCTGGATGATGAAGAGGCAGTAACAGGGTTGGACTCCGAATCTGAAATTTCTAATAAGGACCCATACTATTGTCCAGGTTGCAGTAGCAGTCGTCCATCTGGAAATCCAACTGAGCAGGATCAATCTGACTCAGATGATTCCTCTTATGTGTCGTCTGAAGAAGAAAGTGTCCAAATCATGTCCAACAGAATGAGTCGGAAGGGCTCTCACTGGAACGAGTTTCCTCCCACCCAGGGAGGAACACAGAGCCACAATTTCCTCAGAAGACAGTCAGGGCTTGTACAAGGGTTTAGCACCACTGTCTCGCCCAAAAATGCATGGGAGCTCTTTATCACTCATGATATAATCCAAGAGGTGATGAAGTGTACAAACTTGGAAGGACGGAGGGTAGCAACAGCTAGAGGAAAAATGTCACCAAAGAAGAATTTGTGGCTTTCATTGGATTGACCCTGCTTGCAGGAAGTGAGAAGAGCTGGGATGTATCTGTCCGTGAGTTGTTCGGAGGTCCTCTACATAATCCCATGTACAAGACCACTATGGCTGTTGGAAGATTTGAAGACATTCCCCGTACTTTGCGCTTTGATGATAAGAGGACCAGAGCCTTCCGCCTGGAAACAGATCATATGGCAGCCTTCCGCTATGTATGGGACCCGTTCCTGGTCAACTGCAGACAGCGATTCATCCCCAGTGATTGTGTCACTGTGGACGAACATCTTGTGCCATTCAGGGGTAGGTGCAAGTTTCTACAGTACATGCCATGCAAGCCTGCCAAGTAAAGATCTAAAGATCTGCGTTTGTGATGCACACATCCCCTATGCAGTAGATGGTATAGTTTACACGGAGAGACAACCAGGGGAAGAAGTTCAGAAGAATCTGGTAGAAAACATTGTCCAGCAGTTGTGTAGTAGATTTACAACCACAGGTCGCAACATCACCATGGGTAACTTTTTCACCAGTGTGCCACTCGCGCAGCATCTCCTGGAGAAGGATCTCCGTATTGTGGGGACTCTAGGTCAGAACAAGCCAGACATCCCTCCTCTGATGGAGCCTTCCAAGTCCAGGGAGGTTTACAGCACAGAATTTGGATTCACCGATAGCCTTACCATGGTCAGCTTTGTCAAAAATAAAGGAAAAGCTGTTGTGCTCCTGAGCACGATGCACCACGACAAAGCAGTGGATGAACATAGCAGAAAGAAAAAAACTGAAGTGATCACATTTTACAACGAGACAAAAGGAGGTGTAGACACCATTGACCAGATGGTTGGCAACTACACATGCAGTCACCAAACACGGAGGTGGGCCACGGTGCTGTGGTACAACATAATTGACATTGGCACCTTGAATGCCTACACCTTTTTCATGGCTCAACAGCCAGATTTCAAGAGCGGCATCACCAATGTACGACGGCTGTTCCTCAAAGAGCTGTCAAAGGAGCTTGTCACACCACACACGAGGAGCCGATTGGAAAGCTGCCCCCAACTGCAAACCCCGATTATTGAAGCAATGGAAAGGTGCGGGGTGACAAAAGCCACAACCCAGACACAGGAAAGAAATACAGAGGGCCGACCAAAGAGAAAAAGGTGTCAGATCTGCCCAAGTAACAAAGATGCCATGCTTACCGATTGTAGTTATTACAGGAGCCTAAATAATAGTTTGTGCTCAAGACCAAGACTTGTCGAAGACCAGAACTCCCCAAGACCAAGACTTTGGGGAGTTGAAACACAATCAAATCCAAGACTCCGGTTAGAAAAACAAAATAAAAATGACAAACCATGACAAGTTGGAACCATTATAGAACATTCTCTCTGAAATTTAATGATCTTTTTAATAGATTTGACAGCCCAAAACACAATGTCGGCAACTCATTCAAGGATAACAGGCAAAAATATAAAATGTTCACCCCCTCCCTCTCAGCACTAAACACTTGCAAGCTGACAAAGTCCCAACAGGTTGTGCAAAGCAGGGCTGCAACTAATGCAGAAGGTCGCTTAGTTGTGTTATATTTATAAACATATACAATATGTTTTACCATTACAGTATTAACACCAGCGTATGTCAGGTCAAGAAAAGACTGCCATATATGTGTGTGTGTGTGTGTGTATTTTTGTGTGTGTGTAAACTTAGTTACTTTTAAAACCAAGTAGCCAGGGAAGTACAGTAGCTGAGTTACTTTTAAACTTAAGTAATTATTCAAGTAACTAAGTTACTTTTTCATGATAAGTGTGGCAACACTGCTCGAGAACAGAGCAAGGATGCCCCCGGGACGCCTCCCCGGTGAGGTGCCACGGGCCCCACTCAGAGACAGCCCAGGAAATGTTGTAGAGACTATGATGGATGGAAGAATGGTTCCGTGCTGACCAAAAGCATCCATTACTCAGCACTGCATGTTTGATCAAAGTCTCCTTCTTTCATCTTGATCAAACCAACAAGAGAGGACATAGTGCCCATCAGTCCCACGAGCCAAGGAGGGAATCGTCCTGCCCAAAGGAAGCCAGGAGGCATCCAGTGGATTGCGTTACCGAGGTCTGCCATACATCCAAGGATCGAAAGCAGTTCCGCCTGCATCTGCCTATGGATTTGACAGTGGCTGCAAAAGGTGGAAAAGATGAGTTTAGACCAAAAAAATATATATCTCACATGCTGTCCTTTCTTTACTCTGAACGGGGGAGCTAATGAAAAGAAAGACATAGATAAACCACCTGCTTCCGTCTTTGTGACATTTCCTAAGCTCCCTCTTGAGCAGCATCAGGACTCGGAGTGACCTGGAGAACACACAGGTAGCATTACAAATGAACTCTGAATGACTCTGAACAAGAGGCACCATACCTAAGGTGGCGGAAAACTGTTTGACTACCGACATGAGTTGAAATGATGACGAAAAACTTGTGTTTGGGGATGTGCCGCCAGATGTAAACTAAATGTTCAGATTTGTTGTCAATATCCTCAAGAAAGTGAAAGTAATCCAACAGAATCTGTGCATTGGGAGGATGAATAGAGTGAATATTGTAAAAAACATTATTGGGCAGACAAGATCTCAAGACTGAGAGGCACTGCTGACGGGATAAACTGGACGCCAAATCTCCATTTTGTGATAAGTACCGGTATGAAGAAAATGTTTGTTAGTGTTGACTGAGTTGATTAAACAAAACAGACTAGCCTGCCTTTTTTGCATGCCTTGGCATTCGCTTGGAGATCACTTGAGACTTTTACCACCCAGAAGTATGCGTGAAGTCACGCTTAAAGCCCCATAGGACGGATGACCTGAGAATAGCAGAGAGACGACTTCACCTAAGTGTCCCGAGCAGCAACGAGGTTGCCCACAGCACCGTGCTGACGACCCACCATCTGTCAGACTTCACTCCAAGGAGGTGAGAATCAGCGGCCCAGGCCACGTGTTCGCACGGGTAGTAGAGCTGGTCGGCTACATTTGTAAGCACCGATATCCAGCGTGTGATTCCATCTTTCTCCTTCAGATAACATCGAGCATGTGTTGGTGGTGAAATCACAGCAAACATACATCTGTCCATTTTTCTCATGAGGTTTGTGTGCGAGATGGATGCTACCACAGTTACATTTTGGTGAGAGGCATACGGCAAAACCTTTGAGCATTGATTTAGAGTGCATTTCCTTTTTTTTGTTTATATGCTATTAGAAGAATTAGGGTGCATGAGCAGAATGACTCTTAATAGGATTTTTTTTCCATGACCGTCTTAAATTTCTCAACGGTACATAATGTCTGCACAAAAGAAGTTTAGGGGTAGGTGGATGGAAAGAAAGAAATTGAATCAAAGCAGGGAGGAAAACGAGACTGATTTCAGGTGTTGTCTGTTAGTATGTGGTAAGTAATAAGCGTGGTCCACTTGGAACATGTGTCACCATTAGAAATAGAAAAGGAGACCTTGGCTCCAAATCCATAACTGTAGGAGTAAGCCAGCATGGACATATCATCGAACAGCCTCAGCACCGTCCTGCAGTGGCTTAACTGAGAAGAAAACAGCAGCAGACTTTTCCCGAGGTTGTGGGACGAAGCATCTGCCTCTGCCTTGCGTGAAATAATTCCTCCTACCAACTGGGAGCCATAGCAAAGTGTCCTGATCTGTAAGCAGAGAAGACATTGTGTCAGAAACAGAAAATGTCAGTGAGAGCGTGTATTTTATATTGTTCACGGGATAATTTATTTACTCAATTTTGTTAGTGTTTTCACAACCATTAGGCGCACTTAAAAGGATTAAACTTTCTCTCAAATGAACATCCATCCATCATTTTTAAATACACAAGTTTATTTCTAAAAATATACGTCCTTAAAGTCCCTTACTTGTAATTTCAATAAACAGTGTAATATTATTGTCATTATTGCCATATCCTACGGATCATCACACAGCTCATATACTAACTAGCTAATTTGAGTTATAGTACAACTTAGGTCTGTTTTTTTAATATTATAAGATTCAAGGAATTTATCAGCGAAGATTGACTGCAATAGATGCAACGTGCCATTCGAACATTTTTGAGTTTCATCTCAAATACCAACAGCTGCAGTACTTGTTAATTCCAGTGTATGTTGGACTACTCACAACTTTATCTCTTCCCCTGTAGGACTCGAGCACCCGAACAAGGCAGCCGACAGAATGTTGCATGTCTGACACAACTGTTAAAAAGAATAAACGAATAAAGTCCACTGGACTGTCATTCTTTTGTGTAAAACATCCTTAACTTTACCTCCGTGTTTTTCTAATCGTCTGCTCAGCTGGACTTCGATCACTTCAGACTCAAATAGTTGACAACCGAGCTACTCGAGCCTCTGCTTTCATACGCTGGGCACTACTGCCTTCTAACGGACAAGTAGTTTATTGTCTAGCGAACAATCCCATACAGCGCTTTCACAACAGCTGCAGCTATAACCAAGCTCTAATTTCCAGAGTATTTAACAAAACAACAAAAACAATATGACAGAACAGGTTATGTTTTTATATCATTACAGCATTCGTTACATTTTACGTACATTATTATCATTATTCTTATTTGATGTGTATATTTATTATTACGAATGTTTTTAAATTGTTACAATACAATCCATTCTGATTTATATAGCGCTTTCACAGCAGTTGTAACAATGCGCTTAACAAAACAGTTAACATAAAGTAAATTAATAGACACAACACACGACATAGAACACGGACAGTCATGCTATCCTGACCATCATTAATATAAGAGCTGTTTTTTTATTATTTCAATTAAAGACAATATTTAGGGAACTAGTTGGATCATCTTTTGTGAACAGTGTGTTTTAATGCAGACATATCAGAAAAAAAACGTTTATTTAAATAGCAGGGTTTATTAAAAATTATCTCAGAGTTCAAGGCAAGCAAAATCTACAATAGAGTCCATATTATGTACAACAACCTTGAGTGATTACATCTACAGTTTCCTTCATTTGATAGGTTCGATGAAAGATTGATGCCCCCCTCCCCCTCCCAGTTTATAAACAATACAACTCTCTAGCAAGCAGTTTTGGTTCTCAGGTTCATTTAGTTTTAATATACTGTAGTCTGTTTCCATCCATTTATCTCTACATCGGTATGCATCTCTTTATCTGGGTTTAATTTGACATGGATTAATAATCAGTGTCCTCATAGTCGTTTTCATGTGGTTCTGAAAGAGAAAAGAAAGGCAATAAGGAAATGCAATTCTGCAGTAAACCGTTGTTGTCATTTAAGGACGCAGATAACTCACCACTGACATAATGGTCATAAAAGTCTTCTTCCCTGGAAACGAATAAGATAAATATCAATGCAATCAATCACCCAATCTTCATTCAAGTTTCCTTTGATGAGTCTTTTTAATTTCTTCGCCACACGACCCATTGACTACATCAGCATCAATAACTTGTTTTTTAAAGAACAATAATCATTAATGAAGCTTATAATGTACTAGCTGGTTCGCCGCCCTCCGGCTATATATATATATATATATATATATATATATATAGAGAGAGAGAGAGAGAGAGAGAGAGAGAGAGAGAGAGAGAGAGAGAGAGAGAGAGAGAGAGAGAGAGAGAGAGAGAGAGAGAGAGAGAGAGAGAGAGAGAGAGAGAGATGTGTTACGAGATCCACATGAATGAAAGTTGCAAAGTAACATTAACTCACAGCCGAACGAGAAGCTTTCTGGATACATAGCCACCTGCAAGAAATAACACAAGAAGAACCTTAGAGCAGCCTCTTTGTTTTCAGCAAATGTTGACAATGCTCACTGAACTTTATTTTCAGGTAGTCTTCTGTTAGCAAGTGAACAGTTACCATAAAAAGAATACATAAACGTGAACAAGAGGTGTTTGTGTGCGTAAATATGATATAACATGCATGCACATAGACAGCGTATGTCATTTTCCATATCTTTTACCTATTTGACCAAAACAGTCTGCCAGGTCCATTTCACACAATAACAATGTCAAAAGTGATATATTCGCTTACATTTTCCTGATCTGCGATTGTGGCAAAGAGCTTTCTTGCTTTTGGTGAGCTGGATGATGTCGACGACATCCCCTGGAGACACATGGAGGTCCTTCCTTCCTGCCTTCTTCATGACACCGTTGGGATTGATCATCACGGTCTGCAACACTCTGAGTGGACCCTTGTACTGACACGTTTAGCACAGATAACTTCAAGTTCTTATCCATTTTTAAATGGTAGAATAACTAAAATAATCTATTTCACAGCCCATTTTAGCATAATCAATTTAACTGACCAATCATAAATCTTTGAGTAATGAAAAACTATAGAAAAGCACATACCTTGAATTTTTTCCTCAGTTCCTTTTCCACAATGGCGTCAACACTGTAAAAGCCACAAAACACTTTATTGCTTCTTTTCTGTCATCTGATTTATCAAGACAATTACAGCAAATGACAGCCCTAATTAAGATCTTAAAGCGAGTAAGAGCCTGCTGACATCACCAAATGTTACTTTTTCTGGCAGACATCTCCGGACAAAAAGTAGGTACGTAGTTTTTGTTTTATTTTTGTTTGGAGTGGTCAACTTTTCTCATACTTGTATGACATAATATGAAAGTATTACTTATTATCTAAACTGGACAACTGCTAAACATTTGCTGATGGCGATATTATGAACGTGGCACAAACAAAGTCATTCATTCAATGCACATTTTCTAAGGAGAGATCAGATTGAGTTTGACTTTGGGTGTTCCGCTGAAATGCAAAACAAAAAGGGGAACCTCAAATGAACTCTCTCTATCTCCTGTGTTGGGAACACAAACACCTGAATAGGGATGAAACTGCAGCTCCGCCATTCATTTCCAGTTCTTTTATTGAACAGCCAAATAAATGAATACCGGTACTGTACCTAATGTCAGGTGGTGGTGGTGGTGGTGGCGGTGGAAAATCCTCACTTGATAGATCATCATAGTCATCTGAGAACACAGAAAAAATTATGTTATCTTGAAAAATGTTAACATGCTGTGCACAATTCAGAGTTCTGTTTTGTGAAACAGTGCCAGCTCAATGCTTTACGGTCTTTAAGCAGAATTGAATTTGTCCCATTATCCTCAATTGTTATACATCAAGGGCTAGAAAACTTTCAGTCATGCTGGATCTTTGTAATGTTCAAATAAATACTTCATAAAATGAAAATGTCAAATTAATTACAGTGATTAAAAAAATATATGTATCCAATTGTTTATTAATTCATGCTTGTACATACGATTTTCATTGCACTTATTTTTACCTTGGTCCTCCAAGTTTGCAATGTCATCATAATCATCATGGTAGATGTCAACTTCCCTGCAGTGAACAACACGAGATGCTGGGTGTAAAATTCTATGCAAGAGCTTGTCGTAAAAGGAGCTTCTTCTACACAACATCCTTTGCATTCCCAAATGAGTGAGTGAGTGAGTGAGTGAGTGAGTGAGTGAGTGAGTGAGTGAGTGAGTGAGTGAGTGAGTGAGTGAGCGAGCGAGTGAGTGAGTGAGTGAGTGAGTGAGTGAGTGAGTGAGTGAGTGAGTGAGTGAGTAGGAAATTCTGTGGAACGAAACATTAGACAAATTCATCTGTCTCAGACTTGACCTAGATGATGCCAAATACTCACACAGAGGTAACCTGATTCTGCAGCCCGCTGTAATTGATCAGTTGTGAAGGAGGATTTGGTGTACTAGTCACTCCAGACAAAGATATTTGTCTTGTTTCTGAGCCTGAGGAACCATTTGAGGTGAAAGTGTCAATTTTGGAACGTGAACAGCACTGAAAACAGATGTAGACATGGAACGGGAACTAAAATGTGGAAAAACAACAAAAATGGATTTGACACCCATCTCCTAAACTATAATAACCCTTGGTTGTACTTAATTTTTTTGTCAGGTAATGATTGTTTTGTGAGTCATTTTGAGGTGACAGTAAACATACAAGGTGTAGGTATAAGTGTGTGATACCTACAAGATGTAAGCAGACGACATTCTCCCAAAGTGTCATTTCTTCACTGTTGTTTCATTTACCTTCCAAAGAATGTACCCGCTTCTGGCTGATAGCGTATGTCCTTAAACAAGCACATATCCACTGACCTTCTCTTGTCCCCGAGGCAGGAAGTGGCCTAGCTCGCTGGCCGATGTTGAAAAATTGCTTGAGGTCAACATTGTGTGGTCGTTTGGGTTTCAAGGGAAGGGGTCCATCAGGGGGAAGTGGCTTTCTCAATGGAATGACGTCGATTGCGCTCCTCAGTCGCGGTGGGGGGAGAGCAGTCAATCTTGGAGCTGGAAGGGGGACTCTGGTACCCGCAGCCCCCCTCAGCATCAAATTTTCGAGCATCTCACCCGTCTGTTTAATCTTATTACCACGTGAAGACTGTACCACTTCTCTGACTCCTGTATGAGAAGGTGAGTGAGGGAATAAAACTGTCTCGGACTGGATGGGGGCTACCATTGCTACATCTGGATCAGCCACATGTGGAAGCACTGCAGGAGACATTCTAGGCCGGAAAATGTCCTTCTCTGGTGTTGATGGCATGGCTCTGCCAACACCACGCCGAGGTGATTTTGGAGAATTACTGTCCCGGCTGCTCGTGTGCGACGCGCTGGTGCTGCTGCTGAACCTGGCCCTCAAAGCCTTGACATCAACACTGTCTCCCTGAGGACAACAAGCCAAAACACATTTGTTTCTCAAGCGGGACGGTAGTCGTTGCATGAATGCCCGCCCAGTGCACTGAAGCCAGCAAACACGTTTGAAAAACAAGAACGCGACAGGAGAAAAAGCAATGTGTCAAAACCTTACTCCGAGTACAAGAAGTGTGTCATTAGAAGAAAAAGAAAGATGTTTTGAAATGGCCCAGCCAGAGCCCAGACCTAAATCGAACCTGTGGGGTGATATTAAGACGGTTGTGCACACAAGATGCCGTGGCTTTAATTTCTACAAAGGAAATGTGAGTAAACACTATATTGTCAAGTCAGGATGTGTCATACTTGTCAATTTAAACTCTGACAGACGGAATATTATAGCGAAAGGGGTTTAACCTCGTTGGACCCCGAACTCTTGCATGACTGTACTGTCCACGTACATTCAGCGAATGAGTTAAAATTGTGAAATGCTTTGCATAGCACTATCTAGAATAGCAACAGTAGAAGTCACTTCAACGTGCTTCCCCAAATTAGAACCTCAATTAAATTGTCATATTATTTGACAAAGAAAACAAAGAATTCTTTTTTTACTTGATGAAACGTCCTTATGTGTGGACGCCAGGCCCTTATAGTCCAAAATTTAACCTTATAGTCTTCAAAGCCAAAGACGTCATGTCCACACGCGTGGACACACAGGCCCCAGGAGGTAAACAAACTCTTAGTTTGGTGTAGGTACAGTTCCCTACACGAACTGTCAGAGATTTTCTCGGACAAAGTTAAAGAAACGACTCGGCACACAGGAAAATGCGCTTCAATATCGGCGGGAGCGGACCTCTGAGAGCAAACGACGGTTGTTGCTCCGCGATCACACTCAAAGTCCCGTCTCCGCGAGTTCCACTTTTTATTGTAACATATGCAAAATACAAGAAAAACACTGCCCCTAATATTTGCATGCCGCACCCCCGGTCCGGCCCCTCAGTAGTGATTGGTTACCTGTTTTTCAACCTCGAACCACCAGTACATTGGCGCCTTTTCTGGCTGGTCTACATCGAATTAGCACGCTGTAGACTTTGCGGATGGTCAATGTCTTCCGGGCGCGACGGGTGTTCTCACCTCGTCTTTTGTCGCTCAACCGCTGTTCCCGAATTATTCATTCCCCTTTTGTGACCGAGTTTCGCCTTCTCCCCTGTGGTCGCCCACCTGCATTGACGTGCTAATTGTGGACTTCAACAGCCCTCCGGCCAGGTGGCCAGCGCCCTTGTGTGTAGGCATTTGGGGGTGCTGGATATGCACCCAAACGCTTCGATGTGCCCAAATAAATGAAACTTTAAACATGATACATTTTTGCTCATAGATTCTTCTAACACGAACTCATTCGACCCTTTTGCACATGCGCAACAGATCTTTTTGAATCATATTGTACTCAGTCACAATAAAGTTTAATGTGGTTTCATTTCTCTCACATCAACAAACCTGACCGCAATTTAACATGGACGTGTTGCCTTTTCTTCTTCTTTCAGCTTAATGGAGGATGAGTACATGTTAAAGTGTTAGCTGACACCCCAAACTTGGAAGAGGTAAATAAGGTCCCGTGTAAGGAATCTTTTGTCTGAACACCTAAAAGTTGCAACCTTTAGAGAGCCAGAGTGTGAAGGAAGTGTACGCAACCACACACGCCTCAGCTGGCATCCTGCACTGGTTGCTCTAGTTACCGTACATTTGTGTGTACTGGAAGCGTTGCACCAAAAAGCTGCGAGATTCGCGGCGAGTCATCTTGCTTTCAGAGAACAGAGGAAACAGATACTGACTTCTACTTGGCTATCAGTCTACTTGCAAATGAAATTCTAAGCTTTAAGTTCGATTGGATGCACTCACTGTGGACAGTTCATTAGGGACATCTCCACGATAGGATGAAATGAAGCGCTGGCCAAACTTTCATTTCCAATGCTAATCTTTCGTAGGTGGTCCCAATATTTTTCATTGTTGTGGTTTCTCGTAGCACAGAATCTTTTCATCATTTCAAAAGGCAATTCTCAAGCAGTGTTTTGATGATCTTGTTCAATGAAAGTATGATGCTGTGCAGCTCTGTTCAGAGTGAAGCTCGTTCTCGTCTACTTAATTCCCCTGTGTGCTTATTTCAAACCAAATTGAATAAAAATGAATGCATACAGTATATTGAAATGTTAGACATTTTAAATGAAGAACACATAGGAATAAATCATTACAAATAAATTAGACTGGCATTCAGATATGCTATTTCAAATGAAAACTTTTTAAATAAGGCAAAATCCTAAACTAAGCAAATTCAAATATTTATTAATTTAAAAAATGCGTCAAAGAAACAAATCAATAAATGTTACCGTATAGCCTGGTTGAGGATTTTCAGCCATTCACGCCCCATTCAGCCCCTTGATCAATCAGGCAAAACATCTATGTTGTATTCGAAGATAAAAACATTGTAAAGTGCTCTTACCATCATTTTGTCCAGAGAGTCCAGAATTGTCAGAGCAGGTTGGTGGCAAAGTGCTCCGAGTTGGTCTCGCCAGATTGATGCGACCTGTGTCAGTGCACTTGTTGAAAACCAGGAAGTGACAAACAAAAACCACGTGCAGTTCCATAACATAGCTAAATATAAAAGTAAAAACACATTAAAAAAAGACACTTCAACAGGTAGCAAACTGCACTATGCATTATTGTGTATATCTGATAGATAGATAGATAGATAGATAGATAGATAGATAGATAGATAGATAGATAGATAGATAGATAGATAGATAGATAGATAGATAGATAGATAGATAGATAGATAGATAGATAGATAGATAGATAGATAGATAGATAGATAGATAGAGTTGAAAGTAAAATTAATTATGATTAAAGTCAACTTCATGATGCTTTTAAATCAAGTCAAACGATAAAGGAGAAAATCAGCAATCCGTTAACAGAGTGATTCATGGGGGTGTCCTGGTGTCCTACAGAAGTCTGACAATATTTTCTTTTGAATGAGGTTTAGTGAAGGAGGGGGTGGTAGTGTCACCTGGGAGCTGACAGTGTTGAACGGGTGTCTGGCAGACCATAGCAGGCGATGTCATGCCTGCCGATCACCACAATGAACGATTCTCCAGGTGGAATGGACAAGTTGACTCGTCCGCCTGTATGTGCACACACACACACACACACACACACACACACACACACACACACACACACACACACACACACACACACACACACACACACACACACACACGCACATACACACACAGCAAGTACTAAGTCAATACTGTACTATATTTTGCCCCCTTATTCATTTTATTAATTCCTCTTCAACCAAGTAAATCGTGGGAATTGCCCAGCTGAGCAATACAGAAACTGGCCTGAGTGTGGTAACCCAAACAGGTGTACAGTGGATAAATTTCATGGTTTCGGTTTGCAAGTCAACAGAAATGTTTGTCATGCGACTCACTCAGGTTTGTTGATCCACAATCTGCAAGCCTACGGATAAGACTTTAAGCCAAATGTTTTGCTTTTGCGTGCCACTTTTCCTTGCAGGTGTTTCCATTTGCTGCAAAGCAAAAGTGACTTTCAATGTTCACACTTCATGCCAGTGGTGTGTGGATTTTTTTTTTTTTCATGGGCCGCAAACTCTGTGCTTATGTGTGTGTGTTTTTTTATAGTAAGAAGGTTTTTCATAACTTGAAAGAGTAACATTTTTGAGTTTGGTGTATGACAGTTTTTTTGGAGGTAACGGTTGTGTATGAAGTGATTTTTTTTTGTACGTCTGAGAGTTCTTTTCTGGTGAGTGAAAAATAAGTGTGTGTTTTATTTATTTATTTTTGGGCGTGTGAACTAAGCAAATGCTATTCATTTATTTTTTTGCCCATAAAGAAACTCATCCCAATAAAACCAATAGGCTTCCCAGTGGTATGACATTCAATAGCAAGAAGCACAGTTACGATGGAATTATAACCCGCTAAACATATGGTACATAAAGGTACATTGGTGTTACACTCATGCAAACAGTGAGTTAAAAATCACCCAAAATATGTTAAATAGCTAACCCGGTGCTGGGGCCAAAACAGGTCTGAGTCAGTGCTAGGGGTAATCTCTACCTAGGATTTGACAAGCATGTTGAGTCAAGATTTTGATCCAACACGAGGTAAAAAGTATTAAGACTCATGCAAAGATTTCCCTCCTTCATCTCATTGTCTTCAGCTTCACGCAGTTTTCCTTTTCTGACTTTGCTGACATTTCTCTCAGTGCTTTCTCTTTTAGCTCTTCAATAAATGACTTAGCAAAGCTTAGATACAGACTCATATTCCAGGAAGCTTTTACAATGCTCACTCTCAGAAAGGATGACCTCTGCGGGATTACTTGGACACAAAAACTAATTCTACTTTTTGAATCGTCACCGCTCATGAATACAAGCGGTTAGCTCGTGTGAAAAGGAAGGTCAATGATCATTCAAGTCTCCAAAACATCACAAGAGAATCAACAGTAGTGTAGTGTAACAGCAACGGAACATGCGTTCAATGGTGTCCATGTTTACTTCACATGACTTCACTTCAACTAAACAGTTCCAGCTGAGCCCAATACAAAGCTTCCTAATTCCAGTAAAGCTATTCTGTACAACGTCAGCGGTCGAACAGCTGGAACACTTGAATGCAAATACTGACTCAGATCTGACAAACACGCTGCAAAAGACGGTCAATTTCTCGCAACAACCTTACGCACGCTTGCATACTTGCATAGTCCAACGAGGCCCAAAACAAGACTCAGGATAAATCCCAAATTCCTTTGCAATAAATTTCATAGATAATGATCCATTTTCATTTGACCTGTCAAAGAGGTATTCATGAAAAATATTGTTATTATTGTGGTTGTACAAGTGCACTGCAGCATGCTGGGAGTTATTTCTGATAGTTTGTATCACAGGTGGCTGAATGAGGTCATCGAAATATAAGTTGCGGTGCAGTATGCGTGCAAAATCAAAACATATTTGTGGTCAATTCCAGGCAGCTGGAACATTACGACAACGTTCACAGCGACTTATTATCGGCTCTGCTTGTGTTGCTGGTTACAGGATGACGTTATTGTCAACGGCGGCTGCGGTGTACCTCTTCTGTTGGGCGGCAGCCATGTTTGGACGTCGGTTTGTTCCAACACAGGACATCCCCCTGCAGACTGCGACGTATCCATCACCACGCGTCTTTCTGGGAAATCCTCAGCCGGTAGTTGCTGGAGAAAAACAAAATCATCTCGAGTTGTAGATATTGTATGTCATAATAATTTTGGGGAAAAAAATCCAGCTTCTGAATTTGTAATTAGAAAGCCTGAAAAAAATAATACAAGGAATAAGTTAGAACAAAGTTTGTTTGTTTCACCTGCTTGGAGAAAGTCTGCGTTACTTGTCTTGCCGCAAGGCTTAAATAGCTCGAGGTCAAAGGTTGTCTGAGAATCATTGGTGAAGCATTAACATCCGCTGGGAACTTCACATTCATGGGACCTCTTGAAGAGGATTGGCAGATCATGGTCCGGTTATGTGTTTCTCTCAGGGACTGGCTGGGAAAGGAATCAAAACTAATGCTCAAAAATGGGGGGAAATAAATAATTGTAGCGAAACAGCATGTTTGTGGTTTTTGTCTTATCCATATTTAGTCCAAAATTCTATTTATTTAATTTGATTGTAAGATGGGCACACAGAGGCGGCCCGTTAGTCCAGTAGTTAGCACGTCGGCTTCACAGTGCAGAGGTGCCGGGTTCGATTCCAGCTCCGGCCTCCCTGTGTGGAGTTTGCATGTTCTCCCCGGGCCTGCGTGGGTTTTCTCCGGGTACTCCGGTTTCCTCCCACATTCCAAAAACATGCGTGGCAGGCTGATTGAACACTTTAAATTGTCCCTAGGTGTGAGTGTGAGTGCGCATGGTTGTTCGTCTCTGTGTGACCTGCGATTGGCTGGCAACCGATTCAGGGTGTCCCCCGCCTACAGCCCGGAGACAGCTGGCATAGGCTCCAGCACCCCCCGCGAACCTAGTGAGGATCAAGCGGTTCGGAAGATGAATGAATGAATGACTGATGGCCACACAGAAAATTAAAGAGAGAACATCTGAATTGTGGCGGCCCGGTAGTCCAGTGGTTAGCACGTCGGCTTCACAGTGCAGAGGTACCGGGTTCGATTCCAGCTCCGGCCTCCCTGTGTGGAGTTTGCATGTTCTCCCCGGGCCTGCGTGGGTTTTCTCCGGGTGCTCCGGTTTCCTCCCACATTCCAAAAACATGCGTAGCAGGCTGATTGAACACTCTAAATTGTCCCTAGGTGTGAGTGTGAGTGCGAATGGTTGTACGTTTCTGTGTGCCCTGCGATTGGCTGGCAACCGATTCAGGGTGTACCCCGCCTACTGCCCGGAGACGGCTGGGATGGGCTCCAGCACCCCCCGCGACCCTAGTGAGGATCAAGCGGGACGGAAGATGAATGAATGAATGACATCTGAATTGTATTGAGTGAATGTTGGAATTCCTACCAGGACAAGAGCACAAACAGAAAACAATAAATAAAATGTTAAAAACACTTCTGTTTATGATGTACAAAAAACGAAAGCACGGTTTCATTGTTTGTGGAACTTCTACTTAAGTGTGACTTGACAAGGTTCTCAATAGTCGATATCTTCCTGTCCGACGTTACAACTTTATTATGTTGACTTTTTTCCACGCAAATATCATTACAGTACTTTATTCTCAGAAGAATCCAACATTATTCATTTTCATTTTCATTCATTTTTCTTCTCTTATTCAGTACATCTCAAATAACTCAAGTTTGGAAAGAAGGAACATGGGTATGCTCGCGAACTCACGAGGCAGTTGCAAAGTGTCCTTTAATTTAAAGGCAAAATAGTAAACACAAATGATCAGCAGGAAGTATGTTTGAACAGATAAAGATATACTACTGAAGCCTCCAACAGTATCTGTCAGCTTCCCTGCACCAGCTTTGAGGCTTGTGAGTCATTTTAGGAGAAGAGAGAGTGCAAACTCTGCACACAGCTCTTTCTGTTTAAGGAGACGATGCTACATGGGGGTAAAAAGAAAAACAGTTTCAAAGTTGACATTAAATTTTGTTTTTTTTTGGGTGTGTTTTCTTTAAATATTTTGCTCGAGCATCGGAAAAGTTGAGAAAATGCTAACATTGAGTTGGGCCGAGCTCCACCCCGAGTTTTCAAGGTCACATAAGCCATGGTTTTTCACTTGCATGAAGCAGAAGTGCCTCTTAAAAACAGGTGTGACAAGTGGATAAGTGTACCGTTATTCTTTATCCTGTCTGCATTTTGTTAGGGGAATGTCATTAAAACACCTGGGAACACTTTTAAGTTCCGAAAAAGCATCCAATGTTCTGTGTTATTAAACCTTAATGTTTAATAACACGGAACGAGAAGTCCTGTTTAAGGAACACTTGTGCGGCGACATCCGGCGCTCCGAAACACTTTGCTCAGAAGAAACAAATTCTCATGTTGAACTCTGTTGAATGAACGTTGTCGAGGAAGACTACCATTCTCATGTGTGTGTTAGCCAAGGGCTTTTCCGCAACGTCTTCTGATGAAACAGAGTTATTTTGTCGTAAATTCCCAGGCAGAGGAAGATGTTTGTATCAGATCATCCACAAATCTTCTCTAAATGAGAAGGATTATCCTTTAATTGAAATACCAAGCAGTGGATATTTGCGCCACTCTGACAGGAAGGCAAACGGAAATGATGCACAACAAACAGGAAAATGTGATTGACATCAGTGGAAAGAAGTCAATAACAGTCAGATGAATACTCGGCAAACAGAAAAAAAAACTTAATGGTGAACCAGATAAAAATGCAATGATGAAGATTTGAAAGATGAATGCAAAGAAAGCAACTTGTTTTCATCATCCCAATTGGAAGAGCACTTCGAAAGCATTTTTTTTAATACCCATAAAGCCCACCCATCCAGCTTTGATCCACTTTATCAAGCTCTTCCAATCAGAGGACATAGTCTTCCATGCATGTCTGGGTCTTCCCCAGAATCTTCTCTACAAAACTCCGACATCAGTTCTACAGAGCCCTCTCGACCTGTATCAGGGGGTATAAGTCGTGTGTACTCCTGGAGTACCCCCTGCAAGACTATGCACGGGTCATGGTCAAACACCTTCTCAGAGTCCACAAAGCACATGTAGACTGGTTGGTGGGTCTTCAATGCATCCACGAGGATGCTGCTTAGGATTTATAGCCGGTCCTCTGTTCCATGCCGAGAATGAAAATCATAATGCCCCTCTTGAACCTGCGTTTTGATGGCCTACTTCACCAAGCAAGCAAGAAATGTGCCAGTTATGCGGCGCTAACACAGTACTGTACAATCAACACAATTTCCTGCAGCTCTGTTTCGATTTTGGCTTTGACATAACCGTGGGGGAGGTGTGGGGTGTGTTCCATCTTTTAACCTACTTTCCGAAAATGTTTGAGCTCAAAATAAGTGTTTACACTGTGGCATTTCGTTATACGACAGGTAGGCCTGTTTTACTACCACTTTACCTTTCTTCCCTGCTCCTCTCCTGCTTGGAGAGTGAGCTAGTTGGCAATGAGCCAATCTGAGGCTATTGCTGTATGGAATTTGCACCAACCATCCAGGCACCAACACTTGCATCGCCGGGTATAGGAACAGAAGGCAGTGGGACCAGGCCTCTCTGGTCCTGCGGAGTCCAGTATAGGTCGGGTGATTCTGTCACGAAAGCGGCGGTGGAGGACCCCAAAAAGCAGGTAGGACGACGGACGGACAAGCAGGGTGAACTTGACAAACTGTATTAACAAAACACTGAGATAACTAAATCCAGACCAAACAAAGTCCTGAAAAATAACAAGAATCCAAAGTACAAACAAAAGCCCATGGCAGAAGCAAAACACTAACAGGAACAGAATAGGCAACAGAAACAGTGACCGTCAGGCCGCGAGTCCTTTTAACAGAAAATCGACTAATTTGATGACTAACAGGTGTGCCGCTGTAGGAGGAGCCCTGCAGAGCCACCTGTTGGTCCCAAACAGATCAACCATGACAATCTCTCAATCTGTGCTCCCTTTTCAAGGTGTCTTCATTTTTCCCTCAAATGGGCTTTCAAGTTTTTCCTCGCTCAGTTTGGTCCTTTAGCTCAGGGGATGTGGCTCATCTTTGTCAACTGTGGGCGACTGAAGCCCTTGGAGACTCTTTTGTGATGAAGGGCTATCCAAATAAACTTGACTTGACTATGTCTTGGCAGAGAAACTCAGTATGGGGTTTATGTGTAAATTAGCACCACTGTTGCATGTGGCGGTAGCGAAGAACGGCTCGCTCGTGGAAACATTTTCAGAAATAGGGAGAAAAAAAACTATTTTTCTTGATTTTACAATTCATTATCTTTGGATTAGCATGCACTCCAAAGACCCAAGGATTGTATCGAAGCAATTAGAAAGTAATGATAGTCCCCTTTAAATAAATGAAGCACAACCCGAAAATAAACACAAACAAGAACACTGATGCCTAACGGATGCAAGTGAGATTTCTCTGATAACATTTTGCAATCTTCTCCCACGACGGGTGGAACAAATGAGCTGAGATTCAAACTTAACATGGATGATTAAACGGGAAACTGGTAGTTCCAGTGGCATGCCCTTACCTCAGTTGACTTGTTCATGTGCTTTTATAATGTATCCATGGCTGGCATGGTGTGTCTCTTATTTATAAACACACTTTGGCTCCAACTCTGAAAGTTATGCTGAACCATCTAGAAGTCCTGCCCCCTCAGCTTTGGATTGTCTTGGGATTCCCCCATCATCTTGATTTACGTCCAAGCGTGAGCTGTTTGCCTTCACTACAAACCTCAAGTACCACCAAAAATGTCATTCTGCATGACTGCACAACATGAAATGCAACTTATTTGCATCGATTTTTATATATTTGTCAGAAAAGCACCACATATTTTATGTCAAACATCTGTGACACGACTGTTTTGCAGTTCTGTTGCCAGGCTTTGACACAATTACATAATAAATCTACAGTATATTTGTCAAAAAGCGAATTAAGAAGAAAATAAGTTCACTTTTCCATGCCTTTGCTTTTGTGAGGGATTTGCTTTAATGCTCTTATTGTCACATTTCGGTGCTTTGGGTGCATGTTTAAAAGGTGATTCATAACAGTTGTGGTGTCTGTTTAAGGCAGTGTTAAGGCTGGTTTGCACATACCGATTTTTAACATCATAACCATGTATCTATGATCCACTTTTTAAATGGCATATCTCCACAGGAAAAACTCGACAAGTGTGTTCTCACAATTCATGACATACTCATTGATCGGCACAGCACATCAGGAACATAATCAATAGGTAAAAAGGGGAAAAAAATCACTCTTGAGCACACACAGGAAAGCAAACACAAGACAGTTTAAAAACAAACATGAAGACATAATCTTTGCAAAGTAGAGACATTGGGAAACGACTTCCAAAATATGCAGCTATAAATCACTAGAGAGAGAGAGATAGAGAGATAGAAGTCAAGTCAAGTCAACAGTATTTATAGAGCACTTTCAAACAGCCATCGCTGCATACAAAGTGCTGTACATGGAGCAATTTAACATGCACAATAAACAGTAAGACAAATCGGTAATAAAGGCGGTAGAAAGCACCCAACAGTAAAACCAAGAACAAATCTAAGTCATGCTGAGTTGAATG
Organism: Hippocampus zosterae; assembly: GCF_025434085.1. Classification (NCBI taxonomy): domain Eukaryota; kingdom Metazoa; phylum Chordata; class Actinopteri; order Syngnathiformes; family Syngnathidae; genus Hippocampus; species Hippocampus zosterae. Next base: position 9,557,450 of record NC_067458.1, on the reverse strand, counting down.
CCAAAGAATACAAGTAAGTTTTGAGGAGGGCTTTTAAGATGGGCAGCGAGGAGGCTTGCCGAATGTTCAGTGGGAGGTCATTCCAGAGAGAGGGACCAGCAACAGAAAAGGCCCGATCTGCTCTGAGCCTCAGTTTAGTTCTTGGTACGTCTAATAATGTCTGGTCCAAAGACCTGAGGCAGGTGTGTCGGGGCGGATGAGCTCAGAGAGGTAAGGTGGCGCGAGATTATTCAGAGATTTGAAAACAAAGAGGATGATCTTGAAAATAACTCTAAAATGAATGGGGAGCCAGTGAAGGGATGCCAGAGTAGGAGTTATGTGCTCCCTCTTACGAGTAACAGTCATGAGGCGAGCAGCAGCATTCTGGACCAGCTGAAGGCGCTTAACGGAGGACTGGCTGACTCCAAAGTAAAGGGCATTGCAGTAATCGAGCCGGGATGTGACAAAGGCATGAATTACTGTCTCAAAGTGTTCATGTGAGAGGAGAGGTTTTATTTTGGCCAGCTGTCTAAGGTGAAAGAACCTGGATTTAACAACGGCACCAATTTTCCGATCGAGTTTGAAATCACTGTCCAATTTAAGGCTCAAGTTGGAGACTCTTGACTTAAGATAAGGAGACAGGGGGCCCAAGTCTACAGGATGGAATGTACAAGCCATCTCTGTCTTCTTTTCGTTGAATTTCAAGAAATTTTGTGCCATCCAGGTTTTGATTTCTTCCAGACAGGATAGGAGTGGCCTTAATGAGAAGGCGTCTTTCTTGTTCAGTGGGACATAGATCTGGCAGTCATCTGCATAGCAGTGGAAGGGAATACCATGTTTCCTTAAGATGGAACCCAATGGGAGCAGATACAGCGAGAACAGCAGAGGCCCCAGAATTGAGCCCTGTGGAACACCACATGACAGGGGAGCAGTGCGTGACTCAGAGCAGCCGAGGGTGACACAAAAGGTTCTGTCAGCTAGATGAGCTATTAAAGACGACCTTTGCAGCATTGAAGGGAACTATAAAGCAAAGCCGGACAGCTTGTTCATGCCATGATTTAATGTTGTCTCTGGGACATTCCAGATAGCAGTGGAGTTTCCAGGCTTTGGCATCACTTAAGTGCTGCGTTGTTCTTAAACAGGCTGCCAGCTCACTTGTGTCTGGAACAAAGAGATGGTGAAGTTTACGTCTCGGGTAAGACTTCGATGTGGTCTTTTAAGGCCGGCTGTAGACAGAGACCCTCAGCGAAGCTCCTCACTCTAAACATAAGTCACAGCGTATAAACGTGTGATGGCCGCAGAGTCGCACCAGGCTCATTTTGCTGACGTGGTGACTGTTCCTCATGCGTTTATTGTCAACTCAGTTATCTCACTGTTCTATGTCGATCCAAATATATGGAGTGCTGCACACTTGCATGTAGTGTATAACAAATGTGAAAGACACTTTTATGTATGATAATATTGATGAGCATGACATGTACTCTTTGGTAATAATTTCCACGTCATCAAGTTTCATCAAGCTTCAGCTCCATGACATAATCACAAAACGTATGTCATTATATTTATGGTTATTGTTGTGGTGTTCAAATTTTTAGATTTGCACAAAAAGTTGCATGTCTCATTTGGTCGTGATCTTAAAACTGATATTTTTCCCATTTGTTTCAAGCTATCACAGTGTTAGATCACATCACTGCGCTTCAAGGTGTTTGTGAAGTTCTTATATAGAATAATGTGACTTGCTTCTACTTGAAATATAAATAACTGCATGCTATGGTATGAAACCATAGTGCACCTCACAAAACCTCCATTTTATATTTTACAGTGGTTAACGTATTTTTACACTTGTGTTATAATTATGGATGTGAAAAAGGATATTCTTATGACAAAACTGGTCAGGGGTCTTTATGACCCACTCCATGTTTTGTCTTTTTGACATAAAATCTTTTGTTTTTTTTTTTCATCGACCAAATACTGTACATACGACAGACAAGAAAAGATCACCCATCCATCCATCCATCCATTTACTAGTCCGCTTTTTCCTCAGGAGGGTCGCAGGTGTGGTAGAGTCTTTCCCAGCTGTCTTCGGGCAGTAGGCGGGGTACACCCTGGACTGCTTGCCAGCCAATCGCAGGTCACACATAAATGAACAACCATTCATGTTCAAATCAGAACTAGGGACAATTTAAAGTGTTCCACGAACCTGCCATTCATGGTTTTGTCGTGTGGGTGGAAACCACAGTACCCGGAGAAAACCCACACAAGCAAGGGGAGAACATGCAAACTCCGTGCCAGAATCGAACCCTGCACTGTAAGACCAATGTGCTAACCAGCCAACCACCATGCCACCTAATTTATATTGTTCCAAACGTAAATGTTATAAGTTTTTGAAAGATTCCCATTGCCCGAGTCTTTGCAATTATTTTTTGCGTTATATATCCTAAGGAAAACTTTTGGAAGGAAGAAAGTGTCCTTTAAAATGTCCCTTGGCCCTCATAAGACTTGTAGTATTTTGTACACAACTAATTCATCTGTGTTTGTTTCCCCATTGCTTGACCAGAACTACGAGGCGGGGTACGGGGTTGGGGGAGGGGGGGGGGGGTGACGTAATCGCAAACGGATGCCAAAATGAGCCGGAAAAGGGAAAGCAGGGCAATTTTCACGTCCAATCAGAATGCTGACTGGGCGGTCTCATTGAAAAGGGCGTCCTGCCCCCAATCGCGTAAAGACGCAGTGACATATGCATGAATGGAACCATAAAGCGCGCACAGTCCCTCAGCTCCTACTCCTAATTACTCTACCCAAGTGCGAACCTCTCCAAGTCCACGTTGGATCCGAAAGACATGCTCTCAAACGCGAGCTTCTTGTTGCATTCGTACACGAGGAGTCTCAACTTGACGCACGGCTCTCATTTCAGAAACGAGACTTTGCTGGTTCATGCCTGGAAAGAAAGAATTACTTTACCAATATTTATGTTTGCTGGAGGCGCCATTGGGAATATAATAGCAATCGTCGTCCTGTCGATGTCCAGACAAGAGAGGAAAAGTTCCGCATTCTACACTCTGGTGTGCGGTCTGGCAGTGACCGACCTGCTGGGCACATGTCTGGCCAGCCCGTTGACCATCGCCAACTACTTGGACCGACAGGTGCTCCAAGGCGGGACCCTGTGCGACTTCCACTCCTTTTTGCTGCTTTTTTTCAGTCTGACTGGCCTGAGCATCATTTGCGCCATGGCAGCGGAGCGCTACCTGGCAATATGCTGCCCCTACTTGTACCAGCGGTGGGGGGTGGACCGCCGATTTGCGCAAACCTTCTTGACGTCCATGTACGCCACTAACGTCCTTTTCTGCTGTCTCCCGATGACGGGCGCGGTGAGGAGCAGGTTGCAACCGTCCCAAACGTGGTGCTTCGTTGACTTAAGGACCCCCGAGCCCGTGGCCGCGGTGTACTCGGTCCTGTACGGCGCGGTGAGCGTGCTGCTCATCGTGGGCACCGCCGCGCTCAACGTGGCCGTGTGCGGCGCGCTGCTGCTCATGCGTCGGAGGAGCGTGCGGAGGAGGACCGAGAGCCGCAGGAGCAGTGTGCGGGACAGGTGGAGGGCGCTCTCTTCTGCTGCGGAGATCCAGATCATGACCGTGCTGGTGATGACATCGCTCGTTGTGGTGGCCTGTTCGGCTCCACTGGTGGTAAGTCCGTATTGACACCTGAATCGGATACTTGAATAAAGTAGGCTACACCAACTCTTTCAATGCCAGGCATGTTCAAATAAGAGAACCTTTTGAGTGCCACCCAATTTAGAGCATTCTGATTGATTTTTCGGGGCTCACGGATTATTGTTTTTTATGATGATGCAAACAGAAACTAGAAAGTGAATGACTAGACCGGGGGTCGGCAACGCGCGCGGCTCCAGAGCCTGAGGCGGCTCGTTAACGACATCTAGTCGCTCCCTGGAGCTTTATAAAAAATATTTGAAAATGGAAAAAGATGTTGATAGTCGTCTAATATAGCTCACATAGATATAGATACATGTTGCAGCTCCGAAAAAGGAGAGCTGCGGTGTTGTTTTTTAAAAACGTACACTTTTTGCTTTTAACAGTCTCGACAAACACAGACACGTTTGCTTCCCACTCCGTGCCTTCTCTCTTCAATAGCTTTCGACTCCAGAGGTATTCAAAGACAGTCTCAGAAAAATGGAAATTAATGACCACTTCACTGACACTAAGAAAAGCGAAAATAAACAAAGAACAAACAAGAAATCAAAATCAAGCGAGGAAATTACAAAATAAATTCTATGGGGGCGTTTGTGAACAACAAAGGAATGAATAACAAACAATTCCGCGACAGTCCAGTCTCTGACGTACATACTGCATGTGTTTCCTTCATTGTAAGTTTTATAGAAGGCTTTTATTTATTTATTTATTTTGTGGCTCCAGACATACCGGTATTTCTTTTTTGTTTTATTTTTTTGTCCCATATGACTCCTTCAACATTTTGGGTTGGACTAGACTGTCTTCTTTTATCACACAAAAAAAGTTTGTTTCTAACTTATTCTTTTTTTAGTAATCAGCAGTAAAACCTGGGTTGGTTTTATCCCCCGCCTCACCGCCCCCAAAAATCAGAAAACAATCGTTTGTGAAAAGATATATTTAATGCCAACCATCTCAAACTTCCAAACAGTCCTTTTTTTCTATAATATGGCTCTTATTTCAGTTACTTCATGTGGAACATCTGACTGATCAGCACATCTGTCTCACAGTTTAGATGGCTTGAATGCGCAGTTCTGGTCCTCCTGTTTGGAGTTTGGATGTTCTACCCATGCTTGTGTGGGTTTCCTACTACTTTTACTGGAGTCTTTCTCTAAGTATCTGTATTTAGTGCGTGTGACTACTTAGCAAAGTATTCCTTAAAGTTTGTAATGAGACTTTCTGGGGGCCTCATGCCTGTATTGAAGCATAGTGGGGGCCCGCTGTATTAGAACATCGCCATGAGATTCCAACTACAATAAAGTTTTTTTTTCTTTCAGGTCCGTGTGTTCGCCAACCGTCTCATGCTGAAAGATGACTCAGAAGCCGACCTGGCCGCCATCCGGATCGCGTCCGTTAACCCCATCCTAGACCCCTGGATCTACATCCTTCTCAGGCGGTCTCTGTTTCGCAGACTACTAAGTCTGTCCAGACAATGTCGGACTCGCAGCAGTAGCGTCCTGCTCACACAAGGGCGTCTCTTTTATTCTGAACACGCTAAGGACAGCCATGCGTTCAGTCAAATGATGCACGCTAGTCTTAGAATTTCCTTTCCTGATGACTGTCTCAGTGCCAGACATTCACATTGTAGCTCTTAAATTCATAGACTGAAGGCTGGTGCTTATTATTTAATTTGAAGGAGGCGCACAGACACTTTTGTTACTTTTGAAAAAGGACATTAGGCTGCATGGAAATGATCCCATCCATTTTCTTGAACACTGCGGGTCAGAAGGAGGCTGATGTCCCAGCTGATGGGGTACACACTGATCACCTGTCAAATCACAGAACTGACTCACAGAGACAGACAACCATTCCCACCCATGCTATAAAGAGTCTTCAGTGTACATAAACATCCAATTGTACTAGTATTGGATGTTTAAGGACAATATGATGACATACATGCTTACAGTGAAGTGTAAAAAGAAGGAAAGAAGGTAAGGCCGAATATTTATTTCGTGCCATACACTCACCCAGCATTGTCTTGACTCTAATTTTGCGTGTGTATTTTCCTCATGTTGCATCACTCATCAAACCCCATGCAGCATATCACATTGCTGAGAATCAGTCGGTTGAGTTGCACATCCCAGGACAAGACTTTGGTTCATCCTGAAGAGATGCTGATGTTTTAGCTCAAAGTACAAACCGACATGTTAGATCTTTACGGGATGGGAGTAAAAATAAACATCAACTATGATGTCTGTAGTTTTACCTTCTATATAATTTAAACCACATTAATATAAGATTACAACTCCAAATTTCCTGTCGCTCCAGCTTTGGACACACTCTCTAGATCAGGAAGTTAAACAGAGCGGGAGTCCAATACCTCAGGGCAAATCCATGGACATTCTTAAATAAAATCAGATGTTTATTTACGGTACTTAAATAATGTGTCCAGTGTGCCATCCATTCAATTATTATGAAGTAACAACGCTCTCAAGCTTGGTTTGGGGAGAGAGCATTCTGTCGATTGTGTTTCATCTGCATCGTATGTTTTTAAGTGGAGTGATCGAACCAGATGTGCACTCTTAATGTTTTCCTACGAAGGGAAGGAGGTTTGTAGTATTGTTGCAACTCAAACTTGAAGCTGACGTATGGTGAGTGGTTTCTCAATCTAACAAACCAACTGACATTCAGTGATACGCAAAGACTAAGGTCATTTGTGCGTGCCTTATTTGGAAGTACATGGTTTCATTGCCTGGATTATTTTCTTCACAAGTCCATTCTTTTATAGCCGCAGATTGATGTCATTTGTTGCTACCCAAACCCTGAAATTGCATTTATGCAAGGAAAAACATTTGGTCGACTTCAATATTCTATTTATTTAGTTTAACATTTAAAAATAGCATTTTTGATTAGAAGCAGAGACAACGGCTCATAGCTGCACTGCTGTAAAACAACATTTTGTACCTTAACAACCATAAATAAAAATCTATAACCTTAGCCAGGTAAAAACCTCACACAAAAAGAATAATCATACAAGTTTACAAACAATCCAACTCGTTATTAACACGGACTGTACATCCCAGTGAGCAACCTCGGTTCCGTGAAAATGAGCAGATATCCAAATAGCATCCACGAGACTTGATAATGACAATCAGAAAATTATAGGATCAACTTTAATGACATGGCAAAACCTCTGTGGCCTTTTTGTTTTTGGCAACATGATCAAGGAACACAATATGAGTAGTACTTATAAATAAATAAAAAAACGAAAAAAAATTGATTCGCTAGTCCATGAGAATTATGCACACTTGGATTCAACCCAGCATTCCAACACACGGCTCAGATTGTGTCATCACTTTGTTGGCTTCGCTCTCGGTAATTTTGGTCTCCCTGTTTGTTCGTGCTCCCATTTAGCTGGAAACTTTCTACTTTCTTAGACCATTTAGAGAATTACACAAGTATTCATCACCCACAAGATAGAGTTGGCCAGAATGAATGCCCAACTTAAAAAGCTTCACGGTTGTCAATCAATATGTGCCACTCAATAGCCATTTTACTTTGAGGGATTTTTTTAAAATTTCAATTTATGATTGGATGTGGTTTTCCTCATGATTACTTCCTGTTTAATGCAAACATGATGCACACTCTGGCTACAGGTGCAGGCACACCTGCAGTATCTGAGATCCAAAACAAAACATTCTGACGATTTTCATTTACACATCAACACCAATGCAAAATGAATGCAAAGTGCTATTTATTTTTTCCTTTCAATGTTTGTCACTTTCAAAGGCGCTTTTAAATCAGCCTGCTTGACTTCCTGCTACGCATGAGTCAAATTGGTCACCTATTCCTCATTTTAAATCAAGCCGATCCAAAAACACAGGCGAGAAATCGGGGAAAAAACTTCAAACGGCGACATTCAGATATCTTGAGTGGACTGTTAAAGGTTTTGCAGACACTTAAGCCCTACACCGCGGCAGGCAGGAATCAATGGACGAGAAGAGCAACAAGAACTGCAGCCAATCATATTTGGTAAGAACCAATGTGTACGCAGTTGAAATAAATTCACTTCAAAAGGTTGATACACTTGCATTAGAAAATACAGTAGAAAACTTGGAGCACACTTGATATTGCTGCATCAAAATGATTTCAAATAAATCCGCAACACTCATATCACGAGATGGAGTGACACTGTAATTGAGTATAATGTCATCCGTGGTTGGCAGTTCAGTTGTTTATTGCACAAACCAAACCTGTAATTTCTTTCCAGGTCTATCCAGTGACTATTAAAGACAGGACATTACACTTTTGACTCACTCACTTGTTCTTTCAATGTGTGCAAATGAGAGACCGCTTGAAGAGAAGAGAGAGAAACAAAATAAGAAACGTGACTAAGCAACTTTGGTTCAGGCTGACACTTTGCCTGATAAGACAGAGGATATCCCCCTCTGCCTGAGAAGCATTGGTGATGAATAAATATCAATGAGTAATTTGAATATTCTCAATGGACTGATTCATTTCCTTTTTCCTCGATCTCACTTCTAAGACAGCAATGACCTTAGGAAAGAGAGAACAAAAGTATATCCTTGTAGGTTGCAGCTATTGGCATATTTTACAAGGAAGCTTTGTTTTATAAACCTAAATTGTCCCCCCACCCCCACCAAACATGTCTAACCAATGATGACAGATGCCATGAGTTGGTGTATCATAAGAAAAGAGTGGTCACTAACTGTTCTGGGGATAAGAACTCGTCTCGCACTTAATTCTGATAGGGCATGATAGCTCTGTGTGTGTGTGTGTGTGTGTCTGATGCAGTTGGCTCAACTTCATGTGCTAATATTTTATGCACGTCCATTTATTAAAAAAAAAAAAGCTTTGAAAAGTGTTGTCTTGCAGCAGTTTGTTCCTCCTCTTTCCAAGACACCAGAAAATGAAAATATTAAGGCTTTCCCACTCTGTTTTTGTTTGTTACCAAAAGTAACGTGACAGATGTGTGTGAGGTCCCAGTTGGAAATGACATCGCTCCCTTGGAAAATGAACAATTCAAAATCCGTGTTGTGAACACATCTGCAAATATCGGTCGGATATGAGTGTTGTTGCAAGCCCAGCCACTCAAACAGTCAGGACCAAAGCAACAGACTGGAAACACAGCAAGGTTTGGACATGGAGGAGCATGGGAGAGGTCAAGTTGCTGGCCTTTCTATGACAAAGACCTCTTGCTCTTCCTGTGTGCAACACAGTCTCATGTGTGGAGCGGACCGGAGAAGAATTTTTGCTGCTGCTGCGGCGGCGGCTCCTCCACACGCACAATAATGTCTGTGAGAGCCTGCCGGAGCAAGGACAGCTTCCCCTTTTTTTTATACCACATACTGGTGGTTGCTGTTGGAGTTTGTCGTGTAGGTTAGGCGATTGTACTGGAAGTGGTCGGTCAGCACGTTATTCCAACTGTGCTGCTGCTCCTGCTGGAGTGAACCATGGGAGAAAGGCACGGACCCGTTGGCCTGATGCTTTTGGAAAGCCGGTTTGTCAAAGGACACCAGATCTTGCTTGCTGCTTGGCAGGAGTTTCTTCTCTTGGTTGGCATCATACTTGGCCTATTGGGGACAGAGTTGGAATGATTACACGTGTCCTTAATCTGTGTATCATTCGCTTTTTCCATTTACTACTGGCCATCAAAAGAGCAAAAAGGTGACCGATTTTTTTTTAATAATCTGTGTAACCTTACACAGAACCAACCAAAATGCAAAAACAGAACAGAAAAGAATGGACTAAAAGGCTGTAGTTTGAATATCTTATTGGTCATCTTTACATGGCTAGTGAGGTTGGTGCAATTGCGATTTTGGTCTATCAAATTCCATTGTTTTCAGCTCACTGAGAGCCGCAGGAGTACTAGGAGACTAGTAGTGGGGCAAATGACTTCAGCTTTCATCCGTTTTCAGCCATCGAGCAATGCTACACCAGGAACTCTTGGTTTGGGGGGGGGGGGGTGGTCCCCGAAAGTCAGCGCAATATGGTGCGTGAATTTTCGATGAGCTCCATTATGAAACGTGAACTGTTCGTGTTTTAATCAAATCTAAACACGTCATTTAGTACTGTGAATTATTCAACTTACAAAAATACAACCAAATATCTAGCGCTGACAGCCGCGTTTTTCAGTCCTGGACTTTCAGGGCTCAGACTGGTTGGCCCACTTTTGTTCACATTTTCATGGAGATACAATTTTATTCTCTTTCAACAACGTAAAATAGCCCTTCATATTTAATTTGATGAAAAATCCAACTTAAATTTGAATGCGCGTACAAGATCACGATCAGTTGTTAATTTGAACAAGTTTGTGAACATAAAGAGTTCAATTTAAGGGGGTTGGGGGGGGGGGGAGACCAGTGAGCAAGTATGCATGCACTAAACAAGGCACATTTGCCAAACGCTGTTAAACTAGCAAGATTAAGGGGGCTAACACTACACTTGCTGTTACTGCTTTTACTTTGAAATCTATTAACACTACTTCTGGTGCACTATTTAGCCAACTGACACTAAGACAGCAATTGTAATCATAGGAGGCTTTCTTATCATGCGTTGTTGCCATCAAAAGTAAGACGTGTGACTGTTATGCCTCTTTAACGTGTTATTTTTGTACAGACAGCGTTTAATGTAGCCAAGGAAGTGGCTTGAAATTAGTGAGGCAGGGAGAAAGAATGTGGCGTACAAAGTCATGGCTATCTGTCAGGTGACTCACCTTGTTATAGAGGAAAACCCCGACGATGGCTGTCATCATGCCCAGCACATTGGTGAGCGTGACTGGGTTGCGCAGCATGAACAGCGAGATGCTGATGACCATGATCCTCTTGGTCGCATTTGCCACGGCGTAGCTGAGCGGGCTGACCAGACTGAGCACGCTGAAAGCGATGACGTTCTGAGCGAAGTTGCAGAAACCGCTGATGAGCAGCAGAATGACGGTTCTTGTCCATCCTGACATGTCCCACTGCGAGTGACAGCACGTGACATTCGGACGGTGTTCTGGGTCAGACAATCAAGTCAAAAGCAGCAGAAAAAAGGAGTAACTACGCACCAGATCATCATTCACAAGAAAGATAGAAAGGTCAACCAGCACCCAGGTGGGCAGCATGAATATTACAGCATTGAAGCCCAAAATGTTGAGAAGCCGCAGGTGGTGGATGTGCGTGTCACGCAACACCTGTAAGAGAAAAATAATATTTAAAACATTCTCCCCCCCGCCCTTCCCCAGGGCATGAGCCTAGACAGCTTTTATTTGCACGTCAAGTCTTAGGCGACATTAATGAACCTCATTCCAAACTATGTCTGAGGCAGCAACTGTGAGAAAGGAAATACTTCAGATGTCTGTTTCTAATTCCTAAAAATCAAGCAGCCTGATGGCCTGATAAACACAGGTTTATCTTCAATGCAACAGTTACGTCACAAACTATACATGTGTCAACAATTTCAGTGCATACCTTTTTGGAGAAGATATTCTGCAGAGAGAAGCAAAGCGTGGCGGCCAGAGCGCTGATCAGGCCCGAAAGGTCGAAGGACAACTCCGTCGCCGTTGCCAGCAGCACTCCGCCAATAATGGGGATCAGAGATACGTACACCTTCCGTGCGGACCGCAAACAGATCGTACAAGAAGCAAAAAATAAAACTGAGTTGAACTATTTGATCAAGAAAACGAGTTGGAACGATAATATAAAGTGGCCAAGATTATTTTGACATGTCATTTTCCATTAGCCCCAAACAACACCACTCCACACAAACACAGCTTGGCTCGGCACCAGATTGCACAGCCTCCGTAGCTTTTCCATCACAACATGCACCGAGCAAAAAAGTGGGAGGATTTGGGACAGAATCAAGGAGTCAAACACACAGAAGCTTTCACATATAGACGAAAAATCCATTTCTCGGATTCAGCCGGCGAGACACGGCTGGCTGCCCGCCGTCTAGCCCAACAATAAATACAGACAGTACAAATATATTGTGCTTAAATTTTTTTTTACTATATTTACAATTTAATATGTACCATGGATGAAATGGACCAGCTCTACACCCTTGGCAGGGTCCTCGAGGGTCGATGGGAGTTTGCCCAACCAGTCTAGTGGACTTGGAGGTAAACCCCCTATTACGGACTGTTCGGTCCACCAATGCCAAAGTTTGGTTCGCATTGCCGGCAGTAATTCGGATTCGTTCCCAATGAGGGTTGGACTCCACCCTTTGTCGTCGATTTTGTTCATAAATTTGATGGACAGAATTTCTAGGCGCAGTCGAGTGTAACAAATGTGACACGTCAAAACAACCTAATTTGAGGTAAGAAACTTCACGAATGTAAATTATATGCTGAGAAGCAAGTTTGTTCCCAACCTGGTTGCATTTCACGAGGTCATTAATCAATTGTGTCTTTGTAGATGAGAGAAATGTTCAATGTAGCCACGAACTACATAGCTAAGTGGACTCGTCATTATAGCTTGCACATGCCAATAAGTAACTACAATTAACTGGTTGGCAGCCAAGGTTCAAAGAGAGTGCTGTCATGATGTCTTAAGGTCATTCATTATTTGATTGCATTTATGGCCGCAAAGTGTTTTCCTATCCCAAACATATGTACAAATTGGGCTTAAATCCACTCCATAGCAAGGGGACATCATCCCAATTGCACTTAGGAATTAACTTTTTTTTTGTGGAAAAAAAGGCCCTCCTTTAGGGTGGAAGTGAAGTCACATTCTTTCTTTGCAATAATGTACTCGCGTCACTAATCCAAATAAGTTATTCTGATTAATACTGCGTTTGTGGGATAAGACTTATGCTGAAGAATCTACCCGTTTTCACTCATCTCCCGGGGCTGGCATTTTGTCCCGCACTGCCACCTGCTGTCAACTGAAATTGACGTCAAAGTGCCCAAGGGCTTGCATTGTGAAGGTCACATGACCAAACGCAAGATACAGCTGAGCTGTAACGAAAGTAAGCTGACCCCGTGGGTACTTTGATATTAACTTCAGTCGACAGCAGGTGGCAGTATAGGACAAAATGGCAGCCCCCTGAGATGGATATAAAAAAAAAACGAGTGGACTATTCTGCTTAAGCTTAATTCTTCTTCCACAAATGCAATATTAATGATACTGCGTTTAGACTTGTGAGGGCACATTGATCATATTACTGCAAGAACGTTTTTAGCACGACTTCTGCTTTACATGACAATACTAAGGACTATCGTGTAACAAGCAACATGATTAAGGGCTGTATAGTAGTGATAAAGTACTTGTAACAGCTAGCTAGTCATTTCATTTCCAACTATTGCCTGGAAGTTTCTCGCCCCAGTCCAATAGGACTTGTGGACTAACATGTCATATTCAGCTCCATTCCCAGTCTGTGTAAACACTAGTCTCCAAAGTAAACATGACACACGGATGTAAGATGCAACAATCAAGTACATTCATCCACCCTTGTTCCAATAGAAAGAATTCAGTCTGTATTTGGATAGACAGTGTGAGGCAAAAGGATGCCGACAAGCAGTTATTTCATGTGGTCAATCACATATTGGTTTTGAATTGGGTTGCATCATGCAATCCAAGAAACTGCATCAATATTCAAAAAGCCACTTTAAAGGTTTTGTCTGGTAAAAACATCTGACATTTCCCCGAGGACATGTTAATCACGTCAATGACTAATTTTGTTTCTATAACCACATCACATTAGAGGGCAATTTGTCAGATCGTGCTTCCTAAGCTTGCAGCACAGACAACTATCAAGACAAAAGTAATTTGCCATATTAGCATTAACCCCAGTAGTTTCTTTTGTAACGATCAAAAGGGGAACTAAAAAAAAAAAAAAAACTCCACACCTGACTTTCAACGCCCAACCCTGACAAGCTAATGTGGCATGGCTGTGATGTGAAATGAGCTGCGGTGCAGTTGCACACCATGCAATGTCACCGCTGCAGAAACAGCACAGGGTTAGATTAGAGCAGGTTGGTTGCACTCCGGCGACTCACCTTGGTGGTTTGCTTCTCCCTCATGATGAGTCTTGACAAGAGCACAACCCAAATTGGCATTGTGGCTTTGACTGCAATGGAAAAAAATAGGAAAAGGTGACCAGGAAGTTGTGAAAATGACACACAGAAACTCCTTCACAATATAAACAGCAATTCAAATTTTAAAATATAACTGCTTCGCCACACTGAAGGGATCATAGGTGAGTAAAACAAATTTAAATTGCAGAGGCGTGGTGGCCAATGGAAAGTTCGGGACAGTCCCATTTCAGCGGCTGTCGACGATAAGATTTTAGTGCATGGTGGCTGCCGTTCGCCCCAACACCCCCACGCCCCCACTATGGTTATGTCCCTCCGCCGCCTCCACAATTATGTTTCGATGCGTGACGGCCACCATGTGTCCACCAGAGGAAGAACATCTTGTAGCACGCAGGCTAGCATCATCAAAAGTACCCAAGACTGTCTACAACAAGCAGACCGACTCAAACAAGGCCCACACCGAAGTTTAACATTGTCCCATGTTAGTCGAAGGAGCTAACATCAGCTGATGCTATTCAAGTAGAGTAGTCATTAGACAGACGCAAGCACTTCCCGAAATGTGTACTTACTAGTGTGCGCATATGAAACGGGAACCTTCCATATGCTGAAGTGGGCCGAAACCGATGCGAAGTATTTTCCGAAAGCTAAAGGCAGAATGGTCCACCAGTAGTACCTCTTGGGGAGTTCTGTTTTGGGGACTCCCCATGCCCGCAACAACGGCGGGAGGAAGGTGACAATAGAAAAAATGTGAAACAGAGACACCGTGACCGGGTACGGGAATCCATTGAGGATTATCTTGTTGATGATGTTGCCGCCCGAGCTGACCGTGTACCAGCACAGGCAAAGAACAAATATCCGGAACCCTTCCCTGACCTGAGCCCGCTCCATCGCAGCCATCTTTAACAGCGGAGTCAAGTGACGCGTCAGCGGCGGCGTGATTGCTGCGCCACGGAAGCTGAGGAGGCGGACATGGAGACTTGCAAGCCATCCAGGAGCATGATGGGAAAATCACGTAAAACGCGTCGTAGCTGGGTGTCGTCACACCAAAACACGCCATGCACGCATTTATGGTGCGTTCAAGGAAATGGGAAGTCGGAAATATCACACTCGCAATGCCCCAGATCCGACCTCAATACGTGGGAAGCGTATGTAAACAACAAAAATGGCTGATTCATATAAACTGTTTGTTGTTTTGGTTTATCACAAGACATATTACACTCAGGCAAACCTTCCTATCCTTTTTTTTATAAATGAAGGAATAGCACATCTTAGAAGCCTTTCATTCATTTCACAACTTCATGCAAGGATAACAGCATATCTTACGTAGCACAACGTGATTTGCACTGTCGGCACGAAGTAATTTGAATAACCACATTAATATCGTGATAAAGAAATAAAGGTAAATTTACGTTATAATCTTTAGTTGTTTCGCCATTCACGGTCTGTCTTCAATTAATCGCCATTGTCCAGTGACGTCACATGGAAGTCTGTCGGGTCCTTTTTTTCCGATTTCGCCCCCAGTGTAAAGGGGCGTTCTCGTGCATTTTTCCGAATCGGAAGTCGGAAAAGTCCTATTTCCTACCTTCCCCGAATGCAGCAGCACATGCATGCTGGTAATCGTTTTTCCTAGAGGTTTTAGGACTACAGTATTCACTAAATGTGAATCAAGATCGTTCTCACTGATAACAAGCTCTACAGGAGCCTGATAACTTCTTAGGCTTTTGCAAAGCTTGCTGAGGAGTTGACCTTTTGAATCAGGTGTGTTGCAGGAGAGAAACATTTAAAACTTGCAGGAAAGCTGCCATTGAAAACCAAAGTTTGAGATCCCTGGTCTAAAGCCTTGATGTTCATCAAATCATGATAAACAATCAAATAAGAGATTGTCGACAGAAATATAATGTAGAAATACAGAAATATAATGCATCACAATCAAGTCCTGGCATCCAGTACAAGGACGGCATTTCAAAATTAAGTTTCAGGAAAATGGAAGACAGAGGCATACAACTAAGAACTGGTTGTACAAATTCTGATGTAATTTTGTTGGGACAAGAGAGAGAAAATGCTGAGGAAAACTATTGTATCGGTTTTCAATTTTCCAACTTTAAAAATAACTAAACAGAAAGAAGATGGTCCATTCATTTTATGCAATGATGGTACAAGAATAACATCTCACACCATTGAATCCCATAAATGTCAAACCTCTGGATAGATGGGATGAAATAAATACAGCAGTCTAAACATTTCTGTAAAGGATTGCAGCTGAGTGGGGGTTAAGAAGGAAAGGAACAATTAAAGATAAAATAAACAACCCCCGCCCCAAAAACAGAATATCAAGGGATTTTGAGCACCAGTCTTGAAAAATCAGTCGCCTGGTCGTAGTCCAGCAAGAGCCACCGTTGCTCATGATCCAAACAATCTGTGTATATAAAATGCCATTTTTAGACAAAGAGCAAAACAAGTTCAGATTCCATTTTCATGACTTCTCTCTATAACCGTATTAAGCCACAGAGTATGGTATGATTGAAAACAAGAAGACTCTGTCTTAAAAATGCACTTCCAACATTTAATATACTGGTACTGTTGAATAAAAAAAAAAAAAAATCGAGACTGAAGATGACGGCACTTTGTGTTATACGTGCATAGGTGTAGGCTATTGCATTGAGTGTTTCTTTTGCAAATGAACTTGTCAATAGGATGCAAGTCACGTGGTGTACAGGTGGTCTATCAGCACGGGGAGTCAAATCATTTGTTCACTTTGCAGAATGATTTGACTTAACTGTGAGAGGATGATTGGGCACATCAAAACAAAACATTACAAAAAATATATTTCTCAGAAATTCCATTTGGTTAAAAGAGTGCACTAGTGTAGAAATGAAACTACGGTGGGTATTATGCATTGCTAGTCTTACTCACAGAATCATGCAGAACATAATGAAGATGTTCCACAGTGCAATGAAGATGCGAAAGTATCGCAGGCTGAGGAGGAACTCGCGAATGTTGTCACCTGCATAAGATATATTGAGACAAAAACAATAAAACACACCCGCGCTTTAAATTTCTGATTCTTTTACACACACCTGTCGTTGGACCTCTGGACTCATCTCCAAATCCATGGGATTCTTTCCTTTTGCTACAAAAGAGTTCACCTCACACTGATCAACGTGCACATTAATTTACAGCAATGGCGTCTGCCTTACAATAAAATATGACTACTTTTGGTATTGTACTCACAGCTTGAAATTCAGGACAGCCCCTGCGTTGATCAACAAGGTCCTGGAAACGGAGAAGACGAGCTGTTATTTCCAAGCGTTACATTCGCACCAGATAGCTTGTGAAGTGGCATGAGCACAGAGCTAGTTAGCAACACTTCAGACAGTTTGATCCCCACGTACATTAAAAGCAACTATTAGGAACATATATGGCATCTAAATGTTAAACGTGTACGTTTGATTTATTTCACTACATTACCCAAATAGCAGCAGATCTCCGATCATGGTGTCAACATTTAAAGCTAACACTTAACTTCCGTATTCGCACCATGAAATGTGATAATACCAAAGAGGGTTTATTTTGCCCTCAGTTTTGTTTCCCGGGCATAGACCTGCTCGGCAATATTAACCGGGATGAATTCTTTTTCATCATAATACATATAAAGGATACCAATAAAAGGAAAGCATTTGTGTATTTGCAATTAGTTTTTTTAAAGAGGTGAAAAAACTCCAGATGACTGAACAGTAATTTTAAGAGTGTATTTATTTTGTAATATGATAGAAGCAGGGCGGCAGCCCTGTCTAATATGAAAAGCAAATATTGACCTAAAAGGTGACAATTTTAAGTCAACGCGCATATTCATTTTGACTCACATCAAATGTAAAATCGAGTATAAAATGGTGAGTGTTTCTAAATTTTATTCGGATCCAGTAAGTTAAGATTCATCTCATTTTTTAATTAACAGTGCTGTTTTCCACTAATCATAATAAATGGTCGTCATCATTTTTTGTGGTTCGTTCAAAATTGTCAGAATGTCGCCAACATAAATGAAAGTAAAATGTCACTTTTACTTTCTTTTGTATTTACACATTTCAAAATCTGTATTTTTTCCTTTTCGTCAAGTTGAATCAGTACTTCTGTACTTCTATACTTTTAACAAAGTATCTGCACTCCTACTTTAGTAATGATTGTCACTACTTTTGCCACCACTTCTGATGACCTTTAAGTCTTATTTCATTGACATACAGTATTTTGTGCCCGTGACATTTCCTTTTCCATTTGGTGTTGTACCGCCATCTTGTGTTAACAAATGGCCACGGTTATTTTGCGAGTAATTCCGTTTGTTGACATTGATAACATGTATCGTCTATGTTTTGTCACGCGGGGGCGTATGAACATCTGATGATATCAGTACATGTGTAGATCTGCTTTGGGATTAGAGACACGCTATATATTTAATGTTTTTTAAAATCGTCTCACTGGCGGTTCGATGTGAATGTGTTTCTCCACCAGCCACCCCTCCCCCTCCTCCAATATAATATAGGGTGCTGAAGACGTCAGGAGCCGTTTTTGAAGCAGCTGTGTGCAAACCTGTCGCCTAAAAAAATCGGAGCAGCTGGCTCCGCGCACACGCTATGATGGGGATGAAGATGGTGATGCTGTTGTTGTTGTTGATGATGATGATGATGATGACAACCCGGGGATGAGTGGTATTAATAGGAAGGCTTGAGTGTCTCAGCCTTTCACAGTCGAGGCCTGCGGGGGCTTGGTGGAGAGTCCGTGGACCGGGTTGTGGGGAGGGGGGGTCTTCCGATACTGACTGCGCAGTTGGACATTAATAAGAGCGAGGAATCACCTCCATAACAACATGGATGTGCTGGCTGCCCTCAATTTGGGAGATTTAGCTCAAGCTTTCTCCAAAATGGGAATGTTTCCTGTGTTCGATGTGGCTTATTACATCGTGTCCATCCTCTACCTCAAGTATGAGCCAGGTGAGTCAGAAGAACACTTTTTTAAATTTATGAAGGGATGGCTTGTTTTATTCACTATTTCATTCATCACAAATAGAACTCACATATGGATTAGCTGTGATTTTCTCAATAAGAGAATTGTATGACTACAATTAACACAAGTGTTTCTTTTTTTATTTTTTACTGAAACGTTGGTTTGGCTATCCTATCAGAAATTAAAAATGCAGATGAATGAGTGTTTGTTTTAAAAGTTAATCTGTCACAACCACACTGTTCCAATATCCTTACAAGGACTTTTTGGTGATTTTATATGGTGAGTGAGTGCCTCTTTTCCATAAAGAGCTTGACCTGTTACATAAAGTGTGCAGCTGTAAAAACTCAGCTTGCTTCTGTCTGAAGGAAAGTCGGACCCCATTCACATACACAGAGGAAATCACTGAATTGAATTAAAGTACTTAGGCTACTGACATTGTCCAAGTTTTAAGTCCTTTGAGCAGCAGAGACTTAGGTGGATGAAATATGAGAGAAGGCCTCTGCATGCCAGAAACTTGGGTAAAAAATAGAAGACCCTGAAATAGTTGTCAGTGGGCCCCAGGGCGCTTGTAGGCGTCAGGATTAACTGTGTGCTATGTGGACTGACTGTTAAACATAGAACAATTTACTACTCTTTGTACTGAAGGAAAAGTGGCCTCTTAGTTTCTCATTGCTTTTAACTTCAGTGGATCACTGGATGGATCTTTTATTTTTTTGTATTTTAATATGAACACTTTGGAGTTTGTTGATTGTTACCATCACTTATTGCATGTTCAAACAGTTAATAGTCATCCTACCAGTCTGCGTGTGTTCTGCCCTGATTTATCACACTATTAAACTGCCATGATAGAAGTGAGGCTATGATCCATTCATCCAATTTCCCTGGCTGAGCTGGAGCCGATCCCAGATGACTCTGGGCCAGCCAATCAGGGCACACATAGTAGAGCCTTATACCTAATATCTTTTTTTTAATATTTCAATTTGGGAGCAAGCTGGAGTACCAGAAGAAAAAAATCATTACAGGGAGATCTTGCGAACTCCACACAGGAAAGCCAGATTCAAAACCATAGAACCACTTGGCCGTAAAGTTGTCTCCAAATAAACCAGTACATTTGAAATAGGTTTAAAATGTATCATAATGAAATTCAACTTATACTCTCATACATTTTCGTGTTGTGCATCATACATAAAAGCAGTTCACACATATGCAGACATACAGTGATATCAGAGTTAAGGGTTCCATAAACAGTGCTGCTCATGTCTGTTTACTTTGGAGAAAGTTTGACAGTCAAATTGCTCATGCTGCGTTTATTTGCATGCTTTTTATTTATTTTTTTAACATGAGCGCAGCTTCTTTGTAGTGCACACGGTAAGACATCAAGGAGGTCAACATTGTCGTGGGAGTAGTACCAACAAGTGTTGGTGTGAAGGGTTTAAGACAGGGCCGACACATGCAAGGCGGAGGAAGAAGAAGCGTAGAAAAATCTATTCTTAGTATGGCATTTCTCAGCATCAGATTGCTTTCAAAGTCAGCACCACGACGCCCTTGTACACCTGTTGTTGGACATTTATGAGAAGCACTCTGCTCACCGCTTAATTGCCTTTGTGTATGTGTGTGTGTGTGTGTGTGTGTGTGCGTGTGTGTGTGTGTGTGTGTGTGTGTGTGTGGGCATGTGTGAGTGTAATCTACCCCCCCTCCCCAAGTAATATTACAACCACACAATCTATTAAATTATTCTGTTTTTGCAAGACACTCTCTATGTACAGTAGAAGCAATCAATTGATGCATTTCCGTGTCAATATACTTGTCAGCAATTCTTCCGAACATCATTTACTAGCAACATTTGAATCACATTGTCTTTTCTTCCCAATGAGCATTTGAAACATTTATTGCACATTTGATCTGTTAAACAGTCAACCCACAAATGAGTTATGATAAAAGCCTCCTATCAGGGGTGTACACTTGATGCTGGTATGGGCGTGGACACAGATACAGCACATAGACACACGCGCCTTGCACCGATAACTTTTGAAGGTCACTGCATAATATTTAAAGCCATGAGAACTAACAGAAACACCAGGCACCAAAAATGAGCAAAAAGAAGACTTTTCCCCACTCATTTTATTGTTCTTCTTTTTTTAATTCTTTATTTTCCAATAATTTAATTAAATGAATTACATGGGTATAGAGCAGGTAATCTGAGGTCCAATTACCGGTAATCTCAATTTAAAAAAAAGAAAAATACTGCACCACAAGCCCTCACAAATGCAAGCAATGAAATAAGCAAGTTCAACCGCAGCATGTTTACATTGAAATACAATCGCTCCAATGGAGTCTTCTGAAAATAGAAGATCATTTAACTTCTTTTAAGAAACAGACCTTGTGTCCGAATTCAATTTTTTTTCTTTGCCAAACACAATACCGCCTAGGTTTAAAAATGTGTGTTGCTGAGTTTTTCATTCATTAATTTTTACATCATTTAAATGACAGGATCAAACAGAATATACATTGGAATTGTTTATGCCAAATAAATTCACCAGCCTCAATGCCACTTACCGGTACATAGCTTCAATACAAACAATGCTGAGGTGGTTGTAATTTGCACTCCACTGCATCATACTGAGAAGTGTTTTGAATATTTTGATAACTTTCTTCATTCATTTGTTGTATTTTTTACAAATACCTCACTCAGTGTCACTCAGAACTGAGCAATGACAAGGCAACCATTATCATACAGTTTTTATATTGAAAAGACAACCGCTCCACGTTGGTCGTTGAGTTCGGTTGGTTAGCATTTTTAGCAACTGAAGTTTAAATTTGGGCACCAGCTTATTACAAAGACAATGCATCCAGAATTTTTTTCAAAAGGATATCAATCTCTTTTATTTCTCAAGATAAGATGATATTATTCCTTATATGCTCTATTCATCTCTCTGTGTGTTGTGCAGGCTCAGTGGAGGTTTCTCGCAAGAGTCCTGTGGCCTCGTGGCTCTGTGCCATGCTCTACTGCTTTGGGAGCTACATTCTGGCCGACATCATGCTGGGAGGGAGCCCTGTTGACTATTTCCAATACAACAGCCATATCCTGCTGGCCTCTGCTATCTGGTGAGGAAAACTCACTTTTTATCTTTTAATAACTTACTTCTGAACAACAGTCACATCAGATTTCCATGTGGAAACTGCCATCGTTTTTCACTAAAAAGCATCCAGCCATCCATTTTCTTGACTGTGCAGCTTTTCGCGTTCAAGGTTGCAGGAGCTGGACCCTATCCTAGCCAATAATCAAAGGGAACGTGCAGTAACAGACAACCTGTCACACTCAGATTCCACACCATTACTGATTGGGAACTGAATCCACACTTCCAGCGCTGTAGTCAGGCCAGTGGCCTACCACACCATCAGTGACTTGACTGGCAACATGTTTTACCAACAACATTCAAGCTTGGCAAAAGTTCACTAGAGCAAAACAACAACAACCCCCCCCCCCCCCCGCCCAAAAAAACGACAAAAATGTCATTGCCCTACCATTTTTGACACAAAAAATATTTTTCAGGCGCACACACACACACACACACACACACACACACACAGATCGGGGGTTGCTCCAGCACAGCACTTGACCAGGAAAAGTCAGATGCTCAGGGCATAGTGAGCAGGCACGGTGTCCTGCACAACTCTCGCCTCTTCTCACACCCTGAATGAAGCAAACGCCACAAGAGCCTTTTGTAGACGATCCTGGTTCATCTGGTTCAAGGGTTTGAGTTTGACATGTACTCTTTGTGACACCAGTCTTGGAATGTTGTAAAACACCTTGTTTAGTAGTGCAACTCACGTAAATCCTTTTTAAAAATGTCTTTTTCATATACAAACACAGGTACCTCATCTTCTATTGCCCACTGAACCTCTTCTACAAATGTGTGGCTTTCCTACCTGTCAAGTTGGTGTTGGTCGCGCTGAAGGAAGTCGTCCGCACGCGCAAGATTGCCGCCGGCGTCCACCATGCCCACCACGCCTATCACCATGGCTACTTCATCATGGTCATCGTCGGTTACGTCAAAGGTAACAAATTGGCAGGCCACACTATAACACAAATGAGCATTGATCTTGGAATATTGCAATGTCAAATATGCAATCACATGTCCGTCCTTAATTGTAGCCACTGTGTATCCTCACAGGGTCTGGAGTGGCTCTTATTTCCAACTTTGAGCAGCTGCTGCGTGGCGTGTGGAGGCCCGAGACTAACGAGATCCTCAACATGTCATTGTAAGTTTCTTCTTTCGCGCCTCCCCCTGTGTGTTGAAACACACACCTTCCTCACATTGGTGGATCCCGTTGGAATAAGAACTACGTTGCCAGTGTCACGTTGTACCCGAAGCGACAGAATAATCGCTTCGTGTACAACCAAATAACTGAAAGTGGATCCCCGAAATAGCAGACACAGAAAGAGGTTTGTCAGAGAACAAAAGGAGTCTTTAATACAAACACAAAATTACCAGACTGGGAGAATAACAAAAAGCGCTGGTCAAAATAAGGACCAGGGATAAAATAAAGAGAACAACAGAAAACGCTTGCGGAAAAAATAGCAAGGAGGGTCTGATTAGACAATGCTATAAATTTCACTCTAAAGAGGAATAACGACGCGCAATAACAGCCACAAGGCTAAGAGGCAATGAATAATTCGAATAGGAATTGGGCGAGAGAATTTTGGCACGGCGTGGAATACTCCGGCAGTGAGTAGACTGCCAGAGCGTCCAAATAAAGTCTGAGTAATCAATCACAAATGGGTGACAGGTGTGCAAGCGGCGGGCAGGAAGCCCGCCCCCTGCTGGCAATCACGGGACGTGACAGCCAGTTGCTATATTTAGCGCTGTCACTTAGTGTAGCTGTTTAGAATGTTACTAACTGACCATTTATACTGTTAGTACTGTCAAGAAAAAATCTTACTGGAAATCATTGATACAATCTAATTTAATCCTAAATAATTTGTGATTGGCAACACTATTGCATGTTGCTTGTGATGTTGTTCGTTTGAATCTGCAGCTGCAGCCTTTCCTGTATGGACTTTGCATGTGTGGGGTTGCATCAGTTTCTCAGGATAGTGTGACTTTCTCTCCAATTTAAAAAATGTGCATGTTAATTTGATTAAAGACTGTAAATTGTCCATGGGTGTGATTCGGAATGTCAATATATGCCCCCATATTGTTGTGTTAAAGTAAATTGTGTTATTATGATAATCACAGTCACTGATGGTGTAATGGTCCACTCGCCTGAGTTGTGCGTGGGTACAGCGTGGGATCGTTTCCCACTCAGTGATTTATGGGCCCTGTGACTGACTGGCGACCAGTTCAGGGGTTATTACACCTTTCGCCCAGAGTCAGCTGGGATAGGCTCCAGCAATTCAGGATGTTGAAAATGGATGGATGGATGGTGGTCACCAGATTCTGACAAAATACGCCCCCTGGTGGTTGTGAGAGGTAACACGTCACTGGATGCTCGGTACAGTCACATACAGGTGCAGTTGCAAGAATCAAATGTTTCTGATAATTTTAGTACAAAGGTGCTTTAAATGATAAATTTGCAGGCATCACAACACAGTATCATTACTTTGGTGTCCACAATGTCCCTCTCATGTTACATCTGTTTATGCAAAAGGCTAATTAGTCACAACTGTATTCGTTGTATTGCTAATGTAGGGTAGCTTAAATGCGCAACAAGATGTGTTCCAAAATAATGTAAAATAAGGTTCATTTAGCATATATCTAGTGAGGTGAACAGCTCATCAAATTAAATGAGTTCACCTCCAATTTTACAGCCACAAGTAGGTATCGAATGACATGCAGGTAAAGGCATGTGTGTGCATCATCATAGTTTTTTTTTCCTTTTGCCTCTGCAGCCCTACCAAAGCCAGCCTGTATGGAGCCATCCTCTTCACCATGCAGGAGGCTCACTGGCTTCCAGTGTCTAGGAGCATGCTCATCATTTTCTTCACCCTCTTCATGGCCACAAGCAAGGTCTGTACTGCGCTGCACTTTCAACACACCGTGACACATTAAAATGAATCATTCCGATTATTAACTAACAAAACAAATATTGGTACCATATGGGATCTTTGGCGTTTTGTGCACGACGACAATGGCATGTTTGGTCTTAGGAAGAAATGAACTGAAATCTTTTTTGTCTGTCCCTCAGGTGTGGATGACTGCCCGTCACTCTCATAGCTCTCCCTTCGCCCTCATCGAATCCTGGATTTGCCATGTGCTCTTCCGCTCACCTCTGGGCAGCTCCGAAGAAGCCCATCATCACCCTCCAGCTGCCTCAGTGCCTTCATCACTCAAAAGCAAAGAGGAACTGAGTGAAGGCGCTCGAAAGAGGAAAGCCAAGAAAGCCGAGTAGACTGTGAAACTGCGTCTGACTCGCCGACATGGCCCTCACTCCACGTTGCCTCTTTCCTAAGAAGAAAAGGCACATTCACTATTTAGGACACTTTCTGTTTGAGCCAAGTGCCGTTCTGCGTTTTATATTTTCATTTACATCTCAAAAGGACTGTAAATACAATCATCCACTTCTCAACCTTAAGCGGCCATTTTATATGTGTTTTTAACGTTACCATGCACATCTGGTGTGGTCGTCCACATTCAGCCCGAGCCTGCTTCTTGTTGCAGAGTCAGTAGTTCTCTTTTAGTCCATTTCTCTTGATTCAGAGCTGAAAGAAAAGTCCATTTCAATCAGTCAAATGTGAAGAAAGTATAATGTGAAAAAGAAAGAACTTTTTACCTTGACGCTTATGACGAATCAAAGAATTTGAAGAAAATGTTGGTCTTGTCTTTTTTTGCATGTGTTGTGGGTGACGGTTAAAAGTTTTGGAAGTAATATAAACGACTTGTGTTGATTGACAATTAACAATTGTCAGTGTGTCTTTCGTAATATTTGAACAATGACAGAGTTTATGATTGATACACCACCGCAATGGATTTGAAACAAAACAATCGATATGACTGAAGTGAAACGTAGTTTCATTTATGATCTTTCACCAAAATATGTTTTGCCGAAACAAACCAGACCTCACACTCGCTCGGATACAAATATATATTTGAGCAAAAAGGAAAACACACAGATGATCAGAAAAATGTGTCCGTCTGACTTCGAGCGTCATGTCGGCTATCATATAGTAGGCTATTATTATATGAGAAGTGCTTTATGAAAGTTTGTACGTCATACTCCAGTTGATTGAGAGGTCCCACCTATAAGGGGGAGTTACAGGAAGTGACTGCGAGCGAGCACACTGCATGTTTGACAACTCTGACACGTTGTTATTAAAAGTCACATAAAACGTAAACCTTGTCTGCTGAGTGACCATCATTACATCGGCTAGGCTAGCTTAGGTGTTGTCGTAGTTCAAAGCTTATTTAATATGTGGCGTGGGTTACGTCGGCGCCGTGAGTACACCATACCTGTCAACTTTTCGGAGCGCCAACCTGTATAAACTACCAAAAAAATCCTTATAACATACCAAAGCATTTTATAGGTCAAAATAACGGCAGAAAACTCCCCACAAAATTTTCAATGATATTTATTGTAGATCTCCATAATACAATGTCTGGTTAATGTCTAATCATCATTCTATTTAGTGGCATTACTGTGTTCAGACTTGTATTCCTGCGTTACTTTTTTCATAAACTCCAAATCATTTGGAGTTGGTGAAAAAAACCCGGAAATTTTCAGAATCCGTATGATTTGTCCGATACAGCCGTATAGGTAAGATTCACCACAAAATCCGTATGAACTATGGCTAAACCGTATGAGTTTACAGGTATGGTACACGCGTGCACAGCAGAGAGCAGCGGACTATGGACTGCTGAGACGCGCTTCACTCGAGTGACGTTGCTAAAGTACGTGTATATTATGGAGCAGCTTCCGGACAAACGCAAATTGCCCGCCGTGTAGGGCCATTTTGATCTCCTTTTGGAGAATAAGGTATTTATTCGAATCTCCTTGTCTCACCAAGTGTCTCAGATTTTTGACATGTCTTATTCCATTGTGTGTGTGTTCTCCACAGCAGGGGAAATAGCATGCAAGAAACGCAACAGACTGAAATTTAAAACACCAGAGCATCTTATTCTTCTAAATAAAAATTTGTGAAGACAAAGCCCACAAACATCCTCATTCACATGATTTTCACATTATTGAAACACATTGTTTGAAATAGATATATACGTAGAAAAAAACTCCATGATGTTCCTTACTGCTGTAAAACAAGAAGAAGTATCAAATATTGTAAAAACTTTTAAAAATAAAAAGTCAACCGAATGCTTTAATAATGATATGACAATAATAAAGCAGATTATAGAATATGTAGTGCGACCTTTCACGCACATATGCAACCTGTCATTCAAAGCTGGTATCTCCATCAAAAATGAAAATTGCTAAAGTTATTCCAATCTATAAAAGTGGAGAAAGACATCTGTTTACAAATTATAAACCAATAACACTACTACCACAATTCTCAAAAATATTAGAAAAACAATTTTCTCGCAGACTTGATAGCTTTATACAAAAGCATGCGCTGTTAGTGAGAATCGATATAGCTTCAGGGAAAAACGGACCACCTCAATGGCAGTTATGGAGTTCGTGGAAGCAATAGCCATTAATATAGACAACACAGAATTCACTGTTGGGGTTTTCCTAGATCTAAAAAAAGCTTTTGACATAATAGATCACAGTATAATATTGAAAAAACTAGAAAGATATGGCATTAGAGGTGTAGCTTATGAATGGATAAAAAGTTATTTAGAAAACAGATATCAGTACATGCAGCTCAACAATAAAAAAATGAATCAACTGAAAATCACTCGTGGAGTTCCTCAGGGGTCAGTGCTTGGTCCAAACTATTCATCTTATATATAAATGATATCTGCAAGTCAAGTCAAGTCAAGTCAACAGTATTTATAAAGCACTTTCAAACAGCCATCGCTGCATACAAAGTGCTGTACATGGAGCAATTTAGCATGCACAATAAACAGTAAGACAAGGTCTCAAAACAATTTAAATGTGTCCTATTTGCTGATGATACAACTTTTTACTGTTCTGGAATAAATCTGAAACAGCTCCTGACAACCATAGAAAACGAATTAAACAAATTAAAAAAGTGGCTCGACAGAAATAAATTGCCACTTAACCTGAAAAAATCGAAGTTACCGGTAATTGTTTTTGGCACAAGACCAATCAAACACCAAGCTAAAATTATGGAAAACTCAATTGAGATAAAAAGAGCATATGAAACCAAGTTTCTCGGATTAGTAATAGACTCAAAACTATGTTGGAAGCCACATATCGATAATGTAAAAAGAAAAATAGCCAAAACCGTAGGGATCCTCTACAAAACCAAGGAAGTGCTAAATAAGAGATTTTTGTACACATTATACTCTTCATTGTTATTACCATATATGACCTACTGTGTGGAAATATGGGGAAATGCCTGCAAAACAAACACACTCCCTATTCTAAAACTACAAAAAAAAGCAATTCGAATTATTAATAGATCAAAATATACGGAACCCACAAATCCACTATTTATCAAGTTAAATACGATGAAATTTTATAACCTGGTTGACTTTAAAATTGCCCAATTAATGTACAAAGCACACAATAACCTGCTCTGCCAAAACATTCTGAAGTTTATGGAAATTCGAGAAAGCAGCTATGATTTAAGAGGTACCAACTTATTCAAAAAAGTGTATCTATCAAAGGTGTTCATCTGTGGAATAATTTCGAAACGGACCTGAAAATGAGTAAATCGCTTGCTGAGTTCAAAAACAAATTTTTAAAAAATAGTACAAACAACCTACATCAATCAGAGTTAAAATGATAAATTCTAAACATTAAATATAATAATAATAATAATAATATAAATATAAATATAATAATAAATCAGAACTAAGTTGATAAATAGAGAAAGGTATGGAAATATCCATTATGAATACAAGAGAAAATAGACACAAGAGTGCCAGGGTGTGTATGTATAAAATCCTGATACAAACCCAAAGTTTGTACGTAAAAATATCACGGTTAAGGGTAAAGCATGAGCCTTAATGGAGACTTCTTTCTTCTTACTTTCTTTCTTTTCTGATTGATATAAAAATAATTTATTGGATATAAACACATAACACGGGGTAGGACTAGATAAGTTCTTTACTTCTTCCTACTCCTTTGAACATAATAACTGTGTTGAATGATGACTGATTTCTCTTTCCTTTTTACTATTTTACTTACCTTATTTTCATCATTCCTGCAGAGGGGGCTGAGCACTGCAGTTGGGGATGACGGTCTGGGGAAGTGGTGGTTGTGTTGGTTTTTTTTGTTGTTGTTGTTGATTTTTTATTTTTTTTATTATGGAGGATATAGAGGTATAAAAGCCAAAGCAGGGGGAGGAGATAGTGAGTCTCACGATGAAACACGTTTGCAGAAAGGTTGAAGAAGGCAGACGAGAGCGACACACACACTGCAGCATGTTTTGTTTTCTGGTGCTGACCTGTGTGTTGTGCAAAGGACAAGCTGCAGGACAGAGAGGTGAGAAAACACTTTTAGATTGACAAGCGCTGGTTGTTTTGGCTTTGGGCACCATTAGAAACATGAATAAAAAAATACCCCAATTAATGTGGGAAACAGATATATTGTATTTAGGAAAATATAATTGGGGGTGGGAATCAGTTCTTGAGTCAAACATTTATTAATTGTCCAGGCATTAGAACAGAGGTACATTATTACAAGTGTCGACGTAAGTTAACCACAGCTGCCTTAACCTTGATACGAAATTATGACCGTATTACCATATTGGACCATGTTATGGGGACAAAATAAGGCTTTTGATGTGTCTCATTGAATAAGGGAAAATGTATTGCCACTGCTTGCTGAAGTGATTTGTAAAATTCTTTAGTAGTCAGAAACGTACAATGATAAATGAGATGGATCTTAATGCTTTTCACATCAATAAGAACAATTAAGGTGTATTAATTCCACAATAATATGTGATGTACAGTGCACTGTCTGAAAAAAAAGGTTCAATTTGTACCTTTAAGGGTCCAGTGGCTTGTCACCGGGGCATTACCCTCAGAGGTACACACCTACGGGTAAATAATTGCCTACAAAATGTGCAAAATCCCAAAAAGGACAACAACAAAAAATGGTACGGATGTGGTCCCTCTTCCCAACAGTGCCTTTTTTTCTGACAGTGAATTTCACAGATAAATATATTGCAGTGTCCCTGAAGTCATATTCATTCAATAAATAGAGTTGCTGCTAACGAGAAGAACTTATTTGCTGCTATTCACACATACTGGGGGAACAGGTTAAGTGGTTAGAGCTGACATTGGGGTCATTGGGCCAGTAGTTGCTACCAATAGCTACAACAAATTGCGCTGGGAGATGAGCTTCATGACTTTCACATGCCTTCAGATTTTGTTGCCAGACCCAATCCAATCCAATCCATCCATCCAATTTCCGAACCGCTAGATCCTCACGAGGGTCGCGGGGGGTGCTGGAGCCTATCCCAGCCCAAAAGATTGTTTTTCTGTAAAAATGTTGTTTGGAAGGGAGTGTCGGGCTGTCATCTACCTTGCTTGCTCATTACTTGAAAGTCATTCTTCTTAACTTACTGGGTCACAGATTACGCGAGTCAAAGTGGGACAACGCAATGTTGCTAGTTAGCACTGGGTCAAAAAAACTGCTTCAAGATCTTGTTTTGCAAACATAAAGTAACAGAAAGAACAATAATAATTTCAGTTCAATCTTCTGCTCTTTGCAGGATTAAAACCTTCAGAAAAATCTTGCATCATGTCTGTGTCTGCAGAATCAATCACGCAGCAGATTTCTGTCTGCTCTTTAAAATGTAGTCACTGCGTAGGTGGTGCCTCTGGAATGTCAGCTATTAAGAGCCCGGTTAGGGAAAACATGTGCGCCTCACACGTACGCGCACACGTGCACACGCGCATAAGCACAATTGTTTTATAACAAATACATACAACAGATTTAACCATTGTTGTTCTTCTTTCATATTTTAGATGGTGAAATTATAAATCAAATTAAAATGTCGAACCTCGCCCTGTCAGAGATAAAAGAGCTTCTGAAACAAATGGTAAGACATGTCACACCTGACACAACATTTTACACTTGACATCAAACTCGATTCACTGAATGAAAATCAAACATTTGTACTGACACAGATGGTAGAAAACACTCAGGAATGTTTTGTTCTGTTTAAAAAAAAGAAAAAAAATTGGATGTCTGAAAACATTTGTGGTTGGTTTGAGAACTTTGGATTGGACTAATGAAAACAGTTGCCGACAGCGCCACCTCCACAACAATTGTAAAACCGACTCTTTGTATATTACAGATTCAAGAGATGGTTTTCCTCAAGAATACGGTGATAGAGTGTGATGCCTGCGGTGAGTCACCATGATCAGTATTAAACACACTCCACCGGTGGTTCTCAAACTGAGGTCCCCAGACTCACTGGCATCATAGCTTGAGGGTCGCAAAATAATTAGCAATCAATTATGATCAGATGATTTTAGAAACAGCATAACTATGTGTATATCAAACAAAAGATAATTGACCAATTATTTCTTTGGGACATTTAAAATTCCTGATACAATTGTGATATATCATTGAATAACATCTGGCATCCCTGCATGAATAAAGTAGTTTGTGGGGGATAAAACTCATATTTCTTGAGAATATACCGTAGTCCTTTTTTGGGGTAATAGAGAACTGTCATGTTATGAGAATGGTGATATTTTCAAATTTAATTTGTTTTAATATGACTTTCTTCCCACATTAAAACTTTGATTTCAATATTTTAATATCGCAATGTTGTCTTGGATTAAAAAAAATGTCATCCCTAAAAAACAAGAACATTTGTTACATCTTGCAATTTGTCAACTGTAAATGTTGTGCGTTTTAATTCTATCCTATAATTTTACCCAAATTTCCCTAACGTTTTGTGAGGAGTGTTTTGATTTTGCGAGTGAGCTCTTGGGATCGAGTAACATGACCCTTTCACATGGCAGGGACGGGAAGGGGGATGGCTCGCCATTCCTGCATGCCCAACCCCTGCTACCCTGGTGTAAGGTGTATAGAGACGCCTCGTGGTCCAAGTTGTGGCCCCTGTCCGGAAGGCATGGAGGGTAATGGCACCCACTGCAATGACGTGGATGAGGTACGCAGGCTTGAGGAGCAAACATAAAACCATAAAATGTATCCTGATCTTGGCTTAACTCCAGGTATTCCCAAATTTGTTGGAAGTAGCGTGTGTATCTTAGACTACAAAAGTATCCCAATACCTTGGTCCAGATGCACCTGGCCATGACATTTACGTGAAGTGAAACTTAAAGAAAATGCAGAGTTGTCTCCAATTTGCAGGTAAAATAACTTCTATACAGTACATCTGGCAAGAATGTTTCCATGTGTCTGTGGGATTTTTTTTCCCCCTTCGGTGGTGTTGACAGTGCTGAGGTCAAGTAAAGCCCACCTACTCCCCATCCTTACCCACTCACCGTCATTCAGTCCACATCAAAACCGTCCAAAATGGTGACCAACTTCAGCTATAGCCTGCCCAAATCTAATCTTCAAAATCAACCTTATCTGCTCAAAATCCACAGCTACCTATCAAGTGGGTTAAGAAAACGACTCAGAATTTTGGAGTGTGGTGTACGAGCAATCAAATGCTCAAGATAGCCACATCTTTTCAATTGTCTTGAAATGTGGACAACTGCTGTATAATTGTCGTCGACAGTGTTCTGTGATACCGTGCCACAGGGGTGTGCGGTGCATCAATACTTTGCCGGGGTTCCACTGTGGTCCGTGTCCGTCGGGATACAGCGGACCTCAGGTACACGGCGTCAGCATCGCTTACGCCACTGCCAACAAGCAGGTAAACTACATTGTAACATAGCGTATTCATTGTGGTTTGGTATTGATTTTTAGCCAATCATGTAAACCGGGGGGCGGCAACACGCGGCTCCAGAGCCGCATGCGGCTAATTAGCGACATCTAGTGGCTTCCTGTAGGTTTATAAACATGTTTGAACATGGAAAACGATTTGATATTAGGCTAATATAGCTCAAATAAATAGACCTACATGTTGCAGGTCCGAAAAAGGAGAGCTGTGGTGTTGGTTTTTTAAAACATACACTTTATTTATGCTTTTAACAGTCTCGACAAACACAAACACGTCTGCGAAAATAATCGAAAATAATAATACATTTCATTTATAAGCACCTTTCAAAACACTTATGGACATTTTACAATCAAAACCAGAACAATAAAACAACAGATAAAATTTTAAATAATAAAAGGAGAGATGAATTTAAACTGAATATGCGATTTTAAATAGTGGTTTTAAATAGTTGACGCCGGCAACATCGCCGTCGCGAGGAGCACTAGCCGACCCAGCCAGGCCGGCCAACACGCCGTGGTCCGTGGATCGGCCGCCGTTTCTGCCGTTGTCTCTGCGTGGCCGGTGGTAGGACGACCAAAAGGAGGTGATGCCCCTGGAGCCAAATAGGTGGAAGCCCCGACGAGATCCGCGGCGGATGCACCTCCAGGAAGGACGAGGAGCGAGCACGGGAAGCGGTGCGGCGCAGGCAGGGTGCCCGACCACCGGATGCGGAGCCCGAGAAGCACTGCCACCGAGCACCGCAGCTGTCCCCCCACGGGCAGACGGACGAGCAATAGGACGGTCCACATCAGCATAGCCCAGACACAGGCCGCGTCGACCTCCACCAAAGGGCGCATAGAGGTGGAGAAGGCACCGGACACCGTCCAACAACCGAACAGGCAGGACAGCGCGACCCAGGACAACCGTGCGACGACCGACGGTCCAAAACCACAACGAATTGCGACATGAGTGTCGGGTTTCCCCCGTGATGAGAGTAAACCGTAGAAACGACAGTAAACCGTAAAAAAAAACCCGCTATAAATAAATAAATAGCAGCAGTGGCAGCTCGACGCGCAAACGTTCACTCAATCCGGAAATAATGCACCAAAACAAAAAAATCAAGCGAGGACATCACAAAATAAAGTCCAGAGACAGTCCAGTACATACAGCATGTGTTTCCTTCATTGTAAGTTTTATAGAAGGCTTTTTTTTTTTTTTTTTTTTGCAGCTTCAGACATACCTGTATTTGTTTTTTGCTTTTTGTCCGATATGGCTCTTTCAACATTTTGGGTTGCCGACCCCTGATGTAAACATTTACAGTCAAGTATTGCATTGAAATTAAAGTATTTTATAACAACTTGAGTATGTCTGAGTATGCCCAAAATTTAGTCTGGGATGTACTCATTATTTTAGAAAGGAGCATGACCGTACATTAGAATATTGTAAAAAAGTTCATTAATTTCATTTACTGTATGATACAACACGGCACAGGGTCAGAGTACTTTGTACACTAAACTCACAGAATGGAGTTAGTCTGCTTCCCCCCACTGCTTGTGTGGGTTTTCTGTGGATACTCAGACCACATTCCACATTCCCGGAATATGCATGAGAAATTCATTGAAGACTCTCGATCAGGAATGGGCAATTTAAAGTATTCAATATAATTCCGAAGAGTTTGTGGTTGTTTTGAGATAAGGATCACTGTAAAATCTTCTGAGATGTTTTACGCTGTGGTTGTTTTCTTACGAAGGTGTGCAAGGACATTGACGAATGTGACATCCGCACAAATGGCGGCTGTGTTGAGAATTCCATCTGTCTGAATACTCCAGTAAGTATGGATGCTGTGAAACCTCGGTCCAAATCAAATATATGTGTCAAGTGCTGTTGGCTTGAAGTAAAAAGTAAAAAACGACCAACGGAAGGCCCAGATACGAAATGCACAATTTGCCGCTGTTACATCATCAAGACAAATTGCTGACGCGATGCTTCATCTGTCAGGGATCCTTCAGATGTGGCCCTTGTAAAAGGGGTTACGTGGGTGACCAGCGACAGGGTTGCAGGCCCGAGAGAGCGTGTGGCAACGGCCAGCCGAGCCCTTGTCACGCCAGCGCAGAGTGCGCCATCCATCGAGATGGAAAGATTGAATGTCAAGTAATTCAATTTCACTTTCTTCTTCTTTTGACGCAACACTGTGAATCATATTTACACTCAGCCGATGCCCTCAGCTCACACTCCAGTCGGTACACCTAAGTCAATGAGATGCAATCTGAGCGCAATATCAAAAAGTCAAAATTTTAAGTACACTAAGAACATTTTACTGAAGTAAAAAGTTGAATCAGGACTTATGCTTTTACCAGAGACTTTTTTTTTTCTTCACATGTACTTGTACTTCTATACAAGTAAAGCAAATGAGTACCTTTGACACTTCGGGATCTGGGACCTCATTATCCACAACGTTTCATGGGAATAGATTTGGTAGATATTTAGTCAAACACAACCAAATAAATTACCTCCTGCTGTTGTACAAAGTAAGTGGGCTGGGAAGAACGAGTTAATTGCATACATGTGTGCTTGGTTACTTGAGAGATCAAGGGAGGGACATTAATTTATTTTGTTTTGGAACCTGCTTGTTTTGTTGAATAACTGTTCTGGTGCATTCACACAAACATATCACGATTTGAGCATGCCTTGTGGAATCAACTGTTTTGCTGACCATAAGTAGTGCATCTGCATTTCTTTTTCAGCCTCTCTCAGTATGATTCAGTTCCAATATGTTCTAATGATTCAGCAATATACAGTACTGTATATATAATACTGCTGAATTAATGCCTCTGTAATTATGTCAGGCAGAAATGAATGGAAGAGCTTGAGTTTAAATAGCAGTAACACTTGGCCATTGAAAACAGTGTGGCCCATAAAAGGCTTGACATACTTTCAGTGTGGAGTTGGATGGGCTGGCAATGGTTTCCTGTGTGGACCTGACATCGATATTGATGGTTTCCCAGATGAGAAGTTGGACTGTGCTGAGAGGAACTGTGCCAAGGTGAGTCACAGGCACTAGGAAATGAATGATATGGAGGCGGGGTTACATTCCCAAGTTGCACTGATAGGTACTCAATGTGATGTGGGTGGAACCCTGCTATTCACACAGAGAGAAAACAGTCCAGCTTGTGAAAAGAAGAGTGGAAATCAGTGTATAGTTGACATCAATTAAAACGCAATAAAATATTGAAATGCATTGATCTATATATATATATATATATATATATATATATGGTGGCCCAGTGGTTAGCGTGTCGGTCTCATCGTAACAGAGGTACCAGGTTCAATTCCAGCTCCGGCCTCTCTGTGTGAAGTTTGCATGTTCTCCCCGAGCCTGCGTGGGTTTTCTCCGGGTGTTCCGGTTTCCTCCCACAATCCAAAAAAATGCATGGCAGGCTGATTGAACACTCCAAATTGGCCCGAGGTGTGAGTGTGGACATGGATGGTTGTTCGTCTCTGCTTGCAACCGGTTCAGGGTGTCCCCCGCTGACTGCCTGAAGACAGCTGGGATAGGCTCCAGCACCCCCTGCGCCCTTCTGAGGATAAGCGGATCGGAAAATGAATGAATGAATATATATCGATAAACTCTCAAAAATATGCTAATATAGCTCTGGTATGTTTCCATAGAAAATGGAGTTCCTCACCATTTTTTTTTTAACAGGACAATTGTCTCACAGTGCCCAACTCTGGTCAAGAGGATGCTGATCGTGATGGAATTGGAGATGCCTGTGATGAAGATGCAGATGGTGATGGGATTCCCAACACACAGGTTCTTTACACACACACACACACGCACACACACACACACACACACACACACACACACGCACACACACACACACACACACACACACACACACACACACACACACACACACACACACACACACACACATACGTGTTTTGGTGCATTTTCAGGACGTCCGTTTGTTCACCCGACATATGGGTACATGCCTTTCCCGTGGTCCTACAGGCTCCAAAAAAATATGGTAACCATGAAAAAAAATCAGGAAGACAGCCATCTACTCAGATTTTGGCTAGGACGTAATTTTTTTTTGATTTATGACAAAACTACTACATATGAGGACATTGACAGGTTTTTGTGTATTATGGAGACAGTCACCTCAAACACACTACCATTTCATGTTTTTGTGAATTTTGAGCCCCCTAGATACACATCATTTTCAAGTATATATGACTTATGAAGACCAGCTAAGAGTAAAGTGTGTATTTTTAAATTGACTCATGTTACATACCAACAGTATATGTTAGGCACATGTGTCCAATTGTCATGCTCGGGCATGGGGAGAACTCTACAAAGGAAGGAAGCCCAGATTCAAACATTCAAATACCAATTGCTGAACTGTGAGGCGAATGTGCCAAACAGTCGTTACACCCGTCATCTCTCAAATATTCACATTAATAATACAAGATAGTAAAATAAGCTGTGAAGAAGAAGAGACGGTTAAATATGTGGTCAGTCCACTTTCTTATTTTTTAATTGCTGACAAATATGAAATTATGAACACAGAAAACATGCCACCTCCTCTCCATGACACAAAGCACTGCAATAGATGAGGGTTGTTTGAACTGAAGAAGATTATGTCAAAATGTGAATACTGCGATGAAGAATTTTTAATGAATCTGGCGATATATTGTGCCATGTGTGTAGCAACTTCTTTAGCTACCGTTAGACAAAAGCAACTTTTCAAAAAGTATTGAAATTCTTGAAATAGGATGAATTCAAATGTTTTAGGGTTTTTCCGAAATATCACCTCAAACCTAATAAGCCTATCTTTTGTGAGAAGTTTGTATATCGTACGTACGTTTATATACAGCAGGGGTGTCCAAGGTCGGTCCTCAAGGGCCGCTGTCTTTTTGTTTTCCAGCTCTCCCAGGATGTTCTAGTGCTGCATCAGAGCCGACTGATGAACTGATCATCTGAAACAGGTGTGATGCAGCCGGGAGAGCTGGAAAACAGGCACGACAGTGGCCCTCCAGGCCCAGATCGGGACATGCCTGATATACAGTATAATTTACATGTTCATACATCTTCAAGGATTTTCCAAATTGCTCTTGAAGATCATGAAACAACAAACGTGAAACATAGTATTAAACAACAAATATGAAATCCATAATTGACCATCCCACCCTAAATGCACCATTGCTATTGCTTTAGTTAACTTGAACTGAAATGTACCCAGACATGCTCGCATTTCAATGGACTAGCCATTCATTTCCCTTTTTAATGCAGTTATATCCTGTTGTGGATGTAGTTTTTGATGGACACCCAGCCTCTGTCTTTCAGAGCTGCTGGCTGCGTCACAGCTCGTTTTACCTTAAACTTTATGGCTTGTTATGAAATCAAACATATGTCGCTCAACAGCCTTCACTTCATCATCTGTCCACGTGCGTCTCTTATTCCCACCTGTAAAAGAAGGCATTATTTATGAAAAATGGAAAAATAAAATGATAAAAATAAGATATTCCAGGAAATAATGAGAATTTTGAGAATTTATCTCTCATTCCATTCATGGTCTCCAGAGGGTTCAGT
This sequence comes from Hippocampus zosterae, assembly GCF_025434085.1. Taxonomy (NCBI): domain Eukaryota; kingdom Metazoa; phylum Chordata; class Actinopteri; order Syngnathiformes; family Syngnathidae; genus Hippocampus; species Hippocampus zosterae. Next base: position 9,519,231 of record NC_067458.1, on the reverse strand, counting down.
CAGGTCACTTGGTGTCTGGAACATAACATTACGGTGTCAAAATATTCAGCATTCTTCATTCTGACCAGTTAAGAAATGAATAAACATTAATTATCATTGAACATTGCTCACGGGAGAGTTTGGGATGAATATATCACACTATAGAAAGTTAACACTGTTCAGTTCTGTGGAACAGCAATATGGGGACATTCGAACACAGGCTCTCCAGAGTTAGGTTAAGACAAAAGTCATGTCACCTGAAACACACTCAGGGTTTTCAGGTCTGAAGAAATATGAGGACATGACGACTGAAATCATGGAGAGTCTATGTTTCTGACTTATAACTTCTCCTGTGTTTGTCAAAGAAAGCTGAAAACTCAAACCTAGTATATCATGAGAAGAAGTAGTAACCTGTTGTAAGAATGAAGTGGATCTCTCACTCCATTCATGGTCTCCAGAGGGTTCAGTCAGGTCACTTGGTGTCTGGAACATATAATTATAGTGTCAAAATATTGAGCATTCTTCATTCTGACCAGTTAAGAAATGAATAAACATTAATTATCATTGAACATTGCTCACGGGAGAGTTTGGGATGAATATACCACACTATAGAAAGTTAACACTGTTCAGTTCTGTGGAACAGCAATATGGGGACATTCGAACACAGGCTCTCCAGAGTTAGGTTAAGACAAAAGTCATGTCACCTGAAACACACTCAGGTTTTTCAGGTCTGAAGAAATATGAGGACATGACGACTGAAATCATGGAGAGTCTATGTTTCTGACTTATAACTTCTCCTGTGTTTGTCAAAGAAAGCTGAAAACTCAAACCTAGTATATCATGACAAGAAGTAGTAACCTGTTGTAAGGATGAAGTGTATCTATCATTCCATTCATGGTCTCCAGAGGGTTCAGTCAGGTCACTTGGTGTCTGCAACATAACATTAAGGTGTCAAAATATTCAGCATTCTTCATTTTGACCAGTTAAGAAATGAATAAATATTAAATATCATTGAACATTGCTCACGGGAGAGTTTGGGATGAATATACCACACTATAGAAAGTTAACACTGTTCAGTTCTGTGGAACAGCAATATGGGGACATTCGAACACAGGCTCTCCAGAGTTAGGTTAAGACAAAAGTCATGTCACCTGAAACACACTCAGGGTTTTCAGGTCTGAAGAAATATGAGGACATGACGACTGAAATCATGGAGAGTCTATGTTTCTGACTTATAACTTCTCCTGTGTTTGTCAAAGAAAGCTGAAAACTCAAACCTAGTATATCATGATAAGAAGTAGTAACCTGTTGTAAGAATGAAGTGGATCTCTCACTCCATTCATGGTCTCCAGAGGGTTCAGTCAGGTCACTTGGTGTCTGGAACATATAATTATAGTGTCAAAATATTCAGCATTCTTCATTCTGACCAGTTAAGAAATGAATAAACATTAATTATCATTGAACATTGCTCACGGGAGAGTTTGGGATGAATATACCACACTATAGAAAGTTAACACTGTTCAGTTCTGTGGAACAGCAATATGGGGACATTCGAACACAGGCTCTCCAGAGTTAGGTTAAGACAAAAGTCATGTCACCTGAAACACACTCAGGTTTTTCAGGTCTGAAGAAATATGAGGACATGACGACTGAAATCATGGAGAGTCCATGTTTCTGACTTATAACTTCTCCTGTGTTTGTCAAAGAAAGCTGAAAACTCAAACCTAGTATATCATGAGAAGAAGTAGTAACCTGTTGTAAGAATGAAGTGGATCTCTCACTCCATTCATGGTCTCCAGAGGGTTCAGTCAGGTCACTTGGTGTCTGGAACATATAATTATAGTGTCAAAATATTCAGCATTCTTCATTCTGACCAGTTAAGAAATGAATAAACATTAATTATCATTGAACATTGCTCACGGGAGAGTTTGGGATGAATATACCACACTATAGAAAGTTAACACTGTTCAGTTCTGTGGAACAGCAATATGGGGACATTCGAACACAGGCTCTCCAGAGTTAGGTTAAGACAAAAGTCATGTCACCTGAAACACACTCAGGTTTTTCAGGTCTGAAGAAATATGAGGACATGACGACTGAAATCATGGAGAGTCCATGTTTCTGACTTATAACTTCTCCTGTGTTTGTGAAAGAAAGCTGAAAACTCAAACCTAGTATATCATGACAAGAAGTAGTAACCTGTTGTAAGGATGAAGTGTATCTATCATTCCATTCATGGTCTCCAGAGGGTTCAGTCAGGTCACTTGGTGTCTGCAACATAACATTAAGGTGTCAAAATATTCAGCATTCTTCATTTTGACCAGTTAAGAAATGAATAAATATTAAATATCATTGAACATTGCTCACGGGAGAGTTTGGGATGAATATACCACACTATAGAAAGTTAACACTGTTCAGTTCTGTGGAACAGCAATATGGGGACATTCGAACACAGGCTCTCCAGAGTTAGGTTAAGACAAAAGTCATGTCACCTGAAACACACTCAGGTTTTTCAGGTCTGAAGAAATATGAGGACATGACGACTGAAATCATGGAGAGTCCATGTTTCTGATTTATAACTTCTCCTGTGTTTGTCAAAGAAAGCTGAAAACTCAAACCTAGTATATCATGATAAGAAGTAGTAACTTGTTGTAAGAATGAAGTGGATCTCTCACTCCATTCATGGTCTCCAGAGGGTTCAGTCAGGTCACTTGGTGTCTGGAACATAACATTACAGTGTCAAAATATTCAGCATTCTTCATTCTGACCAGTTAAGAAATGAATAAACATTAATTATCATTGAACATTGCTCACGGGAGAGTTTGGGATGAATATACCACACTATAGAAAGTTAACACTGTTCAGTTCTGTGGAACAGCAATATGGGGACATTCGAACACAGGCTCTCCAGAGTTAGGTTAAGACAAAAGTCATGTCACCTGAAACACACTCAGGTTTTTCAGGTCTGAAGAAATATGAGGACATGACGACTGAAATCATGGAGAGTCCATGTTTCTGACTTATAACTTCTCCTGTGTTTGTGAAAGAAAGCTGAAAACTCAAACCTAGTATATCATGACAAGAAGTAGTAACCTGTTGTAAGGATGAAGTGTATCTATCATTCCATTCATGGTCTCCAGAGGGTTCAGTCAGGTCACTTGGTGTCTGCAACATAACATTACGGTGTCAAAATATTCAGCATTCTTCATTTTGACCAGTTAAGAAATGAATAAATATTAAATATCATTGAACATTGCTCACGGGAGAGTTTGGGATGAATATACCACACTATAGAAAGTTAACACTGTTCAGTTCTGTGGAACAGCAATATGGGGACATTCGAACACAGGCTCTCCAGAGTTAGGTTAAGACAAAAGTCATGTCACCTGAAACACACTCAGGTTTTTCAGGTCTGAAGAAATATGAGGACATCACGACTGAAATCATGGAGAGTCCATGTTTCTGATTTATAACTTCTCCTGTGTTTGTCAAAGAAAGCTGAAAACTCAAACCTAGTATATCATGATAAGAAGTAGTAACCTGTTGTAAGAATGAAGTGGATCTCTCACTCCATTCTTGGTTTCCAGAGGGTTCAGTCAGGTACCTGTCACTTGATGTCTGCAACATAACAACATTACGGTGTCAAAAGTTTCAGCATTCTTCATTCTGACCAGTTAAGAAATGAATAAACATTATTTCTCATTGAACATTGCTCACAGGAGAGTTTGGGAGTAATGTACCACACTATAGTAAGTTAACACTGTTCAGCTCTGAGTAACAGCAATATGGGGACATTCGAACACAGGCTCTCCAGAGTTAGGTTAAGACAAAAGTCATGACACCTGAAACACACTCAGGTTTTTCAGGTCTAAAGAAATACGAGGACATGACGACTGAAATCATGGAGAGTCCATGTTTCTGATTTATAACTTCTCCTGTGTTTGTCAAAGAAAGCTGAAAACTCAAACCTAGTATATCATGACAAGAAGTAGTAACCTGTTGTAAGGATGAAGTGTATCTATCATTCCATTCATGGTCTCCAGAGGGTTCAGTCAGGTCACTTGGTGTCTGAAACATAACATTACGGTGTCAAAATATTCAGCATTCTTCATTCTGACCAGTTAAGAAATGAATAAACATTAATTATCATTGAACATTGCTCACGGGAGAGTTTGGGATGAATATAACCCACTATAGAAAGTTAACACTGTTCAGTTCTGTGGAACAGCAATATGGGGACATTCGAACACAGCCTCTCCAGAGTTAGGTTAAGGCAAAAGTCATGTCACCTGAAACACACTCAGGTTTTTCAGGTCTGAAGAAATATGAGGACATGACGACTGAAATCATGGAGAGTCTATGTTTCTGACTTATAACTTCTCCTGTGTTTGTCAAAGAAAGCTGAAAACTCAAACCTAGTATATCATGACAAGAAGTAGTAACCTGTTGTAAGGATGAAGTGTATCTATCATTCCATTCATGGTCTCCAGAGGGTTCAGTCAGGTCACTTGGTGTCTGCAACATAACATTACGGTGTCAAAATATTCAGCATTCTTCATTTTGACCAGTTAAGAAATGAATAAATATTAAATATCATTGAACATTGCTCACGGGAGAGTTTGGGATGAATATACCACACTATAGAAAGTTAACACTGTTCAGTTCTGTGGAACAGCAATATGGGGACATTCGAACACAGGCTCTCCAGAGTTAGGTTAAGACAAAAGTCATGTCACCTGAAACACACTCAGGTTTTTCAGGTCTGAAGAAATATGAGGACATGACGACTGAAATCATGGAGAGTCCATGTTTCTGATTTATAACTTCTCCTGTGTTTGTCAAAGAAAGCTGAAAACTCAAACCTAGTATATCATGATAAGAAGTAGTAACCTGTTGTAAGAATGAAGTGGATCTCTCACTCCATTCATGGTCTCCAGAGGGTTCAGTCAGGTCACTTGGTGTCTGCAACATAACATTACGGTGTCAAAATATTCAGCATTCTTCATTCTGACCAGTTTAGAAATGAATAAACATTAATTATCATTGAACATTGCTCACGGGAGAGTTTGGGATGAATATACCACACTATAGAAAGTTAACACTGTTCAGTTCTGTGGAACAGCAATATGGGGACATTCGAACACAGGCTCTCCAGAGTTAGGTTAAGACAAAAGTCATGTCACCTGAAACACACTCATGTTTTTCAGGTCTGAAGAAATATGAGGACATGACGACTGAAATAATGGAGAGTCCATGTTTCTGATTTATAACTTCTCCTGTGTTTGTCAAAGAAAGCTGAAAACTCAAACCTAGTATATCATGATAAGAAGTAGTAACCTGTTGTAAGGATGAAGTGGATCTCTCACTCCATTCTTGGTTTCCAGAGGGTTCAGTCAGGTACCTGTCATTTGATGTCTGCAACATAACAACATTACGGTGTCAAAAGTTTCAGCATTCTTCATTCTGACCAGTTAAGAAATGAATAAACATTATTTCTCATTGAATATTGCTCACAGGAGTGTTTGGGAGTAATGTACCACACTATAGTAAGTTAACACTGTTCAGCTCTGAGTAACAGCAATATGGGGACATTCGAACACAGGCTCTCCAGAGTTAGGTTAAGACAAAAGTCATGACACCTGAAACACACTCAGGTTTTTCAGGTCTAAAGAAATATGAGGACATGACGACTGAAATCACGGAGAGTCCATGTTTCTGATTTATAACTTCTCCTGTGTTTGTCAAAGAACATTGAAAATTCAAACCTAGTATATCATGATAAGAAGTAGTAACCTGTTGTAAGGATGAAGTGGATCTCTCACTCCATTCTTGGTTTCCAGAGGGTTCAGTCAGGTACCTGTCACTTGATGTCTGCAACATAACAACATTACGGTGTCAAAATATTCAGCATTCTTCATTTTGACCAGTTAAGAAATGAATAAATATTAATTATCATTGAACATTGCTCACAGGAGAGTTTGGGATGAATATACCACACTATAGAAAGTTAACACTGTTCAGTTCTGTGGAACAGCAATATGGGGACATTCGAACACAGGCTCTCCAGAGTTAGGTTAAGACAAAAGTCATGTCACCTGAAACACACTCAGGTTTGTCAGGTCTGAAGAAATATGAGGACATGACGACTGAAATCATGGAGAGTCTATGTTTCTGACTTATAACTTCTCCTGTGTTTGTCAAAGAAAGCTGAAAACTCAAACCTAGTACATCATGATAAGAAGTAGTAACCTGTTGTAAGAATGAAGTGGATCTCTCACTCCATTCATGGTCTCCAGAGGGTTCAGTCAGGTCACTTGGTGTCTGCAACATAACATTACGGTGTCAAAATATTCAGCATTCTTCATTCTGACCAGTTAAGATATGAATAAACATTAATTATCATTGAACATTGCTCACGGGAGAGTTTGGGATGAATATACCACACTATAGAAAGTTAACACTGTTCAGTTCTGTGGAACAGCAATATGGGGACATTCGAACACAGGCTCTCCAGAGTTAGGTTAAGACAAAAGTCATGTCACCTGAAACACACTCAGGTTTTTCAGGTCTGAATAAATATGAGGACATGACGACTGAAATCATGGAGAGTCCATGTTTCTGATTTATAACTTCTCCTGTGTTTGTGAAAGAAAGCTGAAAACTCAAACCTAGTATATCATGACAAGAAGTAGTAACCTGTTGTAAGGATGAAGTGTATCTATCATTCTATTCATGGTCTCCAGAGGGTTCAGTCAGGTCACTTGGTGTCTGCAACATAACATTACGGTGTCAAAATATTCAACATTCTTCATTTTGACCAGTTAAGAAATGAATAAATATTAAATATTGAACATTGCTCACGGGAGAGTTTGGGATGAATATACAACACTATAGAAAGTTAGCACTGTTCAGTTCTGTGGAACAGCAATATGGGGACATTCGAACACAGGCTCTCCAGAGTTAGGTTAAGACAAAAGTCATGTCACCTGAAACACACTCAGGTTTTTCAGGTCTGAAGAAATATGAGGACATGACGACTGAAATCATGGAGAGTCCATGTTTCTGATTTATAACTTCTCCTGTGTTTGTCAAAGAAAGCTGAAAACTCAAACCTAGTATATCATGATAAGAAGTAGTAACCTGTTGTACGGATGAAGTGGATCTCTCACTCCATTCTTGGTTTCCAGAGGGTTCAGTCAGGTACCTGTCACTTGATGTCTGCAACATAACAACATTACGGTGTCAAAAGTTTCAGCATTCTTCATTCTGACCAGTTAAGAAATGAATAAACATTATTTCTCATTGAACATTGCTCACAGGAGAGTTTGGGAATAATGTACCACACTATAATAAGTTAACACTGTTCAGCTCTGAGTAACAGAAATATGGGGACATTCGAACACAGGCTCTCCAGAGTTAGGTTAAGACAAAAGTCATGACACCTGAAACACACTCAGGTTTTTCAGGTCTAAAGAAATATGAGGACATGACGACTGAAATCATGGAGAGTCCATGTTTCTGATTTATAACTTCTCCTGTGTTTGTCAAAGAACATTGAAAATTCAAACCTAGTATATCATGATAAGAAGTAGTAACCTGTTGTAAGGATGAAGTGGATCTCTCACTCCATTCTTGGTTTCCAGAGGGTTCAGTCAGGTACCTGTCACTTGATGTCTTCAACATAACAACATTACGGTGTCAAAAGTTTCAGCATTCTTCATTCTGACCAGTTAAGAAATGAATAAATATTAATTATTATTGAACATTGCTCACGGGAGGGTTTGGGATGAATATACCACACGATAGAAAGTTAACACTGTTCAGTTCTGTGGAACAGCAATATGGGGACATTCGAACACAGGCTCTCCAGAGTTAGGTTAAGGCAAAAGTCATTTCACCTGATCACACTCTGGTTTTTCAGCAACGTTACAGTATCAGAAATATTCTAAAAAGTATTCTACAGTAACTGAAGAAGTATGAGGGCATGACTGAAATCATGAAAATCAACATTATAGCAACCATAGAGTGTCAGAAATATGTCGTAGTTCCATGACTTTTGAATAAATTAAACTTCATACACAGCACAAGCCGGCTCTTTATGGTAGTTACCACTGTACAGCTCTTATAGCTAACAATTTCAGGACAATAGACATGACTGAGTTCAAATAATAAAGACAACACCCGAAACATACTCTTTCAGACTAAAACAATGTAATGACTGAAAAATAATTCCGGTGACCATTCGTTGTTTTCAACTAAGTAGAGACTTTTGATGAGCAGTACAAATTGCTGATAAAAATGTGGATTTGTCAAACAGCTACCACAGCCTTCTTCAATCAGGTGAAATAAGCATTATGAAGGAAGTTTAAAGGCATCTAATTTTCCTCGACTATTACGGATAGTATGCGTTTTTATGAATTGTGATATTTGGTGAAGCACAATATTTTAACAGAAGCCGAATAATTTCTATTTCTATTTTTTCATTCCAAGATATTCCTAGTTCTGCATGGCAATACAATATTCTCAATAATTGAATGATAATGGTTGCTAAACATTTTCTTCAAAAGTACTTCAATTATTTTTGCTCCAATATGATCAATGGCATAAAAAAAACATGCTGTTGTTTATTGTGACATTTTTGGGGTAAATACAATGTACGAATAAAATCTGTCACTGAGACAGGCTTTGGTTGCAGCTCTTGTCATGTGCTTGCGGTAGCCATAAGAATTAGATAGCAGGTAGATTGATAGCATACCTTTATAATCATTGATCCACTGGGCTTTCAAACAAGGCTTGTTGACTCCAGATAAAAGGAGCAGCCTCAGATTCAGGGCTCAGTCTGGTTCTTCTTTGTGAGATTATCGCCACCAGTAAACATCTACAATGGAAAGTGAGAAGAAGTCAGCCAGACAAGCAAGCACAATATTATGGCAGCACTTATTTTGGCTCAGAAAGTACTGAGCCAAAGGAATATTATTTTCTTCCTCAAAAATACAAAAATTCATTTCATCAAACATTTGCTGGTCAGACTAATAGATTCGGGCAAACCATTTGTCAGGCAGATAACAATGTAAAATTAAAATAGAGTAACACAATATTGTCTTGACCAAATGTACCAACAAAGCTGAATTCTGCTATAATTTCATTGCAAATGTTTGTTTGTTTTTTCATTGAAACGGTGTACAATTGAATCAGCACAAGAATAAACAGTGTAAATACACCGGGCTTAGCGTAAATGCTAGAAGTGCCTGGCCCACTTTCATTAGGCTACCTGTACTAACTAATTTAAATTAACTGCAATCGAATAAAACAAATACTGCACTGAAATAAACATATGGCACCAAAACCAAGTTCCACAGACTGTGTTGTTAAAGATTTAGAAAAGTTTTCCAGAACCTTGCCTGCAGGACATGTCCACATTACTTTTACTGGAAGCTTATTAGCATGCTAACGATCGAGCTAGCTAGGTAGCTAGCTGTCTTATTGAATGATATTACCTTTGGTGGGCACTGTTAAACACGGTTATATTAAACAACTTCTATGTTACGGTAAGATAAACGAAAAGGAATTGCTTACCCGATGGTCATCCATGCGTGGTCGTGTTTGAGAGTAGGATTGTCTGGCTGCTTCACATGTTGGATTTTGTGTGACTGCTAATTGATGTGACTTATCAGGACGAGGGCGGGGAAAATGTGTGAGTCAGTCCGAAAAAGATGACATTTGAGGTCCTGCACAATGACGTCACTGAAAGTGTGTTAAAAGTGTGTTAAGTACCGAAGTTGGCCACTAGTTTTCCAAATGAAAAGTGAGTCGAAAGTTAAACACACTTAAACACACAATTTCTGAAAATTGTGCTCTTTCAGGACATCACTTATTTTTGGTGTGGGAGTATCCTCGTGAGCTCTAGAGTAGTGTAGACTGCGTGGAAATATGAGGACGCGAAAAATGTCCTCATTTTTCCACAGGTCCTCATTGTGAAGGTGTGTTATCATAAAATTGTCCTGAGATGTCATGAATACAAACGCACACACACACACACACACACACACACACACACACACACACACTTTCACGACTTCTATTATTTTTCTTGGCCGCTTTGGGCGGGAGAATTTTGCAGTTTTATTACAGTACAACCGAGCCAGTTACCAAATATGGTCCTTTGCCCACGAGTCGAGATCCTGAAAATCAACAAGTGCTTGCCTATAGGACAACTGCGTGCTTGTTCCCAACGTGGATCAAAGGAACATCGACGAGGATGACTTTGGCGATGCTTGCGACAACTGCCGTGCTGTCAAAAACAATGACCAAAAGGACACCGATGTGGACAAATTTGGGGATGAATGTGATGAAGATATCGATGGGGACGGTTAGTATGTGTCATGCTGAACTCAGAAGACTTGTGGTTGCAGTGTTAAGATAAGATGAGATAAGATAAGATATCCTTTATTTGTCCAACACTGGGGAAATTTACAGCCTACAGCAGCAAGAATGTGGGTAGAAAGAAGAAAGAAGAAAAAACAAACAAACACCATTCAATTAAGTGCAATATAAATACAAATGGATAAATTGCAGTGCTATTTACAATTGTTTTTCACATCATTTAATTATTATTGTTATTTTTATTCAGCAGCCTGACAGCAGTCGGTAGGAACGAGCGTCTCTTCTATAGATCCTTATATTATATTATATAATAATATAAATATAATTATATATATATATATATATATATATATATATAGATATATATATTAATATATCCTTATAAAGGATATAGGAAGATCCTATATATGACACTGCATACATTTTTTTTCAGGAATCCCTAATTACTTGGATAACTGCAAAAGAGTTCCCAATGCTGACCAGATAGATCGCGATAGAGACAACGTTGGCGACGCCTGTGATAGCTGTCCGTACGTTCCCAACCCAGACCAGGTCAGACAGCTCTTTAACATATACTTGGCAGCATTAAAACCTGTGCATTTGTCTGTTAAGCTGGTGTACATTTGTGTCGACTGATTCAGATGTCTTGGCATGAGGGCATTTTAAGCTCAGCTCTGGAGGAAAAAAGCTTTGCATGTTCTTTCTTTTCGATGTGAATCACATCGTCAAATTATTTGAACACAAAAAGGCATAAAATGTACAGAAAAGAGTGAACATAATGGAGTGTTTGTGTGCGATTCATGCATGTGCCTTTAAGGGGCGGCGCCTGGTGGATTGGCTTGAGCGAGTCTGAGCAAGTGTCTGTGCAAGGCACTCAATCATAAATGGCTGAAAAGTGAATCAGCAACTGTCGCTCTCTTCTCCCAAAATGCAAGGGAATCCGTAAGAATACTGTAAAAGCGAGGGTTGTTCGATACCACTTTTGTGTTCACTCTTGACTTGACCACTTTTGGAGACTATTGAGCACTCACAGATACCGAATTTCGATAACTAGTACTTTTCATACATAACATTTAAATAGGCTGGTAGAAACCCATGAGAGTGTTTGAACTTCCATGACAAGCTGTCCTAAACAGCGATTTCTGTTGTAAACCTGAAACCACCTCCTGCTTCCCAGTCTGATGCGGATAACGACCTAATCGGAGACCCTTGCGACACTAACAAAGACAGGTACAGTGAGATAAAATGACACATAATGCGACCAACATCCTGCACGGATCAATCAAAGACTATCTCCCGCAGTGATGGCGACGGTCACCAAGACTCCCGAGACAACTGCCCAGCTGTCATCAACAGCTCCCAGCTAGATACCGACAAAGACGGCAAAGGAGATGAGTGTGATGATGACGATGATGACGATGGCATTCCGGACCTACTGCCACCGGGCCCTGATAACTGCCGTTTAATCCCGAACCCCCTGCAGGAGGATTCTGATGGTAGGGATTGCTGCAGGTGAAAAAATCATTCACATTCATATCAGTTTCCACGTATGCTTCCAGGCAATGGCATTGGCAATGTGTGTGAGAGAGATTTCGACAACGACACCATCATTGACACCATCGACGTTTGTCCAGAAAACGCCGAGGTCACACTCACTGACTTCAGGGAGTATCAGACTGTGGTTTTAGATCCAGAGGGTGATGCTCAGATTGACCCCAACTGGGTGGTGCTGGATCAGGTCAATTTCATTTCATTTCATACATACTGTTCACTATTTTGGAGGATGCAATTACATACAAGAGTTACTTTTTAAAAAATTTAATCATGAAATGAGCTTCAGATGTACAGCTCATTCTTCTTGGCATAGTTCTGAGGCTTTACATTTTTTACGCTAAATATTCTACCGTAATATGACATCATTGTTTCATTCCAATTTGCTTTCAACTAATGAAGTGCTGGAAGTCCAACAATGTACCCAATTAATTATTTTTCTTCGATGACTGTGCAGGGCAGAGAGATTGTCCAGACAATGAATAGTGATCCTGGGTTGGCCGTTGGTATGATTTTTTTTTCTTATAATTTTCGGTTTATCCAAGTAAGGGGTCGCTATGTAAGTCTATCTTCTGCATCCCTTTCTTTAACACCAAAGGCGTCCATGCCTTCCCTCACCACATCTATCAACCTTCACTTTGGGCTTCCTCTAGATTACTTGCCTGACAACTCTATCCTCATCATCCTTCCACCATTATAGTCATTACCTTTACTCTGGATGTGCCTAAGCCATCAAAATCTGCTCTCTCTAACTTCGTCTCTCAAAAATCATGAACCTTTGCTGGAAGGAGGAAGGGGCTTAGAGTTGATCCCTGATGCAGTCCTACCTCCACCTTAAACTCCTCTGTCAAACCTACAGCACACTTCACCACTGTTCTGCTAATCTCACATGTCCTGTACGATATTTCTCTGCCACTCTGGACTTCCTCGTGCAGTAACTACAGTTCTTCTCGGAGTCCCCTGTTATCTTGATCTAAAAAGACATCATGCCGATCCTTTGGTGGAATTTTATTGTCAATTGAAATGAAAGAATTGATTTAGGCTTTATTTAAATATTTGGACTGACTTTTGCATTTGTAGGACAGAAGGATAGGATGCACTGTCGAAAAATCTTAAGAGCTTCATAGGTCCTGCACATCTGAATTTCGTCACAGATCCATGCATTTTTTACGAACAGATGTAGAAGAATGTAAATAAGATATTTTTTGATAAGCCTCATAACGTAAAATGCTCTTGGCTGAGATATTAATGTATGATAAATACATTTTGTGCACTTTATCGCCCCTCATTGCACATACTAAACAATATGTCAGGGGACTCAATGCTAAATGGTAAAGCAGCACCTTTTCCTTCCCAGGTTACACTGCTTTTAGTGGTGTCGATTTTGAAGGGACATTTCATGTCAACACGGTGACAGACGACGACTATGCAGGATTTATTTTTGGGTATCAGGACAGCTCCAGTTTCTATGTGGTGATGTGGAAGCAGGTGGAGCAGATCTACTGGCAGGCCAACCCATTCAGAGCTGTGGCAGAACCGGGGATCCAACTGAAGGTAATCAGCGGAAAGGCCTCATTTTTCATGGGACTGCTCAATTTCTACACTATATTGCCATAAATTGGCTTTAACTGGGTGGACCAACATCACATTAAATGCATTGAAGGGACATTTCCATGTATGCATCACATTAAATGCCTTAAGAATGGGTTGTCACTCAAGTTCATATGCAAATCAAGGCAGGTGAAGGACTACCTTTGCCAATAAAGTGTTAAATAATATCCTCCCAACTGAGAAGTTCATGACAAAATCACCACATTGCATCTGCCCATCTTGGTGGCCCCTAATCTGAAATTTTGGGAGCGCAAGGAGACAATTTAGGGGCACACTATAATTCAACCTGCAATGTAAATATTCACTACACTAATTTTCACATTACTGTATAAATGGTCTGGTCAGGAATAGTAGTTTAAAAGAATTCTGCAATTTTGTCGGTTGCACAGGCACGAGTAGATGCAAATTTTAGTTGCACTGTCTCAAATATTAGGAGCAAAATACCGCCATTTAGGAGCAGTCCGGAGCCCTGTCCAAGACTATTATAGATGTTCTCATTTGGATAATGTGAACAGATGTGGAGAATCACAGAAATAAAGTTTTGCACATTAATATTTTTGGAAGCCAGGCAGTTGTGGCATATGGCATCTGGGATTCAATCACTGAGCCAAGATTCAGTAAAGCAGAGAGTGGCAGAACACACAAAGTCTTCGCTGACCCTTGTGAGGAGAAGAAGCTCGTCCATTTTGTTGGACAGGGAGATTTATAAGACAAATCAATGGAAGTGGTTGACGTAACTTCACCAGCAAGCTGCCACGTTTCACAGAGTTGCCGTCTACGTCTCCACCATGCGCCATACTGACCTGCTACAACTCTGGTTAATATCTCCCCAAAACTGTGGATTTGGGACTAAATCTTCAGCGTACACTCCCTGTTGCTTAGCAAATGTTCCCGCATGTACTTTGTATGGAAGTGGGGTAGGGTAACCAAAGACAAACAACAATGACAAAAAACAAAGACAATACTTGAGAACACACGACCGGGGTGGCCATCTTGGTTCCATCTAATAATCATGACAATAATTAGTTCGGCCACCATCCCCTCTCCAAATGCAATCCATCCATCCATCCATCCATTTTCCAAACCGCTTAATCCTCACTAGGGTCACGGGGGGAGCTAGAGCCTATCCCAGCCGTCTTCGGGAAGTAGCCGGGGGACACTCTGAACCGGTTGCCAGCCAATCGCAGGGCACACAGAGACGAACAACCATCCACGCTCACACCTATGGACAATTTTCTTAGTGTGTTCAATCAGCCTGCCATGCATGTTTTTGGAATGTGGGAGGAAACCGGAGCACCCGGAGAAAACGCACGCAGGCCCGGGGAAATGCATTGCTTGGCTCTAATATGTCAATGTTGGAAAATATTATAACAGAGCTTCGCTGCTACATACAATTTTTCTCAAATTCCATGAACAACTTGATGACAATATGGACTTTCATAAGATGCACAGAGCTGACATTTTCATGTGTGGATTTGGAAAGGCTGTCAAGTCCAACACGGGCCCTGGTGAGAACCTGAGGAATGCCCTGTGGCACACCGGCGACACGAGCGATCAGGTGAAGCTGCTGTGGAAAGATGCTCGCAATGTTGGCTGGAAGGACAAGACGTCTTATCGCTGGTTCCTCCAGCACCGACCCGCTGATGGATACATCAGGTAGAGTGCTCGCGACAAGCTGAAACCAAATAGTCTCTCGCATTTCTACATGCCACTTTTTCCACACCAAAATTGTTTGTTTTTTGTTCTTTTGGGGTACAGGGTTCGCTTCTATGAGGGTCCTCAGTTGGTAGCAGACACAGGTGTCATTATAGACGCCACCATGAGGGGAGGTCGACTTGGAGTTTTCTGCTTCTCCCAGGAGAACATCATCTGGGCCAACCTGCGTTATCGCTGCAATGGTGAGCAACCCGTTTTTCCTCTCAAGTGTGAGTGCGTTTTATTTCATCTATCAACCCAGAAGAACATTTATTTTGTGTTAGGTTTGACCAAAGGTGTGCGATTGTCTTGAGGTCAGGACTCGCAAATTCCTGCATACAAAACGCAGCCCCCCACCCCCCCAAAAAAGTAGAGTTAATCATTTGAGGATTGCTGGACTATGGTTTACGCTCGGGTCTGTCATGATGGTAGGAAAGGCAAACTTGTATGACCTGTGCGAGTCTTCTATTCTTTATCAGAAAGACAGAGGTTCATTTAGACAGGGAAGCTAGTGTCCAAGCAGCAAAAAAAATAATTGGGTATTTCTGTCTCCAGACACGTTACCAGAAGACTTCGACACCTATCGTGCGCAGCATGTTCAGCTGGTGGCCTGAAGGAAATGACCCACGAGCCCTTCAAAGAGTGCCAATAATATTCATTCCGATCTCAGACTGGTTTACACTCATCAGAAGATTCCCAGCAGATGAAAACACAAATGGAAATTCGACAAAATATGTATGTTTTTAGCTTGTTTTGGTTTACAATTTTAACAAACTGCCACATCAGAATGAAATTGTTTCTTTGTTAAATGATGCATGGAGTCTGCAAGTAACCGTTGATAAAATTACATTTGAAGTTGCTGCAATTTTCAAAATTAATGTATTAACTGTTAAGTTTGGCAGTTACTTGGTAAAACACTCCAGTTATGGTCCCACATTTCTGCACATCCATCAAAGGAATGTCCTCTTTTTTTTTTTTAAGTTGAGTGCTTTAACATACACACACTGTACTGCCCCCCCCATCCCCCCATTCACATTTGATAAAATGTCCCTGATATATATATTAGAGTGTTCAACTCGATATATATATATATATATATATATATATATATATATATATATATATATATATATAATTTTCAAATAAGCTAATAATGCTTGGTTAGCTCGCTCTCGGCAAAAAGCATGTTGCACATATAACTTGTACCATTCTATACCAACACATTATCATAACATTTCTCATTTTTTGCTGCATTTAATCAAGGCTAAGTGCTACATTTAATCAAGGCTAAGTGCTAATGTTGTTTGGCGGGGATTAACTAATTTTTCTCAAGCCAGGAAACATTTCATGTGGTCAGACTGACCACTGAGAGATGAAGACCACGTTCTTCCGTTTTAATTGGAAATAGAAGCTAGCTGTTGTGTCCTACACACGTGCTAATATCAAAGCCAAGTACTACTACGTACAAATCAAGTGACTGCATGTTGATTACCATTATAAATGTTATACAAAGAGAGATAGCAGAGCGGATAGGATTTTACATATTAGTAATTCAAAGTATTCAGAGGTCAACATCTGTTTATGTGTTTTATATGTTGTGCATTGCATTCTAAAGAAAAGTCCCCAAAATAAATCCAGGGTGACAGAAAAAATGCTTGCTGTTATACTTGTGTCTGTAGAAGTGCTGCTGTGTCAAAATGAGCCGTTTGCCCCCAGAAATTGGAGTGATCATCATCATATCTTGTCGCGCCAGTACTGGATCCAATGCTTGGCAGCATCACTAGTGTCTAAGAGGTCTTCGTCTGTGCAGGTGGGCCCCAGTTCACAATCCCGAAGAATGTGCTCCATTGTTTGTATTGGGTGGCCACACGGACATTCACTGCTGAGTGAGAGTCCCCATTTATAGGTGTTGTTCCCAGTCTTGCCTACTCTGGTTCTTGCTCTATTTAATGTCACCCAGTGGAGTGATGAAACAATTTGATGAATGTAATCCATTCCTCTTTTGCTGTGGCTCAAAATTGAGTTAAACTTTATCAGAAATGGGTTTTATCAGAAACTTACCTAAAAATTGGGAGAGCTTCTTTCTTAAATGAGGGAGAAAAAAAGTATTTAATGAGCAAAACAGTGAAGTTCATCTTGCCTCTTACCCTTAAACCTCTGATCCTAGAATGACCGGGTTCCAATCATCCAAATGCTTAAGGTGAATCTGCTTCAATTTGATGTTTTCTTGTAAAATGAAAATGGAAGTCGTCTTTTCTGAAATTACAATGCCATCCACGTTGCGTATTGCACTGGTAGGCTCCCACAGGTGTTCCCAAGAGCATGATTGCTACCACCAGGATGGTGGGAGTGACTCCTCCAACATCCA
Organism: Hippocampus zosterae; assembly: GCF_025434085.1. NCBI lineage: Eukaryota > Metazoa > Chordata > Actinopteri > Syngnathiformes > Syngnathidae > Hippocampus > Hippocampus zosterae. The sequence continues at coordinate 9,501,644 of NC_067458.1, read as the reverse complement.
AAGCTTGAAAGTTGTCAATTTCACATCTGAGGCTTCTTTCTTGGTCCATAAAACTAGCTTCACTAGTGTTCCAGTAGTTTACAGATCAGGACAGGCGTGAACCTTGGTGGGTCCTGGACATCCAAAGTAATATGATGTGATCTGAGGGTGGCACATTGGCCCTACTAGGTAAAGCCGAGACGCATCCAAATACGGTTGCTTGCAGTTAGGTGAATTACAATATGAAGCGGTTTGAGATGAAAGAGGAGAGAATCAAAGTGTCCTTTAACCAGTGGATCAGAGACGTCATGCTCAAAATGTGCACACGTCGGCTACAAGCTAAGTTTCAAAGTCAACAAGAAGCTGTAGCATCCATTGACGAAAAAAGAGATTGGTTCACTTCTCCTGTCCCATGGAAATCCACTTCAATTCCAAGCGGCGACTCACGGTTCCAAATACGCATCGGCTCTCTTCGCCAACGCTCCTCTCTCCTCATCCTCAACTTCAGCGGCCATCCATCCAGCCGCACCAACGCCAACTGTCCAACAGCGCTGACATAGCCACTGAACAAATCGGGGTTGTGAAAAATGCTGCCCATTACTGGCGCAAAAAACACAAGCGCCCCAGGTCTGTCCAGCACCGACAGTCAATGGCGCCGACATTCCTCCCAATCAAAATCTGTGCTGGTACAGGCGTGCTGCCGAGAAGGCGCAACCACCAAGCACAGATACTGCTCCTTTGACGAATGTCGTGGCCAAAAAGCGCTGAAAACAGTCCATATCAGGTCCACACAATGAAACAACAAACAACATGTGACAATTGTATGAGCTCGGAAACTGCAGTTGTTTGGAATCGGCTCCAAAAGACTTTGTTGACTTCTAGAAATCAATTCTACTACTTGGAACTCTGTCAAACATTCTGTTTGTGCTGGCAAAAAAAAAATAAAAATAAAAATTAAATAAAAAAAACTGCTCCAGTCACTCATGACCAGGGGGCGGGATGGGCATCAGGAATTTCGGAAAAATATAAATATATATCTAAATTCCTGAACGGCCAGTGTATTTCTGGGCCGGTCCTGGCCATCACCAGGCTAGCACCGCCTCTTTCCTTCAATGATTATGTTTCAGCACAATGACTATTCACGCGCTTAATTTTGGTCCCAGCACGTCCCTGATGACTATGAGAGGTTTAAGGTCGATTCAATTTATAAGCCATTCAAGGACCTGCGGGACTACTTATTAAAAGATTTATGTGCAATTAGGGCTTTCGCTTGTCTAATCTTGGCAGTGTAGATTAGAGACCTTTCTAAGTAAATGCCAATTGGTGCATCCCTAAAACACACAACAACAAAAAAATTGACACAATTGAGTTTCCAGCCAGGAAAAGGAATGTTTCTTATAAGTTCAAAGTCCAAAATGAATGATTCTTGTCCATGAGTGTGTGTAAATCTGTGACTGGTTGCAACAAGAAAGCTGAAACATGCACTTGAAGTCACAAACATACTTTCCATAACTCAACAGATTTTAGTGGTAATCAAACTTAACATTTCACAAGCATGCACGTATCGAAAATAATCTTTCAGATTTGTATTTGGAAATACAGATTACAAAAAAAAAGACAAAATACAGCAGGGTTAAAACATCATGCATGTCCACAGCAACACGCTGCCATATTGAAAGTTTCGCAGTCGGAACATTTTGCAAATCAAGACGATGTGCAGAAAAATATGTCATCCACATTCAATTTAATTGACATTTTTCTTTCAGCCTATAAACAAACGGTCATATTAGGAGAATCACATGGCAACAAATAAATATCTACAGATCGGTTACTACGACTTACAGGACAACAGTGATAAAATGCTATTCTCACTAGAAGCTTTAAGAGGAACTTACAGTAACTTGCAATTTTCTGGAGCCTTTACTTGAATGAACTGTACAGTTCTTTAGAAAATGGCGTGGAATTAAAGGGACCGTTTAGTCTGACCCCCCCCCCCCCAAAAAAAAAAAAACAAAGCAACATACAAGCAATAAGGACCGATAGAAGAATCCACCTTCAAAACACAGAATGTCTTTCTCAGCCTTTTGAGACGGTTCACCTTAAATGAATTTTGAAGCCAAAATGAGTGCATGTTGTGCTCAATAGTCCCTGCAGGTAAGACACACCTCAAACCAAAGCATGCAGGTAAGCCACATGATCAAGAAAGCAAGACTTTGAGGTGATCTGTACATCCTGCAGTTTCTATCCATGAGCCTGGAGAGTTGCCCCTTTTTCACCACAACCAAATATTGCAAAAGTCACACACCACCTCACTGATGGGTTCCGCACTTAAAAAAACAAAAAAGGGACAGAACGTTGACGAATAAACAAGTTATCTTTTGCAAAACCATAATTAACCGTGTAGCCATTGTCCTTATTTTATAAAGTTGTATTAGCTGCCTCACTTGTGTCTGGTGCACATCATTCATTCTTTTGGTCATTCATTCAACCACACTTTCAGCAAGCAAGCTCAAGAGCACCTCCAATGTCTGACACAAGAAAAACTTGGGACAAAATACGCCATCACCTCACTGGGTTCTTGCAGAAAGCATCCGATGAAGCAAGATTCCGATCGAAAGCGTGCTGCCGTGACATCATAAATATAGCTTTTCACCAACTTTGTAGTTAGAATGCAGCACTAGATTCTGGCAGTTGATGTAGTGCCTTGGTACTTCCTCAGCCGAGATTTCGTTTTTAGTTTGCCCGACAGATAACCACAACAGAAAGCTTGAGGTGATTTAGTGCGCTGGTGGGTGTTTGTGTGGCGGGGGTTAAAATGACCTACAATAATTACATTCGGAGCAACGTTCCTTTGCAACACAAGAGCGCAAGCTGCACCAAAGTAAGCCCTTTCTATATTTGCATCCCCTAAAGTCTTCACAGATTAAAAACAACAACGAGACAAGCTGAAATATAGTTTACAAAACAAAAATAGAGAATTCATCTTTTCTTTGACATGAAAATATCTCCGGAGTACACGTCTGGTGTGAAACAGTCAGCATTCCAATCAGGCAAATGAGTCCCGGTTCAAAAGCCAGGGAATCACAAATAAAGTGCGAAGCAACTAGTGGACTAAACATTGCACAAAAACAGGAAAGGCATGAACAAAACACCTCACATGGCCCAAAAAACTTGACATGACACTTAACGATACAGAAAGAGGAACAAATCAAAACAACAATCATATCTGATGTCACTTGAGCAGAGATCGAGCCAAGAATGATCGCATACACGGCATACAAAATCTGCTTCGTGTGTATCAGGTCATGCGGCCGACCGCAACGCAGAAGCTTCAGGTCCACTAATGCAAAACAAATAATGTGCATGCCAAACTGCCATCTTTCCTCGACAAGCCTGCGGCGCCAAAGGGGTTGGACGCAGTTTTCTAATGAGAATACGTGCTCGTATGCGTTGAGATGCTACGGCAGGAAGCGAGAGAGACCGCAACAAGAGGACGAATGTGGATTCCAGTCCAGTCTGACCAAGATTCCCCGTGTCCTTTGGTGACTAGGATACTGCCACACTTGGTACATTCTTCTTTTTTTTTTTTTTTTCTTCGAGTCATGAAGTAGCATAATACAGACTTGGAGGTCACTAAAGAGTTAACAAAATTAACTGCTGCACAGGAGAAGCCCCACATGCACCCCTCGAAACTTTGTGACAGCTGTACGTTCTACCAAGCTATCAAGGCTTTCATTCAGAGGGTTGACCTGCCAGATTCTTCATGCATTGTATCAGCTATAATGTGTATGTACAATAAGGATTATTCAGCATTACAGACGGAAAGGACAGAGACCTTCCAAAGGCTGCCATTGCTCAGCTCGACTGACTGACTGGATGAATGAAAACAGCAGTTGTAAAAAGTAAAAATCCATCTTGGTTTTCTTGACATGTCTGGGTTTTTTGTTTGTTTCATTTTGTTTTTTTGGAGGTCAGTTTTAAGAGTAAATTTTCAAAGGTCAAAATGAAAAAGAGAAAAAAAAGATTCACAATGGGCCAATTGCATTGTATCACCCTACAGCTCTTGTTCGCCATGAACAGCTTCAACAAACTCAAATATCCGCGTGGAAGCCGCGTACACTTGTGCTTGAGCAACATGCCCTAGCACGTTGCTCAAATCAACCAGTTGGGTTCTTGTGTGCTTGAACACAGCCTGGATTGGCCTTCGAAAGATCCAAGTACTGATCGCAAACTCAAATTGTAACGCTTCATTAAAAAGCAGTTCGGCTCCAAAGCACTTGAGGAATTCAACAGAATGTCTGTAATATACTGTCGCATCTCCGTAATAGTAAATTGAATGTATGGCAGCAACAACTTTTCAACTGATATGCGCCAGACTACTTGTAGGAACCCCAAGACGGATTTTCTTCCCCCCCCCTTTCAAAGTTATGTTTTAGTCTTGCTTGCATAGGAACCACACACCTGTCCAAAGTACAGCCGACTCATGCGTAACAGTAAAAAGACTTCCGTGAGCCCCACTCGATGGTGGCGCTGGGAACGGATCCCAAGCGTTGAGTAGTAAGCACAAATGATCAGCATGTCTGTACACAAATGCTCGAATAATACCAAACAAGAGCACGCACTGCACAAAAAACACAACTCTCAGGGAAACTCTGACAAAAGGCCACCATGGGTCGTTTTCTGCTGAATCTGAATGTAAGAGCGAGCTGATGGTATTGAAGATAAAACTCTTTGCAAACATGAATTGGGAAAATCTGTAAACAGTTTGTGATTGGACCACATCCCTGATTATTTTTGTCACCATTCTGGTTGTTTGCACCACGAGATGGAGATCAGTCTGGTGAAAAATGGCCTATCAGACACCTAAATATGTGAACCGTTTCCATGAAAGACCATTTGATGCTCGTCTTCCCATTTCCTATGTTAAGACACTCTCAAGAGAGGTACTGTAACAGAAATATCTTCTCGGAATTGCTGAATTGTTAAAAAACGCCCGTCGGCGCACGCAGTTTGCCTCGCGTGGTCATGTTGAACAGTGTTTTTGTTAGAGCTTCCCCTTTAAGGAGCAAAAAGCCTCCCCATATTTGCGATCCGTCGCATTTATCGACATTTTGACACCCCCCCCCCCCTTTTCCGCCACTTAATAAAACGTCAATAATTTGGCTATAAAGTGTACCGCTACAAAATACAGTACATTGATTTGTCAGACTTTACACAACATAATCACAAAGAGCACTGAACAAAAACATATGCCTCTGTCAAATACAAGAAAATGGTTCAAGAATTTACGAAAATACGTCGTTACATTAGACACTTAACAGTAGAATATTCATGTAAGGCAAAATCGGGTGATTTTCACAGTGACGACTTCCAAAAGAGTTAAAATTTGAGAGTTTGCCAGTTACGAAACAGACAGCTTCCTTCCCTGAAAGACCAGTCTGCTGGCTTTTCTTTTCCAGAAAATTCATTCTGCTTTCCAGTTACGTGGTTATACCTGATCTTCTAAAAAAATAATAATAAAATAAAGTAATTTTTTTTTTTTAAACTGCTTTTGGAGCCTGTGTGTGTTTTTCGGCATAAAAATTATGATGAGTTGACCGTCACTTCTGGGCTACAGCAATGAATATGGCACATCGAACACTGAAGAGCAACTATGGGGAGGTTTTGCACTCCTTCAATAAACAACTAGCGGTAGCCTAAATACAGACACAAGTGAAATATGTTCAAAATTCATAAATAAATTACATCAGTGCAGATTTACACTATGCCTACCGAGAGCATTTTGGCATCGGCTGTATGAAACCCAACGAAAAATATTCTCACAAAGAAAAAAATCACATAACATACGGCATTAAAAGACATGTGCATGATTAAAAAAACAAAAAAGAAACATTTGGTTGTCAAAAGTAAAGCTCTGAGTGTGATAGTTGTTGAAGACCCGATAAATTGCAGGCAGGAAAACCAGCAGCTTTTTTTCCCCCCTTTTAAGATGACCAATACAAATGCTTTAGTCCAATGTCTGCAGTTTCCCGCTACCAGCAAATATAAAGAAATATCATAACAGTAATATAAATAAAAATAAATATTAAATCTAATATGAATAAGAAAAAAAAAATGCATTTTCTGAAAATATGTGGCATTTAATGGTGCACTGTAAACACAGCTGTGCTAGCAAAAGCGCTGAGCGACCAATCTCTTAAAAATAAATTAAAATAAAAAAATTTAAAAAAAGAGGACATCGCGGCCATTCACCCGAAAGCCACAGGACGTCCTTTTCCCTGCATTCTTTTGGTGGCGCGTCGTTGTGTCAAAGAGCTTTTACCGAGTCGAGGGCGAGGTCGGGCCGCTGGATGGCCATGCAACAAGGGAGAGGGCTCAACCCTGCCCTTTTGTCTCACCTCCTCCATTCACACGTTCAAGTGTTTATCCTCCTTCTGGTTGCTCGCCGTCATCAGTCAGCCAAGCGGGTCACATCACAGCCTGTCCATCCTGAACGTGTCCTCGGTGGCGGGGTCAGCCAGCACCATGTCGGGGTCATTGAGCATGTGCAGCCCATCCAGGGTGAGGGGGTCGATCTTTAGCTCATCCAGAGGGAACTGAGAGTCCGCATCAAAGCTAACGTCACCGACGCCCGCCAGTGAATTGGTGAGCTCTTTGGAGAGGCTCGGCGGAGACTCACCTGTGACTGCAATGTGTGACATCAAAGAAACAAGTGGGTGTGCATGTGGCGGAAAAACACTGGTGCTGCTTTCACCCTGCGGTCGTGACCATGCATTCATACAATTGTGGAAATGATCAAGATCGTAATTGGGCTTCTGAAAGGCTTGCGCTTGAGCTGATCATTTGAATGAGTGAGAACAGCAGAGGCCCCAGAATTGTGCCCTGTGGAACACCACATGACAGCGGGGCAGTCCGTGACTCAGAGCAGCCAAGGCTAACCCCAAAAGGTTCTGTCAGCTAAATAGGACCTAAACCACTCAAGAGCGCCAATGCCCACAATATGATGGATGGCCATCATGTCCCAAAAAAGGCTCCAATGTCAGCATGGGAGAGTCATGTTTTGAGCCAGAATCTTGGGGAGAGATTTGGTTGGCCACTTTCAGGTCCTTAAAGGTGTGAAAATACCCGTTGAAAGGTATTTGGAGTTTCTGCCTACCGGTAGTTTCTTTGATGATAAAAAATTAAGAACTTAATTTTGCGAAACAAAGTCATTATGGATGACTTTGCACCATCATATTGCACAAGAAGTTCCACTGCAGCATGTAATCTTGTGGGCATATACAGGGAGAAACTTGTGCGTGGCCCCATTCCTCCACTGACAAATGAGAGCCTTTGACGCATCCAAGCAAAAACAAGATATGAGGTTGGGAGGCAGTTCACATCCAACCAGCAGGTCCGGTAGGCTATTTTGACATCCGAGAAAGAAATTCAAGGAGAAGCTGGCCATAAGCTCACAAGTTCAATCAATGTAAGAATTGCAAAGCTGCTATTAAATAAGAGGTCATACGTTTAAATGTAACTTGACCTGCCAAGATGTTGTTGATTGAAATAGCTTAGGATTTCCGCAAATACAACCTCCTGATGCTGCATATTCAAGAAATGACTTTTTTCAGTTACAAGCTAGAAAATGTCTTGGAATACTTCTGTGCATAATAATTTGGAACAGCACTATAGACCGAAAAGTTTTTATTTTTGACAAAATACTGCAAATTATTGGGAGATTTGTTTGAAATCATTAAAATCATAAGTTAACAGTTGATGACTTGAAAATTATACAATACTGTATTCCAATTTCACAGTGATAAATCGATCAGATAGCGCCTGCAAGGGATGAAGCATTGATAACGAATACCAGAGATCCTTAAAAGACTCTGTGGCAGTGCAACAATGGCGCAGTGAGAGGTATGTGCATAACTTACCTGTTAAGATTATGTTGGGAATGTTGCCATGACTACTGTAGCCAAGGTGCTGAGATTCTTGAAGGCTGCCGCCGCTAAGACCCATCATAGCGGCTTGAGTATAGTTGAGGGTGGAGCACTGCGTGTACAGGCTGGTAGAGCTTATGGAGTTCTCGATCATGTTGAATTGTTCCAACTTTAAAATGAAGAAACTGAGTAAATTTAGATGAAAGGTACTGTTTGCGTATACTGCCATGTATTGGGGATAGTGAAAACGTCACCTGGTGAGACAAAGCGTTGGTCTGCCTCGATGCCACCTGCTGATCGTAAAAGGAGTCACCAAATATGCTGCTCACCACAGGAATATGCTGCAAGAAGAATACAAGCGCCACACAATTCAGGCTGGATGGAAAGAACATCATCAATAGAGAAATTAAAATGAGTCGTGTGTAAAGTTATCCAGGCCTAAAGCAGACACCCCGAGCAACAGAAAATGCAAGCAAAGGTGAGTGGCACAGCAATGGTACTATAGCAGTGACAGAAGCGGATAATATTCATGAGGAAGCCGGTCAGTGTTGTGATCTTTCCAAAAGAAAATAGGCGATGAATGAAATGAGCGGGTGGTCTCCTGTAATGGATTTACAAGGAGTAAAATTGAACACATCCAACATAAAATATGACACTGCCAAACTGTGAGGCTATGATGTGGCTGTTAGCGCCGGCCAACTAGCGGAGACCAATCACGGTATTGCAGTGGTCCACTGACCTCAACAGGCCGCTTCATGGCACAGCACGGACATTTCATAAAGGGAAATTCCAGTCCTTCCATAGGACCACTAGCACTACCCTGATCACTACCCTATTGTTTGTAAATGACACAGATGAATAAGTTACTGTCAAAATGAAACTGGACTGAGGGCGCATGAAATCGCTCTTGGCACAGCGCACTGCGGCAGGGACGACAACTAGGCCACTATGACAGGAGTCTGAGAATTGGTAGCTTCAATAGTACAGGTGAGACTGAGAACCAATCGAAAAAAGGACGCTTTTCATTTCTTTGGATTGGGCTGATGGTCTCACAGTGACCATGTTTGTTTCTTTTATATGGCCTTCATTTATTGTATCACTCACATTTAATACTCTACATTGTGGCCCTTCGGTACACTTAGTAAACTGTCACACCAACTAGAGGTTGCATTTTTTTTCTCGATGAATCTGCCGAGCCCGAGCAACAAACTGACCAATTATGGACCTTTTCAACCGCAGGTGTGCTAGTTCCATCCCCGTGCCCAGTTCTTTCTTTTTCCTCCACCGAAATTGACTCCAGCTCTGGTGCTTAAGCTAGCCCCAATTACTTGTTGGGCAAGACTCTGGCACCAACTACGCCATGACGATCGCAGATGTAGAGAGGAATGACTCCCCAGACACACAGAAGTTTTGCAGAAACTGGTGAGCGGTGAACTCTGGCACAATTGTGTCCCACCAGAAAAGCGATTGTGGATGTGCCCAGATAGCATGCAATGTCAGATCTCGTAGCTAGCCTCATGATCATCTACAATGATTAAGAAAGATGATTGCACATCCCTGACTGTTGTATACTTCATCCAAGTATAATCGATGCTATGCTAAGTTGCTACCAGATGCATACAGTGCACTACTATTATTGTTGAAGCTGTTGTGAAAACACAATATAAATAAATATGCATTGTATTGTGTCATTATTATTATTATTACTAAAAACAGCGCAAGTGCTCTTGGGTAAGCGCCAACGTAAGCAATGACGTTTGGACGCTTTCCGATGAAGTAATGATGCAACTCCTACTTGGCTCTTTGCCGATGGAAAACCAAACGCGTTCTTCGTAAGAACTTTTAACCACCAACTAAGCATAGCAGTGGCCCTGGCTGGGGTTGGAAATGGGGTATTGAAAACTATGAATTAGGAGCACCACCCTGCCTGAAAAAAAAGAATGGAAGTTGACCTTAAGAGATATAGGATGAAGTAACAGTTAAAAATAGTCAACATTGGATGATTGGCTGTAAATAGTAGAGTCCCTTACAGCAAGTACATTACAGCCCAGGCTTCCTCTAAACATACATTACTTTTGTCCAATTACTACTACAGATCTCAGAGTGATATTTATGAGGTAAGTTTTAAGGGGTTTTTTTGGTTACTGTTCCTGGACAACAGATTTTCCTTCAATAACAAGAGTAATGGTAATTACATACAGAGGTAGATATTCTTCGAATTGAAAAAAATGGAAGGGTAACAATGTAGAATTTGCCAACAACAGGTTAATCTACCCATCCTTAACTAGTTGTGTCAAAGTTGGTTTCCCTTGTCTCACCCTTTGCTGTGTACGTGTAAAAATACACGCAACATCCCTGATCCGTCTAGCAAATGTTTTATGGTAATGGTGACGACTTTCTTGGAAAAGAGAGATGGATGTTTATGTTTATGTGAAGAGCAGATGTATTGGACTACTGGGCTCCAATAGCCGCTAAAATACATCTGCCCATGAGTTCCGAATGAGAAAGTGGAAAAAGATGAACAACTCGGAGGAAGTCTAAAGATGGGGACCCCCATCAATAAACTGGCTGTAAAGTCATGCACAGCAGACAGCGACAAGTGTGAAGAAGAAGTGAGTTAAGTTACACCACAACCGATGCAAAAGGATAAAAAGCAGCCTATCAAGTATTAGCTTCCCCCCCTGGAACAAAGCCCTTCCCCAAAAAGCAGCAAGCTTGGTGGGTGGGCTCTTACTTGAGGCGAGCCGCCGGGGGAGAAGCCTTGATTGGAGACTGGGGAGGTTGGAGACTGAGTGGCTGGTGAGCCAGTCTGATTGCGATACTGTTGGAAGGAAGAGGGTTAGCGAGCGCTTAGCTCCATGCTAGTCACACACAAATCTCAAAGGATGATGCTGTGAGGCGGCTTCAGATAAGCATTCAGTCATTGCATTCTGTGTAATGGAACGCTCGCTAAAAGCAAAATGGCTTTGTAGATCCCCACTTCATCTGCAGTTTTTGCAAATGGAATTGTACAATAACAGCGACTCATCCTTTGGTGTAGTAAAAGTTGTAGTAAGTTAGGATACGGGACAATACTTCATTTTTGTTCTCTGGAATTCTGCAGCACAGGAGGTTTGGGGTTCTTGCGGTCTTACCGAGCTGATGCTGGCTGAGGTCTGGCTGTCCGGGGATGGGCTGTTGGCAGTGGCGGGGCCTGTAGCAGTGGAAGGAGGAGCAGGCAGCGTGATGAGCTGGATACCCTGCGGCGGCTGCTTCTGCAGGTCGCTGAGCAACTGAGCCTGTGCCTGAGCAGTCAGATGGTTGAAAAGAGGGAACTGGGAAAGCTGTTGCTCCAGGGTTTGCTGTTCTGTTGGAAATATCTACCGGAAAACCACATAAGGCAAAAATAACAGGATTGGAATTGACAAGTTATCTCAGTAATCGGGGTTATGATTCGATTTGTTTTCAGAGCGGTCTGACTCCATCGTTAATAAACTTTGATTGTACACTGTGCGATGACAACCATTCAAATTCGAGTTACTGATTAAAGATTAGTGAAAAGAGTAGGGGTTTTTTTGCTACTCTGTAACATATTGCCCAAGTATTTTGAGCATTTTCAGACAAACGAGAAGCGCTCTCGTTTCCTCAACTCAACCTTTGCGGATTGTGCAAACCTGGTTCGCTGAGAGTAAAACAAAAGGCATGAGCAAGCTGTCACCTGTGTGATGTTAACAGGTGAGGAGAGGGTGGGCGACAACTGCTGTGTGGACTTCTGAAGATGGAGGTCGGTGCTTAGTGTAAGTGGCACCACGGGGGGCTGGCGGCGTTGTTCTGTTACAGTCATGGTTGGCTGGGAGGAAGTAGGAATCCCTTGGTTGTTGGGGGGGGGGGGGGGCAAAAATGAGAAGCGCAGGTGTGAGAAATGCAGCTACAGAGCATCCAAATTGAACAATATCACACTCTGGGTTATTGTTGCTCACGACACCCTTGACACATTTCCCCAGTGCTGAGCAATAATGTAGATTTTAAAAGATATGTTTTCCCCTATGTGTTGTGTTATTTTTGTTATTTTGACTTCAAAATGGTGCCGCGAGAGTGGCTGCCTTTCCAGCAGCTCCTATATTTTGTTGTTCTACTTCTTCCTTTCATAGCTTTGCTGCTGTAAATTGGGAATTTCTCCATTGCGAGACTAATAAAGGTTTTCTGATCTAATGGTTTAAACGGACAACAAACTGCTAAAAGTCAACAGTTTCAACATCAGCTCAAGTGTACTGCTGCTGTATTTGCTCAAATAATGTGCAGCTTATATTAAATTGTATGTACAAAATCTGCTAGTGCTTCGCATTTTTTGGCGGGTAGGGCAGTTGATACCATGACTGGCTGCGCTGATGCCTAGATGGGTGAGGTTCGTGGTGAGGCTGCCTGTGCTGTTGGACGAGCTGAGGGAAGGGAAGGCAACTGTGTCTTCGGGGTCCAGTGGGGTGGACAAAGGAGGAGGGAACTGGATGTTGGTGAGATCAGGCAATGAGCCGCCTGTGTTGTGTGCAGCAGGTAGCACCGCTGGGTTCAGTTCCTGGTCTGGTGATGGGAAAATACTACCCCCCCCCCCCAAAAAAAAAACATTTTTTTAATCACTTATAAAACTGTCCTCTCCGCCAAAGACAAGGATTCAATCTTCAAGATGATCATGCAATGTGTGACAGACACTCACTTGATTCCTGGGACATCACATGTGTTGTGGTTTGGTGAATCCCCCTGAAGACAAGACAAACCTCCATTTCCAATTTGAAGTTTTGCATACGTGGACTACGACAAAGCATGCAGCCCTTCCCTTTCCCGTTAGTACCTTCTTGTCATCCCACAGCTGTTTCTGTGCATCGTTGTCTACATTTGTCTCCACGCTCTCCGTCCCAGGCACTGTTAGCAGCAGTACTAATTAGTCAAACAGCCAGACAAAGTTGCTGGCGATTGCAAAACACCATGTTTCAAATCAGGCCAAGAAATGAGTCATCAATATCCCAGCCAGTCAGGCAGATTACGGGGCTGCACTCATGATTCCAGGGAGCCTAAAAATAGCAAGGTGACCACCAGACAGACTGGGTAGATGCCGACCAATTAAGGTTTCCCTATATCAAGGTTTTGCAGACAACCCGTGGAAGATCAGTGAATTATTGATCTGGCTTTCTCCATCACCTTGAGTCAGCTCCATTCAAGTCAAGTCAAGTCAACAGTATTTATAGAGCACTTTCAAACAGCCATAGCTGCATACAAAGTGCTGTACATGGAGCAATTTCAATTCAGAGATTCCGCTCCTCCGGAGGCGGCAAAATACAGAAGTGGCGGCAAGCTGAAGGAGCGAGCCGTATCTTTGCAGCAATATAAATACTTGACAAATGGTCGCGATCTGCACCCGCTGAAGTAGAACATGTGGCTTTGTGACATTTTGTGTACGAGGACTGCGGAGATTCATTAATCAAAGTAGTCCTGTGTTTTTTTTGCCAGCACATATTCCATCACCTCGTTTGGGTTGAAGCTCCTGTGATCCGCCAGCAAACACCTCTTGGGGTTTGGGATTCATGGTGCTCTGGTGTAAGGCAGAGTCTGAATTTGTCCTGTATGAGAGATGAGGTTTCATCTGAATGGCTTTGAAATCTCAAATGGGCAGTATAGTGTAGGCATTTAAAAGATCCGACAAAAACAAGTGCTCCGTTACAAATATACAATATATCGCCCGTAGCTCAGCTTGTGCGCAGCTGAGTTTCATGTAATTTAATTTTTGCAATATTGTCTGTCCTGGGTTTTATTCTGTAAAATGGCAAAGGGGAAGATTGCTTACCTTCTCCAGCTTGTGTCTGGTGGCGGGGAGAGGTAAACTGAGCTGTAGGGGCAGCTGTCGATGTGAATTGAGTTAGGGCTAATAAAAAAGAAGGAATGAAAAATTGTCCCGAGCTTAATTTCATGCCTCTTGCCTCATTTGGCCAAAGAGAGCCAATCAACAACAGAATTCCTCAAGTATTTGCTAGCTTCAAGAACAAATAAAAAGGTTTGAGTCAGTGCCTCATTATTGTCAAAGCAGAATAGTAATACAGGGTGGCCCACTTAAAAGTAGCCCGGATTTTTTTTTAAATTAAAATATTTTTAAAATTTTTTTCAAAACATGTATTTAATTACGTGAATGTTACAAGTGACCCAAGTCTTTCCAAAACCTGTTTTTATTACTTACAGGTTACAAGAGATGCTGGAAGTGTCCCCCATTGACATCTATACATTTTTGAGCACGGCACAGGATGTTGGCTGATACTGACTGCAGCTCTGCTAAGGTGATGCTTCGGATAGTGTTGGTGATGTTCTGTTTGAGTTCGTTCAGGGTATGAGGATTATTTGCGTACACCTTTTCTTTTAAATTCCGCCATAGATAAAAATCGCATGAGGTCAGGTCCGGAGACCGTGGTGGCCATAACCCCTTGTCACACGTCCCACATGTCACTGGCATCCATTCATGAAGTCTTTACGGAAGAGCGAACTGTGAGCAAGGGGTTATGGCCACCACGGTCTCCGGACCTGACCTCATGCGATTTTTATCTATGGGGGAATTTAAAAGAAAAGGTGTACGCAAATAATCCTCATACCCTGAACGAACTCAAACAGAACATCACCAACACTATCCGAAGCATCACCTTAGCAGAGCTGCAGTCAGTATCAGCCAACATCCTGTGCCGTGCTCAAAAATGTATAGATGTCAATGGGGGACACTTCCAGCATCTCTTGTAACCTGTAAGTAATAAAAACAGGTTTTGGAAAGACTTGGGTCACTTGTAACATTCACGTAATTAAATACATGTTTTGAAAAAAAATTAAAAAAATATTTTAATTTAAAAAAAAATCCGGGCTACTTTTAAGTGGGCCACCCTGTAGAAGCCACATGAACATGTACTGTCATGCTAAGTATCACATGACTTGAGAAACTACCTTTAAAAATACAAACAACATGTAATGTACAGTAATCTCGTCTCAGTTAGTGCTGTGTGATATGGACACAATTTTATTTCCTGACACACCTCATACAGAAATTTCATACAATCAAATAAAAGATCAAAATACAATAAAAACTAATGTGGAAGAAGAGAGTGGCATTCCAAAAAAATTCAAGGAATAGAATAAAGAATGCAAAGAATTTAAATAAATACAATAAAGTACTGAAGGTAACATAAATATGCATATCATTTAATCAGTAAAAATACTAATTAATGAACGGTTTCCAAGTTTAGGTAAATACCGTATTGGCCCGAACACAAGACGGTGTTTTTTGCATTGAAATAAGACAGAAAAAGTGGGGGTAGTCTTATATTCGGGGTCTAGACATTATACCCATTCACCTCGTTAGATGGTGCCAGATACCATTGAAGCGAATGCTGAACGTGACTCCCCAGGCTAAAGCGAACCCGTCACAAAGAATAAATATAAAAATAGCGGTATAACGAAGAAGAAAAATAAAAAAATAGTGGTAAGAAAGAAAAGAAGAAAATAATAGAAGAGATAACAGAAAATGGAGAAACGTAGCGACAATCTGGAGAAAAGTGGGTCAAAGATCGGCCAGGTTAACCGGCAGCTGAGGAGAAGTTATAATGTCATTTACATTTCAAAAACCAGAAGCCATTCATTTACGAATGTGATTGCACTTTAGTTTACATATTTAGATGTTCAGATATTAAGATTTCAATAAGGCAAAATAACATGCTTTTCTCTCAAATATATTATTTGAATCATTTGTTTCAGACATATCGTAATTATTTTCTGTATAAAAATGAAATTGGTGTTCAAAAAGTACTTTTTCAAACTTGAGTCAAAAGAGGGGGTAGTCTAATAATCAGGGCCGTCTTATGTTCGGGCCAATACGGTATTTTTGGACATGAAATGAAAACTCTTACTTGCTTTTTAAAACAATCTGTTTCACGTGTTTAACAGGCTGAGAAATAGGAAAAGTTGATTTTTTTGGAGGCTTGAGAGATCAGAGATCATTTTCCCAAAACTAAGTACTGCTAAAGCATGGGCCATGTCTCCTCCCCCCCTTTTCATCGCTGTTAATTTGATCGTATGATGAGTGCTTTGTCATAAATTTGTGCTTTCTTAATACAGTCCTTGAAGTGGTCGAAAAGAACCTGCGACTTGACGGCAAAATATTTAGCAGATTACCGTTTTTCAGTCGACACATTGACTTTATAAAGCCTGGCATTACGGTTCTCTCTTTTTAGCACGGACTCTGCAGGCTGTCTCTGCTAAACTCTAACATGATTTGTTTACAACCATGCTCCGCTAGCCGTGCTATATAAAAGTATTTGTAGGTGATCTAAAAATGCTACCACAATGTAGGGTTGTTTTGCTGCATTACATTAAGTTTCACTCAGTTAATTGTTTTTGGCACAAGACCAATCAAACACCAAGCTAAAATTATGGTAAACTCAATTGAAATAGAAAGAGTGTATGAAACCAAGTTTCGGATTAGTAATAGACTCAAAACTATGTTACCACATATCGATAACGTAAAAAGAAAAATAGCCAAGACCGTAGGGATCCTCTACAAAACCAAGGAAGTGGTAAATAAGAGATCTTTGTACACATTATACACTTCATTATTATTACCATATATGACCTACTGTGTGGAAATATGGGGAAATGCCTGCAAAACAAACACACTCCCTATTCTCAAACTACAAAAAAAAGCAATTCGAATTATTAATAGATCAAAATATACGGAACCCACAAATCCACTATTTATCAAATTAAATACGATGAAATTTTATAACCTGGTTGACTTTAAAAATCGCCCAATTAATGTACAAAGCACACAATAACCTGCTCTGCCAAAACATTCAGAAGTTTTTCGAAATTCGAGAAAGCGACTATGAATTAAGAGGTACCAACTTATTCAAAAAACTCAAAACAAGAACAAACATCAAGCAAAGAAGTGTATCTAGCAAAGGTGTTAATCTGTGGAATAATCTCGAAACGGTCCTGAAAATGAGTAAATCCCTTGCTGAGTTCAAAAACAAATTCAAAAAAATAGTACAAACAACCTACATCAATCAGAGTTAAAATGGTAAATTCTAAACATTAAATATAATGATAAATCAGAACTAAGTTGATAAATAGAGAAAGGTATCGAAATATACATTATGAATACAAGAGAAAATTGACACAAGAGTGCCAGGGTGAGGATGTATATAATCCCGATACAAACCAAAAGTTGTAAAAATATCACGGTTAAGGGTAAAGTATGAGCCTTAATGGAGACTTCTTACTTTTTCTTTTCTGATTGATATAAAAATGATTTAGTAGATATAAACACATAACGGGGTAGGACTAGATACGTTTTTTTACTTCATTCTACTCCCTTGAACATAACTGTGTTGAATGAAGACTGATTTCTTTCTTTTTACTACCTTAATTTCTGTCAAATTATTACTGTATATGTTTTATGTTCAATAAACAAACAAACAAACAAACTCATTGCTCATAAAATGTTAGCTCAACATTTAAGGTGTAAGGCATCAAAAGACACTTTTAAAAAAATCCCTCAAATTTATACTGCCTTGAAGTGCATGCACACTGCACACACACCGTTTAATGAACTCATCTTGCAGTTGAGCAGCGTGGAGGGTAACTTGTTGCCTTATCATCCTTTTGTCACAATCTCCAGGCATGACGAACCAACCAATGTATTTACATTCGTGTAACAGTTGGACTGAGTGTAAATCGATTAGTCATGCTTGGAGAGTGAGGCACAAAGATGATGATGTTCTGTTACTGCCTCAGGCGCATCATTGTAACAACAGACCTACTCCAATAGCCTACACACATAAAACTCCTATGTAAACCATCGAGAGTTAGATTGTCGGGTAAACATTTTCATGCAACACTACAATAGATTGTATATTGTTATATCACACAGCACTAATCTTGGTACATTCTTATAACCCATTTGGTACATCACCTGTTACTGGAAAAATACAGCTCACGCAAATTCAGTCTTATGGCTCAATTCACAGTGGTTTAGCTTTGCTGAATGATGAATAAACAAATGGTTTTATGTAGAAATAAATACCTTAACGGTTCAAACAAAGGAAATAATATTTGTCCATAGCGTGAGCTTAAAAAAGGATATTTGGCGTCCATGTTTGTCAACTGAAAGAGGCCGGCGGTGTGGAGAAGTGATGCGATTTCGTTCACGGTAAACACGATCCACCAAACCGTGGTGCCTGGTTGTGCGACTGGTGTCCAACACAGAATTCTAGAGTGAACACACTCACAGGTCACTGAGGGCAACAATAAAGCCATCTCATGCAACAACACTCCAAGAAGTACAAGAAAGGTCTCAGGACTAATGGTGTAAATGTGTTCATTTCAAAATGAGTCAAGCCATGGGCCCCATACTGAAGCTTGAGCTGGCAAATGTATCTTAGAATGGAAAGCCATGACAAGCAATGACATACAACAAATTTTGAAAACCAAATTCCATTGCAGTGAAGAACTGATGTAAACATCTTGCTGCCATTTGGTTGTGAACCAGAAGATCCAAAAGAACTCCTTGTCCACCAATGCCACTGATTTGCATTGCCCCACCCCCCAAAAAAGAAGAAGAAGAAAAAAAGAAACTGTCCAATCTATGACTGGATTGATTTTTGTATTATTAAACCCAATTATATACATTTATCCTGAGGGTTTCTTTGGACAAAAACAAACCAGCCAAGAAAGGCTAAGGGCTCACCTGAAAAGGCAGGTCAATGTTGCCATTTCCAATCTGATTGACATTGGGCAGTGAGCCTCCATAGTACTGTCCACGATTCTGCCCCAGTTGCAAATACTGGGTCTTCTGTAACTGCAACTGTGCAAAGTAAAATTGCATGACAGCATGAGAGCATGGCGAGTTTGACTTTAGAAAAAGTAAAGCAAAAAAATGAATGATGCCTAACTAATCCCCAGTTTAAAATAACACATTGATTACCTGACATGAAACCTAATGACTTCAGGCAGATGAGGATGATTGATGTATGTCAATCATTTCAGACAGTTGTCAATATGGTCAGGATTGGTTCTAATTTGAAACACACCTGACACATTTCCCTTTGGACCAAACTCACTTCGGTTCATACAAACACATGGAGAGTGTGCGCTCCAGCCAGTCAACATGGAATAAATAGTATGATCTAATGCAATGAAATGATGTTCGGTCCAATGGAAACGCAGAGACCAAAAACTGTTGTTTACACTGATCTTATTTCAAGAAATAGAGCTAAAACATTGCCTTTTTGTATACAGGTACACTGATCAGTGATGATTAAAAAAAAAGTAAACATCTAGAAAACAAATTAGGTGTTCAAATATGTATCCCGATCATAAATAATCAAATGCAGAAAATGTCATCTAACCATATAGATTTTGCATTTCAAATTACAAGACAAAAAAGCCCAACAGCATAAAAACTGCACACATCGTTGTACACGTGAAAAGCCTTTCCGAATGTTTGTTTGTGTATTATTTTATTGAACATGAACCGATAATGACAACGATTGTCAAATATAGAGAGATAGCAGAAATCAGATTTTAAAAATGAATGTCAACTGAAATATTCATTTATTTGCAGTGTTTAAAATGAGTGTTATGCAGCATATTAGCGTGCTAATGTAGCTGGCAGAGAACAGGATCAAAACAAACCACAGCTGGAAAAAGCGACGAACATTAATGCTAATGTTAGCGAGGCTTGCCAATATACGCGCTTCACAGTTCTCCATCAATACGGACAGTTTATCGACATATAAGTGCCTGCCTTGTAAAGTCGTGATTTACAAGCCAAACGATTCATTCGCTAATTAACTGTCAGTGGTGCCTGTTCACATCAGACAGCGAGAGGACAGGTGCACCTTCATTCTAAGCTCCACTGTACTAACTAGGCTAATTAGCGCAAAAGGTGTCGTATTATTATGGGCGTTTTCCTTGCAGATTTTCTTTTTAAAAAGGGGGGGGGGGGGAGATTATCCAGTAGCGGCGTGTTGTTGTTGCAACCGACGCGTTCACTCCGCATAAACGTTCACATTTATTTTCACAGCATTCGCGAGCTGCCAGACAGCGTTGCAACAAAATGCGAAAAACGGGTTATGCACGTCTTACCCGTGCAGCTCTGGTGATATTCAAGTCTTTCATGACCTCTTCGAATGCCGCAGTTTCTTCCGCCTGTTTCTGGTTATGCAAAGCGATTTTTTCGCTAAATTTGCGGGGATTGTTAGAGGACGCCATCTTTCTCTCTTCTCTGAATGGAATGTTACGTTACGCACCACGTCTGGGCCTTCGGGTCTCGTCATCACGCACAATCGGCGCCTACGTGCGCGGGAAGGGGGGCTCGGACGGAATGTAGCCCCGCCCACCTTTTCGTTGTCAATATGCCCACGTTTTGGGCAACTAAATCTTCGCGAGCCAAGTAGGGTATCAATGTGATGCATCAGTCTTACTCTGTGGAGTCTAAATACTGTCCGCGAATGGCGAACCTTGCACGACAGTGAGAACTGAGAAAATACACAACGTTAGACCTAAACCAGTTCTTTGTGCTGAAAACGTAAAATACAGAACAGCATTTCCACACAATTCAAGGAAGATTCCTACAAGACATGGCAAATCATTGTCTCTGTATTAGAAAAGTCTATAGAAGCTCATTTAAGTTGCCACAAGATGGCATAACAGTCATGGGAAAGATCCCAAACTATCTCCCTCTCTACTCACCATGCATACCAAAAGACGACTTGGTGTTGGGTCTTCTTCCACCATAGAGAGATAAAAGAACCTGTGTCAAAGGAGGGCCAAGAGCAAATTGACAGCTCCCATTCCTCAACAACTTACATTACGGAATGTCCTTCCATACTTATTTTTCATGTCCTTGTTTATGATGATACCAATGCCGCGTGTTATACCGCAGACAAATTCCTTATGTGTTCTACATACTAGGCCAATAAAGACGATTCTGATTCTGGTCAGAACCTATTTCTCAGCGAATCTTGTATGCCGGAGTTATTTAAATGTTTGCTGCATTTGTTTATAAGCAATAAACATATTAAACAATAAACATAATATGTTTATTGTTTATAAGCAATAAACATATTATCAACGTATATTATTGTTGTTTGTGTTATTATCATATGCAATTGAATAAGTAGACCATTTCAGAATTCGAAATTTGGGACTCTAAATGCATAACGGGACTCATAATTGTCTGATAGCGAGTCGCTGGGGTTAAACTGTAAAATTGTCATTGGCTATTAGGTGGTATGAGCCAATCACTCGTGGATCTTTACCCTTTTTGTGGAAGGGGAGGATGACAGCATTTCTCCACAGATGTGGGCACCATGCTTCGAGCCATCTTATATTTAAGATGGAAAGAGAATTTAAAAAGAAATATGGACCAACTTAAAACAAAGAATAGCTTTATTAATTGTAACAGAAAAGATTTAAAGTGCATCTGAAATTCAAAAATAAAATAAAATCCTGAATTAAACGATAAACATGTCTAACCATACGAGACTGAAAAATAAAAGTACATAGAATCAATAAATAATAATGCATTCAAACTGATCACCAACATTTACTCAGGAGCACAATATTTTAAAAAAAACTAACCTGCAAAACAAAAATATATAATTTGTGCAGATTTTTTTTTTAGCTCAAAGATGATGTCTGGATTAATGGCTACAATGAGCATGTTTAGTAATGCACAGATTTTCAAAGCAAAGTTTGAAGCAGGACACAGCAACTCTCAGCTCCTGCTCAATGTGTAGCATGGACCTGTATTTGCTTTTCAGAGCAGCAACAGCAGAGAAGTCAGTCTCACACAAGTCCAACGCTTGCTGGTTTACTGAAGTAGCAGTCACAAAGCGAGATGATTGTGGGAGGACTGCTACAGTACTCGGTGACAGATCTTCTCAGGCTCCGGTCGGGCTCTCCACCAGCGCTACACCACTTCCCGGACATCGTCCTTCGTCCTTCCCGGAAATACATCCATCGTGGGTCTCGTCGGGGCTTCAACCTTGATGGAATATCAATTTGCCCCAAATCAAATGTGAAATGATCAAAACGTTAACTCCAACAAAAGGAAGTAACACGTGCAGCGATGTCAAGTAATGATGTACGAACGCATCATCGAACTGTATTGTGCCGTGAAGATCCATGTTATGATGAAATTGAACTCACTTCATCCCATGCCTGCCATTTACGCTCCTTGTCTTGAATTATAGGAGCCTGAATAACGCAGATTTTCACATCCAAGAGGTCAGATATTCAACGTGTGACTGCGCAAGTACGATTGGTGTGCAAGCAATCCCAGCTAAGGATTCTGGAAAATGTAAATCTCTCTCCCACTCATCAGTCTCTGTATTGTACACCTGGACAATGCTCGTGACGTTGTTCAAGTGCCAGTTGTAGCCCCCGACAATGTAGATTTTTCCATTCAGTAGGCAACAGCCAGCCTCGGACTGGCCTGCTCTCATGGGGCTGATGGTTGTCCACTGGTCACTCTGTGGATCGTAATGCTCGACAGCCAGCACATCAAAACAGCGGTCCACATGGTCCACACGTCCACCCAAAGCATAGACCCGATCTCGACTGCATATCATGGCATGCAGCACTCTAGGTTCGTTCATGGGCGCTCTGAAGTTCCACTGGTCAGCCACTGGGTCATAACAGTGAAGGATTTTCATGTCATCCAAAGAGACGCCATAACCACCGGAAATGTATAGCTTTTCTCCACATGGGGTCCCTGCATGACCCCAAATTCTGCGTTTTAATGGCTCCACGTAGGTCCACTCATTTTTCTTTGGGCAGTAGCACTCCACAGATGACAGACTGCCAGATCGATTGCGCCCTCCAGTTGCATACAGTTTTCCGTTCAAGACATTGAGAAGAAACTGGATGCGGGCCTCCTGCATTGGTTGGATGCGGAGCCACTGGTTCAAGTGCGGATCAAAGCGCATACAGCTGTCAACAGCACCTTCTCCACTGCGATACTGCAAATGCTGCCCACCCACAACATACACAAAGTTGTCAAGGACGGCGATGCAGGCGTGGCTGCACCCTGTGTCCATCTCGGTCAACTCCTTAAACTGACGGGAAGCAGGATCAGGGAGATAATACACCTTGGTGCTTACCAGGCGGTCGTTGTCTGTGTACGGGGTCCCGCCAAAGGTTATTAATGATACGACATCAGAACGAATGAGCGTGCGTGGTGACTGCATCTCATGCTGTCGGAATGGAAGAATTTGGTAATTGAAGGCCTCCAGGAGGTACTGGCGGCATTGCACGTCCTCCACCATGATATCTACCCTCTGAATAGTGTCCACCAGCTCAGATGAACGCATGAGTGGGAAGCGCACATGGCAGAGGACATTGCTCGCTTGAGCGCGACGAGACTCATCGTGCCGGAGCCATCGAATAGCTGCATGGAAGAGATCAATCTCCCGGCAATTTTTCAGCTTGTTGCTCTGCAGAAAGAAGACCAGGCGCTCCATGGGAATGTGCAGGAAGTCCTCCTCCTCGGCTATTTGAAGGAAGTGGCAAAAAGTGAAGGCGTCCACCGACGCCTTGAGGGAAGACAAACTGAAGGTGGTTGCCATCTGGTCAATGTGCAGGCATGTTTTAACACTCATGGCTGACTGGAGGAACTCTTCACAGAGTTCAACAACAGGGACCATCTGGAGGAAGACAGCTGCTCCAAGGACATCCTGAATGCAGTCCAGATCTAAAGTGACTTCCGAACTGTAAGCAAAGTCGATAATATGCTTCAGGCCCCGGGCAGACAAACCTTCAAGCTCAATGGTATTTTGATTGGACTCCTTCATGCCGCCAGTGAACATAGCTCTGCAACACAAACACAAGCAAACGTTAAATCTTTCTCAACATTTCGTCTGAAATCACACTCGACAGCTACTTTCTTTAACAAAGTTCTCAATGATAAGAAAAGAGTATGGGGATTATCCACCTTTTCACAAAGACCTGAAATCTTCTCTACATGGTTCTGAATAATCCCACGGGTTAAGACAGCACATGGATTTCCGCCCCCAAACCCAATGTTTGAAGTATGCTTGCCTTTAGCAACTTTCCCATGTTCTCTGTACTTGTTCCAGATTTTATACACTGTTGACTGTGAGCAACGAACATCTTTTGCGAAATTGCGTGATGGTTTACCTTTTTGAAGAATTTGGATAATTCTCTCATTGTTTCAATTGACTCCTCTTGTGTTGGAGTCATTATTCATGTTAGTTCATATCAGTCCACTAGGTGCAGTAGCTCTTCAAGGTATGCTAACTCCTGTTTAACTGCAGACTAATGATCAGATTTAATCTAATGCATTCCAGTGCATTACCTTTCTCTCTCCACCAAATTGCTTTCAGTCTAGTTGTGCTCAGTGTTTTGCTTTGAGTGCGGAAGTCAATTTGAATTTAAAATGTAAATGGAATCTGAGATAGTCTTGTGGTCCACACTGACCTGAAGTAATCACTACAAGCGGCCAGCACAGCTTTGTGGACCTGGAAACGCTCCTCATTGATGGCCAGCACCACGTCAAGAAGTTGGCCTTGAGCCCTCAATATTGACAAGCCCTGGAGGAGAGTAGCACTGTGGCTGGGTGCTGAAAACGTGCAGCGGAGAGTGCAATTCTTGCTAGCCATACTGAAACAGAAAAAGGCTTTGTCACTTTGAGTAAAACAAGGGATCCTCAACTTTTCTCAGATATAACTTTCAGATTCTCACATGAATTTGGGCACTATTTTAGATCTGCTCAGACAATGGAATTTTGCGTTCAGTGGATGAAAATACAATTCTGTCATTACAATTTAATTAGGAATAATTATCCAAATTTGATGATGATTGGGCTGTATATTAGAGCAGTAATCATTATTTTGTATTACTACAGTGTCACTCAATGAATAAGGGAATGTTACAACAGTGTAGAAATACCTGTAAATGTCTTGATGACACCAATATTGCTCTACAAATTCCCCTTCCTAAGATAATGACCGACCGAAGTCATCGTTTCAATTTTTCCCAAAAAACTGAACCAAATACCGATTATATTATATTTGTTAATAATGTCATTTTAGATGTAGGATTCAATGATCTGTTTAACTCAGGATGTGGTTGATTTTAGCACAGTTGACCAGTATCCTGAGGAGCTGCTTAACGCTTGAATGACTTATGTCATTATTCTAAGAGGGCGACGCTTGGTAACAGCTGTATTTTCATTACCCACTATTATCTTTCATCTTTAATAATTCATGTGGGCAACATAAAAAATTAACAATACTGTACAGGGAAAATGCAAACAAAGGTTGCTCTTAAGTTAAGTCCTAACTTGTGATTCTACACTTTACATGTTTATTTAAGATACTATTATAGTAACATCAATTCGTACGAACGTACCGTAACTGTATTACGATGCTCGACAATCAATATTTCCTGCTATTTCGAGCCTAACCTCAACAGTGGAGAATAGAGGCCCCGGATAGATCCTCGGTGTTTCCTGTATTGTAGCTCTGGCTCGAAGGCGGGTCGAGTCAAGGGGACGCCGAAATAACCAACAACGATCCCGAGGAATAGCTCCAACATTTCACCGACTCACTCACCTGTTCTGCGAATGTATCACTGCGATAGCGCCACCATCCGACTTCGCCATTTCTTAGCACACGTGAAAACTCATTGAGCATTTTGCTGCAATATATCATCAGAGATTTGATGGGAAATGCTCTCAGTGCATGGCATTTAAACTCAGAGCGCTGAGTGGTCACGAACTGCTTCTCAAGCTTGAACCGGGTTAAGAGATCGACTGTTGACGCCTGTTGTGATCGGTAACGACAGCTCGCAACAGCCTTGAGTGCCCGCCCTCCTGATGTCTTGACCGTTTCCGGTCGCTTGATGGCGCAACATGAATCCGAAAGGCAGAATATTCACCCGGATGAATCAGGATCCCGATTCGCAATTTCACAGAAAGCAAACGCAGTTAATGGGATAGACTTGATATCCATGTCGCCAGGGCACATGTATCGCCGAGCATTTATATTACATATCTTTGATATCTGATATTAGTGTCAAATCAAGTCAAGCTTTATTGTCAAATATGCTCTATGTGCAACATACAGCACAGATGAAATTACCTTTGTCTCAACCAGTGCAAACATGCAGTGGATTGAAACACACACAGCTAAAAAATAAGGGCAGCAACACGGAACTGCACAAAAATACATACATATATAAATACAAACAAATAAAACAACAAATAGCAATACACAGACTATCAAGAGCAGCAAGTCGAAGAGGGTGTCAGATGGGTGGGTCGGGTCACCTGCGATCTGAATGGCTTTACGGGTCAGACGAGAGTTGTAAATGTCCACGAGTGGGGGAAGAGAGACACTAATGATGTTCTCAGCTGCTGTATCAACGCGCTGCAGAATCTCTCGCAAGGACACCATGCAAGCACCGTACCACACGGTGGTGCAGCTGGTATTGAACTAGTTCTGTCTTTTTCAGCACTAGTTGGACACTCACCCACCCTAGTTATGCACCTTGTCGTACCAGTTGCATACAAACTCTGACTAGTCACAAATTTTCGGAAACTTGTCAACTAGTCAAACATGGATGTATTCTAAAATGTTAACTAGTGACCCATGATTTCCTGCACGAGTTAACATGTGTGTTATGAAATACTAGTTAACTAGTGACGGATAAAACAATCACTAGTTGACTAGTTTTAACCCCTTGAAGCCTTGATAATTCACTATCAATCCATCCATCAATTTTCCAATCCGCTTATCCTCATGAGGGTTGCGGGCCCAGAGAAAACCCACGCAGGCACGGGGAGAACATACAAACTCCACACAGGAAGGCTGGAGCCGGAATCGAACCCTGCACTACTGCACTGTGAGCATGAAATGTTAACCAGTCGACTGCTATATTTAACTAGCGAGTCTCAAAAAGGTTACTCATGAACCAGAGATACCCCAAATATCCACCAGTTACACTTGGGTGACATTTTTACTTAACTAGTTGCACAAGTGAAGTCCAAAATGTTCACTAATAGAACGACTGGATGCCAAACTGCTCACTCGTCAACTATCCATCCACCCATCCATTTTCTGATCCGCTTCATCCTCACAAGGGTCGTGGGGTGTGCTGGAGCCTACCCCTGAACCACTTGCCAGACAATCACAGTGCACACAAAGACGAACAACCATCCATGCTCACACTCACACCCCGGGACAGTTTAGAGTGTTCAATCATCCTGCCATACATATTTTTGGAACCAGGGAGGAAACCCAGAGAAAACCCACATTGGCACAGGGAGAAGATGCAAACTCCACACAAGAAGAGAAGAAGAGAGATTCATTTGATTTGTAAACTAATGAAAGAACATGTAGGTAAATTGGTACACTTGCCAGTTGAAATGCCTTTTTTCTGTCATAACATCATCTGCTCACGCTGTGTTTTATTTATTTATGCTGAAAGACATCAAGTTTCATTCTGAAGTTTGGTCTGAAATTATAAATGCAATTAGGTATTTTTTCAGCTAATACGTGCTATTGACTTTTTCCTTCATCATCTTTTTTTACATTCTCACCAAAAAGACACATTTGTGTCATACACTTGGCTGTAGGTGGGCATCGTAGGGCGGCTGGTTCGGTTTGTCCTCCTGAATATTGTAAACAAGACCTCATGTAAAGAAAAAAAAACTGAGAAAAAAAAGTCAGTGTAAAGTCATTTGACTCTGTTCTTCTGCTTTGCGCCAAGACGCAGAAGCCACTTGTGCCTCTAAATCATATTTAATAAGCTGTGACTAATTCTTTTAAAGCACCTCTCAACTGGAATGATCATGGGGGGAGGAAATGAGCTGTGAATATTAAATAAAGAATGAGTCAAAGACTGCCTGAATCCAATCCCTTCCCCACCCCATCATTTATTTTGTTGTATTCATTGTGGTTGAAATTAGGACAGGAACTAACAATTACTTTTTTAAACTGTTAA
The DNA here is from genome assembly GCF_025434085.1 of Hippocampus zosterae. Lineage (NCBI taxonomy): Eukaryota > Metazoa > Chordata > Actinopteri > Syngnathiformes > Syngnathidae > Hippocampus > Hippocampus zosterae. The sequence continues at coordinate 9,473,712 of NC_067458.1, read as the reverse complement.
TCTGTTGATTATTTTCTTGAATAAACAATGGATCGGATAAAAAAGTATGTTTTAATATCCATCCGTTTATGAAAAAAATGGACATTATTACAAATGGACGGTGAGGAAAATGCACACACATAAATTATTTATGGTTCTATTACTGGTTTGGTTCATAAAATGTCAGTAAAATAGACAAAAATGTTGATTGTTGTATTCCAAAATAAAATCAACTGTTTTATTTGGATTCAACACAACCATAATCAATCTGTTTTCATGGAGGACAAACGGAAATCAGAGAATATCAATCGCTGAGAAGCGTTGAGAATTGTGGACAATTTAAAATAAAAAAAGCTCTACAGTGATCCCTCACTACTTCGCGGTTCATTTATCGTGGGTTCAGTGCATCACAGATTTTTTCAAACATATAGCACCCCCGCGACCCTAGTGAGGATCAAGCGGCTCGGAAAATGAATGAATGAATGAATATTATTTTTTTTAAATATACATGGAGTACAGTACTGTATGTGTTGCTCTATGTGACTCGCTGTTGTTTTGCAGCTTCTCGCGGACCGTTTGCGGACTTAAAATGTTTAATTTTTATTTTTTACCTGTTTATGTTAATGGTCGCCACTTCGCGGATTTTCGTTAATCGAGGGTTGTTTTGGTCCCCATTTACCGCAATAAACGAGGGATTACTGTACAATCATTTGTGATTCATTATCAAAATGACTTTCAATTAATTCGATAACCCATTAGTTGGTGATTGACAAATCTATCTATCTATCTATCTATCTATCTATCTATCTATCTATCTATCTATCTATCGATCTATCTATCTACTGTATCTATCTATCTATCTATCTATCTATCTATCTATCTATCTATCTATCTATCTATCTATCTATCTATCTATCTATCTATCTATCTATCTATCTATCTATCTATCTATCTATCTATCTATCTATCTATCTATCTATCTATCTATCTATCTATCTATCTATCTATCTATCTATCTATCTATCTATCTAGGTTGACAGTGCTGTAGAACTACATGTGTCGTACTGACAGCTTTTTCTAATATTCCCGAGTCGTTAAATAAGGAAAATAAAACATCAGCTTTCAGTTTGATGCTGTGCAGTTTTACAGCTGCAACATACGAGCAACATACGAAACACATTTTGAAATGATTACCTCTCAGACAAGTTATTCTTTATCATACTTATAAAAGCAGAAGTGTGGTACACATCTTTGGAATTTCATTTGATTTACAGTGTATTTGTGGGTGAAGTCGCTCATGGGGGAGTGGCACACTCGCTTGACCTGTGTGCGGGCAGCATGGAATCGGTTCTCACTCAGTGACGGTATGGATGTGAGCGTGAATGATTGTTTGTCTGTATATGTGCCCTGCGATTGACTGACCAGTTCAGTGTGTACTCTGCCCTTAGTCCGCCGGGATTGGCTCCAGCAACTCCCGGCGACCCTCTGGTGGATGGATAGGTGGATGTTTCGAGGGTGTACCTCTTGCTCTTAGGCTCTGACGCTGGAGATGGAATTGGGGGCGGGGTGTTTCGTGCTTTTTCGCCATTGGACCAGTAGATGGCGCTGATATACTCCAAGGTCCCACCAGTGGGTGTTAGTGGGATCCCAGTGTGACTTAGCAGAGAGGCGGGTGAAGAACCGAGCTGAAGTCCCGGAGGAACTTTGACTAAAAGCGCTCGCTTTCCCGGCTTTTGTCGGCTTTCTTCTCTCAGCGTGGATACTAGAGCTATCAAACAATTCCTGGTGCGTAATTACGCACGGAGTCAAAGCCGCGGCGTTGTTGGCTGAGGAAAGCCGCGGACAAAGGGAAGCAGGCTGGACGACAACTGATTTGAGAAGAGAGGAGTTCCCGTCGGAAGAAAACTGGGGGAGTCGGAAGTGATTCTTAGTTCTCATTTGAAGACCCTCGGAGCATGGGGTAAGTTTGACGCCTTCTGTTGCCTCCACTGTTGTATTCTGGACGATACTGCTCTAATGGGGGACGTTATAACAGTGAATTCATCGGTTGGAAATTCGCACGACCTTGCACGCATCTCTATTTTTTCGTCGTTTGCGTTTGTAAATTTAATAGCTTCGACCTGGATTCTTACAGTTCGACCCGCGTTACCCGCACGAAAGTCAAGTATACTTTCCTGACTGACTGACGGAAAAAGTATTTACCATGTTAGGGACTTTCGGGGTTTTAACATTGATTCGCATTGCTCCAACGTCATTGTCATGTTGATGAAACACACAAGCTGAGGTTACGTACGCATGTGTGCAGTTCACAGCAACTACACTAATTTCCTGTTTTCTATTCCTCTATTTGCATTCACTGCACACACTCAAACACTATTGGAGCGCTTTGCTGTAAAGTGGATACTTGGTTTATTTGCATGGGGAAAGCTCAAGCTGTGCCGTGTATCTCTTCAGCTGTAGCGGGTATATTTAGTTAGGCTTATTTTTGCTGCCAATAATTTGGTTCACACACACGGTCACACTACGTAGTATATCAGTTTCATCATAACTCAAACGTCACATGGGCACAATGGAATACAATCAGATCTAGTTTTGTTTGGCAATGTGATTTTCTTTGCTGCTTCTGATTATTCGAGTGTAGTGCTACTAGGACTATTTCTTTCCGTTTTATATTTAACGAATCAAGGCAAGTTAGCGCTCCACCATACAGTACAAACGCAGCCTCCGTAGACCCTCTTACATCATGTCGGAGTTCTATCCACAAACATTAAACGCATTAACAGATAATCCACATCCACTGCCATTTGTGAATGCCACCTCACGTCCCAACAAGGCAAATGTCAGCCAGCATTGACATTCAGTTGTTTAAGGCCAGGTACACACATGAAGACAGTTCGGCTGTTTTTGTCCCAATTTTGCCCCTTCCCCAAGACGTCACATGGCCAACAATCTTATGTCTTAAGTAATGAACATGTTCAATAATTTCGCCCACAAGTCTGTGTGAGGGTAGCCAAGTTCCTCTGAGCGAGGTGACTCTGCAAACTGTGGCATGATGGAATGTAGCCAATGAGAGAAGCTTTTTGACTGACAATGACATGAACTACACTTTGTATACAGCACTGGTTGTTTTAAAGTGCTCTATAAATACAGTTGAGTTAACATACATTTATTCAATCTTAACTGTTAGTGTAAAAGAAAGCACTGCATAATAAAACAAAATAAAAGGGCTCATTACCGGTACTTTCTGCTCGGATGCATGGTGGAGTGTGGAGGTTTGCTAAAGGCAAGTCATTCATACGGATGACATTTTTTTGGGTGTGCCAATTAAAATCCAATTTATAGTGTAAGTTGACGTTAAAATATTTAGATACAATATGCCAATATTTGAGAAATTTGTCTGCAATGATGGTGTTACAGTTTTAACAGTACAGTAATCCCTCGTTTATCGCGGTTAATAGCATCCAATTAACATAAACGGGTAAAAAAAACGTTTTTTTTAAAGTCCACAAACGGTCCGCGAGAAGCTGCAAAACAACAGCGAGTCACATAGAGCAACATATACAGTACTGTACTCATGTATATGTAATTTTTTAAAATATGTTAATATTTTCGAAAAAAATCTGCGATGTACTGAACCCGCAATAAACGAACTGCAAAGTAGCGAGGGATCACTGTACTGCACTGCTATGAATCTTACATTGTACAAACAAACGTGTAGTTCTTATGTACAGTCTATACTGCTTTCCTATGTCTCAATACGTTTTGTTACCGGTTGTATGGCTGTATAGAGGTGGTGACCTTTAACAAAGTATTGTGAGAAACTGTTTGGAATCTTGCATGAAGTTATGCATGATGCCTCATATTTTTGAGTGCCTTTTGAGGCTGTGCAACTGCTGAGGCATTTGAATTTAGAGGTTCCACTGTATATTCCTGGACCGTGTGTGTGAATGTTATTCTTTGCCTAACAATCTTAACTTTTTTCACCCTGTTTGCTTGACTTTCTTCTAATCGTGCTGAAGAGGAGTTGCCTTCCAGCAATAAAATGTACCCACTACACCGAGAGAGGTACATACACACCCGTGCCTCCCTTGTCTCACCCCCGTGCATGGTAGGGATGGGCAACGATTGATCTCTTATGATCTCCTACTCTGCTATTAGCTTGATAGTCTCACTGATGATTACGATGGCAGCAGTGATTATGAGCATTGCATAACTTTTAATGATGGTGTTCCATTTATAATTGATAAGAGACTGTGGATGAGCTGCACGTTGATCGACTGGTTAAAACATCCGCCTCATAGTCCAGAGGTCCAGGGTTCAATTCCAGCCTCCGGCCTTCCCATGTGTAGTTTGCATGTTCACTCCGTTCCTGTGTGGGTTTTCTCTGTTCGCCATGTGCCTTTGTGGGTTTTCTCTGGGTACTCCGCTTTCCTCAGTCATTACAAAAACTTGCATGGTGGGTTAATTGATTCTGCTAAAATGATCCATTGGTGTGATTGTGAATGTGAATGGTTATTGTTTATGCGTGCCCTGCGATTGGCTGGCAACCACTTCAGGATGTACCCTACCTACTGCAGGAAGATGGCACACAGAGACGAACAACCATCCACGCTCACATTCACACCTGGGGACAATTTAGAGCGTTCAATCAGCCTGCCATGCATATTTTTGGAATGTGGGAGGAAACCGGAGTACCCGGAGAAAACCCAGGAAGGCCCATGGAGAACATGCAAACTCCACACAGGGAGGCCGCAGCTGGAATTGAACCCGGTACCTCTGCACTGTGAAGTCGACGTGCTAACCACTGGACTACCGGGATGCCCTTAGATTTTACCAACATTTAGTTTTGCCTGTCTCATATAGCAATGGTCCACAACCACCAGTCTGCAGACCAGTACTGGGCTTTTGCCATTTTGGACCGGGCTGCACAAAGACAGATCTGCAAGCTGTTAGCAGACGTGGTGGAATTGTGCGCGACACTAGCCAGTTGGAGTTCTCCTCCTAACACTGGTTTGCAAGTTCAAATAAACAGAATCACCCAATAAATGAAAGAAGCAGCAGTACACAGAAAATAATCATAACAAATTGACCAAACGCACAGCTAAATGTGTAGTTGAAGGGCAGCAATTACTTCCTAAGAAGAAGAGATTTGGACAAGAGAAGTTCTCCTTCCTTGACGACGTGGAGGAGGAAGCTGTTGCGCGTGGTATATCGTCAAAAACAAGGCGAGACAATAAACCTGTTGAGTTATTTGAACAAGTAGCACCCAAGTCATCACGTGGATAGCATGGAAATGCGAACACATAAACATGAGCAGTTTAGTTGCTCCTAACTAGCCGGCAGTCGCCGCATGAAAGTAGCAATTTTTGGTCACTCACATTTGCAAGTAGTAATGACGATAATGCCAGATGTAGGATCGTAACTTCAATATTACAGTATTACGTTTACCTTGTAAGGCGTATTTATAATTCCCGATTGGTCCATTTCTTAGAAATTTACTGTGTTATTCTACATTAGTGGTAGTAGTGAATAAAAAAAGTTTCAGAGGAATGAAAAAAAATGTTGAGTTACCCTATAACTATTTTTTGTTGTCAGTACTTGTGCTTTAAAACTAGCAATATAAAAGCAATGGTTGCTGGTCCGTGAATAATGTATACTTGTTTCAACTGATCCGTGACACAAAAATGGTTCAGGACCACTGCTATATCGTGCGGCACACAGCACCAACTTCAATGATATCTGTAACTTTTTACGACTCTCCAGAGACAACATTCTGGAGCTAATGGTGATCAGTGCGCCCATCCCTACATTTTCCAAACAATGATCTCCCCCTCCCTATGTTGATGTTCTTCACTGTCTGGTGTGAATCTGTGATGTTGGGAATGTGATGTGATGTGACTAATACTTGTTTAATTTAAACCTTTTGTCTGTCATTTTCATGTGTTGAAACCCCTCCCGCCCCCGATTACGGTACAGCGGTCAATAACCAGTTTTCCTTAAAGTACCGTATTTTCACAACTATAAGGCGCCATTAAAAGTCTAAAATTTTCTCCAAAATGGACAGGACGCCTTATAATGCGGAGCGTCTTTTATATGAGCTAAGTTCCAAAATCTGGCCGAGACCCGACACGCTGTTTATATAGAGAAAAGGCGGAAGTGAGGTCGACCAATCAGTGAAGCGCGTCCGTGCACTTATATGTAAATATATGGAGAGAGAGAGAAAATGTGTACGTGAGTGACGACACGCACGCATGCGGAGAAGAGGTCGACCAATCAGTGAAGCGCGTCTGTGCACATATATGTAAATATATGAAGAGAGGTGGACGTGAGTGAGGACAGGCACGCAGGGGGTGGGTCCGGCAATGAGTGAAGGGTGGGCGTGTAAGTGGACGCTAAAGGCACGCCTCTAGCAGGTATGTGCATTATTGCAAAACAACTTCGGTTTTGGTTTCCAAGAACCCCCGAAAATGAATTCCACAAAGAGACACGCCTACGAAGCGCAATTCAAACTCCAAGCCATCGGTTATGCAGTGAAACATGGGCACGACAAAACTGTTGTTCTTGGTTGTCATGCCAACGGACAGAAACTGCCACTATGGTGATTTTCAAGCGAAAGACGCTGCTGAAAGAAAAGTTTCCAGCCGGCGTCATCGTGAAAGCAAACCAAAAGAGCTGGATGGATGAGGAGAAGATGAGAGAGTGGCTACGTGAGGTGTATGTTAAGGGACCGGATGGCTTTTTCCATGCCTCGCCGTCACTCTTGATTTGCGACTCCATGCGTGCCCATCTCACACCAGCGGTGAAAGACAAAGTCAAGCAAATGAACTCCGAGCTTGCCGTCATTCCCGGAGGCTTGACTAAAGAAATCCAACCGCTGGACATCGGCATCAACCGGGCGTTCAAAGTGAAGTTGCGAGCGGCATGGGAAAAATGGATGATCGATGGCGAACACAGCTTCACGAAGAGTGGGAGGCAGCGCCGGGCTAGTTACGCCACAATCTGTGAATGGATTGTAGCTGCTTGGACGAACGTATCTGCTAGTACAGTTGTTCGAGCTTTTGGCAAAGCCGGCATCATTTCTGTGGAGCCACATGACGACGAGAGTGACTCTGACAACGAGAGGGAACCCGGCGGTTTGGATGGATTACCGATACTTGCACAGTTGTTCAATTCGGACACAGAAGATGACGACTTTGATGGCTTTCTGAGTGATGATTGAGCAAAAAATGTGAGTACCTTGTAAATAAAATACACCCGAACTCAGTTCTGCTTTCGTTGCCTTTTTAAAAACGTGTTTTAGCTTCGAGCTTCAGTGTATGCTTCAAGCTAACGTGTTAGCGAACGTGTTAGCATGCATGCATGCCGTATCTTTTACCACTGTAAAACTGCACCCATTAGTACAGTGCGGTCTGTGTATGTGTAAAATACAGAAATGTCACCCATTAATGAGACTGCGCCCAACCGTACGGTGCGTCGAATAGTTGTGAAAATACGGTACATGCCATTGGTGTAATAGTTTCTGACCACTCGTTACCATGAATTTATGAAACAATCCATCCGCCATGTCAGCTTGGGCAAAGTCACCCTATGATGATTAATCTACTTAATAACCATATTGAGTGGTCATTAGAGTCCCTTCATTGACTGTGTTTCCCTTTAATCAAGTTTTATGTGCTTCTTAATGGGACAAGTTGTGTCAGAAATACTGCAGGAGTAGTATCACAACAGATACTGTAAATTTCAAACACAAATTACAAACACAAGTTATGCCCCTCAGTGTGGGCTTGATGACCAACCACCACATCTACAAGGAGATCCTTTGGCATTTGCTTCGTGTAGTTCGTGAGAAGAGGTGAACGTTGTGGCAGCCATGACAATGTTCCTGGGCGGGAATGTCATTGCTGAGCTGGAGCTACTCGTCCAACTCAGCCCCCCCCCCCCCCCCCCCCTCTCTCCAAGCCCCTCTTTTACAAGCTCAAGGGAGCTATCAATGGGACCCTAATTGAAGACATGGGAAACATTAAGAGGGTGTGACAATAGAGCTGTGGACAATCCCAGGAGATTCCTTCCAGGAGTACTGGAAGGTATAATAGAGAAGGCTGGGAAAGTGCATTAGATTCCGGGGGATTACGTCGAAGGGAAAAATGTATTTTGTAATACAATTACACATACAGTGTACCTTTTGTGTCAATAGTCATTGAACATTTTGACACATATTGTAATTTGGACTTCATAATGCGTTTATCTGCAGTAGATTAACGCAAAAACACACATCACACTACCAGCCGAACTCGCTAAACAGCAGGAGACGTTGTCAGTTTGTTCTCTTGCCAATTTGCCTAACCTGCACATAAGTGCTGCTTTTTTTCGCACACACAGAGTGCTTTGTCTCTCCATGGCTGCTTGAGTTGGAACATTTGTGTGTCTTTTAACTCATCAACAACACTGAGTACCACAGCACATTCTCCTTTTTCGGTGCAAATAAATAAATAAATACATACATACATAAATACATACATACATAAATACATACATACATACACACACTCAAAACAAAATCTGCCAAAACAACATCAACAAAACCTCCAAAAAACCCAAGTCCTGAGGGACAAGGTTTGGGTCTTCTTGATGCACAGATGGTAAAAAAGAAGCATGCAACTGGTGTGCTCATTTAGACTCTATTTTAGCTGGTATACAGAATCCAGGACAGACTAAGGCTTCAGGGTAAATATAAAGTACGTGATTTTTAATCTGACAACCATAAAATGGGGTTTTCAGTTATTATCATTTAAAGGTCCGATGCCATCAAAATCCCCAAATTTCCACAGTTTTAAGCATATTATCAGTGATAACGAGATGGTCACGTGGTTTATGTTTGACATCTATGCAGTTTGCCGATTGTACACAAGAGCCGTTTGAATTGCAAAGGGGAGCAAAACGAGCTGATTCTATTTAGGTGATGTGGATGCGCTACTCATTGTTTAAGTACCTGCCTATTTTGTGGTTGGTACACACCGACTTAACACAAGAAAAATAGCTGATCAACAAGATGGGTATATCTTATGCAAAGTGAAATTATGCATCACTGGCCAACCTTAGAGAAGGTGAGAAATAATGGCATTGGGTTATTTTTTGAGAAAATCATAAGCAGAACCAATTCTGAAATAGAATTGTGCTATGTTCGGGCATTTTTGGGAAGGATAACAACATAAACTTTACAAAGGTTACCCGCCTCCCCATCAGCTCTGAGCACTTGTTTTATAAATAATATTTAACGACATGACATCACCAGCACATTTGGACAGCGCCTGCATGAAACTTCAAAGTAGCAATTTCAGCAACAAGTAAGCTAACTGTACGCAGTCATATTTAAGGTATATCTTGACGGTTTTCATGTTTATATTGCAATACATCAGTAGGGTGAAGCCCCTTTCCCTCTGCACTTAGTCATCTTGGTGTTTGTTGTGCCATCAGCGCACAAGTGCCTGCATAGCATTTTAGCACTAAGTCACAGGAAAGCTTTTCTTTGTTGGTTGGACTATTGCCATTAGCGCTCTGAAATCACTCTGCCAGCCCTTCTCTTAGCAAATGCGCCTTCTGACGTCACTGCGGCGGGCTCGAATTGGAAGATTTTATGTCGTATCACAGCATGTGTCAATCTTGTGCTTTGCACTGCAACGTGACGCATTCTGTCCTCGTAGCACATACACAATGAATGGGTTTGTCGACACCCCGCAGTGTGAAAAGGCCTAAGAACCATGTCACACGACGGTCTAACCTCAGCTCATGTTCCCTATTCGTGGGCAAACAATCCAACGCTTGGTGAATTCTGCTTCACAGTGACAGTAAGAGCTGACATTATTGTCAAAACGCAACGTCACTATCAACTCTTGCCCAACACAAGACACCAAGAAATAATGTACTACCAGTCATGGAAAAAAAGCATCATTATATAGTATGTACACTCACATGTGGCATTCAGCTGATAGTAGGGCGAGACGATCATGCCAAGAATAATAATCACAATTGTTTTGATTGAGATGATATGACGATGATTGAAACAATTATTCACTGATTTCACAATTTGGTATTTATTCAACCATTAAAACTCAACTACTCAAAACTATCATCATAGCCTCCTGTTCATCCATCCCTGAACGTTGAACACTTTATTCTTGAACAATCTATTGTTTTTGTCAAGTACAAAATGGCGTAAATCTCAAGTGAAACTGAAGCCTTTTGCATTTTCATTCTCCTGCTGCAGCTGTTTAACCAAGACAGCAATAGTTTTGAGTTTCTTTTTTAAATTGTGTTTTTCGTTTATTATTTTTTTCCAATGCATTTTCGCTATGCTGGGGTCAATTGTTGAGTAAATATACTAGTTTTTAAAAATAGATCTAGAGTTACTTTGACATGAGGAACTTGTAAACTGTCCCATTCTGGACCTTAATCGTTTCCCTTGAATTATAACCTGTTACAAATTGAGAGATCCAAATAAATTTCAATTAACCGCTCAGCCCTGCCTGACCGTTTAGTGCTAATTCATTTCGTCTGAGGGTGAAGGGTAACTAAGAGCCTCGGGCTTATGTGCTTCTCCTGTCGAGTGTCATTTTGAGACACAGTTTGTGATTTTAAAAAAATGTTGATCTTTTGCCTTGAGCTCAGATAAGATAAGATAAGAAAAGTTTTATTCGTCTCACAATGGCGAAATTTCCAATTAAAAAAAGATAGTGCTTGACTTGACTGTGGCAACGTATCAGGCAAAGGTTTTCTCAAGGTCAAACTTGAACAGTTTCTTTGAGGCAGAGAATATCATCAGCTGGCACCAGAGCAGCTCATCTAGGGATGACAAGCCCCGACTGCCATCGAGTTGTGCACCGTGATGGAGATAAAAGAAAAGGAAATGTCCCAGAAAGTTATGAAAAACGATTTTCCCCAAATAATTTTACACCACTGAAGGACTCCATCAGGTTCTCCTGTTGGCTTGTCTAAATTTCAATCCTTTTAGAGCTGCTTTGCTATACTCTTTTTCAAACCCTAACTACATGTCAGAGCCCAACTAATCTGAGCGACAGTAGATGTTCTTTTTTAAAAGAAAAAATGTTTTTTTTTTATACAAAGACTATGAACGACAGTAATATCACTTGCTAGCACAAGTCACCTATATGTTTATATGCGCTCGTATCATGATTATTTCTGTGTTTATAGAGGGCAGGATTTGATCATTCATGAAAATAGTCGCCAGTGCAGGCAGTTGCTTTGGTTGCTTACTGTCTGTGTCTATCAGAAGCTTGTGATTTTGTCTCAGACCACATAGGAGGCAAACACTAAATGTGATGTTCATACAAAGCAGCATTTACATTTTCGGAGTGCAATCAGTAATCACAGGAACAAATATGAGCACATTTGTTCTTAATCAAAGTGACTTAATGCTATTCTCTAAAGATGGAAGACACCCATAGAAACAATTGCCATAGAAACGTAAGGAAAAGTCGCTATGTTGTCACGTTAGCCTGCTTCCTGTAAGAGAGAGTTCCAGTGAATCACAGATTGTCGCTCTTGAAAATCCTTCTGTCTGACACCAATATCCACGATTATGCTTTAGCACACGTACTGTAGACATGTGAAATGGACTGAACATATTTGTGACCCCTTTAATTACCGAGCTGTAATCTTCATGTGCTCTCTGTGCACTCGTGCATGGATGATTAGCAATGAGTGTGTCTGATGGAGGAACGACTGTATGTATGACCTGGAAAAGATGGCAAATGATCGATTCAGATGACCTCATAGAATTGAGGCCCGAGGCTCACAGCATGGGGGTTAGACTCCCGTAGTGACAATCAGCAATTAGGAGAAAAACAGCAGCAGTGGTCCAACTTTTTTACTTCATTAACCCTGATTTGTGTATTTTCGACAGTGCATAGCTACATTATTGCGAAAGAACAGAAATGGCGGAAAGCATATTTATGAATGATAAAAGCAAGTAAATTGTCAGTTGGACTGCGATGTTGCATGGTTGAAAGACAGTTACAATGTCCCTTTTGTGTTTTGCTGCCCTCTGTCAAAGTTGCTCAACACAATAGTATCTTTTCTACCCTGCCATTCAGAATTAAACTCACAGTTGCTGAAACCAAAACGTTTCGCAATTTCAGGGTATTTGGATCAGATGTGCTGCAAAGCGTTGCTACGTGAAACTGTTTATCGTATCAAACGGGTTTCCTGTGACTGTCGAGCTGCAGTGCACTGTTTGCTCGTCCTCACCTCAGAGTAGTGGTGCTGGTGGCGTTTGAATCTGCTTGTTTCGTCAAACCTCCATGTGATGATTCCTGCCTGAGCTGATTAGCTTGAGAGGCTTTCCATGAAGCAGTCACAAGAGGCGCCAAATAAATGACTGAATCCCCATGTGATTGGGTGTGACGACTGGGAACTGATGAGTTGTCAATCATCACTTCTCATTAAGATAAGAGGACGATAGAGTGGGATTTTTGGCTGAATCACATTGGCTGGAATGCTAATTAATTTGGTTTGTCTTATTTTCTTTTGTCTGTAATTCAGTCAGGTAATTGCTTTTACTGAGGAAAATCACACACAAAAAACACTTTTCATGCTTTTTAAAATTTGCTTCATCCTTGATAATTCGGTATAACATTGCCATTGTCACTTCTGCTGTCACTCCAATTCTTCTACTGTTCCTTGGTAGCTATGACGGAAGGAAATCGAAGGGCACACCCCTTAATCAATTAATCCTTTGGCATTATCGATAAATCGTGTTACTGACTGTATTACTTTTTACCAGTTGCACAGATCACTTTTTCAATCACAATAACACTATTTCTGTTATTGTCTAAAAATGCGTCACATGACTTAAATGATAAGATCATTGAAGCAGTTTTATTCCAACCAGCCCGTTTCTCAAAGAAACCAAATTCTCAAAGGAACAAGTTCAGATCGTAGTTCACCATTCAAGACTTTTAACTAAGTTCACCATTCCAAAAAGAAACAAATTTATAGTTCTTTTTTTTAAATTATTTTTTTACATTTTTTTAAACAAAATATGATAAGTCATTACCCTCCAAACAGGTTACTGGTATTTCTTCAGTCACTGTGCTTAATGAATAAACAATTGATAGATGAATAAACAATAAGCCTTTCAAAACCCGGGCTGACCTTGCTATTTGTCACTTCGCTGTGAGGTAATCGCCATCATCCTCTTGATGACGCATGTGGCTATGCTTTTTAACCACATCAGTAACCTCAACACCAGAGATTAGAGAGCCCGTCAAAGAGACCCCTGACTCCACTTCCTCAGGGGAAGATATATTATTTCAGTCGAATTGAGGCGGAGTATTTACTCTACTAACTCAGAGGACCCTCGTTGAGGTCATTTGCTCCCCATCTTCACAATACACAGTGTTAATGGTGCACTGCTTTCCTCTCCTGAGTTGACCGATGGGGGACTCAAATATCCTTCAAGCTGTCCGGAAGACATCGGAAGAGTCCTGACATCGTCCGTGAATCTGCAAAGTTGTTTTTAGGGCATTTGTTGTTTGAACATTTGATTTGAAGTTAATCCCACTTAGATGTGAAGTGGACATTTGAGGTGATGATAGTAATTCAGCAACACAGATGCTTCATTAAATCTGCGCGGCAGTGATGTGACCCCATCTTCAGAAGATGACCCCATTAAATGACTTTGAGGAGAATTGCCTCCCCAAATGATATGTACATCCTCCCACCTCGCTAATATGGTGATATGAGATGATAAAATGAGCTCCTACATGCGGGACCGTGTTTACTTTGGTAAACAGTGTGGCATGTATTTGTGTGTACATCTCTCTCTCTCAACTGTGACTGTGGGTTTCGAAGTAACCATTTAGCCCACATTCTCTGCATGTAACCCCTCTGACTAGGGTTGCTTGAGTAGTAGCATTCCAACAGAGCCATGTTATCGCATCTCGCCCATCTCCGCTTTGTTCCACTAGCCCATTTTTCATCAAGGTGCTCTGGTTCCCCAGCACCTGACGCAGACCTTGTTTGGCCGGGCAACGCCTGAGCCGGCATGTCATTTGTTTTATTGTCTCTCATCATTGTATGAGGTAGGCATTAGCGTGAAGGACCCAAGGACACACACTGGACGGTGTTATGTGCTCATTTTTTAGCCCCAATCGGGATTCGAACCTCCATCTCCCATACGCCAAATCGATGCCTTACCAACTGAGCTATCCAGCCGCTCATAAAAATGTGTATGTGTGTATGTGTGTGTGTGTGTGTATATATATGTATGTGTGTATATATATATATATATATATATATATATATATATATATATATATATATATATATATCGGCCAGTCGCCTAAAGCGGTACACGAAAGAGAATGAGGCCAGACGAATAAACAGGCTGTTCGCAACACAACCTGCGAAAGTGTACGCTCAGTGGCAGGGTCCTAACAACAGAGCTGACCCACCAAGACTGGAAACTGAAAGGTACTGGAAAGGCATATGGGAGAAGGAGGTTGCACATAACAGCAGTGCACAATGGCTGGTGACCCTGAGAGAGGAGCACAGCAACCTCCCTGAACAGAACCCGGTTACCATAACAGTGGCAGACATACAGGAAAGAGTCTCAGATATGAAGAACTGGACAGCACCAGGCCCGGACATGGTCCACACCTACTGGTGGCTAAAGAAACTCACAGCACTCCATGAGCGCCTAGCAGTACAAATGAACCAGCTGCTGAGGGATGGGACTCACCCAGAATGGCTAACCGAAGGGCGAACCATCCTGATCATGAAGGATCCCTCAAAGGGTGCAGCCCCATCCAACTATCGGCCAATAACCTGTCTCTCCACAACATGGAAGCTCATGTCAGGCATCATTGCGGCTAAGATAAGTGGACACATGGATCAATACATGAACGAAGCACAGAAGGGCATTGGTAGAGATACCAGAGGAGCCAAACATCAGCTCCTGGTTGACAGAACAGTCGCACAAGACTGCAGGTCCCGACGTACCAACCTGTGCACAGCTTGGATTGATTACAGGAAAGCCTATGACTCGATGCCACATACATGGATCACTGAATGCTTGGAGTTGTATAAGGTGAACAGGACCCTAAGAGCCTTCGTTGCGAACTCGATGAGGATGTGGAAAACCACACTTGAAGCCAATGGCAAGCCACTTACCAAAGTGTCCATCAAATGTGGCATATACCAAGGTGATGCACTATCCCCACTGCTGTTCTGCATAGGACTGAACCCCCTAAGCCAAGTAATCACCAAGACAGGCTATGGATACCGCCTCAGAAATGGAGCTACAATCAGTCACCTCCTCTACATGGATGACATAAAGCTGTATGCTAAGAGCGAAAGGGACATAGATTCCCTGATCCACACAACCAGGATCTACAGCAGCGACATCGGGATGTCATTCGGGCTTGAGAAATGTAGTCGGATGGTGACTAAGAGAGGAAAGGTAGTCCGCACTGAAGGGGTCTCACTCCCTGAAGGAACAATAGCAGACATTGAGGACAGCTACAAGTACCTTGGTATACCACAAGCCAATGGCAACCGCGAACTGGCAACAAGGAAAGCGGCTACGGCCAAATACCTCCAGCGAGTGAGGCAAGTCCTAAGAAGCCAGCTCAATGGCAAGAATAAGACCCGGGCAATAAACAGCTATGCCCTGCCAGTGATCAGATACCCTGCAGGAATAATAAGGTGGCCAAAGGAAGAGATTCAGACCACGGATGTTAACACTCGAAAGCTCCTAACCATGCATGGAGGGTTCCATCCCAAATCCAGCACCCTGAGACTGTACGCAAGCCGAAAGGATGGAGGCCGGGGACTAGTGAGTGTGAGAGCCACTGTCCAGGATGAAACATCCAAGCTCCATGAATACATCAAGGAGAAGGCTCCAACGGATGACGTACTCAGAGAATGTCTCAGACAATGGGGAACAGAAGATGAGGCGCTGGAAGAGGGACCATCATGGGAGGACAAGCCCCTACACGGGATGTACCACCAGACCATAACTGAAGTGGCTGATCTCAAGAAGTCCTATCAGTGGCTAGAGAGGGCTGGCCTGAAGGACAGCACAGAGGCACTCATCCTGGCTGCTCAGGAGCAGGCCTTGAGCACCAGAGCCATCGAGGCCCAGATATACCACACCAGACAAGACCCAAGGTGTAGATTGTGCAAAGAGGCACCTGAGACGATCCAACACATAACTGCAGGGTGTAAGATGCTGGCAGGGAAAGCCTACATGGAACGCCATAACCAGGTGGCTGGCATAGTCTACCGAAACATCTGTGCGGAGTATGGACTGGAAACCCCAAGGTCAAAATGGGAAACACCTCCGAAGGTGGTGGAGAATGACAGAGCGAAGATCCTGTGGGACTTCCAGATCCAGACTGACAAGATGGTAATGGCGAACCAACCAGATATCGTGATCATAGATAAAGGGCAGAGGAAAGCCGTTGTAGTGGATGTAGCGGTCCCAAGTGATGGAAACATCAGGAAGAAGGAACATGAGAAACTCGAGAAATACCAAGGGCTCAGAGAGGAGCTGGAGAGAGCCTGGAAGGTAAAGGTGACAGTCGTGCCTGTGGTGGTCGGAGCACTCGGGGCAGTGACCCCCAAACTAGATGAGTGGTTGCAACAGATCCCGGGAACAACATCGGACATCTCAGTCCAGAAATGTGCAGTGCTGGGAACAGCAAGGATACTGCGCAGAACCCTCAAGCTTCCTGGCCTCTGGTAGAGGACCCGAGCTGAATGAGGGACGGACACCACCCGAGGGGTGAGATGAGGATTTTTTTTTTTTTATATACATACATATATACACACACACACAAAAGGGGAAGTTAATTAGTGTGTGCCATATTTAATTAACAGTATGAAAATCCAGTTGGCTGCTGGCTCATTAGCTTGCATGTCTTCCATTTTCAGATCGCTTTTGTTGCTTCTGTAAATCCTTTTTCTACAGCCAAAATTGTTGTCCCTTCAGGTTTCATACCAACTCAGTCGTATGTTTATTCCTGCCATCTGCGAGCTGAAGTTTGCAGGGAAAATCTGCTCTAAGCAACTACCGACAGCATTTTTTAAACTTGCTTTTCCTAAAAATTCGGAGTCATTTTTATGCAGGGGTGGGTATGTCAATTCGGCAGTCAGCAGGGCGTCATTATTTCACTCTGCCCCTGGTTGTTTACAGCCAATCAGCATCAAGAAAGTACCTACGATGTCACACACAGTCGCTACACTAGCAGACGCGTAGCCAAATAAAGAAAAATAAAATACAACAAAAAAGCAACACACACACACACACACACACACACACACGCACACACACACACACACACACACACACACACACACACACACACACACACTCTAAGTGTGGTGATTGAGGAAATAAAATAATATTAGACAATGTCATTGCAATTTGCGAAAGCAGCTGTATTTATTTATTTGTTTGTTTGCTTGTGTGTCTTTTTGTACCGGTAAACACCTCAACGCCGTTTGGCTGTCACCGCCAACTCAGACAGGCTCGGCCTGCCTGAAATAATGACGGCATGATGATTGACAGATTGGCGTACTCACCACTGTTTGTATGGTTACTTCAGCCATCATGCATGCATTTTGCAATCCTTTGGAGCATTTATCGAACTCAATTTTTAACACTTACCAATTCATGTGTAAAGGCCAACTCTGGGCCGTTAAGTTGCATTAAGTTGCTATATATTGTTATATTTTTAACCAAACTCTTTGTTTCATTAATTTCTCATAAAACTCTATCTGGTGTAACAGTGGATGCAAACTACACCCAGAGGTATCTTGGCTCTGCTGCTTTTGTATGTTATTGCAGCTTCAGCAACAATGACTATTGTTTGTATGCAAATGTTGGGTAATTTCACGCAAATCCACATGGAACAATGCTTCATATACCCCATATAAGGAACTTTCTTCTCAGTGCTTTTGTGGCCCATATTATCCTCATTAACATCAGAATAGTGCAATAAGGGCGTCTCATTGCCTACATGGATGATAGAGGTATGAAAGCAGTGAGATAATGCATTCATGCATTTTCACTACCTTATATTTCACCGTCCCTCTAACTAAGAAGATACAGTAGTGCCACCCAGTTTGATCACAATCCATTCTGTAATGTCACTTGAACTTTGAATTGCCTTTCGGAATTACTGTATTTGGAATAGTTTGTTATAATACAAACAATGCGAAAAAGCCTTTACATCGAGAACAGATGTTCCAAGTAACCTTTCAACTTATTAATTGGCATTCAAGTATGAACAAAAGCTAACAAATACCATATGACTGTTTTAAACAAATCAACACTGTCATAATAACAACTCCTTATTTCAATGTTATGTCGCTGATGCACATCATGGATCTTATATTTTTTTTACATTTTACGCTACCGGTATTATTAAATAGTGCTTTTACACATTTATTATTAAATAGTGCTTTTACACATTTAACATTAACTACTGTGGAAAAACAAACACAGGTGTGAATAATCTCATAATTTCACCTCAGTTCAAATATGGATGGGAGGCTCTTGCTGCTGGAGGCTGTAAATTTCCCCAGTGTGGGACAAATAAAGGATATCTTTTTTTTTTCTATACAGTTGCAGTGCATTTTCTCACACTATGCCTACTTTTAAAACAGTATTTGTAATGCAACACTTAGAAAAGTTCATTGCAATCTCTGTTTATTCTCCAAAATAGAGCAACAAGAATAGGCCATAATATTGGCTTCATTCTAGGGGGGCAACAAACAATTTTAATGTCCGATCACTTATCCCCGATCTTGAAACAGCCTGAATGGGCGATCCAGATTTTTCTTTTTTTCCCCCCCTCATTTCCAACAGCACACACCTTCAATGTTCCAATCTTGTTTTATTGTAAAACGTTAAACAATACAAATGGGTTGTTTTAACTGTATATGAAGTAGTTTTCGCCCTGCGATTGGCTGGCAAGCGGTTCAGGGTGTCCCCCGCCTACTGCCCGAAGACGGCTGGGATAGGCTCCAGCACCCCCCGCGAACCTAGTGACGATTAAGCGGTTTGAAAAATGGATGGATGGATGAAGTAGTTTTCTAAAATAAAAATGAATAGCCAATTTGTCATCTCACAGTTGAAGAGGACTGTGGCTAACGTTTTCAGACCTCTGCGGAGGGTTATGAGCTCTGTAGCGACAATTGGTTTTATTTTTAGGAATCTGATGATCACCAATCCCCCAAAATTAAGGAAATCTGTGCTGATCCCGGCCAATCGATCGATGCACCCCATACTTTATTTACCACACAAACTTATTGTTCTTAAACTTAATTTTTACAATTTTCTGATCTTGTGGAATTTCATACCGTACAATTATTCTATAAAGCAACACATTTTCTGCTGTGAAGTTGTATTCAGAATATGTATTTTATAAGAGAGTGTGGTTGTAATTAATCATAAAATGTAGCTGAAAGACAAAGTAACAACCATCCACGCTCACACTCACACCTAGGGACAATATAGAGCAGTGGTCCTCAACTAGAAATGCTGTCGGTCCACTTTTTTTTTTTTAATAAGAACAATGTCCGGTCCCAGGCACGGCGGTCATGGAGAGCAGGGCTATATGCCCATTTAGTATGGTTAAGCCAAGCTTATACAAATCAACACTCCTCACAACCAACCAATAATGGGGTGCATGAAAATAACAATTATTCACTTTGCCAGTACACAACAAATAATGAGAGGTATTGTGTTGTGTTCTTTTTATTTTGTTAAGTTGTGCCTGCTTAATAATAGAAATAGCCCTTTTAGGGAAATAAGACATTTTTACTTTAACTTTGTTAAACAGTAGTTGTCTTTTTCCCCTTATTTTAACAAAAACAAAACAAAATACAAATTTTACCAAAATAAATACCAAACATGAAAACAAAAATATCACCATATCATCATATACCACCGGGCTGCGTGTCAAGGGATTTGACGGAATTAAACCATTAACTTCCAGTATTTATGTTTTTTTTAAAGGGAGCAGCCCATCTTCAGCGCCCGAGCTCATGTTTTCCAGATCGACCCGGCGACAAAACGCAATTGGCTGCCGGCCAGCAAACATGCCGTCACCGTGTCCTTTTTCTATGACGCCAGCCGCAATGTCTACCGCATCATCAGTGTGGGTGGGACTAAAGTGAGTGAGATTCCATCAGTAGTATCTGTATGTCTCATGTGCAGATCACACTTCCAAAGACATCATAGATACTGTGAGAGTCACACAGGGTGTTGCGAGAGTGGTCAGATAATTCATCTGTAATAAAGCAGCACAGTGCTTTGACTCATGCATGACTACCTTTCATTGAGTTTGTTTACATTACCGCAGATGACTTCTGGCGCTTGAGAATTGTATCTGCACTTTCACTGTGTAAAGCTCCGCGTCTCTTGTTCACTCTGCTATGAAAAGCTTTTAGCGACAGACTAAAGCAACTGGCATTTTGCTAGACTAATCCCCAACATCAGATGGTTCACTTGACAAAGTTAGTGAACATATATATAATTTTTTAAATAAGCTTTTTCACTTAGCGTTTTTATCGGATGGTTGTTGGATGGGACTCCGATTCCGTCTCCCATGCCTTTTTTGAGCCGAAATTTCACGGCACGTCACCAAACAAAACTGTCACAAGCAGTGCAAACACAACTATGGACAATCTACCACCTAGTGAAAGAGCATTTCATCGTTCTGCGTGTCAGTGTACATATGGGGTGACTAAGTCCGCTCCTCAAGGGCCCCTATCCAGATGTTTTAAGCGTCTCCCTCCTGCAACACACCTCATTCAAATGATCAGCCCATCAGCAAACTTTGCCAAAATCTGATAATGGGGACTGTATTTCTTCATATTAAAGTATGTTTTAACTGATTCCAATATTTTCCAATACTGTAATTATTTTTGACCGAACACTGATAAACATTAAATAAGGGGAATATATCTTTATTTTGGGGATAGAACAGATCAAGGGAAACATCTTGGTTTGTGAACATTACGGAATGAATGAAGTTTGTACAACTGTACTTTCACTTCTGAACTGCTAAACTCAGTTTCCTTGTTCTTTCGTTCTTCGTGGCGGTAGGCTATCATCAACAGCACCATCACCCCTAATATGACCTTCACCAAAACCTCCCAGAAGTTTGGCCAATGGGCTGACAGCCGGGCCAACACCGTTTATGGCCTCGGCTTCTCCACTGAGCAGCAGCTGCAACAGGTAACAATGAAAAAAAAGGACTATTATTTGTTAGTTGATTTATAAACAAAATCGATAAGGAAAGATTAACGATGAAGAACATGATCAATCTCAGTCTAGATTAATACTGACATGTTTGACCACAGCAAATAGGAAAAAATGGCTTCTGTGTTTAAAAGGAACCCCGGCCATTACAACAAACAGGTTTCAAAAGACAACCACTGACGTCTACTATTAGAACATTTTGTTCGAAACATATAATTTCTCGGATGTTGAAAAAAAATCTTGTTGGTTTCTAACATAATTTTATAAATAATGGCTGCCGTGCTTTCGTGTGCGTAACGTGTTCTGGGATGATGATGTGATATAGTTGCTGCCTGAACTGCTGCCCTCTGCCACACAGAGCAGAACAATTGCGAACTACTACTAGCAACAGCGAAAAGCTGTCAAATAGCACCACTGCACAGCTTTGGGATCGAATTTTCAATCAAAAAGAATGTGATGTAAGACTCAATAGCTTTCCTAAAGAAAGAAATTTAAGAACACAGTGGGAGGATGCAGTTGGAAGGGACCACCTGCCCAAAAGCCCTAGGCCAGTTGTTCCTAACCTTGTTAGAGGCACCGAACCCAACCAGTTCACATGCACATTCACTAAACCCTTCATTAGGGTTAGGGTTACGCGCAAGATGTGATTGGCTATTGATCGACTCTTGAATCACTAACTGTCAATGTGCAGTTGTAAAAGCGTCAGCTCCTCGGGTCAACCGCTTGTACGCGTAAATGAGTGACTTGGCTCAATGATTTGCTGTTCTTATATGATATTATTGGTCTACAAGTTGTGCATTTGTTGTTTTCTTGGTTGTGCATGGCTGTGAAAGAAATGCAACTGTATTATGACTCCAACATTTTTTACTATTGTACTATATTTTGAAGAATGAGAATACGATTTACAAACTGTCTAGGTCCTACAAACGCTGTCCAAGTGTGCCTAGACCGCCAAAATACAGCAAAAATGTATCTTGTTGGTGCAGGGTCACTCTCTCTGAAGAGAAAATAGAATGTCTGTTTGTAAACTGTCTAAATCTGTACAAAAAACACGTTAGCCCCAAAACAAAATATTTTAGTTTTTTTTTTGTCAAGTAGTTGCCTCAATAAAATCGCTGCCGTGAAGAACTGATTGAGGGTTACTCAATGATTTGTGTTTTTATTGCACCAGTGAGTTTGGGGTTTATGCAGACAGGCTTATCGCTGTGTCACCTCTTTGTCCATCTTTAGTTTGCAGAACAATTTACGGAGGTGAAGGAGGCGGCCCGCCTTGCCAGAGAGAAATCCCAGGAGAGGTATGAACTGGCCAACCCCGCTCTCAACATCGCTGCTCCACAGGTGAATCATTAATGCCGATGCAAGCTGACTTACAAGAATGCTGTTGCCTCGTCATAGCTTCGGTGTACTGATATGTGTTTAAATGAGGACAATTTAGTCTTTTCTTTTGCGGCTTTCTGGGTGAATTTGCCTCAGACAAGAGAGAACTATGGCACTTATGTCCATATCTATACAGTTGAATACTTTGATGACCAAATCGGTTATGAGTGCGCCACCAGAGCTACTGCGCTTCCTCTCCTATTGCACCTCATGAGTCCTGCACAGAGGGAGTGGAGGGAAATCTAGCAGGACACGGGCGTAATGAGTTAGCTTTCTGAGATTTCTGTAACATTTGACAGCTCTGTGTGATCTTACATAAACACCCATTTGCAGTTTTCATTTCAGTGTGTTTGATTGAGGTGCGATTTAATTAGATTTTGTTGCTTGTTTTGTTTTCTATTGTTTTCTTTTTAGATTTTTATTTCCATTTGTGTTGCGTCTTTTGTAATATGTTTTTGTTTTTTTCTTTGTGATTCTTTTTATTTTGCATTTGCTTGTTTTTGTGTGTTTGTGATTTGTACTTCAAGGCCACCGTATAGAACATACAGTTCTGCACTCAGTTGTAGTCTTATATAAGAAGCATCATGAGCATTGTAGGATGATAGAGATGGTAGAGTCCAAGTGTTCGTACCTCAACCAGCCACAACATGGTAACCACAAGCAATCAATTTAATGAGGTCTAACGAGGGACATATATTCATGTAACCGTATACTGTGCACTACATCACACTGAGAGGTGTTTCAGAGATTTCCGTTGCAAAGCATTTCCGACTATAATCACAGTAGTAAAAATAAGAATCTGACCATGTCAAGAATGTTTCTGCAAAAGTCAAAATGATTCCTAGTTTATTGAGAGGCTTTGAAAAACTAATTTTAAAAAGTAATTAATTAAAGGACTTGAAAAAGTCATTTGTATGGTTTTAACTTAATTGTACTTATGTATTACAGTAGTTTTAAAGTGTATGTAATAAAGTGATGCAAAATATTTGCAGAGAATTAAAAGGAAAGCCACAAGTCACATGTTGGCTGCATACAACATCATTGGAAGGATAAAGAACAAGTCACAGCAGTCGAGGCTTGAATCAAACTGTACTTTCAAAAAGCTGGAGAGTTGCTTTGGACAGATGCCGTATGTTGTAATAATGTGAGTGGGAAATGAAATTCCTGCCCCTGCACGTCTGCTTGGCATACAAGAGCTGCTGTAGGCCGGAACAGCGAGTGAGAGCGAGAGTCTATATACTGCAAACCTGCAGACACAAACATCACTGTTGTCCATTTATTTAACTCTTCCTAGCAAAGAAATGAGACACAGCTGAATACTGTGACTGCCAAAGGCTCCACGGCGGGGCAGGTTATAAAATTTTATCGAAAAGCATACACTTTGCTGTCTGTAGCCAGATTGGCATTGGGAATGAGAATTTGTTCTCAATTACCTGGATAAATAAAGCTTAAACAAAACAAACAACCTTTAAAAAAAGATATAAATACGTAAATGAAAATATACATGTTCTTCCTGTGCTTGTTTGGGGTTTCTATGGCTAGTCTGGCTTCCTCCTACATCCAAACTACGCGCATGTTTGGTTAACTGTCAATTTGGTGGGAATGCAAGTGAAAGTGCTTTATTTCTGTCTTTTTAAATCTATGTTCCGATTGGCTGATGACCAGTGCAGCGTTTACCCAGTCTCTTACCCAACCTCGGCTAAAATAGGCGCCAACTCACTTGTGACTCTAATAAGTAAAGGCAGCATCGAAAATAAAAAACATCTGGCAAAAAGTAGAACAGCATGCGAAGCTCCCTTATTTTGTTTTCCACTCCACCCAGGGTTGAGATGATCTGTTGCATGAGCAGATGTGTACACTGCAGCCTCTGCAATTTAAGGACAGCAGGCAGTAAGGTGCCGTGTTCAAAAAGGGTCAGAAGCAATTTTAATGAATTTTAATTCTTTATCTTGATTCATTCCTCAGACATTTTAGACAACTCTTTGCTTGAGAAGTTATTGAGAAATGTTCTTCTCATGGAAATGTTCTGTGTGCCGCCACTAGTCTAAACCTGCCATTCTGATTTATGTTGCGTTGCGGAATAAAAATTAAGCAGAAAAAGCCACCTGTTTTTATCCATCTCAGATGTCTGCCATTTAGTCCTGTATTGTCACCTGCTGTATACTGAAATCCTCATCTTGTGAACATCCCGGCTCACCTGTCTTCTGGGTTTCAGGCTCGAAATACCTTATTTTCTTTGAAAAAAAATTTGCTCATCTCTGACTTCACTTGAGGAGCAATCTAATAATTTTGGGGGCCTTTTTTGCAACGTTAATCCCAGGGACAAACGGCTTTAGTTCATAACAATAACATAACAATAATAAAATGGCAATTTTGAGTGTAGGCTTGCGAAAAATTCTATCGAATACCAAGTGTTCTGATTAATTCTGATTAATTATATTTTTACTGAATACATTTCAGACTGTTGATCGCAGTTTTCGGACACAAGATGACATTTATTTTCCTACGTTACACATTCAGACATTCACTTGCACGTGACAGTTCGGCAACTTCAGAGACGATTGAATCATTTTTATGAAAGCAACCACACTGGAGACACAAAGCCTTTGAGCTTCTAAAATAAAGATTTACTTTCTTTTCATTTCTTCTGCTCACACCTATTGAATCGTGTGGCCCGTTCATTACAATATATCATTTTATCTGCAATATTGGATGTGGCCATTGTGTTTGCCATAAAATCGGCAAATAATATTCATAAAATTGAGTTCGAATTACATAACGCAATCAAATGCAGTAGTTCATTTTTAATCTACTTAGTTGTGGATTGACAGTACATTTCCAATTTACAACTGACCGAGGCATATTCACAAATAGATTCACTTTGCCACATCCAATACAGCTGCAGCATTGACGTACTCAAGAAGAATGTTGTCTGATAATACAGTCAAACCTCGGTTTTCGAACGTCTCTGTTCTCGACCAAATCGTTTTTCGACCCAAAATTTCTAGTTTTTTTTATGCCTTGGATTACGACCGAAAATTGGGTCTCGACCAAACTGAGCGCACTTGAATGCGCCACTTGACTCCTCTCAACTTCCTTACACGAGGAAGTGACGCTTCCTTGGGTAGACGAGGAAATGACGTTTCCTCGTGTAGCATTCTGTTGTGAGCAGACGTGTTCAAAAAAGATTTTTTTTTTAAAAGAGCGTGGTTTCAGTTTTCAAACAAATCGGGTTTCGAACAGCTTTCTGAAATGGATTATGGTCGAAAACCGAGGTATGACTGTACTTTCCAATGATCGTTGCGATGGGCGCCATTCAAGATTTGATTAGAAGCGATGGTGCTAGCTGAATATATCCAAATATATGTAGCAAAATAAGTGCTGTCTGTAGGGGATTCATAATAATTGCCCAACCCCCCTGGACACATGACCCACCCCCCAACTGGCATTTAATGTGTCCCACTTAAATTTGGGCTCAGGTGACTGGATTGTTTTGTGTGAATATGCCAAAGAGACAGACTCTTCAGAAGAAGGAGGTATTCCTTAGACATGACCAACTCCATATTTCCTTCCATTATCATATCATGCACTTGTGTCCCAATACTTTTGTCTCTTAAGAAAAGTATATGTCAGCTGGATGCAGAAGCATCAATCATTTGTTTGCCTCCTAATTGGGACCTTCATCACACAAAGTCGCCCATCTATATAGATGCAGGCAGAAAGGGAAACAAAATGCCAGTCATCTATATTTTAAAACAATATCTTGGCATTGAAACCGTGCTTAAAAAGAGTGTGTTGTGGCGTGAGGGGCACAGGTGATTCAAGGGAAGCCTTGCATGTGCTGATGCATGGAGCCATGTATAAGTAATGGGGGCTTGTGGTCTCAATGAAGCTCTGAATGTGGAGACAAGAGTTTTAGATAAGCTCAGAGAGCAAAATGGGCTGAGGCTCAAATAAATAAGTAAATAGTGTCATGTACTTAGAAAAACAGCAGCACAGACACATCACGATAAAAGCTCTCGGGAAAGCAACGTCATATTTAAAATATCCAAGATATCAGAGTTGTAAAGCCTCTTCCCAAAATGTGTCCGGTCAGTTTGTTCACTCAGTTTTGCATTTGACGACAAACCGACAAAAACACACTCATTTGAACGTCATTTATGCTTGTGCATGTCTTTTTGGCTTTCTTATTTCATTGATTTTAGTTTTTAAAAAAAAGCATTAAAAATGTATAATATACAAAATTTATGACTGTGCTACACTTCCTGCGATCATCTACCAGTCAGCAAGCATGAGGATCTGTTTCGTTTTTTTTACTTCTGTTCTTCCACATCCAGCAAGCACATCATGACTGTTTTCAATTTTCTCCTTTCTCTCCTTTTCACTAATCCATCATGGGATGTCGACACTCTGTCAGCTGTCTCAGGTATGTGAAAGGTCACGCCAATCCCTAAAGCAATATTAAGGCGGGTATGTTATGCTATTCTTAGTTATTCATCTCTGTTGCATGGATGATCTTGTTCAATAATTAATCTGCACTCTGACTAAATCTGACTTGAGAGCAAATTTAACTTCATAATGCAGCTTGTGGTTTCCACAAAGAGAACAGTCTTTGTTACCACTGGCAGCATAAGTGCAAATATGATTACCACTCCCTAGAATATTTTGTTTTCATTGATGTGGCTTTTCCGTTTCGTTTGTCTTGTTTTTTTTTAAAATCTGTTATGGTGTTGGTGCTTGATTTCTTTTTCTTTATCATGGGGAAGTAGGTAGTCTTGCAACGATATTCCCATTCCTTTTCATGGCATGATGATATTAAAAATGTTCAACATGAAAAAAATCATTTATTATGGGTGAAATCGCAAAAAGCATCTATCCATCCATCCATCCATTTTCTGTATCCCACGTGTCCTCATTAGTGGTGAGATAGAGCCTATGCCAGTTGACTGGGCGATAGGATACCCCCTGCCAATCACAGTACACATTTAAATAAATAACCACTCAGACATTTTCACACCCATAGCAGGTTTTTTCCTGGCTCAAATTAAGGCAGAAGTGGTACCATCCAGACCATGCGCAATGACGTGCATGTATTCTGTAAATTCAACTGACTCACTTTCTTTTACCGGAAACATACTGTAAGTTCAGAGTTCCAATAAGAATATGACTATCATCACGTGAAAGCATTCATGTACTAAAACTTACATCGGAGAACGATGGACTCGTAGCTTGACTTGATTTTTCTGTTTTGTTTCCTGTCGTCGGATGCCATGCTCCTCTACATGTGTGGGCTTTATACTAAATTACATGCCTCCATATAGACAGGCAGTGCTGGAAAGTACTAGATAATACACCGTCCTCCTTGGGGGAATACGGAAAGACCGGCTCAAATTAATATTACAAGGCTTTTCTAGTGCAGGAGTGTAATGCCTCAGCTGTTATTTGATGCCTGACCTTAGTTTCTGCACAGAAAGGAAAATAAATGAAATGACAGGGAGTCTAGAAATGTCCCCCCCAAAAAATCTACGTCATCTGGAAAATCTGGGGGGGCTAGGGGGGATTATTGCGATTAGCTTGACAACCAGTTTAGGGTGTTACCCCGTCTACTACCCGAAGATAGCTGGGATAGGCGCCAGCACGCCACAACCGTCATGAGCATCAGCGGATTAGAAAATGGTTGGATGGGAAAAAAAGGCTGTTTTGGGTGAGAAAATATCTGAGAAAATTGCAGGTCCAGTGCAGAAGAGCCAATGAGTGTGCTGTGGTAATCAACGTATAATTTTCTAATAAACGTAAGACGAGTGCATTCAAACATTTATATTTTATGTTATGCTCCTTACCAAAGTTGTTTGGGAGTCTCCTTAGTCAGGTCACCAATTTATTTGAGACATGTTCACATGCAGTGTTTAGTAAATTTATTAGACCACCAGATTTATACCACAGCTGCTTTCAGTGACAGGCGTTGGTAATTCAAGGGACACTTTATTGGGCTCAACGTTGGCACTTATATATGTCAGGATGTAAAAATGACATCAGCACTAAAATTCACCCCCCTAAAAAAATTGTTAATGTTTGTTGTGATTCAATACAGTGCAGAAAATGGATGGATGGACTTTGGAAAAATTCAGAGCACCAGTCTTCCAGCAATGAGGCCGACCCTTCAGCCGAGTACAGCCGTTTAGGGCACCTCATTTTCGGATAGGCGGTAGAGGGCTTATCCCCTGGAGGTGGACTTGCGGGGTAAAAATTGTCCCTTGTAGTTTCTCATCTTTCTCGTTGCCACTCAATTGCAGAGCACAAATGGACAAACAGCCATTCACATTCACATATATGGACAATAAAGGCTCTTCAATTAACCTAACTTGCATGGTTTTTGGAACGTGGGCAGACGCCACAGTACCAGGACACATTCCACACAAGTACACAAGATGGAGAGCATGCCAAGGTAACTGAAGAAAGTTGGAGACAAGAATCAAACCCAGAACCTTTTGACAGCGGCACATTTTCCAGAACAAAAGATCAATAAAATGTTTATTTTGGTGACTTACTAAGCAAACAGTTTGTGTCTTTCTACGGGTTCTTGTTGGCATAGGAGCTGTCGGATGACCGTCATTCTCCACCACTGCTGAAAGTTAATGGGCCTGGGGAGGAAAAGCTGTTTCGCAGTAAAAGTGCAGAAGTGGAGCTGACGGTGGAGAAGGAGAGAGTCAAGAAGATGTTGTCTGAAGGGTAATGACATTGACTTTTTTTTTAGTCTTCTCTTTTACAAGATTTTCTTCAGGGTCTCAATTTCAAGAATTTAGTTATGTTGATTAAAAAATGCATTCACAAATTGAGAATCTCCAATATAAGAGCTACAGCAGCCAAGATACTGCTGAATTTTGCTTGACATTACCAGAGAGGTATTGATTTATTCAATACTGTTTGTAATTTGTTGTGATGTAGAGCTGCACTGTAATTCTGTCATGTTTCTAATATTTTGCTTAATAAGGTAACGAACAGAGCATGCAATTGAAGGGAAACTATTTAATCCTGCACTTGTGCTCACTTCTCAACTGGATGAAACACCTTCTAAGCCATTATAATTCTGAGAATGAACACACTTCAACAAATTTTGCTGAACTGTAACAGTGGCCATGTGATCAAATGTCACTTAACAACTCTTGCGGTTATGCACTCAGAGATGAGCTTAAAGCCAATTTGGTACTCAATTTTTTTAAACCAATTTCAAGGGGCTTACACTGAGTGGAGAGCAGAAAGTGAACGTGTCCATAACCTGATTAGGTGGATTGATGCAGGTTCCAACAGGAGATTATTTCCAGAGCCATATGTTTTTTTAATGCACTTGTTTGACTATTTGCCCACCTTTACACACACGGATGAACTCAGAATCCTGATTGTCAGTGATTTTACAGTGGCACATTTATCAGGTCACACACATATCATGCAATCACTGCTCAGAAGTAAAAATGTTACTTCTTGAGCAGATGACTGAACAACAAACCTTGCAGAAGCCTTTCCTTGTACACACATTATTGCACACAGTAAAAGACACACAGCAGAGTGATGTAACACAGCGGTAAACACATTTTTAAGTGGAGCAGACACTGAATGAGGGATCCACTCAAGGAAAAAAAAACCTTTGCCTGGAGGAGATTTTGTCCTTGTGTTTTGGAAAAAGCTTCAGACAAGCTCCAGTTTTCTTCAATGACTTTGAACCTGTGTTTGTTTGTTTGTTTGTTTGTTTTGTGTGCCTTGGCCCTCCCACTGGTCTGTATTGTATTAAGGAAAAGAAACCACTTCATGAGCCACATTTGATGAGTTAGGCAAAGAAGTAACTTAATGCATTTTAAAGCGCTCTGATTTGTTTGATACCCACACTAAATCCGGACTTTTAACACCATTTCATTTCAGTCATGACTTTCCTCTACGATCCACTGATGCAATTCAGTACATGGCTTTTTTTTCCTCAATTAAGGTAGACAATCAACACTTCAAGTTGTTACTGTACCCTTTATCCTCCTGACTACCATTAGTTCAAATTTGTCCTCTGTAGAGGACATTTGTGAACCTAATATCTCCCACCCAGTGCCTCCAATCGCATTAACTCCTTTTGTTACTCTAAAGAGGACATTCAGTGCTTTCCAATGATGCCAAATTTGTAGGGGTTAGAAAAAGTAAGAAAATGGCTTCCCTCAGTGCAAGCACTTTTTATGGGAAGAGGAAAAGTAATACTTTTTATCAAACACATTTTGTCTTGAAATGCTGTTGGCATTTTAATTATAAGACTCTTATGAAGACGTTAAAGTGTTGTTTGAGTTGTTTAAGTGTATTTGAGCCTGTTTTAAGAATGTAGTGGGATTCCCAAAAAATATTTTGGAGTAGTCCAATTACTTCACATGGATTGGGGAATTTCAAAATAAATGTGATTGGACAACATTTTTCTTCCTGGTAATCAGGAGGGTATGGTTAAGGAGCTACCTTAAACAAGTTTTGCTTCTGTATTTTATCAAGTCAAGTACAACTTTATTGTCAAATGTGCTGCATACTGCACAGATGAACTTTCCTCCCTCTTAGACAACAGACAACAAGAGGAGCCGCTGCGGGTGCGCGCGCCTACTATTTCTTTCCTGGCTTCTCCCTTCAGCTTTAAAATGTAATGACTAATTTTACATTAAAGCCACTCTAGAAAAGAAATATGTATCACTATAAACCGAAAATAAACACCAAAGACGTTTTCTGTACTCTGATCATTTTATTTGAGGATAGGTACTGCACACATAAACCATAGCATATTAGCAAAAATAAAACATCAGAGGTGTCCAGGCTGGTCCACCAACGTTTGTGTTATACTGAAAGTGATACTACAACAGGCTCATCATGGCCAATTCATGATTCTCTTAATTCCATACCAGTGAGGTTTTGAAGACATTGTAAGGTACAATTACAACATATTGATGTTTTAAATGTATACCTTTGTGCAAGATTACATAATAATGTGTCGCTCAAGTGAGATGAACATTAATGACACTTATTTTCTTGTCATTATGTTCAATCAAAGTTGAGCTCTTGGAGCAGCAGTGTGCGTATGTTTTAAAAGGCTTTTTTATTTCAAACACTACAAATGCACTTTGTTTGCTCTTCAGTTTCAAAGCAGAACGAATGACATAATAGGATAAAACAAATACCTAGTGTGCCGAGCACAAGGCAGAAACACAAATTTGTCAGGTTGCTTCATCTAGTATTCAAGATAAGATAATCCTTTATTTATTCCCAAAGGAGAGATTCTGATGTTACAACAGACAGCAGATTGTTTCAAAAATAAATTTTGCTATTCTGATATTTCTTGTAAGATCTCTTCTGATAATTCGTTGCAACAGTAAATGAACCCTTTCATGCACCCTGTAACCTGATGTAACATGATAAACTGTCCATTGTCGTAACCGCTGTCCCTGAAAGGGTTAAAGAAAAGAATAATGTGTGCACCGTTTCCCCTATCCATGTAATTGTCATTCGTCTAAGTTTGAGGCTATAGAATAGATTGTTTTTTGCAATTTAGTTTGGGTTTCAAGTCACAACAGCCAGCTTTTTCGCCCACTAACACGCTATGCTCCAATTTAGGCAGAAATTAGTTCAGTAGCTGAATAAGATGATATATCTCCAGACCTACAAGGAGGGGAATACAATTATTCACTTTACAAACAGGTTGACAGGGTTGTGTCTTGGAATAACCGAATGAATGAATTTGTCAGCTACAGTATGTACACTTAAATGTGTGCGCGTGTGCGTGCGTTTGTGGAAGTGTAAGGCGACTGCTCTCAACAAAAACACACTATTTCTGCTCCTAGGTCCATGTGTGAAATCAACCTGGAGGCAGAACTCTTCACATTGCAGGACAGTAACGCCAAGCTGGTGGCAGCGCTGCAGGAAGCCAACGGCAGTGTGGGGCAGTGGAAGCAGCAGTTGGCTGAGTACCAGGAGGAGACGGATCGCCTTCGAGAACAGGTGGGCAAATTACAAAACTTCATTAGACTGCCACCTGATATGAAAGTGACTCGGATCTGAATGTCTGGAATCCCCTCGTGGTCCTGTCGCAAATACTTAAAACTCTCATATAATTAACCTCCACCCCGCAAAAGGCTTATAATTGCCCAGAGATGCCACAAGATAGCCATCTAGATAGCAAAGTATTGCATGAAGTTTCTTAACTTAACTAACTAACTAACTAAGGATGCTCACCTTTACCAACGGGGTCACCTGCGCTGAATACAACGGGCCAATCGGATTTTAAAACAACAACAAAAAAATCCCAGTTTGTTGATTTTCCCTTCAATCACTTTACATTCTTGTCATGAATTGATCAACCCACAGGCGATTCTTTGCAGCCCCATGGCTCTAATTATAGTGTCTTAAAAGTCAGAATAGTTTCATATTAATCTGCCACTTATTCAACCTTCTGTCAGTCCCTTCACTGATGAAAAACATCATGAAGAAGCTTTATGCTGCTACCTATTAGGGATGTGAATCTCAGCACTGAGGACGATTCGATATACATCTCGATGCACTACCAGCGATGCGATACTTAAACAATACATGGGATTTTCTGGCGACACGATGCGATACGTTTCACCGTCTTCACGATGTGATACGACGCGATACACATTTAGTTCAAATCAATGCGATCCGATACGATACAGTGCAATTTGTTGTGATATTGTCTGTGCAATTAAACATGATGAAAATACGCAAAGAAAAAAACGTTTAAAAAAAGATGTAATTCAGTATGGTATTGCAAAACGTAGACCACTTTATTCCTTATAAACAGTAGAACGTGTAAAACAGCTTATTTAAGCCCTTTCACAATTGGTTTTTTTGCAAAGAAAATGTAAACAATTTGGCACCTGAGACTCACAGCTGTTGCTGTAGTGTAAACACAAACAGACTACTCACTGAGTGTCTTATATGAAATATTCATCTCCATAGGACAGAAAAAAAATACATTAGAAAATATTTTGGCAGTCACAGCGTCAAAGCTGCTGTGTGTATTGTAGCGTACACAGACCACTCTCACTGAGTGTCAAAATGAAATGTCCAAAAGAGTCATCCATATATAGTTTTTCCTTGCGCGGTCACAGTGAGCTGCAACGGGACCCCCAAAATAAGAGGCGATTTTTTTTTCTGATCCTGACCTGGTTTGCCAAGAGTTTCTCCGGTGTCCAATGAGGAACTGGACGGGGAGGCGGAGGAGGGGG
The DNA here is from genome assembly GCF_025434085.1 of Hippocampus zosterae. NCBI lineage: Eukaryota > Metazoa > Chordata > Actinopteri > Syngnathiformes > Syngnathidae > Hippocampus > Hippocampus zosterae. Next base: position 9,439,812 of record NC_067458.1, on the reverse strand, counting down.
CGGGAAACTTGTCGGTGATCTGGTGCCATCGTTTTAAGTGGTCTGCATATTTGTGGTGCTGCCGTTGTATGGCTTCGTATTGCGACATTCTTTGCAAATTACGGAACTTTTATCAATCTTTCCGTCTTTCTTTTCGAAGCCGTAGTATTTCCAAACATAAGATCTGAATGTTGCGGAAGCATTAAATACAGTAGTTTCCTCGCTGCTGCTTGCGCGAACTTCCATAGTGTTTCGCTAGTTGTGTACTGGACTGAGTGGACTGTGTGTGACGCACGGCTACCGTCCGTATTCAACAGAAAACGCAAAACAATGATGGTACATTCAATGCGCCTAGGAAAGGGCAGATAGGTGACGTTTAACATGAATAAAACGGAGCTTGAATCGGATTTTACCGATACCCACCAATGCATCGTGATGAATCTCGATTTCACCCGTCAAGCGCGTAGTACCCAGTGAATGAGCCGATGCACTCGCATCGCGCACTTGCGCATCGATGTATCGATTATTTTCCACACCCGTACTACCTATATGCTTTTAGCTAAATGTCATGTATAGACACTACTCAATATCTTTACAAATACATTTGAGCGTTCTTGCAGATGTTAGAATGTACTTGAAGGCTAAGTGCGAAAAATGTTTTCCCCGTATTTCCATGAGCTATTGACTAGCACGAGCACAAAAAAATATCGCATTTGACATTTAATATACCAATAAGGTTGAAAATTAATGAAGGAATCATTGTTTGTTCAGATATTTATTGTTTCCATTTGGCCTTTTTTCCCATGCCACGGGGAATGCACATGTGCAAGTCAAGTCAAATCTTCAAGGTGACTAAATGGAGTGATGCAACAACTGGCCTTTGGCAAAAACAACACTCATTTTTTATGCCACACTACGGTTTCTTCCATCAGTGGAGAGTCCAGTTGAAGGTTATCCCTCAAATAGGCACACACATCAACACACACAATGCTGCAAAGTCAACCAGGTGGCTGGAACTAGAGCAGGCCTCCAGGGTTTGGTGGGGGGAGGGGCTGACACCCTATACTGTCCAGCTTCCTTTCCCTCCTTGTCCCACTTAGAGGACCATGATAAATTAACGTTCAGAATCCCTTGTCACATATTTTTCATTGTATTGTGGAGAAATGAGGGGTATATTTTACTGTATATGCATACAGTACAATCTGTTATATGGTATTGGAATGAAATGGCTTGCTGCACAATTTGATGAGATTCAATATAGGTGCTGTTTTAAAAAAAATCCCATTGAAAGGTTAAGAATGCGAGATTTTGACTGTAAGGGACAAATTCATTTAACAATGTTCATTGTGGCTCTAGGATGCAGTGATGTGGAACTGCGCCATACCATGTTGACACAAATCACAAAAGGTGTTCCGTACAAAATGCCAGCTGAGCGTGTTTGGCTTTCTATCCTTTTTTTCCCCTACTGTCCTTGTTGACTCACTTTGATAGCGATCGGAGAATCCCCTTATATACCGTAGATGTAGAGTTCAGAGAAAATTTGAGCTTTAGGGTGACTGTTGCTGTCACGTACAGAAAACACAAGTGGGCCTGCATGGCTTTTTTGAGGCTTGATTAGGATTTGGAGTATTACCATGAAAAAAAACACGTTATCATTTCATACACCTTTGTATTCATTCGTTATGCATTGAAGCAAGCAATAACATAGATAGCTGCAGTTTATGCATCACAGTGCCCGTAATCAAAATGAGTCATGAGTCTTGCCCAGATTTTGAATTGTTTTCCTCTTTGCAAGCTGCTCGGGCAGCTTTGTACAATTGAGAATAATTTTGCACACTCATTCTGCCACCCGCTGTGCAATGCTATGTAACGGCTCGATTTTCTTTAGAAAGCGAATAAACAAACACCGTTATCAATATCTTTGATTGACCGTTTTGTAATACCAAATGTTTTGGCTGTGATGATCAATCTTTTTAATTAAAACAGAACTTGAAATTCCATATTGATTTTGTCATAACTCAGAATTGATGAAGACAGTGTAAACTGTAGGCCAAGATTCGCCTCTTGTTAAACATGGCCGATCAAGTTTATGTTATTTGTCTTTCTTTGTCATATTTGAATGTATTTAGACACATAAACATGCAGGGGTGGGGGGAATCATAATCATAATACTGAGAAAGTAATGAAGGTTATGTAGAAGCCGATATATTGGTGCTTACAATGGGGAGCTTATTGAATGGTTATTTAAAGCTAATTTGAACCCTAAGTAAACAAGTACTAGATACTGTTTTTTTTTTCAAATTATAGTCATGTGGCACTTTTATTATTAATAAACTTCATTCTGATGGAAATTGAATGCTCCGATTGGTGTGAAAGCTTTGGAGGCACTGAGCTGTGACGGAAAACTGCAAAGCACGGTGAACCATGAAGTTGACTTAAGGTAGTTGTTTAATAATATAATTATAGCTCACCTTTTTTTCTTTTGTCTTTAGCGAATGGTTGTTTATAAAAGAAGAGTAAATCTTAGAGGAAGCAGCTATATAACCCAAATACCCTAAATTTCACATTTATGTTTGGCTTAAAAATAATGAAAATGGGGATTCAAATATTTCTCTTCTCACTCTTTTTCAGGCTAAGTCATAATTAAGTTTGAACATTATGCTTTGGTTGTCTTGTTTATGTTGACCACTGCCTAAAATAAATATTTATTCATTTATTTGAATGAAAAACAGAAGAAGAAAGTGGATCAGAAAAGGAAAACGGCTTACATAAGTGTTCTCAGTGTCACGTCTGATGTTTCACTGCTGTGGCTACTGCCAGTCCAGACAACGAGGGGCAAAACGGATCAAGAACATTTGCATAATTCATTTAGCTTATCAATGTAGAGTATGCTGTACATCAGAGGTCACCAGTGTGGTGTCCGCTGGCACCATATAGCCCCCAAGGACCATATCAGTAGCCTGCGGACATGTTCTAAAAATATCTCACCAGTGATGGGCCATTGTGTGTTCTAGGAATGTTGTAGAAGTGACCATTTGATTTTCTCAGCTATTAAAATTACTTTTGGATGAAGACGATCTGTATCTGCAAGTGTGTGGGCAGGCTGCTGGTGACCTTCATAATCATCTTTGTAAGTTTCTGTGTGTGATTTTTTAATTGTTTTGTAGAACCCATTGAGTGACCCGCTGTTCTCCCAGAGGAGAGCAGTCGTGTGGGATTTGTGAATGATACTGATCATTCAGGCTGCTTAACCTTCTCAAAGCCCCTCAGTGGATAATCACCATAACAAATCACAGATTGGATGACTTTCTTTTGACCATCACCTTCGTATTTGTAATCAGATCTACTGAAGGCTTCCACGTTAACAAAAGGAAAATTCATATATAAAGTGTTATTCGAGTTAGTGCTCTGTTGTTTTGTGTTTTGTTTTATATTGCTGACATATGACACAGCATCTTAAAAGGTTAAACTGAGCCATGTTTGGGGGGGGAGGATCTCTCCCACCTACAAAGTAATTAGGTGACTTATTTTACTGAAGTGCACAAGGTCGATGAAAAATGCCGCAAAATTGAAACTACTTTTAACCCTCGGGTAGACTTGACGCTCGGTGACAACTTGTGAAAAGAGCAAGTAGTCAGTAAATAATACGCCAGCAATATACTGTATACAGTTGCCATTTTGTACACTGTCCCAGCAACGCAATGTGTTGCTCTATTAATTATCAGAGTATTGTGTTGTAGGTGTCAGAATTGGAGGCACAGCTTGGCCATCCTGCTGCTGCTGCTGCTCACACTGATAAGGAGGAGCTTAGCCGCTCACTGGAGGAGCTGGAAGCCTTGCTTAGTGCCAAAGACCAGGTAATTTATTAGACACAAACCTCCCACTGTGTAGCATGCAGATCCATATGCGCTCGTTATTCAAATTTGACTTGAATTGTGAACGTTCCAAGCAGATATCATTTTTTGAGATGTTGATGTATTGCTGAAGTGAAACTCAGGAGGTCTGCGAGATAGCGAGTTACTAAACACAACAACATGAAAGATGATACTGTAGATAATTTAGCTGCATCTGCATGTTTCAAGACCTTGCTTAGATAATGTGATGGACTTCATCAGAATAAGAAGAAGAGTAACAACCTGTAGGCAATATCTCACTTATTTCTGACAATTGTATTCTTTTCTGATTATGATTAGGAGTGTCAAATTAATTTTCATCAGGGACCACGTCACAGTTAGTTACTGTTATGATGACTATGAAAACCATGTGCATGTATAAGGATGTCCCAATCCAATCACATGATTGGAAATCAGGGCCAAGCACGTGATTTTCAGATGCTTGGAGCATCTTCTGATTTGTGACCAAAGTGACCAAATAATTCTGAACCATAAATATCTTGTCAAATGGAACAGTAACAGTAATTTTCACTAATTCGTCTTTTTGGGAGGGCATATAAGCAGTCAGAGTGACAGGAAAGAGCCACAAACAGGCACGTGTCCTCGTGTGCAGTACTCTCCCTCCTCGCTGCAGCAGAACTTAAATTATGTTTGGAGCAACAAGGAGACACAAATGATGTGCAAACACTCAGACTAAGCCGCCAAAAGATACTTCTAAAATAGCTTACGTCTGCCTAGACTAATATAAAGCCGCCTCACTGAACGGCATCATCAGAGTTGAGAGAGTGACAAGACAGATGATGAATGCGATACGTCCAAACGACCTCAATTCAAATGGAAGTTGAACAAAAGTGAATTACTGGGTGACGAGCAAGCTTGTTCCACACTGGTTGCATTTAACAAGGTCATAAATCAGTAGTATCGTTTGTTGATTATACTCTATTGTGATTAAAAATAAGGTGAACACTAATGTTATAAGAGTAAATTGGAAGTATAAGTTTGTGTGAAATTGGACTGTGTGCTTTACATTGATTTGCTTTTTCAATTCAATAATTATCGATGCTGAACACGAGCATTTCCTGTTCAAATACATGGGCAGGAAGTGAAGTGAAGCATTGTAGGTTACGTGCCTCCAATTACCAAGCACCCATTCATTGCCGGCAGTTGCCACAAGCACTCGCACAAAGAGACGTTGTTGTTTCTTTCTGTCGTCTATAAACATGCTTGATCACACGTACTGCGCACGCTGGCATTTCAACAGTCCAACGTATTTAAAGGTACAGTGTATCGAAATCGGGGTCATTTAGTAGAGAACTAATAGAATGCAACGACCGAAACTCGAAGCGCATGTGTTTTGAAGGAGAGACCTTGGAGAGACCATACTTTGCAAAACCTACCGCCAATTTCTTCAGTAGAGGTGCAAGCAAAATGTCATCCAAAATGACATGTTGTAGTCATGATGTTGAGGAGCTACGTTTGTTATGTTTTTCTCCATCGGTTATCCATAGCAGAAAGTTGGCAGCAAAACATGGCAGCTTCCTGTCGGGGAGGCGCGCCATATCGAATATAATTAACGATTACTTCATCTAATTACATTTTTAAAAAATATGTTGGTGTGATACAACTTTTTTTTCCCTGATTATTGAAATTAATAGTGGGTTTTGGAAATACTGAACACTTAAAAGAGTCAACACATTTTTACACACTATCCCTTTGAAGAATGTGTGTGACATGTATTCTCTTACTGCCAGAAAAGCGACTCAAAGTGCATGTTGTAGACCAGAAATGAGCATGCGGCTGCCGGCACATTGCTGGCAGGTAAATTTATAATCGGGGCGTTTATAACATATTGAAAATAAAGGAAAGACCAAATGCCTTTTTTTTAAGACAACAAAAATTCACTTGAGTTTATGTTAAATATTATTTTGTTTGTTTTTTTGCTATCATAGTGTGGAACCGATTGAAACATGATTAAAAACTTTCAAAACAAATTCAAGCTTGACCTTCTTTGAAACATATCTTTCATTGAAGGTCAAACTTGAATAGGCGAATGTTCTATTTTGGGTTCATGTTTTTTCATCCGACGACAGAGGAGCAGTGCCTCACCAACCATGCACCTCACTGCATGTGACTGATACGGCACAGCTTTTAATGCTTGATGCACATTATTTATTTCCCTCTTTTCAGCGCAGGTTATGTTCTGTAAAATGTAGTCACAACAAGAAATGTGGGAAAGAGCTTTTAAAGAAACAATTTTTTAAAAATATAATTGGAATGTCGCTGGTGTACAGTGCATTTTCATATATCGCCAATTCACATCTAACTTCCCTGGAAATTCTGTTGTATGTTTTACAGCAGTACAAATGTGTTGCCAATCAGTAGCTGTACTACACTTCTCAAGTGAGGAAAGAAATGGAAGTGGACCACTTTTGCCCTCACATAGGCAACCGCTGACAGTGAAATCACAGTGAAATATTCCCTTGAAGCAAGATGCATAATCCCATTGAGCCTAACTTTAAAGTGCCAGAGTGTGATAACTGATCTGTTTTACAAGCAAAAGAACAGAAAGACAGTGACGTTCTGTGGTAATATTAACGGTGACGGTGCTTCCCATGTGACATTCTTGTATAACCGTTTACAGGAGATACACAGTCTACGGAGCAAGAAAACTGATGTGGGGGAGCTAGAGAGGGAGAGAGAAGAGGCCATACAGAGACTCCAGGTAAGTTGTTTGTTTTCTCACTTCTTTTGCCAGTCTGTGTCACATTGCAAATAAACGGGGCAACCGCTTGTGTTGCTGGGAAATGAGGAGTAGCACATTTCCAACTCCAGATTAAATGATGTCATTTGCTCAGTATTTTGACCAAAAAACAACAACAAAACAACCGTGGTCTTTTTTGATTGTATTTATTTATTTTATTTTTCTATTTTGTATTTTTACGATGCACACACTTTGCTGCAGGAGAGGTGCAATAAACAGACTGCCAGTCTCACTCCATCTCCTCATTAGGCATATGATTAGAAGGCAATCCTGTGGGGAAATGGAGTACCGGTAGTTAAAGCAACTCTTATGTTGTAATTGTCCTTCAATCAGCTTTGCCATCAACATGATGCTTCACTGGATCGTCATATCCATAGGGCAGTACAGAACAAAACAAAAAAAAAACCCTTAAAAAACAAAGGAACAAAACAAAAAAAAACTACAGTAAATCCCGCATGGCATTGCGACAAACCCATCTCCGAAAAACAAAACACAAGTAACTTATGCCACGCGTCACACCTGTGGGCAAATTTCGACTCTTTCACCTAACATAAGCGTTTGCACAATTTAAAAAATAAAATAAAAATACTGACAGGAAAGCAAACTTACCTGGGGAAGTCTTTCTTGGCATTCTGTATTTGCTGAACAGTGGTGATCTCTGCTGGGGCAAAGGGGAATTACAATATGCAACAGAAGATTATGAAGCAGACTCAACTGAATAGCCTTACTTCCATCCAACCATGTTCTTCCGCTTATCTGGGATGAGGTTGCGGGGAAGGAGCCTAAGCAGAGAAGCTCGGATTTCTCTTTCCCCAGCCAGTTGGGCCAGCTCTTCCGAGGGATCCCGAGACCTTCTCAGACCAACCGGGAGACATAGATTCTGCAGAGTGACTTAGGTGGTCCCCAAGGTGTCCTCTCTGTCGGACATTCCTGCTGTGAAACACTGCTCTGCATGACAAATTGCAACGGTGCATTTTAACGAAAGCGATGTTTTTATTATTGAAAAAAAATACTCTTATTATTGGGAAGGTTGTTTCAAAACATTCAAAATTATTCTGTAACAGTTGAAAATTATTGTAATTTAGAATGCAAAAAATGGGGATGGGAGGGGATCAACACATGTAAAATATTTTCCTGTTGCCTTACAAGAATAAACTAACCCATCCAAAGTTTGAGAAACAGGTTTTAACAAACACAAATGAAAAATACGTTCCACTACACCGGGGGTCGGCAACCCGTGGCTCAAGGCTCTTTAGCGCCGTCCTAGTAGCTCCCTGGAGCCTTTTCAAAAATGTTTGAAAATGGAAAAACATGGGGGAGGGAAATATTTTGTTTGTGTTTTAATATGGTTTCTGGGGGAGGACAAACATGACACAAACATTCTTAAAGTTTTCCAATGCTGTGAAAATGTGTAGAATAAATATTAAATGTCAACATTTCTGTCAACGAGGATTTGCGTCATAGCCTGAGACACATTCTTCTATTAGCAGAGCGGGATGCCAGGCAAGTGGCTGTTGTAAAAAAAAAAAACAGCATTTCGTGTACAATTCACCGAGGGTACTGGCAAAGAATGGGAATCTAGAGGTCAGAGAGAAGCGTTTTTAAACGGTACTCGTGAGCTACGATAGTTAACACGCTGCAAAAGTGCATCCCATGCCTCGTTCATCTTAGAGGCCTTTATGGTTGTTGCTCATTATGGCACACGTGTGTATGCCCGCGTGTGCGATAACGGGTCAATCGCGAGAGGTGGGTTGATCGGAAAGTAGATCTTCGGTCAAAAAAGGTTTTGCACCCCTGCTCTCCCGATGCACTGCAGGGAGGGGGGGCATTTACTCATGAAGGCTCAATGTGTATTTGTTGCAAACTTAGTCATTTTGATAGTAGGCGAATATACAGTGTCGATACATACAGCCCGTGTTGCCTTCATCATAAGGCTTATACTGTATAAGGCTTTTAATTTTTTGCAGCTCCAGACATATTTGTTTTTTTGGTCCAATATGGCTCGTTCAACATTTTGTGTTGCCAGCCCCTGCTCTACACCTACTACAATAGGTTGAACAATTTGACTGTGACCATCTTATTGGCTGACAAGTTGGCCTGTCTGCTTCAGGGGCGCGTTTGGAAATATGCTCTGATTGCCTGCTGGTTCACGCCAACCGTTCAGACATTCACAGTTGTTGTTGTGTGTGCCGTTCAGTTATTCAGCATACACAAAAAACGGTGTGCCTGAGCGCGCTCTCTGCACTCCAACTGGTGACATGGTGCATCAGCAAGTACATGGGAAACAGTTCCAGCATGAGTTTCTGGTTTATGCATGATGTATTTGCAAATTAATGGGAGGTGTGCACACTCTGCCTCTCCAAACTCACACACTCAGAGTGATATAAAGGGGTCAGAGTGAATTTCTGAACAGTACACACAGTCAGGTGATGGGGATTTGGACCTGTATTTGGCATTGTTGCATGAAGTTAGCATGTTCTTGCTGTGGTTATGTATTTTTTCCCCCTGGTATATTCCCCCCTCATTTTTAGCCCCGGTGTCAGTTGTGATGCATGTATATTCATGCTTGGCCTTGCTGTCTTTGTGCCTATTTCATAAACTGTTCATTGATAATTCACCACGCAGAGCTTTTCCATAAAGACTTCAATTGCCAATTTAAATCTGCATTATTACCAGACGAAGAGAGCAAATAGCCTAGAACACCTTGAGTAAAACTTTACCGCAGCCCATTGCAAGATGGGAAATACTGAATTCAAAGTAGCTCCTGAAGTTGCTTATGCTGAAACATGTCTTGTCTATGTGCCATAATGTCAATATAATCTGGTGGTATACTTCTGCAATTAGGGTTGGACATTTGATCATGGGGACGATGAGCAAATTCACTGCTTCATTGCCACTTCATTGATTGTATTTATTTATTTGAACAAAATGGGTGAATCTCTGGGCAGCACATTGTATTAGTGGGTACCATGTCTGTCTCACACGTGCAGGACTCAAATGTGTGTGTATGAGGTGTATGTGCCCTGTAATTGACAACCAGGCGGAAGTTACCCGTATTCAAATCCAGTTCACCCACGAACCTAATGAAGACAACAATTATAGAAAGTGGATGGAGGAAGCCCTCTGAATGTTCTGAACTCCGGTTTCCATGGAAGTGGTGTATTGAGCAGAATAATCCTGCTCAGAGAGAAGAGTGGTGCAGCCCATTTCGACAATCATGAACAAAAAATCGAAACAATTTGCGATTAAACTTTCCCCTTTTCTTTGCAGGAACTTGAGAGACGAAACACCGAGCTGGAGGGTCAAATCAAGAGCACCGAAAAGACGCTGTCCTCTAGCAGGGAAGAACAGGAGAAAGCCGAGGTGGAGGTCCGGCATTTCCTCGAGGCCCTCGATGTCAAAATTTGCGACCTCAACGACTTGAGACAAAGTCTGGCAAACCTTGTTGATAAATAGTCCCACTGCAGGCAGTGTGCAGCTCCGCAGTCAAAGCACATTTCCTCCTCTACTCTGATCTCATTTGTATTTTTCAGACACTGCAGTTTACAGTAGATCTTGGTGAGATCATTGCGTGCATGAGAAACCTCTCATAGGTGCGTTGCGCACAATGAAGCAATGAAGTGCTTTATATTACAATAGGAACATGGCAGACAAATTTACAGTGGCCACAAACAAGCACGGTAAGAAGACAATTCCATGCCAGAAAACAAATCGCTGCTTAGAGTGTAATCATTCAGTTTTTTTTGCCAAACCAGACATTTATAACAACAACATGGGATTGTTTTTAAGGACATTCTGGGCTTATCATAATATTTTGTTTCATGGACAATGATGTTCATATTTGTGTTTGTAAGACATAATTTAGTCATGATTTCTGAATTACTGCCGGTGTCATTCTCCTAGACTCTGGCAAATGCACCCGGTTTGCACTGCACTGCACTGCACTGCACTGCAGGTCAGGGAAGGGACAAATGGAGATAAAAAGGCCTGATTTCAAGTCAGCCACAGTTCACCATCAGCAGTCTGGTCTGGACTCCCAGCAGCCAGACCCACACTAACCACCCTGATCTATCTGTGGAACAACAACGTGCATTGTTCACTCGCTTTGTTTCAACTGCTCTTCTCTCCATTTTCTCTAGTATTCATGTTGATCGATGGCGTTCATCAGCAAGAGCAATGCGGCAAAATTGAAGCACAAATGCGGCGCGCTTTACTCCACTCTTCACTGTCTCGCATCCCCAATGCCAATCTCAGTTTCACATCATTAATTCTTGTGCAAAGTTTGCTTTTGTTTACAAATATCAGTATTGCAATGATCTAGTTCCGCATCATTGGTGCGTCAACACTATTTCCCACGCTCCTCACAAGATTTGGGCATAAAAGCCTTTCAGCCTCGAACACTGCATGATCTCTGCAGTATGAAGTAATGTGAAACTTTATGAATTGTGGATATGTGCACATGTGACTGACCGATACAACAAATACAGCTGCAATGGTTTACGAAATGGGTACTTGACTGACTTGCCTCTCAGCTTTGTAAAATTGCATAATTTTGTATCTCCTCATTTTAATGTAATTTGGGTACAAATAGGTGCAGTCTATTGTCACCGTTCACGGTGCATTTAGCTTGCTTTACATGCGTGATTGAAACAAGGTTGGCAAAATCTAAAATTTCACCTCGTTATAATATTAATTAACCTGTTTAATGGATGAGGAGGTGATTACTTGGGCTCAACTTTCACTATCTCAAATGGTCAGAATAATCACTTGTAACATCTCGTGGCCGTCTGCCTCATGAACAAGATCCACGATGATTTTAGCCTGGTCAGCTACAGCCGACCTCAGTTGTCACTTGCAAGCCTTCTTGAATATTAGCAATAATGTTTCTGGTGTTTGATACTAGTTTTTCGTTATTTTGGGGTAAACTAAATCTTTATCCTAGCAATGCATGTTTTTGGCATAATTACAAAATGTCTATTGCAGCATTTTTTCACGATTAAAAACAAACCAAAAAAACCCAGAATGGCTTCTCCTCCTGAGTACCATACATTGTAGAACACTTTAGAGCACAAAAAGCCTTTCTGGCTTTACTACTTAAAACAGGTGTCCTACTACTTCAATGCAGTTTGTCCTACATTTGACCCTCATCTCAGAATTATATAAAAAGCAATATATAATATATATATATAGTATATATGTACTGTATAATACTTTGTTGTAATGCTTTCAAGATCACAAATTGGTCCTGTATATATATATATATAATTGGTCCTAATATATATATATATATAGGACCAATTATTTATTTATGAGGTATATGATTATTTCAAATGACACGTGGGGAAGAACAAGCGCAACGTTGAACCGTGAGTTGATAAACACCCCCACAGCGCAAATACTGTGAACAATCGGAACAGTGGGTTTTATCAGATTGGATATGAAATTGTGAGTTTAAAAAAAAACAACAAAAAGGAGATAAAATACGGTAGTTGAAATCCTATATATAATATATATAGGACCAATTATTTATTTAGTATAAATAATTGGTATAAAAAATCACAAATAATAATCACAAGTATAAATAATTGGTCCTATATATATATATCTATATATATATATATATAGATATATATTTGGGCTCAATATTACAATACAATATATATTACAATAGATACCTATTGTAATATCTGTATATATATAGATATATATATAGGACCAATTATTTATACTTGTGATCTTGAAAACATTACAACAAAGTATTATACAGTACATTCAATACACTGCATTAGGGTTACTTTTGACTGCTGACCTAAAAAAAGTACCATCAGAATTCTTCTGCACATTGTCACGAGTGTGTCACAAGTTTTTAATAATCTCATAGGTTAATTCTACCCATTTTACTCCAGTGAATTTATGCTCTGCGATAAACTGCTAGCAAGGACAGAAATGAGAAATGCTCCAGTAATTTTGCTTTATACAGACTGCAGTAAGACATCTGAAACATCCGTTGTCAAAGCAGAACCAAGTGTTACTACTTAAACTAGGATTAACATGCCATCATAACAAAGGACACTATTCTCTTGTTGTAACTGCATTATTCCGTTTGAGCTTTATCTGTACGTACAACTCGTTACGAAGTGTTGGTAGATTAAAAAATGGAAATAACAAATAAATGGAGTTTGAATTGCTTATATTTGAACTCTTCATGACATGTCGTTTCCCCCGATAATTTTCATTTATTAAAATGTGCATACTGCATTTAACTTTCTATCCCTGATTTGTGGATACTGTAACACAGAGCTGCTGTATATTAGTTACAATGTGCATTTTGTACATATGAAAGAATAATCTTACACTAAAGGCAGATCGGTGTCTTCCAGTAATGTCAGCCAACACGTCATATTTTCATCTACGTTGGTGATTGAAGGTGAGCAGTCGGTAAAGGCTTCATAGTACCGATGTTGTTAAGTGGCTTTGAACCTGAACGACAGACTGTTACTGTTACAGCTTTCCAAAGCTGCCCAAATCATCCAGTTATCAAATGAAAATCAGATATCTGACATCTTTCAAACCTTTTGTCAAGGTTAATATCGCTCTAGGATTATTTTCAGACAATTTATTGCCATCTAAGAAACCATGAGATTAATTGAAGGGATTCACCAATGAATTACAGCAACCAGTGGAGTTTTCTTAAATTTATTTAACACAATGTGACGTGCACAGCTGACACAGTAAAAATGTCTACTTCAGCTTCTTCTTGGGGCGAAGGTTGTTGGTGTGTCCACACTTCTTCTTACGGCAGTTGACAGCACGTGGGTGCAAACGGGCATAGCACCTGAGAAACAACACAGCAAGAGTTAGATGTATTTGCGTGGAATCAAGTTTGTTAGATCGAACCCAAGTTATATGAAGCAACCACAGCAATGGGAAATGACTGCAGGGGTGAAAAGGGATTTTTCACAACTTACTTGCGGCAGATCATCTTGTCACAGTTGTACTTCTGAGCCAGTTGTCTGAGGGAAGGCTCAATGATGCCACCACGCAGACGGAGCACCAAATGAAGAGTGGATTCTATTGAAGGACAGTTAGAAATAAATTGCTATCAAAAACACAGGCAAATGGATTGTTCCTTGGGTATTGGGTCTACAAAGTGTTACCTTTCTGGATGTTGTAATCAGACAGAGTGCGTCCATCCTCCAACTGTTTGCCAGCGAAGATCAGACGCTGCTGATCAGGGGGGATTCCTACACACGTTTAATTCATTAGAACACATACAGGGGGAAAATGAATACACATTGTATCACGTTAGTGGAAAGCGTTTTATCAGTATCCGGCGATTGTTTTCCGAGTTAGTAGGATATAAATGTCTCTGCTGAATCGTTCTTCACTGATAGGTGCTCACCTTCTTTGTCTTGGATCTTTGCCTTGACATTTTCGATGGTGTCGCTAGGCTCGACCTCGAGGGTGATGGTCTTGCCCGTCAATGTCTTCACGAAGATCTGCATGTTGGCAGGCTGAGGAGTATCACAAGTGAGAAGGGACTTTAGCGCCGAGTTTGGAGCGCAGCGGCTTGAACCTCCAACCTCTCGGCTGTGGCAGCTTAAACTAACACGCGTTTGGCGACCCAAACACGTATCTTTGTCATCGTTAGTGCACGTGTTCTATGACACAGTCAAAAGCTTTATGACAAAGGCGGCGTGAACCGACTTGACGTTTGTAGCATAGTCAGCTAAAGCTAACGTCGGGCTAAAGCTCGTTGTGCCAAATGCGAGCAGGGGCCTCGCCACATGCTGGCTGCTAGCGTGAAAACTATTCCAACGACAAGTCTTTAGTGATGTAGACTCGATTTTGTCACGATCCAGACTACGGTCATTGGCGTGATAAAACGAACAAGATGTGTTTTTTGGACGAATAATGTGTATTTCGACAACTTAACAGGAGAAGTAAGAGCTGGACAAAATGTGTACCCACCAGCCGCTAGCTGAGCCTCAACGAAAAGAGACCGGAAGATGCTGTGACGGGAGTACGTCACTTCCTTTGCCACATATCCTCCTATTAAAATTAGTTTATAAAAATTCCAGTCAATGTAAGTGATGTAGAGTGACTAAATAGAATCGTTTATGACTCATTCCTTAGTATTTCAAGTCACCAGAGTATTTGACGACTTTTTAATTCTACCATTAAAAAACTTTCTATTCGTCGCGTAAAGACACGTTTCGTTTTCAACAACCGCAGATGACGACATTCCGTTAAAAATTCGTAAATGGCAAAACGCAAATAACTGGGTGAGATTAACACGAATAACGCAGGGTAAACCGGAACAGCAGCAAAATGAAGGAACGTAAACTAGTGAGCATGAACAGCAATGACGAAACAGATCCAGAGAACCACGATATTTCCCACCCATTGCCATAAGAGAACTACAAATTGATTCAGGGTAAATATGTCATGTCTGCCAGACAAAAATAACCTTTTTTACGTTGACGTAAGTAAATGAGTTGAATCGGCATTTTCTACTTTTACCTGTGTTTTTAAGTACTGTATCTAGTACTTAAATCCGGTGTTTGCCACCTATTGAATGTACTGAGGCTATCAGCATCAGCATGATTTTACTGCTTGGTGCTTTCTACCGCCTTTATTACCATTTCGTCTTACTGTTTATTGTGTATGTTAAATCGCTCCATGTACAGCACTTTGTATACAGCAATGGCTGTTTGAGAGTGCTCTATAAATACTGTTGACTTGACTTCATCTGATAAGAGTTTCTGCATTTTTTTTAATCTAGCGATGTGAGAGGCAGCACACTGGTCATCTGTTTAACACTTATGCCTCAGGAGATCCTGGGTTCGCTGGTCCCGACATTCCCATGTGAAGCTTGCATGTTCTCCCCGTGCCTGCGTGGGCCCCGGGTAATCCGGATTCCACCCACATTCTAAAAGCATGGAATGATCACTCAAAATTATCCGTTAGTGTGATTGTGAGTGCGAATGGTTGTTTTGTCTATGGGTCCGCTGCGATTGCCTTGCAACCAGTTCAGGGTGTGCCGCCTACTGCCCGAAGACAGCTGGGATAGGCTCCAGCAGCCTGCAACTCTTGTGAGGATAAAGCACTTCAGCTAAGGTATGGATGGATGGGTACTTATGTGAGAGTGGCAAAAATGACAATAGTACATGATTTAGAATATATGATACAGTGACAGTCTAACTATTTGACCGCAGATCCTTAATGAGATCCTATTAGTAAGTCTACCTGATGTGACCATTTGAAATTAAAACACCTCCAGGCAAAGACTAAACACTAAAACGTCACTTAATGTTTTTTCCCCAGTTATTTGAGACTATAATGCACTCACATTTAGGCAAATGTGATATGATGTGCTGGGCTGAAATCATTGGAATCTCACCTTTGTGTGGAACTGTATGCATGTTCTCGTGAACGGTAGTTAAAAATGTGCCCATGACCATTCTAGGGTGTATCTAATCCTTCACACAGTCAGCTGGGTTATGGTCCAGCTCACCTGCTACCCTAATGAGGAAAAGCTGCTTTAGAAAGTGGATGGATACTGTTCTATGAAAACAGATGTCACGCCACATGGTTAAATAATTAACCTACCGTAACTTAAAAATGTGTAAACACTACATGTATTTTGAGATAACTATTGAGTTTCAGATTCCATATAACCATATATCACCTTAGAGCAGACATTACTGCTCTCATAATAAGGAAGAGTCCAAAAGAAATACCCCCCATATAATTAGTAATTGAAACAGTAACACACTTAATCCTTTGATCTGTTTTCTATCATGCTTGTCCTCATTGGGGTCATGCTGTGCAAGGTGTCCCAGTTATCTCTGACTTAGGATGAGCGGCACAGTACACCCTGCATTAGTTGCCAGCCAATCGTAAGTCACATTTAAATAAACACACAACTTTAATTCACTTCAGGTAACATGCAAACTCTACACAGGGAGGCCTTGAAGCAAGATTGTAAGCTTAACCTCTCAACTGAGGCAAATGTGAACGAGTTCTACACTGTTACGCAACACGCATTAAGCAATCCTTCCATCCACATGCTGTAAGTAGCATATTCAACTGTATATGAAGGTTTTCTGTAGATGGCTGTCTGGCAGTTCTTATGGCATTTGTGGAGCACTGCTCTGAGGGTTAGGGGTCATGCTAAAAAAATTAGACTCCATACACTAATTGAGTTTTCCTAGAGGTTCTAGAAATTAAAATTAATGTCAGGTCACTCAAATTGTTAATCAAGATGCTGATATCCGGACGTTGACAATCATCAATTTTGTAGGTAGTTTATGTGGTTTTTTTTAAATCAGCATTTAGACTAAGCATTTGATTTAGTCATTAGGGAAACCTAGAATAGCAATCTGAAATTGATGTTTTCTGTATTCATGACCAACTAAAGTTTGTGCTGAATCATCTGCAAATTCCAAATGATGCTGATCATTAGTCATGATGTTGAAATAATACTGACGAGTCAATGCCACTCAGGCTTACAAAGCCTTACCAGAACACAAGTCCAAGTCCTACATCATAGCCTTGCTAGAAACCTGGGTGGCGTCCCTAATACTGTACAGCAGGGGTGTCCAAACTTTTTGCCAAGGGGGCCAGATTTTATGTGGCAAAATGTCGGGGGGCCGACCTTGGCTGACATTCTTTACATTGAACAACAATATTGTTCAACAAATTTTAGTAAGCCAGTCTGTTTCACATTTCCATTTTAATTTTAATTTCAACAATCTTAAGAATTTCTTTTGGTTCATTTGAAACAGGTATATCACGTGCAACTGCTTATTCACTTGACTTTTTCTTAAACAGAAGTCTCCTGAGTGCAAATTGATTGATTTGAAACATAAAATGTATCACCATGACTTTTCAATAGTCACAAAACCTTTGACTCGAACAACAGGGAAATGAACAAGCAATACACATATCCACAACTGCAAGGATCATTTGAAATATGACATATCAGTCAATATAAACACGGAGTGATGTCTTGTTAACTCTTGAGTGATGCCCTCTAGTCTCTAAATGCTATTACTCATTTAGTGAATGCTATTACTCATTTAGCCACTAGAGGGAAGCAGTACTCTATGAAACATCACTCACCAGTCAATGCAACACGTGTTCCATTGCGCCTAACCTGCGGGCCAGACGGCACTGATTTTATGACAGGGGCCGAGGGCCGGATGAAATTCGACCGCGGGCCGGATTTGGCCCGCGGGCCGGACTTTGGACATGCCTGCTGTACAGGGACACATAATGTGACAAAGAACAGGCTGTTCCTCATACTTGTTTTGAATGTTAAATGTGAGTATCTAGAAACATTTTTTTCATATCCAAATGAGAGGTACATATACAGTACACCTCTCCCTGGTTAAGGTGGACCGTGTCCATTGCCCCAAATCTAACTATCTTTTTTTAGGCAGAAAAATATTTTGCATTGCGTGTGGTGGAAAAAAATCATTTTAAAGGGAAATAGCAATAGTCAAATTGAAGAATGAAATCGATTTTGATTACTATATTTATTGCAGGGCATTTGATATACAATACAATACAAGCTAATTTATATAGCGCTTTCACAACAGCAGCAGCTGTAACAAAGCGCTTAACAAAACAGATCATGATGAAATATACTGAGCGCCCGACATTGGGGACTTCCCATTCAGGCCAAATACACTGCAGGGGGATTTTTCGTTCAATAAAAATGTTTGTGAAAGGAATACGTGCTTTTGTCACAAATCTTAGGTGCGTCTAACAATACATTTGAGGTATTCCAAAACGCAACAAAACTTGCAGGATTTAAAATGGTAATTCAAATCTGTTAATGTTTCCCAGATTTCCAGTAATTTGAACTGCCTGCTCTTTCAGTTTTATGCACGCAGACCTTTACTTGGCTGATAATTCAAGAAGCATTTGCAAGGAACAAATACAAATACCTGTACTTATGCAAGGTGTGTGGAGTGCTAAATTAGGCAATATGAAAGTCCAACCGTTTAGTTATGTGGTTTAAACATAAACCTCTGCCCTGACTGTCCTACTTCAACCCTGTTTACACGGTCAACTTCAAGATGAAGATTGCTGTGTGTATTGCACTGGAATTCTTGTGCATGACTGACATGACACGAACCTTCAAAAAACAATCTGTTGTAATGGAAACATAGCCCTGACCTTGATATGTCGGCTTGTGAAACAAAAAACAGTGGTTGGCACGAAAATGTAAATAAAGTGAATTTGGAGTTCATTAACCTGGTGAAACAGCAGCAAGGGGTACAAGCTAGAATGTTAGCTGGCTGCAATCAGCTTCAATTATTCATTCATAATCATAGAATGAAGCACACACAAAATCTCATGTAAAAATGAGATTTTTCATCTTCCGAACCGCTTGATCCTCACTAGGGTCGCGGGGGATGCTGGAGCCTATCCCAGCTGTCTTCGGGCAGTAGGCGGGGGACACCCTGAATCGGTTGCCAGCCAATCGCAGGGCACACGGAGACTAACAACCATCCACGCTCACACTGACTCATACCTAGGGACAATTGAGAGTGTTCAATCAGCCTACCACGCATGTTTTTGGAATGTGCTCCGATTTTTATTTTTAAATTGATTTACTGGATATATTGTATTGCATCATTAAGAGTGAGTCGAGGTTTTATGTCACGTATGCACTATTGGATTGGTGATTTATAGACTTGTGTGATATGGCCTTTTAACTGATGTATATTTGAAATGTTATGCTGTACCGCAATGGCGGGAAAGTGCCCAATTTGGGACGAGTTGTTAGCACTAGCTATAAACTACTGTACATGCATCAGCTGCAAGTTTGTAACTGACTGCATTGTTCTTGTTGAATAAAGATGTCAATAAATAAGTCCATGTGCTTAAATGTCAAGAGCATGGTTTCATCTTAAATAAAATGTGATGCAGTATTAGCCAAGATACTACAATTAATTCATTCTGCAAATAGTGTTTCCCAGCTAAGAAGTCGTTGCTTAAAGTCACACACGGAAATTCCACATAACCGCTTAAAATTGTGTTTGATTGAGGTCCCCAACAACACTGAAAATGATGCATCCAAATACATAACGAAAATTTTTAAAACTGCTTCTCAAGATTGTAGCCTCATTGATTACAGTCTGTCTGTCATAAACAGCCTTCAGATTAATGTACAGTAAATTTCCTAGAAATATAATGTGTTTTTGTGCTGGTCTTGCAAGTGTCACCAGCAAGAGCAAAACAGTTGCGGCAGCAAGTAGTAAGACAAGCTGCTAAAAATCAAACAACCAAACCTTTGATCACCGGGCAGCTTACTCTATGAACTGAGCCACAGCACCCAGGACCAGCATGTTGTTGGGGTCCAGCCCGGTGCTGGTGATAGCTGCTGATCAGCTGGTCTTGCTGGTGGTGCCACCAGCAACCATCGGGGCAACACCAGCATGTTGGCGTTGCTGGGTGGCTTTGACTCAGGTGGAAGAGCCTACTGCCCGAAGACGGCTGGGATAGGCTCCAGCACCCCCCGCGACTCTAGTGAGGATCAAGCGGTTCGGAAAATGGATGGATGGATAGTTAGAGAAGTGCACATTAATTTTGGTGGCAATTGGTCGTAGTTTTCTGACACCGAGTGATATAAAGCTTTTTTTCACAGACGAAAACACTTCCATAAAATCCCACACATCCATAAAATCCAAAATATTGGGTTGATTGTTTTGATATTTTTGGAGATTGATGTAGACATGAGTGGAGATGTGCACATGAATTTTGGTGGCGATTGTTTTTTTCCATGACAATTAGTGCCATTAAGCTTTATGGTCACTGTCCATTGGGAGGACAACACTTAATGGCAATAAAATCCCAAATAATGTGATGATTGTTTTAATTTCAGAGGTTGAAGTGAATGTGAATTTTGGACTCGTTAGTTTCAGTAGCATTCGGAAGTTTCAGAAATAGGTAGAAGCAAAAATGTCGACAACACATTGATTCCTTCAAAATAAGTGAATAGCAGCCACGTGCACCAGTAAATACATTTTGCAGGTACTCAACAAAGTATGTGCTTGTTAGGCTTGGCAAATAGTATAAAATAATTTCATTTCAAATGCATGTTTCTGTAAACTCTGACGGGTAAAGAAACAAACCATCGATCCACAACTTACTCTGAAATAAAACATTCGAATCAACTCCAGTGTTTGGTGGGCGGACGTGACTCACGTGCGGCCACTGTGATTGGTGGAAGAGTGAAACCGTGTTACTGGGCGCTCAAGCCTTGCAGACGTGTTATTTAAAGATTGCTGCCGAAAACTCACGACGGCGTCTCCCCACTCACAGTTGATTCGAGTTCTCTCCGGTTCTTCGAGAGGATTCCCCATGTGCCGCTGGTGAGTCACGAACATCGAAAGTGTGACGGTGCAACGAGCCGTAGACAGTCTGGTTTTGGAAGGCGTAAAGCCATTTCTCAAGACCTATTGGTTGAAAAGTGATATTATCATTTAATCTGCTTGTTGTCACCGTGGTGGTAGCATGCAACCTCGCATTTATGATTACCAACCACGTGTACAATGTATATAAATAACCAGGACAGAATAGTTTGAAGATATTTGCAGTGAACCTGCAGTGGTACGCTCTGTAGGGTTGAACGGAATAAACTAGTAAGTAAACCGCTTTTCATTTTCTATGTTGGATTCTCCCATGACATGGGATGATTATTTTTATAGTGGGAGACCTTCCTTATTTTTATAGTGGGGACCCCCTCCCCTCTACCAAAAAGAATTGGACTGTATTCAATGTGCTAATTGCATCATACCTGTCTTATTTCCCTTGACACACAGAAATGTCATTGAAAATGAACCCAATTAAGTCTTTCAAAATGGAGCTGGATGGTGAGAGAGATGCTGCCTTCACTGGAGGAGAGGTGGTTTCGGGCCATGTGGTGTTGGAGCTCTGCAGGGACACCAAGGTGCACTCAATGAAGGTGCAGGGACGAGGTGTAGCTACTGCACACTGGCTGGAGAACCGCGGCATGAACTCCGTCTATAACGACTACACTTCAAGGTTCACTTATTTCAGAAAGAGGCAGCATCTGATCAGAGGTTAGTAATCCAAAATTCGTCAGCAGTAACTGTTTTACGAGAAAAAAAACTTAAAAGGTCATGTGAACTTGCAAAGATGTGTGGCTTTAGGGATGCACAGACATCCTATTCCGAGAAGTAGTGTCTAATTAATCAGTGGTCCCCAACCTTTTTTTGTGTCACGGACAGGTTGAGACAAGTACGGTACATGCTGTTAACAGACCGGGAGCCTTTTTTTTCATTGCCAGCTTTAAAGCGCTGGTAATGACAACAACAATAATTATAGAGTTATTGCACATTTTATTAACATACGTTCCTTTCAGACAGTGTTATTCTACTGCACCACAAATGCCGATATAAAATAACACGGTGAACTGCTGAGAAATGGACCAGTTAGGAATAATAAATATGCCTTATAATGTGAACATAATGAAACACTTTATTACTCTAATCTTTCTAGTTGGCATACTCCCAGGAGTATGTGTCCAATTGCTCATAAGGGATTCCTGACCCTGATTTGAGATTTAGACCCTTTAACCCATAAAATAACATATTAAGTAACTGGCACTTGGTGGGCGGATTCTCACTGTGTCATCATAATGTTTTTGCTGAACTGTTGAATTTCACTGTCAGGAGCTAACCGGTGATTAATCACTGTCTTTTGCATTGCGGTGCATAAAACGGTGATTCCCAACATGCTGTGAGAGATCTTCAACGGTTCTGCCGGAGATTATGCAGTTTCATTTGATTGGTCCAGCAATTATTTACTCGAAATAATGTACATCTGTTCAACTATCTAGTCGCAATGTATCGTAACAGGCATCCATCAGTCAGCTAATGAATGGAATCAAATCCATAAATTCACAGGTCATAGAGCCACGTCCACATAGTTCTGGAGAAATTAAATTGAAATTTAACCTGACGTTTGCATCATACCCGGTGAATAAACAGTAGATGCCAGTTAATATTTGATCAAATGTTTTCAACACAGTGCAGTTTGTTTTGACCCATCAGCCTGGTTAGACAGGCGTATGAGCTAATGATAAATTGATTGTTGTTGTTGTTCTTTAACGACCTTCTTCAATGTTCAAATTCTCACCTGAATGCAACAATCCGAGGCAATCAATCTCTGTCTCTCTCAGGACCTGTCGTATACGGTTTTAATTCACTAGCTGTCTTCCCATCATTGTCATTTCGTCTCAGTGATCCTGTTTAGACTTTGGGTGAGAGGCAAGGCACACTCATTCATGGGGCAAAAATAATCAATTGACCATTCACACTTAAGTGTGGCACGTAAACAGTTTTCAGCAAACCTAACATGAATGTTGGAGAAAACGGTAATGAACTGAGAAAACTCACGCAAGGATATGTCAAGTTTTCACTATGCTCTAGCCTTGGAAGTGTATGGAGTGCTCCAGCTAGTCAAATAATCAGGTCTTAATGGCCAATTTGGCATTCTCGTTTTTACTGAGGTTTTTTCCTTTCCTATTCTATCCTTGCGAGAATACATGGAAGTACTCGGAGGATAGGTCACTCAAATTAAAAAAATATGTATGTAATGTGCCTCGAAACAACCTTGAAGCCACTTGTTTTGAAACACTTTCACAATATTTTATTTACTCAAGCAGGATCGTTGAGAGTAGACACACAGAAATGAACACAAGACACTGAACTTTGCTAGAATATGAGCATCATTTATTCCTCCACTAAGAATCGGCACAGCAATACAATCACAAGTTGGTTAAATGCAATAAGTACAATCAAACTCTCACCGTAATGCGCTGGGAAGGAGAGCCAACATCCCGGCTGCGCATCCGTACGCAACCCGCAGCAGACTCTACCAGAGTTTAGCTCTTGATTCCTTTTCTACGTTCAAATGTTTGTGCGCCACAGAGGAGAGGGTGGCCGGCCCAAACTCTCTGGCAACACCGAACAACCTTCTTCTTCGATAACAGGTGTCATACACATCTGACTCTCAAAATAATCATGTTTTTACCCAAACAATCATGCACTCTTTTCTCTCAGGGAACACTCGCTCCTGGTACTTGAGCAAAAACATGCCTAAACCTTCCTACAAACCAAAAACATCACGTAAAATATACTTATTCTCCTTATCACTTTTCTGCTAAAGTTACTCCAGACCAACTTTTATGAAAGGATATTACCCACAATTCTCTATGACGCAATATTTAAAGCAATAGGGCACCGATGTAGTTGACAGACGATGCGTGGACCCTCAATTTTCACGCTAAAGAAATGAAAAATTATTTCAATAATTTAAAAAAAAGCACAGAACTATACATAAACAATTACAGTATCAAACAATAAAAAACATGCTTCGAATCATACTAACATTACCATCCATAGAGAGGGGAAAATTGTTAACTACAAAAACAGGTTTCAGGAAAATAAGTTTGAGTGAGAGGAAAAAATGAAAGACAGCAAGCTGGAGACTTAACGTCATTAATATTGATTCCGAAAACAGAACCGCCAAACACAATTGACATATGATCGGTGGCAAAAAGGCAGACTCTGGGATTATGAAAATACAGAAAGGGCACATAGAGTCAAGTTTTAATGCCATTTGCATTCCTGGAGTGTGTAATGGTCCTGTTTGGTTTAACTTCATTTTCAAAAACGCAAATGAGAATTTTTTTCGATCAGGACATCAACATTTATAAATGTCATTAATAACAAAAGTGGATAGTCAATAAAGCCAAGCAACATATTTTCAAAGCAAAAGTAAATACGTGTTCAGAAATAATGTTATAAACATTTTCCATAATTTGTGACAGATTGAAAATTCCAAAATCAATCGGCTTATTGTAAAAGACCCTTTTTATCAAGATATTATGAGGCAACTAAGTCAGCAATACTCACTGCCAGGCGATAATGTCAGTTAGGAAATGTGAAGTCAAATTAATTTGAAACACTGCTGACCATTGTTTCGTATGGTCCAAAGGAAGCAGCTTTGCATTTCTTTTTGACACGACGCCGTATTCCAACAAAGGTTAAGGAAAGGTGGTATAACATCAAGAATGTTCACTTTCCAAAAAGGCCCATAGTCTCAAGTGTGCTTGAGGGTTGTATGAATTGCCCAGTGTGAGAAATGTCCAATTTTCAACTTTGAGATGAGGCACTAGTCTTCTTTAGCTGCAGAGTGGTATAATTCATCGTTGTGCATAACAAACACCAACATAAATGATGGCTTATCTGTCCTCACTCATCACTTATCTTTTTATTTTCATTTGCAATCTAACATGACCCAGTTACATGGGCCAAAATAAATGTTTTCAACGTGAACAAGTTGCTGGCAAACACGTGTCAACAGATTCATTGGTTGGCCTTTCTGTGCTAGACCTTATTTGTTGTCTTGCTTGTTTTATTTTTTTTCTTTATTCGTGGAAATGTGAGGCTGTTTCATTGGGACAATTTTTTTTTTCCACGAATGATAGTGAAGTATTTATGGTTGAATGTTAACAATCTGCTCAAACCAGGGCATAAGGATCGAGTCCAACGAGGAAGGAAGATGGCATGGGTGTTTATTATTATTTTTTTTAATACAGGCAGCGTTATCATGACAACAATCATAACAACACATGACAGTCTTTGCTTGCCCTCCTCCACTTCACTGCTAGATGCAGGTATTACAGTAATTTGATGGGATGTTGTCAGAAAGTCTGATACTCCTTATGTGTTTTATGGCACCGTAGTTGGGTTAGTTATGGAGCTGGATCCTTTACAGTTTAGTTTCACTCCGCGACTGAAGCTTAATATATACACATTTATAGGAGGTAGCTTTATAGGTCAAAGTTATTTTCAAAGGCAGCTTGGCCATCAGGTTGTGACAGGCGGTGGGTAGTCAGCTGATCAGGAGCAATGCAGGCAGCTGGCATCAACCTACCAGCAGGTGGCGTCACGTGCTCTTTTCTGTCTTTTGTTTTTCCATATCCTGACTTTCGAGACGTCCGTTTTTTTCGTATCGTTTGTCTTAATTCGAGTGGTGAGCTGGACCCTATGCCAGTTGATTTTGGTCAAGAGGTGAGGGGATCCCCGGAGTGGTTGCCAATCAATTGCAGGGCACGAGTAAGTTATACACTGATCTTCACACCTGTGGACTATCCTGATAGTCATCCAATCAATATGAAAAGTTCTGGTGTGAGCACGCCAATTTCCTGCTGTAGGAAAGGACTGGTAAGCAAACAACCATCCCCCATCACATTCATAATTAACAACAAATTTGAGGCATGCATTGTCCTAACATGTATGCATATGTGATGGGAGAGCAAGCCTTGGCTAAAAGGGAGAGTATGCAAGCTCCACACACATTTGAATCCAGAACCTCAAGACTGTTATACAGGTCTGCGAATCCACTGGGCTGACCTTTTCCTCACCAGGAAGTTCTAAAGTTTTTTTAAAAAGCCACATTGGTTAAAACGCAAATACTGTGATATCTCTTGCTCGTTTGACACGTTCCGCAAATAGACGTACTGAAGAGCAACGGGCAGTTGTTGTTTGGCAAAGAATGGTGTAACGCTTCCTCAACTGTTCTCGCATTCTAACATCTCCAGCCAAGTTGTGCTCTGCAGCTGTGAACACTGTCCAACTTGCCACCAGGTGGCACAAAAGAGCAAACTCCTGTTCAAGTGAACAGAGTAAACAACTTTGCTTCCAAAGGTACAGACATGTGTTTCTAAGTTCATCGGGACTGAATTAAAGTGTGATTGATACGTTTTCTGAGTGCAAAGGCATTTTTTCAAATGGATTCTACTCAGAGTGACCTAGTTTTTGCAGTGCCCTTAAAATGTGTGCCCTAGCAGCAGCATACACAGTATAAATTATTCTCGGTGGCCAAAAGGGCAGCGATATAGCACATCTGCTTTTTGGTCAACCAAAGCAGCACGTGTTGCTCCCCCTGCAGCTGACTTCCATTCTAGTCTATATAATCACTGTACTTGACTTAAAAATATATTATATGTATATATATATATATATATATATATATATATATATATACACATTAGCTCTTTAATCAGATCATTTCCATAATGCATCTGAGCTGTTTCTCTTGAGGCCTGTAAAAAGGCCAAGTTTAAGACTGTTAAGAGTTCTTATAAGAGACACTTGAAGGCAGGCAGGGTAGCCCTCGCCTAGCGACATGTACGACGGAACTCGTCTTAAACAGTGATTGAGAGGAGCAGTTGTTTTCCCGGAGAGAGATGCTTCTTGATTTGTGCATATTGTTGTTTTGAAAGTGTCGTTTGTTGGCAGTGTCCAAGGTCACATGAAAGAATCGGCGTCAATAGCTTTGGGCCTGCCAGCGGGAACGTATTTTCCTCTTCTGGGAGGCTCTATATTACACGAGGCATCCTCAGTATAAATATGTTTTCTTCTAAGAACCTGGAACCACCAGTCGACATGGTCAAGACCCTGTTTTCCTCGCTGTAATCTCCACACCCTGTCTGCATGTTTTTAATGTTGCTTTCAAAGTCAACTCGGAAATATTGGCGTTTTCGCTTGCTACATTAAGCAGCAGATAAAACAAAAGAAGTTAATTCGAATGACGCATTTGTTTGACGGTGTTTCCTGTGTGTTTTTATGTCACTTTCGTTTTT
Organism: Hippocampus zosterae; assembly: GCF_025434085.1. NCBI lineage: Eukaryota > Metazoa > Chordata > Actinopteri > Syngnathiformes > Syngnathidae > Hippocampus > Hippocampus zosterae. The sequence goes on along the minus strand of NC_067458.1, from coordinate 9,412,484 downwards.
AATCCACATTAGTGCTGACATTTTAGGGACTTTTTGGTGCTCTGTCTTTGCCAGGACATGTTTTTAAAGCTTTTCCTTCATGCCCAAAATGAACAAGAGTTTCAAAGTGTTTCCTTTAATCAAATAACTGTTGAGTAATCATCAAGACTGTCAGACTTGATGATACGTGTTTGTTTGTTTTCAGTAACTGGTGCAAAACAACCACATCTTGTTTATGAAAATGTTTTGTTAATTTTGCATGTAACATACAGTATTTATTGGTTAGATTTCAGATGTTAACAATTTTAATTAAATACAGCCAATGTACAACTGACCAAATACAAGTCAATTAAATACAGCCAATGTACAACTGACCAAATACAAGTACTGAGACGTCTTTGCGAATGAGGAGTTCGTGAAGGCATCATTGCCCAGCCTTCAGCCCTCTCCTGAGGCTTACATTATCAATCTTCAGGGCCGCCCCGCCCACTACGTCCTCCTCCAAATAGGCCTCCAACCGAAACTGCAAAACACTCTCGACTCTAAACGGGCAACCGCTAACATCACTTACTCTTATTTGCTGTCCCGCACGCTGAAAGGACTAACTTAAGACGAGTGGCAACAATGATTTTCGATAAGTTGAAAAAGTTGGACATCGTCTTCGACGCCCCGGACGTGGACTGTCCTCCGGTGTACAGCAGCGGGGACGTGGTGTCCGGCCGGGTGGTGCTGGAATTGACCGGGGAGAGTCGCGTGGACTCGTTGAAGCTCCACGCCGAAGGTTTCGCCAAAGTGCACTGGACCGAGTCCCGCTCGGCCGGCTCCAGCACTGCCTACACGCAAAACTATAGCGACGAGGTGGAGTACTTGAACCGCAGAGAGGTGGTGCTGCAGGCAGGTCAGTCAGCCTCGGTGAAGGTTGCATCCCCTCACTCAATTATTGTTACGTGCATCACCATAGGGTGCCAGAGACCTCTCATCCCAAGTAAATGCCTCACGGTTGCTTATTGACAGACACTTTCAGGATTATTGCTGTTACGGTGTGGTTTGTAAATCCCTATTTGGCATCTTCTATCCAGCCATTATCCGAACCGCCTCTTCTCACGAGGGTCGTAGTGTATCAAAATGGTTTAGTATTGAGCGTTACTTGTAATCTTCAAAAATGCGTACAGTAGTGTTCATGCAGAGTTGAGACGCACTCCCTATTCGTGTTTCATATTTGTCGAGGTTTTCATTGTTTACGGGCTACCATAATGAGTAAACTTGTCGAAGTGAGCAAACATTCTGTCTGTGAAAACAACCGTTGAAAGGAATACTGTAGGACAAATCAATCACTTTTAAGTCGAGTCAATCTTTTGTTTCTCCCCTGTCCTCTCAGTCATTGGGCACGTTTGTTGAAAACACAAAGAGGAAATTCACTGCCAAGGCTTCAGTCTTAAGTTGTGCAAAGCAGTTCCTCGTTCGACTTGTTTCTTTTTCCTATCAACTTACAACCGACAATATAGAATCAAATGTATTGTGCTTATTCTGAGTAGTACGGTAAGAGAACTTGTGCGCAGGTGTACCTAAATGCATTCACTAACTCAGTTGACAGCGATTGTATTGTACTGGAAATCAATTGGGAGCTTCGCGCAACAAAGGGACACAAACACGTAGCGCGTGTTAAACAAAAACACGTGTTCGTGGGTCTTCGCTGACACCAACTGTGGAGCGGGGGGCAGGGGGGGGGGGCAGATCAGTTGAGAAGGGCTTGAGGAAAACACGTTCCCTGTCAGCACAATGCAGAAGGAAACGCCCCTCGGAGCAAGCAGGCCAATATGATGCTGGGACTGGGAATTATATTTGAGCGGAGTCTTGTATGATTTTCTGCTGCGGTTTGATTCGAGTATGAATGTTGTCGGTGTATATGTTGGCCTCAACCTTTAAATGCTTTCTGAATTAGTACGTGCTGAACGAGATAAACAAGTTGAAGAAAGATCAACGTTTATGATGCCATTATGCGGGCGTTTCTGGCAAAACCTTTTATATAAACAAACAAAATGGGATTACTGGGATTATAATTAAGTCTTAAGTTTACGGGTGGTGTCCCATTTTGTCTTCCTTAGATAATGGCGAAGTGACCGTACTTCCTGCAGGTAGGCATGAATTCCCATTCAGCTTCCAGCTGCCAGAGGAGACGCTGGTCACCTCCTTTGAGGGGAAACATGGCAGCATTCGTTACTGGATCAAAGTGAAGCTGCATCGGCCCTGGGCCACCGTCAAGAAAATCAAGAAGGAATTTACCGTCATTGAGCCCATCGACATAAACACACCAGCGCTACTGGTGAGCCTCCTCGCTCCTTTGTTCTTTTATTTCAATTTGGTCTCATGATTTTCTCAAGTACATTTGCAATTATTTTTTGCTTTTTCCTCATTCTCAGGCACCACAGGCTGGAACGAAGGATAAGATGGCACGGACGTGGTACCGAAACTTTGGACAAGTGTCTGTTACTGCAAAAATAGACCGCAAAGGATATACACCAGGTAAGATTGTGCCAACTCAACCTTTAATCACTTCAGGAACCATATTTGGTCACTTCAGTGTGTACTTAAAATGGATACTTTAGCCGGTCTGGTCCCAGCTAATTTGGAAAGACAAATTAGGCAGGCAATGTACTCCTGTTCCGTGATCTAGTGAGACAATCTAAAAACAGTTTTACCCTGCCATGTGCTTTTGAGCTTTTTGAAATGTACTTTAAGTTTCCCTCGCACTTGTTCTCACTATTTTGGCTGTCAGGAAATGGCAGACCATCATATAGCGTCACTTTGAGGCAATGAAAACAATACTCGCGCAGTTCTCTGGATAAGAGACATAGCGTGCTACCATCATTTTCTATTTGTTGAGCCCCCCCGGGTAGAAGATTCCTGCAAAACTAACGTAAAACAAAAATGGGTTACTATTTCAATGGTCTTCACTCGAATGTTATAATGTCATCAAAGGAAGGTCTGCTGTCTTAATGTTAGCGGATAATGCAAAATGTCATGGACAGGCCACTTTTAAAACCCAGAAGAGAGACACCTAAGAGCAGAATATACAAACAACAGTGCTCATGTGCTCCGTGGGTAAATAAAGGACCTTCCTGTTCTCTTCTTGCTTTTTCTTAATTAGGCCGCATATGTACATTCAGGGCGGCCCGGTAGCCCAGTGGTTAGCACGTCGGCTTCACAGTGTAGAGGTACCGGGTTCGATTCCAGCTCCGGCCTCCCTGTGTGGAGTTTGCATGTTCTCCCCGGGGCTGCGTGGGTTTTCTCCGGGTGCTCCGGTTTTCTCCCACATTCCAAAAACATGCGTGGCAGGCTGATTGAACACTCTAAATTGTCCCTAGGTGTGAGTGTGAGTGCGAATGGTTGTTTGTTTCTGTGTGCCCTGCGATTGGCTGGCAACCGATTCAGGGTGTCCCCCGCCTACTGCCCGAAGACGGCTGGGATGGGCTCCAGCACCCCCCGCGACCCTAGTGAGGATCAAGCGGTACGGAAGATGAATGAATGAATGAATGAATGTACATTCAGCAGAGCTCAGTGCTGCTTGGCATGTTAAGGCACAATGTGGTACTACACCGAAGGCAAATAAGTGGATTTGCCAGTACTCTTATGCACTTTCTAAATTCCTGAAAAAGATGCACCACGATATCGATTCACTTATAAAGTAGACATGCATGTTGGTGTATCGTGATTCTATGATTGATGTATCTGCTGTTTCGAAGTTGACTCGGCCGTAACATCCTCCCCTTCGTCTCCACAGGCGAGGTCATACCCGTTTTCGCCGAGTTTGACAATTCGACTTCGCGGTCAATCGTGCCCAAAGCGTACATCACTCAGACTCAGACCTTCATCGCCCGCGGCACCATGAAGCAGAAGCGCGCCGTGGTGGCCACACTGAGCGGCGACGTGGTGGGCGCCAGGTGTAGGGAGACGTGGCACGGTCGCGCAATCAAGATCCCGCCCGTGGGTCCGTCCATCCTGCAGTGTCGCATCATTAAAGTGGAATACATGCTTAAGGTGAGCTCAGTTACCGGATTGTTTCCCGTTTTTGTTTGCTGAATACACCTCTCTGCTGTTTTGGATCTGCCCTCCTCACCTACCTACCCGAATTTATCGCCGTCTTGTACCAACAGGTGTGTGTGGATGTCCCGGGAACCTCCAAGCTGTTTCTTGAGCTGCCTTTGGTCATAGGCACCATTCCGCTCCATCCGTTTGGAAGCAGGACTTCAAGCGTCAGCAGCCAGTACAGCGTCAATCTGGAGTGGCTTCGTTTGGCCATCCCAGAGCAGCCTGAGCGTAAGTTTAAGTACTCAACACGGACATTTGAATGGACTTTTAAATGTTTACTAGATATTATTCGACAAGTTTAATTTCACAAATTCAAATGTCCAGATATTGCTAATCCAAATTCATTTAAGTGATTGAAAAGAAAAAAAACTCCCCCAGACTAAATAATCAAATCATGTTTTCAAGATGAATCAGCACGTGGGCATCAAGTTGGATGCTTGTTAAATGCGAACTCGGCACAAGGCCGAACGCCAACCCCATAAAAGCATATTTTTCGAATGACATTTGCTAGCAGTGATGAGTCAGCAGCTTCACGTTTGGGCCCGTTCTGCTCTGCTCTGAGTCAGAGCAGCAGAGTAACTGTGCCCGTTTGCTTGTAGCTCCTCCAGAGTACAGCTCTGTGGTGGCGGAGGGGGAGGCAGAGCAGTGCGGCAACAACAACGCCGCGGCCTCGCAGCCGGCCGAAGATCTGAGTGGGATCCTCGAGCGGCCTCTGATGGCATTTGTGCAGGAGTTCCGCTTCCGACCGCCGCCTGTGTACAGTGAGGTGAGAGAGAGCGAGACCCCCCGTCCTCTCCGTGTGAAAAAAGCACAGGCACCTCTGACATCATGGTGTGGATCGTATCCTTCTAGCTTTTACATTGAAGTTAAAATGTCAGTGAAATACATTTCTGGTGCATTTCTGATCTGCTAAAATGGTTTCATGGTTAGCATTTATAAGCGTGTGTTGGACAGCCCATAAATGCAATTTGGATCGACTTTTCTACAATGTCAATGGTGTGCATGGGATTTATTTTCACTCCAGAATGGAGAAAAAAAAAACTTGTTGGGATGAAATGCCTTTTTCTTTATTTCTCCAGGTTGACCCCAACCCTCAGCCTTTCCACATGAGGCCTCGCTGCATGACGTGCTGAACTGCAAGACCCTGCCTGAGCGTGGAGCGATGTAGATTAATCAGAAGAATCAGGATATGTATCCGATTCCTCCTCTTTGAAAAGTGGCACCTGGTCGTACCAGCGTCACTGAGAGACTGTGGTGAGCGCCGTGGTGAAAGTTGCCGCCGTCGCCACCGTTGGGTGCTTGGAGACGGAGGAGCAAGCCCCTGCTTTGTTTCCGGTCTTTACGTGGACTCCTTGCAGTTCTGCTAAGATGGAAGCAGTGGCTCTATGTCAGTGATTTAAAAAAATGTTTTTCTGCTCTCTTTTTTGAAAATCCTGATGACGTGAGTTACAAACACTTCCCAAACAAGGATTCCCTCACCTGAATTGAGATTTAGAGAATATGGGACGCGTGGAAGGGGTGAGGTCAGGTGCAAGTGCATTGATGTCAGTTGACATGTTTACGATCATGTTGTCATTTTTGAATGGTGTAAAGAGAAGTGCAATTATTGTTCAGTTTCTACGTCCCTTTTGCCTGGCTACACGATGGAAGCCAAAAGCACAAGTGCCTGTGACAATTTCTACTGTTAATCAAGCACATACTGCAAATGAACATTGTATTGATGGTTGGAGCACACTGAAATGTGTTTTATGCATGCAGTAAAAAAATACTGAAATGGTAAAACTACATATGCCTTAAACATCCGTTGTGAAAGAGGAAGTTAGGAAAAAACTAGAACCAAAAACAGTTGTGTTGCGCAACTTGGAAGTGTCAGATAGTTAGTGGATGCTGAGTTTTGTTTGCACAAAGCAGAAATAAAATGGGCTGTGTGTTTATTAAGTGCACGAGGCTCACTGATAAGCTCCCCTAGCTGTTCATACAAAGGAGATGCAGACCTCTGAACCGTGTGCTTGGAAGCTTTTCATGGGAGCCAAATGCCTCGTTGGTCTGAGCCGCTTTGGGAAGCTCAACCGGAACACACTTAAGACGAGCTTTAAGATGATGATGCCTCCGGAGTGTACGGACAAGAACATTCCAAAAAAGACTAACTCTGGGATTATGACTTTTGCTCATGTTAAAAAAAAATGCTAATGAGAAGTCTTCAGGGTCAACTGTATTGTCATGCATGAAAAATGCAAAGAATGTATTTTTATACAATGTTGCCAAAGTTTCCTAATCGTTTCTTTTTTTTCTTCAATAAATACTGAATTAACACTGTTCACTTGTGTGCCTCTTTTTCAATGTTAGCCGTTCGTGAAATGGTACATGTTGTTCTGCAGCGAAGTGAGTCAAAAATATATTCTTGCCAGAGGCACCGCTCGCTGGAAACAGGCCACACCCAGCGGATCCAAACAACAATTACAGGTTGAAGTCGGCCCACTGACAGTTCTTATTGCGTACTTCTCTGTCCCCAAAATTTCCATTTGCTAAAGCCTCATTGTCGCACTGAGTGAAATGTGGATTTAATTTCTTCTTGGACTGTTTGTTTTATCTCAGCGCTAATCCTGGTTATTTTTACCATGTGTTTAAACATAGCATACACAATGTTCTCTGATTTCTACACCATGTGACACAAAGCCATAAATGTGGCTTTGAAACAAGTTACAGACACTCGAGAAGGTTTGAACCAGTGGCGGGAAGTAGCAAAACACCAAAACTACTTTGTGAGTGTACTTGGGACACTTTTCTGTTGTGTGTGCTTTTACTGATTACTTTTACTCCATTAGAACATAAATTAATTAAATGGGGAAAAAAAAGGAAATGCAGAGAAGCCTTGAGTAAGAGATTGGGATTGTATCCAGGAAAAAAAGTACAAAAAAACACGGACAGGAAAGACATAAAAGGAAAACGATGAAGCAACAGATTCTCGTGGCCTAATTTCATAAAATTGTTTGTTGCAAGGATAATTTATGGGGAATGCAATGTCTTGTGCAAGCCTAAAAATCATGGTGTTGAAAAATTCTCATTCAGGCATCATAGGCGGTTTTGCAGGCCCGCAAGTGGTGGCAGCTGCCACCCTTACCAATGCCTGTTTGGCACTGTAGGCTGTTGGCAATGAATCCATGAAAACTACATTCAAATTGTTACCACAGACAGTCAGGTAATTTCTATTATATGTGTGGTTGCTCTAGCCCCGGCTGGGGTCACCAACACGGTGCCGGCGGGCACCGGGGAGCTCTCGAGGACGACATGAGTAGCCCGCGGGCCTATTCCAAAAATAGCTCACCACCCTTAAATGCAGTTTTAGATTTATTTTTTCAACACACAGCCTTGTTTTACAATTGCACACTGATGCAGAATTCCATTCATCACACACACACACACACACACACACACACACACACACACACACACACACACACACACACACACACACACACACACACACACACACACACACACACACAATCAGGCCCGCAGGATAATTTAAAAATGAAATAAAATGCATAAAAGACACAGAATTAATATTTTAATAAGGTGCAATTCATTGAGTATCCGCTAGGGGACACTGTTTTGACCAGAGAAGAAGAGAACAGCAGCCTCAGTCCGTCACTGAGACAGACCCATGACAGCAGACGCCATTTCCTTTTAGCCGAAAAAAGCAACCATGTATAGGAAGGCATTTTTTGCCGAAAAAAACGACCATATACAGCAAGGCGTTTTTCGACGGAAAAAAACGACCATGTATAGTAAGGTGTTTTGAGCCGGAAAAAAACGACCACAAAGAGTAAGGCATTTTTAGCCGAAAAAAACCGACCATGTATAGTAAGGCGTTTTTCGACCAAAAAACCAACCATGTATAGTAAGGCATTTTTAGATGGAAAAAACGACCATTTAGAGTAAGGCGTTTTTACCCGGGAAAAAAACGACCACGTATAGTAAGGTATTTTTAGCCGGAAAAAACGACCACGTATAGAAAGGCGTTTTTAGCCGAAAAAAACCGACCATGTATCTAGTCAGCCGTTTTTCGCCGAAAAAAACCGACCATGTCTGGTAATCCATTTTTAGACAAAAAAAAAAAAAAAAACACCACTGATAGTAAGGCATTTTTAGCTGAAAAAACGACCATGTACTGTAGATAGAACGGCGTTTTTACCCGAAAAAAACTACTGTGTAACAAGGCGTTTTTAGCCGAAAAAAAGGACCATAAATACTAAGGCGTTTTTAACTGAAAAGAAATGATCATGTATAGTAAGGCATTTTAACCCGAAAATAACGACCATGTATCATAATGCGTTTTTAGCCAAAAAAACAACCGTGTGCAGTAAGGCGTTTTTAGCCGAAAACCCCCCACCATGTATAGGAAGCATTTTTAGCCGAAAAAAAAAACGACCATGTGTACTTTGGCATTTTTAGCCGAACTCTACATAGTCGGGTTTTTTTTCGGCTAAACACGCCTTACTATACGTGGTTGTTTTTTTCGGCTAAAAATGTCTTACTCTTCGTGGTCGTTTTTTTCGTTGAAAAACAGCTTACTATACATGGTCATTTTTTAGGCTAAAAACGGCTTACTATACGTGGTCGTTTTTTTTCCGGCTAAAAACGCTTTACTCTACATGGTAGTTTTTCTCGGCTAAAAACATCTTACTATATATGGTTATTTTTGTTGTTGTTGTTAAAACGCCTTACTATTCACGGTAGGTTTTTTTTACGGCGCAAAACACCTTTCTATACATGGTCGTTTTATTTGTCGATAAACGCCTTCCTATACATGGTCTTTTTTTTTTTTGTCTAAAAACGAATTACCGTACTAGACATGGTCGTTTTTTTTCGGCTAAAAACGCCTTACTACACACGGTCGTTTTTTTCGGCTAAAAACGCCTTACTATATATATGGCCGTTTTCTTTGACTAAAAACACCTTACTACACATGGTCGTTTTTTTCGGCTAAAAAGAAATAGCGTCTGCTGTCATGGGTCTGTCTCTGTGATGGACTGAGGCTGCTGTTGTCTTCTTCTCTGGTCATTAACAGTGTTCCATTGTGGATACTCAATGAATTGCACCTTATTAAAAATATTAATTCTGGGTCTTTTATGCATTTTTTCATTTTTAATGATGAGAGATTATTTTGCAGTTAGTCGTTCAGACAAACGTATAAAAAAAAGACTGCCCATGACACTAATCAGAGTAGGTATGTCCATTGGTTGTTAATAACAACACCATAACTTTTGGCAAACTGGCATCAGACTCAACGCCCAAATCTGTTGTGCTACATTTTTTTTTGTTGCCCCCAATGGCAAAGAAGATCTGCCCTCTTCTCTAATCGTTTTTTTTTTCAGCTAAAAAATGTTAAAGTGTGTATGCTACAAACGAGTAGCACAATTTGTTATTTGATTTTGTCAGAAGCTGGAGAGTCACGGGCACAGCCATGCTGCGCCATAAAAAAACTAACAACACCTATCCATCCGTTTTCTAACAACACCTATCCACCCGCCGCAATCCTGTTCAAGATAAGCGACGGGTGTTGGAGCCTATTCAAGCTATCTTTGGGCACATATAGAGATGACCACCCGTTCACACCCACAGCCACACTGTCACTGAGTGGAAACAAATCCCGTCAATCAAGTCAAGTGAGTGTACCACTACACCATCAGCGACTGAACAAACAGAACAATCGTAAAAAGAAAACACCCGATAGTGATATTCTGTGTCGTGCTCTTCTCTCAGGACGTAGACAACAAAGTTCAAATGAGATGGAAATTGAGCAAATAAGAACTTTATTTTGTTATGCATGTACAATTGACTTTTTAACACAGTTATTCTCAGCAAATGAAAGAATAAAGAGGCATTTGGTCCACCCTTTAGTAAATATTCCTTTCCAAACAGGAAGTCTTTGCAGTGTGTCTGCTATGCATGTAATGAATAGGTGATTCATAAGTGCCTGCTATGAAATATTCTTTTGATCCGTCGGCCAAGAAAATGATCTGACCAATAAAAGGGCTGCATGCAGACACCCACATCCCGCTGAAACCCTTCCGCATGCATGCGGTGTGACGTCAGGACGTTGTTGACTCCAAAGAGATGTGGGAAGATATAGACTTGCACTTGCCCCTCCCGATTCGAGACTTCTTGGAAAGCAGTCTAACTTCAGAACAGTTTCAGAGAATGCTCGCCACAGTGAAAGAACTGCACAGAAAATGTTGACAACAAAATTCTGAACGTGGGGAGGAAAAAAATGGCAATAAAATACATCCCAAAATAAGCTGGAAAAAAAAGAGTAGCCTTGCAATTTTGTTTTGCCTTTCAAGTTTTTACAAAATGTACTTTGTGTTACTTTGTGTTGTTTCTCTTTGTTTAAGACCTCTGCAGCATGCTTTGTTTGCCGCTGATGTTCACAAATGCGTGACCTCACATGGTGAATTTTAACCGATAAGTCAATGGTCAGTGTATGTAGCACTAATCACAGACAGTCAAAATGAGATTTTTGGAGATGATGACCAAACCAAAGAGAAAAACAACAACACACACTAATTATCAAATCAACACCTGCGTGCCACTAGCGCCATTGAAAGCAGGCATCATTTTGCTTCTTTGGCAGGCGAGCGAGACGGTTTATTTTGGACTACAGCACTATAGTTTCACTCCGAGGCAGAACAAGTCGACCAACTCCTTATGTGAGCAGAAATCCAAATGCCATACAGACATACAAGAGCTGATATTACACATAGAAAACAATTTGTGCCTAAATGTACGTTGAACTCGGTGAAGGAACAATACGAGTGATTAGATTTCTAATTGGCTAAAAATGAATTTCACAACCTAGATGTTAAAAGGATACCCTTTCTCCACTTAGTTTAAAAGCGCTGAGATTTGTGTCATTTTTGCCAAACATTTTGGGGGCCCCTCTGAACTTCCTCCAAACTAGTCGTCACACAGTTCGAACATTTTTTTTGATTGATATGTGAATGCCCATCTCCCCACCCCCACCATTGACAAACATGGCATGGGACCCTACCCTACCCTAGTAGCAGCAGCTAATATAATGTTTCTCACTTTATTTTTTGGGTTTTGGTTCATTTATGTGATTGAGAAAATTTCAGACAGCAGAACCCCCCCCCCCCAAAAAAAATTTTTTTTGGAATCAAAGACTCTAAATTGTCCATGAATGTGAAAATGAATGGTTTTCTGTCAAGGTGTGCACTGATGTCGACCAGTCTAGGGTCTTCCCCGCCTCTTGCTCAAGATTAGCTGGGAAAGGCTGAAGCTCAACCCGGCTGTGACCCGAATGAGGAGTAACAGTTGAGAAAATGGATGGAGGGGATTTAGAGAACATGAACTCAAAAGAGGGCTTCCTGTGTGACAAATGTCAGAGGCATTTATGAAGCAGTGAGTGGAATCAGCCAGTTGAAACCCAGTGGTGTTGGTTCGACAGTGCGAATGTATTCTCTGAGTGTTATTTGCGTAGAAGGCATACTGTAACGCAAATCTTTTCCTCTCCCTTGCACGTGGTGAGGATGTTTGGATGGGGCAGCTGGCGGCATGCCAGGTCTGGAATGAGAAATGTACTCACCATTATGTGACAAACATAAAAGCGGCGCAGAGGAATTTATTTTTCTTGGAAAAATGTATAAGATTAGCAAGTAGTCCTGAGGCCGAGCATGAAGAAAACAATAGTAGAGGTAAGCTGATGAGAGAGGAGTACCTTTTCACATTCTGTTTACCAGCGCTAAAGGAACACCATGTGCAAGAATGAAAAGGTGTGTGTGTGTGTGTGTGTGTGTGTGCATATGCGTATGTGTGTGTGTCTTACAGTAAAGAGCAAGGAGGAGCATTGAAATAGCTCCAAAATGAAAAAAACCCCAACAATAGTAACTGTGAAGAGAACAACTTGAAAGAGGAGGCTAATAAACCAAAAATAAAAGCACGACAGGATCTCTTACTATGGTCCGTGAAAAATAAAGTCAAATGACAATCATTTGAAGGAGCATAACGTCAGCTAAGAATTCCTGTGCTTTAGACTGCCGCACGTTATGACAATGCTCTCCTGCTTTTGTTTTTTGTTCCCCTTACAATGGTGAAATAAGCCAGCGTGATGAAGAAGAAAGAGTAAATCAGCTCTGTACATGCTGAACACTACAGTGAGCCACTGCTATTTGCATGGGAGTAGGTAGTCGGCCATACAGTGCCCGCAGTACATGTATGGCCGACTTTGCATCATCCGCAACGGGAGATCTTGCAGGTTACTTTTATAAACATACTTTGGACATGCCAATTTCATGCACACAACTCACCAGGTCAATTTCTGCCTCTGTATCCGCTTGGACCACCCTAATTTTCAAAAGAAATGAGGGAAGTCGCTTCAATTGGCCGGGAATCAGCAGCATTCTATCCCACAATGGCGCACAATGGCACAAAGGACTTCTTCCACCTGTGTGTTAAGGAAAATACCAAAAGGAAGAAATTCCATCCATGCTCACCGCGCTAGACTTGCGCTGGGCATGAAAATAGCGCCCCGTGAGTTATTTTCCTTATATATTTGTTAAACATGATAACACACCGACTTTATCTTTTAAGTTTATACTACAGTCATACCTCGGTTTTCGACCATAATCCGTTCCAGAAGGCTGTTCGAAAAGCGATTTGTTCGAAATCCGAAACTATTTTATTATCCCATGATTAGGGGCTAATACACTATGCAGAAACAACATAAAAAAGTCACATTTGCATAAATCACAACAAAAATGCCCCTCATCTTTTTTTTCTTTTTTTCAGGAACTGGGGGACAACGAAAAATCACTTCCGCTGGCGCTTATTCCGCCAAGTGTTTCAAAGTTGACATTAGTCCGCCAGCGAAAATGGAAGTCCATCGGTGACGGATTGACGGACAGGTATAAATGCCCACCTCTTAATTCTGAAGTTCAATACGGTGTGACATGCAGGACTACTTGGGGTTCAATTTCAGTTTTCCATTCTGTTCGGAAAGCGATTTCAAGTGTGAGGTCTTGAGCTTTGAATCATTTTCCCCTCTTATCCCCTTTATGATGCTGCCTTGGGAGGAAAAGGCTGGAATCTGACGTCAGATTTTATGGGTAAGTAAACAAAGGCTAAGCGAGGGAAGAGCCCTCAAGTCAACAGAGCTGTTGTCAGAGTTAACAGAGAAAAACAGGGCTGATGGTCAAGTTTGAAGAGACGACAGACAGAGTAGTGTTGTTTTTTTTGTTTGTTTTTTTTAACACAGCTAACCTTACATTGTCATTCGTAAATATTGCTTTTGATCCTACCATTGGTTCATGAGGACTCACGTCAAGGAAGTGGGGGCTTGCATGTCTCATGACTTAGTGTTAAAGAGTGCACGTGGAGTTCTGCACGTGGAGCTGTGCGCTGACTTGCGTGGGCCCTCTCTGGCCAACTTTCTTACGTCAGTGTGAATGAAGTTCAGCAGAAACGCTGAAATATGTATACGTAGCAGAAAGTAACAAAGGTGACTTAAGGAGATTTTTTTCCCTCCATATTCTGAAGGAATGTTTCTTAGAATTCAGCAGTCTATCATTCTGTCACGGCATGTCTGTCAGGCAACTCAAACACAGTTCATGCTACTATTTACTCTTAGTCTAGCTGCAAGGAAGATTGCAGTGTCACAAGGCACTGATCCTAAGGACAGGTGATTGAAGTTATTGACAATACTCTCTTGATCCATTACAATCTAAAGTAATAGCAAACTTCCAAAGCATGGGTAAATATGAACTGGGGACCAATTTCAGTGTTTTCATCATCTATCCATCCATTTTCTGATCCGCTTATCCTCACAAGGGGTGCAGGGGCCTATCTCAGCTGTCTTCTGGCAGCAGTGAAATGGTTGCCAGTCAATCGCAGGGCACACAGAGAAAACCCACGCAGGCCCGGGGAGAACATGCAAACTCCACACAGGTAGGCCGGAGCTGGAATCGAACCCGGTACCTCTGTACTGTGAAGCCGACGTGCTAACCACTGGACTACCGGGCCGCTAGTCACAGTTTCTGAGACCAATTTCAATAGTTCCTGTTTCAGTGCAGGACAAAAAATTAAACCGCTACTAGGCAAAGACTGTATTATTGCATGCCTCACCCATCCACAGTATGAGCTAAATTTATTCTTTGCTCATATAACTGATCACATATGTTGATCAGTTATGTTGCTTGCGATAAGTACGGTAAAGAGTATTTATGGTAACTGTGTACTGATACTGGATGAGAACCCATTAAGTCTGCGTCATGGTTTTATGCACCTAATCTCAGGTGTCATAAAGTTGACTGGTGTGTGAAATTCAAAGAGGAAGGAAACAGAAAGAGCAACGGAGATAGAAGCAAATCTGTTTGTGGAGGATTTAAATACAGCCTCTATCACTGGGTCTGAAGGTCTTGAGTCACACAATTGACTTTATCATTGGCAACAACAGACTCAGGCATACATAACTCGTGCTGTGACTGAGCTGTTACTGGTTAAATTTTCTTCTCATATATCATAAGCCAGTCACGAGAGTCCGAGAAATTCTCTTGGCCGAGTATTGTGCAAGTAGTTTAAAGATTTTTTTAAAATTATTACAATAATAATAAAATATCCAGCTGCTATTTGGCAAAAAGTTAAGATCAAAGGTGTTATTGTTAAGTTAATTTTTGCTGATGTCAATGGAAACAGGTTGTGGTTATTTGACTTACTACACACTTCATTTCACATGGTGACACTTAAGCATCCATGCCTTGACATTAATGATACATAAACTGCTGTCACTTGCATTCATTTAACAAAAAAGGAAAAAAACAGTCTGCATTACAGTCAAGTCATTGTTGCAATGAAACATTCTGAATGAGGAAGCTGTACATGGAAAATTCAGTTGCCCCTCCGTAGCTGATGAAATCAAGAGTAATGCTCCTCTTGACAGATCCGATTCGATCCTTATCGTGGCACATGAGCTGTGCCCAGTCATCTCACAAGCATGTCACAATAGACTCGAAAGGCACTAACTCAGCAAAGGCCTCCCCGAACAAACAAACAAACAAACAGTGTTTGTCAGTTTGTTTCGGTTTCCAAGTCAGCAGGCTTCTTGCTGATTAAATGCTAACGGTTGCCAGGGAGGCTCTATCACTTCTAGTGGGGACTTACATGTCAAATAGTGAAAATAACTGATTAGATTTACAGCTAGATCTGGATTAGTACCAGAATGAAATGGGTTCTTTAATGTCCCAATGGCCATGCCTCTATAAACTTGCATGAAGTTGCATCATGTTTGCATATTGCTCATAAAAGACTGGGTGGAATTTCTCTCGTCATCTGCTGTATGTATGCGTGTACATTCAAAGAATATGGAGGTGGGTGAAGTTGTGGGGAGAATCACTTCTGAAAAACTTAGCGGGCGTGTCTAACGGATTTGACCAGTTCAAGTCAATGGAATGTGCCTGCCATCCTCAATTAATCAGAGCTGTTCTGCTTTGTAAAAACAAGAAACATTGAAGAAATTGAAGTTTGTTGATAATACTTGGACTTCTTCATAAAGCAACCTAAAAGTATAGTCAGTGTTGCGATTGGATGGTGACCAGTCCACCACGTAGTGTAGTTTGATCCTCTGGCTCAGGGGTGTCAAACTCAT
This sequence comes from Hippocampus zosterae, assembly GCF_025434085.1. Taxonomy (NCBI): domain Eukaryota; kingdom Metazoa; phylum Chordata; class Actinopteri; order Syngnathiformes; family Syngnathidae; genus Hippocampus; species Hippocampus zosterae. The sequence continues at coordinate 9,396,754 of NC_067458.1, read as the reverse complement.
TTCACATTGTGGGCCACATACGGCCTCGGTAGATGTCAAACGGGCCGGACCATTAAAATTTTCCATACTCTTCTATTAATAACCACAGTAACATGTCTTTCCTTTGTTTTGATCTAAAGTAGTACAATAATATTTGGAAAATGTTGAATTTTAATGAACATATTTTTTATAAAACATTTCATGAAGCACCTTAGATTTCCTTCGACAAATGAGCAATTTACTTTTATCATTCACATATATGCATTGCACCTGATCCTACTGATTGTACTAAGGCACAAAACTTTAACAAGTAATATGGCATTGGAAAATATAGCAATGCATTTTAAGATTAAACAAGATTTACAAAGAAAGGAATTTTTAAACCATTTACACATGTGCATATAAAATTTAATTTAATCCCTGCCTACACCTTTGAAACTAAGGAGATTGCTGTTAAATGTGTAAAGAAGAAAGTATTCATATGTCCTTGATAGCGTCTTCTGTGTTGGGTCTGTCTCAGTGACAGACAGACTGCTGTTGTCTTCTTCTCTGATCAAAACAATGTTGTCTTGAACTCTGATCAAAACAGTGTGTCCCCTAGCCGATACTCCATGAATTGCACCTTATTAAAAATATTCATTCCGTCTCTATGCCTTTTTTTCACTTTTAAATGATCCTGCTGGCCTGATTGAACCTCCTGGGGGGCTGGTTCCGGCCCGCGGGCCATATGTTTGACATCTGCTCTAGCTCAAAGCCAGCTAGGTTAGGTTGCAGCTTACCTGAAACGCAAATATAGACAAGCACTGTAAAAAAAGCCCCCAAAACAAAACAAAACAAACAAACAAAAAGATGAACCAGAACCAGAATGAAGGTTAGCATCAGCTTTATTCATTCATTTATTCATCTTCCGAACCGCTTGATCCTCACTAGGGTCGCGGGGGGTGCTGGAGCCTATCCCAGCTGTCGTCGGGCAGTAGACGGGGGACCCCCTGAATTGGTTGCCAGCCAATCGCAGGGCACACAGAAACGAACAACCATTCGCACTCACACTCACACCTAGGGACAATTTAGAGTGTTCAATCAGCCTGCCACGCATGTTTTTCGAATGTGGGAGGAAACCGGAGTACCCGGAGAAAACCCACGCAGGCCCGGGGAGAACATGCAAACTCCACACAGGGAGGCCGGAGCTGGAATCGAACCCGGTACCTCCGCACTGTGAAAGCAACATGCTAACCACTGGACTACCGGGCCGCCCGCATCAGCTTTATTGAATTCTAATTCTATTTTATATATATATAAAATATATAAATCAGCATATATTGTATTGTATAATTCAAAAACAAACATGTGATGACAGCTTCGACAAAGTCCAATTTGGCACGGGCATGCTTCAGGTGTTTTTCCCATTGACACGTGCGGCCTTGCTGTTTGTCTTGGCGAACACGCCATTAGACTTTTAGCGAGTGGATGTGACTTGGTGGAATCATGAGGATGACAACCATCCCGGGCCTCCGCCCGCCATCTCACAGCATAACGCTACTTCAGAGGAGCTCCCGTTGCTTCCATGTCAGAAGGCAACAAAACAGACTTCTCCCTCAGCAGCCGATTCCTCACTGCATCGACTCCTCTGTCCTGTGAGGGGAAGCTGAAAGCCGAAACCTGATGGGTCTGTTTTTCTCCTTTTCTTGGCCACTCGTGGAGTGTTCCCGCACAAAAACATGAGGTGCAACGTCGTGTCACGCAGACCGTGATGGGCTCTCTTTCCACCTTTTAAAAACCTGTTGAGCAAGCTGTCAGCTGCTTGTTGAAAAGACCAAAACACATTCTACTCAGATGACTCAATTGGTTTGTCAGCCTTTGTTTTCCACACACAAGATTTCTTTGTGTTACAGTGTCCCTCCATTTCCAAATCAAACAACCATGAGCCAGCATTTGAACCCCAAGCTACTGCTGAGGTGCTTGGTCTTGAAATAGAAATTGAATATGAAATCCTTCATCAGATACAGCAAAACAGGCCCTAATGTCGGTAAAAACAAAACACATACCCCCCAAAAAATGATAAAAGAAAAAAAATAACAAAAGAACATGTTCGACGTGCCCCAAATGTGTGTATTAATTAGTTTTGCATACAAGAAAGTCAATAAAGTGAATGAGTGTTGAATGATCACGTGCACGCCTTGTTTTGATACTGAATGTAAGTGTAGATTGCCAAACAGGAGGTCTGCTGGACTGACTGACAGCTTTTTGTGAAAAACAAATTTGACCCGGAACGCTTCCCAAGGGAGACACATGGGAATTCCCCAGGGGCCTCTCCCTCTTCTCTTTTTATTCTGTATCGAAAATCAAAAGTACAGCTGGGAAACGTCACACAGCAAGTCCCACTTCCAGGTCGCATTTACAGTGCACACGTCATCGGGGAAGGCCAAGAGCTATTTGATGTTTTTCCAATTCATCCACATTTGGTGGGTAACATTTCTTTCAAGAAAAAAATGCACAGAAAGAAAACACTTTCAGAATATAGTGAGCTTGATTCCATGGGGACATACCATTTTGTCCTGACAAACAAAACAACAAAGACGTCTCTCAGTCATTCCTGACTTTCGGAAACTGACTTACAACTACATAATTGAGAGCAATGCTTTTTTTGTGTGGATGCCGAGGCCGGAGAAAATGCTCTCTCTCTCTCTCTCTCTCTCACACACACACACACAAACACACACGCACACTCGCCTTGCACGTTTGGCTTCTACTTTAATTATCCCAACATTATTCATCAAATACAGACTAAAAGTTCAACTTTTTAAGGACATTTTCATCATTATTAGTGTCTGCTAATTGTAGATGTCATTGTTTTTTTCCATACGGTTTTTCAAAATACAAAAGTGTGAAAAACACTTTATTTGTATGAATTAATCTTCGCCATTACAGTTGACTCAGTATTATTGTCTTCTAATGACATTATATGTCAAGTCTCGTTATTTGCGTGTGCGTGACAAGACACATGAACGCTCATCTGTCATTTACGCGTCAAATGCACAGAAAAACATGCGATAAAGAAAAACAGCCCTGAGGCATGACGCAAGAAGTCACGCAACAATGTAACTCGAGAGAAGCGATGGGGAGAAGAGAATTGTTATTAAACCTATAGCCGCTGAAGTAAAAACAACCTCGGAGGAGCCGCCATAGGATGACTGTTAACAATTAAAATAGCAAAAGAGAAGATATACGCTGTGAGCAAACAACAAAGTGAGCAGTGTTTGTCGAGTACTGTACTTGCGTCTGCCAAGCCACGTGTGGCACTGAAGCACAACAAGGAATCTTTGGGACTTTAAACCAGCCCAGGAATCCATCTAATTTCATCTGGGCTGTGATTTGAATTGGGATAAATGGGCAAGACAATCGAAGACTCGTGGTAGGATGGATGCGCGGAGGAAAGAAAACAAACAACATTTCCAAGATGCAGAGAGGACATGCTGTACTCGTGATGACAGATGGATTAACTAAGAGAACATCCTGCCAACAATAACTTTCAGCACCCCGGTCGCCTGCACTCTAGGCTTCGTAAAGAATCAATGCATATAGAAGTGGAAAAAGTATCATAGTAGACAGGTAAGAAAGAAAAAAAACTACGCCCAGTTTCTTTCACCTAATTGTTTCGATTGTCTGAACAATAATGGCCATTTTTTGCACCAACGTTGATGATGACGAGGATGATGATGATGATTCAAACAGCTTTTTTCCCCTCATTTTATTTCATGATTTCACAGTGTGCACAGTTGATGTGACAGTCTCTCTGAGCCGTTTGCTCTAAATGTTGTTTTGCAATTGCTAAAACAACTGCTAATATTGAAATAATACAAACTGGCCAACTACATGCCAACTTGCACAATTGAATGCGAACCGATTCACTCAGAGTCGTAAACATTGTGAGAATTCTAATTAGACTCTCGGACAGCGGGAATCAAACGAGCATTACTTTGCATTGCAGATTTATTTGGATACAGCTCTTATGATCGCATTGTATCAGATAACAATAGATTTGCGGCTGCTCAGCGTAGATCCTTTGTTAAAACCGATTGATTTGCGATGCTAAGTGGTGTCTTTGTTCACGTGAGCAAAGAGATCACAGAACAAAAACAAGAGTGAACAGTTGAAGGCGAGGTAAGTCGCTTGAACTCCATGCAAAACGTGCATCCAACATTGGAACGCAAGCAGATCAAAATCAATGGAGTACTGAAAGGCAACACTTGCATGCACTGGATGCACATTTTGTGGACAGTATGCATGCATGCAACAAGTGACACATTTACACTGTGTACAGTTTAACATACAAAAGTGTGACAGGCGAGTGTCAACTGCTTTTTAAATACCAAACTAGTCTTCGTTGACCTCCCCCCTGCACACACTCACGCTCACACGCACACACACACACGCACACACAGAGGCACAGACTTCCTCAGTCCGGCCCCAGCTGCGCCGAGAACGTCGAATTCAAGTGTTACAACATATATATGGAGGATGTGCATGCCACTGCGTGTTTGTTTGTGCATCCCCAGACCTGGCAATATTTTTCATTCTTGGCGTAAATGAGTTTAATTTCATAGAACCGCGAGTGTTTCCCCCCCAAAATTATTAAACAGATCAACAGATCACAGATCAAAGATGTTTTTTGTGCGGACAGTTTCTTCTCCAACTGTTTTGCTCCTTAACCCGCCTGACACGAGGAGGCAGATGAGCTCCGCAAGGAGCAGACAAACTGGCTCTGAGATTTATCAAACAAAAGGGAAATGAAACCCCTAAGTGTTGGCGTGTGCGTGCATGTCTGCTGCTGAGACAGCTGTTGAAGGCCGCCGCCGTTCTCATTGGCTGAGCTGTTGTCAAGCAAATTTCAACAAAACAACAACTGTGCGCTCAGCCAATGAGGACCGACCGAGAAGTTCCCCGACCTTTGCCACAGCACCTTCTGTGGGGCTGCGCTGGCGACGTCACTCGGGCTTTAAACAGCAGCGGAAACGTGACAGAACACATACGGCAAGATGAAAACAATGTCTCACGTTTTGTCGACCGGTGACCTACTTGCAGACTTTTATACAACGGGAACAATCATACGTTGAGACACAATTCGACGCCCAGACATTCAACTCCTCCAACCTGTTCTTCTTCTTTGATGTACATCATGTTATGATACAGTATATTTCCATTACCATCTTTTTGTTTCTCTTTTATCTTTTAGTCTGTAAGCGAATGACCAAACTGATACCAGGTACCCCCCCAAAGACGTCATGAGTAGCCTGCGAGCCTGTTTTAAAAATAGCTCACCAGAGATGGGAAATTGTGCCTTTCAAGGAATGCTCTATTCATTTCAAAATGTCAACACTGGCAGTGATCATACCTGTCAACTTTTCACACAAAAAAAAATCCTTATAAAGAGCAAAAAATCCTTATAACATACCAAAGCATTTTATATGTCAAAATAACGGCAGAACCCCCCGAAGTATGCAATAAATGCTCTGCGGTAGGAACCACGTGATTTACTGGAAAGTTACCGGAAATGAACGCATTCGAGTAGACCAGCACCATTCTGGGCAAAAGCAAACAGAACTACCTGTTAGGGGGAAAAAAAATGGAAATTTTCAGAATCCGTATGAATTGTGCGATACGGCCATATACGTAAGATTCACCACAAAATCCGTATGAACTATGACTAAACCGTATGAGTTGACAGGTATGAGTGATTCACAGAGATAAAGTGGTGTATACAGACAAGATTGATATTAGTTTCTGAATCATTGTGAGAAATTGTTGACATGAGCATTAATTTACCATATATGATTCACATTATTCAAGCTAATTTGAGCCAATTTGTGTCTCAAACTGGAATCCCTTCATATGAATTAGACCCCAAAAAGTAGGATTCGGTTTCACACACGCTGTTGACCCCTTGGTTACAAAACCATTTGAAGTATGCAGTAGTTCATTTTCACCACCACCACCAAGTACAACAACAATAACGAAGATGGAGTGTTATCACCATTGCAAAGGTCCAAGCTCTTTTCTCGGATTTCTTCAGACAGTGCAGATACGTCATGCAGATGGACAAGATCATATTTATCATTTAGAGAAACTGTATATATGTTTGTACAGAGTTAAATGGCACGCTCCAAAATAATAATACGCAAGTTGAATGAAAAGCAAACCATAACAAAAGACACAAGATCAAATTGAGAATATGATTTTTTGTCACAACAGTGCTTTACTCAAACGGTGTTAACAGGCAGCTTTGTTTATGTCCATGCAGGAGGGAAATTACAAGACCTACTCGGTGAGAGGTCACACCCAAGTGGGTGATTGACTCACACAGCAAACTCATCAGCTTGACACTCACTTGGCACTTTCTGTGCTGAATGCTTTTGTGTTTCTCTCTAAATTGAGAATCGACCGTTATAGACAGAATGTTCAATGCATTTAACTAACTCAGAGGACTCTAAGTCTTGTCTCCTCCTCTTATGAGTCTATTAGATTGGTTCTTTTATCTTTTTTTGCAAGGGTACGTTATTAAAGGTCTTTTGTTTTTGTTTTGTTTTAATTGTCGTTTTGTTTTGATTTAGTTCTGAAACTATTTTTAGTAGTCACACAACATTCATGCAGTGTAGCTGTGGTAAGAGTTTTGTGCAAGTTGTGATAACATCAGCTGCTGTTTTTTGCTGCCAGCAGGCAAATGTTCTACTTGTGTGCAGCATAAAATAGCACAAAAGTTTTTCCTGTGTTCCATGTGTATCATTGTGTTATCTGAGTATGTGTTCCTGGAGGATGCACCGCCATCCCTCATGTTTGCCTGGGAAAATCTCTGAACATTTCCCTAATAACACAGCAAGGTCAGCCATAAAGCCTCGCTAAACCCGTACACTAAAGAAGGGCGTATATTGTACAGTTTTAATGTTTAGTGTTGAGTTCAGTTTTTATTTTCTAACCTGCAATGCAGATGGAAAGAATTAAGCGGTCTTACTAGTGCACAGACCAACTGACATCTACTATCACTCACTTTTCACATTTACGTAAGTGCTTTACCATTTCAGTCCTCTAGGTGGTGTGAATGTACACTTCCAAGTGTTGTTAAGCATGAAACAAATAAAAAAGAAAACCTGAAGCTCTGTGGACTTGGAATGTGAGCCCCCCCCCCAAAAAAAATTGTCAATTGTGTCATTAACTGCACTGAAAGCGCAAAGATACACAGATTTATGAAGTAGCCATGACAAAACTCTTCAACAAGGGCATCGGCCAACTCAAAGTCAATTTTTGTTCCCACAGGCCATGCCCAGCTCGAGACAGAAGCCTAATTGGCCATTTCCACTCCCATAGGTGGAGCAGAGCCTCCTTTTAGCCTGTTTATATTTAGTTTAGTACTGTTGACCCATTAAGTCATGAAATAGATAAACAGTACATCCATCTTCTACTGAGTATTCTGTTCAGGGTCAAGGGTGACCAAGAGCGTATCCCAGTTGACTGTAGCCAAAATGTAGCCAAAATGCAGACTACACCCCAAATTGGTCCCCGCACAGTCATAGGACGAACTGTGTACTAAGTCCATGCATTTTGTATGTCCTATTACAAATGACATAAATGCTATCCATTTGTTAAGTTGAGGGAAGCCAACATTATTAGCTGCTTGATTTGCAAAGGGTGAGGGAAAGCATGAGCAAGTGTGTTCTTATTGCTCTCGTACGCTCAAGATGACCAACACAGCACACGACATGCATGATGATACAGTATCTCCATGCAGCAGTATATTATGCGCGTTATTTGTCATTTGAGCCATCACGGATGTACCCGTGTGTTGAAAGTGGTGGCGGGTGGTGAGTTTTGAACGTGGGCCTTCAGTGGGTATTTAGTGATTTAATCCACCTCTTAAAATGCCATAATCTCATAATTTGTACCCCTCCGCATCTCCCACAAGATACCACTTTGCAGAGCGTGTTACTGAACCGTTTCTAAAAACGACTTTGCAAATTGACAGACAATTGTCTGCACAGTCTCGCTTTTAAGCACTCTTACCCACATGCATCAATTTAAAGGAGGCCAATGTGTGACAATAAAAAAATGTATTTGAGGATATTACCAAAAGAAAAAAAAAGAAACTGTTACTTTTATATACCAATCAACTGAAGAAGTAATCAACAGTCTCGTTTGACGTTTATGTGCTACGGTAGCTTGACTTCTAATTATCGAAGTTTGTGAGCAGTGAACAAAGCTTTGAGAAATTAAGAGCATTTCTGTCAGGCTAATCGAATAATTCGTTTCTGGTAGCGCCGTGTAAGCATGCAGTACAATGTGTTCCACTAGGAACAAGTTTCAGAATGGCCATGTTTTATTACTATGGGCTTTTATTGTGAGAGTGACAAAAGTCAAGTGAAAGTACTGTATGTGCGACCGACAGAGGCTTGAAAGTATGATAATGAGAAACATACAGTATGATGGACCTGAAACAACTTTAACCAGAAAAGGTCGTGAAAAAAACTTTTTGTGTCCAAACCTTTGTTTAAAAGGACACACAAAGACATCTGAAGTCAAGAGAAAGTTGCTGAACTGAAACACCGCAGACCAAATAAAGACACAATAGGGAGCTCTTGTAAGCACGTGAGCGTGTGCACATATGGGAGGAAGAAGAGGAAGAAGGCAGACTGGCTCACTCCGGTTTGTGCTGCTTCTCACTGGCTTGGTCCCTAAGTGAGGGTGTGAGGTTAGCAGAAGGTGGCAAGGATCTAGGACCCAACTGTCCTATAAAGTTTTCACAAGTCTGGCTGGTGCATCATTGCTATAATCACTGTCAGCATCAAGGGAGCACATGCATCACCGTCCGCTGAATCCAGACACTCAAGTGTCACATTGACATCTTTGCAACATTGACAGTGGTCACCCTTGTTGTTTGATCCCCACCGGCTTACTGCTTTGCCGCCAGTTTGACTAATCTCGGTTGCGGTCGCAAATGGCATCAACTTGCATTGGCTTGCCTTCCGCCAGAAATCCCTCCCAGCCTCTCCTGGGCAACTCGGAGGCTCACAATTCAACTGGGCAACATACCGTAATCCTTCAACATTTTATGGTTGTACTCCAGGGCTGGTACCTATTTAAAATAGCCAGACTAACCTCTAGTGGAGATTGCTTGGTAGGCACCTGACTCTTACGGACGTAAAACTCTGCCCACCGCCCTGTGAACGTCTCACCACTTGGAAGACTCATGCTACTCTCCTTTATGTTCTCATTATTTCAATCACTAGCCAAAGGCCGTGACCATATTTGAGCATATGCGCATTACAAAATTGGAAACTCATTCCATCCATTTTCAATGCCTCTTAGCTTGATCTTCATCTAGAGCTTATACACGCTGACTTTGGGCAAAAGTATAACATAGAGAGACAGACAACCACGCACACTTGCATTCACATCGTCACCATGTGGGAACTGAATCTTCGGTGCCACCTAAAACCTCTCCAGCTGCTACATGAATTTCTCCCAGACCCGCCGTTTTCCAAACAGTCATCATTTATGCCGTCACCCCTTCAGCTCTCAGGAAGGAAGGATTATTTCATCACCATTCAAGATCAGCAATCTTCTGACAAAAGATTGACCAATGATGATGACATATTGATTGAATCTAGCCCCGTGGTGGGCAAACTACGGCCCGCGGGCCGGATCCGGCCCGTTGGTCTTTTTAATCCGGCCCACCGAAGGTTGGTACACAATTAAGGTTCGATGTAAATGATTGCATTCATTTAATTTGGACTTGTAATGACAGGCATTTCAACGCCAGGTGGCGCAGTTATTTGAAGTTGCAGAGCACAGGGAGGGAGGTGGAGACGACACGGAAGCCCGCAGTAGCGCCAACTCAAGCAACTCCCGCTCGATATGACGGAATAAGTGTGTCCGGCTGTCCGCGCCGCTATTTCTATCATTGGATCCAAAACAGCGACACGCAAGAGACTCTTTATTGCAGTGAGTTTTATTGGAATTGCGAATATTTTTACGTCCTGTAGATCATGGCATCCAAACGAAGAGGAACAGTAATAGCCTCGGAAGAGAAAGTGAAGTGTATCTGATTAAACGAAGCAAGTTACAAAATCCGAAACATTCAGGAGACGTTTGGAGTCGGAAAGTCTCAAATCTACGAAACTTTGAAAAACGAGGAAGCGATTCTTGCTCAGTCCGATTCTGGCTACTTCCATGCTCAGAGTGAATTGCTTGCGGCTCGACGGACAGTCGAGTAAATACACCTTTCCTGGTATGGCTGTTTCTTGGTTGACTGTTATCGTGCTAAAAACCTTCCACAAATTGGACCGCTAATAAGAGAGAAAGCGAATTCCATAACACTAACTATGGGCATCGATGACTTCGAAGCGTCCCGTGGCTGGCATCAAAAATTCATTGCACGACATCAACTGAGCAACGCTGTCTGTGTGGTGATTGAGGAGAGGTCAAGTTCGAGACAGTGAGTGAGTGGAAAGAAACCACCAGGTCTTTTACTTGTGTCATTTTGTAGCAAATAGTCCTAACCTGGGCGGCCCGGTGGTCCAGTGGTTAGCGCGTTGACCTCACAGTGCTGAGGTCGTGGGTTCGATTCCGGCTCCGGCCTCCCTGTGTGGAGTTTGCATGTTCTCCCCGGGCCTGCGTGGGTTTTCTCCGGGCACTCCGGTTTCCTCCCACATTCCAAAAACATGCATGGCAGGCTGTTTGAACACTCAAAATTGTCCCTAGGTGTGAGTGTGAGTGCGAATGGTTGTTCGTCTCTGTGTGCCCTGCGATTGGCTGGCAACCAGTTCAGGGTGTCCCCCGCCTACTGCCCGGAGACAGCTGGGATAGGCTCCAGCACCCCCGCGACCCTAGTGAGGATAAAAGCGGTTCGGAAAATGAATGAATGAATGAATGAATAGTCCTAACCTTGTTATATATTGTCACCTACCTGTACTGTATGCTGCAGTTTTGGGGTAATATATTGTTGCACTTTGTTGCTTGTGTTGTCACACATGTATGTTGTTAACATACTTGGACGTTCATACAGGACATATACCACAGTTGTTTCACTGTTCTCATTTAAAAAAAATAATAATAAAAAAAATAAATAAAAAGGTAATACTTTAATGCTTTTGTTCTGTTGATGTTTGGTATGGACTGTCAACATGTACAGTTTTTCATATGAACCGTATCTTGTCCTGACCCGGCCCACCTGTCAAATTTAGAGATCAATGTGGCCCCCGAGCCAAAAAGTTTGCCCACCCCTGATCTAGCCCATAATGCTCTTTCAGTTACTTCTTCTGGGACAGAGAAGACATTCATGCAATGATGAACACTGAAAATCCCTTAGACAGGCCGTACGCCAACCCACCCACACGGGCCAAGGGACCACAAGGATGTCAAACTACTCCAACAGTCCAACATGCAACTATGTGGCGATGAGCCCAAAGACATCTAATTTAGTATCCCCGTGACGGCTAGACGCTTGCGGCTTGTGGACATCAGGCTATTGGAAAATGTGACACGGACATTCAATCTGTGGAAAAACACGACAATTCTTTATAGGAGCTTCTCTAACAGCACTAACAATGTGCATTTACAGCCCCTCATCCATTTAGGATCATCTACACTTATCCTATGAGAGCTGTGTAGCCCAGCTGACTCCGGGCAAGAGTTGAGGTGCACACATTTGCTCCGTTTTTCTGCCCCAGAAAGAACACACGTTGCAAATGCAACTGGAGAAACGCAACCTGCAGTCAGAAGATTCTAATTCTTGAGGGCAGTGAAACACCAGCGCGGCACATTGGCGTGCCGGGAAAGAATATCGTCTGTGCCACAGAATTTCATTCATCCCGAAATTATTACACTATTTATTTAGAACAAATAAAGCTAACCATTTACGCAACAGAATTTCTCTTCAATAGAAGGGTCCACATTTCACACAGATCTTGTATATTTATGAGTACATTGAAATCAGATTATTTCAGATTATTTACTGCACAGTTTTTGTCACATTTTTTGGGTGGTGTGCCATGAGATTTTTTTTTCATGTAAAATGTACTGTGCACCTGGACTCAATAAAGGATGGGAACCACTGCTTTTGGGAATATGATCTCAACAAAGGGAAAGTTTGCACCTTCTTTCACCCTCATTTAAATCCTCAGTGTTCAAATTTGAATAAATTCATTTAATTCATCAATCTACCATCAAGGAGTTCTTTTAGACCCTTCAGTTCCCCCCCACACTCTTGCACCAGGGTCTTTTAACCTCATAAATGGACAGAAATTCCCACAGACACATTCCAAAGTCCTACATAAAGTTTATGTTGTTTGAGCTGCAAACAGGAGACCGCAGCAATTTAAGATTATAGTCTAGTGTGGGTTAATGGATTGTCCTGTTTGTGGTATTTCTGGCGTGGAAAGCCCAACAAGCAAGATGTTGCATCTCATTGGCCATATCCCACCTTAATAAAGAATTTTCAACAAAATTCCTTTCGTTTCCACATCCTGCAGGAGTAAAAGCAGGGTGATCCAATTTTTGGGGTCCGTTATGAATCATTAAGCTTTTGTTTGGAGATCTCATCAAGACTGATATTGATTTTGAGAAAAAAGGTTTCAGGCACAGAAACACACATTAAAAAATAATAATTGAATTAAAAATTCAATAAGTCATGTCACAGCTCATGGACATGTAATAAATCCAATTTCCAGTCCAAGACAAATATAACATAGACCCATGTCTCGAAGGCTCCCTTCAAGGTTTGACAGGAGAAAATATTTTCAAAACATTTCCTGCTGGGTGTGGAGCAAGCGTACAACACGTACAGTCCATTTATCGTAAAGGAAATGGCCACATTTTAATTGCCAGGAAATATTATTAAAACACAGCTGAGGAGCTTTGCAATGAAAAAAATGAAAGTGGCACGACCTCACCCATGTCCAGATGCAACAGATTTTTCAGCTGCAAGGTAGAAGGGGAGACTTTGCCAAAAAGTTCACGACTTGGGTTAGGCGGCAAGGCGGATTTGGATTTGAAGAAGGGGCACTTGAGTTTTATGACTATTCATCAAATGACTCATGTGAGCTCATTCATATCCATGCACATTTGAGCACGCAAATTTGAAAGTGCCAATGATGTCCAAGCCAAACAGATGATTTCTGCAGGCAGGATTGCTGGTGAAAAACATTCACCTGAGGGAGCTCCTCTAAAGCCCAATTTCAATAAAGCTGCGACATTGTGCAGAATGAAAATACAAACAGAATACAATGATATGCAAATCAACTGAATACACCACAAAGGACAAAAGGCTCAGTGATTCACGAGCAAGAATGGCACCCAGCTCTCACTACTTAGCGTGAGCAAATAGTCCAACACTTTGAGAACATTTCTCAAAGTGTAATTGCGGGGCATTTAGGGATTTTATCATCTACGGTCCAAAATGTCACTCAAAAGATTTAGAATCTAGAAAAATCTCTGCATGTAAACTGCAAGGCCAAAAGCCAACCGACATTTTTTAAAACAAGCATCCTTGACACTGCCACACGGGTTCAAAAGCACTTCAGAAAACCTTTCTTAATCAACACAGGTTGTTGCAACATTTGCAAAGGCAGGTTAAAACACGGCAATCCAAAGCAATACCCAGAAATGCCAGTATCTGAATGGTAATACTGTACAAGGTTTGGAGCAACAGAAGCTGCCAACCATTTTAGCAAGAGAGTGCCAAGCCAATTTCTGCATGCGTTACAACAGTGTGGCGACTAGAAAGTCCTGCCAGCAGTCCAGACCTGACTCCTACTGACAATTTATGAAGCACAAAATATGATAATGGTGACTCAAGAATGTTGAGCAATTGAAGTTGGACATCAAGCAAGAATGGGAAAGAATTCAAGAATTCTACCTACAAAGCGTCAAGAATGTCTTCACTTCCAAAAATGCTTTTTGTTTGTGGTTAAAAGGAGAGTTAATGTAGCACAGTGGAAAACATGGCCTAGCTATTTTGGAGCAAGTTAGAGGCATCACATTCAAGATGAGTGAATATGTGCAAAATAAAAAAAACAATAAATAAATACATTTGTTCAATTTATTTCAAATCTTTTAGCGTATTCAACTGAATGTAGCTGGAAAAGATTTGTAAATGATTGCATTCTTTCGAAAAATGGATATTCTACATCTACACAGGGCGGCCCGCTGGTCCAGTGGTTGGCGTGTCAACCTCACAGTGCAGAGGTACCGGCTTCGATTCCAGCTCCGGCCTCCCTGTGTGGAGTTTGCATGTTCTACGCGTGCCTGCGTGGGTTTTCTGCGGGTACTCCAGTTTCCCCCCCACATTCTAAAAACATGTACGGCAGGCTGATCGAACACTCTAAATTGTCCCTAGGTGTGAGTGTGAGTGTGAGCGCGGGTGCTTGTTCCTCTTTGTGCGTCCTGTGATTGGCTGGCAACCGGTTCAGGGTGTCCCTCACATACTGTCCGAAGACAAATGGAATAGGCTTCAGCACGTCCCGCGACCCTTGTGAGGATAAAGCGGTTCAGAAAATGGATGGATGGATGGATCTACACAATGTCTCAACTTCTTTGGAATTGGTGTTGTTATAAATGTCAACCTCGGCTAATTGCTGCACTTTCTAAATGATTACTATTCCACTTACAAAGCAACAAAAAACCCGTATAACAGCTTACTGCGCATGCGCTTATAATGCTTTAGCAATCCGACTGCACGCAGCTCTGCAAAAAATATACGATCGAGGATTACTTTTGCTAGTTTGCCGTGACAATCGTAGCGATCGACGACGGCATTGTCGTTGGCTACCAGCAGGTGAGGCGATCTGGATTTGAGTAAAATGGTCTTTGTGAGATCAGTTCACAATTGTCCCCCCCCCCCCCTTCCGTATATAAGTTGTAATACGCCGTACATGATTTGAAATGATTAAAAAAACATATAAAATACGGGGGACATGTACAAGTTGACAGGTATGTGCTGTACCACGCAAAACTCCATAGATGATATTTCAACACATATGGTTCAGCAACACACATATACAGACAATATAACACCACTCACAGGCATTATTTGTCCTCTGCAAAAAATGTCTCATGTTACGGACTGCCCTTATTGAGCAGCTGTAACCATCTCCTTTGTGTATTTACGTGTCCTTGTAATCCACTGCCTCTTGGTGGCCTAGGAACAGACGCTTGAAGGAGCTCCACAATTGATGCATGAAATCATGATCTGCAAACTGTTTACTTCTTTGTATTTAAATTGTAATCTTGCATTTTTATTCAATGTAAAATACTGTGGAGTGCTGTTTTTCATGTGAAAAACGTTTTTCGTTTGTAATTTGTGTTTTAAGGGGGTGGGGGGGCTGGAACAATTAAATTGTCAATTTCATTCATTTCAGCAGGTAAAGAACATTTTAGATACAAGTAATCTGAGCTACGAGCATGGTCAAGGAACCAATGAAATTCATATATCAAGGGACCAATGTAGCTGATTCTCTGCAATGGCCGTTTCTAGGGAGCCAGCTTTTTGGAATGTTTTGGTGTGAGGTAACAGTGCAGCTAATTTCTCATTCCCATAGCTTTGCAGTTATTTGGTGAGGGTTTGAGATTTCCAAGAGACTGTACACCCATCATGTCAAAGCTCAAAGTTAAGCAAAGCTGCAGTGTTCAGACAGATTTGCATTAACAAACGAAATGATTCCCTGTTGGCCAGCACATACTTCAATGTTTGACAAAGTTGTCGTCGTGGGGGCAAGGAGGATTTGGGTTTGGAGAGTTCAATTGGTGAAGAAATGCTGCCTCCATGAGTGACATTTTTTGTCTTTATGGGGGTTTGCTTTGCTCTTCAGATGGACTATTTGATAACACGTAGCTGTTTGTCTAGTGGTGGTCCTCTAGCTCCACTCACAGTCGTCATGGTAACGAGAGCCCGTTAGCCCATTTGTGTGGAGGTTGGGGCGAGCAGCGTCTTACCTGCATGAGATTGGACCCATTTCCAAACAATCAATTCAAACAGTATGAATCGTATACTGTATGTGCTGTAAGTCTTTTAGTCAGAAGAGTGTTTTTGTTCTCTTCGCGTGAGACCACCTTTATTCAACTTGGAAACTATTTTAAATGATGAAAAAAAAGCCAAATATGTGCCTTCTAATTTCCAAGAGTGAACACTAGTGTTTAGGAACTTTGATGAAAAACAGAAAACGGCAGACATAATTGATTTTTGTTGACTATGTTTGTGGATTTTCAGCCAAAAGAAGCACGGCCCCAACCTGTTGGCAGCAGAACAGATGTTTGCCGGAATGATGAAGAGAGCTGGAGCTATAAAAATATATTAATAGTGTGTGCATCTGATCTTGGCTGGAAGTAGAAGAAGGGTTAGTATGAAAATACGTTTAGAATCTGGCAGCTGGCTGAGTCCACTAATAGCACCGGTTCTCATGATGTCTGGGATCCGCAGCCAACATGACCTCGCCAGCCTACTGCTAGCGCTGTTTATGACGTGTCAGAGCCCGCCACCATCGGGACAAAAACACTTTTTGTTCTCTTCACGTGAGACCACCCAACAGTCCAACCATTATCCTTGGTATACCGGTAGTGTATATTCAGTTCTTGGCCGCGGGGAGTTGCTGACGATATCCCATCTGGCTGGGGGCTGGCAATGAGTCCGCAGATTGTAATCAAGTATTTTGAACAGACAATGCATGAATAAGTGGAGCGACAGATGAATCATTGTCGTATATCATGTTGAGAGCAAGACATGTCAAGAAACAGTACAAATCTGGAAATGGATTTAGCAAAACTGACATGATAAAATTACTGCGCTCGCTTCTACGTACTGACCATGAAGGGTGCGGCGCTGGTAACATTAAATTTTACCACGACACCCAACATTTGTAGTATTTTGAGGAACAGGACACCTTTTTTTTGTATTTACATTCAATCACACTGGGATCACACTGATCCCAAACTGTAAATGTTTTTCCTTTTTTCAATTTCAATGTGGCACTCTACGGGCGGCCCGGTGGTCCAGTGGTTAGTGCGTCAACCTCATAGTGCAGAGGTACCGGGTTCAATTCCAGCTCCGGCCTCCCTTTGTGGCGTTTGCATGTTCTCACCGGGCCTGCGTGGGTTTTCTCCCCGGTACTCCGGTTTCCTCCCACATTCCAAAAACTTGTGCGGCAGGTTAATAGAACACTCCAAATTGTCCCTAGGCGCGAGTGTGCGCGCAGATGGTTGTTCGTCTCTGTGTGCCCTGCGATTGGCTGGCAACCGGTTCAGGTTGTCCCCCGCCTACTGCCTGAAGATGGCTGGGATAGGCTCCAGCACATCCCTTGTGAGGATAAAGCGGAACAGAAATGGATGTGGCACTGTATTTCTGAGAAAAAGGTGCAACATTTATCATAGCAGTTTATTGCAGGAGTTGTTTATGGATAGCATAATTCATGAGATCTGCTGTTGTGTGTATTGGAGTACACATTACAACCACTGCTCTGAAACTGCTCTGAAACTTTCCCGTGAGCACAGACAGTATAAATAGATAAGGGCAACCTAAATAGGCTCATTGCAAGTAGCGCAGAGTCCACGCAGAAGTATGTGGGGCATGCGTGCGTGCAAGAGCATCACTATATTTCATAACAGAGTTCACCTTGAGATTCCTAACGTAGGCCTACTCTTTACTATGGAACACCGGCCTGCAGTTGGATCTGGAGGAGTGACGGGGGGGTGGGGGGGGGGGTCTGCGGGGTTGCAGGGTGGAGGGAGCAGGCCTTTAAATGTGCTGTGTATCCTCTTCCACTTGTCGAGAATGTGTATCCAAATTGTTCCTGGTGACCATCAGCGCATGACGGAGCACTTGAGGAAGAGGCGGCTGAGTCAGGCGAGAGAGAGAGAAAGAGAGGAGGGCAGAACAGGGGAAGTGAGGAGGGGCACGCACGCAGCCCACACTGGATAAGACCGGTTCTGCTAGCACTCAGCACCACCCCTATGCTCCTTCTTCTTCCTTGTCTCTAGTTTCCTGTTTTCATCTCAGCAGCCCAAGACAAGAGAAGCCAAGTGACAATGACTGATTTTTTTTTCTTGTGCAGAGATTTGAATGTTCCCTTCAATTTGAACTAACAACGTTAGGAAAGGAGATGATAGCTGTAATTGTTGGTATTCCAAACAAATCTGCAGGGTTTGCCGACCCCGAAGAGGCTAAAGATGTAAACATTCCTGGCAGCCTGTGACAAATGTTTCCACTCCCGATTTGTCCAGACATCATCACATCAAAACGAGAGCTAGCAGAATGACAAAAGTGTCGACATTGCATGCGCTTGATCACTTTTTGGCTTCTGCAGCTCGCTGGATCAGCGGTGTGACTCCTCCTCATTGCAATTACTCCGCGCAAACACGTTTAATCCAAACGCTTTTTTACGGTGCTTATTTGTGGGCTCCCGTGGCCCAGGTCGCGTGCATAAACACACAGCTCTGGTGTCAGCTAGAAATCTAATCGCTCCACTTCTAATTAAGGCTTGTTTACAGGCCATGACAGATAGTGAGCACCTTTTGTTGACCAGTAAACACACTGGAGCATCTTTTCATTTCATTAGCATGTATCACGTTCTACTGTGTTGTCTTGATATGAGAATCCGTGAACATTTTTCTCTTATTTTTCTGCAGTGAATTGTTTCCGAGCCGTTGACTTTGGGGCTGCTGCTCGAATGTGAGTCACGCACGTGCGCAGCAGCCATAAATCAGGATTTCAAACTTCCGTGCTGAGTCAGCACGTTGCTACATGTGCGGCATTGGGGATGTACACAATGCACATGATGTGTACACATCTGTTTACGTTGACTTTGCTATGCACAGAGACTCGTCACGCTCACATAAACAAATTTTTCACTTTATGATGGGTTACCGGTCCTGTTCTTGATGGTCTATTTTTCTCTTTGCCCTCTCGGCCATATCTTGTAAAAAAACATCTGACGTATTAGGAGCACAGCAACAAAAGAGACACCAAATCACCTCATTAGAAGTGTTCATATTGCAATTCCACGCCAGGCAGTTCATTGCAAAGGACCCCCAAATCAGAAATTGGGTCACTTTAGCTTTCATATCTAACACTGTCCAACCAAAGATCATAAGTCCAAACTGCCCCATTTAGCCCTTAGCGGGGTGTCACGATGACCATCAGATGGCAGCATGCACAGTCATTCCATCTATGGCCGACACACGGCAGCTTTGTGAACCTGATCACTGGCGCAGAACATGGTGTTCATTCAAGCACATTAGCGAGCACGTCGGGGTCATTTATATTTAACACTTTTTAACTCGAACATATGCACCATTCAGTTTCCATCAATACTAGGATGATCCGGGTCAATTTTTGCCAAGAATATCCTCTTAATCATTGTCAATATCAAATGAGGAAATAAAGATTTTGTACATTTATTTAACCTTTATTAATCTAGTTAAGGCAACTGAGAACACATTCTTATTTGAAATGCCCACCTGGCAACAGACTGCAGAGTAAAACTTGGCAAAAACATCAAGTTAAAAGTGTGCAGTCTGAGGTTACACAATACGTGACATTACATGATAGCAGGTGAAGGTTCTTTTCATTTTATGATATTGGGACAAATTAGGTGAATTTTATTATTTGTTGCAGAAGGGTACAGTTGTTTGGCGCAGAAAATCGGCGGTACCCTAGCGTGTACCCCACCTACTGCCAGAAGACAGCTGGGATGGGCTCTGGGACACCCATGACCCTTGTGAAGGGTTTAACTTCAAAACTAAAAAAAAAGATGACTCAACTGATTGAGTCTTGGGGATAAAGGGAGACTATTTTTTCACTCAAAACATTACTTTGAATTCTGCTACTTTCATGGCAGTCAAAAGAGACAATGGCTAAGAATAGACAGTTGACATGGCATCTGTTGAAATACAGAACGTATTGGAGGAATGTGACAGAGGAGGGGGGGGGGCAAGAATGCTGAAAGCAGGTCATCATGTTGTTGTTGTGTGAGGATCTCATTGCAGTGATTTACATTTGGGAGTTGAATACCGTATGTTCCCAATAAAGCGTCTGCTGCATCAGAGCAGAAAGGGCGGGACCAAGGAGGGGAGGTGCCTGTACAGTAAATGTTTGCAAAAAAACGTGTTCATAGTTGTTTTCCTTTCTGTGCAATTGGACGTCGTCTATTTACCTCGTACCCCATGTGACCCACAATGTCAATGCGTTTCGGGCTTCACGTGATTATATTTCAACAGGTTGTTTTGTCTTAAGCAAAACAAAGAGCGCACTTGTAAAATACTGCCCGTAGGGCGGAAAAAAAGTAGAAGAAAATAACAAGTAAGAACATTAAACATTTTTAGACAGCTTAAGAAAATGCTTGTATCTGCCTACTTACCTCATGGTCGTGACAGACTAACGATTTTGAGTTACTGCACTCGACAAAGTCAGAAAAACTCTTGAAATGTTTTGCTTTGCCAGGCTTGTTTCTTTCTTGTTCTTTCATCAATTTGGGAGGACATCCACTTGTGCGCAATGTCTCTTGTTTTCACATGTTGTCGCAATTGTGATTGTATTGATGTCTTTCACGATGCCACGCCCAATGCAATTGCTTAACGTTCAAATTGATGATGATTTCAGACCCGATCAGCTGAGACCTTCAATTCTGAAGTGGGACGATTTCTTTTGATTTCAATATAAAAATAATAACAAGCAGATAAGACGAACTTTATTTCAGGCTCAGAGCCAGTTTAATAGCCCGAGACTTGAACTAAATACTATTTACAAATAACAATAATACCCGCATGCCACTCAAGGTCAGAGAACATGACTGCGCGCGACTAGTTAACTCTGATCACGTCCGTATGTGTTTAACAACCTCATTTGGATTTTACTTTTATAACAGTCAGGTTTGTGTTTTAACGATATACTGTAACTGTAGATATTTACCGTTTTAACTTCCCTAAAGCTTTGGAGTTATTTTGATGTTCTACAAAGGTACTTTATGTACTCACCGCAAATTGTTTTTCATTTCGGCATAGGTTTGTCCGGTTTTGGAAGTCTGCAATTCCTCTCACGATATTAGAGCTCCCTCTAGTGGATAAATCATCAGTGTCTATTGCATGACGCATTTCAACAGCACAGAGCTCCCTCTAGTGGATAAATCATCAGTGCCTATTGCATGACGCATTTCAACAGCACAAACCACACTTGAAACTCGTCACGCTAAAAAAAGAACGCCTATTTCCATGCATAAAGCATGTCCCATGACTTAATAACAGGAATGTTTTTGTTAAAAGGGTAAAAATTGCTCTCCACACAGTTACGTGTGTGATCTTAAGAAAAAGAAATGCCTATATGATAATGTAAAACAGCGTGACTTTGGGGAACGTCTCAGATTTATGCTAACGCAAAAAAAAATAATAATCATTCATCAATCAATTTTCCGAATTCTTCATTAGTGTCGCGGGTGAGCTGGAGCCTATTTTAAGATGACTCGACATCGATGGGCAGTTTCAAGCTTTTAATCAATCAATCAAACGTGCATGTTTTTGGAATGTGGAAGGAAGGCTGGAGGAAGCGCAAACACTCACACAAGCACAACAAGAACATGCAAACTGCATTTCAGAAGACCAGTGACGAGGTGACCACCAAACTGTGGTGGTAACCACACCACCGCCACCGTGCTGGGAGTTTGGTCACTAAAGCAATTTGAAGATACTTGACGTCAAACAATTGAAGTACCTGGGGTTAAATGACACGTTTAGATTGTTTATCTTTTTATTGTTGAGCTGCAAATACTCACCCAGTGGTAAAACAAGCATTTGTTACCTAGGCCTTCATTAGGGACTGATTTGACCCAACTCTCACACCCCCGCACCCCAAGGTTGAATTTTCACGTGAATCAACAGAAGTTGGCTGTGGATACAGTCGTGTATTTTGGTATCAGCACAGTGTGAAACCAAAAGTATTGTTCCAACACTTTCACCGTGTCCCGTTACATTACTGACATCCCCATGACAACAAACTACAGAGATGCTTTCTGTACATACACAAATATGTCATCATCAGGTGGCCCTTGATTTGCTAAATGCCCTTTAGTCTTCAAGGTGAACGAGTTGGTAATCCACAGCTGAGACACTGACATAAACATCCATCCATCGATTTTCTGATCCGCTTTATCCTCACAAGGGTCGCGGGGGTGGGGGTGCTGGAGCCGATCCCAGCGGTCTTTGGGCAGTAGGCGGTTTGCCAGCCAATCGCAGGGCACACAGAGACAAACAACCATCCGCGCTCACACTCACACCTAGTGACAATTTGGAATGTTCAATTAGTCTACCATGCATGTTTTTGAAACGTGGGAGGAAACCGGAGTACCCGGAGAAAACCCATGCAGAAAACCCCCGCAGGCCCGGAGAGAAGATGCAAACTCCACCCAGGAAGGCCGGAGCCAGGATCGAACCCACGTTCCTCTGCACTGTGAGGTCGACGCGCTAACCAATGGACCAGCGAGCCGCCCTGACATAAACATGAAATGAAAATTCAGGAAAAGCTCAAAGGGCACAAATGGCTCGAAGCACTGACATTTATTATGCAGATCAGACATTGACTTAACAGCAAACATTAATAGTCTCTCAAAGTGAACAGGCGAGGGTGAATCATAAACTGGCAGCCGTCCTGACTGTAACCTCAGCTAAAATAATTGTTCTGTGCTTCATAAAACTCTGAAACCAACCGGCATTTTCTCATAATGTTAGTGTGTGTAAATGTTGACATGACACCACCGCTTGTTGTTGGGATGGTCACAACTCTGCAACCGTTTCAAAAGCACAAGGAATGTGAATGGAAATGTCAGCGTCTCCCTTTGGTGCATTTGGTCCAGTTAGGCGAATTGATGGCCACCACAGCGAAGTGATTGGCACTGAGGGTAAGTCCAACAGGACCCTACAGGACCAGGGAGGCTGCTATGGCACGACCAACCGCTTCAGCCAGCGACTAAAGGCAGCCAGTTGAAAGGATTACGACATGCGGGCACATACACGCACATTCCAAAGGCAGACAGCAATGACAGTATGGATAAAATGAACCCGTTGGCATCAAAAACGGAGTACTCGGCCAGTGAACCGCTAAAACTAAGGCTTTTCTTTTAAATTACAATTGTTGATTGATGCGCTAAGGATCTTTTCCAATTCTCTTTCTCCATCCATTTTTATAGTACGTGCTCTCATTCGGGTCGCAGCCTCTCCCGGCTGACTTTGTGTAGTCTGGGTTGGTCAGCCAATCACATGGGACATTTGAAGAAAAACAAAACAACTCTTCACACTCACATTCCCACCTATGGACAATCAGTGATTTCATGAACCTAACATGCTTGTTTTTGGAATGTGGGTGGAAGTCGGAATAGCCGAGAAAACCCACGCAAGCCCACATGGGAAGGCAGAAAGTCCAGATTTGAACCCCGAACCACAGAGGCAGACATGCTGACCATCACGCTCCTGTGCTATCTTTTGTCCAGTCACTCCTTTTACATAAAAATTACTCCCCCCGAAAAAAAATCTTTTACTATAAAACTTTCCTGCACATAAAATCTGGCTTTATAAACGTGCGCACTGAGCAAAGCAGCTCCCATTTATGCACTGCGGGTGCTCCGTCTACACAACAGTAGGAGGTATTTTTCTTATTCATAATCTGAAAAGCAAACGAGGTGTTGGTGTAGTTGTGCAAACGTATTTTTGAATTTTGGCAATTAAGTTGGACCATTGGCGACCTGTTCAAAACTCAATCACCGGTGAAACTTCAGCCAACATGAAGCAGAGATAGGCAGCAATCTGTGACCGTTAGAGCTTTAAAAACAGAATTTCAGGAGTGGACGATATGTTGAATGGGGAAGGAAGAACGCCTTAGTTTGTGTTTAGAGCAAAGGACCTGCTTCACACCGCCATGGCTTCTTTTGAGGACTTTGTTTTCATTCGAAACGCAAATGAAATGCTTGCAGGCATAAACTGGATGTGTGGATAGTGAATGAAATGTCGATTGGGATGAGGCAGGCGGAGTTCAATAAAACCCCCCAGAGTGGGGGCAGGCAGAAGTGAAACAGACTGAAGAGAGTCTGCACACGTTGTTTTGGCGCGTCTGCGTTTGGACTCGACCAGAACGATCACATACTGTGCTCACAGAGATCACAACAACATTTCAGACTTTAGAAAAAAAAACCCAAAATCTTTGTCAACCCCTTTAAGAAATGAACACGGTTATTTAAAAAAAAAAAAAAAAAATTTGTTAGGACATTAAGTTAAAATTCTAAAAAGAAGAAACACAAATGTTGTGTTGTTCCGGGTTGCCGCTCTTTGCAGTTATTTCCTTAACGGAGAAGCGTTAGCTGTCTTTCAGAGCGTGACATACGGTAGGCTGTTCATCGACGACAATATTCTTACTTTTGAGCCTAGCATAGGGCTCCCAAAAACACACTAGAATTCAAACGAAACCACCCGAATTGTGTAAAAGCAGGATCACCTCACTAACAAGCCATCCAGCATTCGAGCGAGGTTCGAGGGCTATAACGGAGCGAACGGAACGGAAAGTCCATCACCTGCAAAGGAGGCCAAAGACGGCGGGATGGATTGGACTCAGTCTTCCGCTTTGTACCACCTTCCCCTCTTGTATCTTGGCACAGTCCAGATAGCCTGGAAAAGGAACACCGCATTTCTCCGCTGTGTGATCCTTTCTTGAGGCGATGAGGGGAGCGACTCTAGGCGGGGCCTTCCTTCGGAGAACACGGGCTCTGGGACGAGGAGGTGGACGAAGATGAGGCCGAGTTCTTGAGGGAGCTCAAAGTTTTGCTGAACCAAGAATTCTTGGCTGCCTGGATCTCATTCATCAGGACTCCTCGCTGGTGTTCCAGCTCCTGCGTGACCACAAGAGCGCATACTTTTCACTACGTTGACAGGCGGTCAATATTCGGGTGAAGCCTGGAGAACCCACGGGGTCTCACATGGCCATATAAATTCTGAAATACTCTAAATATGCTACCCTTAAATCCCAAAGCGTCCAATTTGGCCCCAATCCTAAATTAGGATTAAAGCATTAAATATTTGAAGAAAAAAAAAACATATTTTGGTGTTCAGTGAACATATGGCAGTCATTGAAAGTATAATTTTCCAAAGAAGAAAAGGGTTCTTGGGTTGTCCAGGGTCAAAATGACATTTTCGGAATCATTTAGAATAACCCGCACAGTTCTTCACGCATCGGAATAACCCAATTTAAGTGGCAAAGCTCAGACATCGTGATGCAAAGAGACACACACCAGTCCTGCTTTTGACTTTCTACCTTCAAGGAAACACATTCATATCACTCAGCACAGGAATAAAGCAGTTGTCTTCCTGATCACTCCAAAAATGTGCCGCTGTGCTGCGCCAAGTTTACATTGTACCCAGTTGGTTTAGTATCGCCAAGGCTGTTTACCTCTGCTTGCCCATGTCCCGCAAGCTGCGCACCAGACACGCAGATTTAGAGAAACAAATATATTTGTCAGCGTTTGTATGCACCGAGACATTTTCGCCGTAGAGACAGAAAGGAACGTCATACCGCAGCAGTTTATATGACCGAGTATTCGGATTAGAAAAAAAGGTAACTCAGGGTAAGGCAACTTTGGGTTTTGAACAACCCGCACAGGATCATAATTGGGTTTTTGCACGTGTGTACATGGCCTTTGAAAACTCGAATGCTGCTAATATTCAGTTTTTAAAGACATATTGACGACAGGTTAACACAGTCATTGGTTCTCAATATCAGATCAGGGGGCGACAGGGCTTCACACGATTACAAGACACGCTGTTCAATTTGCATGTTAGTCTGGGATGCTCCCTCCCACATTTTGGCCATCCTCCCACGGCATCAAGTGAATAGCTCCGCTTCCGCCTTTCTACCGGACGTCAGCGCACTGTGTCACGTTTCCGTTCGCTTGCAGTTTTGCTTGACAACGTGAGGCGCAAAATGCAAATGTTGACTTGCAAATTACGATGCCAACACACTTATTTTGAGCCTGGAGTACAGTACACGGAAAACCTGCTATTTACAGGTAATGGAGATTAGGCCAGGCTGGCAGTAGAGAAGAAAATCCACCGGTACATGACAACTGCAGAAAATGGTTTGTAATTACCTATGGATGCCACATGATGGCGGCAAAGCGCCTTTTCCATACCCAGTAGCGGTGCAGTATTTGTTTCAGGGCTCCCCCACAGCCGCCATTGACGCTATGATGAACTGAGCCTCTGTGTCTTTTCATTTTCACTTAGATAGTTTACAGTCTTGTCAGTCGGTAACGGAAGCCAAGCGAGGTCGGCAGAGCGGCAGAATAAGGATTTAAAAACTGTTTAAAAAAAAAAAAAGAAAGCGTCTTTATTGAATCTAACGAAGAACTTGACACTTTTTACTACAGTAGGAGCAGAGGATGGCCAGCTTTTGCTTGTAATCCGCCTGATGTTGCTACGCCACAGCCGCCCATGCCCGGGTGGATAAATGGCGCCGTTTCATAAAAGAAAAGCACCGAGCACCATGGATTAGTTGATCTTGAATTCTCTTGCAGCCGCTCGATTCCCCACGATCCACCGTGAAACTGATAGCTTGCGGTTTCAACTCTGCTTCACAAGCGTGTATCTCTTTTCGGGATGTTGTTTTGCACAATGCACGTATTGGCAACTCCTGGGGGGCGTACTTTTAGCGTCCTCTTTCACGTCCACCCTTCCCACCTTAACAGCCGCATGCTGTCCTCAGTTAATTCCGCCTTTCCTCTTACTAGCAACATGTCAGCACAACATCAGTCAGTCAAGCGGACCCCTTCATCCAAGTCATAGCAATCACCGATTTTTGAACTCGGTGCATACACAAGGCGACTCGCATTATTAGGCACACCGTCCATTTTGGAGAAAATGTAAGACTTTTGTGTGCCGGAAAACACGGTAACTGGATAATAATTGCTTATATGTGAATGCTGGGACACATAAAATAGATTACGTTTGTCGTTGCCCTGACGTGTTGATGCTGCTCACCTGAATGCGACACTTGGCCTCCACCAGCTGCAGTTTGGTCTGTGCCAGTTCCAGTTCCATCTGCCTGAGCTGCTCCTTCAGTCCGTCCTTCTCCTCGTCCAACGGTTCGGAGCTTGCGTTGTCACCGCCCGGAGACGACACTTGCAGGCACCCAAGGGTGCTGAAAAGATCTCGACAGTGCTCGCAACCGCTGACTTTACTCTGTACAGAAACCCGCGCACACACAGGTGAGAGGGGAACTAAATATTGCCGGATGATAGGTTCTTGTGGGAAAGTATCTGGAATGTAAAATCCCTCTAACAAATGATCGTTTTTCACATTGACTTGATTTGCCCTGCTGACAGTTTTCCCATATTTAATCAGGACTTTTATAAAAGGAGTCAATGTTTTGGTAAGGATGTTTGTGTTGTGTTACACGCTGACACCATAAACCATGACAAAAAGGAAACTTGATGAAAAATACATCTTTAAATTGCGGCTCTATCAGGAAAACAACAACTAACTTGCATTTGGTGCCCTGTGAATGAAAAGAATCTCACCCTGACAATGTCCAGCTCCTCTTTTGCTGCTGCCTGCTGCTTTTCCAGCCTGGTGCTGAGCTGGGAACAGATCTGACACACAGACCAACATGTTTAGATAACAGATGAGACTCGATGCGTTGAAACGCCGTACGGTGACGACGCAACGACTGTCTGAGTCAAACGTGTCCAGAAAGTGACTTAAGCGATCCAAGGTTTTAGCTGGAGAACAAAACAATTTCGGACCTGCTTGTACTCCGCTATGATGGCTGTGGTTTTCTTGATCTCCACCTCGGCTTTTTCCAGCTCCCTCCGGAAAACTTCCTTCAGCTGATAGTGACAACAATAGAGGAGATAAAAATCATAGACAGAAATATAATCGCAGAAAATAATGCTCTGTTGAAATGACAGATGGGAGAAGAAAATACTGTGAATAACAATGGATCTTTACTTCTCAATAACGGTCCCACCTAGAGTAGAATTTCATCATTGTCTCTGTAGACATAAACGGTGGAAGATTTACGAGCCAAAGTATCAAGCACGCCAGCATAATCTAATTGGCCTCGAATAAACTGCATTCAAAGTTCTTCATACCGATGACACTGTTCAGTTTTTCGCTTTGACCTTTGCTCACCTAATTGATCTCAATGAGATAAACAAAAGAAACACCTCACTGCGCGGTGCAGTGAATTACCTTCAAAATGACCTTTACCGTCATTCTTGTTTGTGGCTTGGAAAGAAAGTCAGCGGAAGTGAATTTTGAGTTGACTAATCCTTTTCATAAGAATCCAAACACAAGAACATTCAAGTGACTTTCAGTCGAAAGATTGTACACCACAGGAAGGCAGATACAAGCTTCACAAAAATGTCCTAAAAAGTATATGTATATAATGACGGTCACAATATGTTGTTGGCACAGAGAACCAGCTATACCTCCACATTATCTGGAGAAAATAAATAATTTTGCACCAAAGTAAAACTGGATACTGTAATTTCACATAACGATCTCTCACCAACTCACCAGCGATTTTGCTTCTTTGCGATGCAGTGTACAGCCAATGGCTGTCGGCCATGCAAAAAAAATAGGAGACCATCCTTGTTTCTTGAGTTTCCTCTTCATTTTCAATGCCTAGCCCAACTAAAGATACATTTGCTTGGCCTACTATAGTAATGACAACGGAAATAATTCCCCAGAGTTGAATTCCAGAGCTTGTTGAGACGTTTTCGGAAGGTTTTCTGGATAACAAATCAAAGTTCTTGGTTGAATAGAGACGGTATTTCAAAAACGGCACTTTTAGGGGTTCCATGTTTACCTCTTTAAGTGGCGCCAGACATTAAAATGAAATCGAAGAAAACATGGCGGTCTCACCCTATTTTCCATGGCTGTAAAAATCATAACAGATGGGCCACACAGACAGAATGTCAGAGGAAACAGAAAACCGCGACCAAATTATGAGCGTTAGCACTATCCATGACACTTTGTGTTCAAAGCAATTGTCACTGTCTCAGAGGCTGACACAAACTTGCCACTCATACAGAATCCGATAATTATCTAAATGTGCAAAATCTCAACAGATGTGTGAACGTCCACGGTGGACATGGCAAAGCCCATCTTTGGGGAGCTCCGCCTGAAAGCGGATGAATGCTGGCGATACTGCACTTCCTCTGATGTGCTCGTTGTGCAGAAAGGCAGAGTGGGAGGGGGCCGTTACCTGAGCAGTCTCCTCCTCCTGTTGTCTCTTCTCCTCCTCCGTCTCCACCAGACGCTGCTTCGTGCTGAGCAACTCTTTGTTCAGAACATCGGCCTTGTCTTCTGCCTGAATTCACACAAACGTACAGCCAAGGTGTACTACGCGACAGATGTGCATCTTATTCTGCCACATTACACAGCCACCTTGTCGTAGCCAAAATTGAGGGATGTTAAATAGTACTCAGATGTTGTGAGTCGGTTATGGATGGGAATAGAAAACCTGTTCTCTTTGAGAACCGGTTCCCAGAGATCTAATTCCTTGGAGTTTGGCGTTTTTGGAAAAGATTCCCTTATCGATTCCAGTCAGGATGAATGACGTCGCCGCTCATATTGTGCTAAGCACCATCCGCGGTGACGCTATTTACTAGCGTGGCGACCAAGACGCATGGCGGTTATGCTCGAAAGATGGGTTACATTTTGCAACAAAGGATAACAAGAGGGAACCTTGAAATATTTGCAAAGTCGATATTTCGTCGACTTTGACCCAAAGGCATTTGAACACACAGCATGAGATAACTTAATGAAGGTCACACTTTTGATCTGCCTCAGAGCGCTCAACTCATCGGCAGTGACAACCTAACCATGCCTCTCGTGAAAATACTTCAGATAACTGTGTTACTGTCATTTCAACCTTATTGTAGCACCTGCTGCGTGGCGCGAAACAAGAGTCTGACCGGCTCAGTGGTTGGAAGTATTCGCTCCACTTTGGTGCCGGCTTCTCTGTTCACGAGTGACAAAAGAATGCAACGGCGGATCAACGGGTGGATCGGTACAGTGTCTGCAGGGATGCATATCCATTGTTGTGAAGATGGAGCTTAGTAGATTTTACATTTCTTTCCTCACCTATGTTCGCAAAAGAACAAGAAATGCTTTTCATCCGCTTAGTGCCTGTGCTCTCCCTTAGAGATTGGGTGAGAAGCTCGGTCATCCGGGAGGGGCTCAGAGTAGAGCTGCTGCATCTCCACTCTGAGAGGAATTGGATGAGGTGGCTCAGGCATCTGATAGGAAGCGTCCCGGACGCCTCCTTTGTGAGCCGTTCCGCGCGCATCCCATAGGGAGGAGGCAGCGGAGACGTGAGGACATGCCGGAGGGACAAACTCTCCCAGCTCGCCTGGGAAAGTTTCAGGACCCTCCCCAAAAGAGTTGGAGGAAGTGGCTGGGGAGAGGAAGGTCTGGACTTTCCTGCTAAAGCTGCTACTCAACCAAGGATAAGCGCAAGTAAATGGATTTCTATATGATCAAATTGGAACGCTTCTTGTGGAAGAGGACGTCTTCGAATTCTAATTACCTGGTCAAGGTCATTCCTGAGGGCAATCTTACTGGTGACCAATTCGTGGGCCAAGTCGTCATTCTCCTGTTCGAGCCGCATACTGGCCTCTTGGAGACGGCGGTTCTCCCTCTGTAAACACAAACACATACTCAATGAGCCATAAACAGATGAGAAGGGGCCTCTTGTAATGTTGACAAGAAACATGTCATATTCCCCAATTTCCTTCTTTTACATGCCTTTCGCTCATTGCCATTTTTTAAAAGACATCCTCCTCAAGTAAAATTCATATGAAAATAGCGTGACTATTGTAGTAGCCCCTCAATGGAATCTCATGACTGCCTTAAAAAGTCTTTCACATGACGCCGTTGATTTAATAATGACACAGCCACGTGATACGGAAAACTTTTAGACAACAGCAATCCTTTTGCCTCCAGTTTAGAACTAAGATCTGAACATTCAAAGTGCACGTATGTATGAATACCGAGCTTGGATGAGGTACATTCCTTGCATACTTTTATCTAATGAGACCATCGCTTTGTGGAAGAAGGAGCGGTAGTTTGAATGTCACTCTTGTTATCCAATTTGGTACTGTACTTCCTGCCAGTAACAAGTTTAATTAGAATAATTACAGTGAGGTCCTGTTGGTAGATTCTACTGCTGAAAATGCCAATGCATGACGTTTTTATCTCTTCAAATCCCTTGCGATGTTTACACTTCCTCTGACCTTGGGGAAATCGACACGATAGCCTCAAATCACATTGATGTCCCCAAGTTACATGATAGTTTGTGTTATCTTTTCACAATAAATCCTTAGAGGGAGCAGAAAGATCTTACCACGCTCTGCAATCCAGAGTCTTGCTATCAAGGCGGCAGCACCACAAACTAAACTTCAACACACGATCCACATGATAGGCGTTTCCGTTCTCTCGCCAGCAACTTCAAGCCTCTCCCTCTCCCTCCCTACTCCAACTTTTGTCACTCTTATGAAGCAAGTTAAGCGAAATAAAATGACACGACGCAACAACAAGACGAAAAATGACAGTTACTAAACCACAGAACAATGGTAGCAAGGTATGCCCCCTCAAAAAGTGCTGTCGTCACCAAAAAGGAACTTACTTCTTGGCCCTATACAGCCTCTCGATTGATGGAAGAGGAAACGACTGTAGCTCAGCTTCTTATCAAAAGTAAACGTTTCCTTCCTTCTTTTCAAAAGCAGCAACTTATAGTTTCGACTGCCACTCGGTTATGTGCGCCGCTCATGTATTCAACAATTCTCTATGGATTCATACAGTGCAAGAAGTACAAAAGAAAGCGAAGGTTTTTGGCGTCGTTACATTATGACTTTTGATTAGATTTTATCTGAGCAAGCACATTCTACTTGAACAGAAAATAGCGGCATGAGAACATAACTAAGTTACTTTCACCAAATGTCGCAATGAATTGAATTGGCGCTTAAAATGACTGATTTGGAAGAAACCAAACAATAAAACTGTCCCGTAAAGCTGAACAAGTGAGACCAAGTGCCACAGCAGTTTCAGTGTCTGAATCTTCAAAAACCGTTTTAAGGGCAGCGAATCTCTGACAGAACCAAGAATAGATATGAGAGATGTTTAACAGTGATAGAAGTCACATTTCGAGTATGAATAATGCAAAATAGAAAGCAGGACACGAGGAAGGCGCATCCACAGAATTCTAAACTCAGCAAGGATGCTAAATATAACTTCAACACTTGAAAAGTAACGGTAGAGAAGCTTGTGAGAACAAAGTCCAGACAGCGTTTCAAGACAAGAAACAGCAACATATTCAACGTATCCGCTATACATCATCAAATTTGATTTGCACAGCACATTTCACATGGCGATCATAAAACTTAATGTGCTTTAAGATCAAACATTTCAGTGTAAAAAAGCAAGATGACGATACATTTAAAAAGCAGATCAGCACCTTTTGCTGATTTTGAATGTGTGTTGAAATATAAGATACACTGAGCCGAAAGGTGTGTGTGTGTGTGTGTGTGTGTGTGTGTGTGTGTGTGCGTGTGTGCGTGTGTGTGTGTGTGTGTGTGTGTGTGTGTGTGTGTGTGTGGGTGGGTGTGCGTGTTTGTACCTGGTATCGGTCAATGGGGTCCTCTTGTTGGAGCTGGCTCTCTCTCAGCGTCTGATATTCTTTCTCAAATTTCTTAAGCTTCTTGGTTGGAACCTAAAAACACACAACGCACAATTAAAACACTGTGCACACTCAAGAGTCAGCGCTTTGTGAGACAAAGCAGGGGTTATTTAATTTGGAAGCGAATGGTCAAACGCTACAAGTTCATTCATATTGTGTACACCAATATCGGTCAGTCAATGCTTGACCTTTGATGAACGATAGGTCAACTGCACCATACTGCAAAAGTGCAAACCTCTCAGTGTTGTGTAAAATGTGAACAAATAAAAGCAGACTACAAAAATGTGCAAATCCCTTTTCAACCTCTACAATACAACCGCAGACACTACAAAGACAATATATTGGTGTTCAAATTGATCAATGTTATTGTTATTACTATTATTATTGTCATTTTTGCAAATGTTTACTCATTTTGAATTTGTTTCCTGGAACACCTTCGGAAAAACCTGGGACAAGAGCTCGGTTTAGCACTGCGTTGAATGATCTTGCCTTTTAACAGCAGTCAATAAGCGTTAAATGGCAAGGTCAAGCAACCGGAGGACACGAAATGTTGAAGCTTTGTCGGAGGAATTCTTTCCCATTCTCGCTTGGTGTACAATGTCAGTTGCTCTGCAGTCCGGGGTCTCCTTTGTCAGATTTTGTGCTTCATCATGCGGCACACATTTTCAATGGCAGACAGGTCTGAATTGCTGGCAGGCCATTCTAAGGCCATTCTCGTAACCGCACTCTTATACGACAAAGCCACACTGTAACATTTGCAGAATGCGGCTTGGCATTGTCTTGCTGGAATAAACAGTGACATCACTGTAAAAGGCAACTTATTTTGGCTTAATATACCTTTCAGCGTGTTTTCACAGGTGTACAAGTTACCTGTGTCGCGGGCATTAACACACAGATGTAGTTTATTTATTTATTTATGTATTTATTTATTTTTTACTTTGCACTGAAAACAATCCAGTTATTTCTTCTGGTGTTTGGCCCTGAGGACACAACATCCTTGATTTCCAAAACAATTTGAAATGTGGGCTCGTCAGACCACAGCACTCTTTTTTGCTTTGGTCCAGCCCAACTCAGATGAGATCGGGGAAAGAGAAGCCGGTGGCATTTTTGGGTGTTCTTGATTTGTGACTTTCACTTTTCTTTTATGAAGCATTCTGAAACCAAGTGGCAATAATCTTTACACAAGGATGCCAGTTTTTAATGCAGTGCCACCTGGTGGGCTCAAAGGTAACGGGCATTCAATGTTGGTTTTCGGCTTAGCCATTTACGTGCAGGAATTTCTGCAGATTCTCAGAATTTAAAAAAAAGATATTAAGGATAACTGATGTTGAAATCCCTAAAGTCCTTGCAATTGTAAATTGAAAAATATTGTTCTTATATTGTCGGGCTATTTGCTCATGCAGATATTTACAAAGTGGTCAACCTTGCCCCATCCTTGCTTGTGATCAACGGAGCCTTTCAGGGGTGCTCTCTTTTCTCTCAAATCATGACACTCACCTGGTTCCAATTAACCTGTTCAACTGTGGAATGTTCCAAACAGGCGTTTGATGAGCATTCCTCAACTTTGCTCGTCTTTTGTTGCATAGTAGCTTTTTTAGAAGATGTTTCCAGTGATAATATTTGGAAAAATCCCCAATAATCCATCACTTTGATGATTCAAGATCTTCGGAGTGTATCCAAGTGAATGTAGGTCAAAAAGAAAGCACTTGCTAATCATTGTATTCTGCTTTTATTAATGTTTTACCTAAGATCCCAACTTCATTGGAATCGGGTTTGTTAATGAACATGATAACAGTTGATAATGTGAATTTAACAGCAATAAATAGTATTGGAACAGAATCTTCAGTCTGCAACCAGTAATAAGAAACGTGTCAATCCTTGATGCCAATAAAAACAAATAATATTCTGAAACAAACTAACAGTCACCCCGAACAGTGGCTGTTGCTTCTGACAACGTTGTGGTATTGTGGTTCGTGTTGCGCAGCGTCTAGTTTTCACACCGTTGCAAAATCAACGGAAACCATTCAGGATAATGTGAGAATAAAGCATGCATATAATAGTCAAGTTCCAGACAAGATTATTTCATATATGACTGTGCGTTTTTGCTAGCCATTCGCATTTGAAACTTTTTGACCATTTTTGTGCTGAAGACACAAGCCACTACCTTCCTTTGTCAGTACCAAACTCGACGAAGAAATTCCCCCAGTGTTCAGTTAAGATACAGAGTATGGTGACCTAAAAAGCAGAATTTTGCCTTCAAATGGATTCCAAATTATGATCATCCCTAAAATAATGAAAACAAATGATGCAAATGATTCATTAATGAGCGGTTTTAAGTAAATCAGCTGAAAGAAAAAGATGCGATGACACTCAAGACTCACGATATCGAGCTGTTTCTGTGCGTGTCTGTTCCAAGTGGGCGGTAATTTGATCTCCCCTGTGTGGAAACAACATCGCCATAGTGCCAACTGTTACATTTGGGGATTGTGGTCATGTGTTCTTCCTCTGTGATGCAGAGTTGTCTTGTTTGTGTGATAGAGCCCAACAACATAGCAAGGAGACACTGAGTCGAACCTCCAAAAACAGTCTCGCTTCGAACCAGCTTGGATGTTGCTGTGCTAAGTCTGCACGTTGCGCCCAGAGACCACAATTTCTGACGACGACGACAAACAGACAACAAAGTAAGACCAAATTCTAAGCCCAACTGTTTCCCATGTCCTGAACTGTGGATTGGCCCGTTATCCTTTGAAGGTAACTAACGTATTGGCCCGAATATTAGACGGTATTTTTTGCATTGAAATAAGACTGAAAAAGTGAAGGTCGTCTTATATTCGGGGTCTAGACATTATACCCATTCGCGACGCTTGATGGCGCCAGATATCATTGAAGCGAATTCTGAACTTGACTCCCCAGGCCAAAGCAAACCCTGTCAGGAAGAATAAAAATAAAAATAGCAGTAGCACGAAGAAAAAAAAAATAAAAAATAGCAGTAAGAAAGAAAAGAAAATAATAGAACCGGTAACAGAAAATGGAGAAACGTAGCGACAATCTGGAGAAAAGTGGGACAAAGATCGGCCAGGTTAACCGGCAGCTGAGGAGAAGTTATGGTGTAAACTTCAAGATGCTTTTTCTCTCAAATATATTGTTATAATCATTTGTTTCAGATGTACTGTCATTATTTTCTGTATAAAAATTAATTTGGTGTTTAAAAAGTCTTTTCAAACTTGGGTCTTGAAAAAGAGGATAATCAGAGCCATCTTATATTCGGGCCAATACGGTATGAAGACATGAATATCCACTTTCTAATCCGTTTATCCTCACAAGGGCGGCGGGCAAGTTTGGAGCCTATTCCAGCTGTCCTCGGGCAGTAGGCGGGGGACACGCTGAACCGGTTCCCAGCCAAACACAGGGCACACACAGATGAACAACCATCCACGCTCACACTCACACCAAGGGACAATTTAGAGTGTTTCATTAACCTGCCAGGCATGTTTTTGGAATGTGGGCAGGAACAGGACTACCTGGAGAAAACCCACGCAGGCACAGCGAACCTGCAAACTCCATACAGGAAGGCCGGACACTTTGTGAACCTTATGAGACTAAAAAGCAGCGTTGTATGTGCAGGTTGGCTAGAAATATTGACCATAGGAACACAATGAGGACAGATTAACACTGTTACCCTGTCTGTTGATGAAACTAACACATGTAAGAAAGTAAATCACATATCGAGCCTCTTGAGTTCCTAGAAATAAGCTTCAGTCAGGAAATTAAAAATATAAGTTCATTTGGCAAATTGGAACACAGAGCAAAGGTATTAAGGCAATGCATCCCTTTCTTGGGATTCTGGTTTATGGTTGACTTCAAACCTCAAGTTTCACAAAATTGCATTATGATTG
This sequence comes from Hippocampus zosterae, assembly GCF_025434085.1. NCBI lineage: Eukaryota > Metazoa > Chordata > Actinopteri > Syngnathiformes > Syngnathidae > Hippocampus > Hippocampus zosterae. The sequence continues at coordinate 9,360,133 of NC_067458.1, read as the reverse complement.
AAGCAGCTATTACACAAGCATTTGACAAGGCCATCCCAAGGCTTTCGAAGACAGCCGCTCCGCCCCACTTTCAGTACAGTACTAAATACCTTCAACATTTTAACAGATCACCCAGCAATTACAGCCACATTTCCCAAGCTGCTCATAAAAAAGGAGAAAAGACTCAAACATAGCACTTTTCACCTGTGCACAAGTTATTGTAAGACCGAGACGAAGACGCACCCACAAGGCAACAATGTGCTTGGGGGGCAAATGCGTAATTGGCTTGATTAAAAAAATCAACATCGGAATACTTAAGGCCCCCTTCATCCGCATATTTATGGCCGTTGCAAAAATGACAACTATCACTCAACTCCATGATGCCATCTGCGCCAATCATCGAGACAAAACAAGAAAGCGACATCCGTTGCCAGGATTGCTCAAAACAAAAGTGAAGTTGCCGCAACACAATGTCATTACGGAGCAGCCCCAGATTGATGCTGTGGAGAACCCTTTTGAGTGAATCACGTTTCAAACTGGCCCTTCCCAGGTTCAGCATCTGCTGCTCTTAAACCTACCAGCTATCATCTTAAACAAAATTAAAAAAAAAAGATGGTAACAAACTTCTTGTTTCCCTTAAAGAAGAGCATCTACTCTTTCTTTTGGTGGGTTCAGTGCTTAGAATAAACTGTCACAGAACACGATAATCTGCGCATCTTGAAAGATCAGTCAAAAAGCACAAAAACGGCTTCCAATCCAGGAGACTCGAATGAGTTCATCAAGCATACCCTTGACTTTTTGACTGTTTCTCACTTAAAATGTGTCACCAGGTGAAAATGCTGCACACCGTGGGAGGTCCCAGTTGAGAGGCAGGATGAAGACAGAACACGAGGTCACTCAAAGGGCTGACAAACACGCCCCTTTTTCCCCCTTTATGCTGCCTGGTTTGTTGGGGTTCCAAGCTTGCTAAATGGATACCATATCCCATAGGATATGTAAGGCATCAATTGAGCAAATGTGGAGTTGATTCTTCATTTTAACATTTGATGATCGATTTCTAGAAATGACACAAATGACACACAGGAGAATGTTTTCTTACGCTGTTGCTTTGTTGCTGCAGCCACGTGCAAACAATTAAAGGGGGGCTTGTTCTCCTTCATTGTTGTTGTTAAGGTGTCTTTCTGACTGATTCATTGTAGTGTGTTTTTCATAGTTTCTCATGACTACTGAAGCGGTGCAACTTTGAAGTGGGGGAAACAGACCGCCCAAAAAGCAAAGCAAGCGGAGCCGAGTACAGCCATTAAATAGAAAAGTCACAATGAAGATTGTCGTTTGCAAACTTTTGGTGGAATAAACTACAGCACCTTTACACATCAATATAATTAGGTCTGCATAGGATGACTGTTCTAGCCATGTGGAAGTGTCATTACTAATTTGTATAGATGACACCCTAAAAACAGAAATTAAAAAAAAGATGCAGTCCAGATGCAGTCAATCCAATCATCAACAAAACACACTACAAAGCATGACCAAGCAAATGAAAAAGCAACCACTGGGGAAAAAAGAAATCTACTTTTAGGAGAATCTGCATGGTCGGTTTCAATGGACATTGTCCCAAAACGAGTTTATTTAATATGAATGTATGTCATGGATATAATGTGATGGTGTATAACTGCACCTGCCTTCTGAGAACTGTAAGCAAAATATTAACAAGTCAGTAGTGAAATACACATACGCACACACGCACGCGCGCACACACACACACACAATCGCGCACGAACGCACGGCTGCACTTTCTTCAAAGCTAGCATTATCAAATACTGTATGGGATCGTATAATGTTTCAGTGTTTGTAGCCAATAACTATGAAGCGTATGGAGAGATTGTTTGAATATTTTCCAATGTGTTAAAATTCCAGATAGATCCATACTCCCCCCACCCCTTCAATTGCACGATGGTTGCTGTATGACTCCTCATTAAAAAAAATGATGCTGATGCCAACATTTTCTTCCTTGAAGTCAGGTCAAGCTTTATTGTCAAATATGGTCTGTGTGCAACATACAGCACAAATGAAGTTACTTTCCTCTCTCAACCACAGTGCAAACATGCGGTGCATTGAAACACACACAGCTAAAAATAAGGGCAGCAAACTGAACTGCATAAAAATAAATAAATAAATAAATATATCATAATAAACACATAAAAACAATAAATAGCAAACAACAGACAACCAAGGGCACTTGTGATTATTGCGGGTTAAAGATTTGGTAGTGAATTGTTTTAAGTGCAATAATCGGATGTCAGATGCTGAAGGAGGGTCCTTACCATCAAGTAGTCGCAAGCAACATACTGTATATGGAGGGCTACTATGGACAATCGTAATGTGATTAAAGTTGTGGTGCTGCAGGAGATGGTACCAGGCCCACCTTGAGATTTTATGACCTGAATAGTAGCACTTGAAAATGGAGCTGTTGCCCAGGTTGAGATCACATGCTGCAGCTCGAGTGGCGAACTGGGTATAATCTTGCTAAGCGTGTGTGCGTGCTTGCATGCGTGTGCGTATGATGATGAGGCCTCGGCCCCTCGGCAGCCCAGAAGACTTTGAAAATTGAAATAAGGACAAAGGCAAGTGGACATCCCAGGAAAAACTAGGCCATGGAATTCAATTAGCCACGTGAGGCAAACAAACCCGCTCCCCCTAACACACATACGCACACACAAGGTCTCCATTGATTCCAAATTCATATGTAACACAATGAATCAAACCTCACTTTGGAGCAGAGCTGAGTGACAAAGCTTTTTCACCCTAAACAATCATCACCCTACCACTAGCAGTTTTCACCTCATAAATAAATGTGTAGATAGCGTAAAATGGTGCTGATGAAATACCAACGCAAATAAAAATGCATAAAGGGCAAAACTAACCAATACAGTACAGTACAGACATACCACAGGTCGAGGCGCTCTGACAGGTCTGGAGTGGGCAACCAAACGGGCCAGAGTGTCCTCTTCACCCGGCCGCTCAACAACGTGAGCGTCATATGCCACCACGATGGACACCTCCTGCATCATCTTGACTCCTGCTCGCTCGCACCCAGCAGCAAGGAGGAAGCGGAAGAGAAGAAATGAACCAAGATGAGGAAGCGCGCGTCGGGGACCCAAGAAAGAAGCGCGCGGCTGACACCGCTCGCTTCTCTCTCTGATAGAAGAGGAGGCGACTGGCTGCTTTCAAGAGTCTCTCACTCAGGAGTTGAGCCCTGCCCACTGAGCGCAGGGGGAAGTGAGTGAACAGTACAACACACCTGTTTGTTTCTCAACCCCCCTCCATCCCCTCTCTGAAACACTAGCAGTGCATGACAAAGGAGGAGGATGACTTTGCTTTTCCTTCTTTTCCGCTGACCGATTCCTTCTCATTTCCTCTCCTTTTTAGACCGTCTGAAATATTTATTTAATTGAATCCAACATCACGAGAGTTGCTTCTAACGCTTTGTTCACACCTATACCAGAGGCACATAAAAGGGAAGCTGTCGAGCAGAATTGCTTGTTTTTCCTGACGACATCTGATTGTTTTATGAGGCCAAAACAAGCTTCTCCTTCAGCAGATGCACAATTCATTTTGCTCTTCAAATGCCTGAAGGTGTAGAATATACATGTGAGCTTTAAAAAAAGAAAAAAAGGGGGGGGGGAGTAATCTACCGTTGTTTTACACTAGCAATCCGGTGAAACCCGTTTCCCATGTCATTTTGTCTGGGTGTTACAGCGGATTAACTACTGTGAACAATGAACCCATTGCTGCTGTAATCATGGAGCAATTGGCAGCTATGATGACCTAAAATGGGAGGGAAAGCATTTATACGTACTTGTGTAACGGAGTGATATCACAGTTGTGACACCCGTCACACATGCATATACATTTATACACGCGCACATGTGCGATATGGACCAACTTTCAGATTTCAATATCTTTCCAGGTAACTCAATATCAGTACGGTAACAATATTACGATGTGTGATGTGGAAAACTAAGCTTTTTTTTCTTCCCAGAAAAAGCAATATATGAATCCAAAAGGATGTGGCAATTATTTTTTTCTTCCTGACAACCATCAACATGAACCAAGTTGACAATACATGATGAAAAAAATGAACTAAATTCATGTCATAGTTCAACTGTGCCTTAATGATAAATAATTTTATGCTACAACAGAAGTGTTTGCTGTTTATGAGCATGCGTTAACTTTATGTGTGTGTTGTTCTGTTACAATTTGCCCATGCATTTATCATAGTTTGAGTCGTAAAGCCCGCCGCACAGGGCACAATGCCTCAGAAGACGACTTAGATTAGGGGAAAGAAAAAAAACAAAACAGTTGACCACTCACCCAATGCTATGTGTGGACTGCCAGCAATTCATGTTTATTATTATTTTTAATCCACAGAAAGAAAAGTGGCAGTCAAGGAAGAAATACAACATGAGCGACGGACGGACGGACGGACGGACGGACGGACGGACGGACGGACGGACAGACAGACAGACAGACAGACAGACAGACAGACAGACAGACAGACAGACAGACAGACAGACAGACAGACAGACAGACAGACAGACAGACAGACAGACAGACAGACAGACAGATAGATAGATAGATAGATAGATATAGATATAGATATAGATATAGATATAGATAGATAGATAGATAGATAGTCCATAATAAACATGTTTCTGAAAGAACACACCCAAAGCTCACTATTCCTTCAATTCAAACAATCTTTATATCTATTCTTTTAATCTGCAAAAATCTGTATGTATTTAGACTGTGATATTGAGTCAAAGAAAGATCTCCATTTTGAGGCAAAAGTTGAGCATATATGATTTTTGAACACCCAAGTCACCACACTCGCTTCAGTCGAAAATATGCCAAAGATCTTGAGAAATTCTTCCCATAGTCCTCAATAAAGCTAAGCCACCCTATTACTTTTGATGAAGCCAAGGTGGCAGGGAATGTGTTTGCTATTTTAAGCAGCTTACAAAGTTCAGCTGATCTGCTTTATACGCTGACTGAGGAAAAACATTTAAAAAGGAGATGGAGTGAAGAGGGAATAAACTTGGTTGGCAATGGAACGGTTTCCAGGATTTTGGTTTGTTTCCTCATTGTATGCTGCTTTGCTTGATTTAATGTGTTAACAATTTTTGATCAAAGTGCCATTCAGATTTTGATTCCGCACGGATGTAAATTAGAATCTTACATTCCGTATATTTCTTTTTATTCAAGTGCTCGTTTGTTGGCTTTCACGTTGCAGGCAAATGATTCCGATTGGCTGAAATGACCTCACGTAAGGAATTACAGCAACATCTACGGCTTAAATGTGCTGAACCTTCTGCAAATGTCGTTTTATCTGCGATTTCATCTCACAGTGGTACACATATTTAGCTTTAAAATGATTGGTTCAATGAAACTTGGGCAATCATTTTGACTTTATGCTTGGCGAGCTGGCATATATATTGACTTAACAGTTAAGTACGAGTCTTGTGGAAGAAGAAAGATAATTTATCCCCTCATTCTTTCCAATCCATATCTTCACTGCCCAATTCTCTCATTTTGAATGACTTTCTCATTATAGTACTGCCCAGGAATATTCTATTTCATAAACAGAAGAGTGACTCGTCTAAAAATAGACAGTAGAAGGAAGAAGGAAGCTTCAGAAAATGCACCTTGAGGAGTGCAAACAACAGCCTCATCTGCCAAAACATGATAAAAGGCCAATGGAATCTATGAATCTGTCCCCCAGCTAATGCCAACATCCCAACTGGATGATTCAATGTGTCCAACATTGCTTTGAAATCATCAAAACATAAGTATGAATGTAAAAAGAAAAAAAAACACTGTATAGTTAAAGAACACAAGTCGTTTGATGAGCTTGTGCATGTGTACGCAACAAACAGTATCAATGTTTTGTTTTGTGTATTTGTGGGGAAAAGTATTTTACGGAACTGAAATGCTCAAGCTAAGAATGAGATTCCATGTCACTTGGGACTGTATTATCGAGAATGAATATGCTACAGAAACACCAAAGATAAACATGACACACTGCAGGATGACCTGTGCGTGCTAAACAGCCACACGTGTCCCCAACAAGGTTTCAAAGAGAGAACATTCAAATCGTTTTTGGATAGTAGACAGAAAAAAAATGACTGAAATGAAAAATATTTACTGTATGTACATTCAAGGAGAACAACACTGGGAAAGGGTAGAGGGAACGTTATCTATTTCATCTGCCAATTCTTTCCTCTCTCTCTCACACATACATACAGGCACGCACAACTCACAAGGACGTAATCAAATGTATTACATTGTGGACTGGTTTGGGTCTCACGTGACCTCAGCAAATTTTTAAAAAAGTCTCACTCACGTCAAGAGGAGGATGATAACATGTTTGTGTGTGGGTACATAGCATAGAGGAATGTCAGTGAAAGAAAGTGGGAAAATTATGATTGGTGTCCATGGAAGCCACCTCATATCGAATAAAACTCAGATAAAGTAAATAACAATGAACAATAATTGTCAACAAAGTTCCATAAAAGCCACAGGAAGAAAAAGTTACAAACTCTGTCAGCAGGACAAATAGTGGAGAAAGCTGCCTGGATACCCTGGGGCTATGCGATATGGCTAAAATTTGAAATGTCAATATTTTTGCCAGATATCTCGATAACGATATTAACTATAGGTTGAGTATTTTCTAAAAAAGAAAAAACTAAATATCAATCGAAAAGGATGTGGAAAGTGTAGATAGTTTTTTAAAATTAGCAACATTAACAAAGTCATCAACAAATCATAAATAATTAAATTCACATTGCACAGCAACTGTGGTTTCATGATCAATAATGTTATGCTACAACAGAAGTGTTTGTTATGTTCGTGGGTGTGCGTGTATACATGGCATCCATGTGTGTGTTGTTATGTACCAATTTGTCCATGCATGACCGTAGTAAAAATAAGTGGTTCAGAATGTGGATGGATGTGTCGTGTGGAAAAAAAAAACTAAAATTTTTGAATTAACCACCCACCAGCGTACAGAAAAATGTTTGTGTCACATGCACTGATGCGTTACATGGCAATGTGTGGACTCCTGGATGCCTGAATGGCATTTTAAGGGTAATGGCTGAAGAAAAACTAAATGAAGACTTTGGACTGGTCTAGTCAAATTCCTGATCTGAATCCTATTGGGATGCTGTGTCATAACCTTAAAAAGGCGGTTCACGCTCCAAAACCCTCCAATGTGGCGGAATTACAACAATTCTGCAAAGATGAGTTGGTCAAAATTCCCCCACAGCGCAATGAAAAACTCATTGCAAGTGATCGCAAACGCTCGATCTCAGTTGTTGCTGCTAAGGGTGGCCCAACCAGTTATTAGGTCTAGACTTTTTCCACACATAGGCCATGTAGGTTTGGATTTTATTTTCCTTTAAATTAATAAAAACTTGAACTTTAAAAACTGCATTTCATGTTTACTTGTATTATCTTTGACGGACAAATCAATTTGTTTGATGATCTGAAACATTTAAATGTGACAAACATGCAAAAAAATAAGAAATCGGGAAGGGGGGGGGGGCAAACACTTTTTCACACCACCGTATATCTTGATCTCGATATGAGAAAGACATAGTCCAGCCTACTGGCTGCTGTCATGTGTTTTTAAAGTTTTAGTGAATCTGTTTGCATGAAGAATCTTAATATATGGTCAATTGTACTGAAGCGTTATTACAGAAACTATGTGAAACTTTTGTGATCGCTGTTAATCGTTCACAATCCGGACTAAAATCAGTGCTTAGGCTAAAAGGAAGATGAGCGCTTGCTGCACGTGCTTGGAAAGAGTCAAACCTTTATGTTGCAAGCTTGTTCCATCAGCCTTCTGGCATTCTCCGCAGCTCTGTAGCGTTTGGGAAGCTGGACTCTGAAGAACTTGAGAGCGCCTTCAAAGTCTGCCTGCAAGAGATCCTCTTTGGATGTCTGCAGGTAAACAGGTGAGAAGGAGAGCGGAGGGGGGAAAATTAGTCATGCGTGATACTTTTTTCCTCCAAATTGTTCACTTTTGTATTGCACTTGATTGGAACTACATACACGCATTACACAAAGGCAACATACAGTATTGTACATAACATAGATCACAGACGAATGTTCTCACCGTTTTAGGTTCTTCATTTAATACATACATAGAGTATACAAACTACGGATGCACGTCGCCGCAGGCATCGCCAAACAAGGTGAATCGTGTGTGGCCACTGCGGTGTGATGCTACTAATCTCGGACGGATTATTTTTTCAAATTCATTGGGCCATTGGTGACTAACTTCTAATAAGGACAATATACATCATTTTATGGACCATTGTGATATACAGTATACTATTGCCAACTATGCCTTTACGATTACATATGTTATCCATTTTATAGGCTGATCACCGAAGACCAAATGTATTTAAATAAACATAGACAAGGTTTGTCAGAAAGGTTCAAGGACTATGGGTTACAAGATTTGAAATTTTCCTTTTCAATGTGGCCCAGACGTTTGACCAGCACGTTTACAACGTGCTCCTGCGGCTTTTACTCCATTCAGGGAGTAAAAAGAGGCGAGGGTTGTGACAGGGCAACTCATGCCTGCTTCACCATGACAATGCTGTAAAATATCTATTTTACAGTTCCTCGCAAAGGGCAACATCACGATTCTGGAGAGACCCCCCTCATCATCCGTCCTGGCTCTGTATCTTTATTTATTTATTTTTTGCCATTTCAAGTGGGTCATCAAGGGGTCTCGTTCTGACGATATGGACGACATTAATATAGATGTGAAATCAGAACTGCAGAGGATCTCGGAAGGACCCTTCCAGACAGCGTTTGGAGGCTTTACAGAGAAGGCAAGGAAACTATGTTAAGACTGCAGAGATTTTAGTTTGAATGAGAAAATATGGATTTTGTGACACAAGTTTTGGAACTTTTCAGACATACTGTATATCGTGTACACACACACACACACACACACACACACACACGCACACACGTTCTGGCACACATCTATTCCATTAATCCCATTTCATTGTAAATGAAAGCGCCCCTACTGAATAATGAAAACAGCCTGGAATTTGTGAGACGACGGTAACTCTCATAGTTGCTATACTGTTTTACACTTAACTAAGACTTCCAAAACACAAGCCAGCAGTGGGCAATGTGCAATGGATGGACATCACCACTTAGTGAACACTAAAATATAGCCACGGATGTTCTACTTTCCATAAGAAATTAAAACAAGAATACAATTTCCTGCAATGATCACATTATGATGATCGGACAGCTAGCGCCATGAATGAATAGGTGTAGGTGCTTTTTTTTAAATTATTGTTGTAAGTAAAGGGTAATATCACCAAGTACCAAGTGAAACCTCAATACCACCATCTTGTGGGGGAACTCTATTAGTGTGCATCAGTTGGTCCTACCTTTGACAACTAATATGGAGGCATTGAAGTGAGGAGATCATGCAGTCACCCAAACTGACTTGCAACATGTAACTTTTGGAAACATACTGTACCGATATGTTATCAGGTGGACGGAGAGAAGCTTATTGCATTCACACACAAGCCCTTTACTCCACTCCTGCTAACTCTGAACATGGAACATTCCCAGTCCCCATTCTCACCGCGAGCAGTTTCGGGACAAAGAGTCGATGCCCCATCCCGAGTAGATCCATCACTTTACAGAAGGAATCCGCTGAGGCCTGACTGCTTTGGGCCTTTTCTTCTGTCGTCCCCTCTCCATCCTCCACTGCCCTTCGCACTGCTGGAAGTTGCAGAGGAGGCGTCAGGGCCGAAAGAGGAGGCGGAGAGGGCACAGGGGAGGGGATAGGAGAAAAGGGCAGAGTTGGAGAGGGCAAGGGAGAAGGGCGGTCCCTCTTTGGGGTTAGGGTGGCGTATGACTCCAGCGTGTCGTCCGAAATGTCCCACTTGGTCTGGTGAGTTAGATGACAGATGAGGTCGTAGCAAAGACGTAATTATCCACTGAGGAGTCCAAACGATGAGAGTTCTGCCGAACCAAGATTCGAGACTACCCAGTCATTGGACAGTACTGACCACATCCACCGGCACAGCCAATGTTGATAATAATAAGAACGAGATGAGATGACAGAGTTTTCATCCCACCACCGTCAGAGCCCAGATGTGACTATTTGTTGTGCCAATGTTAGAAGTAATAAAATTAGGAAAAGATGCCGTTGGTTGTATAATGCTGTCTTCAACCTGCAAGCCACTCTTAACTCGCTGCAATAACAATCTCAGTCCGGTATGCCGTTGCTAAGCAACAAAGCTTTTCAACACGTGGGTTGCTGCTCCAACAAACAGCAGCAACGGACACAATCTGCTTTTTTCTTATTTTCCCTTAATTCTTAAACTTCGAAAAGAAAGAAAAAAATTCCCTCCAGTAAGCATGAGTGAAAAGTGAGACGACACAACGCTCAAAAGCTTTTCGAACGTGCTGCCAATACACTTGAAATGAAGCTGACAATATTATAAAATATTTTGGAAATGCAAATCCCCTACCAATAAACAAAAACAAAAAAAACCCCAATATAACGGTATGGATCCTATAACGAGAGAAGCAGGAGTGACATCCTTTTGCTGTGGCAGTATGGCAAGGGACGAGGTAGAAAAAGATCTAACTCAAGTAAGTACAGTTGCTGTGGCGAAGACAGTATGGACTCCACGGCTCCTCAGGCAGATCTCCATTAGTAGATGCTGTGTAGTGGTCTGCAGATCCTTTAGATGGAAGACAGCTCCTTTAAATGGAAAGTCATTTGATTCTCAACAACACAGGCTAAATGGATGCATCTGTGAGTCTGTGAATAGGCTTGTGTTATCGGGAGCGATTGTTCTGGTCAGCAACTGGGGCGAGGCAAAGCAAAAGAAGAGAGCGAGCGAGAAAAAAGCATGAAAACACACAGTGTTTCCCGGCCACTGCCAGTCTTGTTGTCAATGTCTCTTTGTGATGCTAACAGCTAATGGCTAGCAGCTAGCAGGTCATCTTTGCTGCAATCCGTGTGCTGGTTGGAGGTACCGTGCTGCAAAAATATCGATCCAGCAGATGACTGGAGATGTGGAGGCAGAGGTTGTGGGTCAAAGCATTGAGACAGAATGAAAAACTGAAGGCGACGAGAAGAGGCTCCGCTCCATACAGGCATTTATGTTGGTAAAGAAGAACAGAATGTAAATTAGAAGAAAAAAAGAAAAATAATTTTAAAAAAGCTTTATTCCTCCACGTCCAAATAGCTGATGGTATGGTACACCTTACATTCAGTGAGTGAGGAGCGATGTGGATGATGACGGTAAAGCAGGAAAGGGAGGGAGCCGGACCCAAATGGAGGGAGGGGGATGAGAGTGGAGAGGAGAACGCGATGGAGGGAGAGAGAAGCGGATAGAATGTCGTCATGGCTGGCCAATAGGAGGCTGGCAGTGGAATCCTATTCCACCCACCTAACATCCTCAGTTGTTCCCAATCCCCAGTATTGCCTCCACGTTGGACCTCTTTTTGGTAAAGGGTATATCATTGCTCGGATAATGAACAGGAATGCATAATTATTTTAACATAATCATGTAAAATATTAATAGTATCGAAAAATATATACATGCATTTTTTAAAGGTTGATTATTTTCATCTTTCATCTAAGTTTGTTTTCAACTGCACAAGTATTTTCTTTCTTCCTTTCGTACATTTTAATTCATTACTACTACTATTAGTAGCAGTAGTATTTTGACGTCGACTACAACTACCACTAATAATATGATGAACTTACAAGGTTGTTGTGTTACTGTTTATGTACAATTATTGGAGCATGAGAGAACCCGTTCTTTATTTTTATTTTCTGATCCTCTCGTACAATATTTTTATGTTCACGACAATACAAATTTGCCAGAAATAGAGAATGTCAAGCTTAACATTTTAAAAAATACAAGACCACAGCATTAATTAACTGTGAAAGATGTGGGCAGCAGTCTTCCCCTTAAAAATGAGCTTCTGACGCCAACAGATACGAAATTATTGCACTGCACCGATTTCTGATCAATGACCCGAAACAGACAAATGTGTCATACAGCGCAGTGTATTGAAATATATCAATGTTTTTCAGACCATGAACAGTCATGGGTTCATGAAATAAAATGCAAAACACAATCAAAGTACACGCAAGAAAAAACCTATATAAAAAGCGGTGCTGAGAAATGTGAGCATTAAGAGCCATTGTGCTTTTTAGAATGAATGAGCCATCAATCGCAGGATGCAAAATGGCTTTTACTGTAATTAGCAGATAGCTAGCAAATGGAAATCGGTCAGTCCGTCTCTGGGCGGAAGGCCTATGCCATGATACATGGCTACTCCAATCGCACAAACTACATTATGCCCCATTAAATAAGAGTGGATGTACTCCCTTATTATTTCCATTTGTTCATTCAATTCACCTCAAACTTTTGACTTCACAACTCACTGAAGTTTGAATTGTGTTTTGTTCATTTTTTTTTTCATGATAAAGAAAAAAGAAAAGATGAGCTCAGGTCACTCTATCAAAATCTGTCTGTCTGTCAAGCTATCGAGCTATCTGTCTGACTCTTTATTTAGATAAATTATACACTCATCCATGCATCCATCCATCCATCCATCATTATTATTTGTCAGATCAGTTATCAAATATATTTCACTACATTAAAAAATATATATTTAAAAATGTATAATAGCAACGCATCTTGGTAATATAAATTCATCTTTACCATGTGCGTAAATTAATTTCAGTATGTTGATAATTTCATTTATGGTGTACGGTCTGGAATTATATTTTTTACTGGACCAAATATAGACGAAAAGAAGAAGAAAAATACATCTTGTTAGTGATACAAATATGAATTAAGGGCAGTGATCTTCTATTACAGAATTGATACGTTTAACGTGATACCCAACATTGTATAGATTAAGGTCCTCATTACAAATGAACTTCACCTGTTATGGTTGCAAATGTAGCATTTTCCTTTTCAAAAGTCAAAAGCAGGAGTAAATCAATTGATTATATTACTTGTATAAAGATGGTAACACTGTACTCGAAAGAAACATTACATTCAGATGCACATACCAGAAAATAGTGCTGTAATGTGAATTATATTACAGTTTGGAAGTAATTTGCCCAAAACTGCTGGTAATTTCCGCACTGATTGTTTCTTTTTTCTTGCGTGAATACTTTTAGATTCCAGAGATTGATGTGAAACTGGAGAGAATTCTGTTGCTGTGAACGATGTCTGGAAGTAAGTATGACTTGAAAAGTCCTTAGCACGTCTTCCTATCCTTTTTGAACATGATTCATATTGAACGCATTGTGTAGTTGTCATTGTTAAGGGTCTAATTTTATTTTATTATAATAATCGTGGAATCAAGTGGACACCAAGCCTAGAGGACAGAAAAAAAGCTTGTTCTCTGTGTTCTGCAATACATGAATAAAGATGATTGATGATTGCCCACAATCAATCTTCCATACGCAATATGACTGTGCCGAATGAATCGATACAACAAACCACAAGAAGATCTGGTAACACAACAAACAGGAATTCCACACCACTCAGACAAAAACAACAAAGTGGTTCAGAGAAAACCTGCACTCATTTCAGACCGTGGGTTCTGTTTTGATGATCATTGTTTGATCCTCTATCAGAATGGAAGTGTTACAGACAAGTGCGCAAGGCATTGTCGGCATCGAAACGTTGAGTACCTGTGATCACAGCTGTACATATATTGTTTCGGATAATCAAAGTACCAGCAGCACCAAAAGTGTTGATGGAGACCATATACAACACACACTCCATAAGACACAAGGCAGAGAGGTTAAGAGTGTATCGCCATCACCTGTGTCAAATTGTCAATGTGTCAAAAAACCCGTAAATCATAAAAGGAGGAGTGACAATGAATTAAAAAAAAATGCTGTCTACAGTAACAATCGAGCTATTTTAAGTGGAAGGTGTGTCAATGAATGAGGTGCGGTTACTGACCTTGAGCAGAGCCAAGGCAACATTGAAGATGACGTTCAAACCCTGCAACATAAATAAATAATCTCAATCAGTCAAATATAAAAAATAGGTCAAAAGAAAACATTTTATTTGCTGCCACGTTAAAATCAGGAACACGTTAAAAGCGGATTAATATGTGAATTAGTGCTTGGACTAAGATGTCTCTCCCATACATCATAAATGTGATTATGACACGTGAAGAGAATGCACATCTGGTAGCTATGCGGGAACACCCACGTCTCCTTAGTCTCTGTGATGAGTTCACATGGCAACACCGAGCTAAAAATATCCAGACAGCGCTAAAAATAAGGAAGGCCAAGGGGAGTGCTGTCTTCACGCGCTGATTTGCAGGGGCCTCCAGATGGCGATACAGTGCTGAGTCAGGATTGAAGTGGTTTGTGTTTGGAGAACCCGTGTGAGAGGGAAATGGATTTATACAAGAGGGGAGGATAAATGCACAGAAAGCGGGGCTGTGATTATAGACTGGGAACGCGACATGGCAGATTAGAGGAGGAATAGTAAAGGTGGAATGAAATCCACTGGAAGATATTCAATGTTGAAAATGATGAACTCATTCTGGCTTTTGTGTTGTAGGTCATTATCATGTGCACGTTAAACGTGGTGTTATATTCACACTAAATGAGCTGTTAATTACCGTGATGAAAGTGTTTCTTATTGCTATTCGTGGTTATTTGAACTGTCGTCAGGTATGACATCACGCTGTACTGGATATCTCACAAGACCACACCTCAGAGAACATCTCGAAAGATGAATTCCACAAGACTATTTGGTGAAAACCTTATTTTGTTTTCTCTTTTAAGACAGCTTCTCATTTTTGATGCTCCGCATCGATTGCACCGGACTGACACCGCATCGATGTCATTTGCCACCGATGTGCTTGTCCTTGCAATTCAGGGACAATGAGTCGGTTTTGTTGGGTGATGCATATGGGCCATGTGGTCAGACATTTAGAACATTCATATCTGCCCAGGCCAGTGTGTACAATACAGCCAAGTCTACTTTGAGTCGGAAAATAATGCCGCAAAGTCATTTGCGTTTAGTCTTTATACTGTTTCGTCTGTAAAGGTCTTATAGCACAGGTGTCAAAGTCAAGGCCCGGGGGCCAGTTCTGGCCCTTCACATCATTTAATGTGGCCCGTAAAAGCAAATCAAGCATGTCAAGTTCCATGATGCTTGCTAAAGTCTGAACCCAGATTTCAAACTGTCATAATCCGCAATAACACTCATTATTTTTGACTTCTGATTTTAAAACTAGTTAGCCATCAATTGGTTGTGCGCTGTATATGTACCGGTAATATGTGGAGGTGATGAAACATTTATATGGTTTCCCAAAATTCATAACGGCCCTCCAAGGGAAACCATAATTACAATGTGGCCCGCGACAAATGAGTTTGACAACCCTGTCTTATAGGTTGGCAACAATTTGACCCTGGACCTAACTACAGTATTTCTATTTCCAACAGTGGTTATTTAACAAGGAAACCGTGAACACAGAATGGTGACGGTGTAGAGAAAATAATATATAAGGAGAACAGCTGTCAAAGTAGCAGGAGATGAGAGTGGAGGTTTAACGAACAGATTCTTATCATGCGGTTCAATGGCTGAGAAAAACCTGGGAAGCTTCTTATTGTTCTGCTGGGGGCAAGTGGGAGGGCGGGAAGAGTGGGAGGAAAAGAAAAAAAAAGAGGCAATGAGAAAATGTATTTTTGAAAAACAGGCCAGGACAGATGAGAGGGGCAAACATGTTTCACCAAAATGAGTCAGGGTATTTGTCAGAGAAGTTTTGAACATTTTGATTGATTCTAATTTCTAAAGTTTTAAGAATTTTCATTACATGATATAGAAATAAAGACAATATATTTTTTTTCTTTACAGCACTTAACCATATTGTGTACAAACTGAATTCCAATGATGTTGGAACATTGTGTTAAACAAATAAAAGCAGAACACAATGACTTGCAAATCACATTCGACCTATATGTAAATTACTGCACTACAAAGGCAAGATAGTTAAGGTTCAAACAGATAAACACGATTCTGTGTAGCAAATACTCATTATATTAGAATTTTATGGCTGCAACACCTTCCAAAAAAGCTGGGACATGTAGCAAAAAAGACTCTAACTCCTATTTGTAACCTCACATGAGATGAAGAGGCGAGCTTTTTACTTATAAGGCATGTTCAACACAACGTCCCAACTTCATTGGAATTGTGTTCGGAATTGCTTACGTTGGTGTGATGATTAACAAGATACACGTATAGCTTTCTTGGCTTGTTCAAATTCACATTTCTTGTTCTCGCTTTTAAGTAACAATAAAACAACTGCATGTAACTGTACTTTCATAAGCGCAAGAACTGTTGAAAAAAATGTGTGGCACCCTATTTGTGTTGACTTGCCCATCTGTTAGTTGACAAATTGCTTCTGAGTTAATGGAGGGTGAAGAGTCATTATGAGCATGATTTCTGTAGAAGGTAGTGGAAGGTTCCATTAATGCTATGAAGACCATCCATCTAATTTCTATACAGTATACATCAGTGGTGTCAAACTCATTTTAGTCGCGGGCCAATTTAGAGTTACGGCTTCCCTCGGAGGGCCGTTATGACAGTGAAACCACAAAATGATCACTTGTACACAACAAATTAATAGATTACTAGTTTTGAAATCAGTCAGTTACAATAGTTTGTTCAATTATTGTTCAAGTGAGTGTAAACAGGGTAACAAAAACTGCAAAATCTCAACATTATTTATTACACATGGCAATCTGACATTTCGGTACAGATTTTAGCAAGTTGACACAAATGATTTGCTTTGTCACATAAAATGACCTGGCGGGCCACATCTGGCCCTCAGGCCTTGAGTTTGACACCAGTGTTATTCATGATTCTCTTATGGGTTATGGCTGTGTTGGAGCCTATTCCAGTTGACAAGGCAAGGCACACCCACAACTGGTCATCAGCTAATCACAGGGTTCAAATTAATCATATTGACGTTGAACCTCACGTGCATGTTAGGAAATACCCAGAAAACACCCACAGAAAGAATAGACGAACATGTAAATTCCACACAAGAAGGCCAGATCCCTGATTCAAAATCCTGACTCCCATCCTGTGAGGATGTGCCAACATCCCGTCTGCCATGGATTCATGTATCATTCAGCTCTTCGCCATAATAATCTTTCTGCATGCGTGGCCTCTGTGCAAAGGTTGATCGAAATCGATATCCATCCTATTGAATGTTTTATTCAATAGTCAAAATGACTGTTGCTTAATGTGTGGGATGAAACACTAGATCACGGCACTAGGTGGGATTCCAAATGTAATCAAGGAATATATTCTGTAATGCTACCTTTAATGAATGGGATTAGGTGATTTGAGCGAAAGTGTAATCTAATCCGTCGTGATGACACTATGAATAATTTTAGGCATGAGATGTGATATGAAGGAGCTGCTGAGGGAAAGGGTTTGTTTTGATGCGCTCATCTACTTAACCGAGTGTATAGATAATTGTATTATAGAGTTATGTATGGCCGAGTGGACTGTAGACAAGACAAATGCTATTAATGCACAATAGGCATTCTCATGCCATTACACCCACAAAAAAACCCACCATCAAAGAACAGGATTTTACAGACACAAACTTTCTAAATATCAGAATCAGGGCAGGGTAAGGATTCCTAATAGCTTTGTATTTATGATTTTGGCAACCTAAAAGCCTGATTGGCAAATCACGACTGATTAGGCAGTGTAGAAAGATCAAATCAAAGGGCAGGGTGCATCCACTTTGCATTGATGCTGATGGTTATATAGCTGTACCTTCTACTTAGGGCCTTGACACCTATTGTGTATGATCCAAACTAAACGACTCCCTTTCAGATGTCTCTTTGTCCATTTTGTAGACAACTGCTCATCCTAACCTTGCTCTGGCAATACTGCCTATTGCTTCCTTGATACTATTTCCCCTCACTTAGAAAAAAATCGATCCCAATTTCAGTATAATGTAGTGCACTTCTTCGAACTGTACCTCACAAAGCAGAAGATCAGTGATGTGGAAAACCATGCAAAGGGGGAACTTGGCAGTGAAGAGGGTGAGGAACCACTGGGAAGCATACATGTGTGCCTCTAGGTTCAGTTCTTGGAAATGGGACCAGAGTTCTGGTTGCTGTTCCTAGAAAAGAAGAAGAAAAGTGAGAGGGATAAAACGGGAGACTTGATAAACAGGAAAACAAAATCAATTGCAAACAATCAGTGTAAACACGATTATGCAATACAGTGGACCCCTGCTATTGGCGGAGGATAGACAGGGACAGGGCAAGCCTGCGAATAGCAAAAATTCCATCTAGAATTGATACCCATTATCAATGTGGTGAGAAGATTTATGTAAAAACCTCCAATGGGAGTTTTCCACAAATGGGGGTTGCCCCCCAACCCTCGCAAAGAAAACAAAAACAACCAAAACAAAAAAATGTTTAAAAAAATAATTTAAAATACTGAAAAAAAACAGTTGAATAGGCCAATCCATTGGGACAAAACCACAATTATCCAAGTATAGGGGTTGGCGGGGGGTGAATCGCTAGTGAAATTGCTACTACATATCTGATGTAAACACAATGATAGGAAGAATACTGAAATTAAGCACCTTGACTATGAGTTTGGACAAATCCCCAAAACATTGCATGTAGAATAATGCAGTTTCTCAAAACTGGACAGGACCGAGCCATATGACGGTAATGCGGAAGACTACATGCAAAGAGCTCATTCATTCACAGCCGTGCAAGAGGACATTAAAAGCTCCCAAGAAATATTACATGGCTGACTAATGATGGGTGGGTAAGCATGCCAGAGACCCACGTAAAGGTATCATAGTACATCCATTTTACTTGACATGTCCCCTTTAAACAAAAACCTTTCTGACAAACTGAGCAATACCTGTGTAAAGCTAACAAGAATCTTTGACAAATGTCTTTAGACCAAGCAAAGGGGAAAAATTATGGAATCACTAAATTCTGAGGAAAAAAAATGGAATAATGAAAACAACAACAACAAAAGAACACTTCAACACGCCACAAGCACTTTGATTCACCACCTGTGGCCTTTATAACAGCTCGCAGTCTCCTAGGCACTGAGGGTGCGAACATCAGTACTCTTCATTAATCTGGCTCTAACTTCCTGTGATTGCTTTTGCCAGATCAGCTTTGCAGGTTATAGCCTTGTCATGGATCACTTTCTTCAGATTTTGCGATCCGAACTACGTGCAGTGCATCACATCGACCTTGTGCGTCTTTATTCGGGGACTGTTTTCACAGTTTTTGCTCGATGACTAGATGCATTATCATCTTGAAAAATGATGTCGTCATCTCCAAATGTCCTTTCAATAGAAGGGATGAGAAAAGTTTCTCAAATGTCGATGTAAACTTCTGCATTTATTGAAGCAACTGTACAATGACAGCCATCTTCCCCCAGTCCCTTTACCTGACATGCAGCCCCATATCATCAGTGAGAGGGGCAAGTTTGTTTTCTTCTTAAATCTCTCGCGTTGGAGCCATTGATGGATTCAAGGAAGGTGGGAAATTGGATTTTTACAACATCCGATTCGGAAAAATTGGATGAGAAAGAACTAGGAGGTCCAATTTGAGAAGTCGAGAGAAAAAAAAAAAAAGGACACCGAGTTCAGAAACCAATTTCAAAGTGACGTCACTCGACAATGGTGACTCCAAGGAGTCAAAGATTATCAACAAATATTCAGCATTATTTACTACTACCGGTACATTATTATTATTATTATTTTATATTTATTAGTTCGTCAAAATAACTTTATACAAGACAATGTGTATTATAGTGACTGCGTGAAGATATGCCATTATCTCCCTGCATGAAGTTATTTGATGAAATGAATGAAATGCTTTGAAGATGTAATATTCTTTTATTTATATAAATTAAGGAAATTATGAAGAAGGTTTGCTGTAAGTAATCACGTGTTATGACGCGGAACAAGAAACAATTTAGCCATCTTTGTTGTCGAACGCTTTGAGGTCAGATCCCGAATGCAGCATCTGATTCATGTCAGTCCGCTTGGTGCAACAGCTCTCCCAGTCGCTCCCGTTTAACTGCAGACTAAGGAGCCGATCTAATCTGATGCAGGTGTTAGCTTTGGGAATAGAAATTGCGGGGTGATTGCATATTTTTTCTCCCCGTAGAACTGAGTGATTCAAGTCAGTTTTTAGGAGGAAGGTAGGCTCTTTTTGCTGATGAACAGTGTTTGATAGTATAATGCTTTTTGAAAGAAAATCATTCAAGAGAATCAGTGTACTGGAGAATAATTAAGAGTGTGACTCAGCGAGCAAGTGGGTTCTTTCTGATAAAAGCATAAAAAGGACTCTTTCTGTCAGGCAAATGCATCGTATAAAGAGGGCAGCTGAAAAAAAAAAACAATTGACGGGCAGCAAGCAGGTATTTGAAGCAGCTTGCGTCTTTGCAGTCGGAAGAACACGTGCAGAAAAGGCAGCAACTAACCGTGGACGTTAGCGTAACATCAACGAGCGGTCCCGACGTTCAAGTACTTTGATTGACAGACATGTTTTGCGGTCAAATTAACCATTTGTTTTGCAAGAGACATCAGATTTTGTTTCGATTTCTTTGCAATCTATTTTTAAATTCAATTGTTGTGCTTAATAATTTGGAACACCGTAATTTGAGTAATTTTGCAGAAATGAACTACCGTTATCATTATGACTGTTTGATAAAATACCAAATATTATAAAAGATAATTAACAGTTATTGTTGATGATTTAGGAAAATGAAGAAAAACAGCATATGCCTATAATCTGGAAAAAATGTAGACTAATAAACATTGTAATTGTAATCATAGTGTGGCACATTGTTTCGCTATCTGGCACTTCTTAAAATTCTCTTTTCTTCTCGCTCTTGCCAGGAGGCGTTAAATTAACATACAATGGAATGTACAAAACTAAACCGCAGTCAAACCCTTGTTATGTGCAAATAGCTGTCACTCAATCGAGGCAGGCTTTACATATTACAAAGCATTAATTCAGAGTTTCAATTTCAATCATGTGAAAAAGATTGCGTCGCCACGTACCTGCATGAGCTTCTCAAGCTGATAGAACTTGCAGTGAAGATCTTCAAAGTTGTTTTTGTAGAGAGCTCTGAGGCCATACTCGAACATGATTTTCACCAACACACAAAAGGCCTGTTCCTCAGGCATCTGAAACGACAGTAATAATTTATATGTTTCTAAATCTGAACTATGTCTCTGTATCTGTATCATTTGCCGCGCATGGTTCCCAAACATTGACAATTCATCTTTACTGCAAGGTTCAGTAACTCAACACATTTGTGACTTGACATATGGAGGGCGGGGGGACTATGTTTACTGCGAGCTAGCTGCGATTACGTTTGTAAAATTACATTTGGCTTGAACAAATGTGTGAATAACATGTATTACCGCATCTATGGATGAAAATATAAGCTCTAGTGAGTCTCATGGAATGTGCAGTCTCATACAAAGACAGTCAGTCTCTCGCTCTCCAACACAGACACACATGCACACACACATACAGACACACACACTGAGGTTGAGGATGAGATGGCATTTTATCGGCGACACTTTATGCTTGGGGCTGAATGTGCTGCATGTGAACTTGAGCGCCTCTTAATATTCTGCACATCTTCTCTATCACCTCTGTTCCTTCTTTCTCTTTGAACCTGCCTGCCTTTTTCCTCTACACATGCTAATGTGTAATCCACACAACCTCACAACTTCTAGGGCTGCTTAATGTATCGAAATATCGTCACCACGATAATAGCACGTGCGATATACGCATCTCAAAGAGGTGCAATGAGTTTCGTGTGGAATATTTATTTATTTTTTTGCTTTTACCCGCCTTTCACCAATTAGACACAACTTTAAATGCGGATCCCCATACGAATGGAGGAATAGTATAATTTTAAAGCCACACACACACACACACACACATCACATATATACAGTATATACAATTACATTTTATGTTATTATAATTTATTAGATAATAATATATTGAGCCTGCCTGTTTTATTTTCTGTTCAACACCCTAACTTCCCACTCTTGCTACATTTTTGCACTAGTGTTTGCAGTCCTTTGTAGCAGTGGTCCCCAACCCCAGGGCCGCGGACCGGTACCGGTCCATGGGTCATTTGGTGCCGGGCCGCAAAGAAAGAATAAATAAGTTATATTACTTCTGTTTTATTTATTTGGAATCTGAAAGATGTTGTATTTTGAAAAAATACCAGATTCTCTCTTACATCCTTCGACAGTATGTCACTCTTGACGCAGGTCACGGCGCGCTTCTCGGTCACGTGATAGGTTACCGCTAAAATGGATCCAGGGAGTTAGCAAAATGAGTAAAAAAAAAAAATGATTTTGGGAATGGGGAAAGGCCCAGCCAGGCGACAGAAGAGAAGCTGACAACATCCAAGAAAAAAAAGGCGACATTTAATAGACAGTATAAGGAGTCCTACTTAAGACACGGATTTATCTCATGGGGAGATTCCCACGCACCAAGCCCACTCTGCATAATATGCGGCGATGGTGAGTTGTATTTTTCATGCACTTTGTATTTGCGGTGTATATTATTTTGAAAGCGTGTTTAATCATTACCACAACGACCACAGAGTGTTATGGCCACGTAGGACGTTCCTCTTGTCATGATTTGGGTTTATTATTAAGTTTCTAAAACACCACTGTTTTCCTGCAGGTCATATCATATTATTTTGTTGTATTTATCAGTCACACCTGAAAGGCCGGTCCCTGAAAATATTGTCTGATATTAAACCGGTCCGTGGGGCAAAAAATGGTTGGGGACAGGCTGCTTTGTATCAGCCGTCTTTCCTTTGATAGCTCACTCCCATGACCGGATCGATTCTTTCATTTGCTTGTGATTAGGTTAACGATTTTGTAATTGCCGCGTGGTCACGAGTATTTTGTTGCATATTCTTTGGCCAAATTTTGTTTAGACTCCTGTGAAATTCAACACTGTTGAGCTGTGTATCAGGCTTTCACTGAAAAGAAAAAAAACGAGAACAACTTCATAAAGTAAACCTCCAATCGGTCATGTCCCCTTTAAGCTCCTAAACCCCAGGAGAGAAAAAAAATCCTGGCACCGTGGCTGTTTCTAACAGAATCCCGAAGGTTTTGTGCTTACACTGACTAGTGTTTGGAGCGGTTCGTTTTTTATTTAGTTTGCCAGCCTCAGCAGCTTCACCTGAAATCAAGCATTTTGACTACCTGGCAGATGACTTTAGTCCCTTGTGTGAACAACCTTTTTAAGGTCATGCCACAGCATTTCAATTGGATTCACATCTGGACTTTCACTTTGACCACTCCACAAACGTATCAATATTTTTTTTTCTCCTACAACTCAGCTGGAAATATGCATGCAGTGTAAAGGGTCTCACCTTGAGATGTTACCATTTGCCTTGACCAGAATTTGAACAGCGGTCCCCGTATCAGATGTCAACTGTTTTACCCACTGAACCAAGCAGCCATTCACATGACCTGTGCTTGCCTGACATTCCTGAAGCTACTTCAGTGTGGCTGCTGACCTCTTGACAGCTTATCTGACCAGTTTGTCTTTTTCAACAATGACAAAAACACTTTTTGTTCAAACTTATTAACATTGCAAATTCTTCTGTACTCTTCTCCTGATTGATAGCTTGGAACAATGAGCTCCCACTAATACTGTGGAAGCTCTCTGGACCTTGTGCGAAGACGCGCTGATAAAAATGTCAGGAGAAGCATACTGCAACAGCTGAACTGTACCTGGGGTGAGGTACTTTAAATGATGACAGCTATGTGCTTGACTGTGATCGTTTGATTTTTGTGCGTGCGTGTGTGTGTGTGTGTGTGTGTGTGTGTGTGTGCGTGGAGGTTTACTTACATGTAGCAGCAGAACAGCTGCAAGGAATGACTGACCCTGGCAGTAACCAATTTCATCATCGTAGACAGCATAGGCCTTAAAGACAGAGGAAAACAAAACAAAACAGGTAATAAAAATAGTTTATCAAACAATTCAACACTGCATAGCTATGCGCAATATTTACGTGTCTAGTAACAATAACGGTATTATTGACAGCAATATAATATTTTAGGAATTGTTCAGATTTTTAGTAACTAAGAAGACACTTTTATTTTATTTTTTTAAATTGCAGAAGATTGATTTTTGAGTATGCTCCAGTGTTGCATATTTCATCGCAGTCACTCTTATTATTCGACTTGAAAGCAGGGGTCGTCAATCTGCTCCTTGAAAATTAGCAAGGTCTGCAGAATCTGAATAATGATGCTGAATCAGGGGAAGACGGGAAACAGGCAGGACAGTGGCCCTCGAGGAACAGGGTTGAAGACCCCCGGCTTCAAAAGCATAGCAATTCAGGTAATGGGTATTATGTATTCTAAGTCCAAATATGACCCAATTTCATTGCATCTGCACCAATGACAACAGAGTTCGGCTTAGTTAGGCTTTTAGTTCTATATTTGTGTGCGTTCCTGGTGTTGCACAAGTAAGAGAGAAAATATTGAACTCTCACATGTATTTCTGAGATTTAACATTTTTCAATCTGTCTTTTATCAGTAACAAATATCCGCTAACACTGCGAAGTATTACTGTCTGTTGGTTAAAAACTAAGGGGAAACCAAAAGATAGTACAAGGCTCAAAATAACTTTTTGTCCCCCGATCAGTTATGAGGCAGCCACTGGCACTGCTGTGCTCCCCACTTCCGAACGAGCCCTTGGTAAGCGGCAGCCACGCTGATGATTTTTTTTGTGCAAAATATTTGGAAGAATCCATATGTGTTACAGGTGTAACAAATGTTCATCGATTTCTATAGCTGTTCGGAGCTCCGTGCAAAATACCAATTTCGATTCACAAACGGATGCGAAACCGCTTATTTTGAGCCATCAAGTATTTCGTTTCACAATACCTGTATTACAAATCCACAGTTTAAAAACAAAATTATCGTGACATCAAAATGTTTAACTGTGAAAATGAAAATGTTTTGAAATACACATCATCATTTATTCTGGATATATGCATCCAAAACTGAGTTATTGAGTGAATCAGCAGTCAGGTATCTGATTTACTGCCCCTTTCTTCATAATTAGTACAAGACGTCAGGGTTTGACAAATTTGCCTAATTTCGGCTTTGATGTACAGGTAACGGTGATGTCTTGTGGAACTGCCTGGACTATAATCTCCATGCTGACATGCTTGATGGAGTGTGGTATTCACACATTCCCCAACTCAGCAAGGTGACATGTTGGTTGACAGATGGATGGGGGAGGTCCTGGTGGGAGAAAGCTAAATTTGTTCGCCGGAGTACATAACAGGCTCAGCAGGCTGAAGTATTCGACTCTATTGTAAACCAGACACCTATTTCAAGGCAATTCTAATTCTTTCTTAAAATCTGCCTGCATTCCACTTTGGATATGATATTAAAGTACAAAGAATTGTGCGCTCCTCCACGGTTTACGTTGCCCATCCGTGATCAAACAAGCCGTTTGGTCCAACAGGTATTCGCTGACAATAAGTTATACTCTTCTGTTTCATTTAAATGGCAACACGTTTTCTCGTGATACAGACACTGTAAAGAGGCGATTGTCATTTTCAAAGAAATGGTTGTTATTCAAGAAGGGTAAGCCTCAGAATAAAAAGTGATGCACAAAAAAATGCTGTCGCTATATTTGAACCCTTTCAGTGGACAGCTTATCTTGTTATCAGGTTACAGGGTGCATGCAAGGGTTACTATGACAGAAATGAAGGCAGGATAACAAGTTGCCCTCAATCAAGACTTGATCATGACCACTTCAACAGCATCAGTTTAAGGCAAGTAAATATCCGTATTATTAACTCTATGGAGATCTGACAGGTTTGACGAGGCTAAGTGAGAATAAACGTTCACTTTTTTTCCTCCCTTTTCTTTAAAACAGTCCCAATTTTCCAGGAGAGAGACACTTAACCCTGAATGCTAAGCAAAAACCCATTCTTGTAGAGGATAGTTGGAAGCGGGGCAGAATGGAACATGAACAAAATGAAGCAGACTGTCACCAAAAAAGTTCACACAGCCCAATTGACCTTTCCTGGAGAATAAAAGGTTAGAAAATTAACGACTCTCCGCATATTACCGAGTAGATTCATGTGCAGATGAACAATTTACAATGGGTCCTGGATCCCCTGCGCTGTAACCCACTCATGCCTCAAGATCCGGCCAACCTTATCAGCAGCAAATCTACATGAATTTGCATACAAATGAAGGCCAGCTCACCACTGACCTACTTGGGTTCAGACCGGATGTAAACCCACCCTGACAGGTCCTCCCACAGTGCTGATAGTACAAAATACAAAAATGTGACCATTTAGTTATTCATTCATTCATTCATTATTCAGTTATCTACCCATCCATTATCAAAAACTACATTTGACTTTTAGATAAAACACAATTGTGATCGCCACAATTGTGTATCCTGGCACCCAATATTGCATCCGTTC
This sequence comes from Hippocampus zosterae, assembly GCF_025434085.1. Taxonomy (NCBI): domain Eukaryota; kingdom Metazoa; phylum Chordata; class Actinopteri; order Syngnathiformes; family Syngnathidae; genus Hippocampus; species Hippocampus zosterae. The sequence continues at coordinate 9,333,524 of NC_067458.1, read as the reverse complement.
GAGGTATTTTGCCTCAGTCGTACGGATGATGAATGAAAGCGGCAGTGGGAGTTTTAATGAAATCAGCGATTATGTTGACGATTATCAGGAGTCAACTTTGGACAGATTTGTCACGTAAGCAATTGTGATTCTCCCACAGATTAGCGAACGTGGATGTTGTTGCTGTACTTTTTTTTTTCCATGTAGGTTCCCTTTTTAATATAAAGTCACCAGATATTGAAATTGGTGATATTGAATATCTGTTAATTGAAAGTGATCATATACAGAGATGATATTTGTCGGGGACCTTTGACAAAGCGAATTTAAGGACAACGCAATGGCTGTATTGAATCCATTAAGATCTTCTTCACATACAGTAGCTGTCAGAGATAACCGCAAGAAAATATTATTTTGTGCAAACAAGTGACTTTTCCAATCTTGATAAACACAATGACAGAGCTCTTCAACCATCCATCCATCCTTGTAATATAACGTTGGGAATCTGATTCCGAGGAGTCCATTTGGATTGTAGTGATAGGGGTTTGGCGTCAACATCTGCTTGATTCAAATTTGTTTGAAAGATTTTACCGATCGCTTTTACCGATTTTACCGATCGTCGAATGACACAGCAAGGATGCTAAATTCAGTTTGACATTTTACTCTTACCTTGCAGATCTTGTAGAGTGAATCCTGTCCATCTCCGTCAGAATCTTTGAAGTAGTCATGGGCAGGGAAGGTACGGTGGATGTCTCGAGTGATCACTCCCTCCTGAGCTGAATCCTGAAATGTTTTGTGCAGTGCAGGATTACACAATGTGTCACAAACACTGGAAAACTCATCGACAGTTGAATGTATAGAACACGTATTCAACACTCACACATATTTTCTCCCTCTTTTTTTCCAAGGAAAGATAAACAGACACTCCCACAAACTTGGGTGTAAATCGGTTCGGTTTCTGTGAGATTTTGTGCGAAGAAACCGACTCTGAACATGCATACTTGGTGAAGGTCATCAGTAAAAAGTTATGATCCTTTTTCAATTCAGTAGGATATAAAACATGTTATAATGTTTCCATGTTTCCAAACTTCAGCCGCACAGATCTGATCACACGCACACACACGTCTCACGCTTCATCACAGTTTACCGCACCATATTGGTGTTTTCACTCACACTGTTTGTCTTGAGAGCAAAAACCTCCCTGAACCATCCCTCAACCCGAAGGGGCCTTGATGTGTGTATCAGAGAGAAACTGAAGGCCAAGAATATCAAGACACCAGAGAGAACGAGACAGAAATGCCATCTTCCATTTCTACATCAGTACGAAAAGAAAAAAAAAGCGCCGGTATGATTTCCCAGAAAGGCGTTATCTTGCTCGTGCAGTCATCGAGCCAGATCCTTCACCCTTCAATCGACTTGTATTTGACTCCCTTTTCTTTTGAAACTGCAGCAACTCTAGTTGTTTCAAGTTCAAGGTTCTTGCCACAGATTTTCGGTGGACTCGGCCGCTCACATCTGTTTAATCATAAAATCACAAAGTGACTAGATGATGCGGAGGACCGAGCCTCTGTTGGAGCCGTACCATCTGTTGCAGGACTCTGTTCTCTCAGTCAGTGAAGATATTTATTTATCACTCTGGCTGGACTGTATGCCTTAGGTCACTGACATGCTGCATCATTAATGTTAAACGCCTCCCTTGTGTTCCGGCGTGACGAAAAACAAGCCGCCTGTACTTCTCGGAAACAATTAAGAGAATTGTATCTTGGGATCGGATCGTTACTTTGAAATACGCAAAAAGGAGAACAGCACGGCGGCGAACACGCATATCTCACAGTTGAGAGGTTCTGTGTTCGAATCTCAAATCGGTGGGGTGTTTTCGTCTTCTCCCCGTGGTTGTGTGGGCTTTCCCCAGGGACGCACTCTTTCTCTCATTCCAAAAACATTCATGTTAGCTTAACTAATAACTAAAATGTACAGCACATATGTGTGAATGCAAATTATTGTTTGTCCAAACAGTAAGTGCCCTGCGACTGGCTGGTAACCAGTTAAGGGTGTGGCCTGCCTCAAGCCCCAAGTCACATAAGATCAGCTCCAGCTCACCTGTGACCTTAATACGATAAGCACTTTTGAAAAAAGATGGACGGACCTTTTGGCATAAAGATTCCAGGGAGGAAGACATAAATGTGACTTAGTTCTTGATTCCCTTACACACGACATACAATTGGATGGTTTTCATCTAAACGTTTGGGGAATATTAAGGGAATAGTAAGGACCAGAAAAATGCAGAAGAAATCGGGTACAGTACATCCCTGGAATGCCAGAACTTTGACACAGAATTGAAATGTGTAGACATTTAATTCATGTCCCATTGGATACTATGCACGCTGCAGGCAAGCTTGCATGCCGTGTCTTAATAAGGTTTGCAACGTGGAGGTGGTCTTTATGTGCATTATCTGCTACAAATGATGATAACAGTGACAAAGTGCCTTATGTTCATTAGGCCACACAAACACCAAACAGCTTTGTATGTATGAAGGCAATGTTGTGTATGACTGTTCTGTTATTTTTAACCTCACAGAAAATGTAAGCCCCTTAATGAGATTCCTGAACAACATTTTCAGAAGCATCACAGAATAACATTATTCTACAAAGATTACAGAGAATGTAAATTTGGGCGGCACGATGGTCGACTGTTAGAGCGTCGGCCTCACAGTGCAGAGGTGTAGGGTTCGATTCCAACTCCGGCCCTCCTGTGTTGAGTTTGCATGTTCTCCCCGTGCTTGCCTGGGTTTTCTCCAGGTTTCCTCCCACATTCCAAAATGTTGCATGGCAGGCTGATTGAACACTCTAAAATTTCCCTGCGTGTGAGGGTGAGCACGAATGGCCGTTTGTCTCAGTGTGCCCTGCAATTGGCTGGCAACCAGTTCACCCAACCAGTGTACCCCGCCTACTGCCCAAAAACAGCTGGGGGAGAGGCTCCAGCACGCCCACAACCCAGGTGAGGATAAAGGGATTCGGAAATTGATGGATGGATGCTAATCTGGTAACAATTTGAACCAGAATTCATAAAGAATAAATGAGGTGCAATTTACGGGACGTATAAAAGGGAATTCTCTGCAAAGAATGTCTCCTGCACATTTGGGGGCATGTGCATTTTTTTTCCCTATGATGCTGCATAAAGGCTCGGGTAGTAACGGATTGCATGTAACGGTGTTATGTAATCATGATACCAAAAGAAGACAACTTTATTCTCTAATAGATGACGGAAGAAGTTGTTCTCAAAAGCAAGCATTTTAAATGTGACGCAGAGGCAATGGAGTACGGTAACCGGCAACTGTTTGAATAGTATTCACCCGAGTTTTTCTTTATTTTAAATCAGATCATAGATTACAAGGAAAAGTGTGAGTTGTCAAAGTCATCCAGACAGCTGGTGGTTTATGGGGGCGAGCCTGCATGCCTGCACCAATGGCTACTCACCTTGAGAAGTGTTTCACCTCCTGTCACAAATCTCCCACAGCGTTACTATTTAAACACCATATCGCCAATAGAACCTGCTAAACGTGTGTGTCACCTGGAAAACAAATGTTTTTTTTTTCCCAGTTGAAGTCATGTATCGATCGTCATTATTGTATCATTATTACAAGGGCAGGAGGAGGTGTGTGTGTGAATGATTATGTGCAAGTAGGTGTGTGTGTGTATGTGTTACCACTAATTGTCAAGGTTGCCTTCGTCGGCTAAATTTGTCCTCTTCTCTTCCATTTTCCAGACTGAGTCTTATGGATAAGCAAGCCACTTAACACATGAAGGAAGTTGTTAGCATGTCTGCCTCACAGTTCTGATGGTTTTTTTTCAAATTTGAATGCCAGGTGTTCTGGCATCCTCCTGCACATCGGCTCCAAACTAACTTTTTTTTTATTTTTATTTTTACTAGGAGCACAGTAGGCCCGAGCCTGAAAATTTTGCGATAAGTGCGAGTACAACATTTTGAGGGGTTTACTGCATATCGAGTTGTGAATCAAATATTTACATTTCCACAAGTTTTCATCATATTAAAGAAAGAGTAGAAGTTTGATGGCAAAATATTCACAAATTAAAAAAACAAAACAACATCAACAACAACAAAAAACCCAACAAATTTACTGGTCGCACATGCGGCAGAAGATGTAAGCCGTATTTGCACTGTCTTGAATTTTAAGGGCATTCTCCACCTCTGGAATTCTGCCCCATTTCAAAAATGTGCATATTAAACAGAAAATACTAGAAAAATGTACATTATTAATACATATTTAATTGGCATTTACATCTTTATTAGCATATTTCGTATGGGAGAAAAAATAAAAACTTACTATAATGTTACAATACTAGGATTATTTTACTGATTGCAGATACTGGAACTAGTAACAGTATTGGAATGTATTTTTAAAGGAAACGCTGCCCAACCTGACTGCATATACATGTTTTAAAATGGGATATTAAATCGGGCTTTGTGCTGAAGAAGCATCTTATCTGTCTGGATTCTGTCTCAAAACTGTATTTCAGAATTCCTTGAGTCTACTTTGTTGTTCGATAATTGATGATTGATCATTTAATGTAAGTATTAAGTTGCTCACTTAGTGCTGCCATTTAAATGCCCTGCGTTTACTGACTACGTGGAAATGGTTTTGCTACTAAAAGCAGCGCCTCCAATCGTGCGACCTTTTATATGTGCACAAGATCGTGAGTACTTGACTGCTTATATCACTGTCCAAAGATTAAAAAAAGAAAAACAAATCGATGGAGGTAAAGCTGAATCTCGTACAGAGACGTGTCCATTACTCAATAAATATGCACGACCCTTTAAATAAACCATTTGAACACAGCTCTGGACAGAGAGTACACTAAACTGAAAGTGTTCCCGCATATTAACTACTTGCTAGCCTCCCACTGTGAGGGTCTAAATGTCACAGAAAGTCATGCTGAAATGGAATTGTAGAAGAAAAGCATGTGTCAATCAGAGCTATGAGTGGCAGAAAACGTCTTTTAAAAACGCAGCTCAACCTTCAGTCGAACTAATGCACATCAACCACAATCAGAAAGATGCACTAACAGTGTGCCTGATCTACTCTATTTTTTATCAAACAGAATTGTTAAAAAAAATCTTATAGGAACATTTCAAAACAAAAATGCCACATATTTCAGGTCCCTTTTGTAATCAACATGAAAGGTTCAAATCCCTGATGAGGCCCCAACTAATGTGACAGCCCTTTTTAAACAATACGGCTGACATTAAACAACAGGCGACTTTGAACGCAAATGGTGATTTAATTCGGAATGCCACTCAATTGGTGGGTAGAGTAACAAAAGGTGCCAAAACAAATGGAAAATCACCAAACTAAATTCCATATTCTCAAGAGGCCATCAACAGAATTTCCAGTCTACATTTGAGTCCTAGTTTATACACTCAACAGCAACACAAAGCAGATGAAAAAAAACCACCACGGCTTACTTTGGGGTTTTATGAAAATGTTTAAGTGCCAAAGTGTTTACAAATAACGGCCCAGCAAAAATACTCAAGTCTCTATAGCTGGGGTGCCTAATACCCGCGGACTGGTCCCAAGTCGATCGCAAGAGGTGAAGGGGGAAATGGAAAGGAAAAAAAAAGATTAGTCTGTCTGTGTGCATGTTATTAATATGTGCACTCTACACCCTAAGTATCCTTTCAGTTTCACTTTCACAAAAACAGTAGTTAAAAAAATAAAATCTAATCTAATAAAAAAGCAGATCACCTTTAACCTATGGTTAAATGTTAGCGGGTGTTACGGCTGTTGTTCATCATGGCATGTGTGTATGCGTGCACGTGCAGTAAATGGGTCGATCGCATGAGGTTGGATGGTTGTTTGAAAAGTAGATTTAGAGTTTTTCCATGAGCATATTACCGTAATTAAATGACAAGACACTTTATTCCCCCCGCCAACAATGCCAAATGCAGCTGTAGTTACAGAGTGTCCTAGAACTTTTCTGAGACTCTTGTCACAAATTTGCAGATGAGCTAAGACCGGGGATGCGCTGCTGGAATGGCTATATTTATGCGCATGTCAGTCTGGGGGGGCGGGGGGGGGGGTGATGACCAATGTCCAGTCCTTGAGGATGTCATAGCTGGCTATGGTCATGATGGCTGACAAGGAGCCTTTGGCAGATAGAGAAAGGAGGAGCGAAGCAGCGAACAGTGTCAACGCAGAAACTATTCTTGAATTGTTTTAATTCCATATTTATTCTCATTTAGAAAATTTCCAATCTGATGAATTTTGTTTCCAGGTGATGCCCCCCCCCCCCCCCATCGCCCCCACATCCACCCATACTCTACCCCTATCATGTAGTTCAGTCTGGAAGGTCCAGCCTTCGGACGGCATAGAGACCCACAAAGGATTAAGTCTAGGAACTGGGAGAAAAGTTACGGTTGCTCTCGTGGGGCTGCTAAGAATGGTGAAGCCACATACATGTATGTCATTATCACTTGGGGTGTAACTGTCCACCAAAAATCCCTTTTCAATACAGACCTTCGTTTTGGTTTGGTTCACATTGGAAAAAGAAGGAAAACAATGTGCAAAATCGAAAAGTTCTTGTCTTTTGTTATTCCCAGAACCAATTTGGATCTTTCCCACGACTATTACAGTACCTATAACTGGAGCTTTGTTGGTGACTGTCTACTTGTAGTTGAAGTCTACATGTATCTCACGACTGCCCCTGTCAGGTTAAGGTGTGCTTTCCAGAGGAGACAGCAAGCTAGTTTTTGAATATGAGTCAAGGAATTTTTTTTGGGCAGGGTTTGGCAGACCATGAAAAATGACGGTCCTTGAATTTGACACTAGTGATGTCGTGCCTACCAACTTGCTGTTGCATTCTAACGTGCAGCAGGAAATTGTGCAATTTCACATAATTTATCCAAGAATTATTATTTATTCATTACAAATATATTTGTGCTTATCTATGACAGTGATGTATAGCGAAAGGCTGAAAAATGAAAGTATCTTCCATTAGATAGCAGAAGGTACAATAAACCTGTGTATCCACGTGTTTCATAAAACAGAATAAGTCAAGGCTTTCAATTAAATTGGCCCAGATTTCTCACGACGTTCATTTGACAAGATCATCATTACTTCTCATTACTTCTGTTTAGTGGTATGCTGTGATAGTTTCCTCAAGTAAAAATGGGTGCATTTATTCAATACCGGTTGGGAAACCGTCCTTGTGTTTCATTCCTTGTGTGTTCTACATATTTGGCCAATAAAGATGATTCTGATTCTGACTCTGAAACACTAATGTGGATGATGAAACTGTCTTGCGGAGAGTGTCCAATTTAAGGAAATACATGCAGTTAAAAGTATTAATTAATTCATTATATACAGTATAATATAGTGATAAGAAATGCATCGCTTTATGACCAACATAATCAATAAAAAACACATTTTCCGTAATTACCATGCATACATCAATGAGGACTAATAAGAATCTGTTTGACATTGAAAGCCCAAAACACTTTGATTTAATAAACCATGCATGTCTCTGCTAATTAAGAGCCTCATTACTCAAAAACCTCTCAAGGAAGTGGAGCTGAAACTCTTTCTTTCGCTGGACTTATGTTGCTTAACTGTTGCTTAAGACGAACAAAGTGTAACTTACTATTAACTAGGGATGTTCAATACCACTTTTTTGGGGGTGGGGGGGAGGGATTTTCAGACAGTGCCAGTCGGAGCGCTCAACTCTTAAATAGTCACCGATACAAAATTCCGATACCACTAATACCTTTGATGCATAAAATTTGCGGATCATTTTTTAATTGCATGAAAGTAATGCAATTACCGATGATCTATTTTGTTTGTTCATTATTTGTGATGATTCTATTTGGTCATAAAAACATATTTTTGTATAGATAATAAAATGGAATTTTAAAAAAGAAACAAATAATCCAGTGGCCAGAAACAGCCCCATCGAAATCCATTGAAGTGCAATAAAAAAATAAAAAATAAAAGAAATAAAAATCACTGAATACAAGGGTGCTTCAAGTAACAATTAAGAATATCAACCATTTAACCAGTTTTGGCAACACAATTTTCTCACTGTGTAATTCAACTGTGATGTCTAAATCTGAACACTGGGTGCTAGCACCCATTTAATGACAATACAATACAATACAATATATGCTGATTTAAATAGCGCTTTCACACAGCGGCAGCTGTAACATCGCGCTTAACAAAACAGTTAACATATAGTAAAATAATAAACAACACATAACATACAAAAGTAGAAGAAAAAACAATCTGACATTGTGTCAGGGCATTCTCCTGAGCTGTAACATCAAATAATAGGTCCAAAAAAAAGAAAAAAAAAAGAAATACGAGACTCATTGTTGAGAATTCAACTCAACTGAGTTTATAGAGCACTTTCAAACAGCCATCGCTGCATACAAAGTGCTGTACATGGAGCAATTAACATATACAACAAACAGTAAAGCAAATCGGTAACAAAGACGGTCGAAAGCACTGAACAGCAAAACCAAGAATAAATCTAAGTCATGCTGAGTCAAATGTTGTCTAGATGTTAATGCTAATGTCTATCAGATCAATGATCATAAAACGGCCAGGGGTGTACTGATACTTTGAAATAAGGCTGGGTATCAGTCTGACACCAATACCTGGTATCGGTACTGTCACGTTCCGTATTTGATAGCAGGGGGCAGGCGTTCAGAAAGTTCCTTTCTGTGTCTGCTATTTCGGTGATCCACTTATCTCCAGTTTGTTGCGCACTCCCCTATGTGCTCCCCCATCCGTACTATTCCCATTATATGCCACTTGTAATTCTTTATGCTTTATATACTGTATCCATATTTCTATAACTGACACCTGTCAGTATATAATTACACTATAATTATCCTTTTAGTGTTCAGTGCCGCAGTACAGTACTGCATCATACTTAAAGCTGTCTTGAATGTATTTTAATACATTTAAGACCGAAGCTAAGAAGCATGCATTTATTCCCTTTAAGTACTGTCCAAACATGAATTCTGTGCCGCTCATTAAGATGAACGTGTAACCGCGAAGCATGCACACGCTGAAGCCAGCAGCTCTTTAGTCTCTGCAGGGGGGCCGAGGTGTTTGGCAGGAACTGCGGGCTCATCAGCACTGTCAATTTTCTGTCACAATAGTTCCATCTGCAACAGGTGCACTGCTCTACTAACACAAAATAAATTGAAGGATAAAGAGGAGTTATATGAATACAAGCCCCTAAAAGGTTCAGTTTTTTTTCGTCCTCTGTTTCTGGTGCGGAAAATATAAAATGTCTGCTCATCTGTACCTCCCCAGGCATTCAGCAATTCTTTGTGATCCTCTTAATGTGCTTTGAAAAACAGATTCCATTTAAGAGAGCGAGGGATTTCACGGATTCGATTTTTGAACTGACTGATTTTTAACACTATTCATATGATTGTGAGGACAGTTTACAGAGGTGCATCTTGCAGTAGGTGGAAATATAACATACATGCTTTTCTCTTGGGGGTAAACATTTTCTTTGAAAGCTCTCGCGAAGATGAAATTCAATTCTAGAATAATATTAAGAAGAATGAGAGTAAGAATAATGTCTGCCTGTAGACAGAGGGGTACGAAAAGTCACATTTCATTGATGATGCAGGATAATGTGGTTCGAATGAAGAATTCTTATAGTAGATGGTGCCCATGTAATTATTTTTTAAAAAGTGATTGCAATTACATCCTATTTGGTACACTTTGACTTTACTTTGGTAAAAAGTGAAACAAATACAAATATTATTGAACATTATTTTTCATTGTTATTGAATTATGTACATATTTTTATGAATCCAAAATGTATATTTGACTGTCTAATCTTTGCCAGCGAAATATAGTGATTTGCAGAATAAAAATGTAATGCTCTTCCATTGGATGAGAAAAGGTACAACAATTCTGTGTGCAAAGCAGACAGTAAGGGGGAGTGAGTCACATATGTGCAAGTCACAATCAAGTCTCAGGCTGTAGGTGTCAAGTTTCAAGCAAGTCCCAATTAAGTTGCTGTGGGAAAAACAAACCAAGCAAGTCAAGTTGCATCATCAAAACAAGTCAAGTCATAACTTGGTTTCAAGCAAGTCAAAAGTCATAAAATGTTACTCAGCACAACATGGTGTGTATCGGAATGATGATAAAATGTGTGTTGTTTTTTTTTACTGATCAAGATAAAAGTACATTAATCTCTCTAAAAGTTAAATGAACACCGAAAAGCCAGAATCCCGTATTTAGGTGCACCTAAAACCCTTCAATTTTCTTATGGGCCGACAGTACGCCTTATAATGTGATGCACCTGATATATGGATCAATATTGTGATTTCTCGGATGTAGTATTCTAAATACTGTGTAAAGCACCTTGTTACAGCTGCAGCGGTTGTGAAAGTGCTATATAAACAAAGCAGTGTTGTGTTGTATTGTATTCCCTTCAGCGTAGCGCCCTCTAGCAACCCCAGCCACTATTATAGTTCCTATTCTATACACCTTATAATGCGGTGCGCCCTATATATGAACACCCTTTTAAAATAGGCCATTCATTGAAGGTGCGCCTTATCCTCAGAAGTGCCTTATAGTGTGGAAAATATGGTACATCTCTAAAAAAATGTAATTTAAGAGACTAAGAGTTAAGAATACAATGGAAAGTAATTAGGAGTGTGACACATATTTGGTTTCTGTGGGGGGGGGGGGGACAGAGTCGAGACCAAAGTCCCCCCTCTTGGGATTCATAAATAAGACTGATATGATGCACATGAATGGACATGCTTACAATACAAAAGCAATTTCTCGGAAGTGTAATCTCTGACTCAAGAGTTATGATGCATGAAGAAGTCCGTTTGATGCATGCTCTTGCTGTCATCTGGTCAACCAGAAGTCCCAACAAACAGGCTAGCTAAGTGCTACTTTACCCTCTACTCCTGTGACTGACAGGCACATTTCCATGATGTGCTACCTTTCTGAGAATTTACAAATCAAATCCTCCGCAGTCCCGACCCCAGCTTCCCCTCTGCCCTCCCCGCCGCTCGTCCGGCTTGTCACGCTGCTGCTCTCGCTCTCTCTAAGTAAGCTCAGCCAGAGAGCGCTCTGCTGCTCACAGTCAAAAAGAGCTACGTGTGCCAACATGTTCCGTTCAGGAACCGAACCGAGACTGTCAGACTGATCGGTTTGAAAGGTTTTCCAAAAAAATGTGACACACACATGCGCACACACACACAGACACACACGTGCACACAGACATTACACATTAGGCACCTCTCAATCCATCTTTAAAACATCTTAAAACACATTTGTATTCTTTGGCTTTCAACTCAGCATGAGACGAGCCATTGTTTTTGTTTTTTATTATAACTGATAACTGTTTTCATGGTAATTTATTGTTTAACCCGTCTTGGTTTTGATATGTCAGATTTTTACTTTATTACAATACTCTGTATGTCTCTGAGGTTGTTTTATAGATAATGTTGTGTTGAGCAGTGAAATAGCAATTGTTTTCTTGACATCAAAACATTGCAGATGGTTAAAAAAACAGCTCAATACACACAAATCCAGAAAGCAAATAATATTTGAATTTTAAATCATGATTTTTATTTACTTCGTAGATTATGGGCTATCAAGTGAGACAATTTTATTTTTTTTTTGCCCTCGAGCAGGCTTCCCTGGAACCAAATGCAACAGACCACATAGGAAATTAAATGAGGCATGCTAAGGCTACAGAATATTGTGAAGACAGCTGGAGAAAAAGCTAAAAATTGTCACTCTGTAGACAGAGGACCTTCAAAGTGACTGATCCATCCACCGCTGACCAGTTGATTCCGTGGACGGGATGTTCAAGGGGATTTGGAGGGCAGTAGGCAGTGTATTTGTTCCATTTTTGGATTGGAGCAACAGAGTGACAAAAAATCTAAGGCTGTGATAAGCCTAGCATGCATCGCACCCCCAAAGCTACTTTAACCAGAGACCATTTTCTTTGTTTTTCGTTGGCTCTTCGAGTTAAGCTAAAGACGTTTGACATGGAAGTTTGATGCGTCATTATAATGGACAAAGGTTGCATAGGACAATGGAAGTTAAAACTTGCATAGGAAAGGACCTTATCCATATTAATGAGACCACCAATTGGCAGTACACTAAAATATACATGAGGTCAGGGCTAAAACGGCATCTTGTTTGAAAATACGGTACCAACCTTTGCCACTCAAATGCCATCAAAGCTGAAGAATCACACGCAGATGCACTGAAATACAGTATTAGACGCCAGCACAGGTTCTCACTAGAATCTTCATATGACATAATAAATACAAAGGTAATTAATAACGAATGAGCACTGCAAGACAGCCACAGTATGCGTGCGTGTATTATTTCTTCACACTGCATCCACCTTTCAGGCAGATCCCCTGGTGACCGGTAAAGTGATTGACAGAAAGCAGAAAACAAGACAGACGGAAATAAGGAGGGAATGAGAGAGGCTAAGAGCGATGGCGTAGAAGAAAGACACACAGAATGACGAGATGAGATAACACGGAGGGAGGGAAGTGGCGAAGGCAAGAGCTTTACAGAAAAGCGAGACAGGTTTGCACACGGAGGGGAAATCAGAGGCTTCCACTAATTGTAGCCTGCAGCCATGTTCGCTATGACTCCGGCTCTTACGACAGGTAACTTCTTTCACACAACGAGCTCAAATATAAAGCATTGTTGATGTGTCCAAACCTTCTGCCCATCTTTTGATCACATCGATTTGGAGGCAAACCGACCTGTTTTGTACAAATAAACTCTTTTTTGCACATTTACATCCATAATGTGTCTTAACACATTAGCAGTATAATAGTAGTATATTTTGTACTTTTGCAACTTTTCCCACCCTTGTACAAGTTGACCGATGAGAAAGCTTTGACATCAACCTGACTGAGATGATGTGGCATGACTTGGAGAGCTATTCACCACCAAACATCCCAGGAATCGTACTGAACTGTGATAGTTTTAGTAAAGAGGAATGATACTAAATCTTTCCCGATGTGTAGGCATGAATGAAATGCACCTATGGAAATATTTGGTTGAGGTTATTGCTTCCAAAGGATGGTGACACTTATTAAATCCAAGGCTCATGTCCTATTTCCTTCCTGTCCTGTGAATGATTTCACATTATTCTCAACGACGATATGAAAAGTTTAAGCAGATGCTGTTTGTTTATTCTTATGATTTAGATGAAGATCAGATGGCATTTTATGACCAATTTATGCAGAAACGCAAAAAATTGCAATGGTTCGCATACTTTTTCCTCCCACGCTACAGGCCTGTACAGTGGGAGGAAAAAGTATGTGTTGCACGGGATATTGAAATCAGTGCGACCCTAAAGCTAAGGACAATAAGAAGTATGCCTCACTGTTGCGCTACTTTTGGAGGAGAGTGTATCATTATGCCGAGTTGAAACAACATAAGTATTCAAATGAGTCAGTATCAATGATTGACACAAATGATATCTGATGTCAATTGCATGGAGCAGAAAGCAGAATGGCAATCAAGCAAAGCTTGCCTCGAAACTATAAATTGCATTTTCAACACCGCTTATCCTGAACAGGATTGGGTGATGGAGGCTATCCCAAGTTGACTTCGGGCGCGAGAACTGAACTGCAGATTTCTATTTTGACTTCTTTTGACCTTAAATATGTAATATTCGAAGATAAAATGCTGCGGTGCGTTTACAATGCTCTACTTTGTGAAAATACCCAGAATGCACCATGTTACTTGCGCCATATTTAGCCATCCCTGAACATGCTTTAAGATGTTGTATGACACCCCAATTGGACTTTACTGTAAACACACAACAACATGAATAACACACAATTCTGTCTTAAAAAAAACAACAAGAACAACAAAAAAACATGCTATCCATCATCATCCCTTTTCTAGTCCTTATCCGGGGTCTAGAAGCAGGGGCAACTGTTTTAACAGGGAAGCCCAGACTTTGCTCCCCAGCCACTTTTTCCAGCTCGTCCGGGGGGGTCCCATCCCTGGGGCCTCCGGTGGGTGCTACATGCCCAGAAAATCTCTCCAGGGAGGCGTCCAGGAGGCATCCTAATCAGATGCCCAAGCCAACTCATCTGGCTCCCCGCGACGTGGAGGAGAAGCAGCTTGATAACTGTTCTTATCCATGCGGCCTGGGCTCCATGTTCTCCTCTCGAAATATGTGAATTCCATGAGGGGAACATAATGGCAAAACTAGAAATATGGCAGCCATTTTGGATGGTTCAAGTTCCCATCAAGGGAAGAAGTCACTCAGATTGTCTGGAGCCGGACTGGAAATGGAGTTGGCTTTAACGGTTGCGCCATATAAACGTCATTGGCTATGGGCGGTGGAATTCAGTGCCCACTGAGTTTGTATTGCACAAGGACAGTGTGTACATGTCAAACTTTTAACAAGGGCCTATCGGTGTTGTTCTCTGCGCTCAAGCCGTAAGTTACATCACTGTTTGCGACTCCAGAGATAAGCAAACTCATCAATAACAATTTATCGTGGTCACCTAAAAACAGATATTCTATATTTGTATTTGATTTTCATTCTCATTATTAAATTTCAGTCCCTTTAAAGCTAAGTCAGCTAGGAGGGAGCACAGGGCCCTAGCACCCTCTATTGACGAGCAACCACTGGTAAGCACAGAAGAGGCAAGTGCTCCATCACGCTCATTCGACAATATTACATAACTCCCAAGAGGGGAAGTGGCCCCTGGGAACGGGCTGATGCGCGGTGGCACGCTTTGCTAAATCAACAAGATAAAACTGATAGTCACTGGCTCCATACAGCTGAACACTCAGATCTCACTAAGCCCATGAGTGACAGTGGCACCAATCCGAAAGGATTTTAGTAGCACTAAAACCATGGCAACCACTATGAGAAGTTGTTTCATGAGTCAGAAAAGGAGATGGAAGAAAAAGGTTACATACGGAAACAAAAGTAACATCTATTTCGGTATACTCGGTTGGTTAACTGACCAACTGAGGCAAGGAGAAATAGTCAAACTAATCCCACTGGCTTGGATAAATTTTTTGAGCTTTGTTGTATTTGATCTATTGTCTAGAACGAAATGTTTTGTTTCACGATAGAATAGCTGATGCAGAACTTTACAGCCTGGGTTGAAAAAACCCACCTTGATTTTGCACTTGGAATAGCCTCTATCCCATCAATAAACCCATTTTGGCTATGATGGTGAACGCTGGAAGTAGGTTAAAGGTATTATTAGTCTGCAAGGTTTCGTTTTCTTGATCAGCGTATTATTTAGGGCATGAAGATGAAGAAAAACGCGTGCTCAGCAAACCTTGGAACGTTCAGGTCAACAAAAAGCGCTTCCCTGACAAATCAAAAGCCACTTGTTTTGTGGAGGGCCACCATTTTGCAACACAACTTTTTGCAGATTGGAAGCTTGAGGGACAGAGGATGCTATGAACAGTGCAGAGCGTGTGCAAAAGTGTGACCAACATGAGAGAAACGGTTTCCAATGATTTCGTTTTCATACAAAGTTCCACCTTTGTCGTCCCAGCTGCATACTTGTTAACATGTATGGTGGTGATAGACAGTATACACGCCCTTGTTCAAATGCCAACTTTGCTTTGTAATGTAATTTTTTCTGTCATAAAAAGCTGGCATTTGAACAGGAGAGTGTCGGCTTTTTATAATCCACTGTATATGACTACAAATATCCATGCCAATCACTGCTGACCCATATGCCTTTGTCATCTTATGTCTCTTTACTACAGGGGACTTAGTGAGATAATCTATTGGTATGATATTCAAAAGGACAGCAGCACCGTAATTAAAAAACAGCACTCCTGAGACCTTTATCCTTGGTTGTTGGCAAGGAATTTTCGAGCAGCTCCGCTGGAGGCTTTGGGGTGGGTGGCAACATCTGGCCGACTGAGCAGATTGCTAATTCGTCAGCCTTTGTAACTATGCCATGGCATTTTAATGGTCAAGCTGGTTCTACATTTCATTATGTTACTGGGAATGATGTGAAATGAAACAAGAGTTGTGATTTTGCTTGCGATTAACAGCACGCAAGAATGCCGTGTTTCAAAAACTCACTTCAACTAAACACAGATATTAGACATTTTTCTTCCCATCACTTTTTGAAAACGAGTACTGTGCAAGGCCAGGTGTCAGGTGCATCAGACATGGGACAAAACATGATAAAGTGCATTTTCACACTCACAGCAAAATACTTACTATATGTGCGCTAATGATGATTGATGATTCAACAGAAGCTCCTTCTTTTCATCTTTGGGAAGAATCAAAATCGAATCGAAGGAACCATAATTGGCACCGGAATTGTCCAAATTCAAACTATGAACTACAAGATGCGAGTTTCCCATACATAGTACAGGGTGAATATTGCCCTGAAACTTGATTTGCAATGAAAAAAATGTGTTCATCAAATCAAAATCAATCAAAATTCTGTCAGAAAAATTACGATGACATTTTTTCCTCAAATCGGTCAGCTCTGCTAAAACTGCTGACCCAATGACCTGATGTGGATAAGTGGAAGAAAACGGATGGATCCTATTTACAGCAGGGGTCACTGAGAACATGCCCACGTGCACCAGGTAGACCCCAAGGACCACATGAGTAGCCCATAGGGCTGTACACCAGTGAAATGCAATCTTTTTTGGTTGTTGTTGTTGCTAATCTCTTTTCAATCAAATTTGCATTGGTGTAAATTTGGAAATGACAATATATATTTTTACACGATTAGGAGTGCAACGATACTTCTATTTAATGAATGTATCGATATGTCTGCCCCACGATACAGCTACAT
Source organism: Hippocampus zosterae (assembly GCF_025434085.1). Lineage (NCBI taxonomy): Eukaryota > Metazoa > Chordata > Actinopteri > Syngnathiformes > Syngnathidae > Hippocampus > Hippocampus zosterae. The sequence continues at coordinate 9,316,702 of NC_067458.1, read as the reverse complement.
CAATCGCGCCGTTGCCTTATTTATTGAAAAACTCGATCATTAATCTCCTCCCGCTCAAAGAATTACTTATGTATGCAGGAAGAATGTGTGTTTTGTGCTCGTATTGTTGCATGTGCATGGTTAGAAAACGAGGCCTTCTTTCAAAACGTTTTTAATGTAGAACAATTAGAGAAGCAAATTATTTTTTTTCCCACAAGAGACTATTGAATATTATTTGGTTATATGACGTATTTTAACAAAAGGGTTTGTTTACATTGATGTCTTAATTAATAAAAATAACTAGTTGATCATTAAGGTAAGTTAGTATTAGAGTTAGCTGTAATTTGTATGGATCCAAATATCATAATGAAATATCGCATTGACTTGACTTTTTGACTTATTTTACCAAATATTGTTATGTGTCAAATTGTTAGGCCATATCGATACGCATCATATCGGTCAAAAAATGTAAGGTTACACCTGTATACAGTATACTTGAAAAATGACCAAACTTTTGTTCTTGCATTCGTGGAAACAAGATAATGGACGCAAACAGGTACAATGAGAACATTTACAGCCATTTAATTTATGAATCTCAATTATATTAATTTTGGTGAAGGCACTGATCATGATCTCTCAGTGATAATCAGGAACCTGATAAATATTAATTTGCACTTGCACTTTTTCCCCCTATAAATCAAATGTGCATTTTAAAATGATCACTTCAGGCATGTTCCTAGAAAATCACTTTGTCCTCTCACCAGTGTGCTAACTTTAGAACAGGCCTATGGGCTACTCATGTGTTCTTTGAGGGTGTGTGCCATGCTAGTGACCCCAGACTCGACTACACCAAATTCCATGTACAGAAAACCGCCACCACCAAGTGCAAAGCAGCTACATTAATTTTCCATAAGCCTCAGGCATGTCTCCATATGGTATTATGAATATGCTGCAAGCTGTATTTTATAACTGGTATGATAATTAAGTTGGCCAAGTGCTGCTGTCTTGTGAAAATGCGTTGAATCCTGAAATATTGCTAATGAGTAGCACAGGGGTAGGGGAGGGGGCTGGAAGATCGTGAGGTTCCATCTCACAGAAAACAAATGGCACATGGACCAAACAGTAATATAAGCAACATAGAAATAAACGGAGCAATAAATGACTTTCATGGAACATTCGCTCCACTGAAGACGCATCATTTCTGGGAGGACCAATTTGCATCTCGCACCTGCCTCAGTCTGCTTTACCAGCAGTACTTTGCACTCGTAAATGGAGCCATACACATCACTACTGGGGGTGAAATACATCCAGTACAAAATGTCTTTTAGATCAAAAGTGATTTTCTGATTCAAACGAGTTATTTGTCACACCGTTAACAATTCCAAGCATTTGAACGTGTTGCAAAACTAATTACAAACACTGAAAACAGGCCCATCCTTGAGAGGTGTCCTTGGCTGGTTCAATATTACAAATCACCAAAGTAGGTGATCTGAAATGGGTGAACTCAGAAACACTGCTCTCCTCTTTGCAAGCTCAACCGTGATAAAGAAGCATTTTAATAATAATAATAATACATTTTATTTGAAAGCGCTTTTCATCTCACTCAAAGACACTTTACAAGAGCATAAAAACACAGGATAAAAACGTGCATTTAAAACAAGCATACATAATTTACAAAACCACATTTGGATGAACAAAAGAAAAATTGGGAAAAGACATTAAAAGGTATTAAATGCATAGCGGAACAGGTGAGTTTTTAGGGATGATTTGAAGGATTGGAGGTCAGTACAGTTGCGGATGTGTTGTGGTAGAGCATTCCAGAGGGTGGGGGTGGCTACAGAGAAGGCTCGGTCCCCCCAAGTTTTGAGCTTGGTCACGGGGATGGCGAGGAGGTTTGTGTTTGAGGAGCGGAGATTGCGGCAAGGAGTGTATTGGTAAAGAAGGTCGGAAAGATAGGAGGGAGCCTGATTGTGAAGGGCTTTATAGGTGAGTAGGAGCAGTTTAAATTGAATACGCTGGGGAACAGGGAGCCAGTGGAGGTTTTTAAGGACGGGGGTGATGTGATCACGAGTGCTGGTGTGGGTGAGTAGGCGGGCGATGGCATTCTGGATGTACTGTAGTTTATTGAGGAGTTTGGAGGTTGTACCATAGAGAATGCTATTGCAGTAGTCAAGGCGGGAGGTGATGAAGGCGTGGATGAGGGTTTGAGCAGCGTTGAAAGAAAGTGATGGGCGGAGACGAGCAATGTTTTTGAGGTGGAAGAAAGCAGTTTTGGTGGTTTGGTTGATGTGTTGATCGAAAGAGAGGTTATTATCAAAAAGGACCTCGAGGTTGCGACAGTGAGAGGAGGGGGACATGGTGAAGTTATCTATAGTGAGGGTAAAGTTGGTGGTTGTTTGGGTGAGGGACCGAGGACCGATTATCAGCAGGTGAGATTTAGTACAGTTAAGAGTGAGAAAGTTTGTTTGCAACCAGGATTTGACATCTGAGAGACAGTTAGACAGGATGGAGTGGGTTGTTGGGGTAAATGATTTGGTGGATATGTACAATTGGAGATCATCAGCGTAGCAGTGGAACTGGAGACCATGATGACGTATGATTTGGCCGAGGGGTAAAAGATAGAGAATGAAGAGAAGAGGACCAAGCACAGACCCCTGTGGGACACCTTGGGACAGTGGGGCAGTGTAGGAAGAGCAGTTGTTTATGTGTATGAATTGTTTCCTGTCTGTGAGATATGAGTGTAGCCAGGTAAGGACTTTGTTGGTGATGTTTAAGGATTGTAGGCGAGAGAGTAGGATGGAATGGTTGATGGTGTCAAAGGCAGCTGTAAGGTCAAGAAGGATGAGGATGGAGAGTAGGCCGGAGTCAGAGGTGAGGAGGAGGTCATTGGTGATTTTAAGGAGGGCTGTTTCAGTGCTGTGTTGTGTGCGGAATCCAGATTGAAATTGTTCAAAAAGCTGGTTGTTGTTTAGGTAGGTTTTAATTTGAGATGTGACAGCACGTTCTATGACTTTGGACAGAAAGGGGAGGTTGGAGATGGGTCGAAAGTTGCTCATGATGTCAGGGTTTAGTCCGGGTTTTTTGATAATGGGGGTTACGGCAGCCAGTTTGAGTGAGGAGGGGACATAGGCAAAGTTGACGGAGGAGTTGACAATGTTCATGACGAGGTGGGAGATGGTGGGAAAGCAGTGCTTGACGAGGGAAGATGGGATGGGATCCAGTCTGCAGGTGGAGGAGTTCATTGTTGAAATTATATTGGTGAGTTCGGCTATGGAGACAGGTGTGAATTCAGAGAGAGGTGAAGTAGTTGGAGTGATGGATGCTTGTAGGAAGGGAGTGGGGACAGGTGAGGTGGTGAGTGAACTGTAGAGGATGTCGATTTTGGATAGAAAGAATCAGAATCAGAATCAGAATCATCTTTATTGGCCAAGTATGTAGAACACACAAGGAATTTGTCTCCGGTATAACACGCTGCACGAGTATCATCGTAAACAACAAAATCATTGAACCATTTTAGAGTATTTAGAACATTTAGAGTAACCAGTAGTTACCAGTAGGAATGAGTTGCATTTGTCAACGGTGAAAGAGGTTGAAATATTGTCGCTGGGTTTGAGGAGTTTGTTGAGAGTGGAGAAGAGAGCCTTTTGGTTGTTGGAGTCGATGTGGATTAGGTTGGAGTAGTTGGTGGAACGGCTGGAGTTGAGTGCGGTCTTGTATAACTGAAGGTGATCAGTGTAGGCGAGGAGATGAACAGTTAAACCAGATTTTTTATAGAGTCTTTCTAACTGGTGTTTTCGGGTTTTAAGTTTGCGGAGTTCTGGGGTGTACCAGGGGGCTGAGCGAGTGAAGGAGACAGATTTGGTTTTGATGGGGGCGAGTTGGTTAAGACAGGAGGAGAGAGCGCTGTTGTAGTAGTTGGTGAGAACAGTGGGGTCATGGGACAGGAGGAGGAGGTAGTGTGGACAAGTGGTTGAGGACGGAGGTAGAGAAGTCAGTTGGGGAAACGGATTTGAGGTTTCTGAATGATATGGTGCGCTTTACGTTGGGAATGGGGGTAGGGAGGTGGAGGTCCAGAGTGATAGCCAGGTGATCGGAAATGTTGAGGTTGGTGCTAGAGTTTTTCGATGGTGAGACCGGTGGAATAGTCCAGAGTGTGACCGTGGGTGTGGGTGGGGAAGTTGACATGTTGAGTGACGTTAAGGCAGTCCAAAAGGTCAAGAAATTCAGAGGCATGTTTGCAGTTGGTATCGTCGATGTGGAAGTTAAAGTCGCCAAGGAGCAGAGTGAAAGGTGAGATAAATGAAAGCTGTGTGACAAAATCTGAGAAGTCTGATAAAAATGATGGGTTGAATTTTTGGGAACGGTAAATGACAGCAATGACCATTTTGAAATGCTGCTTTAAATAATTGTCTCAATTACAAACTATCGGTACTCACGTTGTCAGTCCTTTTTTTTTAACCACATGAGGAACATTAAAAGAAGGAGAGAACAAAAGGATGGTTGCAGGAATGTACAGTACAAGGTATAGCACACGATTTGTAACCGTGGGCATCATTTGAATGTTTTAAATTCAATTTTAATGCTACTATAATGGCCCAAGAGAGGAACCGAAAAGCTGGCAGTATATATCATAGTGATTAGTGTGTAAAAGCATACCTGTCAACTCATTCGGTTTAGCCATAGTTCATACGGATTTTGTGGTGAATCTTACGTATATGGCCGTATCGCACAAATCATAGGGATTCTGAAAATTTCCGGGGTTTTTTTTTTCACCAACTCCAAATGTTTTGGAGTTGGTGAAAAAAGTAACGCAGGAATACAACTCTGAACACAGTAATGCCACTAAGTAGAATGATGATGAGACATTAACCAGACATTGTATTATGGAGATCTACAATAAATATCATTGAAAATTTTGTGGGGGTTTTCTGCCGTTATTTTGACATATAAAATGCTTTGGTATGTTCTAAGGATTTTTTGCTCTTTATAAGGATTTTTTTGGTAGTTTATACACGTTGGCGCTCCGAAAAGTTGACAGGTATGTAAAAGCCAAAAAACGAAATGAAGAGCTTCCTGAGATCACATATTATTAGTCCAACTCCATTTTATTTGTTAGTATAGAATAGGCCAGCACAGTTTTCAGGTCTTTGCTGCATTTCTCGATTATGGTCACTGCAACCCGCCCATGATAGTTAAGATCCTGTAATCATTTCTTGGCTTTTCATTTTACTCTAACACTGACTAGGTTTGAAATGAGATCAAAACTCTGCAATGCACTCACCTCATGCCAGCCAAGCAGAGAAACGAAAGAAGCGGCTTCCCGTCAAATTATGATTTTCCCACCTCAAAAAGGTCAGGTGGTCCGGCCCCATCAAAAACGGAAAGAGACGGAAAAGTGGCAGGAAGCAAGTGCATGCTGCCAATTGTGCAAATAAAAGGGAATTCCTTATACAGTGGAGGTCATGAATACTGAACATGCCTCAGCTTGGAAGCTGCTGTTGGCTTGGCTGGCTCGGACAAGCGAGGAAATGTTTCTTGGAAGGAGCATCATGTACCATCTTTCAGAGAAGAAAGAGACTAATTAAAACAACTTTCAAGAATAAAAGCGGTGGCTCAAACTTAACTACTCGAGAGCTCCAAATACAAGACAGCAATAGTCAAATGCCGAATATTTTTTACTTGTTTCTTTACTGCTCGATATGCAGCTGCTCAGTTAAGCTTCAGGACATTTTGTTCATCCTACATAGCTGTCAATAGTAATATATAGCCATAGTAATACGAAAAAAACCCAACCGAAAAATGTACGTATAAATATCAATTTTAGAGGATAATATTGCACAACATAAAACTAAAGATTCAAAAACCTCGTGCCATCCGAGTGAAGGGATACGATGGAAATCACAACCGAGGGCCATCGCTCATGTTGTTGGAGTTCACTTTTATGAGTCGCAGAGCATCATCATAAGACGTCATGTCAGATTTCTTCTTCTTGTTCAAGGTTGCAGGCATGCTCAGCTCGAGAAACTACAGTTGAAAACTCAACTGTTACTTGAAGCGCTCGTTATTATTTTTACACTCTCGCTCCTCCTATGACTGATTATACATAATAAAATTCATGATGAATTGGCAACAGGGATATACAACCTCTTTGACCCCAAATGAAATTTGGTTTCATTTTAATTGGAACACAAGGCTCTTCGTAAATGTAAGCAGTGATTATCTTTGTGTTTAATCCTTACAGGACATCTGCAAACAGTTGCTTTTACTTGGAGAAACCATGATCCACATTTCCCCCAAATGTTAAAGACTAAATAATAATTGAATCATAATTTGTTTATAGGGGGCGGCCTGCGACCTCACAGTGCAGAGGTACCGGGTTCAATTCCAGCTCCGGACTCCCTGTGTGGAGTTTGCATGTTCTCCCTGTTTGCATGGGTTTTCTCCGGGTACTGCGGTTTCCTCCCACATTCTAAGAACATGCATGTCAGGCTGATTGAACACTCTAAATTGCCCATAAGTGTGGGTGTGAGCGCGGATGGTTGTTCGTCTCTGTGTGCCCTGCGCTTGGCTGACAACCGGTTCAGGGTGTCCCCCACCTACTGCCCGAAGACAGCTGGGATAGTCTCCAGCACCCTCGCGACCCTAGTGAGGATAAAGTGATTCGGAAAATGGATGGATGGATAATTAGTTTGTGCATTTTCTGCGTTGTCGATTTGAATAAGGTTTGACTGGTCGAGGGATTAATCTGATTAATCAATTAATTAAAAAAAATCAACAAATGAATTGATTATTTTGGAGAAAAATCGGTAGTTGCAGTTCTAAAATTGAAATTTTTGGACTAAATAGGTCAAATGTTATTTTTAAGCAGAATTAAAGTGTGGAAAATAGCTTAGCAACAAATCTATGAACTCTGGACTGTGTGGGAAGTGTTGCAAAACTGTGTCTCTCCCCTCAGTCTGCCGAACCGTGCGTGTGGCATAATTGTTGCCTCAAGAATAAGAGATGGGATATTTACGAGACTGACATGGACAGCTCATCAGTGCAATATTCTACTCAGTAGATGTTTTCCATACGAGCGATATGGGCAACCGCCCAAGACAGCATCGAGAGCAGGGGTCCCCAAACTTTTTTGCCCCACGGACCGGTTTATGTCAAACAATGTTGTAATGCCCTTCAGTAGCGGAGAGGATGCTCGCAGTCGCTGATAATATTCATCATTTTTAATAAACAAAATAAGTAATAATCACACGCATTCAAAGGAGTTGCTGTGAGCCACAACTCACGCCCATGCGCTCCTCACTCAGACTAACTACCGGAGCCAATATTCCCCCAACCTGGCTCCTCCCCTCTCTATGATGTTACACAAATACAAGAAACAGATATTACAATATTTTTAGGGACCGGCATTTAAGGTGTGGCGGAAATAATACAACAAAATAATATGGTATGAGCTGCATGAAATCTCTGGTGTTTTCGAAATATAATAATAAACACAAGGAGCGTCTAATCTGCCGCAACACTCTGATCGCTATGGTAATGTTTAATGCCTTCAAAATACGTTACGACGCAAATTCAAAGTGCATGAAAATGACGACTCACCACAGCCCCGAGCTTGATTTTCTGCAACCAGATGGTGCCATCTCGGGGTAAACGGAGACAATGACACTTCAAGTGTGTTGTTTATGTCCAGTCTACTTCGTAATTTTGTTTTAGTCGCCGTTGCTGCAGAAACCTCCCACCTCACACATGTAGGATGTCGGAAATAGCAACAGTGCTATTGTGGCGATCTCAGAGTATTTAGCCATAACTTTAATCCAGTTGTCAGGCGTTTTGTTTTTAGCGTAATCGGTTGCATGACGGAGAAGCATGCACGTGTGTCAAGCGGATGTAACGGAGAATCCGGTAATTTTTCAAAATAAAACATATTTCGTATTCCGAAATAAATTGAATTAAGAAAAGTTCGTTCTGTGCGGCCCGATACCAAATGCCCTGTGGACCGATACCGGTCCGCGGACTGGCGGTTGGGGACCCTTGATCTAGAGCAGTGGCTCTTAACATTTTTAGAGGTACCGAACCCAACCAGTTAATATGCACATTCACCAAACCCTTCATGAGTGATATATATATATATATACTAGCTGGTTCGCCGCCCTCCGGGCGGCTCATCAGCTAGTTCCTGCGGAAGGCTGGTAAGGTGGTGGTTCGCCGCCCTCCGGGCGGCTCATCAGCTAGTTCCTGCGTAAGGCTGGTAAGGTGGGCCTTCGGCCCACAAAAGTGTTGTTGCTTGGTTCAACTTTTTGTTCATCTTCATTGCTTATCGCGAGAATAAAGAGATGTTTAGCTCTACTAAATAACTAACAATTTTATTGCAATGCTTGTGGGTAGACAACATTTTTTCGCTAAGATGCCCGCGCGATCGTAGTGAGCCACTGCCTGAGCGGCGCAGTGGCGGCGCGCAGCGGCGCGGTGAAGTAGGTACGTTTTGAAAAGGGACAGACGGAAGGACAGACCGCGTGCGGGACGATGCGCAATATATATATAAGATATATATATATTTTTTACAAATTCAAGACATTAAAAAAATGCAATTTATTAAAAACCAAAAAAAGTCAATACGATTTCAAGAGATAAGTATCCTTTTTTTTTAATTGTAGGAGATAAGTATTCTTTTTTTTAATTGTAGGATGTACTATCACGACAATCACACATTGACTACTAAGCGAACTACATTTCCTGCAGCAGTGATTGGACAAGCAATGTAATGCTATCATCTGCAGCCAATGATGGCCAAGCGGGCGTGTCATAACTAATTAACATGTTGCGTCGCGTGTGTCTTACCCTCCACGGCAGAGGCTCTGTCGAACCCCTGAGACCGTCTCACCGAAACCCTGGGTTCGATCGAACCCAGGTTAAGAACTACTGATCTTGAGGCATCAATTTAAATTATTACAAAAAAATTAAAAATAAAACCCTCTACCTTGCATCAATTGTTTTGTTATGCTTTGTTTTTTTCCAAACTGGAGCCTTTGGGCTCTGGGCAAAATGCAGCAACAAATTTGCACTTTCTGCAAAGTCACACTCTGGCAAGAGTGAAAAGACCTAAAATTCTTTGTAGATTTCTACAAACAGCAGCTAGGAAAAAGATATGCACATTTAAAATATAACTGAAAGCTTTTACATCTTGGGTTTAGTTCCGCAGACATAATTAGAAGTACCAAAACTAAACAGAGGCTCAGAAGGGATCGAGCCTCTCTTCCTCTGGTGCCTCTCTCTGGAATGACCTCCCACTGATCATTCGGCAAGTCCCCTCGCTACCCATCTTTAAAACCTGCCTCAAAACTCCCTTGTAATCGTTGCCATTTGACTCAGCATGACTCAGATTAGTTTTACTATTTGGTGCCTACTACCATCTTTTTTGCTGTTTTTTTAAATTGCTTTATTGATTGATATATGTTAGTTGCTCCGTGTACAGCACTTTGTATGCAGCGATGGTTGTTTGAAAGTGCTCTATAAATACAGTTGAGTTGAGTTGAATGCACGGTCTAATTTTTTTTCACAATTTAAAACCCATTCTCAAGTGTCTTAATAAAAGATAGTAAAAATATAACATTTGTAACACTGTTAGCTAAAGCTGATCAATGTCAAATGTGCCTCTCAGCTTATCTGTTTGGTTTGACGTGGCACGACACCTATATACCCCAAAAGTATATATATAGTCACAAAAAGATGACTAACTTACTTGTTAACACGGTGCTTTAAAATCTGTTTTTTAAAAAAAACACAATTTCATATGCACGTATTGCACGTCTTTGTGATGTGCATATTACACAGGCAATTATCGCAATGCCATTTTTGTGATATATTGTGCAGCCCTACACTGCAGTATTGATTTTTTTATGAGCTCAGCAGATAAAAATCACATGTGAAGTTACTGTTATCGTCACCTTTATTTGGTTGGCAGCAACAGCAAAACCAAGGCCTTTGGCAAATTTTCCAAAATAAAAAAATAGATACTGTGCTAACATCACACTGCTTCCTACAGTCAAAACATTAGAAGCCTACTCATTTAACACCATAGGTACAGCTTTTCTTTTTTTTGTGCTGTACAAGTTTGAAATACCCACACTTAGTACAGTAATTTACATGTAAAGGTTTATACACAGTATTCTCATGAAATAAATATTGAACATCATCAAATCCCAAATTTTACTGCGCTTGAAACTGTATTGATTTCCATTGAGCCTTGAATCTTTATTTTTTTTGAACCCATGAATTCAATGGCCCCTGAATATTTCAAACTATCAGCCTAAAACACATTCAAAATAAATTCACGTCACCCTCTAAAACTCACAACAAAACAAGAATTATTTGTGAAACTTCTGACCAAATACTGTAAATCCACTCGGACAATCACATTTCAAATTTGACCATGTTTGGTAACAACTAAGTCATAAAGGTTTAGCACTATAGTTGCTGTGTTGTTCCCATAACAGTATGCAAAAATTCAGGCCCCATACATTGGATATCTATGGCATAGCACTACCACCGGAGAAAGAGCACAACGTATCGAATGAACAGAGCAGACAGCATTGAACGCAACTATTCTGTGTTTATCAACTGACATTTCTTATCAATGCCATGTTGCCAATGCCACAAAATCTAGACAAAGGTTATCATTTGAAAGATACGATTCTGACATCAGACAGTTGAACACGTTCCCACTTGAAGGCACAAGACCAACCGAGATAAAGGAACGACAGAAACTTGAAACTCCTTGACTAAGTAGGGTTTGCACTATTGCTTAGCCCGCGTAAATTTAGAGTCTGGAGCTAGCAAGCCACATATTTTCAGATGATTTCAGATTTTGCGAACTATGCTATGCTATTAATATCGAACTAATCAGTAAAAACAGATTTTGTATATTTTGTATAAATCCATCAGTCTGAAGTTAACAGTATCGTCATGGCCTTGGAAATAAATGTTCGAAGAATAAACATTTTCAAAAATTGGGATACCATTTCGGTCTCGTCAAATACAAAAGTTTTGGGTGAAATTGAGCAAAGCAACATTAAGAGTAACATGTTTTACCAAAAAAAATTATGATGCCGTGCTAAACAAAAGGAGGTTGATGTTGTTTGATTGTAGTCAACAAAGTATTCATAATTTGGAGTGAATTGTGTTCCATGACTGGGCTACACAAATCTTACTTTAGGGACTTAATGAAGTGTGAGTCGCACCAAAATCTACTTGAGTAGAGAGGATTTTCGCAATACGTGCATGACAGAGATCTGAAATGTAGTGTTAAAAAAAAATTGAAGCTACGGATTGGAAATTATACGCTGAACTTACATAAAAGTTAAAATAGGGGAAAAAATAAATTTCAGCAACCAGAACTAAAAGATGGGCAGAAGAGTCAATTTTGGCGCGGGACCATTTCAACGTAGACAATATTGAGATAGCATACAATATGTATTTGTCTGAAAGCCAAAATGGCGCACATGTAGAGCATCTGCACGATGGGAGGAATTGTCACTGTGCTCAAATGTTGACAATGTTGTCATATTTCTCAACAATGATCATGTGGCTAGAGTCTATTTTACGACAGCTTATTTGTGCTTTCGAAAACGATGTTTCAGTTGGGCTCTCAGAATCAGTTACCATTCCGTCCGCAGTATGCATTCACTATTTTGTTTTTTTCCGACAGACATTTCAGTGTTTCTGCAATGAGGTCACAAGTGATCGCTCAAGAGTGCTTTCAACGGATGGATTTCAATGTTTTAGTGCCAAGAGAAATATTGCTTAGGAATATGTTTTTTTCAAGGGAAAACATCTCAAGCTATTAAAAATATTACAAAACTCGACAGTCATTTGCCCCATCAATTGAATTTTTAGTTGAATGTCCATCTTCAGTCACGGACCTAAAGATAAGAATATATTGAACACTTTGTTGTAGAATGCACTTGTGAGAATCATAACTATATATCTATATCTATACATCTATATCTCAACATATATAGATGTGTAGATATAGATATATAGATGTGTGTATACCATATATATCAGGATTGAGGTGCTTATCTAATCACCTTGTTGGGATTGCGTATTGTAAAGGTATTTCAGAATATCTATTGCATATTCAGATGCGTTTCCATGCTACAAAATATCCTGCAGGTAGTGCCGCCAAATAAAAATTTGTTTTCGTATTTGTCGATCTGAAAATTATATGTAATTGGTAAGAATGTGAATTCAGTGCTGTGGCAGCTGTCATGTAAGAGTTGAAAGCAGCTCTGCATAAGATCAGTGTACATTTCAGCATTTAATTTGCTGTGTAAAATAATTTTGTAATAGCCACATACTGTATATCAACAAAAACATGATGAAATGTGATTTTTTTTTTCCCTCCACAAAATTTGAAAATTACAAATTTCAGCTGCACCTGACTGTACAGGTCAACACTGCTGTTTCAAAATCACCAACTGCTTTATTGCCCATACTAAGTCGACAGTTTCACATTCCAGTTAGCTGGCAAGGCTTGCTCACTTTCTAAAACCTAAAGAAAGCATTATGGCTGTCAACAAATCAAAGGCCATCGACAACATCCAAACAAGTTTGGGGGTTGACGTTTTGGAAATATATTTTGCTCGCCCGATTTCCTCAAAATGTCATTTTGGTGTAATTCCAAATATATGACACCTTGACATTTGCAGAGAAACATAACAGTGAGATGGACAGGCTCAATGTCAAACAGCTGTGTTGTGCGGTCTAGAGTGAAAGCATTCTCAATGTGACTCTGCTTAAAAAAAATGATTCATTTATGCAAATAAATCACACTTGCAAATTTTAAATGGGATCATGGCCCAAAAGTAAGAACTTCAATTTTTCTGTTTTGTTTTTACTATTTCTATTTCATAAAGATGCACTGTATGTAGTGGTCAATGTCCACAGAGCGTCCTTGTATTGAACAAAATCCCACATTCAGATGGAGCAGGAGTTTGCCCTTTTCCGTGGTTTAGGTTTCCCAAAGTCCCTGTCATCAGCAGCACAGTGACTGAAGGAGCAAATTGTCTGTGAGAGCCTGCGCATGCCCAAGCGAAACACGCTATTGGACAAGCTGTAGATGACGCAGTTGCAAAAACTGTTGCTAATTGCTAGCCAAGTGGTAATGAAGGAAAGGGCTGGGCTGTCCAGGACATGGGAGCTTTCCAAAACAAAGTATATGATGTAGGGTAGCCAGAGCATATAGAACACGCTTGTGATACGGAAGAGCACCATCGCGTAGCGCCGATCCGGTCCCTGTCCTCCTTGATGTCCATCTCTGTCCCCATCAACAGTTTCCATCTCTTGGCTTGGAAATCGTGCCCGGCGTTCACTGATCTCCCTGTTGTGCTGCTGGCAAATGCGAAATATGTGGTAGTAGGTAAAGCAGACCACAAGTGCAGCAGGTGCATACAGCAGGCAGACCACAAAACCTGTAAAGAGGGCTGAGGTAGGCCAAGACTGTGCACACCACTCAAAAATGTCCCCGTGATAGCCTGGCTTGCCCCAGCCAAAGAAAGAGGGCAAGAAGACCAGGCTGGAGTAAACCCATATGAGGGTGATGCAGACCCGCAGACGGCACGGTGTCACCAGCTGGTTGTATGACAGCGGTTTCGTGATAGCCAGATAGCGGTCCACACTGATACAGGCCAAACAAGCCATTGAAACACTTTTGAGAACGGAGATGACGTAGCTGAAGACCTGACAGGTGATCGGCTCCTGGACGCTTGTAGGGTAGTGGAGCAGAGACAGAGTGGGCACCAGGCAGCTGAGACCAACCAGAAGGTCTGCGTAGGCCATGGTCTGGATAAAGTAGCTGGTGTTGTAGTGATGGAGCAGTGGCGCGCAGTGGAATACGAAGATCACCGTCAAGTTGCCGACAATGATGAGCACTGTCAGGAGGACGACAACAGCGGTCTCCAGGATGCAAGCCTCCAAACCTTCTTTTAAGCCCCAGCCTAAAGGACACGAGTGGTTCGAAGCACTGCCGGAAAATACCTCTCCACTGCTGCTGCTATTTGGTGTGAGCATCGGGTCAGTCGGCATGTCAGACAGATTCATTGTTCCGAGTTGGACCCGAGTTTATGGTACAACTTCCACAAGGCAATAGCATGAAACTGCAAATTGCCTACTCCTCTCCCACTGTTCCACGTCCCTGTAGCCACCTTCACTTAATCGAGCTTAATACGCTACCCTTGCTCTCTTTTACCTGACTATCACATTGATGAGTCTCAATCAAGGGAACACCGACAGGAGCAAAATCCTTGGGGCTTTTGGAGGGATAGGACGAGGTCCTGCTTTTCCACCGGCACAGCATGGTTCATGAAAAAGCGAGGTTGCATTTAAGAGTAGCGAGGGGGAGTGGGGGGCAGTGTAGAATTACAGCTGAAGTGAGCATCTGTCGTAAAGGTGAGATTCATGCTGCTTTGCTTGCCAGCATGGGGCCTTTATCGCCCATTTTAAAAGAGCTAACACCAAGAGGACGAAGGCATAAACTGTTTTCACAAAGATGCAGATGAAAGAGGTTGCGAGGGAAGAAACCTTATGAATGAAGAGCTTAATGTGTCAAACAAAATGTTTGCCGCTATGAATCGATTCCCGGAAGAAATTAAATAGGTAAGCAACATATTGGTTTCATTTGGCTCCCCGTTTCATCAAAAGTGATTAGATCATATTTGCTGATTGGAGTTGCCTTCGCAATTGACACAGGAATTTCTTTCAGAGAGGAAATCCTCTCTACTAGGGAATCTAGGAGCTAGAAGAGTAACAATCGTGTGTCGATCACGTCTTCAGTAAACGGACAAGTGGCACTGTATTCTGGTGATGCTGTGTTTTGTAATTCAACAGCAAGCTTCCCTTATTTTGGTGGTCCTCTTGTCACTGTCTGGAGCTCATGTATGCCTAACCATTGTGAGAGTCAAAACACAGACAGAGGCTAAAAAAAACATTGGGATCTCCGCAGGAGATAATGTCACAATTCTCTCAGCACAAACGGGCTGTTGAGCGTATCAAGGCAACCATGTGCAATCAATTTTTTTAAAAAAAGGATTAACAAAAAGAAAGAGCAAGTCCAAAGTACTGTACAATGTCTTTTCACACGAGTAGTGCTGCAAACATTTCCCTCGATGCATGAATCCAAGAGTGCAAAATTTCCTCTTCAAGCTCTTGAGGACAACAGGTGCATAAAAAAGGTCGTAGGGTCTGTTGAAGAACTGAAATGTCAGACTCCCATGCAGGCAGGTGAAAGGACTCTCTAGGAGCTACGAGGGGCCGGCTGAATAACTCAGCGCTCCACTCACTTGGACTCCTCAGCAATCCAGCGGCACACAGCGAGAGACTAGGGACAATCCACCGACCACTTTTTTCATCTCTTTCAACTCTTCTCTTGCATTCTTGTGTTGGTATTCAGAAGCACGTCAAATGGGGGAACTGGCCCATTTCCGCCCCCCCAGTGCCTCTTGTGACAACAGATTTTGTAACTTGCCTTTGCCTTTTAATGCAAAGCATTCTGTTGTGGAGGATTGGTGGGGCTCTGTCCAGCCTTGCCTTTAACTCTTTTCTCTTGATATGTCTGTCGCTGTAAAGAAAAAAAAAAATTGCTGCGCAACAAAAGGGAAATCCGCTCTAGCAGCATTAAAAAAAAAAAAAAAGGAAAAAGATTGAAAAGAAAAGTCTCAGTCCCAGATTTCGGTATTGTCCTCTGCAAAATATTCCTTGTAATTCGGGATCAGGATGAGCAATTTTCCTCAAATGTAAATCCGTTGTATCAGGCACAAAGACAACAATGGTCCTAAATGCAGAATGTACAAAGCAACTGAAAAAAATGATGACTACGCAGATGGAACTGTGCTAATTCTGCAGCAAGCGAAACAATGGGACGAAGAGTCCCTCAGCCCTGGTGCAGTAAGGAGAGATGCTGTGACTGGCTTACACTTCCTCCCTCGCTCCCTCTCTCTCTCTTTCTCTCTCTCTCTCTACACAGTGTTTTTAGCTCGCACACTCAATCTCTCTCTTTACACACACACACACACACACACCCACACCCACACACACGCACGCACACACGCACACACGCACACACACACACACATTCTATTCCTTGCTCTTTCAGCCTGTTCACTGTTCGGCGACTCCACTCCATGCTTCACCTGAGGCTCCAAGCCATTATTCTGCCCATCACAATAGCTTTTCTCAGTGGTAGATCTTCTAAATATTAGAAATATCTCACATGCTGTATATGAACTACAAGTCCAGAGGCTTTCTATTTTTCATTTTTCTTGTCAGTTTCCCACTTAATTTAATTTTGTCGTCCTTTTTCATCCCACACACAGTCTGTCACTTGTCTTGGGATGCAGCTCAAAATAATAAACTGTTTTCACACCACTGCATGTTCAAGTTGCATTCATCTTCAATTCAAACCATCTTCATGTCAACATTTATGGAATCCTTTTACTGACAGTCTGATTCAAATACATTTCACGTTCTCAGCCACCGAAACAAGAGCAGTGAGTTGAAGTAGTAAGACATCTGTGTCAACAAACATTCCTTCATGAAAAATTGTAGCATTGTAACATCTAAATCATCTGCTGTATATCTGCATGGCCATTATTTTGGACCGGAGCATTCCAGGTGAATCAAGCGTAGACCAGGGGTAAGAGAAATAATGGATTCTGAGATTCATTGGCTGCAGATGGAATCAATGAACACATTGGAAGATTTATTTAAGAAATTAATTAGTAATTAACGTAATCTAGGCGGGGGGAAAAAAGCGCGGAAGTCATATGGCTGTGCTAGACCCTAATCTCCACAAAACCAGTATTTCATTTGGAATTTTTGTCTGAGACAAGAAAAGATTATGTTGTCATATAGATAGCGCAGCAGCATGTCAGCCATGACAGGAACACTTCAGAAAACCAATGTCAGTGAAGACAGTTTGGCGCAACATCCCTAAGTGCAACTTCAAACTCTACAATGCAAAGCAAAAGCTGTTCATCAACAACACCCAGAAATGCCGTCAGGTTTTCCGGGCCCGAGTTCATCTAAAACGGACTGATACAAAGTGGAAAAGTCTTCTTTGGTCTGAAGACTCCACATTTCAAATTGTTTCGGGAAATTGTGGACGTCCTCCAAAGAGGAACACAACCATCCGGACTGTTATGAACGCAACATTTATAAGCCAGCATCTGCGAGGCTATCGGACATCATCGGGTTCCGCCTCCTTAGAAAATCCCAGCCAACCATTACAGTTCCCGCAAAGATTCTCTTGAAAAAATGAGCGCACACTCTCACACACATTTAGTCAACGCAGTCCTCTCAAACAAACCTTCACAAACAACCACACGAGACAGGCCGAGAGTTTTTCAGCAAAACAAACATCCGTCAGTGAGGTCTCGATTAGTGATGATGACACTGACGTACGAAAACCTACTTCCGTCAGTGCTTAGTCCGGCCTTTTGTTTTAGTTTCCCGTCAGTCGCCAATTCTCAGCAAGACAGACATCTATTAATGACAGACTGACGGACCATCCGGAATGCCCATTTTTGGTTATTTTATTCATTAAAGGAAAAAAACAAATTCATAGCAATCAGCCCTTGCCCCACCCCCCGTTAAATCGTGAACTAACTGTGGCTAATCATATTTTTTTGGAAAGCTGAGTGTCCTTAAGTGTTTTGAAAGGAGCTTATAAATAAAATGTATTCTTACTATTATTTTCACCCAAATCGGATTACCTTCAGACCTGTTCAATTAAGAAACCACTTCAATAGAACCAGTCAGGCAAGAAATGAGTCAGGCAAAGGATCTCAAAGCTGCAACAAAATGCCACGATCCAGCGAAAGTCAAGAAGAGATGAGAAATAAAGCAATTGACATCCATCATTCTGCAAAGGGTTACAAAGCCATTTCTAAAGCTTCACTCCAGTGAATGATGGCAAGCGCCATTATCCACAAATGGAGAAAACTCGGAACAGTAGTGAATCTTCCCACTACAAAAATTACCCCAATAGCACAAGAGGTCAAAAAGTAGCAAAAGACAATCTATAAAAATGTCCGTTGAGGTCAGTGTTCATGACTCAACAATAAGGAAGCGAAAGGACGAAAATGGTGTTCATGAAAGAATTCCAAGATGAAATGTACTGTGACCAAAGAGAACATAATACGCACTTTTGCAAAAATCATATGAATGATTCCAAGGACTTTTGGGAGAATATTGTATCGACTGCTGATACAAAAGCATATATTTTTTTTTGGAAGCTGTGTGTCTTGTTCAAAAATGAAAATGATATTTTACTTCAATTGATGATAACCATGGGTAATTGCAGTTATAAAAGTACCAAATAGCCACATGGCAAGAAAATAAGCAACATTTATCAGGAAAAAAAAGTTGCATCAAGATACGTTGATTCAAGATGCAATAATAAATCAAATCATAGCACTCTGAATCATTCACTTGAATCAAATAATGAGGTGGTGAGAGAACACCCCTATTGTAGAAATTGTGTTTTAAATGACCCGAAGATTGTTTTTTTACATTCCTATTTAATCAAAAGTATTTTTTTGTCTGTCAGTGATTAGCTGGGTTACCATTTTCTAAAATGAGTTTAGATATTTTTGGATCTATTGGTCAGTCAGATAGAAAAGAAACAGCTGGCACTCTGTAAGGAGCCAGTCAATGGAGAGATGAGCACAGTGCTGTTCACCTTTGGAGGTGGACAATGATGAAAAACACGACCAGAAGGCAACTCTTAATTATTCATTCTTCTACCAAAGTGAGCCAGTGGGGCCACTTGGAAGCAAAGGTGAATGGTTCCCACACTTCAATCCCGCGTCACACCGAGACCGAATTGTAATTTATAAACACTTGGCTTATTCCTTAAATTATTGTCATCATTGTAGGATGTACAAGTTAGGTTAATTTATACAGCATAACAACACCCTCCTAAAATAATGGCCCATTTCATTAAAAAAAAAAAACAATCTGATTGGATAATATCTACTCATCATTTCATTTCAGGGATTATTTTCGCGAAGGTAGCCAGCCTTCTGAGGTGATGTTTAAATTGACCAACGCCTATAGAAAAAGAACATTAAACTGACTAAAAAGTAAAAGACACACAAAAAAATATAAAGGATATACTTTTTCCCCTCTGTGTATTGTTTCAATAGTTTGTGTGTCATGATTTGTGTTTTTGTTTATTTAGTTTTGATCTGATTTAGTTTTATCATGTTCTTCCCGTGTACATATTTTCATGTCTCTCTCGTTAGGTGCGGGTGTCCACTTGTTCTCACCAGCCTGGCCCATGGTGTCTTCCAATCTGTTCCCTCAGCCACTCAAGTCTTGTCCAGGTGTTCCGTGTCTCATCCGTTTGCTTGTACTAACTTCACTCCTTTTTTTCCCCTCTGTATTTGTCAGTTCATTGGGTTTGCTTTCCTCAGTCCTTGTCAGTTGTCACGTCAAAATATATATATATATATATATATATATATGCGCGGCTGGATAGCTCAGTTGGTAAGGCATCGGTTTGGCATATGGGAGACGGGGGTTCGAATCCCGCTTGGGGCAAAAATGAGCACATAACACCATCCAGTGTGGGTCCTTGGGCAAGATCCTTCACGCTAATGCCTACCTCATACAATGATGAGAGACAATAAAACGAATGACATGCCGGCTCAGACGTCGCCCGGCCAAACAAGGTCTGCGTCAGGTGCTGGGGAACCAGAGCACCTTGATGAAAAATGGGCTACTGGAACAAAGCGGAGATGGGCGAGATGCGATAACATGGCTCTGTTGGAATGCTACTACTCAAGCAACCCTAGTCAGAGGGGTTACAACATGCAGAGAATGTGGGCTAAATGGTTACTTCGAAACCCACAGTCACGGTTGACCACGCTACAACTAGTAGCTCAGTGTTCCAACATCCACAAATGGCAACTGCTGTCACAACTTGAGATTGATGAGGTACAACGCAGGTTCCATGGTGAAGGGCCCCAGGCTGCCAGATCAGAGGAGGAGGTCATACAAGAGATTGGGAGGCAAGCCGCAATGAATGCAGATGATGAGATTGGGTGGCCAGCCCCAATGAATGAAATGCTGAGCGAGGAAGCAACTGACCTGAAAGCTAAGATCATGGCGAGAATGAAAGCTGGGCAACCTAGAAACCGATTACAACGGCATGTGAAGTACCATCTGAAAGTCTCATAGAAAGTGTGAATGCAGCACTGAGGGCGATCCCTACCATAACGATCACAGAAACCAATGAGCTGATATACGCTTCAGCATCAGTGATCCTGGAGACTCTGGGCTATAAGAGCAACCATGGAAGCCATGAGATACGTTACCCACCGTGGAAAAGACGGTTGGAGGCTAAGATCAAGGCGGCCCGGAAAGATGTGAGTCAATTGACGGAGGCCCAGAGAGGTGTGATGAAAAGGCGGATACCCGAGAGGTACATCCAGATGACCATACCTGAAGCACTCAAAACTGCCAAAGGCTCCAAGCCTTATCCAGTCGACTAAAGCGGTACACGAAAGAGAATTTTATTGGCATTAATTTAAATGAATTTTAACGGGATAAAATTTTTTCTCCCGAGATTAACGCGGCACACGTCACAAGCGGATGTTACGTTGCTCTATAAATACACCAGAACAAAACAACAAGCGCGCTGCAGAAGTCCACGCCCATGTCTGTTTTGACAGCCACGGCAGCACGAGACACCGAAAACGGATACTTAAAGAGTTTATGAATGGAAAGTTTACTTTTAAAAAGTTGCCCGATTGCTCCACTGACAAGACCAAAGTTATCTGTTCTTCTCTCTCTCTGTATCATACAGGTATACAAAGTATGTCACTGACACGATTGTTACTTGTTTGGAACTATTTTGTGTGGAAGGTTATAGTGTTCTGCGTCCATATAAATAGAGCGGGTGGAGCTTCTCTGTGTTTGTCTGACAGTGATAGCGACATCCTCTCCGTGAGCCGTCACCTTACCGTGGTGGAGGGGTTTGTGTGTCCCAATGATCCTAGGAGCTAAGTTGTCTGGGGCTTTATGCCCCTGGCAAACAGGTCCTAGGTGAGGGACCAGACAAAGCACGGCTCACAAAGCCCCTTATGAAAAATAAAATCGATGGTACTCGGTTTCCCTTGCCCGGACGCGGGTCACCGGGGCCCCCCTCTGGAGCCAGGCCTGGAGGTGGGGCTCGTTGGCGAGCGCCTGGTGGCCGGGCCTACACCCATGGGGCCCGGCCGGGCTCAGCCCGAAGAGGCAACGTGGGTCCCCCTTCCCATGGGCTCACCACCCGTGGGAGGGGTCAAAGGGGTCGGGTGCAATGCGAGCTGGGCGGCAGCCAAAGGCGGGGACCCTGGCGGTCCGATCCTCGGCTGCAGAAGCTAGCTCTTGGGACATGGAATGTCACCTCTCTGGCAGGGAAGGAGCCCGAACTGGTGTGTGAGGCAGAGAAGTTCCGACTGGATATAGTCGGACTTGCCTCCACACACAGCCTAGGTTCTGGTACCAGTCCTCTCGAGAGGGGTTGGACTCTCTTTCACTCTGGAGTTGCTCACGGTGAGAGGCGCAGAGCAGGTGTGGGCATACTCATTGCCCCCGGGCTCAGTGCCTGTACATTGGGGTTCACACCGGTAGATGAGAGGGTTGCCTCCCTCCGCCTTCGGGTGGGTGGACGGGTCCTGACTGTTGTTTGTGCATATGCACCAAACAGCAGCTCAGCATACCCACCCTTTTTGGAGTCCTTGGAGGGTGTGCTGGACAGTACTCCTGCTGGGGACTCCCTTGTTCTACTGGGGGACTTCAATGCTCACGTGGGCAATGACAGTGAGACCTGGAGGGGCGTGATTGGGAGGAACGGCCCCCCCGATCAGAACTCGAGTGGTGTTTTGTTATTGGACTTCTGTGCTCGTCACGGACTGTCCATAACGAACACCTTGTTCAAACATAAGGGTGTCCACATGTGCACTTGGCACCAGGACACCCTAGGCCGTAGTTCGATGATCGACCTTGTGGTCGTGTCATCGGATTTGCGGCCGCATGTTCTGGACACTCGGGTGAAGAGAGGGGCGGAGCTGTCAACTGATCACCACCTGGTGGTGAGTAGGCTCCGATGGTGGGGGAAGTCAAGTCAAGTCAAGTCAACAGTATTTATAGAGCACTTTCAAACAGCCATCGCTGCATACAAAGTGCTGTACATGGAGCGATTTAACATATACAATAAACAGTAAGACGAATCAGTAATAAGTAATAAGTAATAAGGCGGTAGAAAGCACCAAGCAGTAATATCAAGAGCAAATCTAAGTCATGCTGAGTCAAACGCCAAAGAATACAAGTGAGTTTTGAGGAGGGCTTTAAAGATGGGCAGCGAGGAGGCTTGCCGAATGTTCAGTGGGAGGTCATTCCAGAGAGATGGACCAGCAACAGAAAAGGCTCGATCCCCTCTGAGCCTCAGTTTAGTTCTTGGTACGTCTAGCAAAGACTGGTCCACAGACCTGAGGCGCCGGGCAGGGGTGTAGGGGCGTATGAGCTCAGAGAGGTAAGGTGGCGCGAGATTATTCAGAGATTTGAAAACAAAGAGGAGGATCTTAAAAATAATTCTAAAATGAATGGGGAGCCAGTGAAGGGATGCCAAAGTAGGAGTTATATGCTCCCTCTTACGAGTACCAGTCAAGAGGCGAGCAGCGGCATTCTGTACCAGCTGAAGGCGCTTGATGGAGGACTGGCACAGGGCGTTGCAGTAATCAAGCCGGGATGTGACAAAGGCATGAATTACTGTCTCAAAGTGTTCATGTGAGAGGAAAGCTTTTATTTTGGCCAGCTGTCTAAGGTGAAAGAAGCTGGATTTAACAACGGCACCAATTTGCCGATCGAGTTTGAAAACACTGTCCAGTTTAAGTCCCAAGTTTGAGACCGTTGATTTCAGATAAGGAGATAGGGGATAGGATAGAGGAAGATGCCGGTCCGTCCTGGCAGACCCAAACGTATTGTGAGGGTTTGTTGGGAGCGTCTGGAGGAATCCCCTGTCAGAAGGAGTTTCAACTCCCACCTGCGACAGAGCTTTTCCCATGTTCCGGGGGAGACCGGGGACATTGAGTCCGAGTGGACAATGTTCCGTGCCTCTATTGTTAAGGCAGCCAATCTGAGTTGTGGCCGTAAGGTGGTTGGTGCCTGTCGTGGCGGCAACCCTCGTACTCGCTGGTGGACACCAGCAGTAAGGGATGCCGTCAAGCTGAAGAAGGAGTCCTATCGAGCCTTTATGGCCTGTGGGACCCCAGAGGCAGCTGACGGGTATCGACTGGCCAAGCGGAACGCAGCTTCGGTGGTCGCCGAGGCAAAAACCCGAGCATGGGAAGAGTTCGGTGAGGCCATGGAAGCCGACTTCCGGACGGCTTCGAGGAAATTCTGGTCCACCATCCGACATCTCAGGAGGGGGAAGCAGTGCACCACGAACACTGTGTACAGTGGGGATGGGGCGCTGCTGACTTCGACTCGGGACGTTGTGAACCGGTGGGCAGAGTACTTCGAAGACCTCCTCAACTCCACCAACATGCCTTCCTTGGAGGAAGCAGACCCTGGGGACTCTGAGGTGGGCTCTCCTATCTCTGTGGTTGAAGTCACCGATGTGGTTAAAAAGCTCCTCGGTGGCAAGGCCCCAGGGGTGGATGAGATGCGCCCAGAGTTCCTCAAGGTTCTGGATGTTCTGGGGCTGTCCTGGTTGACACGCCTCTGCAACATCGCATGGTCAACGGGGAGAGTGCCTCTGGATTGGCAGACCGGGGTGGTAGTCCCTCTTTTTAAAAAGGGGGACCGGAGGGTGTGTTCCAACTACAGAGGGATCACACCCTCCGCTAAGGTCTATTCAGGGGTGCTGGAGAGGAGGGTCCGTCAGGAAGTCGAGCCTCAGATTGAGGAGGAGCAGTGTGGTTTTCGTCCCGGCCGTGGAACAGTGGACCAGCTCTACACCCTTAGCAGGGTTCTCGAGGGTATGTGGGAATTCGCCCAACCAGTCTACATGTGTTTTGTGGACTTGGAGAAGGCGTTTGACCATGTCCCTCGGGGAGTTCTGTGGGGGGTGCTTCGTGGGTATGGAGTACCGAACCCCCTGATACGGGCTGTTCGGTCACTATACCACCGATGTCAGAGTTTGGTTCGCATTGCCGGCAGTAAGTCGGAATCGTTTCCAGTGGGGGTAGGACTCCGCCAAGGCTGCCCTTTGTCACCGATTCTGTTCATAACCTTCATGGACAGAATCTCTAGTCGCAGCCGAAGCGTTGAGGGGGTCCGTTTTGGTGGCCTCAGTATTGCATCCCTGCTTTTTGCAGATGATGTGGTGCTGTTGGCTCCTTCAAACAGGGCTCTCCAACTCTCACTGGAGCGTTTCGCAGCCGAGTGTGAAGCGGTTGGGATGAAAATCAGCACCTCCAAATCTGAAACCATGGTCCTCAGTCGGAAAAGGGTGGAGTGCCCCCTCCGGGTCGGGGGGGAGATCTTGCCCCAAGTGGAGGAGTTTAAGTATCTTGGGTTCTTGTTCACGAGTGAGGGTAGGAGGGAGCGAGAGATCGACAGGCGGATCGGTGCAGCGTCTGCTGTGATGCGGACGTTGTATTGGTCTGTCGTGGTGAAGAAGGAGCTGAGCCAAAGAGCGAAGCTCTCAATTTACCGGTCGATCTACGTTCCAACCCTCATCTATGGTCATGAGCTATGGGTCGTGACCGAAAGAACGAGATCCCGGATACAAGCGGCCGAAATGAGTTTTCTCCGCAGGGTGTCCGGGCTGTCCCTTAGAGATAAGGTGAGAAGCTCGGTCATCCGGGAGGGGCTCCGAGTCGAGCCGCTTCTCCTCCACATCGAGAGGAGCCAGATGAGGTGGCTTGGGCATCCGATTCGGATGCCTCCTGAACGCCTCCCTGGTGAGGTGTTCTGGGCATGTCCCACCGGGAGGAGACCCCGAGGAAGACCCAGGACATGCTGGAGAGACTATGCCACCCAGCTGGCCTGGGAACGCCTCGGGATCCCCCGGAGAGAGCTGGAAGAAGTAGCTAGGGAGAGGGAAGTCTGGGCTTCCCTGCTAAAGCTGTTGCCCCCGCGACCCGGCCCCGGATAAGCGGTAGAAGATGGATGGATGGATGGATGGATGGTAGCGACGTAGCGAAAAAAACGTCTCCAGTGTTGTTATCGAACCAAGTGTAGTCATTCGAAATGAGGTCTACACAAAAACTGTAGAGAGACTTCCGCACAAGAAGGACCAACACAATCAACATAGCCTGACTGTGTTAGGTGGAGTGACCCCACCCCCTCCCTTCAGAATGGTTTGCCCCAGCAGCACGGGGGAAGTGCGTGCGCTTTTTTGTACGGCGGGCAGTTTTGAATACAGCGGCACATAATGAACACTGGTGTCCGGTGTCTCGTTATTCTTCAACAAACATACAGAAACAGACTACTGTGTTCAAAGTAAACTTGAGAAAAACGAAGTATGCAACCATGGTTTAAATCTACTATAGGCTGAGTACTAGTTTACCTTAGATGTACACTTTATAATGTTATGTTACTCTGTTTTGATTTATCAAAAAAGCTGTTAAAGCAGCTGTTGTGTGACAAAATATTGTTTTCACTGTTGTTGATGGACAGTAATACTGTGTGAGAGTTTATGTGTGAATAACTGCTCCAAGTGAAAAATGTTCATGTAAAATTGAAAATCGAAATTGTTATTTCAGTAAACATTTGCATTTGGCACATAGAAAACTGATTCATGATTCCATGTTGATGAGAGCATTAAAACCGGAAATAGGACAAAAAATGTAAAAGGAAATTCAGAAACGATAAAAAATGTGTGAGTAATCACGATTCATTTTTTAGTCCATTTGAGTTAATTATGACAGTTGCATTTTTAATTAGATTAAATATTTTAATCGTTTGACAGCTCTAATATATATATATATATATACAGCCATACCTCAGTTTTCGACCATAATCCATTCCAGAAGGCAGTTCGAAAACCGAAACCACGTTCTTATTAAATCTTTATTGAACACGTCTGCTCACAATGGAGCGCTACACAAGGAAGCATCACTTCCTCGTCTACCCGAGGAAGCGTCATTTCCTTGTGTAAGGAAGGCGGAGGAGTCAAGTGGCGCATTCAAGTGCGCTCAGTTTGGTCGAAAACCAATTTTCAGTCGTAATCCGAGGCATAAAAAAACTCGATTTGGTCAAGAACAGAGACGTTCGAAAACCCAGGTTTGACTGTATTTTCTTTTTTTTTTTGGGGTGCAATCCTGCCTTGCCTCCCTGCTTTTGGGTCCACGACCACCCTATACTGTGATATAATTAATTCAAAGAAACTATGCACAGTACAATAGAGATACAGAACAGCGAGTCCCTTGTCAGAAGTCTTAGGCGCATTCCCAACACACATTTTTTTCAAATAAATCTGTTAATTTAAACAAAATAAAGCCCATTCTCGCACAACATTCCCTTCAGAAAAAATTTATTTCTCCTCATCTGCCCAAGTCCCCAGACTACATGTGATACTGGATTTAGCCCAAACACTCCCCGCCTGGATGATACATTGCCTCCAAATGACAACTCAGCCCTAAATTCACAATACCCAATGTCTATTTCCGACTCCCTCACGGATTTCACAGATAAGATGAACAAGCTTGTCAATAATGGAATTCTACTCACACTACTTCCTTCCACCATGTTTTCACCTTTACTTCCCATCATTCGCCTAGCCCGAGACTCACCAAACGGCTCCTATTAAACATCTAACCCCACCAAGATTCAGCAAACAGCCACCTGCATGCTGACCTCCCTCTTTGCTCATAAAGAATCAAAACTTTAGACCGGTCTGATATGTTCTGGGTCCAGACTGCATTTTCACTATCAATAATGTTTGTCCACAGAAAAAGTCAGGAACCAATGAAGCAAAGGAAGCTCTGTGTATTCCTGTGATTAGAGATGACAGAAGGTTAGCTAAGAACTGAGAAGAAATTAGTTTAGAACGATGAACATAGTTGGGATAGGATGTTGCAACGGGTGACCTATGCACTGAATTGCTAATGAAATTCACTGTCTACAGTTGACGATTTTTCTACATATCATCGATTTCTTGTTGCAGCCCTATTGTACTATACATGGAGTGCTTGAGTAAATAAATGCGTTAAAGAAGAGCCTAAGGTCAAACACAGGCTACCAGCTGAAATCACCATTCATCATTTTCCATCTCCTACCATACAGTGATGAGGACCTGTCCGACCACTCATGCTGAGATTTTTATATTCATTATTGTACCTCCTCTTGTCCTTGCTGCATGTAGGTCATGACACATCTCTTATTCATATGTAAAGTTTGGATGTAAATATTTCATTAAAGCAGGTGTCACCAACATTTTTGAGGGTGAGAGCAACTTCATGTGTACCGATTGTGTGAAGGGCTACCAAATTGATACACGTCTGAAATAACATATTTGTCCAAAATACCTTCAATAATATGAGGATGTGTTATTTTTAATACTTGATGATTTAAATTGTCAGACTTTGAACGTGTTTCGAAATGTCTCACAGTACTGCCAATGTTTGCATTTTTAAATCATAATTTCTACTAGCAAATCACAATGTCCAGGCACTGGCGGGCTACTCAAGTGGTCTTCACGGGCTACCTGGTGCCCGCGGGCACCATGTTGGTGACCACTGCATTAAAGGCACATAGGAATAGACAGACTATTGGCTTTTGATTTGTCTGCTGAGGCTCAAAATTCCACAACAATTCAGCAGATGTTTGTCTCCTTTAATGTCATGATAAATATATGCCATATCTTGGTCAAGGTTTATCATCAACACCATCTGGTGCACGGTCCACAGCCTTCTTTACGCATAGGAAATGAAATGCATTATTTGTAGTTGTACTGTATACATGTGTGAGTGTGTCTGTGTGTGTGTGTTTTAATAAAGCTGGTTTGTTTTGGAAATGTGTTATACTGCATACTGTATACTGTTTGGCTACGCTCAGCAGGGAATGTGACACAGAAATGCTGTGACCAGGGAAGATGCTTTAGGCTGGATCTCCTTAATCCGAGCTGTCATATCAGTGTCAGGATGACTGGAAGGCGATGCCAACACACATGCAGACCCACGCGTGCACAATGCACTGTAACAGTGCTAGTAAAGTACTGTGTCGTATTTTACAAATGCGGTCAACATTTTGAATGAAAGCTATACAGATTAGGAACACATGAAGTTATACCGTGGCTATGTATTTCTTTTTTGAGATGCATATTTCCACTTGCCTATACACTCCAGTTTGTTTGCAAAAACACATACAATCAGAGGAGAGATTCTTTCCCTATAAGTGAAATTCTTAAGGATGTGAAGGAAGACAAGAAAGTTATTTTCTGGTGCCTAGTGGCCCATGCAATGAATAGCTAAAGGGCTGCATTACAGTGACATATGGAGAGCTGGGACAGAAAGGGGGAGGGGGAGCATGAATAGACCTGGGGTGTAAAGAGGGAAGGATGGCATAGGTGTGATTAGGCTGTACAGTGACCATGGAGTGGAGTCGATCCCTATAAGTGCGGAGGAATAGCGGGGCATGTGCTTTTTATTGAGATACTGTAATTGATGAGAATTTGGACCATTAAAAGGTCAATATACCGTAATATATTGTAACTATGTTCCAATTTGTTCAAGAACGGCTTATTGAGTTTTTCATGCGTGGCTTGATCGGTCATAATTAATTAGTTAAGCTTGCAGAAATGCCTTCCACTTTTGTGGCAACATTTTCAACACATGGGTACATCTATGATGGGTCCACCGAGACATAACGTGTGTAATTTACTGCTGGACAATAGACGTGCAAGCGAAGGATGGAACTGTTTCATGATATTAGAAATAAAATGACATCCACGCATGCTAAAGGTAAATGCTGTTAGACCATGTCCAAGCAGCTTGATGTTGCTCTGACATATTATTCAGAAATTTAGGATGAATAGGACTGTTGCCAGCCTCCCTGGAAAATTGATGACAAATTGAAGAGATGGAAAACACAAATGGAAAGAGAAGAGCACAGGACAACCTCCACATAAATTTAAAAACTCCACGGTGACATCAGTGTCAGATTTCAGTATCCGTCGTCATTTGAGCCAAAGTAGAGGGAGACTACCAAGTAGGACACCACTGTTGAGAATAAATTAAAAAAGCAAGACGGGAATTTGCCAAAGTACATGTTAACAAGCAACAGAGATGCTAGGAGAAAGTCCTTTGGGCAGACCACACCAAGGAACATATTTTTGTTTACCTTTACTCAAGCAGGTTAAAAAAAACAAAAGAACTCAACTAATATCAGCATCAACTCTATGTTCACCGAAAAAAATGAAGCATACAAAGAAAAGAACACTGCCTCTAAAAATGCCACATCTTCTCCAAACCTGTTTATGAATTAGTTTTTTTAGACCATTCCGTGAAAACACAATTGCAAAGCGCCGTCTTATTTCATTGATTAATTTTTATAAGATATTGATTACTTTTGTTGGTTTCCAGTTATTTCTGTGACCACTGTGCATGAGTTTTCTTTTATGAACAGTTCCAACCATCTTGTCCACGTGTATAGGATATTGTTTTTTAAAGGCATTGCCAGAAAAGCCATGGGTTGTTTGTCGATGCTGTTGGTCGATGTTGTCATGAAGAGTGCTGACCCCTTAATAGACTGGCTGCTGTGTGTGTCACTGAGCTTTGGAAAAACAGGCTGAGAAATAGCTGCCCAAGCTTTTTAAGATGTGGGTTCAAGCGCAGTAGCACACCTTAGGCTTGTTCAGCTCGAAGGAAACGAAAAGGTTGTTAAAATGTCACGACAAACACCAAACCCACCCACAAATATAGTGCTGCGCCAGCTGAGAAAGAGACTTATTTGTAAATGTACCGGATACCCTGAGGCTCTGTGTGAGTGTGTGCATGTGTGTTTGTGTGTGTGTGTGTGCGTGTATGCAAGAAATTATGCATTGTGACAATGTGATGAACGTAATTGTGAGCAATGCAACACTAAACATGAGACCGATAATGATACCACATGCTGCTGAATACAAAAAAGAATGAGTCACTATTGACCCAATAGTTTTCACTTTTCTAGGGGGATAGATCCCACAGGTGGTAGAACGATCATTTATGAAAACATTGTTAATAAGTACAGTCATTGTGTGTTTCTGTGTGCGCGCAAAGCAGGTTTGTTTATATAAGATATATATACAGTATATATACACAGAGAGAGCGAGAGAGAGAGAGCGGGAGGGAGAGAGAGAGAGAGAGACATCCATCCCATCCATCTGTTTTATAATTTGCTTATCCTCACAACAGTCGTCGCGGGCCATGCTGGAGGCTATCCCCGTTGTCTTTGGGCAGTAGGCGTTGTACACCCTGACTGGTTGCCAGCCAATCACAGAGAACGCATCGACGAGCATCCATTCGCACTCACAATCACACCTAGGGACAAACTGGAGTGTTCCTTTGATCTGCCATGCATGTTTTCGGAACGTGGGAGGAAACCGGAGTACCTGGAGAAAACCCACACACGCACGGGGAGACAAACTATGCAAACTCCACATAGGAAGGCCAGAGCCGGAATCGAACCCTGCGCCTCTGCACGGTAAGGCCGACGTGCTATCCAGTCGACCACCGGGCCGGCCTACACACAGGCACGCACGCACACACACAACACACACACACACACACACAGACACACGTATACTAGGCATGTCGCTCCAAGATCCAGCTTTCACTGTTGTTGAATCTATGGGCACGCATATCTAAGAAGGTTGTATCGATCCGTTGTTCATGTAACATGTACGGTAGCAGTGAGTTCAGTGGTAAGGGAATGCAAGAGAGTAGCTAGCAATGAGCACATTGAATAAAAAGAGGAAATAATAAACTTTAACAAAATATATCATGCTGAAATCTTCGGGGAAAACAAATCCAGTTTTTGCTCACAGAAAACACATTCTTGTGCTATCAATACTTCCAGCGTAGGAAGAACTTGATGCTGGAATTCCCAATGTGCCAAACGGCATGATGTAAATCGTAAGAAGGAAGAATTTCATATTTATCGCGAATGATAGTTATGTTGTTCAATGTTCCCTGGGAATAGTAACAGAAATAGGTTAATTCACCCCTTATATTGAATAACAGTGAGCCCTCGCCACTTTGTGCTTCAAGTTTTGCGGCTTTGGCGTTTCGCGGTGGCAGGAGGAGGGTTCTCCCAAACATTTATTACAAAAAAAAAAAGAAAGCCAAATCAGCACCCAAATGCGGAAAAACACACTGTGTCATGTTGACGGGCGAGAGAGGTTTCCGTGCATGCCGAACAAAGAGCTGACGTGACTCATAGGCTTTATACATGGCCGCTGAAACATGGCGCATTGTGTACATCTGCCGTAATTGGTTTCTGTACATGCAATTAAATACAATCAGCAAACATCAGACATTTGACCAATTATTTTGGCCAATGTTTGAAGTGCCATAATCACCCGCTATAATTGGCCAGTCCATTAACCGGTCCGGCCCTCATTTTGATCCATCTCACTGAGCGGCAATATTGATCAGAATGCCGTGTTTAGACCAATGAGGCTGCATAGAACATCTTATGGTAATGAACATTTTTGAGTTGAGTTATGCCTTTTCCATGAAAGGTAATCCAAATGCATCTTGGTTCCCTTTTTGGGCTCTTTAACAAGTGGTCTGTCACTCAAGATGTCTTTACTGTTCATGCCACTGGACAGAATCTCATTATGTTGTTGCAATACACCAGCGGGATCTGTGAGCTGAAGTGCCAGGATGAGGCCACTATTTTGTGTGAACAAATCAGCAGACACCAAAATAAATGGTGGCGTTTCCAAGATACTCTAGTACAAAAACGTGTGTGTTAGAACTACTGCGCATCCATCATTCTTAAGATTGTATGTGTGTAAATAGGTTTAATGCGTAGTTAGGATCATTTATGTGCATGTCATCGCAGACATTTGTTTGTAGGGCCTCATCATTTGCTCTGTCAAATGCATTTCCTATGAAAGAGTAGAATCAGATTTTATTTTATTTTTTGGGCGTTATAGTTGATAGAATTTGAGGAAAATGACCCATATAGAGAGACTTTCTTGAAAGTCTACACTTAAATCAAATGGTTATACTATTTCAAAACTACTGAAAATGTGGAGAGCCAAAATCATAAAAGAAATACTCACACTTTTAAAAAAAAGAAATCACTATCAGTACTCGTTGACTCACTGGCAGAGTCCCTCAAAAATACTATTACACAACTGTTAGAAAGAACTGATATTAATCAAGATTAAATGGTTTCAAAAGAAATGGCAGAATCAACCTTCTTGTTGTAGTATTTCAATTTAGATAGCAACATTAACATTCATCAGGTGTTAAATAACTACAAACAAAGGCTCTATTCAGATTGATACCAACTGCAATTATTTACACTCAAACCTTTCCAATAAGGGCAACAGTCCAATTACTTGGAACTCAATTAGCATTAATGTTGTCACTGAGCCTAGAGAATCGACATTAATATGCTCCACATCACCCGAGCCGTCAGTGTCATTGTTCCCTCTTTGCCTCTCTCCTTTATATTCCCTCGGTTCCATCCATTCATTTGGTGCTGCTATTAATAGACCAACCACCCGCCTATCAATACCATACTCCAAGACAGGAGGTTGGTGTGCACCAGTCGGCGAATTGAGAATAAATCATCTGAAATAAAAACGTTTGGCCTCATGTAAGAGGGGAGGGACAGAAAACGGTCCGTGGAAACAAAACAACAACAATGGTGCTGCCTATGGGCAAGATTTTGATGGGGGGAAGACAATACAACTAAGATCGAGGTACAGAGTGAGAAATATTAAGAAACAGCAAAGAGACATTTCGAGGCACTTGAACAGATAGCCTTGAAAATAGAAATGTCCACGGGTGAGGAGGGACAACTAAAAACGTGACTCTGGAAACACAAAAATCTGCCAGATTGTCCGTTGTTTACACGGATTGCCTCCCTCTTATCCTTCCCTCGGTGATGGGTCCATATTTACTCGCCCACTCCATCTTTCTCACCAGATTATCCTGACTTCATCCTTTGTACCTTTTGATTATGCTCGGTAGATTTACCTATTGGTCTGCGGTAGAGCGAACGAGTATTGTATTTCCCATAAAAGCGAAGATCTTTGTCTTCTTGGTGTGTTCATATCACCTCTTCACACAGCTGCTGTCGCCTCTCGCAGCAAGCTTTGTCATTCTGCCCACTGATTTACAAATCTCTCACTCCCAAACCAAAGATGGACCTACGCCACATATGTAGCTCTTTCAGAGATTTGAGATGATTTATTAATACATAATAACAGTTGTGATTAATCGAATTGATTTTCCTTTTCGTATTCCGATATCGATTTTCAAAACCATATATTGAGCCTTTTAATATGTCTTTTCCCCATAAATGCATGTGACTTCTCACGCCACGTACGTTTTTGAGTATTCATACAGCTTGCCCTGTGGTTGGAAATTGATTTATATTATTTCTTTTTCTGATCACGTCATGTTCAATAAAACATACATGATTCATGTAACTGCAGTGAAATCAATTTTTAATGCAAATATTCCCATTTTTACTAATGCACCATGTTAACTTATGAGAATATTTTCCACATTAAAGTACAATTGGTACTGCCCGGAATCCTTAAATTGATTGAAAATCAAATAAAGTAGATCGTGACTCAAATCGGGCCAGTGTAAATCGGATCAAATCTATTTTGGAAATCCAAATCGATACCCGGCCCTAAGTAGTACGAAACAAAAATGCACAGTAGACTCGGGCAGACGATAAAATGTGCAATGTGTTTTTTTTTCCCTTCAAAACAAAATACGGAAAGATGTGGCAGCCATTTTAGCAGAGAAGAGATGAAATGTAACGGAGCATAGACATGAGTTTAGTATCCGGCTTAGGCACATATCGGTCATTTCAAAGGAGTGTTCCATATTATCCAATTTATATCTATGGGTGTTGTTTTCCTGGAGCAAGTCGTGTGCAAATCTCATCACCATGCTTAAGTATTTTTAGTACAGTTCAGTATACTAAGATAACATGTGGCTCATACACGAGATCAGATGCACATCATTATCCTCCCACCAAATACCAAAAGGTTAACTTTGGATACATTTTAAAACTTTTCAAACAATTTCAAGCTTTTTTCCCCCCACAAGAATATTGAACAATATTGAGTATTTTAGGGCTATGAAAAAAAAGTACAAAACACTAATTTTGGACTGTATTGTGTGATTTTAGGCTACTAATGCACTTTGATGTCATGGAGAATCAGTCCTCAACGACATGCCCTTCCCTCAATTAGTCTATTAAATCGAGGTTCCACTGCACATTATCTTGAAAGGTTTTTTTTCTTTTTCACAATAGTAAATATACTCACTGCAGAGGAGTAATTGTTTGAGTTCATGCAAAAACTGGGATTAAATTCAAAGGAAAACAATGTTATTTAGGCATGGCAATTTACAGGCAAAACTCTAGTTGAATAAAAATGAATCTGACCCACCTTCCTTTCTCTGAGCTTGAAACCTATCCCAGCTGACTTACAGTTGTATTCAATAGTGCAACAAATGTAGGCTATTATAAAATAACACAGTAAACTACTAAGAAATGGACCAAGCAGGAATAATAAATACCACTTGATCAAATAATGAAATATGAATAATGAAACAATTTCTCTTCTCAAAATAGCTTCATCTTCGCGTTTCGATATACGTTTGGTGGATTTATTCCTATTACTTCTTTCATTTACTGGCGGGTTTTGTTTGTTCCAATTTGCAAACCAATGTTAGAATGGGGACTGCGATTAGCCAGAGTTGCCGTAAATATGCTCACAGCTCGCCGCTGGTCACCTTATATTACAAATCTCGATCATGGAATCAACCAGCCCTATTTATATTCCCCTTTGGAAGTTCCGCATCGACAGGCATGGTGTGTTTGTTTGATTGATGCCCAGCAAAAACAAAACAAAACAAAAAAAACCCCAACAAACTGTACTCGACTGATCGCCAGCCAATTTAAGAAAAATATATACAGGTATCGTGTAAGCATATAATATAAAGTATTGTATGTATTTGTCAAAACTGTGGGGTGTTTTGACAATCTCAATTTGTTGCCCCAGCATGCCAAATTGTACTTTGCAAAAGGAAAAATGTTATACTGCTCTCTCATTTATTTACCTTGGTGATGAGGATGCGATAGTGTTCAAGCAGGTCATGGTTGTCGTGGCAACCGGCCAAAAGCTGCCATACTTCAGCTCTCAGCGGCTCTGGAATGCCACTGCGGACCAGTGGGTGCAAACCCTTTGGACGACTGGACAGGTTCCCTTGCCTAAAATGTATGCGCGCACACACAGCATTATTTTGAAAGGCACACTGGAATAGCTTTTTTTTTTAATCCAACTACAACTTCAGTGCTACTGAATATTAGCAGTGACGCGCAACCATGCATCTTTCATATTCATTCGTAAAAGTTACACATCAGAGGTACTCTAATGACAAACTAATTGTTTTAGAGTTTTAGTTCGTACATGATCGGAAGCGATCCTATCAATACTTTAGCATGCATGCAGGTCCACTAGCAAAGACAAGCTTCAATTGTGTCATGAAGATTAATGACCACATTCCTCCTTGTGGGGTAACGCGCACTTTTTGATTCTTATGAGGTAGAGTACATAATGAGACTAGATTTTTTTTTAAATCCTGCAATCCTGCGTTAATGTAACAGCTAGTAAATACTAAATGCTGTTGACACATTAATGGTGATGTTTAAAAATAAGACCGCATTAAATTGCATAAACAAATGAAGAAAATGAAATTCATACCATTCCAACGCATCTGACACGTGAAACTAAAAATGTACACAAGACTCTGAAAACCAACAACATGCACTTTTTTCCCAAGCAAAATCTAAAGCTTTGGTTCCTTACCATCTAATGAGGATTGCTGCCCACAATTCCAGAATTTTCTCAGGACAATCTTTGGAAACATCTCCCGTCCCGCTGGAGATTTCACTGTCACTATCTACATACAACACAAACGGACCACAGAACATTTTTATTAGACATTTGTCTCCAATAGTGACCTTGATGTCTGTGACGTCTGGCCAAATGAGAACACAAAACTCAATCTCCGATCTCGTGCGAAGCATTTAAATTATGCATTTGTGTTCCAACCACACAATCCTTAACAGGGGTTGGAGAGTTTCTACTGGGCCTACACATTCCATTAGTGTAATGTTCTTCCATCAAGGCAAACAAGAGGCAATCAGCACAGCAAAACACTTGAGCGTAGATGCAACAGCCCTCACTGCCTGTCTAGCCTTCTGTTCTGCTGGTGAAGAGACCGATTCCCACACATAAGCCACCCACTAGAACAAGGGTCCTCAAACGCCGGTCCGCGGACCGGTACCGGTCCGCAGGGCATTTGGTGCCGGGCCGTTTTATTTATTTTGGAATACGAAAGATGTTTTATTTTGAAAAATTACCGGATTCTCCGTTACATCCGTCTGTGTCACGCTTGACTCACGTCAACGCTTTTCCGTCACGTGACCGATTATGCTAAAAACAAAACGTTGGAGGTCGCAAAATGAGTTTAAAAACTGCTGGAGATCGCAAATGATTGCGGCCTTAAAAGTACGTTCGAGACAACTGGATTAAAGTTATTGCTGAATACTCTGAGATCGCCACAATAGCACAGTTGCTATTTCCGACATCCTACCTGTGTGAGGTGGGGAGTTTCTGCGGCAACGGCGACTAAAACAAAATTACAAAGTAGACTGGACATAAACCACACACTTGAGGTGTCATTGTCTCCTATTACCCCGAGATGGGACCGTCTAGTTGCAGAAAATCAAGCTCGGGACTGTGGTGATTCGTCATTTTCATGCACTTTGAATTTGCGTTGTATCGTATTTTGAAGGCATTAAACATTACCATAGCGATCAGTGTTGCAGCCAGATTAGATGCTCCTTGTGTTTATTATTATATTTAGAAAACACCACAGTTTTCATGCAGCTCATACCATATTATTTTGTTGTATTAATCTGCCACAACTTAAATGGCGGTCCCTGAAAATATTGTCTGACATAAACCGGCAAAAAAGGTTGCGGACCCTTGCACTAGAACATAAACACAGTCTAGTCCCGTGTATGTGCAGCATTTAGACTTGCACATGCAGCCATGAATATAGCTGCAATACCACATTGCTTCAATGTGTCCCATTTTTATTTCAAACTTACATTCACTTACACACGAGACAGTAACTGGGCAAAATACGGTATATTGAACGTACAACAACAGTACCGGGGAGATTGTGCTTTGAATTTGCTTGTTCTTATGTACAAATAGTTTCTCTGACATGCTTGCTCTCCCAATAAGTGTGGAATTAAATAACCAAGTCAGTATTTTTGTTAACTGCCTATTTCCCAAATTTTTACTGGATTGTAATGTAAACATGCAGATAACTTACCGTATTTTCTGCACTAAGAACCGATTCGGAGTATAAGGCGCACCTTCAATGAGTGGCCTATTTTAAAACCATTGTCATATAAAGGGCGTACCGCATTATAAGGCGGACAGAATAAAATAAGAAAATAGAATAGAAGGCACAATAGTGGCTAAGGTTGCGTTATGAATCCACTAGATGGAGCTACGCTAAAGGAAATACAATACAGCTTTATTTGTATAGCGCTTTCACAACCGCTGCAGCTGTAACAAAACACTTTACAGAACATTTAACAGACTGCGTCCAAGGAATCCGAATATTGATGGATATGTAAGGCAGATCAGATTATAAGGCGCAGTGTCGCCTTTTGAGAAAATGGAATTGTTAGATCAGGATCATTGTCAGATTTCTCAGAGCTTGCTGATCAGCTGATTATTTGAAACAGGTGTGTTGGAGGAGGGAGACATATAAAACAGGATGGGTCGAGGCTCTTGAGGACCAGACTTGGAACATATTTGCAAATATCTGCTTTCAAAACAATGATCAACATTTTCCCTACTTTCTGGCATGTTACAGGCCAACCCAGAAACTGAATCATAATCAATTGATTTTTATATTTAGCATTGTCAATTTGAAATAATCTCCAGTTTTTTGATTAAGGGGATGGTAATTAAAAAGCTCATATTCATTCAATTTATGGCAACATTTATTTTGAGATATTAATGGATTATTAAAATAATCATGAGACGCAGCCCTAGCCAATGAACTTCATAGGGACACTGGTTTTTTGGGGTGTTTTTTTTTTATGTGACTGGGAGGAGTTACAGGCATACCAAACAATTAGTTGAAAGCTTGGTTGGTAATGACGAATGGTACCGTAGTAACTATGGAACAACTTTAACAATGCATTGATGAGGTTTTCCCTGTCGGTAACCTTATATCGGTCATGTGACAATATTAATCATATACTGTCAGTAGGTTTTTAAAATGCATCCTCTATATCCCACGATGAAACGGTGAAAATTCTGCATGACACTTCCCTGAGCTATTCAACAAAGAACCACAATAAGTCATCTAAGATAGGCACTACCATCCTTGTTACCCTCCACTTAGCAGAATACAATAGATGATGATGATGATGAATGGATGGATGGATAGATTAGTGAATAGAAGGATGAACGCGAATATGTCTTGATGCGTACTCTAATGAATATTTCCAGCTACATGGATTTAATTTTCCAGTGCTTGAGTGAGTGTGAAGGTGAAACGTAGGAACGGACACAGATTGACTGACTTGATAGGATGTCTATGACCTAAAGCAAATAAATAAATAAAAGGTAATAGTAATATATATCATATTCTTAATCTTTGCATGTTTTTAGTGACAGCAGACACGTGCTTAATGCCCACATTTTAGCTAATTATAAAGTTTTTTTTAACTGCGGCAACCAATCACTGGGCCGTTTGGTTACATGGCGTGTACCCCACGAAACATTGACCGGACAAAGCATAGGGAGTTGTCTTCAGAAATTAGAAATACAATTTTAGATGAGCACATAGAAAGTAAAAGCTTTAAGTTCATTTCCAAACTGTTTGATGTTGCTCTGACACCAACTGCATATAATATTCAGAAATATAAGATCTATGGGACTGTTGCCAACCTCGCTGGATGTGGCTGCAGGAGGAAAATTGACGACAAATCGATGAAACAGATAATACAAATGGTTAAAAAAAGGCCCAAAACAACTTCAGATTAAATTAAACGTGAACTCCAAGTTCACGGCACATCAGTGTCAGAATCCGTCATTGTTGAAGCCCAAGTGGATTTCATGGCAAACAGCCAAGGAGAACGCCGCTGTTGAAAATAAATCAGAAAAAAAGCAAAACTGCATTTTGACAAGCCACACAGCTTCTGCGAGAGTGCCTGATGGACAGGAAAGAGAAAAGTGGAAATTCTTGGCAAGACACATCAGCTCTATGTCCACAGATATCAAGAGAAGAACATTGTCCCTATAGTGAAACAAGGAAGGCAAAGTTATTTTATGTTCTGGGCTGCTTTACTTCATTTGATACAAGGTGTCTAGCGTCTGTGCAGCCTAAAATAAAAGCTCAGGACTATTGAGTTATTGTAGTGAGAAATTTGCTGTCCAGTATCAGAAAACTTTGCAGGTCTTGCATCTTGAGACAGGATAAAGCACCCTTCAAACCAAACACAACTGCAGTAGTTTGCAGATGAAGAGTGGGCCAAAACCCCTGCTGAGAGGTGCAGAAATCTCATTGAAAGGAACAAAAACCATTTGACTTGCCTCAAACTGTTAACTGAATGGATTTGTTTGTTTTGTACGTAATTGATTCTGTTGAACCACGATGCAAAGGTGCGGTCTTATTTTTGGGAGGGATAATGTTCTTTTTTTTGGGGGGGGGGGGTTGCTTTAACAGAGGGGTACCAACAATTTTGTCCATTTGTCCTTGCAGCCATTATCCTCTGCACAGTTTTTTCCCCTATACAGGTACATCCATCCCAACAGCAACAAGCATGCATGAGCTTGGTACGTGCTCAAGGAGCCCTTTTAAAATTCTTAATACGCAGCACAAAGGTGGTGCTTCTGTCTCGAGACTGCGGAGGCTACGCGGGCAGAAAGCATGTGTCTACTGTCACTGCAAACATACAAGGACTTAGAAGATGATGTACGTTACTCTTGACTTAAACTGGCCATTCACTACAGGGTTACTTTCATACAAGGCGTAGAGATGAAAACTGAATAACCCAAAATGATCAGTTGTCAGTTTTGTCACAATTTTGCTAAAATGAACATATACAAATTGACACACTGAAATAATTGCAAAAGGTTTTATTTTGAATGCAAAGAATATCAAACATCAGTCCTATGTACTTATTGCACATTAGAAATGTAAAAATAAATGTTCATGCATGCAAGACCTCGCAAAATGTACTTAAAAAGACGCTAGCAATATATTGAAATAACTGGGTTGATGTACAATTTTGGATGTTGATGACGGCGGTAACTCAAAAGATTTGATATGCAGTGTCCTCTTCTAAGAAGAGTCCTCTTCTCACTATGGTTTGCATCATCTTCTTTCTTTGTTTGCTGTTGTGGCACACACTAGATGGGAAAAGCCAAGACAAAGATAACTACTACTCTGAGAGATGCTAAATACGGTAGGCACAATAGTTAAAATTTGAAACCACAATATTACTTTGTACAGTGTATATATACATACATATATATATACATACACACATATATATATATATATATATATATATATATATATATATATATATATATATATATATATATATATATTATATATATAAACACCCTTCACGTCTTTCGAATATTTCCGTTTCCGTTTCCACAATGTGCATGCAATGTGCATGGCATCATGTAGAACCCTTGTTAATGTTGTTGTGTTGTTGCTCGTGTCATTGAATTAATTTCACCTTTTTCTAAGTCTCAAAACAAACTGTGTTGATTTTCATTTAGATCCAAACCAACCTCATTGTGTTTATCACACAGATATGGGATGGTTTCCTTCTTAGCAGAGCACAGGATGCATATGCAACTAACATTTTATGTATTTATGCATGTAGGAAAGAGTGACAAAAACACTCGACGATAATGACAGTGCTGTGGAGGGACCCGCAAAGAGAGGGGAAAAAAAAAAAAGAAAACAATGTCACCTTCGGGCACATTGAAGCACCCGAGAAGAAAAACATAATTAAACCCGTGCGCTTCTATGGAGGCAGCTAAACCGTGCGGGTATTCATTTTTCTACACAATAACGCTGACCTCCAACTCCATGTCCCTGAGTGTCTCTTTTTTCTCATCTTGAGGGAGGAGGGAGGGTACAGTAAAAGCCCTCTGAATGGCTCCCACAATGGCAGTTGAAAACCATCAGCTATAGCCTGGGAGCCAAACAGTGGCTTTGGTTGGGCCAATAATTGCGTATGGAGACAATGTTGCTGCCTTCCATTAATCCAAGGAGACAATTTTTAGACTACAGGTGATGAAAAGCTGTACTCACAACAAAAATTCCAAATGCTCCTGTAAAAAAACAAGACTGTAGCATTTCTGTGGGATGGAAAAAAAATTGGCAATTAATGCCAATGCTATTAATTTAGACGGGCATCTGTGACAATTGACAGTGGTCCAAGAAATGTACTGCATGACACACACTGTATAGCAGGGTTGTCAAACACATTTGTGTTGCGGGCCACACTGTAGTTACGGTTACCCGTGAAGGGCCGTTACGAATTTTGAGAAACCATATAAATGTTTAATCCAGTCCTACCAACTGCTGTCAGGCTGCTGAATAAAAATAACAATAATAATAATAATAATAATAATTAAATGATGTGAAAGACAATTGTAAATAGCGCTGCGATTTATCCATTTTGTGTTTATATTGCACTTAATTGAACGGTGCTTGTTGTTTTTTTCTTCTTTCTTCCTACATTCTTGCTGCTGGAGGCTGTAAATGTCCCCAGTGTGGGACAAATAAAGGACATCTTATCTTATATTACATACACAGCGCAAAACAAATTGATCAATAACTATTTATTAGTTATTGTGGATTACATATGACAATTTGAAATTTTGCTTCAGACTTTAGCAAGCATCATGGAACTTGACATGATTGATTTGCTTTCGCGGGCCACATCAAATAGTGTGGCGGGCCAGATCTGGCCTCCGGGCCTTGACTTTGACACCTGTGCTGTATAGGAATCAACTGACACAATCAACGTAGACTGTTCAGACCCACACAGTTACATAAATTACTTGCAAACTAATGAAGCGTATCACACACACACTCAAAAAATAATCTCACTCCAAAAATTGCGGGCAAAATGTGAGTACGGTACATAGTTTTGATAGTGAATTTTGAAGCGTTAATCATAATGGAGGATGGGAGAACAACCCGTAA
The DNA here is from genome assembly GCF_025434085.1 of Hippocampus zosterae. NCBI lineage: Eukaryota > Metazoa > Chordata > Actinopteri > Syngnathiformes > Syngnathidae > Hippocampus > Hippocampus zosterae. The sequence goes on along the minus strand of NC_067458.1, from coordinate 9,274,220 downwards.
AGGAACCAAACAGTCCAAACAAAGAGTAAGTAGGAGTAAGTGGCTACTCTTACCATCATCCGCCTCCTCCTCCTCAGTGGGCGAGGCCGGTTGTCCTTTGCCTTCATTGCTTCTCTCTGCCTCCCTCAGAAGACTAACCACCTCGTACATAGCATCATTCTGACCTGTCCTCTCTGGAGCATGCTGTAGGGACACACAAAGTATAATTAGCTTGAATTTAAAAAGATACAACTTTAAACTACCGTATTTAGAGCAGTGGTACTTGTACTTCAGAGTTTGATTTGTTATGTGACTATTGCCACATTCAGATGAAGGGAAATGTCATTCATCTGATTCAGGCAAGGTCAAATTATTTGTTGTTGGGGTGCAGTGAAGACATTTGGGTTCCAGATCAAAAGATGGATATGAGACAAAACAAAATCTGAATTGCAGATGTTAGTTCATGGTATTTACAGCTTGACATGCTGAACAACTCAGGTGAGATCACTTTTTCTTGGAACCCACCCATTTTTCAAGTGAGCAGAATTGGAACATGTGACTGATGGTTGCTTCCCGTTCCTCAGGTGCTGCCGTTTGGATCGACTGTTTAAACATGAGATATTGTTTGCTTTCCGGCTTTGGGTTTCACCTGTGAAAACTGCATTTGCTGTTAAGCAAACATAGAGACCAGAGAGATGTCTATGGAATAAAATCTGAGAGATGAGTAAAAATCAATCAGAGCTACTGCAAACATGAGGCATCGCCAAAACAACAATTTGGAATGCCTGAAAAAGAACAATAACTACTGGTATCTTGCGCAACATACATTGAACAGTTTCGCCAAGTAATTCACCGGATGACAGAAGCGTTGTCAGATGTGAAGTAACACTCAAAGACAACAGTCAGTGAAATCACTGCCAACCTCCGCAGGGCAGAAGTAAAAGTATCACAATCCATTGTTTGAGGAATACGTCGAGAAGAACTATACAGGCCATTCCACAAGACACAAACCACTCATCAGAAAAAAATAGATTTTACAAAGTACACAGACAAGCCACTAAAGTTTTGGAACAAAATTTTATCGACTGATGACACCAAGACGAACCTCTACCAAAGTGATGAACCAGCCACAGTATGGAGAAATAAAGGATCTGCTTTTGATCCAAAACAAACAACCGCATCTGTAGAGCATGGTGGGGGTAAAGTCGTGGCTTGGGCTTGCATGGCTGCGTCTGGAACGGGTTCAATCGTCTTCATTGTGAAGCTTCATTATGCAACAAGACAACGACCCAAAACGCACTGCCAACACAGCAAAGGGCGAAGTGTAATCAACCAAATCAATCACCGGACAATAACCCAATAGATCATACATTTCGCCTCCTGAAGAGAAGAGTGAAGGGCGAAACCCTCAGAAACAAACGAGAACTGAAAGAATAAAGGCCAAGTAATTTCAACTGAAGAATGCAGTGGTTTGGCTTGCCGGCTTGATGGTCCTCTTGGAAGTAAGGGTTATGCCACCAAATGTTAATCACGTGAATTTAATAGTGTCTGTTCCAATGATTTGGCTTCAAACAAAAGGTGCGCTGCTCTGCGTTGTTTAACACATGGATGTGAGACAAAAGATGCAAAGTACGGCCTTTTCAACTTTTGCTTCATCGTCATCTTTTGCTCTGGAATCCAAATGTCTTCAACATACATTCATTCATTCATTCATCTTCCGAGCCGCTTGATCCTCACTAGGGTCGCGGGGGGTGCTGGAGCCTATCCCAGCTGTCTTCGGGCAGTAGGCGGGGGACACCCTGAATCGGTTGCCAGCCAATCGCAGGGCGCAGAGACGAACAACCAACCACGCTCACACTCACACCTAGGGACAATTTAGAGTGTTCAATCAGCCTGCCACGCATATTTTTGGAATGTGGGAGGAAACCGGAGCACCCGGAGAAAACCCACGCAGGCCCGGGGAGAACATGCAAACTCCACACAGGGAGGCCGGAGCTGGAATCGAACCCGGTACCTCTGCACTGTGAAGCCGACGTGCTAACCACTGGACTACCGGGCCCTTCAACATACAACAATAACTAAATTGACCTTGCGGTTCCAATACGCTGTACCACCTTGAGCTCAAGCAAAGTTCAACATCGAACGGGTAACAAAGTTGCCACCTTTTGCTGAATGTGCAACTGAAAGTGGAAAAAATACAAGTTCAGGTCAACAGTCAAAACTATTTTTTGAATTAAAATTGCAGCATACACTACAGCCCACATTCTCTGTCCAAAACAATAAATCAAATACAGTCTGAAATCAAAGCCATATAAGGAAAGCACCACAGAAAAAAAAATATCCAAGCCCTTGGGTGATGTTTCTTTCTAGTCTATTCACAAACTGTAGCGCTTTAGCCTACCGCCTGCCGCTGGTACAGTGGATCAATGAGCTTTGATGCAGTATTGATCCACCCACCCAGTGGAACATCTAATGCCTTTTTCAAGTCAGTGATGAGAAAAAAAATAGAAAGAATAGAACATATAGCTAGTTTTTAGAGAACTTCAGAGACAAACAAAAACAAAATCAGTTACTTTGTTATAAGCCCAATAAGGGCGCTAGACTGGTTAGCACGTCCGCCTCACAGTGCAGAGGTTGTGGGTTCAATTCCTGCCCTGGCCTTCCTGTTTGGAGTTTGCATGTCCTCCCTGTGTGATTATGAGTGTGAATCGTTCGTCTCTGTGTGCCCTACGATTGGTTGGCAACCAGTTCAGGGTGACCTCCGCCTACTGCCCGGTGACGGCGGAGATAGGCTGCAGCACGCCCGCGACCCTCGTGAGGATAAGCAGATTAGAAAATGGATCAATGGATGGCTACAATCAATAAGTTTAAGATTATACACTAGAACTAACCTAATAAATTTGAGACTGCTGCTGTCCTTTTACTCTGCAAGGAATAAAGATCTGACTCGTAAATCTGTATTCTACGGACACAAACAATTAAAGATAACATTCGCAATTTATACAAGGTTAAATTTTTAAAAATTGTAGTTTGGTCAAATAATCATTATTCATCAATCAATTTTCTACCACTTGTCCTGTACGGTGTCACGGGTAAACTGGAGTCTATCCCAGCTCCTGACATGCATGAAGCCGTACTACCCTGGGAAAATGCACACGCATGCGCAGGCAAGCAAGTATATTCCTCACCTTGACCACATAACCCACCGTGTTGCCTAATCAATTGTAAATGAATGAATAATTAATTGATCAATCACGTCATTCTCACTTTATATGCAAACTAACAAAAAGCCCTGCATGAAATTGAAAGCCTGTGAGGTGGGGCCTGACAAACATTTGAAAATGAAATGTCAAATTTATCAAACATCACCTAGATGCGGCATGAGTGAATGTTGAAATGAACATACCGTACTTATTGTGACATCATTCACGTGTATTTGTCGACCATTTTTGTTTAAAAGTTCAAACAATTTTTCATGTTCTCAAATGATATGAAGGTAAACCATTGAAAATCTATATTCAAGCACTAAAGCTACACTGCACTACCCAAATGTAACGCCTGTCCAACATATTATATTAATCCGTCCATCTTAAAAAGATATTACTCTTTTTAAGAGGAAATAGGACAATATCATTACACATTTACACACACCCCCCCCCCACATATATATATATATATATATATATATATATACAGAGATATAATATTATCTTTTAATTGGCTCTTAACCAGTGCACCAGTCTTCCATTTACTAAGGAGATAACTCCGTAGGCAATCAGGCGTACAAGTCAAACTGCCGCCATTAATTACCAACACACCAATAATGAGAAAGAGCCACTTATTAGCCTGCTACAATGGAAACTTCCCCACAATCCACTGCTTTGCCAACTACCGGATGGCTTACTAGAGTAACTCTGGATTGTGTTTTTTTTCTCTTTTTTTTTCCTCTCTATACCAAAGAACATGAAGCTGGCTGGTCATCTCTTTTCTCTGATCACATTTTGAGTTGTGAGGAAATCCACACGAGTAGAACACGTTATGACGAGGAAGGAGACCTTTAATTTGACATTTTTAGCAAAACTCATAGCAGCTGGTTTATAATACATGACCTTAATATCATTACTAAATTAAACAAAAACAGATGTAAGTGTATAAGCAGGCAAAATATTTTGAGGGCATGTCCTTCTGCACACAAAGACCTGGGCAATACAGAAAAAAATATTTTGTCACATTATCGTTCATTTTATATCACGATAACAATGTCCTACAATATATTATATAATCTATAAAAACATATAAAGCACCCTATAACTGTTTACTTTTTGTCATTAGATTTTGAAGGGATATTTAACAGACCTGTATAAAATGAGAAATGCGTCAAGTAGTGGTGGTATATAAAATTAGGCATCACGCCGTGTCGTGTGTACATAGCCTTAGACTGCCCTACATTATGAGTAGTGCATATTTTTTTGAAGCTTTGTAATGGTATCCAGGTCAAACATAGTACCGCAATGATATTAATATTGAGTGAGATGATTTGGGGGATAAAAAAATAAAATAATACCGGTAATACAAAAATGAATTCTTGCACTGAATGGTGGTTTCTTGTTCAGCAGTTTTGTGCTGTTCTTGAATGGCAATTTTTATTCAAGAGCCCGTTGCACTGGAAAAAAAAAACACTTCAGTATGTGGTTACGTATTTGTTTTCTTTCAACCCTTTATTGATGGGTTAGGAAAGTGGTTCTTTGTATGCATGCATTAAAAAATATATTTGTCATATCTCTGGTTAGGAAGTGTGTGGTCCTATGTGCCCCCCGAGTAGACTGATGAAAAATTGTGGCCTCCTCCACATTAATTATCCAAATGGCTTATCCTCTTGAGGGTGGCGGGCTTGCTGGAGCCTATCTAAGCTGTCTCCAGGAAGTAGGCAGGTTGACATCCTGAATTGATTGCTAGTCAATCGCAAACTGCTTTAATAATAACATGATTTTTTAAAGTACTTCATCAATTAAAATTGCCTTACTGGTCGCAACTCGAATCTGCTCGAAAACATGCACTGAGTGGAAATTTGATTATTTTCTCATTTGAGTGAAAATAACAACAAGTAGATTTGCTGATTTAGATGGTGGATGTGCCTATTTAATTCTACTCTATATCGGACTGTGAATTGAGCAAAAGTATTATGTGTGAACATACCTGTCCAAGTTTGAGGTAGAACGTCTCGCTGAAGGTCTTACGGCTGAAGTACCAGAAACGTTCATTGGATGGATAAACCCTGACCAAAGTTTCCAACAGGAAGCGAACTGGCTCCACCACCTCAGTTACCACCAGGTCCACAGCCACCGTCATGTACACTTGCTTATCTGGTCCAGACAATAGTAGGGGAAAGCGTTGCTAGATATTACATGACAATAAGATATTACATGATTAACAAGAAACTATTTCAGAAACATTAAAAGGCTCACGCTGCAGTATGAAGGAAAACTGATCAAATCTGTCCTTGATCCAAAAGTTTTCAGATCACATGATGAGGACGTTTATGCTTGTGTGTTCTTGTTGTGGCCACTCTCTGGTGTTCTCAAATAAGTGTGTATGTGTGTTTGTCTCTCCATTTGGTTACATTAGGTTATACAGTATCCAATAATAGACCAATGTTTGACCAATCCCTGGATTTCAAACTCTCTGAGCCTTCCAGTCAGCAAGTTGCCACCGTCTTTAATTTGCTAACTCTGACGGATTCAGTGAAGCAAGCTTTCAGCCTGGCAGCCACGCTGTGCCAACCACCAGATCATACTGTGTAAATATTTTCCCATTAACTAGAAAATCCAGTCATTATAAAATCCAATGTGAAAACTTTGATAAGTTTTAGGGCTAAATTCAAACGACTTATCGTAGCACAGCAGTACAGTGACTAATCTCATAGCAAGAAGGTTTTGGTTCTGATTTTGTTGTCTGGCTGAGGTCTGGGGACTTCCTGTGTTTTCATGTTCTCCCCCGTGCCTGTCTGGGCTGTCTCTACACACCAGCCATGCAAATAAAGTTGGTTGAAGACTGCATAGCCACTTCAATAGCTAGTCTGTCTGTGTCCTTCCTGCCCAACATGTACTGTATTAGGCCTTCGACAATAGGGGAAGAGTTGTCCTTTATTTGGAGGTAATTTGGGTCATTTGGGATTTTGTAATTGTGGTTATTTGGTGAAATTTAACAGGAGTATGGAACAATGACAATTTCGACACCTTTGACCTTTTAGGCTCTTGTTGGCTAAAATTAGTATCACATAATGTTAGTTTTCTCAATGTGTTAAAGAAAGCAAAACCCCTTCTAATAATATGATTACACATTTATTTCACACTGGGATCTCATTGAGATACCTGTACAGCCCATTTCAGTTAGAAATTATAATCCCCCCCAAACTGTAATTATGATTGCAGAGGTTTGCGAATAGAATTTTAAAACAAGGCCTGTTTTATCACATTTTGAATTTAATTAGATTTTGTTTTCTTAATCTGTAACTACTGAGTTTGATTCAGTTCCTCACGTGAGTGGAGTGAATACTTCAGCTGCTTGACGATGTGTTCATGCCTGCGTAGGAAACGGTGCTGCCAAGCTTTGACACGCTACGGGTCGCAAGGCTTGCATGACAAAAGACTATACTGAGCTGTCATCAAAGAACAAATACTGCATTCCGTGACAAATGCAAGCATTGTGTACTTCCTCATGCCACTTCTCTGGTACGCAACCATTGACCAATGTAATTATTATTATCTAATTGCAATGACATTTTTTCCCTAAAATGGCTGTGCCTGAATATTATAATTGGAAATGCAACACCAACTTCAAATTAGTCCAGCAAGGCACACCTTCATCTTAACAATGAACAAACGGATCACATTTTTGGTCTATACTCATTACCCAAGAACTGTTAGAGACCATCAAATCTTTTCCAAATAAAACAGTGATATGTGTTCTGTGCATACAATTCTCTTGACAGCAGACAAGGCAAGCAACCATGGAAGACTCTTGGTCCTCTATGAGGAATGAAAGTTTAAATCACAATTTATATAACTTTGAGAGTGAAAATGTTTTAATTGGTGAAAAAAATAATATTTCATTTCCTAAAAGCAAATCAAATTCAGTATTATGTATCATGTAGTTTTGGCTTTCAAAGAGGGGGGAAAAAACAGCATCACACCTTTAGGCGCATCTTCATTGAGGGGCTGGAAAGCTGCAATATTGGGATTCCATATTCCTGTGATCACGTAGGCCTTCCCATCAGAGGTCTTCCCCATCGACTCCTGGACAGGTAATTGATGATGAAATATGTTTCTTTAATATCAACTGTATGTTTATCAAATTGACTACAATGCTTTGCACTGTCAAATACGAAGTATAACAAATAAAGTTCTAATGCAAGCAAAGGCTGACAAATATTGTATGCAGTATTCCATAGAAAGATGGAATCATGCAATAGTTGACAAATCATCGGGTAATTCACAGAAACAGTGCGTGATTGTCCCGTACTCACCATGTCTAGCAGATGCATGTCGCTATTGCAAACCTTCTGGCCTGGACTCAGGAGCATTCCAAAACATCTAGAAAACAGACACAGGAGCTTTGCATGTTTAAATGATGACAAACATTTGTGATCATTCTTTTATTATGCATTTTTAATCAACTGCAACAGTCATGAAAGCACTATATAAATAAAGAAGGAATTAATTGTACTGTAACTACTTCAACATTGCTCAGCCTTCACAAAATATCAGTTCAAGCAAGGGAAATGTCACAGACTTGGCATATTGTTTTTTTTAATTGTTGTTGTTTTGTTTTGTTTTTTAACAAATACATGCGGTATAGCAAATTCCTTGTCCCTAAGCAAAAATTGCAGTAACGCATTAAATCTCAAACAGCATTTCATCCCTATGAGTTGCAATTTCCAAACAGTATTATTCTTCAAGCTTAGGGTGCCATCCAGTGGTTAGCATGGGAATATATCAACCCCCCCCCCCAAAAAAAATTGCAAGATTTTGCAAGAAGTTTCGAATAGAAAGCACAATTCAAGTGTATTGATCAATGACTTTCAAGCTGGATTCACTGTTATCAAGTAATGTCCATAGATAACCGTTCAGATGTTTTTAGTCAATGGCAAGGGAGACACTGACGATACTGTGGCATGAGGCGAGAAAAAAAGGCAAACAGAATTGCCCACTGGCTGAGGAAAAAAAGGGCAGGTGACATCTGGTGAGGGAAATTGGAGGTAAGTGACTGGCAAGGTTGACCTAGTTCTTTGGTGAAGGCATGCAGGCTCAGTGCATGAGTGCAATAAACGAGGGCTGCGGGATGTTGCGGAAATTGTTTCAAGCACACACAACAGTATTTTGTCGTGGAATTATTTTGATGATGCTCTTTAAAAAGACTTAAGTTATCCTTTTTTTGTTGTTCAAACACAACCATCCCAAGCAAAGGGAAATGATGACAGATTCTCCATGAGAGGTTGCCAGGCTGTGGACACGCAAAACGATTTTTGAGTTTTGGGTTTTGTTAAGATAAGCGTACAGTAGCTCTTAATCACTGACAATCAGAGAGGGATAAAACAAAACGATTCCCTCCCATTATTCTCACTGTATGTTCACTAGTGGCTCTTCCCCGACACCTGACCAATTGATCTCAGTCCAGTTGTCAGACCGAACATTTAAAACAAGTTCAGGGATTGTCAAACAGTAATTTCTCTTAATTGTTGAGAGAGATCATTAACATGATCATTTTTCCATATTCATTGTTCATAATAACATGCTGACAGTTAATTTACACAAACTTGTTTCAGAACCGTGGGTCAAACTGGTTGCCTTTTTCCAATAATCAGTGGCCAAGAAGTAGTTCTCTGCTCCCAAACGGTTGATGACCGAAAAAAAATGTACAAAATTATGTAATGGAAAAAAAAAGGTGTGCTTTCATTCTTTTGAAGCGGCAAAAAAAAATTGGGATTCAGCGTCTTTGTTTACTATACAGCGCAAAGGCTCACCTGTGAATTTGTTATATACCTTGCACATGTATAAAATTACAAAAGACAAAGCAGACTATAATACACTGAGTAACAGCTTCTGTTCACGACAGTAACAGTGGCGTCCGTGCACGGGCAACATAACGAGGCAAGCGTTTTCCGCTTTTGTTTTGTGCGACACATGCATAAAGGGAAACATTTCAAGTTTCCCATACTTCCAAGAACTGTACAATTTCTTTGCATATTTGGTGGATTTGCACACACATTTAAGAGGTGTGTGCAAGTGCCCAAGGGACAAAAAGCCACCAAAGGGAAATGGACCCATGAGTTTGTATGTTTAAGGGTCACTGTCGCCTGTGTGCTGCTCAAGGATGGAATCAAGACAACATCTCGTCGATTTTGTTAATACTTCCACACCTATGGACGAATGCAGCGTTCAGTTTGCGCCACACTACGCCTGCAGTTGAAGGTGCGAACAAAGAAGGTAACAACCAGCAAATCAAAGGAGGGTAATATTCATGAGGACGCACAAAACAGCTTTTGAAGAGCCATTTTGAGGGACATCAAATACACGGACGGATGTGTGTTATTCTCTGAAAATGGTGAAAGTTGTCACACCTACTGGTAAAATAAACTGCCACATTGGATCATAAAACTGGCTCTCACCTCTCAATGCCGAGCTCTTTGTTGCTAATTTGCTGTACTGTAATGAGGACTTTCTTCTGAACATTCTGTCGCAGTTTGAAATACAATTTGTCTCTGTCTTTGGGGACTGGACTGTGAAAAGGAAGAGAGACTGGATTATTCAACATAATCCCACAACCACATGTCAAAGTAACGTATTTTACAGTTAGTCTTCGGGAGTAAGAGAAAACATGTGCCAGTATTAAGTATTCAGTCTACCCCCCAAAATGAACTGTATTCCATGACGGTACAGTTACAGAAAAAAATGAATAAATACAAATCTGTTTTATAATGGCCTTTATTCAACATGGGATTATTTTGCATGCTTGCATCATCTGCATGTTTCTTTATTAAAGCGCTACATCTGGAAAAATTATCAATACATTTCGCTCATTGGGCCGCCTGACTCTTTTCGCACGGCCATCCATCCATTCGGAGCACCATTTAAAATTGAATTGCACGACTGCTACTGCCTAAAATTTCTATGATTTTAAAATTTAGATTTTGTTTGTGCTCTGGTTTCCCCGGTTATTTCCAAACCCATGCATCTTGTTAATTATTCATAGAACCAAAAAGTTCAAGCATACTATATATATATTGGTCTTTCTAGAATTGGAGGTCATTTTTCGTCCTACCGATCAAATTTTAAATAATCCAAATACAAAATACTAATCATGCAGTTTCTGAGTAAATTTACCAGTACTTGTCCTGAAATCAAATCAAAACAAATATCTTGGAAATGAAATAAATTGAATAACACTTGTTTATAGATCAATGATATGTTTCATGCAACAAGAAAATTGTGATACGGTAAAGTAATAAAGCCACAGATTTTTGTTTGCATTATAGTCATAATCTGTGCTTCGTGCATTGCACTTTTTTCTGCATTTGTTTGATTTCTAACTGATTTAAAGTTTAGCTTTCATAGCATACATCAAGCTTGTGTCTCAGAATTTATGTTGTCATGGTGAACGCTTATACTTGCAAAACTGATGACATGTTAAAGCAGTTCGGAAGTTTTAACACGTATTTGTAGTTTAGAAGTAAATTGTCTTTCATATCAATGATTCATTTGCCTTAATTTTTAATATATCAGATATTGTTTATTGTAATGAATGATGAATTGTTTGTTAAAAATCATTGAAAAGGACTGCGAAAAAAAATATCGCTTACATCATGGCAATCGCAATTTTGGGGGAAAAAAAACTCATTCCAATTGGATTATTTTCCATAATTGTTGAACCTTAGTCTGTCTTCATTTTTACTGTATGTGGTGTCAAAATACCTGAAGTTGCCCTTGCCATCGTCTTCCTTAATCTCCAGAGAGACAGTAAAAATGAAGAGGTCACTATCAAAAGGACTCAACAGCGGCGTGTCTCTGACATCGGTTGGCCGTGAAGAGCGGCGAAAGGCTGTCGAGAAACTGTACAAGATTCGACTGACCTACATGGAAAAAGAAAAGAGAAGATCGCAGCCAAATTAGTATTATTTGGACAAAAATATAAAAACACCAATTTAATGAACATGAGAGGAAGAGGTGAGGTGGCGAGCTAGGCAAAGGCCTTGGCGAAGCGGAAGATGGAAAGCGGAGGATAGCAGAAAAGAGAAAAAAAAGCGCTGTCAAGAAATTGGAGATGACCATCTTGGATTAAGTGGGTTTGTCACCCAAATAAAAGCAGTTCTTGCTCAACGCAAACCTCAGCGTACATGTTTCGTGAAGTGAGGAAAAACAGTGCTTGGCTGCAGCGCGTGTGTAAGTCCACTTTACCGCTTCCTTGATGTGGCAGGAGAAGACGTGAATTTGGAAATCTTCGGAGCTCCGATAACTCTCAGTGAAGCAAAAGCAGTCACTTTCCACAGAGCCGTCCCGTCCACGAGCACAAAACAGGACCTTGTATATGGGGAAGGAACAAATCTCTGTACCCGAAGCCTGGTCCACAACCCTGCAAAAAGTTATGAAGAGGCTCATTTTCAAAGAAGACTTACGGCAGTGAAATGATCAAAGTAAGGTTTAGAGGTGCAACAATTAACGGATTAATTGTCAAATAATCAATTAGATTAAATTATCACAAATTATGTTTTCGATTTATTGTTTTGATGCTTTTTTCCGCCCATTTTAAATTGCCCAAATGCTCAATTTCTCAACAGTTAATATTCTCTGATTTCTCTAGTCCTCCTTGAAATTTGACTGATTATCTTTGTGGTGATTCAACAAAAAAAACATCTGCTTTTATTTTGGAAAACTGTGATCCACATTTTTGCGTCTTTTCCGACGTTACAGACAAAACCAGGAACTGAATCATCTTTATATTGCATTTTTTTTGCACTCTCAATTTAAAAGAACATATTGTTTATGAATAAAGTGATGAATAAATTAAATTCAATAAATGAAAATATTTTCTATTCAGCAATACAATTTTGGAGCTCCTAAAGGAATGAAAGGCTGACTTGGAGGAAAGTGGATGCTAATCTACTTGTTTAGTGTCCTATTTTCCTAAAAAGTATCAATGAGAGAATTGTTAAAAAAATGTAATCGTTCAACAGAATTAGGGTGATTTCCGTGCATTGCGACAACTGCTGGACTCTCCCAAAACAGTTTTTCCGGTGTGCCGTCCCAAATTTGAAGTGTAATGCAGAGATGCTAACTCCTATCATCAAACTGTGCACCTTTAATGCCCTCCTCTTGGATACAGTAAACAGTACATAGCGCTGACGTCAGGCAGTATGCTGGTACCTCCAAAATCATCACTTTTCAGGAGACCCCAAAACCGACATATTCGTTCGACCAGTTGCATCATCACAGTGTACAAGCCATTGTCAACACTTTAGATTGGTCAATATGTGGTTGAAAATGGCATTCACATTTGTGGACTGACCAACATTAAAGATCTGAGAAAATATTTGAAATGTACGAAATGTGACATAGGCATTTTCTGACCGACACCGGCAATATGCTTTGGTCATTAAGATTAATTCATCTGAATATTAAAGAACATGCCAAATGTTTTTTATTGTTTAAACATAAAGCCACAACAATCTGGTGTCTTTATCCATTCCACATTCCTTCACAAAGTTCAGTGGAAATTCAGGACCTATTTTTGTTGTATTTGCTGCCAGCTAGAAATTAACCGCAGAAACAAAACTTCCTTGGCAGAGGCAATGCCAGGTTTTCTGAGATAAAATGGCTTACCTCACGGAGCCCTCTGGTCCACAGGGTACATGCAAGGTGATGGGGATCGGGATGGCACTCTCAGCTCGCAAGGTCGCCATTGCCCTCTGTGCCTCAGCTTCATTACGAGGAGCTTTGACCCAAGTGCAGCCCAAGTAGGACAGCTTGTTGAATTGTACACCGTCTTCCTCTTGAGTCGTGGGGCTCGCTGGTGCTGGACAGGGTGATGACCAAAAAAATATTTTTGATTACTGCTCTGACTGAAATGTTTGGTGTCAGTTTATTCAGCCTGCTCTCATTTTGACTGACAAATGTGAGTTTAATTCAGAAATGGGGTTATCGTACTCTGATGGGAACTAGGAGCCATTTTCTATTTTAACGATTGTGGATTTATGAAGAAAGAGCAGACAAGAGTTCAGCCCAAATGGTAAAAACGTCAAAGTGAAAAAAAGGTGACAGAACGGCACAGGATGTTCGAGCAGTTCTTTAAAACTTTGCAAACAGGAAGCAGAACAATGTGCACAGCAGAAGAACTTCCACTGCTGGCTAGCTTTTATAGGACACAACTCTCACCATTTCCTCTCAGTTCACTCAGCAGTAAGGAAGCATCAGACCTCGTGTGGCAGTTGTTGTTGTGTTTTTTTTTAAATCTGAAACCATGACGCTCGCGCAGCAACCGACTACAAGTCTACAATTGAACACTACCTGGTGGGTGGCGCTCCAGGACTTGAACTTCTGGGTAGATGTGCTTTTCCATCTTTTCCACACTACTCTTCTCCACCTTCACGTCCTCATCGTCTTCATCGTCATCAGCAACAGCATCATCATCCAGCACCTCCTCCATTGCTTTCTCCAGCTGCTCACTACCATTCCACGACATCTGGTGGAGGAAGTAGCATGAATGTTGAAGTAGGCAGTAAAGATAAACAGAGGTCAACATAGACAGTGCAGAAGAGCAGGGAGGTTCCTGGATTGTACTGTGTATGCTATGGCCGTGTCAAAGTAAATGCAAGTATTTTTTACGTGCATTTTTGTTCCCACTGGCCTGTGGCTTGGTTTTAGCCTTTCATCTACACATACTTTAAAAAACCCACCCCTCACCCAGCTCACTGAAGTTCCAGTTCCCCCACAACCTCAATGAGGAATAGCAGGATCGATACTTGGATGGATCCATTGTACATTTATTTCAGCAACTCAAAACAGAAAACAGTTGAAATTTTATTTGTTTATCGTTGCACACTGACATGTTTTGGGGGGGGAGAATTGTTGACCAATCCAAAATTCCAAATTTACCCATTGTGGGACAAATAAGTGTGAAGGAAAGTATCATGACTCCTCTTGTCCTCAATTTATCACAGTGTTATTAAGCGCTATCTTCAAGAAATAACTTTGGGGGTGGTGGGGGATTCAAGTTCAGAGCCCAAAGAGGAAACTAGTGTATATGATGTGAAATACAATACAGTCAAAATACAAATTGCACAAACATAAAACCTTTACCTTTATTTATTTTTTTAATCAAGAATATTGTTTACATCTTTGGTGAGATATAAAATAAAATTGAAAACCAAGATGGCATTGACAAAGTGTTTTACCTGCTCCATTATTTAACTTTTTGCCAAAGCGAATGTTGTCAGCAGCATCCAGTATGCTTGCCAAAAGATTATTTTGAAAGAGCTAATTCATATGGCCAAGAGGATCATGTATTGATGTGTGTTACTCCTATCTGTCTGCTGGGGTGTGCTTCTGACCTTGAGCTTCGGTTTTCCCTCCGAGGCTTGCGGTGATCCATTTGCACTAGGCTGTACCAGAACAAACTCCTCACTGGTGACCGTGGCCACAGACTCTGTGGAACTGCTGACTTTGTGCAAGGAGGAGCCGTCATCCATGGCTGACCCTTCTTCAGGAAGTGCAGGGGGGACCGGAGTTGAATCTCTCCCCTTTCCTCCCCAGTTCCGCCAGTTCTGGATACCAAAAAAAAAGCCTGTGTTACAACTTTAACTGAAATGTCTCTGTACATGTGGCACTTCTCAAATGAAACAGTATAAATGTGCAGCGTTAAATAAATAAATAAATAAACACCCGAGTAAAAGTACAAAAGCAGGACCACATAAAGAAAACTGTTGGGTCATATCATGGATACAGGACTCCGGGGACTTCAGTAAGCTAGTTATAGACCATTGTTGGGGTTTTTTCCACCATATTGATTAACAGTGATATGATGAATATTGTGGGGAAAAATATTGTGATAATATAGTACCATGAACTTGGTTACATATCTATAATAAGGACAAGTTGACATTCTTAATGAGGTAAGTAGTAGAGATGGCTCAAGCAGCCGGCTGTATTACACGTGCTACATTGAAGGAATTTGCTGCAATCTGCACGAATATTCAAGTCAAGTACAACCTTATTGTCAAATGTGCTGTATGTGCAACATCCAGCACAGATGAAATTCCTATCTGGATAAGAGACAACACATAGAAGGTTGTTTTCATTCATTCCAGACACATGATTTCATTTATGCACACTGTGACGATTGATATTCAGACATTCATACCAATAGAAGGACAGCAACCGGATCATGTGCTCCAATCATACTTACTGAATTATAGCAAGTAGCATGAACAATCCAGGCGATTAATGGGTCACTAACTGAAGGGACTGGCATGGAGAATCAAACCAGATGAGAAACGCAGATAGCAACAGCAGATGTTGGGAAAATATTTTACTCCTGCCTGTCCTGGTCCAGACAACAACAGTAGCTTACAGTACATGTACAGTACTTGCACTGCAGGTGTGTTGGCTGCATTTGTTGTTTCGACATGAATATACACAAACCAACATGGCAGTCTATACCATATCAATGTTCGACACATGCCAAGAAAATAAATCTACTCCACAGTCTCCCTCTCTGTATCTTGTAGCTTTTCTTTTTGTTAAAATAATGAATGACTTATCTGTGACGCAGTGTGATGATGATGGGACATATTTACACAGCTAATGCAGTCACCATTCTCCCTACATAGTGCAATGGAAACAACCTCGATTGAAGTAAACTGGTAGATGAGTGTCTCAATGAGCACCCAGTATTAGAAGCCTTCGTCTGCTTTGCCAGCACAGCTCGCAACATTGCGGCCAAACCCCTGCTTGATGTCAGTGGAAACACTGCGTGGTATGAAATTATTTGAAGCAAGGCAGTGAAGTGACTCAATTTCAAAATACACCGAACTAACAAACTACATTGCATCAGCGAGGGTGTGTGTGTGTGTGTGTGTGTGTGTGTGTGTGTGTGTGCGTGCCAATCCCAACACTGAAGTTCATATAAAAGGATATCTGATGGAGAAACTTTACAAATTCATTCATCCATTTTGAAGAGCGCTTGTCCTTATTAGTGGCACGTGTAAGCTGGGGCCTGACATTAGGCAAGAGGGTGTGGGCTTCTAGCCCAAAGTCCAGCTGGGATAGGTTCCATCTAATTCTACTGAGGACAAGCACTATCGAAAATGAATGGATGAATTGAGTGTTGTTTATCATCACCAAAAACTTGATTGGCGGGGGATACAAGCAGGCGAAATAGGTTTCCTCCGCAGGGTATCCGAGCTCTCCTTTAGAGATAAGGTGAGAAGCTCGTCATCCAGGAGGGGCTCAAAGTCGAGGCGCTTCTCCTCCGTGTTGAGAGGTGTCTCGGGCATCTGATTAGGATGCCTCCTAGACGCCTCCCTGGTGAAGTGTTCGAGCATGTCCCACCAACAGGAGTCCCCCGGCACGACCCAGAACAACGCTAGGGAGACAATGTCTACAGGCTGGCCTGGGAACGCCTTGGGTTCCCCCTGGAAAGAGCTTTAAGAAGCTTCCTTGCTAAAGCTGTTGAGCCCGCGACCCGACCCGGGATAAGTGGGAGAGAATGGATGGATGGATGGATGGATCTTGCACTTGATTTTTTTTTTAAACAAAGACTCAGGGAGTTGGCAGTGTTTGTTGTATATTGCATGTTTGTTCATTTATTACAGCTGAATCCTAAACCAGCTGTTCGTTTTTTGTTTTAAACTTAAAAAGCTTGATTGCAGAGTGATTGTTCTCCCTTTTGCCAGAAGTAAAACGTATATGGTTTGGTAGAAATTTAAAGTATCAAAAGTACGAGCGGTATTGGGTACTCAGTATTGCTGAGTACTTAAGAGTTAGGTACTGGTATCTGTCTGGGAAAAAAAAGTGGTACCCAACATTGCTGTAGATCAGGAGTGGACAAACTACGGCCCATGTAGAGAGGGAGAGAGTAATGACCATGGAAGGGAAAGTGATATGTATCTGATTAAACGAAGTGGGTAGCAAAGTACGAAACATTCAGGAGCCGCCTGGAGTCGGAAAGACTCAAATCTACGAGACTTTGAAAAACAAGGAAGCGATTCTTACTCAGTCCGATTCTGGCAATTTCCATGCTCAGAGTGAATTGCTTGTGGCTCGAGTAAATGAACATTTCCTAGAATGGTTTGATTGTTATCATGTTAAAAACTTTCCGCAAACTGGACCGCTAATAAGAGTCGGAGAGCAGTCAAATGTGTAGAGCGTGAACAACAGGGGGCTCAGTACACATCCTTGAGGAGAACCGGTGCTGAGTGTGATGGTGGAGGAGAATGTTACATGATTACTGGCATACAAAGACATTGTCTATCTTCTTTATTTTTCCATTTCTAACTTTTGGCCCGGCCCTCCACAATATTTTCTGCTTCTCATTTGTCCCCCCCAGGAAAATAATAGCCCACCCCTGCTGTAGATGAATGCCTACCAACCTACAGTCAATGGAGGATGTTATGTATTGGGCAGTGTGGCAAAACCACACATTAAAGAACAAGTCGAAGCTGATACTGTGCCACGCAGGTCAGCAAATAACACAGCACAATGCTAAATCAGTTAATAAAGTTAATTTGTTCAACCAATGTGCACCTCACTTTCAAATGAGTTATACAAAAAATAATATGCACAATGTCCACGAGACACACAGTTTCGCTGTCATAACTATTAAAGTCAGGAAAGGTGGCACGATGACTGACTGGTTAGCACATCCGCCTCACTGTGGAGAGGTGCAAGGTTCGATTCCGTCTCCAGTCTTCCTGTGTGGAGTTTGCATATTCTGGCATGCCAGCGTGGGTTTTCTGTGGGTACTCCGGTTTCGTCCCACATTCCAAAAACATGCATGGCAGGTTAACAGAACACTCTAAATTGTCCCTAGGTGTGTTCGTGAACATGAATGGTTGTTCATTAATGTGTGCCCTGTCATCGACTGGCAACCAGTTCAGGGTGTAGAACGCCTACTGCCCTAAGAGACACCCATGATCCTTGCGAGTATAAATCAGAAAATGGATGGATGAAGTCAAGAAAAGTTTGTCAAAAAACGGTTTCAACATTTATAGTGTGATAAACTATTGTGAACAGTATTATATATATTGACACTTGTGTAAGTGAATAAATCAAACTCTATCCATTCACGATGTGCTTATCCTCATCAGTAATCGTGTTATTGCATCTTATGTTTTTGTATGGAGACCTTGACCAAACTTCTCTGAGGATCATCATCATCTTTTTCGACGTCGTCATTATGATCGTAATGATCAGCAGCAGCACAATTAGAAGATGTAATTAAAATGGGATAATCGAATGCAGTCAATACAGATCAATCAGAAGCAGGCTTCTCGAGTTAACAATGAAGGCAATGCAAAATTAGCGGTCGTGAAAATACCTCCTGAAAACCCTTTTCCACACTGCGAGATTGCCAGATCTAGATCTGTATGAAAGCTGCAGAGCTGCAGATGTGCAGCAGTGTGTGAGGACAGGTGAGTGCAGGTTGAGTGCAGTCTAATCAGGAAGTTGCAAGCAGCGCCAGGCTGACTAGACGCTAGCTTACGTCGAAGCTAATGTTTCGCTAACGCCAACCAGCTCGAAGTCCAAAAAATTGGCTCCTTTTTTGGAGAGGTCACAGATATTATAGCAACACCCATACCGTCCTCCAGAAGAGAACAAATAAGGAATTCAAAACGTCTAGTGCGCCAAAACACCACGCAGTCACTGAAATAAGCACATTTGTTGACAAACAAGCTGTCAACTTACTTGCTTGAAGCGATGAGGAGTTGCCTGCTAGCTGTCAAGACTTTGCCGAAGATCGTACGGGTGAACAGGATGCATCACTCCATGCGCCAACTGCACACTTTCCGGTTGTGTGGCGACGGAGATCACGTGCTGCTGCGCTTGTGCACTCACGTATGTTCAACGTGGACCGCAAATTTCAAATACTGTACTCAGAATTCTCATTTAGAATTTGTATTGCTCATGTTGTTATGTTGTTGTTCATGTCATTATATTTTTGAATGTATTATGCTCTTTATGATCCCAAGGGGACTTTTCAACTCATACCGCTGTAAATCTGAGTCACACCCACAAAGTAACACATTATTAAACTCTAGTTGTGTTTCAATATATATAATTTTATGATTTGATTTTTATAGTTTAGCCTGTAAAGTTTGCACAACACAGATTTTACCATGCGTTGTAAATAATGTCTTTCTGCGTTCCATAAAATAATTCAATTGTTGTATAATCTAACCCTTAATTCTTAATGAATATTTATAAATATATTACTATTTTACGTATTTTGTTATTTTGCAATCATTATGAATCAGCACAAAAAAATCTAGAAACATCGACTTGCGTCTCTGATTTTAAAAGTCGAACAGTGTTATTTAACAAGAGACATCCTAAAAATGAAACATTGTTCGTTAATTAAAACGACACATGAGTTTAAAAACAAATAATTATTACAGTAAATCATAATTGCTCAATTTTCAGAAAATTGGATCAAATAATCAAACAATTACAATGCTCACTTAGTGGGTAGAATTAAAAAAAAGATTTTTTAAAATCCATCCCTGTATTGCATTGAGTATTGCAGTCAATATACAGTAAAATATTTTGTAATTATAATTCATAATTTCATCAGGTAACAACACAAATGTTTATTTTTTGTTATTACGTGGATGGTTGTTCGTCTCTGTGTGCCCTGTGATTGGCTGGCAACCGATTCAGGGTCTCCCCCGCCTACTGCCCGGAGACAGCTGGGATAGGCTCCAGCACCCCCCGCGACCCTAGTGAGGATCAAGCGGTTCGGAAGATGCATGAATGAATGAATGAATGTTTCTACTGTACATCCATATGCATTCATTTTAATGTTGAATATTTTCATGAAAAATTTCACAAATCAAAGCTGTTGTAGGCCTCTCCGTGAGCCGTCACCTTACCGTGGTGGAGGGGTTTGTGTGTCCCAATGATCCTAGGAGCTAAGTTGTCTGGGGCTTTATGCCCCTGGCAGGGTCACCCATGGCAAACAGGTCCTAGGTGAGGGACCAGACAAAGCACGACTCACAAAGCCCCTTCATGACAAATAAAATCGATGGTATCCAGTTTCCCTTGCCCGGACGCGGGTCACCGGGGCCCCCCTCTGGAGCCAGGCCTGGAGGTGGGGCTCGTTGGCGAGCGCCTGGTGGCCGGGCCTACACCCATGGGGCCCGGCCGGGCTCAGCCCGAAGAGGCAACGTGGGTCCCCCTTCTCATGGTCTCACCACCCGTGGGAGGGGTCAAAGGGGTCGGGTGCAATGCGAGCTGGGCGGCAGCCAAAGGCGGGGACCCTGGCAGTCCGATCCTCGGCTACAGAAGCTAGCTCTTGGGACATGGAATGTCACCTCTCTGGCAGGGAAGGAGCCCGAACTGGTGTGTGAGGCAGAAAAGTTCCGACTGGATATAGTCGGACTTGCCTCCACACACAGCCTAGGTTCTGGTACCAGTCCTCTCGAGAGGGGTTGGACTCTCTTTCACTCTGGAGTTGCTCACGGTGAGAGGCGCAGAGCAGGTGTGGGCATACTTATTGCCCCCCGGCTCAGTGCCTGTACATTGGGGTTCACACCGGTGGACGAGAGGGTTGCATCCCTCCGCCTGCGGGTGGGGGGACGGGTCCTGACTGTTGTTTGTGCATATGCACCAAACAGCAGCTCAGCATACCCACCCTTTTTGGAGTCCTTGGAGGGTGTGCTGGAGAGTACTCCTGCTGGGGACTCCCTTGTTCTACTGGGGGACTTCAATGCTCACGTGGGCAATGACAGTGAGACCTGGAGGGGCGTGATTGGGAGGAACGGCCCCCCCCATCAGAACTCGAGTGGTGTTTTGTTATTGGACTTCTGTGCTCGTCACGGACTGTCCATAACGAACACCTTGTTCAAACATAAGGGTGTCCACGTGTGCACTTGGCACCAGGACACCCTAGGCCGTAGTTCGATGATCGACCTTGTGGTCGTGTCATCGGATTTGCGGCCGCATGTTCTGGACACTCGGGTGAAGAGAGGGGCGGAGCTGTCAACTGATCACCACCTGGTGGTGAGTAGGCTCCGATGGTGGGGGAAGATGCCGGTCCGTCCTGGCAGACCCAAACGTATTGTGAGGGTTTGTTGGGAGCGTCTGGAGGAATCCCCTGTCAGAAGGAGTTTCAACTCCCACCTGCGACAGAGCTTTTCCCATGTTCCGGGGGAGACGGGGGACATTGAGTCCGAGTGGACAATGTTCCGTGCCTCTATTGTTGAGGCAGCCAATCTGAGTTGTGGCCGTAAGGTGGTTGGTGCCTGTCGTGGCGGCAACCCTCGTACTCGCTGGTGGACACCAGCAGTAAGGGATGCCGTCAAGCTGAAGAAGGAGTCCTATCGAGCCTTTATGGCCTGTGGGACCCCAGAGGCAGCTGACGGGTACCGACTGGCCAAGCGGAACGCAGCTTCGGTGGTCGCCGAGGCAAAAACCCGAGCATGGGAAGAGTTCGGTGAGGCCATGGAAGCCGACATCCGGACGACTTCGAGGAAATTCTGGTCCACCATCCGACGTCTCAGGAGGGGGAAGCAGTGCACCACGAACACTGTGTACAGTGGGGATGGGGCGCTGCTGACTTTGACTCGGGACGTTGTGAACCGGTGGGCAGAGTACTTCGAAGACCTCCTCAACTCCACCAACATGCCTTCCTTGGAGGAAGCAGAGCCTGGGGACTCTGAGGTGGGCTCTCCTATCTCTGTGGTTGAAGTCACCGATGTGGTTAAAAAGCTCCTCGGTGGCAAGGCCCCAGGGGTGGATGAGATCCGCCCAGAGTTCCTCAAGGTTCTGGATGTTGTGGGGCTGTCCTGGTTGACACGCCTCTGCAACATCGCGTGGTCAACGGGGAGAGTGCCTCTGGATTGGCAGACCGGGGTGGTAGTCCCTCTTTTTAAAAAGGGGGACCGGAGGGTGTGTTCCAACTACAGAGGGATCACACTCCTCAGCCTCCCTGGTAAGGTCTATTCAGGGGTGCTGGAGAGGAGGGTCCGTCAGGAAGGCCTCAGATTGAGGAGGAGCAGTGTGGTTTTCGTCCCGGCCGTGGAACAGTGGACCAGCTCTACACCCTTAGCAGGGTTCTCGAGGGTATGTGGGAATTCGCCCAACCAGTCTACATGTGTTTTGTGGACTTGGAGAAGGCGTTTGACCGTGTCCCTCGGGGAGTACTGTGGGGGGTGCTTCGTGGGTATGGAGTACCGAACCCCCTGATACGGGCTGTTCGGTCACTATACCACCGATGTCAGAGTTTGGTCCGCATTGCCGGCAGTAAGTCGGAATCGTTTCCAGTGAGGGTAGGACTCCGCCAAGGCTGCCCTTTGTCACCGATTCTGTTCATAACCTTTATGGACAGAATTTCTAGGCGCAGCCGAAGCGTTGAGGGAGTCCGTTTTGGGGGCCTCAGTATTACATCCCTGCTTTTTGCAGATGATGTGGTGCTGTTGGCTCCTTCAAACGGGGCTCTACAACTCTCACTGGAGCGTTTCGCAGCCGAGTGTGAAGCGGTTGGGATGAAAATTGTGCCCCCTCCAGGTCGGGGGGGAGATCTTGCCCCAAGTGGAGGAGTTTAAGTATCTTGGGGTCTTGTTCACGAGTGAGGGCAGGAGGGAGCGAGAGATCGACAGGCGGATCGGTGCAGCGTCTGCTGTGATGCGGACGTTGTATCGGTCTGTCGTGGTGAAGAAGGAGCTGAGCCAAAGGGCGAAGCTCTCAATTTACCGGTCGATCTACGTTCCAACCCTCATCTATGGTCACGAGCTATGGGTCGTGACCGAAAGAACGAGATCCCGGATACAAGCGGCCGAAATGAGTTTTCTCCGCAGGGTGTCCGGGCTCTCCCTTAGAGATAAGGTGAGAAGCTCGGTCATCCGGGAGGGGCTCCGAGTCGAGCCGCTTCTCCTCCACATCGAGAGGAGCCAGATGAGGTGGCTTGGGCATCTGATTCGGATGCCTCCTGAACGCCTCCCTGGTGAGGTGTTCCGGGCATGTCCCACCGGGAGGAGACCCCGAGGAAGACCCAGGACACGCTGGAGAGACTATGTCACCCACCTGGCCTGGGAACGCCTCGGGATCCCCCGGGGAGAGCTGGAAGAAGTAGCTAGGGAGAGGGAAGTCTGGGCTTCCCTGCTAAAGCTGTTGCCCCCGCGACCCGGCCCCGGATAAGCGGTAGAAGATGGATGGATGGATGAAAGCTGTTGTAGGTAACACAACTCATCAGAAAAGATTTATGTGGGTTTAAAAATAATCAGACGTCCATTCGAAGCAATTACAAATCTTTATTTGTCAAAATGTATAACTGTCACGTGTTAATGATCATATGTATGTTGATTTCTCCATCAACAGTTCAAAATATGCTTTTGTTGTTTTAACAGGTAGCTACATAATTTAGTATTTCATATGAAGTGATATTCTTTGTAACAAAAACAGTTTGCCCTGACGTAGTGTATCAACTTTTATAAGCACGTCACGTAACGTTATACGAGTACATTTATTTGCCCTCACTCATACAAAGTAAACCAAACTTAACTTCTTTTTTTGCGTCAAGGGATGAAAAGGTATGCAAACATAAAGTTGCTATTACCAATTGTGTTATTTTATGGTAAAAAAAATAAAATAAAAAAGGTTGTAGACTCGGAGAGAAATTGAATACTCAGGACGATCACAGCGACATTGTTGGTCACAAAGATATGGCATCGAAAAAGTGCATGTTCTCACAATGTGAAGAGGAACACCACCACTGTCTTCATTTTAATGATGCTACATGAGAGTAACGGCAAAAGCGCAAAAAGTGAATGACTATCTCCGCATCAGAACACAAAGACACATGCACATAACAAGCACATCCATCTGAAACAACTGATGAGTCATATCTTTGTTGTCAAACTTTTTTGCATCCGAGTCAGTAAAGACTAATGGCAAGTGGGTCAGTACTATGTCCTGCAACATCCAGCAGAAAAAGCACGCTGTAGTTCTCATATATGGTTGCTGCCTCCACTTATATTGTCATATTAAAAAAAAAAAACGACTAATAAAGATACTTCAATATTGTTTATAATAGACACATAAGAGAACAAAATTGAAGGTCAGTGAGTGACCAAGCAAACCAGAGGGCTTTAAATGACCAGTGATTCACTCTTAATTACTGTACCTCACATACTGTGCCAATAAGATGTTGAGATCAAATCTGATGAGCTGAGACTTCAATGGATTTCTAAAACATCTTGCATAGAGACAGAACCTCCTTTAAAATGGAGCATGCACTGAGAAAATACAGATCGTTACAGGTAGTACGACACAACTGTCTCAAAAATGACATTTTTGTTTTTGAGTAGATATGTAAACGCTAACTTAGGTCAGATAGCCCTCGGTCTCTAAACTGAATTAACAGTCAAATCACAGTGTAGTTTACAAACAGACACTGCACATACACCAAAATAAATAAATAAATTAATTAATACGTCAACTAAATCAGTACAGTACAGTAAATCTACCATAACAAAGCATCCAGACAGGAACCAGAACCGCTTTGTGTTCAGCGCTTCTAGCTGCAGTGTCACACTTCTGTGCTGATGGCTCGAGTGTTTGTGTAGAAATCCGGTGCTTTGCTCCTCGGATCTTCCCTCAGCAGGGATTCGTGCATGGCGGGCAGCGGCATGGCCAGCGCCTGGTTCTCGTAGTGCGTGGGCATATAAGTGATGCGCTCGCCTCCGTTGCGCATCTCATCAGCGGTACGGCTGAAGAAGGGTGAGTCGTACGGGGAGCAGGTGGGGCAGTAGCGGCGACGCCCCACTGCGGCTTTCCTGAGTTTGGACGCTGCAGGTGGCTCCGGGGGTGAAAGTGACAACGGGGTGCCAAAAGTCCCATCCAGCCCAGAGACGCTGCAGGTGTTGCATTCAAAGCGTTGCAGAGAGTTGGAGCTACTATCAGAGCCATTGTTCTTACAGCAGTAGTACTGAAAAAAATTTGATTTCAAAACATATCAGCACACAAACTTAAGAGTCTTGCCAATTCTGAAACTTTACAACTATACTCGTATCATTTCAACCACCACCAACTCAAGATAAAACCCCCAACCTGTTTTCTACAGTGATATCCGAAACTTTACAAGAATTTAGATGTTGAAGCATTAAATAATTTGCGTTTTCATGTCTGCAGCCCATTTTTTTTCCAACTTCAGTCGCTTTCAAGACGCGAACCCTAGTTTCACTACAACTTTAGATATAATTGTGAAAATCCGATGTGATCAACTATAAGACATCCATAAGACTTGATGCAGCTTTTCTGTGACACTGTCAAAGAGGTATTTTACTAAAAATGCTAATTATGACTGTAGTTTGTCGCATAGAGCTGGACTGCATTATACTGAGACCAACTTCAACTTGGTAGAACTACAGGAAAGGGGCGGTAGACATTTGCAGAAATTACTGAATGGTAACCTCACCGTGTGTTGGTGGGCCTAACTAATGGTTTGTCACGTGAGTTGTACTGGAACACAAAAACACACGCAATCAACAAGGAGGTGTACCTGGAGTCTACAGTAACAGAGCACAGCGATGATACAGAGAAGTATCACTGTGGCCAGTATTCCTCCAGTTATGACAACAGTTCCAGCTGTCATCCGACCAGCTCTCCATCAAACTCTGTCAAAGGTACAAGAGACAACAACAAGAGATTGTGCAATGACACATGCTTTTTGTATAAAGTCTTGCTCTCGATAGCCTACACACTTTTTTTTTTGTACTTCAAATGATTTGTTTCAGTCCCAACTGCGAATTATGGTGAGTATATCCACCTCACAGTTACGAGGTTCTCGGTTCAAATTTCAGCGGAGTCTTCAGGGGCAGATTTGAAATGTTCTTCCCATACTGATAAAACATGCATCCATTGAAGACTGTAAATTGCAAACTGTGAATGTGAATGACCGTTTGTCTATATGTGCCCTGTGATTGGCTGGCAACTAGTCCAGCGTGTGGCTCGACGTCAGCCAGGATCGGCTCCAGCTCGCTGCAGCCGTAGTGAGGACAAGCAATATAGAAAATGGATCATTCTATACATAGCACGGTATCCTGTGTATATATTATTTAATCATGTACCGTTTGCAATTCACAACTGCACTTATACTATGCATTATTCAGTGGGAGTTGCCACAGACACCGGTCCTCCAATTCTCTCCGATATACAGTCCCCTCCGACAGTATTGCAACAGCAAGGCCAATTCCTTTGTTGTGTACTGAAGACATTTGGGTTTCAGATCAAAAGAAGACGGAGACAAAAGTTGAGACTTCCAGCTCTTATTTGTACGGTTATTTACATCCAGACGTGTTAAACCACTCAGGACAGAGAACCTGTTGTTTGAATTGCCCACTTTTCAAGTGGGCAAAAGTATTGGAATGGGCATAATAAAACTAAAGAAAATATTTAGCAGAAAAAAATTACATTCATTCAATATTTGGTGGTGTAACCCTTACTTGCAATAACTGCATCAAAGCTGTAAGTCAGTGAATTCACCAGACTGTTGCATTCTACATTTGAAACGCCTTTCCAGGGCTTTACTGCTGTCTCTTTCAGTTCTTGTTTGTTTCTTGGGGTTTCTCCCTTCAGTCTTCACTTCAGGGGGCTCTATTTAGTTAAGAGCATGTGACTCACTTGGCCAGTTTAAGCCCTTGCCCTTTTCCCCCCTTGTTGTATTGGCAGTGTGTTTTAGATCATTGGCTTGTTAGATGATGAAGCTCCTCTCGAGTTGAATGCTTTCCTGAGTTGTTTAACACATCAAGATGTAAGTACTGTGTAATAAAAGCTGGAATCCAGAACTTGTGTCTCATATTCATCTTTTGATCCGCAACCCGAGTGTCTTTTGGAAGAGAGTTGGTGCATAGATAGTGGATAGTGCCACTTGTATGTCTATTCTCTGTATTATTAATGTTATTATTCTGCGCTGTTTTGGGGTCTCCGGTGAGGGAGCAGTTTGCGCCAGTTTGGGAGCAGTTTACTTGTACCAGTGGTACAAGTAAAAAAACAAAGTAGCAGTAAAATCATTAAAGACTAATTCTCATGTTTTATTTAGATTTGACATCTCAATGAAAAGGTTTATTGAAAGCAGCCACAATTATACGTGCTGTTAAATGGCATTACTGTATACTCACTTTTAGGTAAAGTTCTGCTTAACACCTGGAAAACATTACAAAGAAGTGTTTTTTTTTTTTTAATGACAGACAAAAGCAACAGATCAATGTCAAATTAGATGCACTTACATCAGAAGAGTGTCCCTTGGTAATTGGAAGCTAAACGGTAACCTGAAGTCAGCTCAGAGGTTAGTGCTGTGGTCACACCTCTGGATGCGCATTCTTTATGTTCATCTCTGCGGAAGGAATCAAATGTTTCAGTGTTGCTTATACCGGGTTCTTGATATCATTTGAAACTCTTTTTTTTGACGAGTACATCTCCACAAGGTGGCGGTAAGGGACAGAAACTGGCCGTTGAGAACCAGAGAAGTGTGAATAATGCCAACTGGTAAAGGAAGAGGGGGGGGAGAAAGGGGTGCATAAACCACCCGAAGGAACAAAAGAACAGGGAATGAGGCAAAAGAAGAAGTAATAATGATGCAAGATGAAGAAGAAAGATGAAAGTTCACTGTGTAAGTCCATATACATACATCCGTCCGTCCATGATATGATCCGCTTATTGTCGCGAAGGTCACGGGCATGCTGGGGCCTATCCCACCTGTCTTCGGGCAGCAGACGGGGTACACCCTGAACTGGTTGCCAGTCAAGCTCATGGCACACGGACGACTGTAAAATTGTCCACACAATGTTCTAGCTCTTCTTGTCCCTTCTAACACAAGCTGTGCACAAGCTGGTTGGATCAACTGACAACTGGCAACAACCGAAACGAATTTCCTTCTCCCCAATCAGCGTACCTAGTTTGGACAGATGACACAATGATGAATTTGGATCAAAACATTAGTGATGGGACGAGAAAAGTACTCGAGCAGGAGGAATCCAAAGCAGACTTCATCATTTGAAATTTGATTCTGGTTCTGTAACATGCAATCTGCTGAAATATAAACATTACTTGCCTTACTATTCAACTTTTTCCGTTTCAGAGCAGTGGCTAATTAGCTTTGAGAGCTGTGGTTTTAGATTTGTTGTCCAATGTTCCATTTGTGAAAGGATACTGTAGCTACAAGACAAAGAACAATATACGTCTTGAGAAATCTGACGAAGTGGTTTTGCAGCTTCAACAAACACAAACAGGAACTGACTCAAATTCCTCGCTGAGGCAAAAAAGGATCCACGGCAGGCCCGGATCTGTACCACTACATCACAGGCGCTGAGATAATGCTTCTGTCAGATGGCACTTTTCCCTTCAATTATTCGCGGAGAACAAATAGCAGACTCCCATCGACATCATCCACCAGCAGAACTTTCTGCAAAGGCTGCAATCTCAGAGCCAAGGCACTATGCAACCCCTCAGAATGAATGCATGCATGTTTAGTTCAGGTCCATAATTTACGTGGAGGCCTAAATTTGTTGTTATGTTCGCATCAGTTTGCGAGCAGTGTGTGCTGCAAGAGCCAGCACGCACATTCACATTTGCACAGACATGCATGAAGGCAACTGCAACAGTCACCGCTGGGACCAGATTACAGTGGCCCACAATCCCACGTATTGCCTGGATGCTGATAAGACTCTTGACACATGCACATGGTGAAGACCCAGTAGTCACAAATATGCACTCATGTTGAATGAGGGACTTACAAAACATTCATTTGATGAGAGAACACGATCCAAATGACGCTTAAAAGATGTGATTGAATTTGATTCGATAGGATCACTAACTATTACGGTTACTAAATATTGCAATACACTAAACATTCTCAACTGTTCCATTCCTCTGATTATTAATTTAAGAAGGTTGCTTGGGCAGAAGCAGTACATATTTGATTTATAACGTGAACATGGAATGAATTTTAACCTATATTTTGTGAAATATACATGGGATAAGGAAACAAAAATATCTTAAGTGACCACACAGGCAAATAAGCGTGCCCCTATTCTGTCAATGAAAGAAACCCAAAATAGTCCAAAGTAATAAAAAAATGAAATATCAGACATTCCTTTTGACTTTAAGCTGCAATACAATTATTTTAAATCATGATGATGAATTAATAAAACTGGCCCGGACAAAAATTACACTAGCCTAAATGTAATATTTTGTTGCACTTTTTTTTTTTTTTTTTTTGCATTTTGCAATTGTTTTGGGGTTTTTTTTCCCTGCCAGACAATCATTGGCATCAATTGATTTCTCTAACTCTGGAAGAGATTTCTTATGTTTGCCCACTCCATGAACTGCACAAGTTCACTTGATTGAAGGGTACCGTCTGTAGACTGCATGTTTCAACTCCTTCCACATACCGTTTGGTGAATAAGATTTAAATCAGGGCTAATACAAGAGACTATAACAGATCGTCCAAGTGTTGTTCTTGGCCATTCTTGGGTGCATATTTTTATAGGACGGAGGTCTGAGGTTCGATTCCTGTGTGGAGTTTGCATGGTCTCCCCATGCCTGTGTGGGTTTTCTCCTGGTACTCCAGTTTCCCCCATAATACCAAAAACATGCATGGACGATGCGATTGTGAACGCAAATGGTTGTTCGTAAATGTGTGCCCTGTGATTGGCTGGCAAGTAGTTCAGGGCGTAACCCGCCCCAGCATGCCTCAGCATGGCCACGATCCTCGTGAGGATAAGCGGATCAGAAAATGGATGGATGGATGGATGGATGGATGGATGGATGTTTTTATGGGACTTTGGACTTCCTGCTGAGACAATGTTTTTCCAAAACTGGAAAGCACATTTCGCTCCAACCTTCTGCACTTTGCTATGAATAAATGTAGTTCACTCAGCAGGAAATTGCTGAATGTCATGGTCTACTCGTTGTTACTTGTTATGATTGTTTCACGGACACCAAAACACTGAACACTCAAGTACCAAATTACACTCCACATGGTCTGCTTCTGTTGATTTTCTCCAGGTACTTGCACATTTGAAAAAGGAATGCATGGCATATCCATTGAAGACTTTAAATATTCCAAATATGAATGTAGCATTTTGAATGATTATAGACCCAATCTCTTGCCTGAAATCAGCTGGAATAGGTTCCAGCTCACCCACGATCCAAATAAAGACAAGTGCTGTAGGAAACAGATGAAAAGTAATATGTAATCCATCTACTAGGATGGAGGTTACATGTCCGGCTGGATGGTGACCAAGTAAATAATTTGCCAATTGTATCCACTTGTTGTCATTGTAAATGTACCCACTCCGGTTATTTTCTGTTGTCCTGAACCATTGTCTGACTTCATGTTACGTACCTGAATCTTGCTGTTTTGGGGACAATCAGAGTAATGAACACCAACCTGACATATGCCCTCCCTGCCCCAAACACCGCAAAGGCCCTCCCTTAGCCGTTTCTCATTCTGATGGAATGTTCCCAATGGAGTCATGGCCATCAGTCTTCAGGAGTATCAGAAAGGCCTTGACTTGTCCAATGGTTTTTACAAGATTGATTTTTTTTTTTTACTCATGCCAGCATTCATCTTGCATGGCAGTCTCTCAGATAAACTTCTTTTATGATGGATGGCTGATAGAAATGCACAAATTCTTAAATTGAATTAGTTAGCTCACTATCGGTGATCAAGAAATGTAGGTAACCTGCCTCGAGTCTACACCTACAATTGCAAAAGTGTACTTGGTTTTTAAGAGACGGTGTTGAAATTTGTTTTCAAGCAAAGACATCGTCAGAAGCATAAGCAGTCAAGCCATTCAGCAGCATCCATCCATCTGTTGTTCTAATTAGGGCTGAGCTGGAGCCTCTCTCAGTAGACCTTGGGCAAGAGTTGGCTTACATCCTGGACTGGTGCAACAAGCATATTAGTTAATTCAAAATTGCTTCAGTATTATGAAATAGAATCTTGAAATCAGTAATTATCTGACCTTGCTGGTCTATGGCTTTCAAGCACTGCAAACAGCTCTGAACAGTAACAACACACAATACAGACACACACACACACATATATATATATATATATATATTGCAAATGTTATAATCATTTTATATACTGGCATTTCAAAGTGTTAATGGTGAATGAAAGTCCTGACTGTGGATGTCTTCCCGCAGTATGGGTATTTTATGGGAATTGTATCTACAGTTTGCAGCAGCTAAACCAAAGATCTAATCTCGCATGCAACATTCAGGGGGAACATAATGAGTTGACGCTGTGGTAGGAAACTCAATACAGCAGCAGACACAAATTAAATAATGGGATAAATGGTGGACGAAATTGGATTTTAGGTAATGTGAGCTGACAAGAATTTGACTGTTATCTTGGTAGTGGCTCCATTTTAAGCACGTGCACGATAATGAGAACCACTGCAGGTGCAGTTTTCTTTACATGATATTGTTGAGTTTTTATTGACTGTCAGAGAACAGCACGTTATAATTTCTCACTTTCATGTACAGTCGATAGGGGGCGCTGATTAGGGTGTGTGTGTGAGGGGTGCGGGGGGTTTTGAAAATATTTTCTGATGACATTGATACATTAGTTTGTATGTACAGTTTTACTACTAAAAGTGAAGCCCCACAAATATGTACATTACATGGTTAGCAAAAGACGGACAGAAGAGACGCATATATGGACAAACAAATACGACATGTTGTTGTAACTTGTGATAATAAATGTCATAGCTGGAAAACTGCGAGGGGGAAAAAACCCAGTACAGACGCTCCCTGACTTACGAACATCCGAGTTACGAACAACAGTACATACGAACATTTTGACGGGTATGTCGAAAAAGAAAAGAAAAAGTTAGACTTTTTATCGCGCGCCTTTTTCCGACTACAGGTACTGTAGTGCTTCTTTCCGCCGCTAATACCGACGTGAGGTGCTGCGAGAGCACCCCCAGCATCCACCCCGAATCTGGCTTCCTCTGCCCAGTTGTTAAATATCTCGTGCATCCATTATTCAACATGGTTGCTGAAAAGCAAAAGACTTCTAGTGAGAGTGGAAGTGTAAAGAAGAGGCATGCCATTTCATTTCAAATGAAAGTGGCAATAATAAAGAAGCTTGATGCCGGTGAGAAAATGGTGAGCGTTGCACGTGCATACAACATGAATCGTTCAACCATCGATACCATTTATAAACATGTACATACTGTGTGTGTGTGTCTCTCTCTCTCTCTAACATATGGAGTACTGTATTCTCTCCAATTGTACTGTACATGTACATATCTTTATAGAGCATATTATTTTATTAAATGTTTATTTTTCAGTACAAACCAATACAGGTTACTCATACAAGCCTTAAACATACTTAAATAAACCTTAAACATACTTATATTCAGTGAGCCTTGAACATACTGTACATTCCATACAAATTATAGCACTGAAGCAACTTACGAACGATCGTTTGGAATGTATCTCGTTGGTAAGCTGGGGAGCGTCTGTACTGTACAGCTCTGGACATTTGTTGAAATTTTGCCCAAACAAACTACTGTAATGCCAATTCAGTTGCAAAGTTACTGACAATCCTATTGGAAATATTCAGAGAAGAAAGCAAATACGGTAAATAAGATGAACAATACTTTGCTGCGCCTGGCTAACAACCCACTCAAAGTGTACCTGTCAGGATAATGTTTTTGGATTCCGGAAATGCAGGCTCAAAGTGCGATGACAAAAATATTTGACAGAAAAGCACACCGACAAAGTACAAAGAGAAATCACTGGTCACAAGGAGCCGGGAAAAACAATGCATAAAGAAAAGCACTTGCAAAAGGCAAGGTACTTGGGACCATCAAGAATAAACAAACAAAATGTCAAGAAGCCAATACTTCTGTAACGCGAAGCGAAAAGGCAAGAGCAATAAGAACAAATTATAATACTTACAAACTAGAGTCTATGAATAACAATAGCAACTGTGAAAAGTATCAAGAGCCCCCCTACCCCTCCAGAAAAACAAATTGGAACCCAACAGCAAGCAAGGTCAATAATCTGACAAGAGAGTAGCAGAAGCCAGAGTCCTTAAATACAGGGCTAGTGACAGCGAACAGGTGCGCCAATTGAAGGGAAAAGCCCTTCAATCCAACTGGGGGTGAAAACCAAAACAGACAGACATGATAGTAACCCACCTCACGCGTTAAGTCAGCTCGGATAGGGTATAGCTCAGAGCTCACTCAACAAAGTGGTACAGAAAATGGTTGGAGCAATGTGCTGTGATCTGCACATCCATGCCCTGGACTTACATAATTCTTTTCATGTCATGGAGCTTCAAAATGCTGCATGAGCTCCACAAAGGAGATGTGATTTTTCTGAAGAGACTAAAGAGCAATCAAGTTCAATTCCTGATTCTTCTGCAGGTGGCAACAAATGCAGTGAATGCAAAGAACCACTTCCCTGAATAATCCACTTAGACCGGGACACATACACACAAAAAAAGCACATGATCGATAGTGGTGCTTCAGCGACTCTGTCTTGCGAAGCGAAAGAAAAAGGCTTTTCCAGGCGAATGCCCGCTCTCCCTGCCATAAACTTCAAATTTCTAATTGGAGTGGATTATATGATGCAGCTATTCAGGCTCCCACCGCCAAGTCTGCCAGCTTCTGATTTAGCTCTTCTAGAAAGTTGTTGTTATTCCGGAAATTTGTATTTAGTGCTAGTTGAACACAAACACAACAGTGAATCCGGCCACAACATGTTCAACAAACAGGGCAAACAAAAAGAGCAGCTTGATTGATGAATTGGATTGGTCAACTTTATTGTTCAATGTACTGTATGTGTAACATTCAGCACGGATAATTTTTTCCCTCGCAACATAAAACAAATAAATGTACAGTATATATGTACTGTATTATATGAATAAAAGCACTCAGGAAATTCACCCCACACAACCAGCCCAACCAAACACATGTAAACACAATGACACACACATACGCACGCAAAGAGGGTCTCCTATATTTATATTTACCTCACGTGGCTCTTGTTTACAGCGAGGAGAGAAACTGCAGGAAAGTAGATACGGTGGAGTATAATACTCAAGAGTCCTAATCCAATTACATTTTCATTTCCAACCCCGTCTCCTCAGTCAATATCCTCTATGGCAAGGCCAGAATTAAGAATTGAACCCTGAACTTCAGAACTGTCAGGCGGATTAGCAAACAAACTAGCACGCCCTGCTCACCACAAGGGCACCTTGCTGCTGATAATTATTTTATTTATTTGAATGTTATTCTCGTAAAGGAAATTCAATTTACCATTTGCTATGTTTTTTGGTTGTTGTTGCACACCATAACTGCAACTTACAGTTATGGTAACTTAAATACAATAACTTGAATTTATGGTGGCGCGTGATTAAGATTAAGATATCCTTTATTTGTCCCACACTGGGGAAATTTACAGCCTAAAGCAGCAAGAATGTGGGTAGAAAGAAGAAAAAACAAACACCGTTCAATTAAGTGAAATATAAATACAAAATGGATAAATCGCAAAATCGGATAAATTTACAATTGTTTTTCACATCATTTAATAATTATTATTATTATTGTTATTATTTTTATTCAGCAGCCTGACAGCAGTCGTTAGGAACAAGCATCGGCATCTCTCCTTCTTGCAGCGCGGGTGTAACAGTCTCTGGCTGAAGGAGCTACCTAGTGCTGTCAGGGGGGTTGGAGGGGGTGGGAGGGACTGGCCATCATAGCTTTTAGCTTAGTTAGCATTCTTCTGTTGCCCACCTCCCCCAGAGTGTCAAGGGAGCAGCCCAGGACAGAACTGGCCTTCCTGACCAGTCGCTCCAGTCGCTTTCTGTCCCGGGCTGAGATGCTGCCTGACCAGCAGACAATGCCATAATGGATGGCCGAGGCCACCACCGAGTTATAGAAAGTCTTAAGGAGCGACCCCTGAACCCCAAAGGACCTCAGTTTCCTGAGTAGGAAGAGTCGGCTCTGTCCTTTCCTAATCAGGGTGTCCGTGTTTGTAGACCGGTCTAGTTTGTTGTTCAGAAGAACACCTAGGTACTTGTAGGAGGTCACCCTCTCTATGTCCATACCCTGGATGTTCATCGATGCTGGTGAGGACGTCACCGGAAGTTGTCTGCCCTCAACAGTCTGCAATTGCAGCCTGTGATCAGAGCTGTTGCGCTCTATCTTTTATCGACATGATTCTCATTCAGAGTTTGCTTCGTGTATAATTCACCGAGGGCACGGGCAAAGAATAGGAACCTAGGAGGGTCCAGGGAAGCACTTTAAAACGGTACGTGTGAGCTACGATAGTTAACAGGCTGCAAAAGTGCATTGCCTGCCTCAGTTTCAGGCTGCTTCTCATCATAGCGTGCGTGTGTGCGTGCGTGTGTGCGCGTGAGCGCACGCGTGCCGTAAGGGTAGATCCTGTGAGGTTAGTTGATCGAAAAGTAGATCTTCGGTCCAAAAAGTTTGGGCACCCCTGATCTTGCTCATATCTCAAACTCGAGAGGTTGGTCATTAATCCTTCAAAGAATAAATTGATAACAAGATTTACTTAACACTGATATTGCAACAATTTACAATGAGCACATGCACAGATAGCCATCAAACTTTTCAGTGACACTGGCCTTTTGCGTGTGTAGACATATTTTCAAGGACGGACATATACTAACTAAAAACAAAAATATTAGTCACCATTGTATGCCTCAATGAAACGTGGCCTGTCATCAATGTCCTTCTGTACCTTGTTTTATACAACGGGGCACAGCGATGTCGGAAAAGGAAGGTGCCTGCTCCCCTGTTCCCACAAAATTGGGAATATGGGAATTTCCAAAATCACTTACAGCACACATACTTGGTAACGTATTTTTCGGATTATACGTCGCTCCGGATTATAAATTGCACCAGTCAAAAAATGCATAATTAAGAAGGAAAACACATATATAAGTCGCACTGGAGTATAAATCGCATTTTTGGGGGAAATTTATTTGATAAAATCCAACACCAAAAACATACATGTCATCTTGAAAGGCAATTTAAAATAAAATTAAAATAGAGAACAACAGGCTGAATAAGTGTACGGTATACTAACGTTATATGACTGACATGCCTGGTAATATCAGTAACGACATAACATATTAAGAGTTATTCAGATAACGCTAGCATAAAGAACATGCTAACAAGTTTACCAAATTATCAGTTTCACTCCAAATCATTAAATCCAATGAAATCTTCATCCTTGCTGTCACTTTTAAACAACTCCCCAGCTCGGTAGGTAGACGAGGCGCCACTTCCTCTTCTACGTCGCTTACGTCAGACTCATCGTTGATTTATCAACACGGACTGAGAGCGCCCTCTTGTGGTTTAATGTTAAATTAACATGTGAAATGACATAATCATGTGTTAATAATTTCACACATAAATCGCTCCAGAGTATAAATCGCACCCCCGGCCAAACTATGAAAAAAACTGTGACTTATAGTCCGGAAAATACGTTATATGCTGAATTATTCAACATCAAGAGTTTTTGGACAATTCCATGCTTCAAACTTTGAATAGTCAAAATTTCTCATGAACACTATCAGAAATTTTGTCGGCAACCCTCACAAAAGAGCTGAAGCTGTCATGGCTGATAAATGTGGACCAGTCATTTCCAACCCTATGGATTACAAATGCGATGTTTCTTCAATCCGTATATGAATCAATGCAGGTGGGTGACTATTTTTGGCATTATAGTGTAATAAGCAGAGGAAGGAAGTGATATTCTGCGGACAGCCGTGCATCACTCGTCTTTATGAGGTTTGCAGATGTTTCACCAGAGACTCTTCAACATTTAGCAGCAGTGGTGCATCACTTTACGCACACCCAGAACTGTGACGCTGGCAGCGGGGAAGCAAGGGAATTATTGTTCCCCCTATCTGCTGGTCAGCACCATTGCCACATAAAAACAAATGAAATGGTCCAGCGTCTATCCTTGAGGAGTAATGTACCACTACTGTGATTTCATTAGCGGATATTTCCACGGACATTTGTGTGTGACGGTGATTAGATGGCAGTGAAGGAAGGAAGGCAGCAAAGAAATTACGACTGCTCAGATGCATGAGATGTGACTCAGATCAGGGCAGATGGTCACTTTTCCTCAAGCAATTCAGAGATCCAAAGGCCACGAAAACGACCCATACAAACATTTGGTGAACGATAGCAAACTTTGTGCATTTTGTTTCAAGTCCACCACTGTCACTAGTTAACACCCTCTTACACGTGGCTCTTGGACGTCGCACTTTTCCCTGACAACCCTTCCATTTCTGCTGTTTTGGTTTTTTTTTCCTTGTTATTCTATATTCTAGAGGCGAGCAGGAGTAACGCAGTAGCGGTCGCTATTCATTGCCGACACTCGTACGAGCGACCCCTACTATCACCACACTGATAATAAAATGATTAAAGAGCAAATGAAGAAAGGCCCGGTGATGCAATACTTTGCCCTTGGCATGAAAATAAAATGAAGCCTACATATCTGTTAAGTAGATATCCAGTATGACAGGTTGTATTAGAAATTCACCAGAACAGATGAGACCAGATAAAAATGTTTCTGCAGATAGCATCAAAGCCTATTCCTGAATGCGGAGCTCTCCCTAACAGCCGCTCTGGTATTCATCAAACCTTGTGGGCGGCACATTGCAGGGACGTTCTCTGCAACCTCACCCTTACCATGCAAGGAATACAATGACAAAAGTAATACTCTTGATATTTCCCAGTGTCTTACAGGAAGGTGGCAAATAGTCATTGTGCAGGACAATTGACTGAAAGCACACGTGTTCATTTTCGACGGTTCCGAATTTCCATGTTCATCCATCCATCCATTTTCCGAACCGCTTGATCCTCACTAGGGTCGCGGGGGGTGCTGGAGCCTATCCCAGCCGTCTTCGGGCAGTAGGCAGGGGACACCCTGAATCAGTTGCCAGCCAATCGCAGGGCACACAGAGACAAACAACCATCCACGCCCACATTCAAACCTAGGGACAATTTTAGAACGTCCAATCAGCCTGCCATGCATGTTTTTGGAATGTGGGAGGAAACCGGAGCACCCGGAGAAAACCCACACAGGCCCGGGGAGAACATGCAAACTCCACACAGGGAGGCCGGGGCTGGAATCGAACCCGGTACCTCTGCACTGTGAAGCCGACGTGCTAACCACTGGACTACCTGTTATGCAATAGAATTATTATAAAAGGCGACAAATGACCTAAAGAAGTTGTCTTAGCTAGGTTAATGATCTTAAAACAGATTGTGTAAATTTGGCTGTGCTTCATGGTTGTGTCATCATTGTGACCTGAGTCAAACTCCAATTACCACTGCAATGTGGTTGAATGCAATTTTCAAATCGGAAAGGCTGCAATTTTAAAAAGAACAAAAAAACTTTTCAATTGGTGAGTCGGTAGGCTTTATTTTTTTTTAGATACAGTATATTTATATTGTATTTATTTATTAAATTAAACAAATCTGTATTCCTGTTGTAATCTGATTTATGAACAGGTGGGGGGGGATAATTTCATTTGATTGTATGGGTCATTTGCCTTTATTTTAGCATAAACCTTAGTTATAAATACCAAATATTTTTGTACAATAAATCTGATAATATTTTTTGTAATACAGATGAATTTGAAAAAGAACAATTACCTATTAAATCGCAATGCCGACATTGATGGGAAAAAATGGGATTAGTGTTTGAAAAATTCGATCAACCCTAGTTTTGATCTCATTGCAACAATAATTTCCTTCTTGTTGAATTCCTTTGGACACCATGTTTCATAACTCAGTGACTTCTTCCCATGTGTGATAAGTTGCATAGCATGTTGCTGATCAGACTCACTTTGGTAATTAGTATCAGAAAAAAAGGGCTCTCTTGTTTAAGCTTCAAACAAAGCTTGCATAAGACAGCTATTGCAAGATCTGTGCTGATGAAGTCAAATAAAGTTAAAAGAGTTTCTATCTACCAACTTGAGTGCTTCTCTGTGGGGGGGGGGGGGGGGGTTCAATTCCATCTGCAAGTATCAAGTTGTTTTCCTTTCTATTCTCATGTGGTTGAGTTAAGAGTAAGTGGATTTCGTGACTGGGGATCCAGAGGAAACGCATTGTACCCAACGGCAACAAATACATATTTGATGCATTGGTTTTATCTATGATAATGCAGGACTGCGATTCAATTAAGTGAATTCTTTATTTGCATTACATCTTAACAGGAAGTGCAAGTGTTTAAATAAAAGAGGTTATATAATGCCAACGTGTCTTTAATGTGAGTGTAGGAGTCATTCAGAGGTACTTTATACTTGCAGATGATGCTGTTGGCGCCCCAACGACCTTGAACAACGGGCCTTGAACTACTCACGGCCTCACTTTGCTTCAAAGCAACAGTGAAATCTACCAGAATTTGAGTATGAGGGATACTCAAGACAGAGGCACTGTTAATAAATAGTTGATTGTCCTAGACCAGTGGTTCTTAACCTGGGTTCGATCGAATCTTATTATGAATTTACTTCTCATGACTTTAAATATTTTGACCACTGTAAGTGTCATTTTTCATTTTTTATTAACAGAACCCATAAAACAATAAATGATATGACGAACTGAAAATGACAAAGATGAGGCTGTCTCTTACTGAAGTTGCAAGTAGGCAGAGTTCAGTGTCCTGCCCTCCACTTCAGTTAAATTGCATATGCATGGCCAAAAAAAAAAAAAAGGAGCACCATTTCAGCCATTTTAAAGCGTTCTCAATAATTTAAAGAGTGCTTCTGAAACTCTTTCCTCTTCTCTAGTTTGTTTCCAATGCACTACCCCACAACCCTAAACAACCCTGTACAAACAAATACGGCACGTACACAACACAAACACACTTTAGGCCTGATATTTACTCTCTCCTAAGAGCAGTTCAGAGGCAGTCTTGCTAAGCATGACTCATGCTGCATTCACCCACAATTTGGAAACGATAGAATTCTTTTCCGTAACTCAGTAATATGTATGTCTTCCAATAACATTTCTTATTCCATGAATACACACTTCATTTTGTGCTAGCGGTGAAAACTTTTATACGTTTTGCCAATGGAATCTCTTAAGAGTGGATGAACGTGCAATGTAGCGGCCGCAATTTGGGATTGAAGTTGCATCGATTAAGTGACAACTAGTCAACAATCAAATTAATGGATTATTATTTTTTATAATTGGTGAATCATTCAGTGCCATGTGAAAGTGTGCGCGCGGAACACGTGTGCGGTTCTTCCTTTCTTCCTTCCTTATTCCTATTCCGGGTTGAGTGAATGCTGGCGCGTTTTGGCTGCCGCTGCTCAACCCGTATTGTTTTGTGTTTTTTGATATTGTAAAGTGTCCTTGGGTGTCTTGAAAGGCGCTTATAAATAAAATGTATTATTATTATTTTTATTCATTCAACACTCGATGCCCAACCCTAAGTACACCAGAGGTTTGAACTATCGCAACACTAAATATCCCGCGGCCATGAAATGATTAAGCTTGAAACATTTATGCATCTTTTATTGATCAGGGTAAGGACTCTAGTTGACAACAATGTACAGTTGTACATTATGTCTCAAAATAATGGACTTTACTGATGTTAATATTGACTGAATTATATGTGTACATTTACAATATAATAAGAGGTTGGCTTGATAAAGAGACAAATATGGACCGGTATTTTCCAAAGTTTCGTTACTCCAAATATTTTTTGTGGTTGCAGTGTCGCATGTGATAGGCCTGACTGCGGACACCTCTGGGAAATCATCCAATTTCCCGTTATACCACATCTACCAGAAGCGGAAAATTTAAGATGCGTGGTGTGTTGTGTTTTGTGTAGGGGGGTGTGGGGGGGCTTTGTGGTGAGCGAGAGAGGCTGCTCGGTAGTTATTCATTTATTCTTGCAGCCTCCCTCAGTCAGAAGTGGGTCAGATCACATGACACCTGCTTTTGTACGGACATTAAATGGCAAGTTGCTGACATGCATGTACAATCAGGAGACAAGACAAAATTATAGAGAGGAATCTCCAATTGGCAGAAGGATACTACTCAGCACGCAACATGTTCATGCTCAATATATCACTTCATCTTGCAAATATACAATAATAAAGCAATATGAATTAAATGGATAACACAGTACAGTACTTGCAATTTTCACACCAATTTTGAGCAATCCCCTGCTCACATTTCCATCAAAGTCATCAAAGGTTCAGTCATTGAATGTGCCTAAAAGATTATCCTGAAGAGGGGTGTGATAAGAGTGATTGTTTCTCCACAATCAGCTTGGAGACCCGTTGTAGTTGCCAAATAGAATATTCAATATTTATGATAACATTTCCATACGTTTACGGCGATTGCAGAGTTTGGGTGATCCACAGACTCAGTGATTGTTACATGAAACGAAATGATAGCCAATTAAGAAATGACCTGAGGCTGACGCAGTTTCCAGACACAAATCAAGGAGCTGCTGTTTGTGTTGCATAACCGCATAGGTGTCAAACTCAGGTCCTGGAGGGCCGCTGTCCTGCATGTTTTCCAAGTCTCCCTGTTGCAACACAACTGATTCAAATGATCAGATCATCAGCAAGCTCTGCGGAAGCCTGATATTGAACCTGTTCATTTGAATCAGGTGTTTTGCAGCAGGGGGACTTGGAAAACATGCAGGACAGCGGCCCGCTCGGACCTGAGTTTGACACCTATGGTAACGTGTCACCCAAGTCATTCGCTGCAAAAAATAAATACTTTTTTTTTTTTTAAAGTTTGCATTCCTACATGCATGTATGTCCACAATCTGATATTCCATGCTTCCAGATGACTGAGTGAGAGGTGGTGGAGTACACCCTGGATTGGTCACCAGTGAATCGCAGGGCACGAATAGACACTCCACCAATCACATCCATCTCTATGAACAATAGAAATGCTACAATTAAACTACCATGCACGGTTTGCCATTTTGCGAGGAAATTGGAGCAGCCAGAGACAGTTTCAAACACAGATTTACAAACTGTAGGGCATATGTGCCAGTCACTATGCTGCCATCCATCCCAATTGTACTGATATTGCGCGGCCCGTGTTATGG
This sequence comes from Hippocampus zosterae, assembly GCF_025434085.1. Classification (NCBI taxonomy): domain Eukaryota; kingdom Metazoa; phylum Chordata; class Actinopteri; order Syngnathiformes; family Syngnathidae; genus Hippocampus; species Hippocampus zosterae. The sequence goes on along the minus strand of NC_067458.1, from coordinate 9,231,891 downwards.
GGAGCTGGCAAGAGCCTTTATACACCCTCGGCTGACATCAGCTAATTGAAGGGCACTAACTAGACAAATATCGGCAATTTAGTAATTAGTTAACCTAACGCACATGATTTTGTAGTAAAGTCAGAGCACCTTGAGAGACACTCAAACCAAGGTCTACTCAGAGACAGATGTGCTAAGCATTTACTTTATAGTGCACGGATGTGCTCTTTTTTTCTTTTACTTGTTTCCCCATATTTGCAGTCTAGGTCGTTCCTACTCTATGCAGGTTGCTCATTTGGCACAGTTACCCACCCACCCCCAAACCATATTAACTTCGACGTTGTAACATTTTATCCCCACCACATTTACATACCTGAGATAGTTACATGGCGCGTTCGGTTCTGCTCGCGCTGGTCTCGGTTAGGCAGATCAAGTCACCAGCATCCTCAGCAAACAAGTACTGACTCGCACCCAACTATCGAGTCCAAACTAAAGGTCAGAGAAGCTGCACACAGCGAACACGGACAGCTGATGCGGAACAATAGAGCATGGTCACAGCGGTGAAGGCGAGGAATAGCTTTTACGCGCGCGGAAAAGGGAATCACAACATTCGACTTCTTGAGCACTCGGAGAGGATGAGCAGCTCCTGGGGAAAGCCTTGAAGACAAGAAAGTCAAAGATGGAAAAAACAAACGACCCAAGTGACGACTGCGAAGGGGGAGGCGCATGGAAATGGGAGCCGCCCTTAACGGACTGCTTTGCATCCTTCACGACGCACAAAATTGCAGCGTTAGGATGTAATATATTGTTACAAATTACAAAAATGTTGCAGTATTAAGGAAAACATTACCTTTATTTTTATTTTTTTGATTGAGCACATACACCAGGTCAAAGGTTTTTATATTGTACAAAAACAAAGTAAACTGAACTGGTTTTATAAAGTGGGATTGCTGACGTCACAACTATTGCGTGACTGGGCTGTGTGCCGTTAAGGGGTGGAGTGTAGCAAGTGACGTCAGGCTAATGGGAAGTTATACATATACATAAAGTTAGTTACTGGGAAGGAAAATTCCTAGTGTGTTTTACATACTTGGCCAAGAAATCAGATTCTGATTCTAATAGTTGTATAAGCGTCCGAACGTGTGTTATGGCTGACTTGCTGCTTGTGAGTCTTTAAATTGTGCATTTGTGTTTTGGAGTACTTGTAGCGGTCAATAAAAAAAGCTGAAATTGCATCATCTCTCTCTCACTTTTCTTCGGAACAGCAGCGTACATAAAACTGGCTTGTAACTTAAATTTTGGATTGAAACACACTGCCTCTCAACCCCCCCCCCCAAAAAAAACAACAACAACAAGACACCTCCCCCCTCCGAAAATCGACCAAGCGATAGCTCTCATCCCCAAAACCAAGTTCAAGAAGTGCACCAAAGCAGGTTTTCTAGTGTGCTGAGCGCCACAAACTATATGTTAGGGTGTTAAATTCAATTACCCCTTTGAGTAATTACAAAGGATATTATTAAAAAAAATAAACTACTTGATTGGTGGATCCAATTTGAAGGGCTTTGGCGAGTATATCAGTAAAGGCAATATGACGCTCATCGAGAGCACAAGGTCAGTGTACATATGTCAGGAGAAAATACAAGGACACTTTTAAATCATTAGGATGATGGTTTTGTTCAGAGTGCAACACTTAAGCAAAGAAGGCGATGTGATTTTAGTGATACATCCTCCAGTAGGATCTCCTCAACACAGCCCACTGCGCTACAGTAATTGATTTGCCCTCAATCACTGTTCTCTTAATCTACTTACTGTTCCAAGCTAGTACATGCAGATATCGACATAGTGGACCTGGCTGGCCAAACAAGACTGAGTTGGGTTGATTAGAATAGAACTTGCATTTTATCAATCTATTCATCCATGTTCCACTCTGGTTGCAATCATTAAGGTTGAGGGGGGGCGGAGCTTTCCATAATCACACATTCATAAAAACCTAATGTTCAATTCATTACATAAATGACATTTTCAAAGTACTGCAACTTCCCCAACAATACAAAAGATAACAGAAAGGTGTCATATGAAGACCAAATGGATGGATGTATCTGTGCTGGAAGGCACATGGAAGGCACAGAATTACATAATGCTTATCTGGCTTTCCTGACTGAAGTGCACTGGACGCTCTCTTCGCTATTAGGAAATACTTGCTTTCAACCATGATTCCATGTACAGTGTTAAAATCAACTCAGGAAAAAAATTGAAAAAGGCATGCACAAAGGTAAAGTTCAATGCAGCTCTGCTTACCTTTTGGCTTTTCCAAAATAGTGCAATTGTGTCTTGAAAGTGAAGGGCTTTCTCTCAGCCTTGCTGCCAAGGCATTGGCAGGGTGTGGGTAAGTATTATAAGAATAAATTATGTAGGCTTTACACAATCAGGGTTTTGGGGGTCTATCAGCGATCAGGTACGAAAAAGATTGCTACCCGATCACTGATTCAATCAGAAGATGGAGCAATTTATCTTTAAAAAACTTGTACATTTACAACCCTCGAGACCACCATAGCGCTGGACAAATAATTTAAACCCCAGAAATTGTTTTAAAAAAAAATTGAACATCATATTTACATCTCCTTCTCAGTGGATAAAATGCATGAACATTGCCAGTCATTCAGATGGCCGTGGCTTTTGCTAAAACTATTGCTATCTTTGTTCAACATCTGTTTATACGTATATCTCATCTAGGTATTGATCAACTGTTTAGTGCATCTGTCAACAATGGAGCTATTTCTGCCTGCCTGCTGGTTGCATCTGTGATTGGCTGAATGGGCGTAGCCGGAAGGTCATGTCAGTTACACTGAGTGATTAAAGCTATTTTGAATTAAAGAGATGTTAAAATTAAATGAGTGATACACAGAGCATGGCGAGTTCTTTTTTATGTTGAAAAAATTGTTTCAGACTTCTTACCAGTAAAAATTAAAAAAAAAAAAACACGATTACCCGGTACCTTGTGATTGGATGGTTGAGGGCGTGGGAGAAGGAAATTCCGCCTCCCAGCGGAGAGGCTTTCCTCTCACGTGACAAGGCTAAAAATAGGTTATCTTTTGGGCTCCCATATGCACTATGGCAGCACAGAATGAAACCTGAACGAGGTTGTGTTTGCTGTCATGTCTTATGCATATCCGATCAATGATGTCATTGATAGATTGCAAAAATTATGACGTGACAGTCAATCAGCAAATGCAAACTATTGATGACTATTGATCCATGCGATAAGATCAGTGTAAAATCTATTATTATGTCAGATGAATTGTGAAGCCACAATTCAGACAACGTCACTCACAGACGGATTCTCAAAAACAGCAGCAGACAAATTATTTACTTGATTGGGTGGCAGGCATTTTCAAGATTTAAGTTATCCTTTCAGGGACAGCGGTTACTTCAGTAGGCAACTTATCATGTGAGCAGGTTAGCATTCTTGGTGCATCAAAGGGTTAAGTGCTTATCTTAAAAATGATACATACCTGCACAGTTAATAAAGTTTTATGATATGCACTAAAACTGATTTTTATATCAGATGTAACACTCCTCTTTCAGCACAGTGAACCAGCATTTTCCAAGGTTTCCAATGCAGAAAGCCTCGAAGCATTCATTTCTGCATTCATGCAATACATAAAGAGCACCATCTGTTTACAGCACTGCTGGCATTACTGGAACCGAATCTTGAAGGCACTAAAGCTGGATGAGTGTGCTGCCTGCATGCAGTCTCCTTTGGATGTGCAATACTGCATTCTGCAGACTTTATATCCATATACATAATACATGCTGAAAGGTCGCTACGTGTCCAGTTGACAATTAGGCCTCTGCGGACATTGACGACACTGACACTGCAAGTCTGTTCCAGCCTGATATGATGTATAGCTTACGGCCGTTGAACTAATCCTACAGTGTCATGTACCAAAGGCACAGGAGCGGCTTGACTCGAGCACACAATCACAACATGTCAATACTCACTATTAATAGCATTAGGGACTTTCTAAAAAGGTTCAAGAGAACTTTTTAAAATGCCTTTATAAGGATGAATGGGGCAAAAAAAAATTGTTGAGCAGAGTTGCAGGGCCCATTAAAAATATTCCATCTTGGACCTGAATGTTCATCAAAAATTGAGAACTTGACCGCAACTTGGTAACAAACAAACACACACACACACACACATGCGCGCACGCGCACACACACACACACACACACACACACACACACACACACACACACACACACACAGATTTGCCATGTGCCATGGATCTCTTTGATAGCATTAATTTTGAAGAAATAAAGCCATATCATTTCCTGAAAAATACGATGAAATAAATCTCCTGAGTGAAATTCCATATTTTATGTGAAAGATGCATCGCCGAACGGTCTTTTGATGGGAGAAAATACACTTTGGCAAACGAGTAGCCCAGGAAATGAATGCGGAGATGCGATTCGGCTACTTTTCAGAGCAAGTTTAGTTAGATACAAGGCTGTTGGCCACCCTAAAATCTTGAAAAATCTGAAACAATTTACCTTATCACCTTAAACAGAAAGCTGCTATGTAACAGTTTCCCAGAGTACCTTGAAAATTTTCACAATATTTAATTGTTTGCTTGACTGCTGTTAGTGTGTTTCATGAATTAAAGTTGAAGAATTTTGAAGTGGGCTTTGCATCCTTGCATTTATATGAATGCAGCCCTCAAACGAAAATGTTTGGACACCCCAGGTACAAATGGTACACGGTCTCGAGTGCGACAGCAGACTGCACTGTGACGCAATGAGGAAAGGCTGTTTTTTCTGCACATCGATTATTTGCAGCCGCCATAAACACACTTTAATGGAAGTGTCAGGGTGTGTGATTGCATATTAAATGGGGTGGGGGCTCAGTTGCAGCGAAGAGAATAAGTGCCAACACTATACTCGATGAAGATGGAAAACAATTGTCACTCTTGACACGTGAATCCTCCCCTTTCAAACTGTTTAGCTAGTGAACATCTACTGAATATTAGGTCGTTGAAAAAAGCCATTTTCGTCACCACCACTAGTATCTTTTTAAAGGAAGCATAACATGGAAAACTTTTTTTATTGTTTCTGTACAAATGTTTAGGTCTCTGGAGTGTGCGCCCACCCATCAAGTGTGAAATCGAGCAACTAATGTGTCTGCAACCATTTATTTGCAGTCTGGGTATGGTGGGCTGAAACACTACCTCAAAGTCACTCTCAGAATTTATGCGCTCTCTACCAATCATCCATATCCACGGCACCTGCTCCTGCCTGTGCAGCTTACAGCATGTTGTTAGAAACACTGAATTTATCCACTACTAGTCGTACAATTACATCTTCAAAACTCAGGAAGCAAACAAATCGTTAACCACTGCTCAATATAATAAAACCTCTTGAAAACGACTGACAACACAGAGTAACCTTGACTTCTGGTGGATGCTCGGACTGGTGTTAGCTTCTGATTGGAGGCCGATGTCAAAATCTACATTGCGCTTTATTTTCCAGCTGGGTGCTGTTCATAGTTTTCAGTTATTTACCGATGAGTGTGTAAAAGCGAATTATTTCACAGTCATAAGACATCACATTTAAAACCTAGCAGGCTATGGTTTATATGGAAGCAGGTCCCCCGCCCCCCCCCCAAAAAACAACAACAGCAAAAGGTAGTAAACAATATGGTACAAGAATGGGCTTACATGAGCACATTTGGATTGACATTTATTTGATGAACAGAATTGGTTGGTTTTTCTTTGTTTTCTGTTTTTTGGGGGCGTCGGGGGGGTTACCATATTGTACGGGGAGCTGGAAGCGAATTCTTGCAGTTGGTCACCGGGTTTTGGTTTCATTCCTATTGACAGACTCTTTCAATCATTCAACTTTTTGGGCTGCAACGAGGAAACTAGAAGCGTCAGCTCACATGGAATTTAGCCTCTAATACGAGCTCATCCTGTTGATGGGCCTGCAAAGATGGTTTGTTTGTGACAAATAATTTGAATAATGTTACATAGTGTCAGAGATTTTCTCGGACAAAGTTAAAGAAACGACTCGGCACACAGGAAAATTGTCTTCAATATCGGCGGGAGCGGACCTCTGAGAGCGAACAACGGTTGTTGCTCCGCGATCACACTCGGCTCCCTTTCCGCCGGTTCGAACCTTTATTGCAAAATACAAGAAAGACCCTGCCCCAGAGATTAGCATACCGCGCCCCCCGTTCCGGCCCCTCGGTAGTGATCTGATCTACCCGAATACACAAGTCACAGACTTTGCTGATGACTAATGTCCACCTGGGCGCGACAGCTGTTCCCAAACTGTCTTTTGGTATTCAACAACTCTTTGTTCCCAATTTGTTTATTCCCACTATGTGATTGAATCTAGCCTTCGCCCCCCTTGCTTTGACGTGATTACTCAAGAAAAAGGCCCTCCGCCCAAACGGCCGACACCTCTGCGCTGAGCATGTTGTTGAGGAATGGGAGCTGTCAATTTGCTCTTGGCCCTTCCTTGGTTACAGATTCTTTTATCTCTCTATAAGGTGGAAGAAGACCCAACACCACGTAGTCTTTTCTTCAGTTTATCGCAACGCAACACGAATCGATTCGGGCTCCTGTGAGTCTCAGATTTCATCAGGAAGCCCCGAGCAACTTCAGTCACACGTACATATAGGCATAGTATGTTAATTATGTTAATTAGGGGCGGGCAGTCCTTCCCCGTATGTAAAAACCTGAAACAAAGAAAGTCAAGCAAAGTTCAATGTTGGCATTTTGACAAAGTGCAGACCATATCTGCTGGTTCACAAATCTTGAGACTAGGTTTACTCCTCGAAGGCACGTGGCAGCCTTCAGGGACTTTTACGATGTGGGAGGCGAAAAGAAGATAGCCAGGGGCTGTTAATCACTCAAGGGGAATCAGGACCCCAACTTCACCCTACACTCCTTGTTTTGAGTACAAGCAGAAGTTCAGGACAGAGACTAGTGTCAATAGTTCTAATAGCAAGACGAAATTCATTAACAATGTTCTACTACTACTTCTAGCGGAATAATTCCTTAACAATGTCCAGACATGCCCATATTAACCGAAACTTTAAACATGATACAATTTTGCTCATAGATTCTTCTAACATTCCCACCTCTGTATCATAATTAAAGTTTTGTCAAACGCCCAGGTGACATTGATATGCAATTGCACGGGTGGGAGGAAAAACTGTCCTGAGGGGGTGGGTGGTGGTGTAACAAAACCAGGACAGAAAACCCTTCCCGGGCAATGGCTATACCTTAAATGAAAATACCAAAATCTAATCTAAACACACATTAAATGAAAAGTAAAACCTAACAACTACTAACTAACTAATGAATATCAAAATCTAACCTAAACACATAGTAGATGAAAATCAAAACCTAACTATACTAACTACTTTAATACAAGGTAAGCCAACCCAAGACATCAAACATTCACATCTGCAATGCCTTTCTGTGAAGTCATCATACGGGCTTATATAAGGTTAGAGTAAATATCCCCAAAGTCAGTGTTAAAATAGTCTTCGTCAGACTCCGTGTGCACCTGTTGGTACTCCGACATGGCCACAGTCAGCTGAGCCGCCACTTCACTTTGTCGCAAGCGCAGGAAAACAGGAAAAGAAAAATATACCAACAATTGTCTGCTGCCTCCCGACGTCGAATCCCATGAGACAAGTCACTCCTTTCGTGAGCCTGTGTGCCCACCGTGACTTCTCTTAGGCCCATGAGGATGACGCCGGTGCCGATGATCCATAGGCGACGCTTGACTGCCCTTTCTGTGGTCTTCCTTGAGAGGGGTGCGTTTACCACGGAAAACTCTCTCTCCCACTGTGGTCTTTCGGCGGCACGCAAGGTCAGCGCACTTAGACTTAGGTGCTGATTCTCCTTCTTGGGACTGGCGTCGCTAGGCCCCCTCAACTTCAAACCGAAGGAGCTTGCACCGCGACTGGTGGATCCAGACGTCGCGTCCTGACCGCAGTTTTTGTTGCTGCAATCACTTGAGAGGGGCCATTCCAGCGTTCACTGTCCCAGAGAAGTCTTTTCAGCACCTTGAGGAAATTCTGATCACCACTCCGGACCTGGCGAGTCTGTGGAGCAGAACACCCTGGCAAGTCATTGTGCCTATGCATCTCTTTCTGATCAAATAGTCTTTTAGTCTCTCTCATTGTCTCAATGAGCCTGGCTTTGACAGTTCCGTTAGTGCATTCCACAAATCCAGTCGATTGCGGTGGTACCCTTAGTGTCGCTTCAAATCAGTGTCCAACAATTTGCCCAATGCTTTCACGACAGTTCCCGAATTATCGCGAGCGCTCGAAGACAGTTCAACCCATTTTGAAAACACATAAACAATGACAAGACAGTATCATTTCCCTTATGTTTTGTTCAAGCAGATTACACAATGTCTACAACATTTTTTTGGGGGGTGAAAAATGCATAATCCTATGTGTGATAATGTTGGTGCACCTGTGCTATCGTCGCTATCATCCCCCCTGTTGACACGAGACAAGCCATGTGTCAACCTCGCGGCACACTCGACGCTCCCTTATTTGTCCAATATTTTTGTTCTGTGTCAGGTGCAAAAATTTGTCTTAATTTCAAATCATCCTGTGTTGTGTTCTGTGCCTCTATTGTTAGTAGGTCACGTGTCACTGCAATTTGTCAGCTGAAATGAACGGCCGGAGTCGTCATCACTTCCCAATTGATGTATTGACGCACCCAGCCATCCTGTGTTTCCTCGCACACCGGATTGGCGGGGGAGGGGCTCCACAGGTGGTTTGGAACGGAGCTCGCAAGGTTATTCATGTTTTTCCATTCACATTGCTCTGGTTTGCCGAGCGGTATTAAAATGTGTTGCCCTTGTGAGAGGAGGGGCTTGACCGTCCTTCCTACCAGCGCTGTGGCGAAACACCACTGATCTTTCCAATACACGTGCTCAACAACAATACCTTGGGGTTGCAGGCCCAGAAAAAACTTTAGTGTAGTCACGGTCTGGTCCTGGTGTCTGCTTACGTCTTATAGTCACATGCAGGTTGTTCGCCGTTTGCACGTTACCTCCTGGCTTTAATTTGGTACCTGCCAATCGAACTAGACATTCGGAACTCCGAGTTACGTCATCGTTCGGTAAATCGAGTGTCCAAAAATAGCAAGCATCATCTTGACTATTCCCCATGCGGGCTTCAACCTGGCCCTTGTGATTTACGATGGTGTAAATTTCGAGTTGCGTTTGAGCATCCCGTCCCAATAAATTGTGTGGACAGCGAGAATTTAGCGCGGCTTCGACGAGTGCCTTCCGATTTGGGTCTGTGGGGGAAGTAATGGTTACTGTTTGCGATAACGTCAGGGGCTGCACGGAGCCATGTGCTCCTTTCATGCGAATTTTGCCATCGCTTGGCTTCACAGTATCGTGATCCCAACGACCAAGAACAGTGATATCGGCACCTGTGTCAACAAGGAAGACTGTCGGGATTCCTTCGACCAACAACGTAATTTCCGGTTTAGTTATGGACGAGGTTTGACATCTCAGCAGGTAGTTCTCTGTGTCGAAAACATGGTTGCTACCGGCTAAGATGTCACCCTTGTCCTCACTTGAGGCGGGCGATTCAAACAAAGGCGCAGAGGCCTTTATCGCTGTCATAGCTACCTCCTCTTTTTTATTCCGTATTGTTTGTAAATCCTCCTCATCTGATGAGGAGGTCCCCGTGCTACTATCACGCTCCCGCATACGCCTGTCCTTCCGCTGTTGTCTACATTCTTTCACCATGTGACCCTTTTGCCCACAAAGAAAACATCTGCCTTCAACAAAACGTTTTTGGTCCCTAGGGGCTAATTTGAAGGGAGCAAACGACCGTATTTATTTATTACCTTTATAAGGAGGACCCAGGGTTTTCCTGTGTGCGTTTGGGTTTTTTGCGGCGTAATAAATATTGGTCACGTGACTCTCATTCTTCCCTTTCTTGTTCTTGAGCCGTTCGTAATTCCGTGCGCGATTCAAAACCTCATCGATCGGACATGTTGGCCAGTTCAAATTATGTCTTTTAACATATTGGGCAACATCAGGATGTGCTTGGTTTGGCAAATGCTGTTTTAAATGCGAATTGAACAAGTCTGACTGTGTCTCAGGGATACCGCCGTGTATTTTGAACACTGTTCGCAGACGATGGAAAAAATCGTCCGTAGTTTCGTCAGCCTTTTGAATGCATGTGGCAATTTCTTTTGGGTTTTGCGTCCGCTGGTATGCCTTGGCGCAATGTTCCATAATTTGGTCAAGGGGCCCCCCTACCTGTGTGAGTTCATCATAACACAGATAACCTCCCGCACCTTTTTTTACCATTAAAGTTGCCCACAACTGCGCCAAACTTAGAACTGGTAGTTAATGAGAGCAATTTCAAAAGTTCACTCGCGTTAAGCCTGTGGCTGTGGACTAAATCGGATAGTTCTCTTACGAACTCGTCCGGGTCGTCTTTTGGTTTTGGAAGGGACGCGGCGATGTCTCGAAATTCGGCCGGCGTCCATGGCCGGTAGAGGTGTATCGATCCCTCCCCCCCGGCCCCCGGCATCCCAACCATGGGGTAAGCTTGTACAGGATTATCTTTACTCCAATCATGTCTAGTAGGGATGTGAATCTCAGCACTGAGGACGATTCGATACACATCTCGATCCACTGCCAGCGATGCGATACTTAAACGATGCATGGAATTTTCTGGCGATACGATGCGATACGTTTCACCGTCGTCACGATGTGATACGATTCGATACACATTAAGTTCAAATCAATGCGATCCGATACGATGCAGTGCAATTTGTTGCGATATTGTGCAATTAAACATGATGCAAATAAGCAAAGAAAAAAAGCTTTTAAAAAGATGGAATTCAGTATGGTATTACAAAAAGGATACCACTTTATTCCTTATAAACAGTAGAACTTGTAAAACAACTTATTTAAGCCCTTTCACAATTGGGTTTTGTGCAAAGAAAATGTAAACAATTTGGCACCTGAGACTCACAGCTGTTGCTATAGTGTAAACACAAACAGACTATTCTCACTGAGTGTCTTATATGAAATAATATATATATATATATATATATATTTATATATATATATATATATATATATATATGAATCTCTAGCGCAAGATGTCCACCCATCCACTGTAAGTGCAACTCTTTGCGCACTGTTCAGCGACACAGTAATCTCACTTCTCACTTTGTTGTACACATCGGGAATATGTTTCTAAGTGAACACAGACCTGTCTGGTATTTTGTACCTGGGTTCCAAAACGTGCCCGAGCTGTCTGAAACCCATGTTGTCCACCACGCTAAGGCTGGAGGTCTTTGCATATGAAATAAGCAGTGGCCTTAGTTATAGCCATTGCGCGGTCACCGTGAGTTGCAAGGGGACTCCCAAAATAAGAGGCAATTTTTTTCTGATCCTGACCTGGTTTACCAAGAGTTTCTCCGGTGTCCGACGAGGAACTGGGCGGGGAAGCGGGAGGGAAACTTGTCGGTGATCTGGTGCCATCATTTTAAGTGGGTCTGCATATTTGTGGTGCTGCCGTTGTATGGCTTCTTAGTGCGACATTCCTTGCAAATTACGGAGGTTTTATCAAGCTTTCCGTCTTTCTTTTCGAAGCCGTAGTATTTCCAAACATAAGATTTGAATGTTGCGGCTGCATTAAATATAGTAGTTTCCTTGCTGCTGCGTGCGCTAACTTCCATAATGTTTCGCTAGTTGTGTACTGGACTATATGTGACGCACGGCTACCGTCCGTATTCAACACAAAACGCAAAGCAATGATGGTGCATTCATTGCGCCTAGGAAATGGCAGATATATGACGTTTAACATGAATAAAACGGCGCTTAAATCGGATTTTACCGATACCCATTAATGCATCGTGATGAATCGCGATTTCACCCGTCAATCGCGTCGTACCCAGTGAATGAGCCGATTCCGATGCACTCGGATTGCGCACGTGCGCATCGATGTATCGATTAATATCGATTATTTTCCACACCCTTAATGTCTAGTAGTTTGATCGGGAGGTATTAAGAGAGTTTGGTTCGTTCCCCAGGACGGAGGGGGTACCGGATTATTTTCTCTCATAGTTTGCGGCTGCGGGGGGAGGGCCGGGTACAGCTCTCCCGAAACGGCGGACGCTGGAGCGGCTGAGGGTTGCGTGGCAGCAGCCGCTGCAATTAAATCCTCATCCAGCCTATCACGCCTCTCTTTCGCATTTTTCGCCCGTATTCGTCTGGCCCTTTCAATGAGTATTTTACACTTATACCATTGTTTTCCGTGTTCATTATTTTTCCGCTTTTCTTTGTCTTTCAGGATGTTTTTGGTCCTAACCTGTCCCTGCCATTTTTCCAAACCCATATAAATGCCCGCCCCCGCAAGCCTGGTGAGAGCTTGGAAGTGTACAGTGCTGACGTCACCCGCCTCGTTATGGAAGCCTTCCCTGACTACGGCCGCGTAGCACAGGAAGGGGGAGAAATTTCGCCGCTTCGTGGCTGGATTGGATCCTGCCCTGCAAGCAAAGATCCACGAGATGGGAGCGGGTGACCTTGACGAGGCCCTCGTTGTTGCTGGGCGCGGTGAGAGAGCACGTGCGGCACTGAACCTTCATGCTTCATACCCACCTATGCGGACTATGGACCAGGTGTCAGTGACATGTTCTGATACTGCTTCTATTAAGCTTCTAGAAGCAATGGAACGACTGACAGTTAAAGTGAGTGGCCTGCAGAGTGACGTCCACCAGCTACAGGAGAGGGACACCTACCGCGGCCAGCGCTTTGACCACTGGGCCAATCGATCTTCTGCGTCTTGTGATCCCCTCGGTGGTGCACGCCGCCGTTCTCCATCCGACCATGGTGGTCCACTCCAGTCCAGAAACTGCTACTCACCTGACAGGGGCTACGGTCGAAGTCCGGAGTTCTATCGCAGGCACCGTCCAGACTCTCCTGAGTTCCGGCGCAGCAGACATGACTGGATCTCTGATGGTGTACGGCATCGCCGCCATTCTCCACGCAGACCTGACTGGGACTCCTCTGTGCATGAACGCCAGCAACGGCATTCCCCAAGCAGACGCAACTGGGACTCTCAGGGGGATGCCAGGCGCAATCATTCTGCGGATAGTACATCGCAAGGTGACTGCGGTGACTACCAGTCTGAGTCCGATCGGCCATACAGGAAGCACTACAGCTCGCCGTCTCGGAGGGAGAGGGATGGAGACCTATCAGCCAGACGCAGTGTTCACTTCCAGTCTCCTGAGAGGTGAGTGCCATCCGGCACTTCCCGATCAACGCAACAGGGAAACGCCCACTAGCTGATGTTGAGGGGCAGACCTCAGCTTGTAAAATAGCGCCCCCTGCCGACAACCTGGAACTTGACAATCGAGACAATAAGAAGTACATTAACTCTGAAACTGTGTCCCCCAACATCCTTTCCATTGTGGAAGGCATTGAAGTAGCTGTTCTCCTCGACACTGGGTCCACCATTTCTATCATCAGTGAGGATTTCAGAGTATCACATCCAGCACTGAAGAATCGCCCAATGAAGACATCCTTCACTTTGGCTCGCTCTGTCAATGGTGAACGCTTGGACACACTGGGGACTTTGTCATTAGGCATCCGCTTAGGAAGGGAACTGTTGCAGCACGACTTTCAGGTCATCAGAGGAGCTCATCATTCTGTGATCTTAGGATGGGACTTCCTGAATCAGCACCATGCCCTGCTAGATGTCAGCAAAGGCCAGCTGATACTCTGGGACATGAATCTCTACTCCCCAAGAACCACGAAGTAGCGGCCTGCTGCAACGTCTCCGTGATGTCAAGTGCCTGTATTCCTGCTCGGAGTGAAACCATCATCACCGCATGTGTCGCGGGTGCGACGGCCGCATCTCCAGTACCAACCGACTATGTTGGAGTCCTAATGCCCAACCCTTCGTCTGAAGTTGTCGTGGCCCATACTCTCAGCGAAGTACAGAATGGAATGACTGTTGTTCGTGTTCTATCCATGACCGAAGAACACATCGAGCTGCATGTCGGTCAACACCTTGGTGAGTTTCATTCCATCTCATCTATTGACACTGTAGCTGTAGAAGAGTCACGCTGTGCTGCTTCGCATGTTTCTGATATGACTGCTCCTCCTGTTGAGATAGATGAAACCTGTCTGACTCCAACCCAAGCTCAGTCACTGAAAGCCGTACTGTCTAAGTACTCCGTCGTGTTCAGCAAACACCAAGACGACCAAGGTAGAACAGGTATCATCAAGCATCGCATTCGCACAGGTGATGTATCACCAATCAAGCAGAGAGCGTACCGGGTGACACCAGACCAGCGACAGGAAATCCAGCGCCAAGTCGACAAGCTTCTGAAAGCAGACGTCATCGAAGAGAGCTACAGTCCTTGGGCCCCGCCTGTCGTTCTGGTCCGCAAGAAGAATGGATCTTGGCGTTTCTGTTTAGATTATAGAAAACTTAACGCTGTAACCATCAAAGATTCACGTCCTCTGCCAAGAGTGGACGATGCCTTGGATGCGCTCTCGGGTTCCGCTTGGTTTTCCACCATGGACCTCCAGCACGGATACTGGCAGGTGGAAATGAAAGAGGAGGATCGCGAGAAGACCGCTTTCACGACAGGGAGTGGACTCTATCACTTTAAAGTGATGCCAATGGGATTTACCAACGCCCCAGCGACGTTTCAAAGGCTGATGGAGATGGTTCTCCGTGGCCTCCCATGGCAGACATGCCTCGTCTATTTGGATGATGTCTTGATCTTTAGCCAATCCTTTGAAGAACATCTCCAGCACTTGGAGGAAGTCTTCTGCAGATTCCAGTGTAGCGGCTTGAAGTTAAACCCTGCCAAATGCTACCTCACCAAGGACAATGTACTCTTCCTTGGGCACATCGTCTCAAAGGACGGTGTAAAGCCGGACCCCAAGAACGTACAAAGTGTGAAAGATTGGCCCACTCCTCACACTCCAACTGAAGTGAGAGCCTTTCTCGGACTTTGTTCCTATTACAGAAAGTTCATTAAGAATTTTGCACATCATGCAGTACCGTTGCATGGACTGACAGAGAAGAATACACCATTCCTGTGGACACTAGCTTGTGAAGAAGCATTCGCTTATTTGAAACAAGCTCTATCACGTCCTCCTGTAATGGCCTTCCCAAACTTCGCCCAGCCGTTTCAACTATACACAGATGCATCCTGCTCTGCCATTGGGGCAGTGTTAGCTCAGAAGCGTGAGGAGAGGGAAGTGCTCGTTGCTTATGCCAGCCATGTCCTCACCAAAGCAGAGAGGAAATGGTCGACATATGACAGAGAGCTGTGGGCGATCGTCTGGTCTGTCAGACATTTTCGGCATTACATTACATTACTACAAGCAACCTTTTGTCATCATTACAGATCACAAACCCCTCTTGGGCCTGAGAAGAATCCCCATCGACAGTGACAGGACTGGTCGGCGTGCACGTTGGGCCCTGGAATTAGATCCATTTGAGTGGACTGTGATCCACAGAGAAGGATATCGACATCAGAATGCAGACTCATTGTCGAGGCGCCCAGAGGTAACAAGTCCGCCTGCCACCACTGGAAACCCTTCTGTTGTCCCGCTACCTTTTCATGTCGTCACAAAACCCAGCTATGTGTGCACCGCCGATCTTCAGCCGGAACCAGAACCAATACCCCATCAGCCGGTTCCAAACCAGTCCGAAGGATGTTCATCATTGACTTTCCAGCTTTCCACCAGTGGATTGGAGCTGCAGGAGAAGCAACAGCAGGACCCGATCCTGGCGGAGGTCATCAAATGGAAGACCAAAGGCTACAAACCCCCACTCTGGAGGATGAAAAACAGACCCGCTGCAGAGAAGTCACTCTGGCGTGAATACAGACACAATGATCTGCTCTGTAGGAAAGTTCATAACCGAACATCCAAGTCAGCAGTCTATCAGGTTATCATACCTCAAGAGTTGCAGGAAGACGTCTTCAAGCTGCTCCATGGTAATCTGGTGGCAGGCCATTTGTCAGCGGAGAAGGTTCTGCAACGTGCTCAGGTATTGTGCTACTGGCCATTCATGTCTCGGGCTATTTATCAGTGGTGCAAGAAGTGTGTGCCGTGTGATGCTCGACGCAATCCTGTCCCACATCAGAGAGCACCCATGAAGACAGTGACAGCAAACTCACCATTCCAGAAAGTGGCAGCTGACATCTTGGAATTGCCAGTTACCAGCCATAGCAACCGGTATGTGCTGGTGGTTCAAGATTATTTTTCTAAATATGTTAACCTCTACGCCATTCCAGATCAAAGGTCAACAACTGTGGCCAGATGCATTTTTGAGAACTTCATCAGAGAGCATGGAATCCCGGAGAATCTTCACACGGACCAAGGATGGCAGTTCGAGTCGGACCTAGTCAAACATCTTTGTGGTCTACTCGGAGTGAAGAAGACAAGGACCAGCCCATATCATCCACAATGTGACGGTATGGTGGAACGATTTAACCGGACACTCATCGACCAATTAGCTAAGACTCTTCTCCAGCAGTCTGGAGAGTGGGATGACTGCCTCAATCAGGTGGCCTTGGCCTATAACACCAGCCCTCACTCCTCTACGGGATACACCCCCTTTTTCCTGACCCATGGTCGAGAGGCACGGATGCCTGTTAATGCCCTGTTCCCTCCTGATGTGCCGTTTCCAAACTCCATGCCTGGCACTTCAGCTGACTATGCAGTACAACTGACCCGAAAGCTGCAATCTGCCTTCAGGTCTGCTACTGTGAACAGCGATCAAGCTCACGTGCGACAGAAACATCACTATGACCGACTTGTCCATCACACTCCTTACACCCCAGGGAATTATGTGTGGTTGAGTGACCCTACAACTTCACATCAAAAGCTGTCTCCACACTGGAGGGGACCTTTTGTGGTTCTGGAGTGTCTTGGATCGACGGAAGAGGAATCTGGCGTGACGTACAAGATCTTTTGGATCCACCTGAGAAAGTCCAAACAGTCCACTACAACCGATTGCGTCCTTATTACCCTAATGTAAAGACCGTACCTTTGGGTACTTCATCAGCACCTGTGGGTCACACACCTCATCCACCCCTGGCCCTATCAGCTTTATCAGGTGCTCTACCTTTCCAGCCCTCCAGGTCTTCAGTGACCCGGAAGAGATGCCTGCCTGGCCCTTTATCACCTTGTCTGGCCCCATTGTAAAGGCCTCGGCCGACTGATACAGACTTACCTGTTCCCTCATCTGTGGACCAGAGGCCTACCGTTCTGCCTGCAGCACTGGGTTCAAACACCGGTTCCTCTTCACGCCCAGGCCACCGCCAAGTTAAACTTCCTTCGCGTTTTAAAGACTTTGTTCTGATGTGATTGTATGTTTCTGATGGCTTTTTGTTTTACACAACCCCCCCGCCCCCGCCCCCCTCCTCGTGCAATGTTAGTTTGTTGTAACCTGGCTTCTACATGAAGTGATCAAAGTAGAAATGAGGACATTTCTCTGGTGGGAGAGGGAAGAATGTAAGGTTTTGTTAAATTGTTAATTATTATCATTTTATATTCATGCATTATATTCTTTTATGTTAGTTGCCTTAATTATACTGTTTAATACGTCCTGAAATATTCTTAGGTTGCTTACATGTGATTGGAGAAGAAAAACAGGAAGGCGGGTCGTTACCGGAAGGGGGAGTGTTGGTTGGAGCATTAGCGGGGAGCGGTTGAGGAGAGAAAAATAAAAAAGAGAAAGAGCTGTGTTCAAACGAAGTCATCCTCTCCTTTTTGCCCATTCTAAACGTAGAGCAATCCATTTAAAACCTGCGAACCCCTCAACTTACATTTGTATGGATTACGTTACCACAATAGCGTGATCACCAATCACACTCACGCACTAACACAAAACCGATACGCGCAATATACGCATACAACGTTAGATGCAAACACACGCCGAGGTGGTCAACCTCCGCAGGAAGACAAAGCTTCCTCACCTTTTACGCTTAGCGAGAAACGGTATCTAAATGAGCCAGTGCTCTCACAGATCCGCTTGGGCTCTGTGTCCCGGGAATCTAACTTCCCCCGTACCGCTAACCACGAAACGGTACTCGAGCTAGCCTACTCCTTTTCGGCATTAACTCGTCTAATTCCGTCATTCAGTGGAGATAACCGACTACGCAACAGCTTCTCCACCACGCCGATTGACCTTATTTTTCCAGACAATTGTCCCGATGCCGAGTTGAACCCAGGTTCGTTGGATGATGGCGCTTGCCCGCTCCTCGCGGTGTCCGGTGCGGGGCTGGCTCCTCCTGGAAAAGTCTCCACGAGGTTTGGTCGGCTTCGTAGGCGCAAAACGCGCGATCAGCCACGGATCGTACACCGGAGGAAATCGGAGAGTCCAACAAAAAAGCTCAAATCCGTTCGAATAAGCACATCCTCCTGCTGACAACGCCAAGTTTCTGTCAGAGATTTTCTCAGACAAAGTTAAAGAAACGACTCGGCACACAGGAAAATTGTCTTCAATATCGGCGAGAGCGGACCTCTGAGAGCGAACGACGGTTGTTGCTCCGCGATCACACTCGGCTCCCTCTCCGCCGGTTCGAACCTTTATTGCAAAATACAAGAAAGACCCTGCCCCAGAGATTAGCATACCCGGCCCCCCGGTCCGGCCCCTCGATAGTGATCTGATCTACCCGAATACACAGGTCACAGACTTTGCTGATGACTAATGTCCACCTGGGCGTGACAGCTGTTCCCAAACTGTCTTTTGGTATTCAACAACTCTTTGTTCCCAATTTGTTTATTCCCACTCTGTGATTGAATCTAGCCTTCGCCCCCCTTGCTTTGACGTGATTACTCAAGAAAAAGGCCCTCCGCCCAAACGGCCGACACCTCTGCGCTGAGCATGTCCAGACATGCCCAAATTAACCGAAACTTTAAACATGATACAATTTTGCTCATAGATTCTTCTAACACATAGGTTCTTGATTATGTCCTGTATGACATGAATACATGGCATTGGTGTTTTAAGATCCACTCCATTTTAGGTCCTTTGACAGCGGGTCTCATGGCATCTATACAGAAATAAAAAGACCTTTTAGGAGGGGTGTCAATGATGAGCAGATTTTCGCTATTGGCGGGAGAGGTGAGCTCAAATTCCCAAAGAACAATATGGGTCCACTCTTATTTTGTTGTTGGCCAACACCTAGAAAAATAGCCGAAACACAAAGGAGACTTGACAAGGCAAAAAAAAAACCCCTCCAAAAACCTTGGGAAGGCTTTCTTCCTGGGTTTATGTTACGATAAATCAAGGCAATCACATCCCCCTGCTTCATTCAGCACACACACTAATTGGCCTTCAACTACATTACTCTCCTCCCCGTAATAAGGTTAAGTTTGTGTCTGCCTGACCAGGCCCATCTTCCAGATACACCGCCTCACCCTCACAGTACCACAAAATGTTGCACATTAGTGTTGAAATAGCGGCCTGTCATGTTTTAGTACACGCACGACTTTACGTGGCATCAAAAAGTGTGAGCAAGAAGCATGTTTGTGTGCGTGTGTCATTATAATATAGTTGAAAAACCATTAAAAAAGATCATTCCGAGAGCCGGTGTTGATTCACAGCAAGCTTTGACCTTTATGCAATTCAGCAATTTAGGTTGATCCAAAAAAAAAAAAGTGAAGTCTCATTTGTTTTGGTTACTTGAAATGAGTTACAAATGATCCCTAAGGATAGCATCCATCAGCGATATTTTATCAAGTATCAGGGACCAATCGTTCTCAATTTCCTATTCTTAATCTAAGGCTAAAAATGTAATTGTGAAAAAAAATTGTGATGTCACTCATGTGATGTCAACTCTGAAGGATACAAAAGGTTTTGTCTGGCTGTAAGTTGGGAGAAGCTTAATCATGCGACAAGATAATTACACAAAACACATTGCCAACATAACAAAGTACTTCAACGGGGGGCCAAGGACATGAAACCAATAGAATATGTATTTAAACTCCTGAAGAGATGACTGATAGGAGAAACCCCCAGAAACAAACGAGAACTGAAAGCGGCTGCAGTAAAGGCCTGAAAAAGCATTTCAAATGGACAATGCAGTAGTCTGCTGAAGTCAATGGCTCATAGGCTTGATGAAAGTAAGGGTTAGGCCACCAAACATGAAATGTTATTCACTTTAATTGAAATGTAATATTATCCATTCCAAATACTTTTGCTCACCTGAAAAGTGGGAGGGTACAAACAAAAGGTGCTCTGCCCTGAGTTGATTAACACATGTAGATGTAATGTAAATACCATGAAATAAATTCTAAAGTGCTGACGGTGTGTGCGCGTCAATCCATCCATTTTCTAATGCGCTTATCCTCACGAGGATCGCGGACGTGCTGGAGCCTATCCCAGCTGTCTTCGGTCAGTAGGCAAAGTACACCCTGAACCGGTTGCCAGCCAATCGCAGGGCACGCAGAGACGAACAACCATCCGCGCTCACACTCACACCATGCCCCCCCCCCAAATCAATATAACTTTGGTTGCTGCAGAGATACACAGGTAATGTTTCATTCAGCAGTTGTTAACATTGGCTTTTTTTTTAAGGTAATGTTTGAATTTTTATATCTAATGTAGATGGAGAATTTAACAAAAAAATTCAACACAATAGCTGCATGACTGCAAAATCCAAACAGAACATTGAATGCAGCATTGGACCTCATTGGACTGTAAATCAGAATTATGTTGTCACATTGCAAAACGCTCCTCTCTGCTCTTCATCTGTTCACGACCTGTTGATGTACAGTAAATTAATCATGCTATTCTGTTTGTTGGGCAGTTGTCTTTAAATTGTCCAATCTAAGTGATCACAACTTCTGCAAGTAAGGCTCTTACCTTCCACTCCTACGTTCCAGCCCAAACCTGTTGCTTGCTTTAGATATGCTCCTGTAAGAAGTGTTGCAAAGAAACCTATTTCTACTCACACAGGGACACCGATAAACACTTGTCTGGGATCCAATGCTAAGCATGTTGTGCCAACTTCATAATCGTCTATCCATCCATATTCTGAACAGCTTATCCAATGGTTCCGTCTTTCAAAGAAAGGTGGGGGTGGGGTGGGGATGCTGACAGAGAGTCTTTACTCACTCCGCATGAAACAAATGTGGACATACAGTATACAGTATATACATGAGTCAGTCAGACTCAGCACTAGACTGGACAATACTGTCAAATTGCACAGATCTATAATTATGCATGGTATAGCCTTAATTTAGAAATACTCAGACATTATGTGTTTTACATACTGTTTAAGAAGCTATCCTGGATTTTCTCAGGTGACCACAGGATAGGGAGCGGATTAACTGCTGATGACTCTGTGCAATCAAACTCCTGTTGCTCTTCTTGAAGTGTAGGTGAAGGGTTCTTAAGAGAGTAAAATACAGGCTAAAATAATTATGGTTACCTTAGGTCTAAAAACACTCGCAGCAGATCGAGTTCTACATGCCTTCTGATGAAAATGAAGCAGTTATGTAGTACCTGAATATGGGTGCTGATCTCACTGTCCCCAATGAATTCCAAGGCGGGCATCTCCTCACTTTCAAACTGCAACAAAAATAATATTGAGCGAAGTGAGCATCATTAATGTAATTAACCAAACTTAAATCAAGCAAAGCAGAGTAGAGATACAATGATTATCAACAACTCATCAATTAGCAATAAAATCAACATATGATAAGTGATTAATCGTTAAGAAGATCTTGTTTAAAAGTGTCCAAGTCCTCAGAATTTCGGGTACTCAATAGTACATATTGTGATATGTTTGCAGTTCTCCAGGATAGCAGACTGATTGTTTTTTGGGGGGTTTTGTTTGTTTGTTGCCAAAATAAAACATTCGCAAATGTATGACAAAAGAAAACGTTGGTTTAATATAAATAAACAGTCAAACTGAGATTACTGGTTATGTGAATGTAACTTACTAACATTACAGTGTCGAAGGTGAGGTTTTCTGTTAATTATGACTACCGGTACCATTGAATTTGTTGCGACAAGTGTAGTACTGTATATGTCGATGACCCTAAATACATCATGCATATTATGTAAATATGTATATTTCTAGTGGTGGCCCGGTGGTCCAGTGGTTAGCGCGCCGATCTCACAGTGCAGAGGTGCAGGGTTTGATTGCAGTTCCGGCTTCCCTGTATGGAGTTTGCATGTTCTCCCCGTGCCTTAGTGGGTTTTCTCCGGGTACTACGGCTTCCACCCACATTCCAAAAACATGCATGGCAGGTTAATGGAACACTGTCCCTAGGTGTGAGTCTGGATAGTTGTTGCCGTCTCTGTGTGCCCTGTGATTGGCTGGCAACCGGTTCAGGGTGTCCCCCGCCTACTGCCAGAGCTGGGATAGGCTCCGGCATGCCCGCGACTCTTGTGAGGATAAGCCGATTAGAAAATGGATGGATGGATGGATAACTCAGAGGGAACATTGTGACAGAGCACTTGCATATTAAACAAAAGTCCGATGGGCATAACTCCACATACACCAATGATGATGATGATATAATTAATTTGCTGTACATCAACAGGTTGTGAACTGATGATGATGATACAATGCACATTTCACAATGTCCACATTATACAGTTTTAAGTTGTTTAAATTATCTTTGAGAAACATATATAGTATATATGGTGTATGCAACTGCCACTGAACGTGACAACCGCATTTCATAATGCTCTCACTGCTTTCAAAAGAGATATATGCCAAAGTGGCATGTCCATCACGACTAGACTGCTGTACAATCTCAGCGTCCCACTTCACTTCATTCTGCCATGCAAGAGGTATGAATCATAAATTCCCAATTTCATCATTCAAATCATTTTGAAAAGATTCCAACTAAAGTAATTGGTTGTATTTGTTTCTATTGAATGTTTTGAAAGCAGCTGTATTGTTACTAAAGAACAGGTTCTGCTCATTTGTTAGTGCATAAATGTACAATTATGCAAATCTTAATTTTTTCCCCCAAACCTTTTGCCCCTGTACTTTCCTTTCTTGGGCCTGGCATTACTTAACATTAGCAAAAAATGCTTCTTTTGATGCTCAGAAAACTATGCACAAGTATGTTTGAAATGTGATGGACTACAGACAGAAACTATAATCTGGCAACGTGAATGTAAATCTGCAATTTTTTTTTTAACAGCACCAAATATCCTGCCTATTTTGACTTCCACAAGTTCACTTCAACTCCTGTGAAGAGTAAAAAGGGCAACTGTAAGAAATGAGTTACTTTCACCAAAACTTTGTTTTTACAGGGGTCTGACATGTAAACTTGAATTGAGTTGGTTTTCATTGAAGTGTGTATAAGGCTTACCTTCAGTGCGAGTCGAACCGATTGCTCAAATGTGTCTGCTGACTCAGTGGTCTCCCCTTCAACATCTGGCAAGTTGAACGTGCCCTCCCCCAGGTAAAGGCTTACAGGGCTGACCTGGAAACACATCTGAGAAAGTGTATGAGCGGGAATATTATTAACACATTGTAATTAATGTAATACATTTATTAGGATCTCCAACAGCTTTGGCCGATGCCTTCGCTGTTTTTCCTGGAGTCCTATTCAACCGTAATCTTCACCATGCACTACACAGTTACAAAAACACCCCCCTCCCCAACAAAAATCATAATCGCAACACTTGCATACAGTAAAGCAGTGGTCACCAACATGGTGCCCGCGGGCACCAGGTAGCCCGTGAAGACCACTTGAGTAGCCCGCCAGTGCCTGGACATTGTGATTTGCTAGTAGAAATTATGATTTAAAAATGCAAACATTGGCAGTACTGTGAGACATTTCGAAACACGATCAAAGTCTGACAATTTAAATCATCAAGTATTAAAAATAACACATCCTCATATTATTGAAGGTATTTTGGACAAATATGTTATTTCAGACGTGTATCAATTTGGTAGCCCTTCACACAATCGGTACACATGAAGTTGCTCTCACCCTCAAAAATGTTGGTGACACCTGCAGTAAAGGGTCTAGTATTTCTCAAGTGAAGATGAGAGCACCGTTCGTAAAATCTTTTAGTTATGTCGCAAATCAGTGTTATTTTCTTGAATTTCGTGTGCCGACAGAGAATTCCAGAATTCCACTGCTCTTCACATTACAGCTATGAAGCCAATTTGTTTTCACCTGAAGTAAATCTGTGTGCTGTTGCTTATATACTGCAGTACCCTGAGCAATTTTGTCATTGATATTTACCATATGTAATTACGCAATCAGGCAAAAAAATGTTTGCTACCTTCTGCCTACATTAGATTTGATCTGATGAAGTTTGAGCTGATAAATTCTTGTCATTCCATAAAATTCACTTGCCACAAATCTGTCACCAAAATGAATTTAATAAATACACACACATACACAACTACACGCTATAAAGGCCATGATCCATATGCATATAATTCAGCAATTGGTTAATGGACTCACTGCTGTACTGGCTGAAGGGCTGCAGCTCTCCCCATGACCCTGGCTGAGGAGGACAGAATGGATATAGATATCTTCATCAGTGTTCGTATCACAAAGGTAGAGATGGAGCACATCTCCAGTGTAGCAAACCAGAGCAGCCACTAGGAGACGATTACAGCAAAGACTGACAAATGAAGCAATGGCCTCGGAGGTCCAGCCACCCTGCAATGACAAATCCAAGTCGAAGTGAGCCAACTTGCACCATGACAGCTTAATTCTCGTATGCAATGTGGTATGTGAATTTAATTTATCTTGCAACAAAATTACACCAAACACTTTTTAGATTACCTGAATATTCAATGCCTTTAAGAAAAAGTGAAATGTGTATCATCGTTTTAATGAAAGGTTTGACAAAATGTTTGCCTAAGAAATCATACCAGAAAAACGCATGAGGAAACAATGTTGACAATCTAATCTAGCAATATGATGTAAAGCCCGATAGGATAAATGTAATCGCGAGGGCTGGTTCATATGTACAAAATTTCATATCTTGATTTTCATGCCCGATATCTCAACAGTAATACAGTGTGACTACTGATTCATTGAAAACTAAGCATTTGTTTTTGAGAAAAATCTAAATACCAGTCATCCGAAAGGATGTGAAAAGTGGAGTTATTTAATTAGAACTCCATGACATTCAACATTGACCAAAGACAGCAATAAATCATTCAATTCACACTGTACTGCAACTGTGCTTTAATGATATAATACAAGAGAAGCTGTTGTTCTGTTTGTGTGAGTGTGTGTGGGGGGAGGTAACTACATGAATGTGTGTGTTGTTTTGTACCAACTTGTCCATGCAAGTGTGGCTTGACACATTACAATGCTTCCGAACCTGATGTGAACCGAATTAGCGCAAATAAATATGATTCCTTATGATGTTAACTGTACCAGCCAGGATCACATTTTGATGCTCCTCAGACAATATATGTCACATAATATCATTTTTTTCTTCATTTGCATAAAGATTGTGTCAGCCAAGGAACACACAGGTTGCTACAGAGATACAACATGTGCAATAAACATGAGGAAAATGACCTTTCAAAAGCCAGGTTTCGCTCCCATTCATTGAATAGGTGGCGAGGGGCGCACCACTCGTACATTCTAACGACAAGCTTTGCTATTTTATCCACTGGTACATATGAAACTACTGTATGAATATGGTTAAGCATGGTGGTAAAACAATACACATTATGTGTGCTATACTGTATTTCTATGGCTTTATGGCAAACGGCTGTCTCATGATCTTATTAGAGAAATTGAATTCTCATGTGTGTAAAGTGTGCTGCGCATCTGCTTGTGTGTGTTTAAGCGTGTGTGTGTGTGTGTGTATGTGTGTGTCTCTCTCACTATCATATTCATATGACTGTCATTGGGTGGCTTGTCTTGTCGAGCAAAGCAAAACTTGAAACAAGGTATGTGGTCGGTTGGCCTGTGCTTTATCTGAAGCGCAAGAATGGAAAGACCACATGACTGATGTCATTTAAAAATATATACTGTATATATCTTGAATGTTCATATCTAGATATCTATACAATAAGGATATTGCCCAGCCCTAGTAATCACAATGCAGAACTTTACTTCAAGGTCGACCTTAACAGACAAAAGGCTTACAGTGATTGGTTTAATTCCAGCAAGTGATGATGGGACAGCTTGTGCTGGAAGAATGGAGAAGCATGACCTGGGACAGGAAGGGAAAAACATTCAGCTCAGAAAAAGCATTTGGTATTGGTAGTGTTGTCGGCGGCGGCAGTCGTAGTTGTTAGAGTAGAAGTAATATCACCTACTTGAGGAACATCAGGTCATCAGTGTGCACAGTGGTCACCGTGCCAAAGTCGACATGGTACACATCAACACTGGTGGGCCCGATGACCTTGTGAATCACTCCCCGGGTGAACTGCATGTCCTCGGATGATGCACAGCAGACTTGCCCTCGTCGTACAAATCCCTTGGGGAGGCGGTAGCGCTCCGATACATCAGGTGAAGAGTAACATTGACTGGAAGTAGACAAACAAAACTGTGGGACACATCTTGA
Organism: Hippocampus zosterae; assembly: GCF_025434085.1. Classification (NCBI taxonomy): domain Eukaryota; kingdom Metazoa; phylum Chordata; class Actinopteri; order Syngnathiformes; family Syngnathidae; genus Hippocampus; species Hippocampus zosterae. The sequence goes on along the minus strand of NC_067458.1, from coordinate 9,205,346 downwards.
AAGACGTTGACTTGTTACTGATATGTCCTCACATCATCTCTGCTTTCATGTATTCAAAACTTCGGGCCTCCTCACTACCGATGAAGCAGCTGTAGAAGAGTCTTGGAGACTCCACTTCTTCCACCTTAACTTGAACCAAATCAAAAGCAGAATGCAGCGTCGGCCGTTTAAGATGTTGACTCTGCAAGGCATCAAGGGGCACAACGGTGCCGCAATACACCTTGATGGCAGGATACAGCTCTGCAGATGATATCTGCAGATGACAGACATGAATTTGGAGCAAATTTGAGAACGTAGATTACTGTTATTTTCTCTGTATTACCGATTTTCTCCAATTTTCTCTATTTCAATGAACTTGTATTGCAGTCAATGGTTTAACATTATATTTGGTTGCCATTTCATGATATTATTATTATTATATGAAGAAACTCAACTCAACTATATAAAGACCTGAAAATGGGAACTGTTACCATTTCTTGATTCACACAATAGTCCCTTGACAATCGTTCTTCATCTTCGTTCGATGATCCCACTTTGCAGTCCCAAAGAGACTCTTGGGAGTGGCAGCTTGTCTGGGGTTGCTTTACACCAGGATTATCGTCTAAAAAACATGTCAATGTGCTTTCTTCTTCCAGTACGCGACACGTGAAATACTTTAGAACAGGGGCCACCGGCATCACGTAGCCCCCAAAGGACCACGAGTAGTCCGCAGGACTCTTTGAAAATAATACGTCACTCGTGATGGGACATTGTGGATTTCTAGGAATGCTGTAGGAATGACCATTTCAAAATGTAAACATTGGTGAAGATTTATTGTAATAAGGGTTAACCTAATTTCCCGGTTGTTGTGTGAAATCCTGAATGAGCATCTTTACAGACATATAATTTCTAAGAATAACATTTTATTGTATTCTTATTCCGGAATTGTGTATTAGACAGGTAGCCCTTGACATTAATCAGTGCCCAAGAAGTAGCTCAGCGTTTCAAAACGATTGGTGACCCCTGCTTTAGAATAATCGACAAAACAAAATAAGTGAACCTGTGATGGTCCGCTAATGATAAATGTACCTACCAGAGTGTATGTTCTTAATGATCCAGTCGTGTTTCCCATCCCCATCTACATGTTGCAGGCTGAAGATGTCGTCCATGGCATCAACCAGCTCAGTGACACTGACAAAGCCGTTCTCTTTCAGTGGCAAGTCCTCACCCAAAAGCCTCTGTAAATATATTTGAGTCACATTCCCAAACAGGATAATTAAGCAGAACGTGGCTCCTTGACCATGTTCTACACTACAGAAAACGTGCAAGTGTGTGGCTACTGGCTTAATTTCAGTGATTCATGCCCAAATACTTGAGCGTTCAACAACTTGAGTTTGGTGCCAAGGTCTAAACCATTCTTACCTTGTATTCCTCAGGGAGATGGTGGACTGATATTCCACAGCTACTTTGACTAACAACCTGAAAACATGAAAAGTTTTCATAAAATTCATACTTTTCACAGATTTAAAAGCAAAGAAATAAAAACTAAAAATGACTTACAAAGTGCATACAGTGCAAGAACAAGATTTTCAAAAACATCATTTTTAAAGGACCGTAATCATTTAAATATCAGATTGAAAATTCTATCGTATAATCTGGTATTTGGATAATTTCTCTCTCTCTTCTACATACATATATATAGAAATACACATAATATATACAGAGAGACACCGACCAGAAGGAGAGAGAGATAGAGAGAGAGCTTTAATGTTTAAGTCTGTCAACAGTTTCAGACCCTATTGTTTGGATAAATCCACTATTAACACACCTTATAGAAAAGGACAATCATATGTAAGTGTTAGAATAGAAAAATACAATGTTGTCATGTTTTAAAGTTTCATCTTGTTACATGCTTGACTGACCTCGGAGTGCTTGTGTTCAGAACATTTTGCATACATTAGAAGCACAGAGAATCAGGGGTCAATTTGAGGTCAAGGGACCCGAGCATGGTACCTGACCATGCGCTCCTCATCTCACAGAGAAAGATTTAACCCTCACTCGTAGAGAACTTGGAAAGGAAGATTTAACCTTGGACGGAAGGGAGTATTAGAACGCTCCATCATACAAAAGGGTCATGAGCCAGGTCACAGACGTGTCAGTTCATGGAAATACCACCTGTTAAAATGTAGTTTCTGTTGGTTTATGGATGTTGGTGGTGGTACCAAGAGAATGCTTTGTCTGAGGGGCGACCCAATGGGGCCTTCCAGGGGTGCAGCATGTTAATGAAGATAGGAGTGTTTTTCTGATATATTGCTTGTCATTTGCATATCCAGTCAATAAAAAGGCCAGCAGAGGTTGCAGAGGCCGGGTGTCAGTTGGGAATCTCACACTGAGTGGCTTAACTGAAACTGCACCTCCTGCCAGCAGAGGATGACAAACTGTTCCTGTGTTCGAGCCTTTGTCGACCGTCCGAGCAAACATCTCTGACAGTAAGTCATAAAAGAGTGAAGTGTTTGACATTCTTGTTAAGGTAAGGACAAAATCAGGACAAAAACAGTCCGATTGACTTTTTGTGTCCTTGCATTACATTCACAGTCTGACATAGAATTTCTCTTCCCATTCTTTATGGGCCAGAAAATTTCGTGTTTCCCTTATTTCAGCGTTAACTCTAGGAAAAATCAACAACAATGTTTTAAATGGTTGTTTATATGCGTATGGGACACGGTTATTCCAGGCTGTACCACTGCTCTTGACCAAAGTCAGAAGGAATGTTTAACTAAAAAGATGTTATTGCTATCTTAACTATGCTTTATACAAAGAGTGGTGAAAAATGAATGGATTTGGAAATTCAGCAGAATGGAGAAGTGATAGCAGCTAAAATTGTTTGCAGATCAACAACTTTAGATCTTTTACCTAAGTGTAGCTATTTGTTAATACTCTGGGCATGGTTACCATCAAGAATGTCATCTAACCTTTTGCAGTTTGTCTTTCAACTTGTGACTAATGGTGCCAGCCACTCCATTCTCAGCAATGTGCTGGCAAAGCTCCTCTTGCAGCTAAAATTAGATACAGTAGTACAACAAATATGATGTAAAAAAATAGTATCAATCACAATGTAACTCCAGATTAAAAGAGCAACAGACCTTTAAGAAATGCTGTTTCTGGTTGAGCCGAGGTTCTGGTTCCTGGTTCTTCTCAATCATTTGCAGATTACAACTAGCATTTGTGGGCCCCTTGTGGACCGAACACTCAGTGTCTGACGAGACATCCATAAGGGTTTTTTTTTTCCTGAGGCTAACAGATCTTTGTATAATAAGCATGTAAACTATTTTTACACAAAACATTTTTTGAATAATTTGTAAACCGTTTCTGATGGCAACGTAAACAATTGCCAAAGCACATACGAATTTAAGTCTTTTTAAAGCCATCTCTCCAAGGATGCACTTTTGTACCTTCGGATTTCGCTTTGGTTGTGGTCTTCAGTGCTCGAAGGTTCTGTTGAGTGTTAAATGTCTTGGGTAGCATTTGCTCTCTCAGAGTCAGCATGGAGCCAAATCTGCTCTGCTGGATCAAAACGAGGTCTTCGGCAGCTTCCAGCATCTCTCCAGCAGAGTAAAATCCCAAATCATGAACACGCAGAGCATGTCCAAAGCATCGCAGAAAGCTGGTCTCTAGTTCTGACAACCTAAGAGGACCCTTGAAGATCAGCATTTAAAAATACAGTAAATGGCTGGATACATTGGTGGCATGATACCAAGTTCAAAAACTATATGTCTATTTTAGTGTGTTGTGGTTTTACCCGTGAGAGGAGGAGGCGCAGCTGTGCCCTCAGCTGGGGAGGAAGGGCCAGTGGAGCGCCACCTCGTCTTGGATGAATCATGGGAATTGACTGCTGACAGTCACGATAGGAAGAGAACTGTCGATCTTTTCTTGTTTTGTCTGTACCGGATGTACGCTGTTTAGCTACCAGCTCCTCCATGTGCCGCGTGGACTCATGGCTAACAGCTGTTAAGACAGAGAGGAAACTTGCAGACTCAGATGTGTAAGTATGGAATTGAAAGCTCTTATTTACCCTTCATTAATGTTTTCCCATCTTCTCTGACATAAAGTGACACCACATCCGGTATCTCCTTTAACATATCCATGATATTTCGAAAGCCCAGGAGTTTCAGAGGCAGAGGATGGCCAACCATTGCTTTGTAGTCTCGTCTAAGTAGCTCAGGGTCCAAATCCACTTTAGAGGAAATGAGTAAAGAGCGGAGATCCTTCTTCAGCTTTGCTAAAATGGCGTCCGGGTTCATCTTGTCTGGAAACATTTAAAACAGAACAAAAAAAAATATGAATAGTGTCCCTTCTAGATGGCGGATGTCACTCACGTGGCCAACAACTACGTATCTGTGTGGACTTGTTTTTAGCCTCCACGTCATGATCCTGTTCCTGTGTTTCACCTGCACGTGGCAGAAGAGGGCCGTCCTTTCTTCTTGCATACCTGCTGCCAACATAATCCACCGACTATTTAAGGACTCCGATGTTGTCGTGTTTCTGTCGGATAATTCGCCTTGCTCACGACTGTCACCAAGTGTTGAATTAGGGATGGCCAAACTTTCTGGACCGAAGATCGACTTTTCGATCAACTAACCTTTCGGGATCACCCCTTCCCGCGCATGCGCACACACACCATGATGAGAAGCCTGACACGGAAGCAAGCAATGCACTTTTGCAGCTTGTTGACTATCGTAGCTCACACGTACCGGTTTAAAGTGCTTCCCTGGGCCCTCGAGATTCCTTATTCTTTCCCCGTGCCCTCGGTGAATTGTACACGAAGCAAACTCTGAATGAGAATAATGACGATAAAAGATATAGCGCAACAGCTCTTATCACAAGCTGCAATCAATTGCAGACTGCTGAGCGCTAACAACTTCCGGTGACGTAGGTGACGCGCCACCGTAGGTTAAAGATTTACCCGTTTTATTTTATTTTTAAATATTTTTTTGTGAAAATGAGACTGATACGATGATTAGGGTGCAGTGTACTTTTATACAAAAAATATAACTAACATGTACAAAGACACACAAGTGTTTGTTTGTTTGTTTTTTGGGGTGGGGGAGTATCCTTTACACCTTTTGGATACTGCGGTCAAGCCAGCCTCCATGGTCTACAAATACGGACACCCTGATTAGGAAAGGACAGAGCCGACTCTTCCTACTCAGGAAACTGAGGTCTTTTGGGGTTCAGGGGTCACTCCTTAAGACGTTCTATAACTCGGTGGTGGCCTCGGCCATCCATTATGGCATTGTCTGCTGGTCAGGCAGCATCTCAGCCCGGGACAGAAAGAGACTGGAGCGACTGGTCAGGAAGGCCAGTTCTGTCCTGGGTTGCTCCCTTGACACTCTGGAGGAGGTGGGCAACAGAAGGATGCTAACTAAGCTAAAAGCTATGATGGCCAGTCCCTCCCACCCCCTCCAGCCCGCCCTGACAGCACTTGGTAGCTCCTTCAGCCAGAGACTGTTACACCCGCGCTGCAAGAAGGAGAGATACCGACGCTCGTTCCTACCGACTGCTGTCAGGCTGATGAATAAAAAATAACAATCATAATAATAATAATTAAATGATGTGAAGGAAAATTGTAAATAGTACTACGATTTATCCATTTTGTGTTCATATTGCATTTAATTGAAAGATGTTTGTTGTTTTTTTCTCTTTTTTCTTTCTACATACATTCTTGCTGCTAGAGGCTGTAAATTTCCCCAAATGGGACGAATAAAGGATATCTTATCTTATGTCGATCAGGATCAACGTAATGGGCACCCCTGAAAAATTCTAGAAGCTCCATGATCTTGTGCTTCATTTTTGTTCGCACCAGGTTTTCTGCACTTACTTTCAGAAGTAGTTTTTCATTGTACTGTAGTTGTAGTCACGGTTTGTGTATGATATGCATTTGGGCTTATTCATGTCTATTTATTGATAAGCAATCTCTGTTTATGTTTTCTTCCTTGCCTTTGTTGCAAGCGTTTTTGGTTATCTTGTTTCCCTTACCAGCATTGTAAACTACTGTATTTTTGTTCATTAAGCTATTTTGTCAATTGTTTCCGAGTTTACGTTTCAGGAGTCTAATTTTTATGGTATGCTATTGCTAAAATCCAGTGGCGATTGCTCTCGGACTGCAAGGAAAGCTCGGGTTCCCCGAAAATGTCAAAGAATAAGTGATCATTGTTCGTACATGTCATTGACTAAATATGCGCTACAACGTGCTCAACTTTTGTTCCGAATCAGAAACAACGTGACTCCCTTCTCATTCATTCCAGCAGCTTCGCCGTGCTTTCAACCAGGGGTCCCCAACCTTTTTTGCCCCACTGACCGGTTTATGTCAGACAATATTTTCAGGGACCGGCATTTAAGATGTGGCGGATTATCCATCCATCCATCCATTTTCCGAACCGCTTGATCCTCACTAGGAGCGCAGGGGGTGCTGGAGCCTATCCCAGCCGTCTTCGGGCAGTAGGCGGGGGACACCCTGAATCAGTTGCCAGCCAATCGCAGGGCACACAGAGACAAACAACCATCCACGCCCACACTCACGCCGAGGGACAATTTAGAGCGCCCAATCAGCCTACCATGCATGTTTTTTGGAATGTGGGAGGAAACCGGAGCACCCGGAGAAAACCCACGCAGGCCGGGGAGAACATGCAAACTCCACACAGGGAGGCCAGAGATGAAATCGAACCCGGTACCTCTGAACTGTGAAGCCGACGTGCTAACCACTGGACTACCGGGCTGCCCTGGGCCGGATTAATACAACAAAATAATATGGTATGAGCTGCATGAAAACTGCTGTTTTCGAAATATAATAATAAACACAAGGAGCGTCTAATCTGGCCGCAACACTGATTGCTATGGTAATGTTTAATGCCTTCAAAATACGATACAACGCAAATTCAAAGTGCATGAAAATGATGACTCACCACAGCCCGAGCTTGATTTTCCGCAACTAGATGGTCCCATCTCGGGGTAATAGGAGACAATGACACCACAAGTGTGTTGTTTATGTCCAGTCTACTTTGTAATTTTGTTTTACTCGCCGTTGCTGCAGAAACCCCCCACCTCACACAGGTTGGATGTCGGAAATAGCAACAGTGCTATTGTGGCGATCTCAGAGTATTCAGCCATAACTTTAATCCAGTTGTCTCGAACGTACTTTTAAGGCCGCCGTCATTTGCGATCTCCAGCAGTTTTTTAACTCATTTTGCGACCTTCAACGTTTTGTTTTTAGCGTAATCGGTCACGTGACGGAGAAGCGTGGTTTGACGTGAGTCAAGCGTGACACAGACGGATGTAAAGGAGAACCCGGTAATTTTTCAAAATAAAACATCTTTCGTATTCCGAAATAAATAAAACAGAATTAAGGCAAGTTCTTTCTGTGCGGCCCGGCACCAAATGCCCTGCGGACCGGTACCGGTCCGCGGACCGGCGGTTGGGACCCCTGCTTTAGACGGTGCACGGCGAGCGTCCGCTGAGCGTGGACTGCCCGGACGCCAAGCGTCTCGAGAGTTCAGGGTAGGTTGTCCCAATGCGTTTAACGGAGACGAGTCATTGGATACAAGCAGGTTTTAGTCCCGCCCACGGACGCTCGGCTTCTCTGGGATTGGATGGCGGTGGGCCGGTACCGGACGCTCAGTTTTTCAGCATCAGATTGGATGATCTGTCTGAGCCTGTGTTCCTCTTTGATTGACATTGAAATGATCTTTTAGTGTCGGCTTCCGTGGGAGCACTTTCAATTCTTATTCTGTTCTAAATTGAACTGGAGATGACTTTTAATGATTTTAGCGACACTCTCTTTGATGAAAACGATAAGCGACAAATTAATATTTTATTACTGGTGGGTTTAATTGTAGTTGCTGTAGTTGTAGGAAAACTAGTTAAGTTTCTCGAAACCTTGCCTTGTAGGTTTGACAGGGTTACAGATAATTTTCTTGAAAAGGAGCGGAGAGTCGAATTTGCGTTTATATAAACGAACGGACACATTTTGTGATGTTGGCCAAAATTGAGCTTCCCCTTCTTGACAGCTAAATCCCACAAAGAGTTTCAGTACAAAAACAATTACGTATTTGAAAAAAAAACCACATCTGAATTACACGAATACATATTCGGAGTTAGGACTTAAGAAAATATCTTGTACACAAACATCCGAATTTTAGAAACAAATTTATGCACACTCTGGTTTATTCGGTTTTATTAAAATGACATATCAACACAAACTGCATTGACAAAACACCTTGCCGAGATGGGGCGCAAGTCTATTCAACAATGAGGTCGACGGGTTGGGAAAAAAATGAGCACCAAACAATAACCTGTGGTGTTTGAGCACCACACCCAAATGTGTATGTGCAACCTGATTATAGACTAGTTCTCTGATAAAGAAAGGAAAACTAAGGGGCTGTATAAGGCAGTTCTCTTTTTACATTAGTTCAACAAAACAAGCACTACTTACCACTTGCTGCTTAGCATAACTAAATTAACCTTTTATTTTGTAAAAAGAAGACATTTTGATACCTATCACTGTGTAGATCCCAAAATGCATCACTTAGCATTCTATGCGGCAAAATACAAATGCAAATAACATTGCCGATATTATAAGTAAGTACTTAATATACTAACATACAAATAAACGTAGTCGATAGTTGTTCAAATATAACAACAAACACATTTTTCAACAAACGTATTTTTACTGAACTTTGAGACGACATTGTGCTAACCCCAAAAAACAGATAATTCGGAGCTCTATAAACAAAGTGGGTCAATTATTTTTACGTCGACTCATTCTGTGTTCACAAAGTGCTCATTTTATTCAAAATTATTTGCTTACCTGTCGGCCTATGACGAGGTGGTCTTATCACCCACCTTATCACTGATAAATGAAGAGCTCAGCGAGAAAAATGGCAAATTTGCATCACCAGCTTGTGTGGATAAATTAGTTTAGCTGGCCACATCAAGTGCCTGACTGGAAATATACACTCCATCATCTACAGCAGGGGAGGGCAATTAATTTCCCTGGGGAAAACACAAATACTATCCCACCAAGCATTATCTTCTTAGGTATACCGACACATTTTGGAAAGCTGTATCCACATTTATTATTGAACATATTGACTCAGACTTTATGCTATACTGGAAAAAAGTACAATTTGGGTTCTACAAAAGTAAGGGGGGAAAAAAAACACAAAACAAACCTTCATTATAAATTTAATAATCATTCTCGCTAAGTTCCATATCCACAAATCCAGATGGAGTACGGTAATTCAAAACCTATTTTCTTAATTTTTGAAGCAGAAACAAAGCAGTACCGGAGTTCTATTATGGATTCCAAAAACAAGAAAGCTGTTAAGACTCTGGCTGTATGCTCCTTATTTGAAAATTTTGTTTCAAAATCCCCTGGCTTCTTTTTTGTTTAAATGTTTGTAATATGTGTATGTATTAATATGGTCGTTTTGTTTTCTGTTTACTGAGAATTTATCCTGACCTGTTCAATAAAGATTCTTAAAAGAAAACAAAAAACTTTGGCGAAGCATATCCAAACGGCGCAGTTCCTGAATCGGTCACGTGATTCTTTCTTGAAAGCAATACACGCGCCAATGCGAGAATTCACTCTTGAGCTCTCGGCAGTCGGCACAGTGCTGACGCACCAGTGTCGCTCGCTCGTCCCATCACTGATATTTGTAGAGTTAGAGATTAACGTTTGCACTTGCACACAATTTGTGTTGCAGAGATCTGTTCACTGGTGGCATGAAGGAGTCCAATCAAAATACGATGAGCAGTCGGTAGGAAGTAGGAACGAGCGTCGGTATCTCTCCTTCTTGCAGCGCAGGTGTAACAGTCTCTGGCTGAAGGAGCTACCAAGTGCTGTCAGGGTGGGCTGGAGGGGGTGGGAGGGACTGGCCATCGTAGCTTTTAGCTTAGTTAGCATCCTTCTGTTGCCCATCTCCTCCAGAGAGTTATCTCCCTGATCCTGCTTCCCATCAGTTTAAGGAGTTGACCGAGATGGACACAGGGTGCAGCCACGCCTGCATCGCTGTCATTGACAACTTTGTGTATGTTGTGGGTGGACAGCATTTGGAGGTACAGCTGTATGCGCTTTGATCCGCACTTGATACAGTGACTCATCATCCAACCCATGCAGAAGGCCCGCATTCATTTTATTCTCAATGTTTTGAACGGAAAACTGTATGCCGCTGGAGGGCGCAATCAATCTGGCATTCTGTCATCTGTGGAGTGCGACTGCCCAAAGAAAAATTAAAAAAAAAACAATTTACTGCTCTCTTCAGTGGCCAAACCTCCTGGTTACCTCGAGCCAATCCGCTTTTTCCTCCACTCGAGAGTTTCATGATTAATTAATAATACAGTATTAAAGATTGAATTGGGCAATTGCACCTCATTTGTCCAATCTGATTTAAAAAATGCTTTCATACTGTAATAGTTATGACTTCCTTGTCAACCAAATCTCTTCTTAAAACCCACCGTGTTGGAATTATTTATAATGCTTTTTTTATCCATGATTTCACCACGTGTTGCTTAAAATAAAAGGCTATTAGTACTGGTAGTAGTAGTCGTCGTAGTAGTATTAGTCATAGTTGCTGATGATATATGGTGGTCGTTCTTTCAGCTTAAGTTGAATAGAACCGTCACCTAGTGCAACCCCTCCTCTCTCTGAATGCGGTTGGCCGTCACACTCTTTATTTCATGGGTGATGGAGGCTCCTGATGGTGCGCCAATGGGGAGTGGAAGCGCGTGTTCAAGTGATTTTGGAGTTGAAAACAGATGAGACCCTGCAGGCAGATCAGAGAAATCTCCTTTGTGGCAACACTTTGAGGCTCAAAACAAGCAGGATGATTCCCTGTCACGATTATGGATGTAATTTGTTATTGCAGATTTAAATCTCTTGTCTGGACAATTCTCATCTCGTCATTGTTTGTGATCTACGGTAAGTGACTTCTCCTTCTCCATCATTTAACCGCGTACTGTTTGTTGTCAATATGGATAAGTGTTAACAAATGCTGCATATCAAGATAAATTTGTCTAATGGTGACGTATATTCAAATTGAGGTCATGCCTCATTGGGATAGTGTAGTTTGCGTTATTTTCCTGGCGAACTGGATCCTCACACTTACATACTACCTCGAAAATGTCTTAGCTTTTTGTTTCAAAATGTTTCATTCATTATCTGCGTGCATCTGTCCCAAGTGCATGATTAGAATTTCAATTTTGGGTCTGACATGATTGACAATAGTGATGTCTGAGAACAGCAACGCTTCTTGTTATGACAAAAAAGAATCTGACTGTGGCCGACCAGAACAGTGGCCCAAGAGAGGGGTTGACACTCATGGACAACATGATGCAGGGGACAGAAGGCAGAGACAATATACGTCTTTGAGACACAACAAACCCCCCGCAAGTTATCGCAACTGAAACACACAGATGAACAAGCAGATTCATCAGGTGTCCCCGCCATGTGCCATTTGGCGCTCTCCAGATAGGGCGAAACAAAGACCCTTAAAAGCAATTTACATTTGAAAAGACGACATGCTGTAGGAGGGGAATAGGGATGTATGGTTGGTTGGATCAGTCTCCAAATCTCTGAATCCACTGGAGTCTGCCACGGGGGACCAGTAGCACCACTTGGCCCACTGCAGTACCACCTGTCTCGATTTCTTCTGAAATTAATGCCCAAATGTTTTCATGTTTTGGGTTACAGTGACTCATTTCCACACCGTTTATTAAGGGTAACACCATTTATCCACAGACGATGCGAAGTGGATCATTCAAAAGAAACTGTAAGTGATTGTAATTTAATACTGCACCAAAACAGGTCAGTCAATTTGAAAGTGCACCTTACGAAAATAGCCATCATATCAATTTGTCATCAGGAAAAGGGACGGTCATAAAAATGAATCCACACTGAATTGACTTGATTTTAGATTAATAATCCTAACCTTAAATAATTGAGGACTACGCACTACATTTGTACATTTTCTGCATCATGAAAATTACATTTAACCCTTTCAGGGACAGTGGTCACAGTGGACAGCTTATCATGTTATCAGCTTACAGGGTGCATGAAAGGGTTAATTTACCCCACATGTTTGTTTGATAGTGGAAAAATAACATTTTGTCAAATTCCCATCTCTTCTTAGGATTGATACATTCTTTACCGGGACATATATTTTTGCAACTCATTATCGCATGTCACTACGTTTCTCCATTTTCTGTTATCGCTTCTATTATTTTCTTCTCTTTTCTTTCTTACTGCTATTTTTATTTTTATTTTTCGTGACGGGTTCAGTTTGGCCTCGGGAGTCAAATTGAGCATTTGCTTCAATGGTATCTGGCGCCATCTAGCGTCGTGAATGGGTATAATGTCTAGACCCCGAATATAAGACGACCCCCACTTTTCGGTCTTATTTCTATGCAAAAAAAAAAAAAAACAGTCTTATATTCGGGCCAATACAGTATGCAGACATAAGACGCGAGTAGCAAATCATCTCCTTGTACCACAGTCATGCTGAGTCCAGTATGGATGTTGCTGTTCTGGAGATGATTGCAAGTCGCCTCTTGAGTCTGACTGCCCTTCACCAATCATGGAGCACAAGAGGCTCCCCCGGAGGTTTTGCATTCAGCCTGATTGGACACTTGAAGGAAGATTGCTGCGACTGTGTGCATACATTTATACACTGGGGCTTCATTCTAATGTTGTAATTTTACTACAGTTGTCATGCAAGGGTCCACTCCATATCCATGCAATAACTACTTTGTTTTGCATAAGATTTGAGTGAAGTGCTCAGGAGTGTTTATCATCTGAGCATGCAGGATTTGCTCATCTGATTGTGAACCTCTTTGGTCCCTGGATGTCACAAAGAGCGTTGCTCATTCAAAGAGCACTTGAAGGGAGTTACACACAAGGTTCTTCTCCCCCACAAAACAAGAATACGTTTACTTGAATAATGTCGACAAAAGTAATAAATGCAAATTTAGGAACTGTAATATCCCATTATATCCCAAAATATCCCCATATCCCCAAATTAATATGATGGTCAAAATAATTGTAATTGAAAATGCAAGCAATGGCCCAGGACAAAAATGATAACATGCTTTGTTGCACAGCCTTTGGAGACAATGCAATCAAACAATTTCTCGAGCTCGTGCGCTTTTTGTTTTCTCCCACTCCTCATGAGAGAACTGCTGCAGCTGTTTCAGCTTTGAAGTATGCCTCCTTCCTAAGTTTTTGAAAAATAATTTAGATCAGGGCTCATTGAAAGCCATTGCCCATTTCAGAATAATGTAACGTTTTGTTTTCAGCCATTCTTTGGTGATTTTAGCTTTGAGTTTTGGAGGAGATCAAGCTTTTTGACACTACACAATACATTTCACTACAGAGGTTTTACAAACAAAAAAAGAACTAAATGCACAGGTATGGTGATTGAACAGGGTGCTCTATTGTCGCCAACAGCCTCTCAAAATATCCACCCTGCTGCTTCATTGTTGCCCGTTTCGTTTCCCCATCTTTATGGCCATCCGCTTGACAATTGTGCCATGCTTTTTCCAGTGAAGCACATCAGTTGATGTGTGGCGTCAATCATGTAGCGTGCAGCAATGCGGTGGCTACGATAAGATTATTTTTTTTCAAGTGTCCATTGGTTTCAGCCATATCACTCAGTATGCTGTGGGCACAACTGAACTTCTTTAATGTTTCACACCTGATACAGTGTTATTTTATTTGTATACATCATTCTATAAACATAGAGTTGAAGTTACTGGCCAAAAGGTTCAAGTTCTGTTTTGTGTAACAGAAGCGTTATAGTTTGTCATCAGTATGCATTTCTGGCAAATTCCAGTTTCATCAGCTTCAGTTGTTCTCAGCAACCATTGTTACTTTTACCTTCTTTAAAAATTGGAAAAGTGGACAATTAAAATGATATTTTCTTGATAGAAGACCATTGGTCCAGATAAAGGATTATAGAGTCATATATACTCAGAGTGATCTCAGACAATATAATGTCTTGTGTAATTTTTTTGAATAAAATACTAATGATCTTTTAAAAATAAAACACATACTGCCAGGTTACATCAACACAGAGGATACAAGTCAAATGACGAAGGCACTGAAGTGTCAAATCTGTGTAAATAAATAAAATAAAACAATTAAAATGGGGCTTCACCCAGGTAGGTTTGCGCCCAGAATAGCTCCATGCGAACAGCAGATTAGTTTCCATTCTGATCGTTTTTTAAAAGATCCCCTCAAGGGAGAAGAAAGGCGCTTATTCTGACCGAGGGGAATAACCTGAACTTCATGTGAAGGATATTCTCAAATTGAATACACACACACACACACACACACACACACACACACACACACACACACACACACACACAAAAAGTGACTCTGTTGCTCAATATATCCTCAGGGAGGATCAAATACTGATCCTCTGATTAGCATTTCAGTGGAGGGGTGACTTAATTGAAGAGCTCCATACATAACAACTGCTAAGAAAAAAAACTATATGAAACTTTTGTCTGCTTTGGTAAGCTAAAAGACTAATTGTGCCAGATGAGATGAAGGTGATGGCACAACAGATCGCATGAGTAGTGTTTTGGATATGAACACTTGATGTCTGGTGTAGGGACAATTTTGGCTCGATTCACTTGATTAAACAACCATATTTATGCAGTGCCATTTCATTAGGTATACACATGTCCTGTATAAAAAAGTTTATTGTTTTTATGATATAAGTGGGTTAGTTTAAAATATTTAGCATACCTTCTTTAGCAAAATTGTATGGACAAAAATGGCATTACTATATTGTCTCTTGGCTACTTTTCATAATGTTTATGAGAACTGTCACATACAAAAATGTTTCAGAAAGTTCATGTGTTCATAGGTGCAACTCCTTTAGGGCACCCGCCAGGTGTGGATTTGTGCTCACCAAATCCTTGCCAAAACCGAGCCTTGTGTCAAAACCGCAAGGATGGCTACGGATGCTTCTGTGTGCCGGGCTTCCAGGGTGCTCACTGTCAGATTGATGTCAACGAATGTATCTCCCAGCCCTGCATGAACGGAGGCACCTGTATAGACAAAGTGGGCCGCTACTCCTGTCTATGTGCCACAGGGTTCACTGGTGAGTTAACAGCTAAGATGGGCATTCCGTCTCCCATTTTTTTTTGGATTGATGACCAGTCTTATCCACAACAGCCAATCACAGCGTGATTGAAATTAAGGTTCGGTAGGCAGGCGTATATGCGATGAATACGTCAATGTTCGCATGCGAGAGTCCTGCACATCTTTCAAAGTTTGGAATTATTTAATGTTGCAAGAGATGTGTTTTGTATTTTATGGACGATGTGTTTCTCTCGTGAAGTGACATACACGATCAAATCTCTCCTGCTTGGGCGATCATTCAAATACTTTACATGTAAGACGCGCATTTTGGTCTCATTTACAATGGATAGAAAACGGCTGCTCAA
Organism: Hippocampus zosterae; assembly: GCF_025434085.1. NCBI lineage: Eukaryota > Metazoa > Chordata > Actinopteri > Syngnathiformes > Syngnathidae > Hippocampus > Hippocampus zosterae. The sequence goes on along the minus strand of NC_067458.1, from coordinate 9,189,857 downwards.
TTGCCAGGTTTTTATTGAATTAAAAATTGTTCATGTATAAGCCAGAAAAAGGTACCAATGAATTTCCAAGGAATTAAATAAAATGGAACAAGAAGAAAAAAAAGTCAGCGATGCATCATCAACTAGCGAGAATGTGACACAATACTGACGTTAGCAAGAAACGGATGCAAAGATGGTCAGGGAGGCTTCCAAGAGGCCAACAGTAACATTGAAGGAGCTTCAGGAATTTCTGACAAGTAGTGGCTGTTCCGTTTCATACATGTAACAAGAATCTACTTATTCATCTTCATTATGAATGTGGTGACACTCTTAGTTTGTTGCGTGTGTCATATAAATGGTGTTTTGTGAGTGAAGAAATAATTTATATTGGGGTCATTTTTCTAGATCACAAAAACCTGGCATTTGAATAGGGGTGTGGAGACTTTTCTTCTACCTACTGTGCATTAGTGACCTGACACTGTCACGCACACGGTGGCGTTTCTTTTTTGTCACACATCGCAAAAGGTTCTGTGGCATAAAAGCAGGTCTGATCACAGCCGGTCCACGTAAAAAGCCCCGTGCCATTTTGCACTCTGACATCTGTGTTGCTTTCATTGTCTCAGGGGCCACTTGTGAAGTCTCGATTGATGAGTGTCAATTACAGCCGTGTCTCAATGGCGGCAGTTGCCACGGCAACACTGGTGGCTTCATTTGCACCTGCCAGCCCGGTTTCCAAGGACACCGGTGTGAAATCAACATCGATGAATGCCAAGACAAGCCGTGCCAAAATGGGGCTATGTGTATAGATGAAGAGAATGGGTGAGATATCAGACAATCAATTGCCCACTACAAATATTAGAATCATGTGGGGAGGTTTTTTTTTCGACACATTTGGTTATACAAGGGTTGGTTTAACGGGTTCAGTGTGACTGTGTCCCAGATATAGCTGCGACTGCTCAGAAACAGCCTTTACTGGTCGACGTTGTGAGGGCCTGAGACAACAATGCTACTCTCAACCCTGTTTCAACAGTGCCACCTGTATGGAGAGTCAGGATCATTACACCTGTCAATGCTTGCCAGGTAAATAACAATTTGATTCCCGTTGCATGGATACCGACAGCACATGTGCTGAGCAACTCATAACTTTCACCCTCATTTTTTTAAAATTAGTTTTCATTCTCTTGTGGTGTTAATTTCAATATACTCTTACTGTATTGCATTGGGATAGAAAAATTATATTAAGTTGATGCTTTACTTTTCTCTAGAATGGAGGTAAAATGTTAAAAACAATGGCAATATTTACACCCCTAATAAGTACAGCAACATGTACATTTGAGAATTTTATATAGTGCCGTTTTAGTTTGGTTACTCCATTTAGAGCTATATGCTAGCTTGGGTGTCGGCAACACGCGGCTCCAGAGCCGCATTCTGCTCTTTAGCGACATCTAGTGGCTCCCTGGAGCTTTTAAAAAAATGTTTGAAAATGGAAAAAGATTTTGATAGTAGGCTAATATAGCTCAAATAGATATAGACTAAGGGTGTGGAAAATAATCGATATTAATCGATACATCGATGCGCACGTCCGCGATCCGAGTGCATCGGCTCATTCACTGGGTACGACGCGATTGACGGGTGAAATCGCGATTCATCACGATGCATTGATGGGTATCGGTGAAATCGCGATTCATCACGATGCATTGATGGGTATCGGTAAAATCCGATTCAAGCGCCGTTTTATTCATGTTAAACGTCACATATCTGCCCTTTCCTAGGCGCAATGAATGCACCATCATTGCTTTGCGTTTTGTGTTGAATACGGACGGTAGCCGTGCGTCACATACAGTCCAGTACACAACGAGCGAAACATTATGGAAGTTAGCGCACGCAGCAGCAAGGAAACTACTATATTTAATGCAGCCGCAACATTCAAATCTTATGTTTGGAAATACTACGGCTTCGAAAAGAAAGACGGAAAGCTTGCTAAAACCTCCGTAATTTGATAGGAATGTCGCACTAAGAAGCCATACAACGGCAGCACCACAAATATGCAGACCCACTTAAACCGATGGCACCAGATCACCGACAAGTTTCCCTCCCGCTTCCCCGCCCAGTTCCTCGTCGGACACCGGAGAAACTCTTGGTAAACCAGGTCAGGATCAGAAAAAAATTGCCTCTTATTTTGGGAATCCCCTTGCAACTCACGGTGACCGCGTGATGGCTATAACTAAGGCCACTGCTTATTTCATATGCAAAGACCTCCAACCTTAGCGTGGTGGACAACGAGGGTTTCAGACAGCTCGTGCACGTTTTGGAACCCAGGTACAAAATACCAGACAGGTCTGTGTTCACTTACAAACATATTCCCGATGTGTACAACAAAGTGAGAAGTGAGATTACTGTGTCGCTGAACAGTGCGCAAAGAGTTGCACTTACAGTGGATGGGTGGACATCTTGCGCTAGAGATTCATATACATATATATATTATTATTATATTTCATATAAGACACTCAGTGAGAATAGTCTGTTTGTGTTTACAGCTGTGAGTCTCAGGTGCCAAATTGTTTACATTTTCTTTGCACAAAACCCAATTGCGAAAGGGCTTAAATAAGTTGTTTTACAAGTTCTACTCTTTATAAGGAATAAAGTGGTATCCTTTTTGTAATACCATACTGAATTCCATCTTTTTAAAAGCTTTTTTTCTTTGCTTATTTGCATCATGTTTAATTGCACAATATCGCAACAAATTGCATTGTATCGTATCGGATCGCATTGATTTGAACTTAATGTGTATCGAATCGTATCGCATCGTGACGACGGTGAAACGTATCGCATCGTATCGCCAGAAAATTCCATGTATCGTTTAAGTATCGCATCGCTGGCAGTGGATCGTGATGTGTATCGAATCGTCCTCAGTGCTGAGATTCACATCCCTAATATAGACACATGTTGCCGCTCCAAAAAAAGAGAGCTGTGGTGTTGGTTTTTTAAAACGTACACTTTATTTATGTTTTTAAGCGTCTCGACAAACAGACACGTCTGCGTCCGACTCCGTGCCTTCTCTCTTCTAGTTTGACTCAAGAGGCGTTCAAAGACAGCCTCAGAAAAATGAAAATTAATGATCCCTTCACTGACAATAAGAAAAGCAAAAATAATGCACAAAAAAAAAATCAAGCGAGGAAATTACAATTCTATGTGGGTGTTTGTGAACACACAACAAAGGAATGAATAACATAAACAATTCTGAGACAGTCCAATCTCCTACTTACATAGAGCAAGTGTTTCCTTCATTGTAAGTTTTATAGAAGGCTTTTATTTTTTTATGGCTACAGACATATTTGTTTTTTGTTTTTTTTTTCCTATGTGGCTCTTTTTTGGGTTGCCGACCCCCGGTGCTAACTCGACACATCTTTTGGTATCTACCTATTGGTACTATATATGCTGTTGATAACATCCTTATTTTGCCTCTTCATTTCAGGGTTTGAGGGTACACTATGTGAAATAGATATCAATGAGTGTGGCAGTAACCCGTGTTTGAACGGGGGCCGCTGCATCGAGAGGTCATGGCACGTCCTTTTTGGCATCGAACCACTGCTACCTGAACGCTACGACCCACAGCACGCTGCAGGCTACATCTGCAGCTGTCCTCCAGGAACAACAGGTAGTCTATTCTGATGAATCCGCTGCGGTTATTTCAGTGTGTCAGTGGGTTTGATTGATGGTGTCAGTGGTATCCTGAGCCTTTTGCAACCTTGGCTGACACATACAGTGCCGAAGCGTTGTGTTGTGACAATAAGCAGTGTATGCACTGGGTAAGGAATAAGATAAACATCGGGTTATGTAATACTACTTTGGATGCTTAGGAAGGTAAAAAAAAAAAAGCATTCCAAACTTTAAAAAATAACATCTAATAAAGTATATCGCATATTTACACTGTGTGAGACTGCGGTGGACAAAAGTACCGGTACATGGAATGTTTTGATAAATTCCAACAGGATATTGTTGGTGCGCCGTTCACAGACTTGTTTAAGACCATGTGCCTTGAGTATTACTTTTGGGTTACAAAAGCAGATTATTTTTATTCCGGTTTACACAAAATTTGATTTTGCAATGACGGTAAGTTAGTTTGTGAGTCGCCACGGATAGTGTTACTGTATGTTCTAAAATGGACTCCCTCCCAGTGGCACTGACTCAAGAAGGTGGCCAAATAGTATTAGTGTAATCCCCAGGATCTGCCTTTGCCGGTCTCCACCTATTCAGCTCTGCACGGGTGCATAGAAGCAGACAAGGAGCAGACCTCTATTGCGACAGCCTGTGTTCACTCACACTAATATGGTGCACTTAGACACATTTGGGGCATCTCTGAGGGAAAGAGTGACGGCATGATGTGGATCCACACACCATGGATATGGGCAATTCTGTTGCTTCGATCAGGTAACGGTAATAATTGGGTGAAGTGTAGGGTAGCATCTGTTCACCTTTTTTTTTTGTCTCTCTTTCTTATCCTAAGTGCTATGGCTGTAGGTCAAGGATTAAAACAAATAATAATACTAAGTCTGTAAACACATTCAAGAAAAGCAATGTTAAGTGGATAATACAGATCATAGGAAAGTTAAGTAACCGCGTGGGCTAGTTAAGTGTGGTTATACTCGGGAATGTGAAAATATGGACATCAACATGGAGAGCTGGTTGAAAAGCCGATGGTATTGTTTAGTTTTCGTTTTGTATCGGTTGGAGCAATAGAATCACTTTGAGAGGAGTCTGTGATAAGTCCAACAAAGAGTGTGATAAAGCAAAAGGTAAATGTTGAAGGCACTTTAACAACTTGTACAACTGTAACTTGTACCAGGCATATTCTTCTATGTTGACTTACTTTTTAACGTAATGGAAATATTTTTATTTAATTAACATTATATTATTTTGTGGCTAAAAAGGACCGTTTAAAAGCTAAGCATTCTAGAAAGGTATTCTTTTGTATGTGTTTGAAAAAGTGACATTTAAATGGTGATAAGTATGTTTTAGTGTCAGCAATGTCACAGTGCTTGCCGTATTTACATTTCCGGCGTTTAAACCGTTTTGACTGTTTTTGTAGAATTTTGGACAAAATGTGTTCAATTTAGTCCAAATGTTGGCAGGTTTTGCGGTGAATTGTTTTGTTTTTATTATTGGCTTGTGTGTTTGTTTGTTACACTCTTAAAATAACAGCCTAAGTCATATTTGGCCCAAAATGATGTTTTTTTGTTTTGTTTTTTGCCATAAACATGTCCCCAGGATGCTGCGGCCAGCCCTGCTAAAATCGTCTAAATTCTATGTGAAACAGATTTTGCAATTCTAACCCTGAAATGAAATGACAGAATTCCTAAATATAATATACCGGTAATCAGTATTTGGTTGCGTTTTTCGTGTGTTCTGGGGGAAAAAAAAAACTTTGGTAATCATTTTCGGAAAGTGACGATAATTGAAGATAATAAATTAAGTGGCCTTGAGTCCTTGGAATGTTAAAAAAATGGGAAAATAGTCTACTTTTAATTACACTGTCATGATATGTGTTTTTTCTGCTAAATTCCTGCGATTTAATTATTTCAACAGGTTCTCTCTGCCAGGAGCTCAGAGACCACTGTGATCCCAGTCCATGTCTGAATGGGGGGAGGTGTGAGAACCACAATGGGGGCTACATATGTCACTGCAGTAAACAGCGTAGCATACCCTACCTTTATGGAGGTGCAAAGTGCGATGTTCGGCTGGTGGGTTGTGACGGCCACGAGTGCCAGAACCAAGGCTCCTGCAATCCCTTCCTGCTGGACGAAACTCACGGTTACACATGCTCCTGCTCACCCGGATACACCGGCCCCCTCTGCAAGACCCCCACCACCTTCTCATTTGAACGTAGCGGCTACCTTCTGCTACAGAGCCCCTTTGTAGACGCTGAAATCTCTTGCAACATCACCCTCAGCTTCAAGACCGCTCTTCCCAGGGCTATATTATTCCAGCGGAGCATTCGGGGCCTGTTGCTGAGCCTGGAGCTGGAAGGGGGGCAGCTTCACCTCACACTTAGAAGGCAAGCTGTCGCCGGGCTCCAAGTGCAGAGTCAAATTGGGGCTTTGGAGCTGTCCCACACAGTCACCGATGGAGAATGGCATAGTGTCGAGGCAGTGCTCACAAACCGGGTGCTCAGTCTGAGACTCTTGAATGATGCGGTGGCAAAATGTGAGAGGCAGTTGTGCTATAAGGTGGCTCCAGTCCCAAATAACTTGGATGGGCTGGTGTCGCCCCCTCAGAACACCTTCATTGGAGGGGTGCGAAAGGACTCAAGCGAGGACTCCTCACTTCCGCCATTCATTGGTTGCATGCGGGATGTCTTGGTGGACTGGCAACTGATTGTCCCGGAGGAGTGGCTGAGCGACTCTGCAGTGAACGTTTCTCCTGGCTGCAGCCACCGCGATCGCTGCTTGGATGTGCCTTGCCAAAACAATGGGCTGTGTGTCAACTTGTGGCAGAGCTACCAGTGCCTGTGTCCAAGGCCTTACGAGGGCCAAGACTGTGAAGAGGGTACGTTTTTACATGAAGGGGTGGTCAATGACAACATTCAGGATGACTCCAAAAATCCTCTCACGCACGACTGGAGGGCTCAGACTCACGACTAAAACACTCACACTACCGATTTTTTTTTTTGCTCGCATAAACTACTCAAAGATTGTCATACACACTACTGACACTGACAGTGTGAGTGTTTCAATCATTCCAGGACAGTATTTCACCAATAGTCATGTGCATGAGAAGTTATCATGAATTATGTCCCTGAGGGCCCCTCATACATTTCAGAACCGCACACACCGGCCACTACAACTCAAGTTTATTGCAATTCATTTATCGCAATGCTTATCACCCCAGTCTGGTGGAGAGAGCTGCCCCATGTAGCTTTATAAACACCACTTCAAACTACTCTACATTTTATATACCGTATATATATGTGTGTGTGTGTGTGTGTGTGTGTGTGTGTGTGTGTGTGTGTGTACTGTATACTGTGCATACTGTATACTGTGCATACTGTATATACCGGTGTGTGTGTGTATACACACACACACCGGTATATACAGTATGTACAGCAGTGGCGGATGCTGGTCTGTCAAGGAGGGGGAAGCTCAATTTCGGCCTACATCATAAAATTTATTTATACATGAATTCAACTCTGTTCCTTTTCAAGAAAATGATCTGTGACCCTGTCATACCAACAAAACTTCTTTTCCAGGGTCTTAACTGTAGTGATTTACATCAGTCTGCTAACACAAGCAACTAAAATAAAACACACCAGAAATAAAATATTAATCTGTCGCTAGTCGTTTTCAACAAAGAGAGTGTTGCTAAAATAATTAGAAATCTCCAATTCAACTCAGAACAGAGTGAGAATTGAAAATTGCTCCCACGGATGCCTACACCGAAAGATCGGTGATTGGCTCATTTCGCTGTCAATCAAAAGGAGATATAGTTTCAGACAGATCATCCAATCAGCATGCAGAAAAGCTCAGCGTCCTGGCCGGCCGATACTCGCCCATTGCCCATAGACTCCCAGAGACGCTGAGAGTCCGATGGGTGGGACAAAACAAGCATTTATCCAATGACTCGTCTACTTTTAACGCATTGGGACAACCTACCCTGAACTCTCTCGACGCTCAGCGTCCACACTTTATAGCACAAGTACAGTGAAGCTGCGGGAATGAATGAGAAGAGAGTTGCGTCGTAACCAGTAATAAGAAGCTGATACAGAACAAAAGTTGAGTGCGTTGTAGCGCATATTTAGTCAATGACACGTCCACACAATTGTACGTCCACGCATATATTTGATCACTTACTTTTTGACATTTTAGGGGAAGCTGAGCTTCCCTTGCAGTCTTAGAGCAATTGCCTCCGATGTACAGGTAGCAATGCACAAAAGAAAAGCTACGAAATGTTCGGACTGTATTAACACAATTTACTGTAATGGAACAAGTATTTGAATTGAGATTACAAATGTACAAGTAGGTCCGTGCCTTGCCTTGCCGGCTGTTTCCGCTTACTACAATGAAGGTACAATTTGCCTTGTCTTTTTCCTCACCTTCAGAATATGTGACTGCACGCTTCGGGAGCGAAGACTCGCTCAGTTTCGCTGCCTTCAACGTCACAGATGACCTCGGTCAGGGCCTCTCAATGTCTCTCTTCCTGCGTACACGGAAGCCTGGTGGCCTCCTGCTTGCTGTGGGCAACAGCAGCACGCAGTACCTGCGCGTGTGGCTGGAGGACGGAGTGGTCACTACTCAACTCGGGAACGTCAAGAGCCTGAGGGGCGAGAGCGCGGTCAATGACGGTGAAGTTCACTTTGTGAATGTGGAGGTGGTGAAGGGGCAAATGACGCTGCACGTGGATGCTCACAAACAAGCTGAGGTGGAGTCCAGGACAGATGGGGTTCAAGCAGGAGACATCGTCTACGTTGGGGGTCTGCTGAAGGGCGAGTCCACTGTTGCTTGGGGGGGACCTTTTAAAGGATGCATCCAAGACTTGCGGATAAATGACAGGAGGCTGCAGTTTTTTGGTTTGGACACTTCAGTGACAACGTTCCCTTTGCAAGTCATGGAGAATGTGACCGCCGGCTGCTCTGGAGACAACATTTGCAGCGTAAGGGGAACACCTGAACTCCTTTTATTACCTTTCATTAACTGCGTTTTGAAAAATTTACACTGAGTAAAATCTTGACTTAAAGGAGTAGTCAAGACCCAAATGTTCTTGTTAAGATGATGTTCTATCTAGCCCTAGAGTATTAGTGTAAACACGTCATTCGGATTCATATTACGTTTGTGGAAAATGACTTCAGCAGTAAAGTCCACAAAGGCAATATGAATCAGAATGCCGTGTTTAGACTAGTGTAGGCACATAGAACATATTATTTTCAAGAAGATTTTGGGGTTGACTGCACCTTTACGAGTACAGTTGACCCGTGCATACTTGCAGTTGTGATTTGTATCCGAGCAAAATGAGTTATAGCTTAGTCACGGAATCAAACTCACAATTCAAGGTACAGGCGTATTGGACTTTAGTTGCATTTCATGGCAAATACAAAGTTTTCAAAACGAGCTGAAACGGCCCCACTTTTATCATGTCTCTTTCTTCAGAGGAACCCTTGTCTAAACGGCGGCATGTGTTACAACATGTGGGACGATTTCACCTGCACGTGCCCACCCAGCACAGGAGGGCGACACTGTGAAGATGTCAGATGGTGCGAATTGTCGCCTTGCCCCGCAGACGCTGAGTGCAAGATACTCAACCAAGGATATGAATGTAAGTACAGCCACCAGCCGGATGCTAAGATTCATTCCATTCCATGCAAAATACAGTTATGTGGTTTTGTGAACTCACATGCCACAACATTGGACTCAAAGTGTTCCGAACAGCTCTCAGTATGATGATTATCCGCAAGTGTAAACTCCAATAATCATATTGTTACAACAATAACTCTCTAACAATGTCCATTTTATTTGTCAAGGAAGAATGTGTAACACAGTAGGGTGTTGAGGTGCTAACTAATCAATCACGTAAACTATTTGAGTCTCTAATTCTTTGGAGGATTTCGGAATTCTGATCTGATGTTGGCCACATTTGTTCGTTGCATATATTCACTGTACTGTGAAAAAAAACATTGTCGTAGTTTTTTTTTAATACATTAAATGTTCATTCTGGTACACTGACATCACGTTAACAAAAATGACAAAAAATGGACATTGGATGATTTTGATGATATTGAGTGAAAATTGATATGTACCGGTAGTGAAAATTGAGAAAGGATGATCCTGTGTTAGTCTCATTGTGGGAAAAGCCACAAGGCATTGGACCCCCACATACTCCCAAAATACATTTGTATATTTGTGTTTTCGGTCACACCCATCACCCTTGTGAGGATAAGCGGATCCAATCATGGACGGACGGATGTGTCTTGTGTGTTATAAAATGTATCATATGCTGTTACTGTATACTGTATCTCATGAAATCGGCTTTATACTAAATTATCATGAATTGCCTGGGTCACATGTAGTTCTACTGACTCTCACATTTCATGCTGTAAAGCAAAGGTCTCAAAGTGAAGGCCCGGGGGCCAGATCTGGCCCGCCACATCATTTTATGTGGGCCACGAAAGCAAATCAAGCATGCCAAAATCCATGATGTTTGCTAAAGTCTGAACCAAAATTTCAAATTGTCATATGTAATTCACAATAACAGTCATTATTCTTGACTTCTGATTTTAAAACTAGTTATCCATCAATTCATTGTGTGCTGTATATGTAATATGTGGAGGTGACATTTATATGGCTTCCCAAAATTCATAACGGCCCTCCAAGGTAAACCGTAACTACAGTGTGGTCTGTGGCAAAAATGAGTTTGACACCCCTGCTGTAAAGTCATAAGTGCAGTGGAGCCAAATGCAAGGCAACAAGGTAGGAGAACGGCAGGAAATTATTGGTCATCTAAAATAAAGCTCGACTGGTTAGCACGTCGGCCTCATCGTGCTCACTAAAGATACAAGGTACACGCAGATGACATTTAACAGATTTTTATAGTGCGAGAGACCTCACACATGACAAGGAAAAAATCGGCAAGCGTGGTCTTACTCCAACTCGGCATATGTGTGTCATAATACCATTCATTCATTCATTCATTTTCCGATCCGCTTTATCCTCACAAGGGGCACGGGGCGTGCTTGGAGCCCATCCCAGCTGTCTTTGGGCAGTAGGCGGGGGACACCCTGAACCGGTTGCCAGCCAATAGCATGGCATGTCATAATACCAAGATTGACTAATGTAAGGCGACATGGTGCTACATGGCATCCAGACTGTAGGAAAATACGAAGAAAGTGTTGTGATTTTAGGAAATGACTTAGGAGACACATGAGACAAATACTCAAAACAACCAGTTGGCAAGCTTCGTAATTGGATATCAGCTATAAAAGAAAAAAAAATGCATAAACCGTGCTGGCAAAAAAACCCACTCTTTTTTTTCTCTCTTTCTTTAAGCGGAGATTGTGCTGTTCCATGTCACAATCAGTTTGTGATTGAGCCAAACTTGGTGTTGACTGCACTTGGTGTAACATTAGCGATTATTGGCTCGACCGTTTTCCATGCAGACCTGAAAGGAAAAGTACATAGCATAGTCTTACAAAGACATATCTGATAATCGGGGCTTTGCTTTACTTTACTTTGATCGAAAGAGAGGAAAATGCTCAATTTTGGCTGAACCATTGGTACGTACATACAGTATGTTGCTCTCTAAACTAAATGCATAAATGCAAATAAAAGTTATCCGACTAAAAATAACCTCAAATAAGGTTCCTAAATGGTGTTTCAAAGTGCCATATAGGAGCTCATGTGTGTTTTCATGCCATCCTAGGTTACTCCAATGCCACTTTCCTGAATGACAGCACTGTGCTGGTCTATCGAGGAAATGGACACATATTACGCAATCTAACCAACCTCTCGGTGAACTTGCGCACTCGGAAACGCAGCGCAGCCATCCTCCACGCCGAGAAGGGCCCTGCCTTTGTCACCCTCTCTGTCCAGGACGGCTTCCTCTTTATGGAGCTTCAGAGCTCCACCAGAAATGCAGGAGTGTCGGGGGAAGACGAGCGAGGGGAGTCCACAATCAGCCTCAACAGCATGAGACTTGTCAGTGACGGCGAATGGCACAATGTCCACTTGTTTATGACGGCACCGTGGGCTAATATGTCTCAGTGGACTCTGGTGCTGGATGATGAAGTAGATGAAGCCGTCACCTCCAGTGGTCAAGGGGGCAATCTGGACTTCCTCAAGAAGGGAGTAGACATCTTCCTGGGAGGTTTGGCGCCTGACGTCGGCTGGTCACTGGCAGGGTGTCTGGGCACGGTGGAGATAGGCGGTATTGCGCTGCCTTATTTCAGCTCTTCTCAGGTGAACCTTCCACGCTTGCAGGAGGAGAAATTTATCCATACGTCCCTCAATCCTCCGCTGGTCGGTTGCAGCGGGGCGTCCGTATGCACGCCCGACCCGTGCTTGAATGGAGGGGCGTGCCAGGACTTATTTAACTCCTACAACTGCAGCTGCGCTGAGGGCTGGGCAGGGAGGCACTGCGGCTTCTTCATTGACACCTGCGCCTCCGGTCCTTGCCTCCACGGCAACTGCAGCATCAAGGGGCTGAGCTACGAATGCTCTTGCGAACTCGGATACACGGGGGTAGACTGTGAGGAAGAGGTCGATAGCTGTGAAAACCATCTGTGCGCGCACGGAGGCACCTGCCTGCATGGTCCTGACAGCTATGCCTGTCTGTGTGCTGAAAACTACACCGGACCTCTCTGCAAGTAAGTTCAGCCTGGCCAAATAAAAAAAGACGCATCAATGCAGTTGTTCATTTACCAGTTCCTTCTTAGGGGTGCACTGGCTCAATTGGTAACAGCCAAAACAGGAGCATTTTTTAAAAATGAAAATGATGAGCAAAAGGACACAATACCAGAAAACCACAAAGTGTTCCCTCAAAGAGAAATAAACTAGAAAGAGCAGAGTACACATGAGACATCCATCAGCTTTCTTCCTTTGGCAGTGATACACGACAGAGCTTCCTAGAAATCATTTATGTTGTTTCTGAGCTGCAAAGTCCGAGTCACGGTGAAACTTAACGATCGCAGACTGAGAGCTGCTCCTTCTTTAGGGTTTACTTTATCTAGTTACACTAGAATGGAGTATTTTTCACACAGACCTCCGCGAAGGCCAAAAAATGCTCATTTGGGTTTGGATTATCATACTGGAGATATCTACCTCCTGAATATGTCAAAAACGTGCCACTTGATTTTTTTCATCATCATGAATGAAGGAAATTACCGTATTGGCCCAAATATAAGACTGCCCTGATTATAAGACGACCCCCCTCTTTTTCAAGACTATTTGCACACCAAATAAATTTTTATACAGAAAATAATTACAGTACATCCGAAACAAATGATTATAACAATATATTTGAGAGAAAAAGCATGTTATTTTGCCTCATTCAAATCTTCGTGGCAGGGGTTCAGTTTGGCCTGGAGAGTCAAGTTCAGCATTTACCTTATTGATATCTGGCGCCATCTAGCGTCGTGAATGGGTATAATGTCTAGACCCTGAATATAAGACGACCCCCACTTTATACGTCTTATTTCAATGCACACCGTCTGCACCCGTCCACAAAATGATGATGTGAAAGTCATGAAAACCTCAGAGTTAACATATTGCCAAATGATCCCTGACTGTCTCAATCAAAGGCGATGCTTTCCAAGCAGGATTGCAGTTTTTGTTTTTGTTCTGTGCTCTTGCAATGGATTGCATTCAATTGTATCCCGCGATATTTTCCCCAACGCATCATTGTCAATGTGATGCAAACTACATCTTTGTGCGTCAACGATTGGAAGAGGAAACATTTCATCCTGTAATGATGACTTTTGTCACTATCTGAACAGTTTTAGGAGCGCGGTTAGTTAGCAAACGCGCACGCACACACACACATACACACACACACACACACACACTCACACAGATACACACAAAAAAAACCGATGCTAAATTGCGGAGACGAGGGATCGCACCATAAGACAGACAAGATGCTACACTTGCTAACGTTCCTCCACGGCTTTCGATGCCTGCAGCAAGCTCATCTGAAGATGAATTTCTATTCTAGTGTCAGCCAGAAAAGGTCTTCGTCTGCTGCGGTGTCTCACTGGTACATCGGCACTTTCTTTCCCTCTCATCTCCTGTTTGCCTCGGAGAACAGGCAGGGGAACGCCGCCAACCATTTATCCCATAAACACGCAGCTCCTTGCATTTTCTTTTTTTTTTCCCTGTGCATTAGAACCTTTGCAAGCAAGTCACCCGACAAGTGGAGCCGCACGTCTCCCTTCACGGGGAACATCCGCGCTGTAAAGTTTTCATCAAAATGACTTTGTTTTGTTTGTGTCGCTTTCTATCTCCTTCCCCCATCTTTCCTTGTGTTCCTCTCCAGCGAACGGGTTGAAGAAATTCCTTGGTACGTTGTTGTCAGAAATATGTAAGTATTTTTTAATATATTTTTTTAACTTTTTCTCTGGTGCTCCCTGTTTGTTTCCTCCTTTGTTTCTCCAATGCTGTGCACAACATCTTTCTTTTTTGAGCAACAAAATGCCAAGCAAAGCTAATATTAACACTGCCTCCGCCACTGTTTGTTTAAAAACACACACCCACAGTCGAGAATGAGTGACAGTTGGGGTTTAAAAATGATTGTTGTTGTCCCGAAGTTGTATACGTTTGTCAAAAAGAAGGCAGAGGAGAAAAAAATGTTGTTATTTAGGGATGAATTCCACATTACCAAAAGATATTTTGAGTGCTCCACGGTGACATGTTTGGCCTTTTCTTTCCTCTGCGTGAGATTTTGTGACGTGAGGTTGATAATCTGATTACACTGGCCAGGTTGTAAGCTTCTTTTGCCTCTCCGGTGTGTTACACCACAGAATCAAACAATACAAGCTGTCGCACATGACTGTTTTGTCTGGCTCCAGTTGACACATTTGACAAAGTGCCTGGTGTCAGTTTTGGTTTTTAATCTGCATGTCGGTTCCTAGGCGGCCCAAGCTTCCTGTGTCTGTGTGTGGAGATGACCTCAAAAACTACACTTGCTTCAATGGTGGCAACTGCACTGAGCGCGAGTTGTCATGTGATTGCCCGCCTGGCTTCGCTGGACACCGGTATGACAGATACCAACTTGGAATTTTGTCACGAATTACGATAAGGTTTCAAAAATAAATGGTCAATGGGCTGTCACTCATACAGCACTTTTCTACCTCGGGGACTCAAAGCGCTTTAATAATGATAATAATAATACATTTATTTTGAAAGTGCTTTTCATAGTACTCAAAGACATTTTACAAAAGTTTAAAACCCGGGATAAAAATGGAAACTTTAAAGCAAAGTATACATGATTTAAAACAAACACTTTTTGAAGAAGAAAACAAAACAAAAAAAAAGCAAAAATGGGTTAAAGAGATTAAAAGATGTTAAAAGCATTGCGGAACAGTTGAGTTTTAAGAAATGATTGGGAAGGATTAGATTGGTACAGTTGCGGATGTGTTGTGGTAGCGTTCCAGAGGGTGGAGGCGGCGACGGAGAAGGAGGAGTTTAAACTGAATACACTGGCAACGGGGAACAAGTGGAGTTTTTTAAGGACAGGGGTGAAGTGATCAGGGGTGCGGGAGTGGGAGAGAAGCCGGGCGGCGGGCATTCTGGATGTACTGCAGTTTATTGAGGAGTTTGGAGGTTGTACTCTAGAGGATGCTATTGCAGTTGTCAAGGCGGGGGGGGGGGGGGGGGGGGGGGTGATGAAGGCGTGGTATGAGCGGCGTTGAAAGAAAGTGAAGGGCGGAGGCGAGAAATGTTTTTGAGGTGGAAGAAAGCAGTCTTGGTGATTTGGGTGATGTGTTGGTCGAAAGAGGGTTTATTATCTAAAAGGACACCAAGATTGCGACAGTGAGAGGAGGGTAACAGGGTGGAGTTCTCGATAGTGAGCCTGAAGTTGGAGGCTGTTTGGGTGAGTAGGACCGATTATTAGCAGTTGAGATTTAGTGCAGTTTAGAATGAAAAAGTTTGCTTGCATTCAGGATTTGAGATCAGAAAGACAGACGGGGTGGAGCGGGTTGTTGGGGTGAACGATTTGGTGCAGATGTATAATTGGACATCATCAGCGTGGCAGTGGAACGAGGAACTTACACCGTTGCCTCGTTCGCCTACTGATGACGCAGCATCAAGAGGAAATGGGGATTCAGCATCTTGCTCAAGGACAATTTGACATGGTCGCAATGAACAGGGGTTGAACCACCAATCACCAATTAAGCATGCTTTTGAAATGGAGGGTGTCTAAAATTTAGCGGCTGATTCGTCGGTTTCCACACCAGCACTCAGGCTAGCGCTGTCTTAGCCTATGAGCATGAACTGATGAAGCCTGCTCACATAAGAGACGAAACCTCGTCCATTACGGTCTTAACACTCTAGCTGCCATTGATTCAATGCCCTCATAATAAAGTGACCTGGTTGAATGAAACTATTCAGAGAAACTTTTTCAGAAAGCCAATTTACTTTGTACTTTCACCATTTCAAATCCTTTTGATTTGTAATTAGCCCTGTAATGCCTGACCCATAGCCAGACAAATCTGATTTTGGGGAACTGACTGAGATGTTCATTAAAACCCTTATCAAAAAATCCACCAAAAATATTTTTGCCTTATCATGTTGTTTTAGATATTTGTCGCATCACATTGATAAGCATTATGTCGATTACATCTGAAAATGATCATTTGGGGAAAATCATATTTTAAACCTGCAGTATCAAATTTGATACAGATGAGTTCATGTAATATAAAGAATGAGTTACATAATGAAAATGCACATATCAAATATGATACAAATGGCATCATGGAGTTAAGTAATACATACATTGGAGTTAAATTGGTGTTCTTCATTGAAAGTAACCTTATAAGAAAAGCTATTTGATAAAGTAAGATGATTTAAATATTTAACTCTGTGTTTGTGAGTCTTTTTAGTGTACTCAGTGTTTCACTTACTTTTAACTCGGTTGTCCACAATATTCAAACTTCTTCCAGTAAATAAAAAAAAAAAAGAGAAATTTCTACTAGTAACCCCGTACTAATTTTCTAACTAAACTAATTTAATGTTTTCCACATCAGACAATAAGACTGAGCAAAATAAGGGCATCCACGCCTTGCAACTGTACATAAATAATTACATGCTGTATGCAGAAGTGATTGCAAACAGCAGTGCTTAAATAGCAAAATATACAAGTACAATGTTACCTCAATTTCACAAACCTCAAACCAACGGACCCCAGAACAGACACAAAATAGTTTACAGTCTACATGGTTCATTATGATGTTGTGTATGTCTCCAGAATTGGCCACAATTTGCCACGTGCTAGTAAATGACATGCTTCCGGATTGCAGTGCTGCTCTCTTCTCATAATTTGTAGATAAATGGATTTCTAGTAGAGGAGAGGAGAAAAAAAAGCATCAACGTGGAGGCCTTGTTGGCCGAGGAGAGCGCCCTTTCAAACGAAATGGAAAACATGAATGTCAATGGCTTAGCATCTCCATTGACATGGAGCTTAAAAGGATCATGTCCTATCAATCTATTCACATCTACGGCTGTTACTGCTTTTACTGGTTGTGGTTTTATCTGTGCGCGTTTTAATGATATTTCATGATGAAGAAATACAACATAATCGATTATGTTGGCTGTAAAGTATTTTACAGTATTTTGTTTCTCCATCGCAATGTGCGGTTGCAGGTGCGAGCAGGAGGTGGACGAGTGCAAGTCCAACCCGTGTCTGAATGGAGGCTACTGCCGCAACCTCATCAACAAGTTCCTGTGCGTATGCGACATGAGCTACGCCGGCGACATATGCCAGACGGACGTAAGCGACATTTACTTTTACGTGGCCGTACTACTGTGGCAGAACCTCTTTCAGCTGCTCTCCTACCTCATTCTCAGGCTGGATGATGAGCCTGAGGTGGAATGGGGGGACAACAACTGAGGGGGCACATGTTTATCGATGACAAGTTGTCATTTGTTAAGGTTTCTGTGCCTTCAAAATCAAGCACCTTATTTAACACAATCATCATTACGAGCACTTAGTTACGATACACAACAGTGTAGAACAATTTTAGTCGACCACCACATAATGCAGTGATACCTAAAGGGTGCACCAGGATGCAAAAGTGGGTCGGACACCCGCTTGCAGTGAATAAAAATATTTTTGTATCATGTTTTTTGAGGGGGTACAATACAGAGGCATACCAAGTTACAACGTGGAACTTATATGCTTTTAGTGGAGTAGTCCAATTAATTTGAAACAGCATTTTAAAATAAAAATCCAAAAAAGCTATTTCGCATCGTAGTTTGCAAGGCAAAATGACAATTTTTTTGTCTTATCAAAACACACTGAATCAGGTGAAAAGGGTGTCCTGCGCTACTTACGGTCAGTTAGCTAGCAACAAGTGGCCTATATGGTAAAAAAAAAAAAAGAATACAGCAGATTAATATAGTAAATAAAATATCTGCAATATTATTTGGGGCGGCAGGGTGGTTGGTTAGCACATTGGCCTCACAGTGGGTTTGGGTTGTGGGTTTGATTACGACGCCAGCCTTCCTGTGTGGAGTCTGCACGTTCTCCCCGGGCCTGCATAGGTTTTCTCCGTGTACTCCAGTTTTCTCCCACATTCCAAAAACATGCATGGCAGGTCACTGGAACACTCTAAATTCTCCCAAGGTGTGATTGTGAGCACGAATGGTTGTTCGACTACGTGTGCCCTGCGACTGGCTGGCAACCAGATCAGGGTGTGTACTCAGCCTACTCCCCAAAGACAGCTGGGGTTGAGACACACAGGTTGCCACAGTGCGAGATCACTTGCGTCGTCATCCCTTCCCTTACGGACTCTGAGCCAAAGTGATCAACGCAATATGTGTCATAAGTGATTATGAGTGTCATCTTGTTGACGAAAGAGCCAAAATGTCATAATGCTGTTTCAGACACGTTTCGTAATCTAAGGTTGATACCACTCAACATGTCGATCTAGTTCAAACCATTAACATCCGACATAAGAACAACAAACTACACTATGACCTGAGTTTTTCAGGTTGCAACATCCTGGAAAGATTAAACGTTGGAAAATTGTACATATCAATAAGAACGAGTGGCAGTTCACTGGAATGAATATTAATGAATATAGGTACCAATTACATGTAGTTAACATTGGATATTTTAAATGTAGCCAGGCCGGGGGTGGGGCATGTTAAAATACTCAAATTGAATTAAAGCTCAGGTGAATTCTGATATGCACGCACTTTACTGTGGGGACAGTCAAGTAAGATTGAAGGTATGACAGGAGGGTACGTTTATTGTATCAAATGTCTCAACTAAACTACTTTCCATGGAGGGTTTCTGTAAGCTTCATGGGATTTTATTTAAAAGAAAAAAAAACAACAGCCCAAAAAAAAAATAGGTGACTTTGAGATCCAAAAATGTCACCCTGTGAAATGATCCAAACCAAACATAACCTCCTTGGTGGAGGCAAGAGTGTATTGTTGGGATGTTTCTCCATTTAGGATATCCTGTCGGTCTTTTGTATTGGAATTCCGGGGCGCTCCGAGCAGCGTAGGTGTAAAGACATCTTTTAGTTCTAAAGCAGTGAGAAGGGTGGGGAGACAACATGACGTCTCACTTTGTTGTTGATGTGAATCCGCATCAGTGAATGATTGACTGACAGCTGCACAATGTGTTGTTTTGCTCTTCTTTTTTTTCTTGTCTGCAAACGTTTTGTGTTTGAGGTATTTTAAACCTAAATTCTTTGCAGCTCCGCTGAGACGGAACCTACATTCACTGGGCCACAGTGGTCAACCCTTTGCATAACCTGATTCATCACTCTTCCCCCTCACGTTTTATGTGTTTTTCTCAGTGTCATAACTCTACTACAATGCTTGTCTGTTTTATGTTGTCAATGTCAGAAACTCTGCTACCATCATTTTGTCACTGATGTGGTCTACCAGTAATAAAATAATTCTTCCTCATTTAGTTTGCTTTGTTGTCTGTCCGCTTTTAATCATTCTCTTTCCATTTTCACATTGCGAGCAGCTGTGTGTGTGTGTGTGTGTGTGTGTTCTGTAATCAGGCAACTTCATGACACCATAAATAGTTTTCGTTAAATAGTTTTAGTTATGAAGAATTGGGGGTTTGCACTCATGTGGCCACCCAGTGAGAGAAGGGAGAAATATGCTTTGCCTGCGAAAAAGCAGCTGGAAATGAAGTGCAGCTTCAGCAGGGAGGTGGTGGCTTTCACAGACGTTTGGTCTGCTTCACCAGAACATATGAGGGCACCTGATCTGACACACACACACACACACACACACACACACACACACACACACACACACACACACACACACACACACACACAAAGCAGGTTGATAGTGCTGACAACAGGGAGGCATTGCCGCTGCCTCTGCTTCCAGGCTTCAGGGTGGCCCCGCCATGTACCTGAGAGACTGGATAGTTAGACATCTATGTGGCGCGCGCGCGTGCTTTGTGTGTGTGTGTGTGTGTGTGTGTGTGTGTGTGTGTGTGTGTGTGTGTGTGTGTGTGTGTGTGTGTGTGTGTGTGTGTGTGTGTGTGTGTGTGTGTGTGTGTGTGTGTGTGTGTGTGTGTGTGTGTGTGCGCGCGCGTGTTTGGCAGCGGGTGACTGATGGCGGGTGCTGGCTGCCGGCTGTTGCGGCGGCTTGCTTGTTTCGCACTCACTCTGACAGCAAACTGTGCCACAGTGACAGGTAAGCACTTCCCAAAGAAGCTGTATCGAGAGGAGAGGAGAGGACAGGAGAGAAAAGTGTCATCGCTGCAGGAGTTAAATGTTGTGTTTTTTAATTGTGTTTCCATGGTGACTGCTGAATGTAAAGTGAAGCTTTTAAATTAAAAGCTTTTTTTTTTTTTACAGCTGCCACTCGAGTGTGACCAGCTTAACACCAATAGCAACTTCTGATGAAAGCCGATATACTGTTGTTTTGTCACGTAACGAGTGTTAACAATCAGCCGCTTACTGCATGGCGTGCTTTGATTTCTCCTGATTGACAAGTAGAAATCTGGTGTTGAGTGTTTTGGGCGGTGGCAAAGGTTCTCACTACAGATAATAATAATAATAATAATAATAATAATAATAATAATAATACATTTCATTGATAAGATACTCTTAGAATTGACAGTCAAAGTATTAATTCAACTCATGTGTTCAGTACAGGCTTTCAAATACTGTCGTACAGGCATTTCCAGCTCCGGTCCTGGAGGGCCACTGTCCTGCCTGTTTTCCATCTCTCTGGGCTGCAACACACCTGATTCAGATGATCAGATTATCAGCCAGCTCTGAAGCAGCATTAGAACGATCCTGGTTATTTGAATCAGGTGTGTTGCTCCTGGGAAAGCTGGAAAACAGACAGGACAGCGGCCCTTGAGGACTGACTTTGGACACCCCTGCTGTAGTATTAAGTTTTAAAAAAAACGCGGCTGTCATTACGTTATATTTGTGTCTTGAAATATGAGTGACCTGACTTTTGGGAGATATAAGCAGCCATTCGAACAATTATTTTGCTTTGACTTAAAAAATTTTAGATGTAGATTGATAGTGAGCTCAACTCACTTCCCACCGAGCAGCACTTTGGCAGGTCAAGAACAAATTTTCAAAAGGAGGTTGAAAGCTATTTAACGCCTATCCCAGGTGTGGTTTACTTACAAACTAAACATAAAGCAAAAGAAAGTACACATTGTACACATAGCTTGGCTCTAGATAAGTCATTTTAGCTTCAAGCTAACAAACATTGCAAAATGGCATAGACTGGCTAACAAATAGCATTGGTGTTGTGGTGTTACAACACTTTAAGCAACAGATATTTAAACACAAACGGTGGAGCACTGAGGAGATAATATAACATAACAACACACACAGGCATATATTCTTCACCCTGTTCACAGGACGAGCAATATTACCGTGGCTTACTAAAGAGTAATGAATATCTGCGCAGTATGTCTGTATTACACTGCCTCAAGTACCCAAAGCAGGCACACCGGAAGGAGTGGCACAATGAATTAGTGTTAAAAAATGTGCCACAAACTATGTCATGCTTTACATTTGATTTAATGATGTCATTAGTTTGTCTTTATAAAGAACGACATTAGAGAGTGCTATAGAATGCATATTAAAAACCCATTACAACAACATTTTTGGTGGGGGTTTTTTTGTTGTTGTTGTTTTGGGAGGGGGCTAGAATGCATTCATGTGTGCGGGTGTTTTTAGTTACAAGCGTGGAAGGATTCAGCTTGTGTCTCAAGGCGCCACTGGAAATTTTGGTAACTTGACCAGAAACAAAATCATTTCTCGCAACACAAAATACTTTACACTTTCATTTCCTGAATGTATGCAGTGCTTGTACGGAGAAGAAAAATCACATTTCACGTCTCATGTTGTGTCAACGAAAAAATAAATCAATCTCATTAACCCTTTCAGGGACAATGGTTACTACAGTGGAATGCTTATCATGTTATCAGGCGACAGGGTGCATGAAAGTGTTAAATACACTCAACACTTTTTACATTACTTTGAGTTACAAAATTAGAATAAGTAACAAAGTATTTGTACTTTGTTACTTCCCACCCCCGGCGGATGCTGAAGCTGTCTATGGTTCGTGTGACAATTTCACAGCCAATAAACGGCCCATAGTCAAAAGTGATCCAGCCTTTCCCTCCGAACAAGGCCAAGGCGAGCTCTTTAGTGCCGTACCTCTGATTGTGTTTGCAGAACAAACACTGATAGGTTCATCAGGCAGTGTCTTGAGTGCGACTGTTTGTGATCCTCCGCAGACGGCTCGCGCTCCACACGGCTCTCGGGTGGCTGCCGTGCTGGCGCCGTGTCCGGTCGGCCTGGCCATAGCGTTGGTGCTGGCTCTGGTCGTTGCCAAACTGCGAGAGAGGCGGCAGACTTGGGGGAGGTTTGAGTCTGAGGCAACTGGAAGCTTCCGCCGGTTGCTGCCCTCCCGCCGAGACGGGGAACGCATCCATCATCACGTTGGAACGCCGGGTGGGGTGTCGGGGGGACTGAGAGCTCGTGCGTGTGGGGAAAAGCAAACAATGCATTTATTTGTACAGTGGACCCTTGTTCATCATTTCACTCTCTCGCTGTCAAGAAATAGGAGACTGTCATAGAGGAAACAAAAAGACTCACACGAGCACAGTTCTCAGAGTAGTTCTCAAAATCAGGTGCTTGCATCAAGCTGTTTGTTACTCCAGGTTGCCACTTGCTGTAAAAAAAGGAGAATTAAACATTATAGTTTAAAAACCAAAAAATACTCAGCCAAATCATGTTATTGTGTCTAACGAATGCGAACAGAATACAAAACAACGACTGGCTAATTTTGATCACGCTACGTAGCAGGAAAGAGACAAGCCAAGTTTTCCGATCTGTGACCAAGAAGCTGGAGCGACACTAACTGCGCACATCGCAAAGTCTTCACAGCGTTGCTTCAATCGGACGTCGCTCGACAATGGCGACCCCAAAGGAACCACAGACAAAACACAATTCAAAAGAGTCTTGAGATATATTTATATGTCTTTATGATTACCGGTACATTCATGTCGAATTTGACTGAACTTTATGTAACACGACATGATTTAAAATGAAGGCGTGATGCTATGCCGCAACTTCCCTGCATTAAGTTATTTGGTGAAATGTATGAAATGCTGATACGATATGATTTTCCTTAATTTACATGAATAAAGCTAATTATGAAGGCAGGTTTTCCTGGAGGTGAAAATGAGCTTTGAGGAATAAAACCTTTTATCGCATTTAGCCATCTTTGTGATTTACCTGGAAAGCTTTAACGTCGCAACTGGGACAATCTGACTGGGGTAAATCTGAATTTTTCTGGACGGCGGCATCCGTTTTTAAGTTACAGTCAACCCTCAAACTGTACACACGAAGCAGCAACACATACAAAGATAGCATACAGTAATCACAAGCATATATTGTCTCTGCTGTGTGGGGAAAAATACGTGATAAAGTGGAGGCGTGAAGCAACATTGGACCGCAAAAATACTAACGACCTCACATCTCATCCCTAGTTGACCTCTGAAGGCGTGACGTCTGACCTGCTACTGGCCATCAGTCTTGTGTCTGTCATCCTGCTGCTGGTTCTCATCCTGATTTCGGCCGGACTGGTGGTCGCGTTGAACCGCCGAGCCAGCCACGGGACTTACAGCCCCAGCCGACAGGAGAAGGACGGATCTCGGTTGGAGATGTGGAGCATCACTCAGCCTCCGCCCATGGAGAGGCTCATCTGAGCAGTGGAAAACATCCGAGGATGACCGAGGAAACGCCTGCGTCCTGGAGTGAGGCCTTCACATTTGTTTATGCACATGCTGCCAAATCGCCATCTTGCTTTCATCCATCTTGCTGCACCTGCCACGCTCGGCGGCCTTCATTCTCGATAGATTCCAGCTCACGATGGATGGAGTTTGTGTTTCTAATCTATATTTGGAGGACAGATGGAGCAATGCTCTCCCAACATGTTGTACACATTGAATACATGCTGCTGTCACTTTTTTGTTGTTGTTGCTCCTGAATGGTTCCAATCAAAGTGGTCTTAAGGAAAAAGAAGGAAACCAGTGTTCGCAATGTATTATTATTTAATGACTCTTATCAAGCACCTTGAGTGTCCTATTTTTTTTAAAGTCACAGGTGCATGCGTAGGTAGAACCGTGGCAACATTCTAAAACACTGTCAACGTGCTGTGCTGAAAATGCAGTATTTTATCTCAAAGTGGTAGTGTGTTAAATAAACAAAAACATTTTTAGGACATTTGTTTACTGCAGAGTCTCGAGTTGCATCTGGATTTACAGTGATCCCTCGCTACTTTGAGGTTCACTTTTCGCGGTTTCAGTGCATTTTCAGTGCATTTTAAATGAATGCAAAAGCATTCATTAAAAATAAATACATAAATAATGCCGCAAAAGGTTCGGGAGAGGCAGCCAAAGGCAGCAAAACAGCCAGTCACATAAAGCAACATATACAGTACTACATGTATATTTCATGTTTAAGTTTACTGTATTTTATTTATACACTAACCTAACCTAACTTATACACCTTATATATGTGTAATATATTAGTATTTAGCATTAAGTAATGTTAATTACTACATTTACTTCTACAACTACATGCATGCATATTAAAATTTGGCCGTATAAATATTATATACTCATACACATGTGCATGTACTACTTTGCGGATTTTCCTCTTTCGCAGGTGGTCTCGGTCCCCAATAACCGCGATAAGTGAGGGATCACTGTATACACATACGCACTATCCATCCATAATTTTCTCTCGTTAAGGGTCATCATGGCACCACGTGCTAATATGTGCAATTGGATTTAGAGTCGCTCGTTAAATGCATAATACGGTAAAGTCTTTAAATCGAAATAATTTGAACTGAGATTATGTATACATTGAAACGATTTGTCATTTTGTGCCTTTGTGTATATAAAATCTACTGGTGAAGGCTAATTTATTCCATCAATGTTAAATTAGGTGACAATTTGCTGTGTGCTCCTTTTCTCTCTGTCACAATAACATAAAAAGAAAATTAATCAGTAGTCATTGTGAAGAAACTTAGCACATTGTCGACATTTCTATTCACAAAATATGCAAACTCCAAGTATCATGTGTGCGTGTGTGAATTTATTATAAACAGATGTGCTTGAAAGTGAGTCTAGACATGCAAGTTTCATGAAAGAGAATTTATTTTCAGTTCACAGTGCATACAAGATGTGCAGTTGTACCGGGTTGGTCATCAACACCTCATCAGACTGACCTCAGTTGTGTTCTCCACAACAAGAACATGCAAGTGTGCACGGAATCAAAACCTACCGGAAAACTCAATTGTTACATGAGTTGATTCATGTCTACGCTGCTACTACACGGATGTTAAGATACATTATGAAATGTGGTGTGTCTGCAATCAGAAATGCTACGTTAGCACCCTCAGCTGCCGGCGGAATAGCGACAAGCACCAAGAGGTTGCTCTTCTGCCACATACTGAAATGCGCCCCCCCCCCTCCCTCACACACACTACTGTCATCATCATTGTACAGCGTTAGTGTAAACAGTCACCATCATTTTTCACTTTTCTCACAGCAGTAGTTATTCGCTTTTATCTCTGGTTTATTTACAGCGCCAATAAATGTAAAAAATAAACTCTCCTACAAGGCAGATGATGTTAAATACTATAATGCAATCGGATGCAAGGCAGAACCGACATATTTGTCACTCTTCTTTTTCTTTTATTTTGTTTTCGCAGCTAAATACTGATATAAATATCAAGAACTATGAATGAAGTACATCTGTCAAACGAATAAGGGTCAAGTTCAAACAGACATTACAGCCAAGTACTGAACATGCGGGCAGAAACACAAGTGAGTACCGGATAGGAGGCGATACATTTTTATATTATTGTCTCTTCTTTTTCAGTTTAAAAATAATATTTAAACATTCACATTGGATGTCATTTACAACATACACCATCAATTTATATTATTGATGTAAAATATACGCAGGAAAAAACACCCGGATGAAAATATTTGATATTTTTCTTTTTTTTGTGCTATGAACACCTCTGAGAAAACGTTTTAAATGCCTTTTTTTGTTTCGACCTAAATTTGGGAAGAGGGGGGAAGAATAAACACAATTAATTTAAACAACTTCTAAACTAATGCAATAATTTAAAAAAGTGACTAGGTAGCAGAAGACAAAATAAAAACTACACGCAAAAGCAAATGAAATGCCAGGAGGTTCCTCCTGTCTGAAAAACATCACCTGAGTTCACTTCAGGTCATTTGGTCACAACCATTCTGAAGTTATTTTCACTCATGAAACAATCAGAGGACCAGATGATGATTTGAACATTGCATACTCCTACCGTACTGTACCGGGTACACTCTTATTTTACAAGGCACACCACATTACTGTTAAGCACACACGCGCGCGCACACACACGTGCACACACACACACGCACACACGCACACACGTGGCTTATTCCCATTAGAAACTAACTTGACTGGTAATTTTTTTTCCGTCAATGTATTATGACCTTTTGAGTTGGAAATCTTTGCATAGTTACTCTGTGTTTTAATGTGTGTCAATGAGTTGAGCTGCTGTCGAGTTGCTCGTAGACTTTACCAATGTCCACTCGTTGACGTGCTCGCCGGCCACTTTACGAGTAAAGCGTTAACGGGGCAGCGGCGGCCATTCGAGAAATGGCCGCAGTTTAAATGCCAGGCTGACCGGCGTCTGCTCGAAATCACAACAACGACGGGAACAGCGCCAAACCGGGCAATGGGGAAAGCAATTTTTTTTCTTCAGTTTTTGGTTTGGGCCTCAACCCTTCACACGCAGCGTTTCTCTCACCGGGAGAGTCGGACTGTACATGTCACATGTATGTGGGTCAGTCTAAACTGCGGGACAATCAAACACGCCATCACCAGTGTGCGACTGGAAGCCAGGAGAACTGAAAAGCCACTGGACCCACATCCTTATTTTTCATGTACTAGTATGCTCTTTGTCCTACCACTGAGACAATTCAACAGTCTTACTAGTTGTTGTTTTGTTTTTTTTCCGGGACTACCGCCATTTTTGGCTCGCTAGTATTCAATTAAACTTGACTTGTAAAATACTATGTTGCATTTGCAACACAACTAGGCCAAATGGGCTAGGCGTATGTAGTGCACGAGAATCCTCCTGGATCATACCAGGAACATGTCATTGTTCCATGAATATGCCAAAGTTGTTCTACTCATGTGCAAAAACATCACACAGTAGTGTGGGGAAGATGCAAGTGAGACCGACTGAAGAAAAGTACTTTATAGTAGTTGGGCAAAATTGCATTATTCGACAACGGCGAGCTACTCGTGAAATTAACCAGTTACCATCTAGTACTTCACGAGTTGTATGCAGATTTCAAATCGTGCAGTTTTGTCTCATGAGTGACCTCCGAGTATACCACACACGGCTGTGTGCACAAATATCACACAGCAGTGGAAAAGCACTTTTGTGGTGTGTGCAACAGCATTGAGTGTGCTGAATTGTCTTACTAGTGAAGACAAAGAGCGTACTCGAACATGGATATCAAATACATTCTTACACAGATTTCAATCGGGAGAGAAGAAATGGAGACAACACAAGTTGGATGAAATGACAAGGAGGAGAGAGTGCAAGCGGCGTCGTTTAAGGTGAGGGGAAAACGTTTTTTTAAAAAAGTTACTGTTCACATGGACTTCCCTGGTGAGTTTCCACATGCACAGTTGATTCTATGAAATGTAACTGTGACAAGCAGCTTAAAGCACATCATCCAGGAGACACAAAGATTTCAATCTATCGACATAAACACTCTTACAAGTACCGTTCAGGTCTCCAAGCTGACAGATGTCAAGCACAAGTACCTACCAGGCTCTCCAAAGATGAACAAATCATACGTCCGCTTAAGGCACGGTGATCGAAATGGTTGTACACAGTGTTGAAATGCTTCCAAAGGCTCACGAGAACAGCTAATTTTCCTTTTGTCGATATTAATTGAAATACTTGTCAACGGGGGCGGGGCTAGAATTGTCCATCTGAAAAGTGCAAACGTCCGATGCTCCAGTGAAATTGACGACCTTTGACAAATTGACGAAAAATTGACGACCTTTGACATGACGATGGGACGTTACATTGCCCCTCCTGTTTCAAGACAACATTTTTGGAATGTGGAAAAACGCAACGGGGGTGCTCGAAGTTGCTTTCAGTTCTCCTTCCTGGTGTCATTTTTTTTTTCTTGTTACTCAAAACAAAAACAAAAATGTGCAATTTGCAGAAGACGATACAGACAAAAAGTCCCGGCTCACCCCTTTGAATGGAAGTCCGTCCTTTTTTGATTGCAGCGTGACCGGGGATGGATTTGATGCTGCCGGAACTTGACTCAACACACCTTTGTGATCTTCGGGATGAACGGTCCACTGTTGCCACGGATACACACGAACATCTCGTAGATTTTCCCAGAAGAGAGGGCACCGTTAATAGCTCCATAGGAGGACGTAGTAGATGGGACAGACTCTATTTTCGTCCACTTCCTGTAGATGGAATGCCACTCCAATACTTCGGCAGATATACAGGTGCATCTCAATGAATTCCAATTTGGTGGAAATGTTTTTGTTTTCCTCAGTAGGTCAATTTTTGTAGATATAACTAACACACAGGGAAATGCCACCTAATTTCCACATGTAAAAATGATTTGGAGTGTTTCTTTTGTCGTCCAGGGCACACAGCTGCTATTTGCCCAGGAAAGCATACGTGCCCCGCCGCAAATAGTGAAAATCTGTGTGAAGACCCTCCAAAAAGGCCTGAAATTGCTAGTCAATGCCACAAGACGGCGGCTAAGAAATATTTCTGTGAAAATTAAACTCCTCAACTCACAACAACATAGAGCCTTAGCAGCAAAATGCCACAAGATGGTGCCAAAGTAAAGCTTTTAATGCTTTGGCTGAAGCACAAGATAAGCTTTTTGGTGGCGAAAAGGAGATTAGTTCCACAGTAAAGAAAAAAAAAATCTGTTATGAGTTAAATTTGTGAATGGCAAAAAACAAATACGCAGGTGCTCACTGTATTCGAAATTTTCGAGACTTGGCTTTTTGTTAACCGTAATGTAAAACCATGAACATTATGAATCAGGAAATATCTCACTGGGTGTTGTGAATCTACATTATATGTGAAACTATTGAAATAAATGCAGTTTTTCACAATTCTGTATTTTATTGAGATGCACCTGTAGAGTGTATTGCTACATGTTTCGACATCTTGCATCGGTTATAGAAATCACTCCCTGGGGAAGACCTTGTCCCTGTCCAACAGCTTTTTCTGTTTTGTTCCCACAGGCTTCACCTGCAGGACTGTGCATTTCTCACTCAGTCTTCCTGCTGTTGACACGGCGATTCTGTGCCTCGAACGTTACGAGTGCTCCGCGGCTTTTGCTGTTGCAGTGCACCTGCGAGAGCTGCAGGCCGCTGTGAAGCACCGGCCCGACGCAGCACATGGACTCGATCTCCTCCAGGAGGCCTCGATCCTGCATCGCCGCCCCCAAGCCTTTGGCGTGACCCAGACTCGGCAGTCCCTCCGTGTAGTCCTTCTCCCAGGGGACCTGCACCGGCTGGCTATTCCTGGCCCTGCTCTCCTTGCTTGCCTGCCTGTGCAGAGATTTCTCCTTGTAGTGCCTCACCGTCTCCTTGGAGAGCACTTTCCTCCTCAAGATGCCGGTGGAGCCTGTCGGGTTCTGGGCGGGAGGGGGCTCGGTGCTCGCCGGGGGCTCAGAAATGGTCCGGGTGCGGGGCGCCGACACTGGAGAATAGTTGGGAATTGAAGCAGCGTGGGACAAAGTTGGAGATGGCGTTGTGGCCGTAACTTGTTGAGATGTTGACAGAATATAGGAGAAGCACTCTCCTGCTTGTCTCCTTGGAGGTAGAGGACGCGGACCGGGCTGCTCATCTGTTACGAGCACAGGGGGCACAGGGGTATTTTTTAGGCTGCTCTTGGCAGGCTTTCTGCGTGGGGACGGCGGCAGGTGCTTCCCGTGGACTGCGCTGTCATCCTGACCCATGTTCCAGCCCCCCTGATCCCCCACTTCGTCACAATCCCTTTCCTCTGACGGCTGACAGTCACCCGCGGAGTTAAATTTACTCTGAAAATGATCGGACAAAGAGGAATTAGGAAAGCTTATGCCAACAATACAGTCAAATAAGCCATTTCCTATGAAGTGACATGAAGTGAGTGTGTGTGTGTGTGTGTGTGTGCGTGTGTGTGTGTGTGTGTGTGTGTGTGTGTGTGTGTGTGTGTGTGTGTGTGTGTGTGTGTGAAATAGTTTTGAAATGGATCTGCAGTGGCTTAAGTATAGTTCAAATGCCAGGTTTTGGGCGATATAAAAAAAACAAAAACAAAGTGAGACCACTTAACTCATTCACTCCCAAAGACGTTTTTAAATGTCTTTTCAGACTTGGTCCAGAATTGGCTGGTACTGAATGAGTTTTAATGAGCTGCATTACACAGTGTGTTTCTCATACCGGGGCGTAGTCCAGGTCCTCCATGGACCTGAAGAAGTCCAGGCTCTTGGCTGCACTGAGCCTGCCTTGCTCCATCGTGCTGGTGTTCAGAGAGTCCAGGATTTCCTCCAGCAGGTTCATCTTGCCTGACTGCGAGGAGTCCATGTCCAACTCCAAAGAGTAGCAGTCATCGCTGTCCTCCGCGTATGACAGCACATCACCACTGTCCTCTGATGAGATCCTACGGTGGCAACATGTTGAGAGAAAATGCTGATGTAGAGATGCAACCAAAATACATGGAATGTGCTATACAGCTCCGTCCATTTCACTAATTCTATTCAAAAATGTGAAATTGACATTGAGATTCATGATGAATACGAATGACAGAATGCAGGATTTACTTTTCTATTTATCAGTTTATGATTTTAGCTCACTTTGATTGCAGACAGAAAAATGGAAATTCTTTTTAATTGGGAAGTTACGTAGATTGCAATATATTATCCAAGGTGTTTACAATAAATCTCTAAATGATGAGCACTACTGAGATAAATGAGCTTCTGTATGGTATTCTATGTACTCAATTCAGATGGACCAGTATGTATTACTTTAATTAATGAAAACCTAGATGGACAGTATTTTACAAAGAAAATATCAGCAAGCCAACACATTAAATCGTCCAAAAATAGTCTGGTCAAATTATCTTGTTTTTCCCATTAGTGTCCACTTGAGGGCAGTACAATCTTGACTTAAAAAATAACTTGCCTTGAGCATCTTTTGCCCATTGAGTCGCTTGTTACTCAACAGAATGAATTGTGGCTTTGATAGTACAATAGAGTAAGAATGAATAAAAGAAGCACTTACTTGCTAGCGCTGTCCAGCTCATCATCATCGAGCCCGAGGCCAAGCTCTGGAGGGCCCTTGCTCATGGGAGACTTGTTGAAGTTTTGCTGTAAATGAGACAAGTACAAAAAAAAAAAATGCAAAAAGACAGAAATAGAAGAAGATTAGAGGAAGATACATAGCGAGGTCTCAAGGGACAGCTCTTGTTTTATTGGACCAGAACCCAAAGAGTTGCTATATTAGTCAAACTGGGGTCTGGGGGATGAGAATGTTTAGAGGTGTTTTATCAAATTAAGCATTAAGTCTGTTCTGAACGCAGGCCCGGTGTAATAACATTAACGATCGGCGCTGTAACATCTCTGCACATGGTGTTTGTCAGCGCAATGTGCTGAATGATCAGTACGTGGTGCCGTTTAGTGACACAGCGGGTTTAATAAGCCACCTGTGTAACGTGTTTAATGTGCGGGTTCAAGAAGAGACAGAAGCTTTTACACAGCAACGCGGGACGCTCCCCATCTGCTGTGGGCCACTTATTAACATGGCCTCCCTCCACCATCACGCACATGTCCCTCCATCACCGCCAGTGCACACGCTCTTCTTTCAACACCATCGCTCGCCTTCTAATTGACAGCCGCCTCACAGAGCGGTCATTTGTTTATATTGTGGGCAGCAAACATAAATGTGTACATATTCCATAGTGCATTTGTAAAGGGGAATTATATTATTTTTCCGTTCTTTCGACAATACTACGTTCTATACAACCGCGCTAGTCTAAACACAGCATTGAATGTTGTGTTTTGAATATGAGTTCAGCACTAAAAATCCACCCGCATACAGGGGGTGGCCATTTTGTCTCTTTCGGTCGACTGAAAATGACATCACAGTAGCTCAGGGCTCAGGTAACAAACAATCACGGCTAACCTGTTTTCTGAAGCTGCGCTATGAGCAAGTGTGATGTCATTTTCATTTGACATTTTCATTTCAAATGGCAAAATGGCTGTCCCCTGAGACGGATGAAAATGGGTGGCTTTTACTCCTTAACTGAGATTCCACAAATTCTCATATTCCACAATATTAATCAGAACGCCGTGTTTAGACTCGTAGGGCTGCATAGAAGATATTCTTGAAAAAAATTGGGGGGGGGGGGGGGTTGACTTCACTTTTGGTCATTTTTTCCTTCATGCACTCTTCAATGGAAAACCATTAGAGCAACCTCTTATTATTGATGAACACTCACACCGACTAAGCTACTGTATTGAAATATGATCTTGAAATATGATCAAGCATAGTGTCACATTATTTTTTAGGGGGCTGGGTGATTACTGTAAAAGGTTTGATCATGACTGTACTAGTGGAAAGCTAGATGTTCTCTAGTAGAATGTTATAATGTCACTTCGAGTAATAATAATAATAACAACAATGATAATATGACAGTCCATTGTGAAGACATGTCATACAGTAGAGGGAAAAAAACTCCCACATTGACTTGCTAGTGAGGACAAAGAGCGTACTAGTACATGCATCTTAAACTGCATATCAAAGATATTAAATAAGAGCTATAACAGTTTTCCATATTTTGTCAACTATCACACCACACAATCAAAGGCCAGAAACAGGAATAAACTCCTTCAAATAGGAGAGGAGCACAGGGGGTGCTTGAGAGTGTTGTGTTTGCTGCACAGAAACCGAACACACAGTGATAAAAGGTAAACACGAAAAGGAATGATGCATAGAAGAAATAAGATGCAAAATCATTCGAGGTGAGCGGATGTGCCTCCTGATGGGGGGCAAAGAGGAGGAGCCAATAGGTGGGGCCGTGCAAAGAGGTGAAGGACAGCATTGGATCCGTGTCCTGAGCCAGTCTTCATTAGTGGACACGGTGCCAGCCAGATGGGCGGAATCGCTGTGGCTGGCATGGCCTCATTTGGGATACACACGCACAAGAACACACGTAAGGACACACACACGCACGCGCTTAAGATGTGTGCAGTAGTCACTTAAGCCTCTCAAATCGTGGGCCTAAGCAGGAACACATGTGGCGGCAGCGCTGATTGGCCAACTCGCTGCCCTTCCATGGTAGCTTGGAGCTATAATGAAAGAGATTTGAGAGGGGCTCTGGCCCAGGATCCCTAAACAGCATTTAATGGATTCCTGTGTCAGGGCAGTAAATCTGGAGCCGGGCTGACGTGGCAGCCAACCAAAAAGCCGGCAGAGCTGCGATGCACCTGTGATACACACACACACACACACACACACTCACACACACACTCAGTGTGTATGAGGCTTTTCATTTGCGCATGCTTGGCAAAGTGGGGCCTCTCTGTGCAGCTAGGTGTTTATTAAAGCAAGGTGAAGCCAAACACAAGCAAACACGGGTCATGAGGCCCGCAGGACGCTGTGATCTCGGTTACAGCTTTGGTCCCGTCTGTCCGAGAAGCGAGTTCCACAGGGAGCCGTAAACGGACGGTCCCCACCCGACACGGCCTCATCAACTTGTCATTACTTCTTTTCGCGGTGAGAACCCCCGAGCGCGACGGTCACAGTTATGCAGTTTCTCAACAACTTTAGTTTTCAGACTTTTCCTCAACAGCAGCTATTTGTCTGACTCGTGAACTCGGATGCGCTGTGCACCAATGTAAAGAACAAATGCAATGTTTAAGAGCGGAGGCACCCGCAGTCAAATATAGTCAAGCCCTGGGCCTGACAGCGCAGAGGAGAACTTGACAAAACAAGAACAACAGACTATCATCCTGCTGCTCCATTAGCTCCTCGCTGTGGGCTAATAGGAAGCTGAAACGTGCAAATGAAAAAGTGATTCCCCCCCACCCCTCCCCCCAATTGTCTCACATTTTCTCCCTCTGTTACTCTGACGCCACTTTCGTCTTGGATTGGGCAGCGCCGCCAATCAGCAGTTTGTTAAATTTTTTTCTCTCTCTCTGACGGGAACATTTATTTCTTTCGTTATCATTTTTAGCGCTTTGATCTGAGCTCCGGTGCGCTTGGCGAAAGAGCAAAAGGATTGGGAATAGCTTCAGTTCAGTATTTGGACATAAAATCTCAACACGCTGGCCGCCGCTACCTTCACAGGCCGGCCTGCGAGTAAATGATGAACTAGACGCTCTGACCTCATCCTTACCACCTCAACAGTCCCAGTGCTAGATGTCTCCAAACATTTCCCACTTCTGATGCAAGACATTACGGTTCATTTGTGGTTATAAGAGGAAAATCTAATCATCAGCATCCATTTCACCAAATGCTTTCCCCTGCATGGCCACTTATTCAGAGCAACTCTCTGTCTCTGTGGCGGGGCCAAACTCTAGCGGGCCTTAAAAGCCCGCCTTACATTATGCATTTCATAGGGTATTTTCAGAGTGGCCACTGATCTCACAGCTTGGCAGCGTATGTAAAGAGATGCCGGTAAAATGCAAACAAACCTTGGGGAGAAGCAGAGACTCTGCAGAAGTACGGCCAAGTCTGCCTGTTTAAGAGCAGCACGCTCCAAAGAGGTGGAGGAAAACACTGTTTGAGAAAAGCTCCAGTGCTCGACCATCCAACTGGCCTTCGCTGAAAGGATACTTTTAAAACAGGAGCCACACAGTATATAAAAGAAGGAAAAGGTGCCGCATGCTTATTGGATTAAACCGACAGTCTCATCCAGGTGTCTGGGGGAGAACAGTGGCAGTGCAGTACACAGTCCCTGCCTGGAGATGGCACTTTGGTTTCAGGAAGTCCAACCAGTGACACTGAAGGAACACCCGGCCTTCTTTTCCATGATAGACTTTGGCTTCGAATTAAAAGGATGATAGATACATCCAAAAAAGAAAATTAACTGATAGGTATTGGTCAAGTTGGTACGAGAGCCCTCTAGCAACAGAACACCTAATATCCTATGAATAGGTAATGACAGATCACCAGTCAGGACTATCAAAAAAAAAGTGGGTGCTTAAAAAAAAGGGTGCATAATGATGGAAGTATGTATTAAGGATCTTCAGGTTTATGGAAAAAAAGGGAGGGGGGTAGACAGCATTAGTTTGTTTATTTGGTCTGTAATTTACCTGGTTTGTTTCAAAACGAATCTCCCTTTCCGGTGAGGCAATCATTGATTCGAATTTATGCCTTTCGGCAAAAACAGACTGCTTTTCGCAACTGTTCCAAAGTCCCTTTTTCTCTTTCAATTGAACTGGCTCAGGTTGCAGATCATACATTTTAAAACAACGTTTCGAAATTATTCTTTTCTTCAATTTGCTTCAATTTAAGTAAAAAAATAAATCTATTCACAGAGACACTGAAAAAAATACACAATATATTTGCCCCTTTTTCAATGAAAATGACTTATAAATCATACTGAAAAATTGATAAACAAAAATAAACAAATAAGACAAAGCTGACACGAATGCTGAAAGATGTAACCAATGGCCTTAAAAACTTCATATGTGAATGCTGCATGAAGGAACAACCACTTAAAATACAATACTTCAATCTTTTAGTGATGATGTATTGATAAGGATGTCAACGTATATATATATATATATATATAATATATATATATATATATATATATATGTACACACACACACACACACACACACACACACACACACACACACACTCTCCATTCATCCAGTATATATTTCCTAAACATATCCATCCGGCCATTCATCCATTATTATCTCATCTCATTATCTCTGCTTATCTTCACGAGG
This sequence comes from Hippocampus zosterae, assembly GCF_025434085.1. Taxonomy (NCBI): domain Eukaryota; kingdom Metazoa; phylum Chordata; class Actinopteri; order Syngnathiformes; family Syngnathidae; genus Hippocampus; species Hippocampus zosterae. The sequence goes on along the minus strand of NC_067458.1, from coordinate 9,153,632 downwards.
GTTGCGGGCATGCTGGAACCCATCCCAGCTGTCTTTGGGCAGCAGGCGGGGGACACCCTGAATTGGATGCCAGCCAGTCGCGGGGCACACAAAGACAACCAACCATTCGTAATGGCAATCACACCGAAGATCTATTTAGGGCAGGCGCGCCCAAACTTTTCTGACAGTAGATCTACTTTTCGATCAACCTACCTGCCGCGATCGACCCATTACTGCGCACGCACGCATATATGCACGCACATATGTACACGCGCATGCCATGATGAGCAATAGGCTGACGCTGAGGCATGCGATGCACTTAGGCAGCCTGTTAACGTTCGTAGCTCACACGTACCGTTTTAAAATGCGTCTCTCGGCCCTCCTGATTCCCTTTCTCTGCCCGTCCCCTCGGTGAATTGTACAAAACAAACTCTGAACGAGAATAATGATAACGATAAAAGATATAGCGCAACAACTCACAAGCTGCAACTGCAGACGTCACCGTAGGTTAAAGGTTACCTGCTTTAATTTCTTTTTTAAAATACTTTTTGTGAAAGTGAGACCGATAGAATGATTAGGGTGCAGTCTGTATTAACACAAAAAATATATTATAAACATGCACAGAGACACAAATGTTTTTTTGTTTTTCCCATTACACCCCTTGGATCGACTTGGGACCAGTCCTTGATTTTCTGGTCAATCACGATCGATGTCATGTTTTCAACACAGTATTTGTATAGCTAAATTAATAGTAGGCTTTTAGAGGATTGATATTCAATTTAAATTTGATATTTACATTATTTTACACACACGCGCACACACACCCACACACACACACGCCCCCACACACACACGCGCAAACGCACACACAATTTTCCTCATTAGAGCACACGTCAAGTCATGTGTCCATATTTTATAGTTTACGTCTCCACTCGCCATAAATATATAAGCTGTTTCCCACTGATGGTTTCCACAAACATCTCCAACCACGCATTTATTGAATTCACGTATACACACACACATACCCACGCGCACAAGACACATACTGAGCTGCCTCTCTGACTACGCACATTTTGTTACACTTAACGTTCTGTGAAAGGAGACCTGAGGCCAGTCAGAAAGCTGCTGTTTAATTGAAGATTTTGGTTTCAGCCACCTCCGCTCTTTATCCAGCTGTCACTTTGTTCCTTGTGACAGGCCCGAGAGTGGACAACACATGCAACCTGCTAGACAGCCTGACGCACCATCCACTAAAGCAGATGATTTTATGCCTTGTTCATACAGTTCCTAAGGGAAACTGAGAAGTAGTTTCATAAATGCATCTTTAATTTATGGTCGTACAATTATTAGTGATGAAACAAAATATCACTGAAAAGGAGGATGCCACATTTTGTTTAGGGTCATAAAAATAATATTAACGAGGAAACTAAAAGTGAAAAGAAGAAGTACAGTGGATGTTACCTCAAGTATTTTTAATTTATTCTTTCAAATTTATGAAGAAAGTGATTTTTATAAAGCTGTTTAAAGCTTTTTGACGTCTTTTGACTTCATCAAGAAAGAGAGTTCCATAGATTTACACCACATCTCGTTCCACACATACTTTTCGGAGTGGTTCGGGAATAAGTGCTTTTTTTTTTTAACATATTCTCCCGAGGTTGTACATTCTTTCTCTTGTGTTGAACATTTTTGGAATATTTGCTGGAACCACATTCTTGAATTTTGAACATCAACTGATTTGTTTTAAATTCTACAAGGTCCTTCAACTTGAGAATTTTAGAAAATTAGGCATAAGAATGATCACAATTTCCTGTAAAGCTGATCATTCATATTGCTTTGTTTTGTATTATATATAATGCTTCAATATTATTCTTCTATGAGCTTTCTCAGGCCTGTACATAATCGGTTAAATGGGGTAAAATAAGAGAACAAAAGATGATATATCAAGCTTTCTCATCAAGACCATACTTGGATTTAGTCATTCAAGCCACAATCTTTGCCCTTTTGGTTTTGATCTTTGTAATGTGCGTTTTCAGAGAAACGTGATGATCAAGGGTTTCATCCAGAAATGTGTGCACATAAACTCTTTCGATTTCTACGCAATCCATCACACGTTATCCAAGAAATATAATCTTCGTCTTTATGTTTGTCTCAATGGTTCAAGAACAACATCCTCAATGGACCTTCAAAAAGAGATGCTCACACACAGGGGAGCCAAAACAGTGGCTGTTGTTTGAAGCCACCAGCCTTGTTTTCATCAAACCAAAGGGCCCCTCCTACACCCCCGAATCAACAAGCTCTCCAAAACGTTGCAAATCACCCACACCCTGCACATGGCTCGAATGTGCACATAACACGACAACAACACACACAGTGTGAACTTCATTCATGTCATTTCTATTTGCCGGGCAGAGTGTTGCAGAATCAAATGAATCACTGAGGAAACTGGAATGTTTTTCAGCTTTTGGAAGTTGTGTTGCTACTGGATGCTTCTGGGGTCACACAGCAGAGCAATGCCAATATTTTGCGTGTAGTCGGACTGAAAAATGTATCACGATAAAAGTATTTCACTTTTTTTTTTTTTACTTATCAAATGAAGAAAGAGTCATACATGGATTCCGAATGAAATACAATAAAACGATTCAGAGTACAAATACCATTCAAAACATTTTGGTTGTAAAACTAGTTTTCAAGGAAATTTACTGTACAAAAACGTCGTGTGATATGTAATTGGTCACATCCATGCTGCCCTAGCAGTGCTGTAAATGTTTATTTGCGGATAATGTAACGATGCTACCCCAGAGAATTAATGATAATGATATTGTTATTCACGCATCAGATATCTATGGCGCTTTTCTGGACAACTGCGCACTCAAAGCGCTGATATTGGATACATTATTCATGGACTCACTCACTCACACTTTGGTGGCGCTAAACTACATTCTGGAGCCACAGCTGCCCTGTTGCAGACAGACGGTTGCCAGTGGGCACCTACGTCCCCTCTACCTACGCCCAAACATTCACACCCAGCCGCACACCACACGGAGTTGAGGGGGTAAAAGTGTCTGGCCCAAGAACATGACGACACATGACTTGGACGGAGCGGGAATCGAACAGCGGACCCTCCGCTTATTTCTGAGCAACGGCCCAGCCCGGTAGCATTGATACAGTTACATTAACCTTCATTCATTGTCATACAATGTAAATGCAGCGTCTAAAAAAAAAACAAAAACAATATGGTCTCTAGCGCCTGTATTTCAGTTGAACCACCGTCAAATGAAACTTGTTAGTGTTGGCACAACGCTTCAAAATTTCCTCTCATGTGCTTTTAATTGTGGTGGAAATGTAACGCCATACTGTCGCCTGCATCCCACAAAATGCAGTTCAAGACAGGGGTTTTCCTCCAGATTTTTTTCTTATTTATCAAACATTCTGTTGAATGTATTTTATTTATTTTTGCGGGACATACTGATACATTATCAAGGCCTGCTGTGTACCAGGAATGTAATTTTTGTTGCATTATATACAGTATATCAGGGAATGGGACAGTTCTGTTTTTTCCTATAATTAGGGGATTCACCAACTTAAAAAAAAAAAAAAAAGTTATTGTATTCTATATAGATTTTGGGGGAATTTCAAGCAGGTTTTTTTTGAGGGGGCGGGTGGGTCTGAATGAGAGGCTGAGAGTACACAGGTATATGCTTAGTCAAGGCCCCCCTAGAGAAAAAGGATAAAAAGCATGTCTTATATTTTAACCATCAGCGCTTAAACTCCATTGAACTAGCTTATTCCCAATGAGGTCAGTTTCTGGTGCAATGAACACCTGCTTCAGACCAAACAATACTACTGTACCATAATTTCACTGGGAGGAATGTGCAGGGCAAGAGCACGGCAAGGGGAGAGAGACACACAGAGATAAGATGGATGAGCTACAAAGGCTGCTTTTGCCCCCCTTAAAATATAACACTTAGGTTGAGGCAATGAGGAGATCACGTGGACTTAAAAGAATGTTACTCAAATATAGTTTGCACAAAGACATACCCATAAACAATAAAATATTGATGAATTGGAAATATTTCATACCATTTTAATATACATTGAACATTTGGCCATCCACGGAGGTGCTGTATTATTTCTTTGAGTGTCTCTTATTATTCCATGCAGGGATCCTAGCGTAACACCCACAATGATAACAGTGTCTTCAGCATTAAAAATAACAGACATTGTCAGTTATAGTGGCAACGTAAGATAGCTTCAGCTGTGAGGGGCCAACCGTTCGTGGCAGATGAGTTCATTTCCAGTTCGGTTAAATTTAGCGTGTATAATTTTCTCTCCAAAAGACACTCATTAATTGTCCTGCTAATTTGCTGTGCTCCAGGGTATGTATTGATATATTCCCCCCTTCCCACCATGTACCAGTAGGAGCATGTGCCGTCTTCACCAGGGCAATCAGATGACATTTTGACCAGCTAACATTTTTATTTATCATTACTTTTGTCAGATTCAAGTTAATTTTGTGACCACTGTGGTTTTTTTTTTTTCTTTTTTCATTTTACAGAGTGGTACCGATAATGTAGTCCACTTGTGTACAGATAGAGTCATGGTAAAAATGCAAATGTTGCGAGGATATTGGATGTGGCTGTGGACTCCTGGACAATGATAAATACACAGAGCGGTGGGACATGCAACCTTGGGTCCTATGTGACCCTCCGACAGTGGTCTCCAGGGGCCCGTTACCGTAGCAATGAGCAACACTTAATGGCATGGACACGATTGTGAGCGAGTGTGTATACTTAATGCTTCATGTGTGTGTTGGTAAGTGCGTGCACACATACATCGCATGTTAACTGTTAATCTGTGAGCATCCTTTGTAAGCACCCAGAGAAGGTCTTTGGGGGGGAGGCCATAATTGCCCTTCCTCTGTTCCCCTGAACCCCCCTACCCACTCCCCAGGCCTTCGCACCTTCTTCTGCGCTAAGAATTTCCAGCCTGGTTTCACACACTGGACACACAATGCTAATTAGAGACCCCACCATCTCTGCTAATCACATTTTTTTTTTAGAGGAGCGGTGACAAAAATGTCACGATGTGCATTCAGACATTCTGTTGAAAATAGAGATTGGCGTGTTATTGTAATATAACAATGAGCAAGTAAACTTATGTGTCCCTGAGGATGCCTGCATGTGTTAAGCACTGACCAGACATGCGCATTTAATCACTAAATTCCCTTAAAGCTGACAAGCAAATGTTGACATTAACTGCAGTAGAATCCAACTTTATCTGATCACATGTGTGTGCTTACACTCGATACACACAAAGACAAAAACACAATCCTCTCAGTGGACAAGCGAGTTTTTCAACAGAAACACTGACTGGCATATGAGTTGCGTCTCCTGTCCGCACTGTTCTGGGAGAGATACGGCCTGTACAACAAACAGCAGCACGTGGACAGAAAACAAAATGCTTATCATGACTTTTGGCACTCAAATAACGTACTTCCAAGAACTGCAACACAGCAGACAGTGAGGTAAGATGATGAGGGAAGAAGAGTGTTGGGGTGGAGTAGATAGAGGGCGCGAAAGGAAAATGGAGGTGAAAAGCTGCATCCGTTATCAGTCAAGCTCTGTTATGATCAGTGCCGAGGTAGTTAACTGATTTACTGGTGTATGTGTATGTGTAGGTGCGTGCGTGTCATACCCGTCTCATTCTTTGCAGTCGCCTTGGAGACAGGCTCTTGGTACTAGTGGGGGAACCTGCACAGACTGTCATCCCTTCCTCCTCTTCCTCCTGTGAGGCCGAACATAAATCTCAGATGTTGTGTTACAGTACGTGCAATCAACTTGCAAACATGCCAACAAGGCTGTAGTCCAAAACCACACACATGCAAAAATTTTCAAAATTTCTATGTATTTGTCCATTTTCCAAATGCGTCAGTATGTATGTCAATATATAAACTTGGATTTCCTGCACGCTTTACTTCACTGGGGAAAAGGGCATGGCCATGAGAATAAGAAATAAGAATTTTGCTGCTCAAATGGAATGTGATTAATCCACCTTCAAAAAAAATGGGCAGAATAAGTCAAGACAGCAAGATTAAATTTGGAGACAGCGTAATTCAAATAAAACAAATCACAAAGATCACATTTTATGTGAGAAATGAATGCAGCCAGCTGCTGCACAGAGTTACTAAATTGCTTTGAGGTCTCACCACCCAACAAGTATTGCTCAAGATTTGATGCGCTGAAGCAATTTCAAGTCAGTGACAGGGGGCATTGGAATGCAAAAACTGGCTTTGAACTCTGAGCACCACGCTCTAATCGCTGCTTGGATTTTTAAAGCCTTTGCAAGTTGAAAGATTTTACTGTGGAGATACACTACATTCTTTTTATAGTGTTAATATAACGAGTGACATTGTCAATTACTTAATATGGGGATTTAAATAGAATGGCATAACTGCATGGGGTTGTGGGAGGGGGAGAAAAAACGGGGTGGACATTGGGTGGAAAAAAGAACAAGGAGAAAAAAAGATTTTAAAAAAAATCTGTGAAAAAGTGCGCCTTCTGAAGTGCGAGTAAGCAGTGTTACTATAGCTGAATCTACATGTTAACTACAAACAGTATAAATACAAATGCATAATTAAGCAATAATATAAAAACAAAATAGTTGGTTTGTCAATCATCGTTGAAAATTGAATTTTCAAGTATTTTCAAAAAGATTCTTCAATCCCATTTTTCCATTAGCTCAATGTCAAATGATATGTTCATTGTGTTTATTGCTTTCAGTCTGTTTTTAGTTACCGGTAAGTTTGCTTATTGAGTGAATGCTTCGTAGGGTGCAAATCCAGCCAAGAAGATAATTGGTACTTAGTGTGCCTCAATTAATTACATTCAAGCCGTCGGCCTATTCCGCTTTCAGATCATTTGGAATGTGGCTACCGAGTTTAAACTTCAGTCCAAGTCCTTTACTGTCCATTAACAGCTGGCAGCAATGTCAAAAAATGACCGAATCCAAGCTGATGACTTCCAACAACAGAGGACATAAATTCTTTGCAAATCTTTGAAAGCGATGACTGAATTTTTATTTGCCACTCCTGACTACGCGGGCATGTTTGCGTATAGGCGTGTTTCACAGAGGGCTGCGTCTTGCTCATGTTGCTCGTAATCAGTGCCCCACTGACAGATCAAGCTGCTTTTGCCTCATCAAATCCGGCAGACTTATGGAAACATACACCTCGTTACATTAGCTTTGAGGAAATCACAGGCTCGCTGATGAAATATGCAGACAATAAAGGGGAAAGAGGGGCTGGGGTGACGTGACAGGCCATAGCCAGAGGGGCGTTGGTTAAAAATGTACAGGCGTGAACAAAGCGCCGAGCGGCCTTCGGCAGTCATTAAAGAGTCCTGCACAGGAATCACACGTTCCATGCAAAGCAGCCTTCGTGCCTCTTGCTATGAGGGGTGTGCGTGTCCGGCTGCAACAGCCTTGTGTGTATGGGGGTGTGTGCGCGAATGCTTCTATGGGCCTTTGTGTGGGTGTGAGGTTTGAAGGTCCGTTCTGCTGCTCACCCGTGGTTTAAGTCGTCCTTTAATGTCTCGGATCCCCCTCTTGGCATGACTTTTGGCCTGGGGGGGGAACATACACGCGGATTATGAATCTCCCACCTCCTCCCAAAACAATCCTGAAAATCATTTTGTTGTACTTTCATTTGATAAAATCTGAAAATAATCGCCTAAAAGCGCACCCGACCACTTTGAAGCACTTATTGTACAGATTTTAATGGTAGAACACCGCTCATCCAGCATGGACCGACTTACATCCACAGCACGGCTGATCTTTTATGCTTTCTTTTTCTGTCCAAAATGTCTTCATTTGACCTTCATCTTAATTCACAGTAGGTGATTTAACTATGTGCACCTACTAAACATGTATATGCAGCAGACTTGCAAGGGAAGCTCACCTTCCCCTAAAATGTCAAAAAGTACGCAATCAAATATATGCGTGGACGTACAATTGTGTGGACATGTCATTGACTAAATATGTGCTACAACGCGCTCAACTATTGTTTCGAATCAGCTGCTTCTTACTGGTTACGACGTGACTCTCTTGTCATTCATTCCCGCAGCTTCACTGTGCTTTAAACTGTGTGCACGCTGAGCGTCGACCGCGTGGTAAGTTCAGTGTTGTTGTCCCAATGCATTGAAACAAGACGCGTTATTGGATAAATGCTAGTTTTGTCCCGCCCATCGGACGCTCAGCGTCTCTGGGAGTCTATGGACAGTGGGCGTGTATCGACTGGCCGGGACGCTCAGCTTTTCTGCATGATGATTGGATGATCTGACTGAGGCTGAATCTCTTTTTGATTGACAGCGAAATGAGCCAATCACCAATCTTATGGTGATGGCATCCTTTTCATTTTGTTTTGAAAAGGAACGGAGAGGAGAATTCACGTCTAAATACATAGACACATTTTATGATGTAGGCCGAAATTGAGCTTCCCCTCCTTGACGGACCAGCGCCCGCCACTGATATGCTGCCTGCTGCCGTTTGTGCAAGAGCTTTTACCTTTGTCACTGCCGTGTTGATGAGCGCTCCTCCCCTCTGTTCACAAAAACAGTTGCATTCGTCAGAATTCGTGAACATGCACAACCAAAGGCAATTGGATTATGAGGCACACATGGCATGATGCTGCAAATATGAAAGGTGTAGTAGAAGCTTTCGTGGACTACAAATTGTTTATTTGCATAAGACCTGCCCTGTGTCGATATATTTTTTGGTGTGTTACGGCTCAATGTTCCATTGATGGTGACAACTCAAGTTTTTCTGACTTTCAGTCAAATCGAATACTTCACGTTTTAGCGCGCTTACGAGTATTTATTCCCCCAGTGGCCCTCAGCCACCTTGTCATTGAATACATTGCTTCTCATAGTGTGATTTTCAATCTCACCGTCACCGGCGAGGAGCTGTAAATAGCACCGCAATTCCACTTCAGAGTAGTATTAGTATCAATCACCGCGTAAAGCTCACATTTCATGGCATTATGGTGGTTTTTATTTAGAAGCGGAGGATGGGAGGGACATCGCTTGATTGATATCCACTTTGAGGCCAGCTGACCGACATTCTGGAAGGGAATGTCTTTCTTACAGCGCCTTCCGCTTTGCCGTCTCATTCGCGCTCCCTTTAGGTCTCAAGTAAAAGCACAAAGCGTTGGCTAAACAGCTAAATAGGGAAAATGGCAGGCTGCGTTTCAGAAGTTGGCAGAAGGGGGAGAGCGAGAGGAGCGTGGGGGGGGCCCGAGGTGAAGGCCCCCCTTATAGATCCCTGTCAGTCAGGAAATGTGAACTTTAACAAACCTTTGAAGAGCACTCTAGAGAACTAATTCAGCCTCAGCTGACAGCGGGGGGAGAGTTAGAGACAGTCGGTGTAGTGAGTGAGAGGAAGAGACAGAGATTGGATTGGGAGATGGGGGGACGGGGGGTTCTGTGACAGAGATGAAACGAGGGAGGCAGATAAAGAGAGACAGACAGTGAGGGAAAAAAAACGAGCGACGAAAAAGGAAGGAGATCTATGTTCCCGGCTTGGTTTAACGTCGTAACACCAATGTTTGCAGCCAGATCAACACGTCATGTCCGTCGACGTCTTGTCATGTCAAATCACTTCTGTCTCCACCGTCCGGCTGCACGCGCCACTTCACACATCCTAAACGCTTGTGCAGCTGCACCCGGATATCCTGGGCTGCCCGTTCTCTCAAAGCCAAGAGTTGTTGTCAGTTATGCTTTTAATTAACTTCAAAGAAAATGGCGTGAGAGGTGAAATGGAGTTACATACAGCGGTATAGAAGCAGTTATGGTAGTCGGGACAACGTTCATACCTTGACGGTGTGCATCCACTGCTGGTAGGACTTTGCGTTACCTGTGGAGAAAATTGAAATAAATATCAATGACTCACATCGGGCTTCGTAGCACTCAAGTCCTTAAATAAGGACTAAGGGGTGACACATTCAGACGCGGTTGTGTTGATTCAACAAAATAAAAAGTAAAATATGGAGGTAATGAAGAAAAGGACGGAACAAATACATAAATCCGATTTGATGAGTTCATTGCAAACTAGTCATGTTATTTGTTGTGTTGTTTGCTCTCACTTGCTATACATGGTGACAAGCTGAGAGGAAAAGGAGATGTATGACTTTGGAACTGAAATTTTGTTTGATAGAGACAGCCATTATTGATACACGTCCTATAAATTCCGGACAGGATTGTTGAAATATTTCATGAGATGATTGAATGTGCAAACAAAGGAAAAGCTGCATTTTAGTGTTTGGTTGAAACACTTTACTGTTAAACACAATTTTTTAAAATTAAAAAATTAACATTGCAACCACAGCTGTCAACAGATACGAGTCTTCATTTGGCTTTCATTTTTATTAAATGAAGGGAGAAAAAAAAAACGTGATCAATGTTTCGTGGCAAAAGTGCACCAGTCCAGTGCGGAATAGGCTTCTGCATGCAATGTCACTGTTTTTATTTGGCTAGTGATGATGCCGTAAGCCAAAATAAGTGATGATGAATGGAATAATGACAAATGTTTATCACGGCGCATGAGGGAAAATTGCGGGTTGAGGCTTCTTTGTAAATATAAGTAAAAACCTCGGGCGCTCGCTTTACAATTCCTTTGGGATTTCATTTCCTCTCAGGTGTCTGTTGTGTCTTCAGTGTCATTGTTGACAAACCAAATGTAATTTTTTTCCATCAATTGTCTTTTACCACATCCAACCAAATTTCCAGTTACCTTTTTATCATGTAGGTGCCTATCAAGCATGAATGGAACTAATTCAGTTTGAAAAGGTGCTGCTTTGTTCCTAACTTTTGACTGTCTCCATGTCACTTCAAGGTGTTTTCCAAAGCTTGATGTTGCCTTTAATGTCAATAATAATTAGAATCAACCAAATAGTCTAAAGCAGCTCATCAATGCATCTCATGTATTCGCATTTGGATTTCAGAGGAAAACCAGCAGTGTTTAAAGGTTTCGCGTTAGAAAATAGCCCTATAAAACTTTAACACTCAGTGTTTCATTCATCCCCTTTTTACATGAGCACGATGACTTTTCATTCGGAACCTGAAAAACGGCAAGTTAATCCGAAGCGACTAATTGATGGACAGCTCCGCCACAACTCACTTCCACAAAAGCCCCCCTCTGTGATCTCTTCTTCAAACACGTCGGTGAAGCCGCGGCCTGCGTTCAATTTGGCCAGTCGTCCGTCGATGAACTACAAACATAAATTACAACTGCTTTATTAAAGGAGAGAAGGAGGGGCAAGTTACACACTTAAAGTGATATACGGACACATGCACAAAGAGTCAATCACTGGGGCGACACTGGGGTGTTATTAATCCTGGCGGACGGAACCACAAGACAAAGATGAGGCGGTTTGCAGGTAATGGAGACTTGCTAATGTGGAGCAGGTGAGCGAGCATTGCAACAGATTGCATGACGAACGGCGTGCAAGACATGAGGAAGTTTCATTTCCGCTCCTTGGAACAAGTAAATCACCATCTCATAAATATGAAGCTCACAGCCAACAAAGCACACATTTCACGAAACCCCACAAAGTAGCATCCAAGTCAAAGACTTAGAAACACAACATCAAAGTGGCATAAATGTCAAACATAACCTCAAATAAAGCGAGATGGCACAATGTTTTCTTTGACAAGAACTGAGCTCGTCTACGATATGTATGGACCTTTGGAAAAAATAATGCAAAGAAAATTGTGAAAAATAAATCTTTTTTTGGATGGGGGTGGGGTACAGGTCTGGCTTTTAACACCATAACTAAGTAAGAGGACAACCCGTGAAGTTTATTTCTGAAGGAGAAGGGGTTCGTATGTCACAAGGACAAGTGATTATTTATGTATCTATTGATTACCTTAAGTCAAATTATATGCAAGACGCATCACTAAAACAATAAAAGCTGACCTGACTTATGATTTCACCCCGCCAATCAGCATAGACAGCTAATCACAGTAGAGATATAAAAGGAGAGAAAAAGAGAAATATATGTATAACGTTAAATATAACTAATGATTATTATAAAATATAAACCAATCTTTCAATTGCTAGGGTTAACATTCGTAATTTCCTTGCCAAAGAATGAGTGGCCAATTAAGGGTAAAGGAAGATAAAATATATATTTGTTTGTATTTTTGTTCAATGTAAAATAATAAATAACCAAGTGTCTTTCCCCCTTGAAATAACTTGTCATGCGTGTGTGCGGTTTGGTTGTACGGTTAAAATAAAGACAAACAACATTCAGAAATGTGTGTTTCTCAAAGGATACTGATGGATTGATATTCTTCAATGCACCCCAAAAAAAAACCCACATAAATGTTTCACTTAAGAACATGCTATATATTGCGAGTTGCGCAAGCTGTGGCTGGGCAATTTATCAACGTAATCCCTAAATTGATTTTTGAAGGGGTGGGCTCAAATTGATTAAAGTACAGGAAAAAAAATATACAGAAATAAAAAAATCAAATGATCCCCTTTCCAGCTTTGGTAGCCTGTTTATACTGATAACATGCATGAGATTTAAGTTTTCTTGCATCTACTGTGTGCAAGATTATCAAGAAATTCACAGCCTATGGCACGGTAGCTAACCGCTCAAGACGTGGACGAAATGGAAAAACATTTTAAAGGTTGCGATGAATAATTGTTTGAATGATGGCGAAAGAACCTCAATCAACTTCTAATTCAGGTGTCAGCTTGCACTATCCGTCGCCATTTGAATGAAAACGGACACCGTGATAGGACACTCAGGGTGACCCCTCGCTGACACAAACAAACAAGTCAGGCTGGAGTTTGCATCGACTTATCCAAAATCCCCCTGGGAGAATGTCCTGTGGACAGATGAGGCCAAACTAATTGAGAAGGACATCAAATGAACTGTTTGCCAACAACAAAACGAGGCCTTGAAAGAAAAGAACACTTTCCCTATGGTGAAACATAGTGCAGGTTCACTGATGTTTTGAGCTTTCTTTGCCACCTCTGGTACCAGATGCTTTGACCGTTTGCATGGCATCAAGAAATCTGAAGACTACCAAATAATTTGGGGATGCACTGTCAGGCCCGGTGTCAGAAAACTGGGTCTCCATCAGAGGTCAGGGGTCTTAAAGCAAGACAAAGACCCAAAGCATACTTCAAAAAGCACCCCAAATGGCTGAAGACACAACGCTGGAGAGTTCTGAAGAGGTCAGCAATGAGTATAGATCTAAACCCAATAGAACACCAGTGGTGAAATCTCAAAACAGAAGTTGGAAGAGGCACCCTACAAATTGGAGACCTGGAGGTGTTGGCAACAGAAGGGTGGGCCAAAAGTCCAGCAGAGTGGTGGAAGAAACGTGTTGATGTTTGACACAATGGGATTTAATTCAGACCCCCAACCACCACCACCAAAGTATGCGCTGCTAATTATTAAGTTTGTCCAGTTGATTTTAGGAGTGGAATGATGAGATTTGGCAACACCCATCCTCCTCACCCCCTGGCTGCTTTTTCCCCTCATGTTCCAATGCCAAAAAAGAAAAAAAAATAGAGAAATAAACATGAATAGAGATGAATTTGTAATTGCTACAATTTTCTGGGTAAATTAGTGCGACATCTAACAAAATCACAGGGGTGCCAACGCTTTTGGCCAGAACTGTCTGCAAAATTTTATTTACAATTTCAGGAGCAGAGGTGAATCTTGTTTGGATGCAACACCTTTTATCAGTGTTATGTTCAGTTACAGTTTTGTTTGTTAGGCATTGATCCCAAAGGAAATATCGTTTCCATTCATTGATATTATTTTTTTAGGGGATGTGTTTAAAAGGCAATTTTTAAACAATTGTTTGTTATTTTTAACTATAAGAGGAACAAAATTGTTTAAAATTAGTAATTGTTTAATTTTCTTATTATTAAGGGGCTTTAAAGGGAGGAGAGTCATCTATTTCATTTTTAGGCCAGTTCACCCAGCCCTTGTGCGGCTCTAATTTGTTCCTCTTTGCAAGTGTGTCCAACACCCAACAAGAGCATAGGTTGTTTTTGGCCATGTTGTCCTCTGGGACTGCCGGCTAACTAACAAGCCGCGCGGCCACCCGCTCCTCTGGTCAGGAGGCTGGAAGCTCATCATTAGACCATTTTAATGAGAGGTGAGAAACTACTCGACTACTCGGCTGCTCTAATTAGCGCGCATAATCAACCCAAATCAACACCCGAGCCAAAGATGCCACTTATCTCACTCAGGCTGATTACCTGACTCATTGTGGGCATTAATTATTACAGACGAATCAGCACAAAACCAATGATTTCTGACCTACCCAAAATATATCAAGAAAGCGAGAACAAATTAGCAGTATGTTAAAATATTTTTCAGTCTTGATGTTCCTCATCGAGCTACACAAGTTAAAGATCAGAGAAGAAACTAAAGCACATTTAATCCTCCATTCCATGTAACTTTTCTTTTTTCCGGAACAAATCGTGCTCCTGGTGTTTCCAGGAGTCACAACAGTCTTGATTAATTATCTCCACCAGGAAAGGTGTACTTTCTCTGCCATTGAGTCTGTCAACACGGTTATACACACACCCAAAAAAAAAAAACATCAAGCCATCTTTTAAAGCTCTTAATGGACATCCAAAGAAGTTAATTGACAAAGAAAATAATAAACTGATTACGAATAAACTTTTTACAGTCGTCTTGGCAAATACATTACGTTCTATGAAGAGTGTACTTCTTAATCTTGGCAATACGGAGAGTTTTGATCTTTGAACAGCAGTTGAAATCTTCCGTAAAAATTTAGGTTTTCTTGGGGGTTTTTTAGACCTAAAACCTGAAGACATTTCAAGGCACGAAGAAGGTTTGGCTTCATAACACTCCTACTTTGCCAGGTGCTCAAAATGATATTTGGTTGTGATAGGTGGCAATACTAAACTGATTAAACTGCTAGCTGTTTCAAATATATATACAGTACAATATATACTGTGTGTGTGTATGTGTGTGTATATATATATATAACTAACTAACTATATATATAGGGCGGCCCGGTAGTCCAATGGTTAGCACATCGGCTTCACAGTGCAGAGGTACCGGGTTCAATTCCAGCTCCGACCTCCCTGTGTGGAGTTTGCATGTTCTCCCCGGGCCTGCGTGGGTTTTTTCTGGGTGCTCCGGTTTCCTCCCACATTCCAAAAACATGCGTGGCAGGCTGATTGAACACTCTAAATTGTCCCTAGGTGTGAGTGTGAGTGTGAATGGTTGTTCGTTTCTGTGTGCCCTAAGATTGGCTGGCAACCGATTCAGGGTGTCCCCCGCCTACTGCCCGAAGACAGCTGGGATAGGCTCCAGCACCCCCCACGACCCTAGTGAGGATCAAGCGGCTCGGAAGATGAATTAATATATATATATATGTAAGAAAAAATTCCTCGTCTCACCCCCCCTCGGGTGGTGTCCATCCCTCATTCAGCTCGGGTCCTCTACCAGAGGCCAGGAAGCTTGAGGGTTCTGCGCAGTATCCTTGCTGTTCCCAGCACTGCACATTTCTGGACTGAGATGTCCGATGTTGTTCCCGGGATCTGTTGCAACCACTCATCTAATTTGGGGGTCACTGCTCCGAGTTCTCCGACCACCACAGTCACGACTGTCACCTCTACCTTCCAGGCTCTCTCCAGCTCCTCTCTGAGCCCTTGGTATTTCTTGAGTTTTTCGTGTTCCTTCTCTCTGATGTTTCCATCACTTGGGACCGCTACGTCCACTACTACGGCTTTCGTCTGCCCTTTATCTATGATCACGATATCTGGTTGGTACGCCATTTACCATCTTGTCAGTCTGGATCTGGAAGTCCCACAGGATCTTCGCTCTGTCATTCTCCACCACCTTCGGAGGCGTTTCCCATTTTGACCTTGGTGTGTGTGTGTGTGTGTGTGTGTGTGTGTGTGTGTGTGTGTGTGTGTATATATACAGTATATACTGTAAAAAGTAATTCTGATTAGACTGATTGAAACTATTTTCTCTGAGATTTATTTTGCTGTCAGGGGGAATCCTCCAAAATCATCACTTTTCAGGAAATGGCATGTTTTTTCAACCATTAACATTCATTCATTCATTCATTCATTTTCCTAACCGCTTGATCCTCACTAGGGTCGCGGGGGTGCTGGAGCCTATCCCAGCTGTCTCCGGGCAGTAGGCGGGGGACACCCTGAATCGGTTGCCAGCCAATCGCAGGGCACACAGAGACGAACAACCATTCGCACTCACACTCACACCTAGGGACAATTTAGAACGTCCAATCAGCCTGTCATGCATATTTTTGGAATGCGGGAGGAAACCGGAGCACCCGGAGAAAACCCACGCAGGCCCGGGGAGAACATGCAAACTTCACACAGGGAGGCCGGAGCTGGAATCGAACCCGGTACCTCTGCACTGTGAAGCCGACGTGCTAACCACTGGACTACCGGGCCGCCACCATTAACATTATATCATCAAATAAAATCAGGCCATTTTCAACATATAAAATTGGTCAGTAATTTTTAACAATGCCACTCATCTGTGTGGATTGGACAATATTACTATTATTACTACTATTATTTGTGACAATTTTTATTGGCATTTTAATTTGATTAGTTGATTCATTCAGTTGGTTCTATGTATTCTAAATGTTGACAAGTGAACAACTAAGGCTGATGGATGATAAATGACTGCCGGGTCGAAAGTTATGTGAATAGAAAAGCTTTTGGCGATCGTCCCCTGTACACTCAATTCAACTGTGTGTGGCTTAGATTTATCACACTCAGGAAGAGAGTTCATTGACTCTGCTACAGTATGCGTGCGTCCGTCCGTGTGTGTGTGCGTGTGTGTATGAGGGAGAGGGTGCATGCTTGTGTATCGGGGCTGTGGATGGCTGATAGGAAGCAGATTGATGCCATCAACCTTTCCCCTGCATTTTTTGAGTAGCTGGAAAATTGATGAATTGATGGCTGCGTGGTGTGAGATGAGTGCCAACAATTGGGTAATAGAAAAGAAAATTTGGGAAGGCAAAAGGAAACTGCAATTATTATTTTTTTAATATGTGAGGTATAAATTGGACCATTTGACAGCATTTCCTAGCTTGAAAATGGCCACAATTAATGATCCATTAGTCCATAAATTATTTGTTTTAAATCATTTCCAATTCAATTTTTTTTCCAACTCCTTTTTTGATATTTTATTGAGCATAATAATGCTGTCGTGGAACAAAGATGAGATTAACATGATCTTATTTTACTCAAGATACTATTAACCAACCATCAGTTCCACACAATTGATATAATTCCAAATGATTATTATGTCCTTTATAATGCCCAGCCTAACAGCTGACAGGACATACTGTGTATTAGTTCTACAGTAGCAGCAGGTCTCTTCAATTTGACATCCATCATCCGTTTTCGTTGCCTCTTTCAAAATTAATTTGAAAACTGATTCCTCGTTTCTACATGACTGGACGCAATGAATTAATCATGAGAGGTCAACACCATCCTGTTCCCACTGACCTGAGACAACTTTTAATGGAAAAGAGATCTGATTTGTGTGTGTAAATCAATAATAACAACAGGTAGGGGTAAAAGGATTCAGGCTTAAGCAGCCATTAACCCATTTGTGTATTTCGGGTGGAATATGGAATATACAACAATCGGTTGAGATGGAATGTTCATCTATCAAATTTGTTACAGTGCAGAGCCGGTTAGTAAGTAAGTGAAGTACAATGAATTGGACTTAAATCTATGGTTTCAAAAATATACAAGAGCCAGGGCACACAAGTTGAGGGCTGCACTGGTCCACGCATTGAATGTTTGTGTGTTGCTGGAGCGGATATGGGTCAAGGCCAGTGCAGAGCTCGCGCACGCCACTGGCATCTCGGTCGAAAGAGGAGTGGGGGAGATAAGCGCATCCCAGCCCCCGTGCTCGAGTGCAGATAAGGGTCTGTTTCCCAACGTTAGAGCGGAGGCAGGAGCCGGCTGGGAGGAGGCTTTGAACTGCTGCTCGCTATCTGCTCTGTTCTGGGAAAATTATAGATGGAGCGCAGTGTCCAAAGAAACAAAAGGCTGATTGAGGGCCGCCGTGCTGTACTCTGGGGGGTAAATCACACGACTATCGCGGGTCAGAGATCACAAAGAAAAGTTCAAGGGGTGAAGAAAAATGTTCTTCCTAGCAGGGGTGTCTTTTCACTTGGCTCAGACACGGGGCTGCCTGGAGTATGGCAGAAAGGGATTTGGAGGGACAAACCATAGTATACACGAGTGATTGGAAGGCAAGCTCCTGCAGCCTGACATGAATAAAGGATAACCGCACGTGAAAGGTGTATGCACGTAAACCCAGTTAAAGCCACGGTGGAATACAATGTGTCAGTAGTGAATTGGAAATTTTCTTAATTAAAATTCTTGCAACATGCTTGGGCTGGCTAGAGCGTGTGCTGAGATAAGCACTGTAAACATTTTTGATGAGGTCAGTGACCATCTCGGAGTCCGTGTTTCTGTCTTGACTGCTTCTCATCACACGGGGGGGGGGGGGGGGGGGGGGATTCAAGCTAACTTGAATTACACCAACTCAGCACATCATTGGTTGAGCGCACAGCATAAAATTCGCTACGAGATCATCCACAAAATCAAGACTTGACTTGATTTTGTGAGGCTGCGTGAGTCTCCATCCATCCATCCATTTTCTAAGTGTAACCTCACAAGGGTAGCGGGAGTGCTGGAGCCTATCCCAGCTGTCTTCGGGCAGGAGGAGGTGTACACCCTGAACTGGTTGTCAGCCAATCACAGGAGTCGCATGAATACAATTGCAAAAATGCTTGAAATGGGTGCCTTTTGTTAACCCCCCTTTCAACTTTTCCACTTGTTGATCATGTTTTACAAAATAAATGACCTGTTGCTGAACAGAGATGAAGGCACTATGCAAAGATATAAAATACAATAATCCCACTACTACAGAATCACACTCACAAAGACAGTTGTTTGTACCTGTTTGAAGAGCTGCAGGTTGACCGCCATGGACAAAAAGTTTCTCATCGTGCTTGAGCGATGGCTGACAAAACTCTCCTCGCAGAATGTTATTGGCTCCCCCTTGAAAAATCCACACAGACAAGAGTGGTGATTTTTTTTTCTCTTTCGTATTAATCTAATTGACTGAGTTTAAAAATATATAAAGTATATATCAGGAAGATCAGCGTGTGTAAGTCAACTTGGGTGGAGAGTGGTCAAAACATAAACTCAATCGTTTAAAGGAGGGGTTCTCAAACCCTTTATACCAAGTACCTTAAAAAATATTTAGCTCTCAAAGTATCATCATGATCAACATTAAACAAACATGAATATTACATATTATTCACGCGCAATTTGAAGATGCACACTGCGCTTAAATACGGCAAAAAAAGCAACTTAAAAATACAATAATTAGTGAAAACATTAAAATGTTTTAAATTGAAAAGTTTTTTTTTAATGCACCTCTGTCTTTGACAAGCAGTTCTAAAATATTAAATGCAAATGTATTTTATGTTCAAGTTATGTTCAAGTGAAATACCTTTACTCAACAATGTTACATTGGATTAAAAAAAACATTTTGCTCAGTTTGAACATTTAATTCAATCATTTTTGGGCACACCACTAGAGGAAGACCACGTACCACACTTTGAGAAGCAGTGGTTCATATGATAAATAGAACAAGGTCATTCACACAGCGTCTGCGTGAAGCTTTGAAGCTCTTCCAAAATAAGTATTTCAAAACATTTCTTCATTACTGGGTCAAAAGATGTCTGAGAGGGGACATGATGGTTAGAGGAGGGAAGAAAAAAAAACTAAAAAAAAAAAAGGGTCCCATGGCAGGCTGTATACCCAGTCCCAGTAAATTTCAGAGTGCTCCACATGAACACGTTATTACTGTTCCTTACATCATGTCTGTTGGCCTGTGAGCTGTAGACACAGAGGATGACAACAAATCCACTGCAGGCCAATCACACGGAGCCCCCCCCCCCCCCCCCCCCGGCCCCAAAGTCATTTTCAAAACATGTTTTCTGATAATTAACGTAATTCTCACATAGGGCAATGATGCTCTAAATTCTTTGGCTGTAAAACAATGCTTGTTGTCTGGTGGTCTAGCTGTGAGCGCAGTGTGACATTAAAAAAAAAAAAAAAAAACAACAACAACACTTGGAGACCGCATTTTCAGGGATGGGCGGATGATCGCAGTGGCCCAAATTACATCACAGGAATAATGCTCCACTTACATCACACACAAAAAAAAGTTTTCAAGGCTAATTTTCTCATAAAGGAGAGTTGAATCATTTTTCCAGGCCCCATCTGGCTGCTGCTGCCTCCGGCCTAACGCGCAAAAGCCGAAATGAACAGAAT
The DNA here is from genome assembly GCF_025434085.1 of Hippocampus zosterae. Lineage (NCBI taxonomy): Eukaryota > Metazoa > Chordata > Actinopteri > Syngnathiformes > Syngnathidae > Hippocampus > Hippocampus zosterae. The sequence continues at coordinate 9,133,250 of NC_067458.1, read as the reverse complement.
GCTGGGAAATTCTTATCAAGTATGTGTAGCAGTCAACCAGGGATGCGGAGTCTATTCCGAAAAGTAATTTTGAGAAGGTTTTGTGATGTTATAGCCTTAGCATTATCACGTCTCACCTTGAAAAAAAACTTCAGCTTGTTTACATTTGTCATGTTTCGGTCAATATTCATGTACAAATTCAAGTGTTGCTCACATTTGCTCAGAATGAGGCATTTTGGCACACTGTGATTCATTTGTACACGGTTCGAGGTTTGGATAACCACACGGCCCCTCCTGAGTGGAGTTTTCAATACTATTCATTTGTAATTGTTTTTTCTTCCACGCATGGTTCGTCACCCAGTTCTCAAACAATGAGGGTTCAATTAAGCTACTTGATAGTAACCAAGCCAAGCAACCTGACAAAGTGACTTGAAATACTATTTCAGGTGATTCTTTTGCTTCTGTGGCGCTCCAAGCAGGAGATGAGTGTCTGAGAGAACATGGGGTGGAAAATGATTGACCTACGAAATATCTTTCTACTCATCAGATTGCTTTTAGACTCATTAGTATTTCCCAGTGTTTCATTTACAACTCAGCAAGACTCCCACCAAGTTTCCTTCTGTCACGACATGGGCCCATGAATCACAGTCACGGGCTCACTCAATGCCTGGGAAAAGTTATTCCACAAATATCACAACTCGGTGGAAGACGAGGTGCGTGTGTGTGCATTAGCGCACATACATTATGGTAACAGAGACATTTGCAAGAAACAGAAACATTTGTCTGTAAGAAACCAGTGAGAAATCATCACATGTACACCAACACACAACGACGAGTGTTGAGTGTTTGTGTCAGGGAGGAGGCAGTTTGTTCGTGTACTGTCTGTATTCGCAGAAAAGCAAGACGGCATCAATAATGTAGCATCTTGGCGAGTGGGAGTCCACATAGTCCAATTAGCTTCAAAGCTAAAGGAACAAAGGCTTCGCTATTTGTCAAACAGGACATGCTGTAGTATACCCAGCTCCAACTCAGACCTGATCTGCAGAGAAGATCCAGTAAAGTGATGTTAGCGGGTCTTAGCACAGGAAAGTCAAACTCCAAAGGCGGCTAAAAGAGATCTTCAAAAGAAACGTCCTGAGTCTTCTCATATCCGTTGACATTTCATTGGCACAGACAGGCCCACGTTAAACTTGCACTGCGCCTACAAATTCACCTTTTACTCGCAATTTAAACAGACTCAGTCCAACGGCTGACATTTGACTCAATTCGCCCTAACTGAGATTGGTAGCGTGTGCCTACGGGGCAAGAACAATTCGGTGTGCATTCACACCTGTAGTTTCAAATCTCTTCTCCACATATGTTGATAGTTTTGAAAATGGATCCATTCACCCCATACGATGAAAAAAAATGGTGTTGAATTTACTCAATTTGATTTTGTCAATTGCGTGCACGAAATCACCTGGATCCAAAGAAATGTTTTATAGGAGATGTATCGTGTGCTTAAAAAATGGATCTGGATCCAGATTTTATTTTGTGCAACCATTTGCCCCGATACAATTGAGGAAATTCAACTTTTAGTGTAGTTTGGTTTCTTTTCAGATACTCAAGAAATAGAATATCACCATCTGAAATACAGGGAAAAGTTTAGTAGTTGTATGGATTATAAATAATAATAATACAGTCAAACCTTGTTGATAGCGTGAGTCATACTGACAAACACAGTTCTGTGAAATCACAGATTTTATTATAAATTAAGGATGTTTGGTACCACTTTCTTTCAGACCAATTCCAGTCGCACTACTCAACACTTGAATACTCAACGATACCGCTACCCCTAATAAATATGAAAGATAAAATGTATTAACAAAGAATTTGACAGATAATTTTAAACCAAGACCTATAGAGAATTATAACATGGCCCAAACCCAAATGTCTGGTAGAGGCCCAGACAGCGACCTGTGTTAATTTCAAACTATTTGCAGTGACTGAAGGCTTTCAACTGAGTTGATTATATGTCAGGAGAAGAAGGAAGAAGCAATCGGAGTATAAGATCATGACATCCAGGTCAGTTCCTACAAAGCTTTACTTTGAGTCTTATCAATATACAGAAATTGCTTATCTTAATTTAATGGGTTTTTGTCAAACATGTGTGCCTTTAGTTCCGGATCGTAAAACGGCCACAACAGTAAGGCTGATAAACAGCCAAAGAGGACAAAAAACATCTGATTAATCTACCTTAACATGAAAAACTTATCACACCATTAGCGTTATTTGTCAGCTATCATAATAATGAGTCCTGACTTTTGATTTTGACTTTTGGGGGCTGCAAAAGAAATGTACTCAAAATTGGCCACTTCTTATTAAATGCTGCAGGTAATCACATTATATACTTAGTGTATTTGCAAAGAAAGAGGATGGATTTTAAAAACGTTTTATTGACCTAAACACCGGTAGAAGCTTTTGTTTTTGTTTTTGTTTTGCCGAACAATGCAGAACGTAGCATCCTTGAAGCGTCTCATTGTCACGTGAGACAAATTTGCAGACAACTTTAGACCGGGGTGGCACTGAAGAGATGGCTGTATTTATGGCACTCCTTCCCTATGCTCATTGAACTCAACTCAAGATGCTTATTTACGCTCTCAATTGCTCCATACACAGCAGCGCCCCGCCCTGCACACAAGCGGTTCATAGTCCGGAAAATGCGGTAGCTCGTGCCATGCCATTGTGATGTGGTGTCACAATACATTTGAATTTGGCAGGCCAGTGTGCAGCAGGGGTAATGTGCATACATATTGTCTTATTTAATCTTTGGAGAACTATTGTGTGAAAATTGCAAATAATTAAGTGGCATGATTTGCAGAACCTCTCCACATTGAAACTAATGAAGTTATGTGCATGTTTAGGGTGCTTTCAGAACATTTGTTTGTGTCTATTTTAGCTGAACAGTCCAAGGTTAGCTAGTTCAACAAGTCAAGATGTTTTGGCATCACCCAGGACAGCTAGTTGTGTATCAATGGTGACAGACTCTTACAGGTTTATATCGGAGGGCGTCCCGGTAGGAGCCAAACAGAGCGGCCTGCGCTCTCAGGAAGGCCCGTGCCACGCCACTCCCTGTTGCTGTTGACTGCTTCTTGAGCTTGCTCTTCAAAGAGGACACCTGGTGGAAAACATGATGAGAGAATTGCAGTGAGAGAGGTACGGATATAGAGGGGTAAAAGTTAAATTATCACCTCTGAAATTGGTGGGGGGGGGGCAGCTAGCCCATTCAGAGTGTGAAATATCACATTTGCAGGTCATCACAAGAAAGAAAAATAGACAGGAGAAAAGGAAAGGAACGCTCCAGCCTTTCCACCGTGCGTATGCGTTGTGCTGTGGGAGCACCTGCTGCTTTGCTAATTGAGCAGAGGATGGGGAGTGGCAAGAGGGGAAATGGAAACTCACATCCGTGCTTTTCCTCGCATAGCCACTCTCCTCCTCGTCACCTTTTTTTGCTTTTCACTTCTCCTTCCATTTCTTACTTCCCGACTTCTTTCCACCTCCACTGTGTTCCCCCTCCCCCGATGGCTCTTCCAGCTCACTCTAGAAAGAGCCTCTTGACATAAAATGTCTTTAATTATTTTCCCCTCTCCTAGCTGCGGCTCCAAGACTCCAGGCGAGAGGAGAGGAGCAGCAGGCCCGAGCTTGTTTTAGGATGACAAAAGATTCACCCTGGCCATGGTCCCCGGGGAGTCTGGGAAAGAAGTAGTCAAGAGACTCTCCTCACCTGCTCAGCAGAAGTCTGACTGAGCGAGGAGGAGGAGGAGATGGTAGAAAAGGACTTTTGCTCTCTGTGTGGCCTGTGCCCGCTTTGCTGATTGTGCATCTTTTCATTGGACTGTGTATTCCATTAGGTTCTAATTTACAATACCGACCAGGAGTCATGATGTCAGAGTTTACACCTTAAACAATATCAATGATTTAAAATTTCTCTTAGACTACATTTCTTGGCAAGACGCTGACAATAACGGATCTCGTCATGCAGTACAATAACAATACTAATAGTCCCAAAATACTGCTATGTGTTCAAATACTACTTTTGTTACATACACAAGCACAAGTTATGCTGTGCTGAAAATGAAGCTTTTTAACCCCAGCATTTCAAGTAGCCTCTGATGTCTGTTTTCTACTAATTAAATGAGTTAATCATTAATTAGCAAAAACATACACAATTTTCATTACGTCTGTTTTCTTAGGTTTTTTTTTTGTATGTGATATATGTTTCTGTCCCACGTTCCCCTCATTGCACTTAGTTAGTAGTTGATTGAAACAAAACAACTACAAGTGTAAATCAAATATTTTATGTCTGAAGTTGCGAGTGGCATCGGATCTTTACTAAGACTGAGAGGCAGCACCGGGTAAGTTACGCCACAATTTGCGAATGAATCTGGATGCTCGGGGTAATGTGCACTACTGTTCGAGCTTCCGCACAAGCCAGCATCGTTTCTGAGCAGCCGCACGGCAACGAGGCTGACTGTGACAATGACGCGAGTGAACCTGGCATGTTTGATGGACAACTTGCTGTTCATTTGGGATACAGAAGATAAGGAGTTTGATGGATTTGTGGATGAGGATTGATAAAAGAATAGCGGGCGTACATCATTAAACACTTCAATAAAGTACAGTCGAACTCAGTTTTGCTCCTGCTGCCTTTTTAAAAACATACTCTTAACGTCCATGCATGCTACCATTTTTTTTTTAAGCCCGCGTGTGTTAAATACAGAAATAGCACCTGACATTTCGTCTTGTAATATGTTGCGCCTGATCGTGAAAATATGGTATTTGCGGGCCATGCCGAAGCCCATCCCCTAAGCATAGAACGGGTCGACTGCACAGTGAATCAACAAGTTGTTTAAATTGATTTGATAAATCGGTCATTCTGATGGAATGGGAGTTAATATTTTTTTTAAATGTGCATACCGATGATCGGCTCCAAAATCCTGATCAGGTATAGCCGAAGATACTTGTCACTCAGAGCATTTCTATAATTAATACAAACTTATGTTCAGTGCCTATCTAATCGGAATAGTCCCTCACCTCCCAAAAAAACTGTGAAAACTGTGAAAAAATAAAAGTGACGCTGAATTACAGTGCGTGCGTGCGTGCGTGCGTGCCAGAAGGTCCATCACCAAATGACAGCATGGCGGTTGGCATTACAGGACAAGTGTGAACAGAGACGGAAAAATAATCACGCTGAGAAGCGGCAGCGATCCTGAGACATTGCTGTCTGGGTATCCGCAATTAGCCGTTCGGGAAAACTTCAGGGAGGAGAAGCAAAGTGTTCAGAGAGCTCAGGCGAAGGACAGGCGGAAAGGAACAGAGAGTGCGAGCAGAAGAAAGGAGGCAACAGAGAGACGGAGAGAATGTCAGTCTTAAAATGGGACAGAGACAAAATGAGCAGCGTCTATTCATTTCTCCTGGGCTTTCTCACTCTCCACAGCGTCCCCGTGCCGCCATCGCAAATGCTCCCAGGCATCAAACAGAAAGTTTATCACGGTTAAATTAACAAGTTTCATCTCCATATTCACTCATTGTGCTAAATGCTTTTATGTTTGTGTAAAGATCTTTCTAGAATGAATATTTCATGTTTATGTGCATTTTCAGATAGTCCCCCCACCCCATCCTTGCAATTCATTAAAATGTCTTTTTATTTCTCCCGTATTTGCTGGTGGGAGTGTGTGAATCAAAGTGAACACAATGTCAGTCTAAGTGGGGGAGGCATACCCCAAAGACTGTCAGACAAGACGGGCTAGCTGAGTTTACTCTGCACACAGAGTTGGTTGTGTGCAGCAGCTTTGAACGGCTGAGAGCAGTGCGCCGGCAAAGACTTTTTAATGAGACGGGGACACAATCAGTTGTGTTCTCTCCCTCTCGCGCAATATTAGGGGTGAAAAAAGTTGTGTTCAAAAGTTTACGGGTGATTAAAATTCCTCCTATGTCACATGTGGGCGATCAATCAACAGTTGCAAATATATTGGCAGCGCGTGAAACACACTTGAATATTGGTTTTGTCAAGAGAGTCGAGAGCAAGGCGCCGCAATCGGGATGTGCATTTTGCATATCACATGAAAATAAGGGTGTTTGGTAATTGGAGTTTGACTGTGGAGCCCACGCGGCAATCATCAGGTACGTCTCTCCGGTAATGGTTCTGTCAAGCTAATTAACTTCTCCGGTTTGAGTGAAACTAACGAGACGCGTACAGGCATCAGAGGAAGGCCAGGCTCTACAGGTGATAACCCTATTTGGCAGTGACATTTTTTAGTGTAAAGTCACAGTGGCGGTGATGAGATCAAAGCCAGCGAGGCCCCCATTGGGTCCAATTAGAACTATTGCATTGTGCGGGGGAAGGGGTGGCGGCAGGAGAGGGGGGAGTGGGCGGCTGGTGGGGTGGGGGCGGGGTGGGGTAAAGAAAACTGTTGAGTTATGATATTCATAATCTATGCAGAGAGGCCTTTCCAGCCCAGGTCTTCTCCCCAAAGCTGTGATCTTTTCAATTTACATCAAGGGAGGACGCTAGCGGATGAAAGCGGGGCATCCGAGGCGCGCAGCCCACAGAGGGCAGACACAGGGCCTCATTAAGGCCCGGCCCAGCCAGCCCCAAACAGGGTTTGAAGTGCGTCACATAAAGAGCATGGGGTCAAAGGTCAGACAACGAACAGATCTCCATTTAACTCTCCAGCTGGAGACGGTAATTAGCAGGTGCAATGATGATCTCTGCCTGACTGTAACGGGTGATACCACACTATCAAGACATCTGTGCGCTGCGATGCATTAATATGTATACAAAACGAGGAGAAATAAAGTACGCCTATTCCGGGGAGATGCTGATGTTCAGCCAAATCTTTCACGCAAATCCTTCGAAAAGCCTTGCTGAAATATTGATCGTTACATGTTGAAATATATGCACCGGTGCGCTAGGACTGTGACACATTCTGATGCCCATGCGATGAATGATAAAACTGTCTTTCATACACTCTTATGCTGTGTGCATGCAGGAAATATGTATGCGCATTTAAAACAAATCCAGCATGTGAATGCTCTAACGATAACACATTACTAAAACACACACGCACACGCGCACACAGTATTGAAACAGGTCCCACTAACATTAACAGTTTGGCATTGTATTCTGTCCATTAATTTATAGTCCAGTGCTGATTCAACACATCATCACCCAACGTAAATGTAGCTGACCTCAATTAACCGTTTTGGCAATCGTCAAAAACATACCTATCTATGTCATGAATGTAGTATATATTGTTAAATGCGAAAATACAAACAGTATGAATTAATCCATGATTTTTCAAATGTACCATTTTACAAAAATGTGGAAAGCACTTTGTATCTGTTTACTTGTCTTGATACTATTTCAGACTTTTAGAGATGCCAGAAGTGAGGCGGCTCAAATTTAAGGTTAATTCCGCCTCAATTCCTTATTCCTGGTCGAAATGGTGAAATATTGAAAGCTTGCTGGAAATGCAAGTTGGAATGAAATATTTCACGATGGTGGCTTGTGTCCGAGTGAAGTGGTCGGGTCTTTCATACGCTAGGAAATATGATTATAGTTGATATTGAAAATTACAGAACAAACAACTGCATTAAAAATAAGTTGCACATAAAATCACACTAAAAATCTGCATAATCATGAACCTTGGGCCCTGACACTTGTCTGTTGTACAAAAAAAAGAAAATAGTTTTCTACTTCCACCCCCCAAAAAATCCCCACAAAAAGATCCTCTGAATGTTTTGTTTAAGAGTCTGTCCATGGAAAGAAAGCCATGGGGACGCAATTAAAGAACTACAAAGAAAAAAAAAATAGCGATGAAAATCTCCCACTTTCTTTTGATGTGCTGCAGTTTGAACTGTATGCGCACACAGAAATATGAACAAAGACACACCGAACAGGCATGTCCTTTCACATATGAGCACAAATAAAATATGCTCTTTTCAACTCTCGCATTGATGCATTTTATTGTACAGTATTTAAAGTTTGAGAAATTGAAGGATGTCACGATTTAAAATAATGAGGAAAATAGTCTTCTGTTTTTCAAGCGCGCCTTTGGCGGTGTTTGATCAAGTTAAACTACGGAGACGATTAGCTGCAATTAAGGTGGAGTGAGACATGTAATTCTTAGTTTCACAGCGTGTTGTACAGGCGACATGATGCGCGAGTCAGGTGAAATAAATCAGGGAGGAAAAAGACGGCGGTTTAATAGGCAATGCCATGAGAGTTTCCCTTGTGTGGGGCTATTTTGTCAAGCTGACCTCTTAAAGCCGCTGAGCGGCTGAGTTTTGCATACATAATTAACTACAGTTAAATGTCATCTCTAGCATCGTCGAACCAACCCAGTGGGTGATGTTCCCCCTCCCTCCCTCCTTTTTTTTTTAAACTTCGGCTCTACATAACTGCAATTTGAAAATAAAGGCCACATGATCAACGTAAACGAGTGTGGTGGTGTGTGCGCGCCTGCGTGTGTCGACGCTTCACATCCATTTCACAACCTCAAACGGCAAACCTTTTAACTAAAAACAGAAGGCATTTTTAAAAAAACTAAAGCCAAACAAGAAAAAAAACTTACAGGTTTGCGAATGCACGCAGCATTATTTTACTGTAGATTTCTTGCCTCATGTTTCTGTGCGACTGCAGACGTTGGGAGTTTGCCCGCAGCCGACTGCGGCTGATGATGTCGATGTTGTTTTCGCAGAGCGAATACCAAATTAAAGGCAGGATGTTTGATTAAGTGTGCCAGGTGATCTCAGGAGAGGGGTGCAGACACAACCTCAGCCCCCTCATTCATTTGTAAACCTCCAAAGAGAGGCATGAAATACAGGAAGTGGGAGTGTACGCCGTGTATTTACCCCTTGATTGGGAATACAAATGATCAAATGCACGAGGGCTGCGAGTGTATGGGTACACGGTGTCAGCAAAGTAGCGAGAGGCAAGAGAGGAGGAGAAGAGAAGGAATTAGGCAGTGATGTGAGAGAGCATCTGAAAACTACGGATGTAACGCCGCATTGTAGCACCTCACCTTGAACACGTGGCACAGAGAGAATAATACATGAAAAATTGGTTGCAGATCAGTTGTGGGGATCAAATAAAAATCGGATTCAGTCACACGCTGTTTGTTTTCGGAATTAACAGACTCCTAATTTTCTATTCTCGGATACTTTTAATGACGAGCGAGGTAAACAGCCCAACCAAAAAAAAGCCAATTATAAAGTTATCAGTACAATGTCTATGCAGAGGAGAAGCGGTGTATCTCAGAAGAAGAAGAAAACCAAATACCTTGATCTTCCAGCAGGAATTTACTATTTTTCTCTTCGGGATGCTTGTCAACACATTGATTTTACTGACACAAGCACCGTGTCTGTGCAATTAATATTGTTTATTTTATGCAGATAGAGTACCCAAACTTCAATTCTTCGCAAACTCGAATACAATTTTTTTTCTCCCAGAGATAATCAAAACGAAGGAAAACAAAGTAAATAAGCAAAAGCCATAAAAAGCAACAACAACAACAACAAAAAATGCCTGGTGTCGTTAAAAATGGAAAGGTAGGTCCTTTTGTGTCCTATTACCGTTACTCGATCATTCAGATCTTTCTGTTTTTTTGTTGTTGTTTTTTTAAGCAAACGGAACTGCTACTGGCATGGTAGCATTTGTGAAAGTCAATAAATCTAAAATATTATGTGTGAAATTGTGGGGAAAGACCATTAAGGGGGCGGGCAGGCATGGGGCCAGTGTAAGGGTCCTGTCTGAGGAAGGACGGCTAATTCGGGACAACTGTGAACTCTGAACCTGCTAAAAGAACGACCACTGGTCAGTCGGCCCGCCTAATAGGGTCCACATGTGCTCACAGCCTGTGTCGCCTTAATTAGCAGGATCTCATAATGTTTGCTTAAATCAACATAAGGGCGCTTCGTTCTTTTGCTCTTAGTTACACTTGAAATAGACATAAAAATCCAGCCTGTGGCCTTACGCTTTGAATCTCTTTCACTCTATTTATACGTTCACACAAAGTGACACCGGGGCTTTTAAAGTGAGAATAATACAGCAGGCTTTGGAGAGAAATGAAGGGCGGCTTCAGTGGCTCGCAAACAATGTGTGGCTGCGAAGCTCAGGCAGAGAATCACTCAGCATTAATCAAGACTGCGGGCCTCTGTTTGACTACACAATGCCTCAAACATCCCCCTGTGTGTAAACACAAACATCAAATGCCACGTGGCATGTCCTCGTCGCTAACAAGCTGACTAACAAGAGACCTGGAATTCCACTTAATTAGTACCTGCTCTCTTGCTTATTAATCCAGCAGCCCGGGTGAAAAGATGAGAGCAGGCAGCAGAAAGCAAAGAATAGGACGGAAAACAACAACAGTCATTTGCAGTGTTAAATATATTGATGTCAGTGTACGTTCCGTTTCCGGTGCTGTAATTTGACATGACGTGTGGGCTATGTTCTGTCATTAGTCAGGGAAAACGGTGAGCACCTGATCAAAGCAAAAAAAAAAAAAAAAAAAGGCTCAGTCTGCCACTTCATTTGTCACAAGGCAAAGACAACGGCTTCCCTCTTGGCTTCTGTCGCTTAACAAAAATCTTGGTTTTACGACAAACTCATTTTGTGAATAATTTTAGCTCGACTCCCGGGTCGCAGCACACCGAGGTGCCAAATTGCACCATTATCGATATCCGTACCTTACCCTGAATTTTAGCTAGCACAAATGACGCGATACTGTCATTTAAAGTCCCGCCCCTTGGGAGCAAAGTTGTTTGAAGTTACTCGACGTATTGCTTTATACGCATCATCAAGGTGCTACGATCACATTAGAAGTTACATTTGTTTTTGGAATGTGAACGAGTACATACGGGATTTATCAAAAAAAACAAACGTAGCCTTATTCATATATTAGGCTGTACAATTTACATTCGCACTAAGGATGTGGAAAAGTATGCTGTAAAAGTCAAACACAAACCACCATGATGGATGGCAAGACCTGTTTTTTTTGCCTCTTAATATTAAATTAAAAACTGTTGCTTGCAATGTTTCATGGCTTGAAGGTTTCATGATGATGACTGCGTCACGTACGCAGATAGCAAGAAAACGGCATGCTAAAACGTGGGAGTTCTGAGGCAGTTGCATGGTTTGTCATCTGCTGAATAGTCAACTGAATTATATACAGTCGTACTGGCCAGAGGTCGGCATGCAGTGGAATTCGAGTCTATATGGCGTGAGCACTGTGGGTAATAGCGTGCGTGTGTAGACTCAGCGGGGTGGCTCCCCGCGCCTGGCAGAGGCGCTTTAATACACACCGTTTGAAAACAGATAAACAAATAATCTCGCTTCGACAGAGACAAGGGAAGACAAGTTGTGTCTTGTTTTTACTGTGTGTGTGTGTGTGTGTGTGTGTATACCTGTGTGTTAGCGCAACTACCTAAGTGACCCTGAAGCTGGTCACCGTTACAGAAAGCATCTCCACAGCATCATTGCTCCATTAATTAATGAGACAATGCGCTGGCAGGTGGCTTCACGGCACACACTGGTTAATTGGCCCCCTTTCTTCCCACTCTCTCCTCCTTGAAAATCAGTCAACGCTTCTTCCCACTGCCTCATTCCCACCTTCTACCCCTCGCTCTCAGAAACGTGCCAGTGGGCAGGCAGCAAGGCAAGACTTGGTAAAATAATGATAAGAATGGATGGAGATGAAGGGAAGGGAGTTGCAAGTTTTCCCACAAGCCTGTGATGGTCAGGGAACGGTGTTCGCTTCGAGCGCTGTACGGCGCAACGGGAGTTTACTTAAGACAGCCGCAATCTGAGCAGCCAGTGCTGCAGACGTTAATGATGTGGGGAGGGGGACAGAACAATACAATGACACGTTTTGGCTCTCTGAATAAGTCAGTATATGGAAAGGTGAAGACTAAGACTTAGTTCAAAAGATGGGGGGAAAAAATGTGCTTCACATTTATTCTTGTACTAAAACCACGAATAAAGAATGCCGACTGAGCAAAGGTGTGTGCGAGTGTCTTACCACATCACTGGGAAGGTTATGCAGATCATCAAAGGGACTCTCCAGTGTGTTGGTGTCCACGTTCAGGATGATCACGTCCTCTAGGGACCGACTGCGCACTCTCTACAAGAGGAAAACATTCCAGAATTAGCCAATTTTCTGTGTTCAATTTTCATTTAACACAGTTTGGAGCACAATTCCCAATAAGTCATAACAACAGTAAGCAGTATGACACAGAGGCGAACAAGTCTTTAGAGCTGAGCCTTGGCAGAATTGGAAGCCTATGAGAGTTTCTTCAACGATGGCCGCTCTACTACAACAAATAAGGCCACCCTCTAAAAAAAAAAAAAAAAAAGTCCTTTTGGGAGGAATATAGAAAAAGGTGAGTTTTTGTTTCTTTGTGGATTTAAAAAGTTGTGCATTCAGATTTTGGAAATAATCTCAGAGAGTATGTGACTGTGTGGGTGTGTGCATGATAATTAAATTGACCAAGAAATGGCATTGCCATTATATTTTAACTCACGATGACCGATTCGATATGACATTAGGCTTCACACGAGGACTATAATGGACATAGTTGGTGGGGGCCAAAAATTGATGGACTTGCAACACTGTAACCACTACGTCATTATTCATACATGCACTTTTAGACAGGAATGACATTTTCAACCTTCACTTCACTACTGTTCTATAAATGAACAACCAAAACAACAGTTTAAAAAAAATACTATTATTATTTTCAAATATGTGGTACAGGGTCTCTCAGTAAAAGAGTATAATTTATTTCCAGATCACCGCTGAGGTGACAGTGATAAATGTACTGATCCTTCAACTGCTCAGAGCACATTGCACAAACCCCCAAGGGGATTTTCCCTCTCTCGATAAGTGAAATTTAAGCCATACAATAAAAAGTAATATAAATGTAGATAAAGTATTTAGCTCTTGAATTTTTCAAATTGAGAGCTGTACATACTCGTAGTTACAAAAAGCATATTACCTTTGAATTGGTATTATAAGATTAACAAGCCAAAAGATAAGATTTTGTTTTGTGTTTGTATGGGAGACGTTTACAGAAAAAAAGGACTTTTAGACAGAATGTTATGAACAGTAAATGTCAGCTGGTTGTTGTGATGATGAAAGGCTGACATTGTTAGAGCATCCTGTTGGTGAGCTGTGAAACATGGCATACTCCCAAAAATCCACCGATGTTACTAATGCCTTGACATTCACTCGTCAATCCTTTTTAAGGCCTATGCAAAAAAAAAAAGGAATAATTTAAAATGCAGTGTTTTGGCTCATCCTGAAACCAGTGGCAGAATTTATACAGTAGTAACTTGATAAATTCATTAAACAAAACAGGCTATACAATATAGTTCTGAAATTGCCTGTTCATATTAGTTTTTTTTCATTGTTCATTTTATAATGAACACCTTTTCATGGAACAGTGTTTATTGGCAGCGTTACAGATCATGAAAGTCTGGGGAAAATTTAAGAACTACAATACAGTATTGTCCTTCCACTGCCTTACAATTGACAATGGAAATGTGCAATCAGAACATCTTTACTCTAAAACACACACACACACACACACACGGTGGCAAGAAGAATGGGGGCGACAGAAGATATTAGAACGTTACATTCTCCTCAGCACTAAAATCTCATGAATCAATAACTCTGTGATTCTGTGCTACACTGCATGCATCCTGATGGCAACAAGCTCAACAATTATTTCAGTGTGAGGCAGGATACATGCAAGTGTGCGCGCGTGTGTGTGTGTTGTAGCAGCACAGTGTGTGCGAATTTTCTAGTTTGTCACTTTTGTGACAGCCTGTGCAGTGGAGGCTCACGTGCTGATTTGGACTAATTATGGAGTGGCAAGAAAGGGGGTCTGTCTTGGATGCAGAGTGTGATAAATACTGCCACTGCCACAACTGTCAGACGACTACCTCACACGCAGGCACGCACGCACATGTACGCACACACACACACACACAAGCTTGCAACATGCGCTCACAAACAACGGCAATGGCTTGCCCCACTGAATAACAAAAAGGTTGATAACGATGGAGTTTGTTTGTGTTTCCGGCCTTTTTCTATCTGCTCCCATTGGGTTCCATCTTAAGGAAACATGGTATTCCCTTCCACTGCTATGTAGATGACTGACAGATCTATGTCCCACTGAGCAAGAAAGACGCCTTCTCATTAAAGCCACTCCTATCCTGTCTGGAAGAAATCAAAACCTGGATGGCACAAAATTTCTTGAAATTCAACGAAAAGAAGACAGAGGTGATATTGTTTGGTCCCAGTGGCCCTTGTACATTCCATCCTGTAGACTTGGGCCCCCTGTCTCCATCCATCCATCCATCCATCATCTACCGCTTATCCGGGGCCGGGTCGCGGGGGCAACAGCTTTAGCAGGGAAGCCCAGACTTCCCTCTCCCTAGCTACCTCTTCCAGCTCTCCCCGGGGGATTCCGAGGCGTTCCCAAGCCAGCTGGGTGACGTAGTCTCTCCAGCGTGTCCTGGGTCTTCCTCGGGGTCTCCTCCCGGTGGGACATGCCCGGAACACCTCACCAGGGAGGCGCTCAGGAGGCATCCGAATCAGATGCCCAAGCCACCTCATCTGGCTCCTCTCGATGTGGAGGAGAAGCGGCTCGACTCTGAGCCCCTCCCGGATGACCGAGCTCCTCACCTTATCTCTAAGGGAGAGCCCGGACACCCTGCGGAGAAAGCTCATTTCGGCCGCTTGTATCCGGGATCTCGTTCTTTCGGTCACGACCCATAGCTCGTGGCCATAGATGAGGGTTGGGACGTAGATCGACCGGTAAATTGAGAGCTTCGCCCTTTGGCTCAGCTCCTTCTTCACCACGACAGACCGATACAACGTCCGCATCACAGCAGACGCTGCACCGATCCGCCTGTCGATCTCTCGCTCCCTCCTGCCCTCACTCGTGAACAAGACCCCAAGATACTTAAACTCCTCCACTTGGGGTAATATCTCCTCCCCGACCCGGAGGGGGCAATCCACCCTTTTCCGACTGAGGACCATGGTTTCAGATTTGGAGGTGCTGATTTTCATCCCAACCGCTTCACACTCGGCTGCGAAACGCTCCAGTGAGAGTTGTAGAGCCCCGTTTGAAGGAGCCAACAGCACCACATCATCTGCAAAAAGCAGGGATGTAATACTGAGGCCCCCAAAACAGACTCCCTCAACGCTTCGGCTGCGCCTAGAAATTCTGTCCATAAAGGTTATGAACAGAATCGGCGACAAAGGGCAGCCTTGGCGGAGTCCTACCCCCACTGGAAACGGTTCCGACTTACTGCCGGCAATGCGAACCAAACTCTGACATCGGTGGTATAGTGACCGAACAGCCCGTATCAGGGGGTTCGGTACGCCATACCCACGAAGCACCCCCCACAGAACTCCCCGAGGGACACGGTCAAACGCCTTCTCCAAGTCCACAAAACACATGTAGACTGGTTGGGCGAATTCCCACATACCCTCAAGGACCCTGCTAAGGGTGTAGAGCTGGTCCACTGTTCCACGGCCGGGACGAAAACCACACTGCTCCTCCTCAATCTGAGGCTCGACTTCCTGACGGACCCTCCTCTCCAGCACCCCTGAATAGACCTTACGAGGGAGGCTGAGGAGTGTGATCCCTCTGTAGTTGGAACACACCCTCCGGTCCCCCTTTTTAAAAAGAGGGACTACCACCCCGGTCTGCCAATCCAGAGGCACTCTCCCTGTTGACCACGCGATGTTGTAGAGGCGTGTCAACCAGGACAGCCCCACAACATCCAGAGCCTTGAGGAACTCCGGGCGGATCTCATCCACCCCTGGGGCCTTGCCACCGAGGAGCTTTTTAACCACATCGGTGACTTCAACCACAGAGATAGGAGAGCCCACCTCAGAGTCCCCAGGCTCTGCTTCCTCAAAGGAAGGCGTGTTGGTGGAGTTGAGGAGGTCTTCGAAGTACTCTGCCCACCGGTTCACAACGTCCCGAGTCGAAGTCAGCAGCGCCCCATCCCCACTGTACACAGTGTTAGTGGTGCACTGCTTCCCCCTCCTGAGACGTCGGATGGTGGACCAGAATTTCCTCGAAGCCGTCCGGAAGTCGTCTTCCATGGCCTCACCGAACTCTTCCCACGCTCGGGTTTTTGCCTCGGCGACCACCGAAGCCGCGGTCCCCTGTCTCCTTATCTGAAATCAACGGTCTCAAACTTGGGCCTTAAACTGGACAGTGATTTCAAACTCGATCGGCAAATTGGTGCCGTTGTTAAATCAAGCTTCTTTCACCTTAGACAGCTGGCCAAAATAAAACTTCTCCTCTCACATGAACACTTTGAGACAGTCATTCATGCCTTTGTCACATCCCGGCTGGATTACTGCAATGCCTTGTACTTTGGAGTCAGCCAGTCCTCCATTAAGCGCCTTCAGCTGGTCCAGAATGCCGCTGCTCGCGTCTTGACTGGTACTGTACTCGTAAGAGGGAACATATAACTCCCACGCTGGCATCCCTTCACTGGCTCCCCATTCATTTTAGAGTTATTTTCAAGATCCTCCTCTTTGTTTTCAAATCTCTGAATAATCTCGCGCCACCTTACCTCTCTGAGCTCATCCGCCCCTACACACCTGCCCGGCGCCTCAGGTCTGTGGACCAGTCTTTGTTAGAAGTACCAAGAGCTAAACTGAGGCTCCGAGGGGATCGAGCCTTTTCTGTTGCGGGTCCCTCTCTCTGGAATGACCTCCTGCTGAACATTCGGCAAGCCTCCTCGCTGTCCATCTTTAAAGCCCTCCTCAAAACTCACTTGTATTCTTTGGCGTTCGACTCAGCATGATTTGTCCTTGATTTTACTGCTTGGCGCTTTCCACCGCCTTTATTACCGATTTGTCTTACTGTTTATTGTATATGTTAAATCGCTCCATGTACAGCACTTTGTATGCAGCGATGGCTGTTCGGAAGTGCTCTATAAATACTGTTGACTTGACTTGACTTTTTTCCTTCTCTCGTGTACTTAAGATGACGAGAAAAAGAGTAAAAGCTCAAGAAACAAAGAGGAAAACCATTGTGTCCCGTTTTCTTTAAATCACCGTGTATTTTTTTTAAAACCAAAAATAGCAGCGCATAACATGGGAAAGGTAGTTGCATCCTTGCTTCATTAAGAGTAAATTAGTGCAGACAAGTAAATAAAACATGGAACTTATTGCATATAATTGCTTGATTTGCAAACTTTATCCATCTGTACACTGTGCACAATCGTACTTATACATAATGATGCTTACATATTTGCATACACTTTACGTGCGTATGATTAGCAAAGAATTACCTAACATACCTCCAGCAGACTAAGATGAACTCCCACAAAGTATGGCATGGGGGCACTGCAGATGGAGAGAGGAAAACAATTCATCAGAACTCACAATCAAAGGGTAAAGTTGCTACAACACATTTCACAAATCCATCGATAACTGTTTTAAAACGCCCAGTTTATTTCATGCATGTAGCGGGGGAAAGCTCATTTGGATTTTGTGTTTTCAGAGGTATCCAAACTGTATACAGAGAAATTCAATGCAGGGGTCGAATATTCAATTTACTTACACTCTCAATAATTATTGGCTGGTTAAGATGTGTTCTTTAACTTTTAATAAAAGCAGTTTTCTTTCCCAAATAATAAGACCAACATTTTTTTTTTTAAAGAGAAAAATCCAACCTTTCATTCAAGTACAATTTAGTCAGTGCGGGGCAAAAAAACCCCAAAAAACAAAAGAATCCCCACATTAAGAAAATAATCTTTTACATAAAATCATGTGTGCCACAATTATGCACCCCTAAGACTACACAAGACCTTTTTCCCTCAACAACAACAGCAACAAAAAGCAATAAGCACCTCGTCTTCTATAGAGTTTCACAGGATGGGAGAAAAGAGAAAAAGGGCATTCCTCTTTGCACAATCTCCCTAAATTATCCAACAACCTGGGTCCTTTGCACTCTTGAGCTTTCAATGGGATGGAAATCTGGGAACTAGAATGTCCATGGGAGGAACGTGATTCTGTGTCTGTTGAATCGTTTCTACAATTTTCAGTATGAGCGTATGCATCTGCAATAAAAAGGCTTTTAACACATCTTAATCAACGGTGCCAATAATTGTGGAGTGCAATGTATGTACTGGACTACTGGAGATAGATGAGTATGTCTGAGCTGTATGAAGTATTCCACAAAAAAGGGGTTCAAGTTAAACAAACAAAAAGTACACGTAATCCAATGTTCTCGAACTTTATCAATAGCAGTTCAGAACATTAACAGTTCCTCAGAATGTGAACAAGATTGTTGACCTCACCTCGCTGGGACTTTGCATACTGCTCAGCACATCTGGTCGAGTAATGACGTCTTGAGCACGGCAACTATTTCTGCACAGTCAAGACGTGGCGGAGTGGTTCTGTGCTGTGCCAAAATATTCCAATGTCTATTTTTCCTTGAAACTGGCTGTACGCATCACCAACCTTTCCCTTATCTTTTACCTTCCACTTGGTGTCACTTCAGAATTGTGATTTGCCCGAAAGCTGTCATGAGCCTCAGATACTGGCGGCCACAATCGATCAATTGATTGGAGGAAAGTATATAAAAAACACAGAAACATAATGTCCGAGGTGCGGGGGAAATGCTGGTGCCACCATCAACTTTGATGTCGAGTAGGGGACTGTAAAATATCATCCTGTAGGTCCAATATGACCTGTGGGCCGTAATCTCGAGACCGCTTCTTTAAGACACACACTGTACAATTTGCAAAAGATTTGTCATGATGTTTGTGTCTGAGGCTGACTTGCAATATTGAAGACCTCGGATAAAATTAAACATTTTTAATTCCTAATTCATCAGCTGTTATATCTTTTAATCCACATATGCTAAAAGTTGAAAAAATATACATCATCTTAACAGTATGATGAAAAAAAATGTGGTTGAATTGCATCTTTTTAATTGTAATTTGACAACAATGATTAAATAATGACAGTATCTCTATTTTCAGTGTGTTATTTATGAAAAGATGATTGTTAATATGACCACAACTGTTAATCCTGACTTCAGTCATTTGTCAGAATCCTGGCATAATGACTGTATATGTGACAATTTGATATGATTTGAAAAAGACATGTTGAATCAGTGAGTAATGTTCGCGATACACTCCAGCAGTCAAACAGAAACACATTTTAAGACTTATACAGGCATTCTTTTGTTAAATAGTGTTATGTCAGATCATCTCTGCCCAAGAGGATTCGGGGACTGCAGGCCCATAATGAGCCTAATTACAACCCAGCAACCCACAGCAGGCTCGTAGCTCTGCAGTGTAACCTACTAAGTTATGACACTATCGTCCATCAACAAATGTGCACATTCACACACACAGCAGTGCATCCAGGAACACAATACTGTACATGCTCTCCATCTAATAAAATTTTACTTTGGTAATCAGGGCTCGGAGGACACCCCTGTGATTGAATTAACAGCTGCTGAGTCTTCCCAGAGTGTTGAAAATCACATTTTACAGTCGGTGATGAAGACTTTCGAAAAACACGCTCCTCACAGTACACGTAGATTCTCCACAAAGCAGCATTTTTTTTTTAAAAGATGAACTCTACGTGGCATAAATGCAGAGGGCGAGAAGTTACATTGTTTCAGTCCATTCAGATGGGTGCCGGATGATAAAGATGATATCACAGCCAACAGTAATGAAGCATGGTGACCCACACGATATTCTGCTCGGTGTGCGTGTGTGCATGTGCATGGAGGTGACGGGCCTTACCAGCAGTAGTCCAGAAGATGCGGAGGCAGCACAGGAATGAAGATATGCTGCCAGTACATTGGAAACAGCAAAGCAGCTGCACCGTGGACACACGCGGTTAACTAGAGAGAAAAGGAGAAACAATTGAAGAGGTCAATGGCAAATAAGAACTGTAAATACTTTTTGATACACTGGACAATGAAAACCAGAATAGCTGAACAAATCTGCCACTGCAAAGACAACACAAATGTTTTCATTGTCAAGTTAGAAGGATAATCATTCCGTTCATTATTGTGCGGATTGCTCTAAAAGAGAATCGATCCAGTGCCAAAGTGCTGTATGGAAACTCACATTGGGATGCAGTGCAATCGTATATCACGGCAAACGTACATGAGCACGTATTTATTGTTTAAATGAATAACTCTGCGATAGTGTCAATTAAAGCAAGTGCTGCATCTCGTTAGACTGTGCACGCAAGACTTTGCAGTTGAACTGTGTAACCTCGAGTTGTTATTGGAGAAAAGACGAGAAGATCAACTGGCTGACAGCAGCCCGTCTTGAAGTTTTGAGGCAGAGCCACGCAGTGACAAATGAGGGGAAAAGATGTACAGAAAGGTATACGCTGAAGAAAAAAAAAGAATAGCTAAGCACAAACAAACTGATCTATATGCCGATGTTATCAAGCACATTGAACAAAAAATTATGAGGAAAATGGGTTACGAGAATAAACCAATAATATCATAAGAGGAAAAAAGGATGTATTTGTGTTCATCTTAATTGATCAAGTGGATTTCAACATCTCCACACAGATGTAAATGCAACAGTCCGAGGCAGACGTTTCCGCTTACATTCGAACTTTTACCTGACAATATTATTACATTTGTTTATAGGGCTGTTCACACGGCAAGATTTGGTCCGGTGCTGCACCGGGGCTGCCCCAGTAGAGCGTTCACACGTGCAAATTAGCTCCGGGGTAGCCCCGGAAAAGAGCTTATACCGGACCAAATTTGATACATCTCAGGGAGGTGGGTCAAATATTTGCTCCGGGGCAAATGCTCGTTTGCGAGGCAGCACCGGTGTAAATGTGCACGTGTGAACGCAACTGGGTTAAATTAGCTCCAGAGCAAATGCTTGTGAAGAGTACGTATGGCGAGAATGCGTTGTTTTCGTGCTCTGCCGGACTTCCGTAATGTGTTGATTCATAACGACACAAGACTTGGCTAGTAACATATTTCCTTTTGTAGGAGATTGGACTGTCTCGGAGTTGTTTGTTCCTTTGTTGTTTGTTCACAACCCCCCGCCCCCATATAATTTATTTTGTGATTTCCTCTCTTGATTTTCTGTTTGGCGCAATAGTGTTTGCTTTTCTGAGTGTCATTGAAGTCATCGTTCATTTACGTTTTCTTGGGCGGTCACTCTCGAGCAGAAGGCACGGAAACCGAGAAGGAGAAAGACGTGCCGGTCCAGTCGTCGCTTGAGTTGTGTATATACAGTACGTTTATACGTTTATAAGAACCAACACGACAGCTCGTTTGTTTTCTGTCGTTTTGCTCCGCTGCAGAAACTGCCGTGTGAATGCAAGTGGGGCGGCCCCGAGACTGTACCGGGGCTGCCCCGCTCAGCGGCTTTGTACGTGTGAACGCTCCAAACAATTTGCTGCGGTGCAAAATATCCCGCAACAAACTATCTCGGTGCAGCACCGGAGCAAATGTGTCCCGTGTGAACGGCCCTTATATAAGTCTATAAGGTTCATATTACGTTTCATTTTCTGTGAGGCCGAATACGGATTCTTTGTTGAGGCATGTGGTTCGCAATTAACTGCTTTTCAACCACGTAAATGCCACAGCGACTGCAGCCATCATAATAAATCGTCATAAAAATCAAAATAAGAAGCGAAGCACCTCAGCCTGAGATAAGAAAAAGAAAAAAGAATGTGAATAAGTAAGCTCTTTTTTTCAAGCAAATAATGAAGTGCAATCAAACGAAGATGACGCTTCTCAAAGGCTGGGCTCAGCTGACGACGCAGTCAAACCGAGACCGCACAAAAATATTTGAAATCATTGTCTCCCATTGTCTTCGAGCCAGGACCCCGATCCCCCACCCTTTTGCCTTCTCTTGACACGGCGTCTCTTAAAAACCAAGCTAAAAGTAATGACCTGCAACACACACACGCGGGCACGGCAGGGGAATGGGGCGTTAGCTCATCCCCCAGATTAAAATAACATGATTAAATATGGAAAGAGAACAGAGGTCTGAGGGGCTCCTGCGGGACTTCATTAGGGCAAATTGCCAAAGAATGAAACATGAGTTAGCCAAGAGAGACTGCGGGCGAGGCCAATACCACCGGGACCCCGGAGCAGCAGACGCTGTTATAATGCTACAGCTTCACAGTCAACGTGTGAAGCGGACACACACTGGCACACACGCGCACGCAGACCCAACTATCAGGAGACCCTCTGCTCACTGACACACAAAGTGTCACAATTGACCGGCCAAGAGCCAAAACCACCACTGCCAGAAAAGCAGCCCCCCTTCCTCACCTCCTCCTCCACCTCTCGCAGCGGAACCGCACATCAAGCGCGGACATCTGAGGGGCTCTGCGTGCGTGTGTGCGTGCGTCTTTGTGTAGATGTGCCGCCCTCCTTGCATGTTTGTTTTAACAGCGTTCATTTTTCCTATCGACTAGGGGGGGGGGGGGGGGGGACTATTTGTTGCTTTGGTGCAATCTCTCACCCAGCCAGTCCCACAATAGTTAAGACTTAATCAACAATTAATTGGTGTCTTGCTCTGTGTATCTGAATATGCATATTTCCTCTACCAGCCGCCTTCAGACAACACAAAACAATGCCACGCTCCTGTCAAAATGAATTCCCTCACAAACAGTTTGGCTTCGTTTGTTAATTCTCAGAATAAATCAATCCTATGAATATTAATGTGGGAAAGTGAAAGACTCTGTGGAGGAGCTGCTATCAAAATCATAATTTTTTTTTCCCTAACCAAAGTGATGATAAAGGGCCCTTAATTTGTGATAAAGAGAGGTCAGAAGTCTGACTGCACAGGCTTACACCCACACCCAGGTGCGTGCGCGCGCGCGCACACACACACACACACACACACACAAAGTGGAGATCCAACAGGCGAGTCTATTCCTCCTCTGGGAGTGCGAGACAAGCCCCAGCCATTCACTGGTACCAGGAGGTAATGGCACAGAACACCTCGCTAAGCAACTCCAATTATGTCCACCAGGCCTCAAGGTGAGTCCCCCCCAACTGGCGTGATTTACTTGCAGGTTGAAAGGGAAAAAGAGGAGTCTCTCACTCCTCTTCTCCTAACACCCGCTGGTTGTTTTGGGGGCCTTACTTGAGAATTAGAGAAGATTACTGATGATGAGACAGTGAAATTTATTTCATTTGTTATCACCAAATAGATAACAATAGAACAGTGCCTGCTTTATCTTAGCTCACAACAGCATCGTCAAGAAAATATTGTGCATGTGTCCCGCAGGTTTACAACAACCAATAAACTTGAGAAATCTAATTTATAACACTTTTGTTCTTCAGTCAAGTTCTGGGGTCAGAGGATTGAGACGGGGGGTTCATGTGACAGTAGGCCATAAGAGGCTAAGGCTGATAAAATATTTGCCAGGCTGATAAATAATAGATGAGTAGAGCCAAATGATCTAGGTTTCCCTTGCCCGGACGCGGGTCACCGGGGCCCCCCTCTGGAGCCAGGCCTGGAGGTGGGGCTCGTTGGCAGGCGCCTGGTGGCCGGGCTTACACCCATGGGGCCCGGCCGGGCACAGCCCGAAGAGGCAACGTGGGTCCCCCTTCCCATGGGCTCACCACCCATGAGAGGGGCCAAAGGGGTCGGGTGCAATGCGAGCTGGGCGGCAGCCAAAGGCGGGGACCCTGGCGGTCCGATCCTCGGCTGCAGAAGCTAGCTCTTGGGACATGGAATGTCACCTCTCTGGCAGGGAAGGAGCCCGAGCTGGTGTGTGAGGCAGAGAATTTCCGACTGGATATAGTCGGACTTGCCTCCACACACAGCCTAGGTTCTGGTACCAGTTCTCTCGAGAGGGGTTGGACTCTCTTCCACTCTGGAGTTGCTCACGGTGAGAGGCGCAGAGCAGGTGTGGGCATACTCATTGCCCCCCGGCTCAGTGCCTGTACATTGGGGTTCACACCGGTAGACGAGAGGGTTGCCTCCCTCCGCCTTCGGGTGGGTGGACGGGTCCTGACTGTTGTTTGTGCATATGCACCAAACAGCAGCTCAGCATACCCACCCTTTTTGGAGTCCTTGGAGGGTGTGCTGGAGAGTACCTCTGCTGGGGACTCCCTTGTTCTGCTGGGGGACTTCAATGCTCACGTGGGCAATGACAGTGATACCTGGAGGGGCGTGATTGGGAGGAACGGCCCCCCCGATCAAAACCCGAGTGGTGTTTTGTTATTGGACTTCTGTGCTCGCCACGGATTGTCCATAACGAACACCCTGTTCAAGCATAAGGGTGTCCATATGTGCACTTGGCACCAGGACACCCTAGGCCGCAGTTCGATGATCGACTTTGTAGTTGTATCATCGGATTTGCGGCCGCATGTTCTGGACACTCGGGTGAAGAGAGGGGCGGAGCTGTCAACTGATCACCACCTGGTGGTGAGTAGGCTCCGATGGTGGGGGAAGATGCCGGTCCGTCCTGGCAGACCCAAACGTATAGTGAGGGTTTGTTGGGAACGTCTGGCGGAATCCCCTGTCAGAAGGAGTTTCAACTCCCACCTCCGACAGAGCTTTTCCCATGTTCCGGGGGAGACGGGGGACATTGAGTCCGAGTGGACCATGTTCCGTGCCTCTATTGTTGAGGCGGCCAATCTGAGTTGTGGCCGTAAGGTGGTTGGTGCCTGTCGTGGCGGCAATCCTCGTACTCGCTGGTGGACACCAGCAGTAAGGGATGCCGTCAAGCTGAAGAAGGAGTCCTATCGAGCCTTTATGGCCTGTGGGACCCCAGAGGCAGCTGACGGGTATCGACTGGCCAAGCGGACCGCGGCTTCGGTGGTCACCGAGGCAAAAACCCGAGCGTGGGAAGAGTTCGGTGAGGCCATGGAAGCCGACTTCCGGACGGCTTCGAGGAAATTCTGGTCCACCATCCGACGTCTCAGGAGGGGGAAGCAGTGCACCACTAACACTGTGTACAGTGGGGATGGGGCACTGCTGACTTCGACTCGGGACGTTGTGAACCGGTGGGCAGAGTACTTCGAAGACCTCCTCAACTCCACCAACACGCCTTCCTTTGAGGAAGCAGAGCCTGGGGACTCTGAGGTGGGCTCTCCTATCTCTGTGGTTGAAGTCACCGATGTGGTTAAAAAGCTCCTCGGTGGCAAGGCCCCAGGGGTGGATGAGATCCGCCCGGAGTTCCTCAAGGCTCTGGATGTTGTGGGGCTGTCCTGGTTGACACGCCTCTACAACATCGCGTGGTCAACAGGGAGAGTGCCTCTGGATTGGCAGACCGGGGTGGTAGTCCCTCTTTTTAAAAAGGGGGACCGGAGGGTGTGTTCCAACTACAGAGGGATCACACTCCTCAGCCTCCCTGGTAAGGTCTATTCAGGGGTGCTGGAGAGGAGGGTCCGTCAGGAAGTCGAGCCTCAGATTGAGGAGGAGCAGTGTGGTTTTCGTCCCGGCCGTGGAACAGTGGACCAGCTCTACACCCTTAGCAGGGTCCTTGAGGGTATGTGGGAATTCGCCCAACCAGTCTACATGTGTTTTGTGGACTTGGAGAAGGCGTTTGACCGTGTCCCTCGGGGAGTTCTGTGGGGGGTGCTTCGTGGGTATGGGGTACCGAACCCCCTGATACGGGCTGTTCGGTCACTATACCACCGATGTCAGAGTTTGGTTCGCATTGCCGGCAGTAAGTCGGAACCGTTTCCAGTGGGGGTAGGACTCCGCCAAGGCTGCCCTTTGTCGCCGATTCTGTTCATAACCTTTATGGACAGAATTTCTAGGCGCAGCCGAAGCGTTGAGGGAGTCTGTTTTGGGGGCCTCAGTATTACATCCCTGCTTTTTGCAGATGATGTGGTGCTGTTGGCTCCTTCAAACGGGGCTCTACAACTCTCACTGGAGCGTTTCGCAGCCGAGTGTGAAGCGGTTGGGATGAAAATCAGCACCTCCAAATCTGAAACCATGGTCCTCAGTCGGAAAAGGGTGGATTGCCCCCTCCGGGTCGGGGAGGAGATATTACCCCAAGTGGAGGAGTTTAAGTATCTTGGGGTCTTGTTCACGAGTGAGGGCAGGAGGGAGCGAGAGATCGACAGGCGGATCGGTGCAGCGTCTGCTGTGATGCGGACGTTGTATCGGTCTGTCGTGGTGAAGAAGGAGCTGAGCCAAAGGGCGAAGCTCTCAATTTACCGGTCGATCTACGTCCCAACCCTCATCTATGGCCACGAGCTATGGGTCGTGACCGAAAGAACGAGATCCCGGATACAAGCGGCCGAAATGAGTTTTCTCCGCAGGGTGTCCGGGCTCTCCCTTAGCGATAAGGTGAGGAGCTCGGTCATCCGGGAGGGGCTCAGAGTCGAGCCGCTTCTCCTCCACATCGAGAGGAGCCAGATGAGGTGGCTTGGGCATCTGATTCGGATGCCTCCTGAGCGCCTCCCTGGTGAGGTGTTCCGGGCATGTCCCACCGGGAGGAGACCCCGAGGAAGACCCAGGACACGCTGGAGAGACTACGTCACCCAGCTGGCCTGGGAACGCCTCGGAATCCCCCGGGGAGAGCTGGAAGAAGTAGCTAGGGAGAGGGAAGTCTGGGCTTCCCTGCTAAAGCTGTTGCCCCCGCGACCCGGCCCCGGATAAGCGGTAGATGATGGATGGATGGATGGATGGATAGAGCCAAATGGCTTACACGCTCCACAAAAGACCTGGGTGCTTAATATTCCATTCAATGGCGAATCACAGATACAGTGCCCAAGAACAAATACAGGATTAGGTGCTGGGTCCAGTCCTCGGGGACCAGGGCTCAGCCCAGTAATGAGGGGCTGCCTGCCTCTCACACTGTGTGTGTGTGTGTGTGTGTGTGTGTGTGTGTGTGTGTGTGTGTGTGTGTGTGTGTGTGTGTGTGTGTGTGTGTGTGTGTGTGTGTGTGTGTGTGTGTGTTCTTGTACTCACTACATTGTGAGGACCGGCGTGAGTTTTTAACCAACGGAGTGAGGACATTTTGACGAAGTGAGGACATTTTGGCCGGTCCTCACTTTGACACCCTCTAAATCAACTCCAAAGTGTCCAAAACGGGTACCCTGTGCTTTTCCCCAAAGGTCCCCAGAATGGGTCGATGTTGAGAATTTTTCGCCGGGAATTCACACCCTTTTTGCTCTCTACTGCAGCTTCTGTCGAAATTCAGTACTGCACCAACTTCATACTTTTTGCTCTCTACTGCAGCTCGTGTCAAAATTTGGTACTGCAACAATTTCACACTTTTTGCTCTCTACTTCAACTAGTGTCGAAATTTGGTACTGGACCAAAATTATAAATGACAAATCCCCTTGCTGCTCTTTGAAGAGCCACCTTGAGAAATAGTTATTTAAGATATCCTTTATTCGTCCCACACTGGGGAAATTTACAGCCTCCAGCAGCAAGAATGTATGTAGAAAGAAGAAAGAGAAAAAAACAACAAACATCTTTCAATTAAATGCAATATGAACACAAAATAATATTTTTTATCCATTTGTGTTCATATTGTATTTAATTGAAAGATGTTTGTTTGTTTTTTTTCTCTTTTT
The DNA here is from genome assembly GCF_025434085.1 of Hippocampus zosterae. Classification (NCBI taxonomy): domain Eukaryota; kingdom Metazoa; phylum Chordata; class Actinopteri; order Syngnathiformes; family Syngnathidae; genus Hippocampus; species Hippocampus zosterae. The sequence continues at coordinate 9,105,695 of NC_067458.1, read as the reverse complement.
CCTTTCTTCTTTCTACATACATTCTTGCTGCTGGAGGCTGTAAATTTCCCCATTGTGGGACGAATAAAGGATATCTTATCTTATCTTAAATGGATAAATCGCAGTACTATTTACAATTTTCCTTCACATCATTTAATTATTATTATTATTATGATTGTTATTTTTTTATTCATCAGCCTGACAGCAGTCGGTTAGAACGAGCGTCGGTATCTCTCCTTCTTGCAGCGCGGGTGTAACAGTCTCTGGCTGAAGGAGCTACCAAGTGCTGTCAGGGCGGGCTGGAGGGGGTGGGAGGGACTGGCCATCATAGCTTTTTTTGTTTGTTTTTCAAAGACCTTTACAAGTTATGTGAATTCAATTTTTTTGTGAGGAATGTATTTTATTGAATGTGTTTGTTCTGAGTTTGTGTTGGACTCCTATTATTTCCATGTGATTTGGTTAAATGTATCCGATTAAAATTGGAAATGCAATTAATAATAACAGTACCCAAATTAAGTAAAGCCTCAGTCCTACCCAAAATCCACCATCATTTTTGCAAAACTTTAATTGTATTCAATAGAACGCAATGAAGGGACATAGAATTTTTTTCTTGTCTACATTACATTTTACATTGTCTAGATCCAAAAGTACTGTACTTAAACAAGTAGAAAAATGTATTACATCACAAAAGAGAGGTTCGAGGCTCGTTAAAGCCACTTTTCATCAGTTGTTTTTGTTGAGGCACAAATAAACGTTGCATTTAGCATAATTTTAAACTGTCTGACCATTACAATTGGACAAAGAAAATTTAAAACGATCTGACATATCTCTTCAATGTGTACACATACAGTGAACAACTGTGACATCAGCTCAATGAAATGTAGAGTGAAACTGAAATGAACAGATTTAAACACTAACCTCGTGTACATAAATACAACACAAATCATCTGGTACTAAACAAAGACATAAATGCAGCTCGAAGTGTGACAAACAACGGTAAACAAGGCGTTTTCGCGATTCTTTCGCATGCTAATTAGCTCGCTAGCACCGACCTAGCATCGTCGCTATGTTGTTAGCATTCATTTAGCATCATCGCTATGTCGTTAGCAGTACTGTACTCTGAGCTAGCGAGTTTCAATGACAACAATTGAAGAAAAACGATCTCCGAAACACATTTCTAAATAATTCTAAGCACAAGCAGACTTACAGCCATTGCTTTCGAAGGTGAAACGAAAGGAATATAACTCAGGAGGACCAGTTGCAACGACCACAATCGGGCTTTCTGGAACGATTAGTCTGCTACCAGCACGGCGTCTGCTACCCACAATGCACCGCGATAACTAAATGAATATTCTAAACACGATTTCTATTAATGAAATGGCCCGAAACTTTTACTGTGGGCAGAACACTTACATACAGGAGTTTATGAATAAAATGTGTGCGAGAATTGAAAGCCGTTGGGAGACGGCATCGTGTTTGCACATGGTGGCCAACTCCTGCTGAGTGCATCAAGCCGAATTAATCAAATATCTTATAATAAAATAACTTATCATGGGGATTGACAATAGGATGGCACATATTTTTATTTTATTGGATGGATTCTGGAGTTGGTGTGAATTCACAAATACTGCGAGAATTCAGCTTGCAGGCATGGTTTTCCTTAGAAGAGGCTGTGAATCAGTCGCCAAATGTCCGCATGACCAATGTTCCCTCTAAATTGTGCTCGTGAGCAATTTTGCGTAGCTCTCGTGCTCCCAGCCGCACACGGTGATGCTGGCGCGCACAACGCGCAGCTGCAGGCAACATTGAAGGGGTGTTCACACGGCACACATTTGCTCCGGCCCTGCACCGATGTATTTTGTTGCGATATATTTTGCACCGCAGCAAAATGTGTGGAGCGTTCACACGAACAAAGCCGCTGAGCATGTCAGCACCGGCACAGCGTCGTGCAGCCCCACTTGCGTTCACACGGCAGTTTCTGCAGCGGAGCAAAACAACAGAAAACAAATGAGCTGTCGTGTTGTTGTTTTTTTTTAACGTATACACAACTCAAGGACTACTGGACAGGCACGTCCTTCTCCTTCTCGGTCTCCGTGCCTTCTGCTCGAGAGTGACCGCCCCCGAAAAACGCAAATCAACGATGACTTCAATGACACTCAGAAAAGCAAACACGGAATGCGCCAAACAGAAAATCAGAGAGGAAATCACAAAATAAATTATATGGGGGTGGGGGGTTGTGAGCACACAACAAAGGAACAAACTACACAAACAACTCCGAGACAGTCCAGTCTCCTACAAAAGGAAAGATGTTACCAGCTAAGTCTTGTGTCGTTATTAAACAAACACATGCAGTCCGACAGAGCGTGAAAGCAACGCATTCTCGCCGTACGTAAACTCTTCACAAGCATTTGCTCTGGAGCAAATTTAACCCAGTTGCGTTCACACGTGCAAATTTACATCGGTGCTGCTGCGCAAACGAGCTTTTGCTCCGGAGCAAATTTTTAAACCACCTCCCTGTGGTGGATCAAATTTGGTCCGGTGTAAGCTGTTTTCCGGGGCTACGCCGGAGCTAATTTGCACGCGTGAACGCTCTACTGGGGCAGCCCCGGTGTAGCACCGGACCAAATTTTGCCGTGTGAACACCCCTTGAGACCGCTTAATTCACAAAAACCATATGTGGACATAGTTTACGAGCCCCTTAAATGAGCCTCTTTGTTTGTTTAAACCTCTTTCACACTTTTCGGTGGACAGGAGACTAGAAATGTTTGTGTTTAACTAAATGACATGCTTTCCATGATTAATGAGTAGGCAGTGTGGGACCATATTGCTACAGGTTGTATTGAGACTTGATTATTCTTGAAAAGACCCATGCTAAAAAAAAAGTAACGAATGAGGGCTGGTATATATGTTACAACTCTCTATTCAGTGGTTTGATTTTTGCTTGTTTTGTAACATCTGCTTCATGTAACTTGTGATCTCAGGTTTTAGACAGGTGTAACGCTTGTTTGATTTTGCTCACCGTGGTCCAAGTAATACTCAGGCAGTTTGTGTGAATGCTATTACAAATGGAAAATTAGAAGAAATATTGCTCATGACCTTGCTGCATGTCCACACGAATGACTCAAACTTAAATACTGTGGAATACTGCATGTTTCAAGTATGCCGACTCTAATCAGAATTTGAAAATGCTAGCTTAAAGCTCTTCTCATGGTCTCACCACCCGTGGGAGGGGTCAAAGGGGTCGGGTGCAATGCGAGCTGGGCGGCAGCCAAAGGCGGGGACCCTGGCGGTCCGATCCTCGGCTGCAGAAGCTAGCTCTTGGGACATGGAATGTCACCTCTCTGGCAGGGAAGGAGCCCGAACTGGTGTGTGAGGCAGAGAAGTTCCGACTGGATATAGTCGGACTTGCCTCCACACACAGCCTAGGTTCTGGACAGCTGAGCAACGCTGTCTTGGGTGGTGATCGAGGGGAGGTCAAGTTTGAGATAGTGAGTGATTGGAAAGAAAAGCCACCAGCTGTTATAGGTCTCAAAGGTCGCAAAGAGCCCTCATTTTGTGACTACTCTTGTTATAATGTATTTTGTTCATATACCTGTACTGTATACTGCCGTTTTTGTGTTATTTGTGTTGTTGGGGCATATATTTTTGCATTTGACTGCATGTGTTCTTACACATGTATTTTGTTAACATACTTGCATGTTCATAAAGGACGTGTACCATAGTCATGTCCCACATAAGGAAATTCTGTTATCAAGACTGATTGAGCAACGCAACCATGATTTCTACTAAAGAATACTTACTGTTGTTACTTACTGGATGCAAATCATAATGATCCAGTTGAAATGTCCAAATCAGAATGAAACAAATTGGATATGCTGGGAAAACTTCTGCAATACAGTACCTAACTCATTTTTTTCTTGCAAAGCGTTGTGGCTGGCTTCTGCGCAGCTCTGCTAATTGAAATGTAAACAAACTCATGTCTGGGGGGAGGGGTGCTGCAAAAACTTCGTATTGGAGCAGGTAACAGCCCTCCTCTTCATGGCCAATGACCTAGTCAATTATCAAAATTGCCACAGCCTTTTTGAACTTTGAGGTCTGCTGTGAAGGCGAGCATGATAAATTTTGAGCAACATCTACATACAGTATTTGAGTAACTAGGCTCACCAATGTCACATACTCCGCGCACACACAGTATATTTAAACTGACTTACAATTTTACAATTGTTTTTAAAGCAACATAATTCCAGCTCCGGCCTCCCTGTGTGGAGTTTGCATGTTCTCCCCGGGCCTGCGTGGGTTTTCTCCGGGTGCTCCGGCTTCCTCCCACATTCCAAAAATATGCATGGCAGGCTGATTGAAGCACTAAATTGTCCCTAGGTGTGAGTGTGAGTGCGAATGGTTGTTCGTCTCTGTGTGCCCTGCGATTGGCTGGCAACCGATTCAGGGTGTCCCCCGCCTACTGCCCGGAGACAGCTGGGATAGGCTCCAGCACCCCCCGCGACCCTAGTGAGGATCAAGCGGTTAGGAAGATGAATGAATGAATGAATGAATTCCAAACTCTAATATGGAATTTAGATGAAACAATTATTTACTTATTGAATGCAAGTCATATTTTCCAGTTTCAATGTCCAAAGCTGAATGAAATAAATTGGATATGCTGGGGACACTTCTGCAATACAGTACCTAACTCATTTTTTTCTTGCAAAGCGTTGTGGCTGGCTTCTGCGCAGCTCTGCTAATTGAAATGTAAACAAACTCATGTCTGGGGGGAGGGGTGCTGCAAAAACTTCGTTTTGGAGCAGGTAACAGCCGCTCCTCTTCATGGCCAATGACTAAGTCAATTATCAAAATTGCCACAGCCTTTTTGAACTTTGAGGTCTGCTGTGAAGGCGAGCATGATAAATTTTGAGCAACAGCTACATACAGTATTTGAGTAACGAGGATCACCAATGTCACATACTCCTAAAATAATTACAGCAAATAAAATTATATATATGTTCACAAACACAACCGCACACACAGTATATTTAAACTGACTTAAAAATTTACAATTGTTTTTAAAGCAACATAATTCCAAACTCTAATATGGAATTTAATCGTTTCTTGGTTTCTTGGAATTGGAATTCTTTACTTATTGAATGCAAGTCATATTTTCCAGTTTCAATGTCCAAAGCAGAATAAAATGAATTGGATTTTCTGGGGCCCTCCGTGAGTCGTCACCTTACCGTGGTGGAGGGGTTTGTGTGTCCCAATGATCCTAGAAGCTAAGTTGTCTGGGGCTTTATGCCCCTGGCAGGGTCACCCATGGCAAACAGGTTCTAGGTGAGGGGCCAGACAAAGCACGGCTCAAAGACCCCAATGATGAATACAATAAATTGATCTAGGTTTCCCTTGCCCGGACGCGGGTCACCGGGGCCCCCCTCTGGAGCCAAGCCTGGAGGTGGGGCTCGTTGGCAGGCGCCTGGTGGCCGGGCCTACACCCATGGGCCCGGCCGGGCACAGCCCGAAGAGGCAATGTGGGTCCCCCTTCCCATGGGCTCACCACCCATGAGAGGGGCCAAAGGGGTCGGGTGCAATGTGAGCTGGGCGGCAGCCAAAGGCGGGGACCCTGGCGGTCCGATCCTCGGCTGCAGAAGCTAGCTCTTGGGACATGGAATGTCACCTCTCTGGCAGGGAAGGAGCCCGAGCTGGTGTGTGAGGCAGAGAATTTCCGACTGGATATAGTCGGACTTGCCTCCACACACAGCCTGGGTTCTGGTACCAGTTCTCTCGAGAGGGGTTGGACTCTCTTTCACTCTGGAGTTGCTCACGGTGAGAGGCGCGGAGCAGGTGTGGGCATGCTCGTTGCCCCCTGGCTCAGTGCCTGTAAATTGGGGTTCACACCGGTGGACGAGAGGGTTGCATCCCTTCGCCTGCGGGTGGGGGCACGGGTCCTGACTGTTGTTTGTGCATATGCACCAAACAGCAGCTCAGCATACCCACCCTTTTTGGAGTCCTTGGAGGGTGTGCTGGAGAGTACTCCTGCTGGGGACTCCCTTGTTCTACTGGGGGACTTCAATGCTCACGTGGGCAATGACAGTGAGACCTGGAGGGGCGTGATTGGGAGGAACGGCCCCCCCCGATCAGAACTCGAGTGGTGTTTTGTTATTGGACTTCTGTGCTCGTCACGGACTGTCCATAACGAACACCTTGTTCAAACATAAGGGTGTCCACATGTGCACTTGGCACCAGGACACCCTAGGCCATAGTTCCATGATCGACCTTGTGGTCGTGTCATCGGATTTGCGGCCGCATGTTCTGGACACTCGGGTGAAGAGAGGGGCGGAGCTGTCAACTGATCACCACCTGGTGGTGAGGAGGCTCCGATGGTGGGGGAAGATGCCGGTCCATCCTGGCAGACCCAAACGTATTGTGAGGGTCTGTTGGGAGCGTCTGGCAGAATCCCCTGTCAGAAGGAGTTTCAACCCCCACCTCCGACAGAGCTTTTCCCATGTTCCGGGGGAGACGGGGGACATTGAGTCCGAGTGGACCATGTTCCGTGCCTCTATTGTTGAGGCGGCCAATCTGAGTTGTGGCCGTAAGGTGGTTGGTGCCTGTCGTGGCGGCAACCCTCGTACTCGCTGGTGGACACCAGCAGTAAGGGATGCCGTCAAGCTGAAGAAGGAGTCCTATCGAGCCTTTATTGCCTGTGGGACCCCAGAGGCAGCTGACGGGTATCGACTGGCCAAGCGGAACGCAGCTTTGGTGGTCGCCGAGGCAAAAACCAGAGCATGGGAAGAGTTCGGTGAGGCCATGGAAGCCGACTTCCGAACGGCTTCGAGGAAATTCTGGTCCACCATCCGACGTCTCAGGAGGGGGAAGCAGTGCACCACTAACACTGTGTACAGTGGGGATGGGGCGCTGCTGACTTCAACTCGGGACGTTGTGAACCAGTGGGCAGAATACTTCGAAGACCTCCTCAACTCCACCAACACGCCTTCCTTGGAGGAAGCAGAGCCTGGGGACTCTGAGGTGGGCTCTCCTATCTCTGTGGTTGAAGTCACCGATGTGGTTAAAAAGCTCCTCGGTGGCAAGGCCCCAGGGGTGGATGAGATCCGCCCGGAGTTCCTCAAGGCTCTGGATGTTGTGGGGCTGTCCTGGTTGACACGCCTCTGCAACATCGCGTGGTCAACAGGGAGAGTGCCTCTGGATTGGCAGACCGGGGAGTTCTGTGGGGTGTGCTTCGTGGGTATGGAGTACCGAACCCCCTGTCTCGGAGTTGTTTGTTCCTTTGTTGTTTGTTCACAACCCCCCTCCCCCATATAATTTATTTTGTGATTTCCTCTCTTGATTTTCAGTTTGGTGCATTAGTGTTTGCTTTTCTGAGTGTCATTGAAGTCATCGTTCATTTACGTTTTCTTGGGTGGTCACTCTCGAGCAGAAGGCATGGAAACCGGGAAGGAGAAGGACGTGCCGGTCTAGTAGTCGCTTAAGTTGTGTATATACAGTACGTTTTAAAAAGAACCAACACGACAGCTCGTTTGTTTTCTGTCGTTTTGCTCCGCTGCAGAAACTGCCGTGTGAAGCGGCTTTGTACGTGTGAACGCTCCACACAATTTGCTGCGGTGCAAAATATATCGCAACAAAATATATCGTTGCAGCGCCGGAGCAAATGTGTGCCGTGTGAACGGCCCTTTAGTCAATCAGTTCCTACAACAACAAATCGCAACCGGCCCCTTGCTAGGTTCTGATAACCTTCAATCTTGGCTCCGGCCTCCCTGTATGAGGTTTGCATGTTCTCCCCGGGCCTGTGTGGGTTTTCTCCAGGTACTCCGGTTTCCTCCCACATTCCAAAAACATGCATGAAAGAATAATGGAACACTCTAAATTGTCCCTAGGTGTGAGTGTCAGTATGGATGGTTTCTCATCCATGCGTGTCCTTTTAGAACAGCTTTTCACATGGCTACACTGTAAAAATGAACTTTTGGTTTGAAAAAATAAGATGTCTACATTAGAGATTGTGCAGGACAGCTGCGTCTTTGTCAGTGGCTAAGTACCCACTCGTTGATGAGTACCTAAGAATGCAATGGACAGTAATTAGGGTGTGACACATATTTGGTTTCTGTGGGGGGGGGGGGGGGACAAAGTGGAGACTCGCTTCGCAAAGTTTCACATCAAGGTGAGGGGCCTGAAATTAGCGTCTTGTAGCCCACAAGTGTGAGACGCCTGTATTAAATTAAGAAACATTTCACATCTTTTTGGAAAGGCAGGTTGGAAATATAGGTTGTTATTTCAGTATTATTGGATGACTACATTGATAAACTACAACTTGAGCCCTTCTGACAGTTTCGTGGTATATTGGTTTCAATGGCAGCACTGTTAAATGCTGGATGCGGAAGGGAGCCGGTCACCTTGTTGAAGTGAAGTTGTAGTCTTGGAAGTAGGAAAAATGGACAAACATAAATATGGAACAGCTTTGACAATATCCCAAACTGTAATAACCGAAGCAGAGCATTGCATACACAGTGTAGGTGTTTTATTTGTTTTAATTTCTTTGATTGATAAATTAATAACTAAAGTGTTTTGAAATGTTGTTACAATACTTTATGTAGTTTAGGAATTTGTGTGAATTTCTGATTATGTTATATGAAACGTTAAAGTGAGAAGACCATGAAAGGGTTAATCGTGTTTAAGTAGAATTTTCGCTCCGAAGTTGCTGCTCTGCCCATCCCCCCACTCTGCCCATCCCCCCACTCTCCCCCTCGCATCAATTAAGAGCGGTTGGCTTCAAAGGCTGGAGGAGGGTTGTCTTCACACGATACTTTTCGGCGCACTCAAGCCATTTATATTTCTATACCGGGACAACCAACACCATTTGGCTTTTTGACAACATGGAGAAAACACGGAGAAGACTGTTGTTACAATACTTTATGTAGTTTAAGAATTTGTGTGAATTTCTGATTATGTTATATGAAACGTTAAAGTGAGAAGACCATGAAAGGGTTAATCATGTTTAAGTAGAGTTTTCGCTCCGAAGTTGCTGCTCTGCCCATCCCCCCACTCTGCCCATCCCCCCACTCTCCCCCTCGCATCAATTAAGAAGCGGTTGGCTTCAAAGGCTGGAGGAGCGTTGTCTTCGCGCGATACTTTTCGGCGCACTCCAGCCATTTATATTTCTATACCGGGACAACCAACACCATTTGGCTTTTTAACGACATGGAGAAAACACGGAGAAGACTCGCCCCTAACCGGGAGCACCACCGTCAGAATGAGAATGCTCAGGTAAGTAATCATCCTTTCTTTGTCGAGAGACGGGTACCCGCGAATACGAGTGTCGTCGTAACAATCTGCGTACTGAGCACCGAAGGACTTGTTACTCGCGGCGTACTGTAAACTCTAGGCCGTCAATTGGTTTTAATTTAAAGCTGCTTTATGTAGTTTTTTTCTACACGAAGAAACAATGGCAAACTACGAACACAGCAATTTAGGAACAACGCACATGGCTTGCGCTCAGGCGGTTACGGCAAGGCCGCGTCGCGTTGAATTTATGTGGTTTATATTTCGGCAAAAATGAGACAGAAATTGTTAGTTTCTGTACTCATACCGAATTGAAATAAGTAGACAAATGAACCAGTGCTCTGGCTCGCTGTATTATATTAAACTAGACATGTTTAGTCTAGCCAGAAACCATTTTTTCTCGAGAAAAATGTATTTTTTAAATTAAATACCGAATGAATGAGGCGGATTGCAGGCCAACGCGAGCTGCTTTACTGTGTTTTTAAATGCCAGTTGCTTAATTTCACAGAGCATCCGAAGCGTGTATCCAACATGAGTTTTATCATCACAGGTTCAAATACTACTCTGTACCATTTTATTTATTACTATCGTATTTTAAGTTAATTTACATAATCATATTCATTTTACTCTTTTTTTTCTGCCTGTCAACTAAAATGTCCATCGATTTTTGCCCAGTTTTTAATTTAATAAATTATATTATTTGTCTCTTTTCCATGAGACTAGAAAATGCATGCTGATTAACTCATACTTTGTTTTATTAATGGAGGTTTTAGTTCCATCTGGTCTACTTTCCATCCTGTGAAAATGTGTGACGACAAAACATTGTCGTATTTTCATGAATGCAAGTTGGAAGACAAGTGTTGAAAACATTGGCAAAGACAGATAAACTTTGTACAGAATTGCCGAGATCTAGCATAAAACTCTTTTTCACCATCTCAGTTGTCTACAAAATTAACAATTTTCCCTGTTTTTCCCTCTTCTGCCCTGATGTGTAGGCTCAAATGCGTAAAGCCCAACCATCAGGGCAACATACACCTCTTCTCAAAGAGAGGCCTGGTGCTGAGACTCATTCCGGAGCCTTCTCCACAAGGTCAACACCATCATCATCATCAGAGGAGTCTGTGTCATCCGCCCAAAGTGGAGATGACCACAAACCAGCATTCAGTGAAGGGAGGGGGTCCCGGTCGTCCAACAGCAGTGGATCAGAAAAGGACCACATTGATTTGCATGAAGCTAAGGCCCTCAAGGCAAAATGTAAATCAAAACAAAAAGGTATGAAATCGAAAGGAACAGAGAAGTTAAATGATGGCCAAAAAAGGAACTACCACCAATCTTCGTGGATGTGACACGTGCCTCAGAAAATACGCACAAGAGAGCAAGGCCAAAAACCCAGAACTGTTGAGGTCAACAAAATTAAGGAAGCATGTTGCTACCTTATGTCAGCTTCTCGACCTGAATAATCAGGAACTCGAGCAAGTTGCTCGTTTTATGGGACACAACATTAGAGTCCATTGTGAGTTTTATCGGCAGACCGATAAAACTTTCCAAGTGGCCAAGATTGCCAAACTACTGTTTGCGATGGAACGTGGGGCAGAGTCGCTGAAGGGAAAGAGTCTGCAAACCCTGGACTCTGTTATCACTGGTATGTAAATTAATATATTTTTAAAGTCATCCCCTTCCATTTATTCTTTTCTCCCTCTGTCTTTGTTTCCACGACAGTGTGCATGTCTTTATCGGCATATTTTCTTTTACCTTCATATTTTAGTGTAAAATTATGTTTTCTGATTTCTGACTGTGAATATTTCAAAAGGAAGAGCACATGCAGCCACCTCAACCAAAGATCTGAAAGGTGGCAAAAAGAGAAGACCAGATCCAGGGAGACGACAGGAAGCTCAAGATGGTATGTAATAAAAATAACATTAGTAGTCATAGCAGGAAGAGGGATGCCAATATATGCTCTAGAGTTCATGCTTGAAATTAATATAGAAACCTTGAATCATTTCAAATTAATTACATTCAAACATTAGACCTAGTGTTGACCAAATGACCTACTTCTAAGTTACAACAATTTTTAGTTAGACACCAATTGATCTCAGTTGCCTCTGCCTCTGGCACCTTTAACCAGAACCTTTTTTTCAATGATAACAATAAGCAGACAAAAGCACACACATATGTATGTCGAGTTATTTGGGGGGATGTTGCAGCAACTTGACAGGCAGCTCCCTCTCACTATCCTCACACGTGTGCTGTTCTGACACACATCTGTCTTGTGGATTAAAAGTAACGAACAATGATCAAAGACATAACTTTTAATCAAAAAGGGAGTTAGTGATAACATGCGATCGATACCGTTCTAATACCGTTAAACTACAACTGATTAAAGCTGGTTAGCATGTCGACCTCACAGTGCAAAGGTGCAGGGTTCAATTCCGGTCCCAGTCTTCCTATGTGGCGTTTGCTTATTTTTCCCACCACATACCTGCGTGGGCTTACTCCAAGTACTTCGGTTTCCTCCCACATTCCCATAACATGCATGGCCGATTGAACACTCTAAATTGTCCCCAGGTGTGAGTTTGAGATGGTTGTCTCTGTGTGCCCTGCAATTGGCTGGCAACTTGTTCAGGGTGTCCCCCGCTGACCTCCCAAAGACAGCTGGGATAGGCTCCAGCATGCCCTGCGACTCTTGTGAAGATAAAGCGGATTGGAAAATGGATGGATGTTTAGTAATTCCTTTACCTTGACAGCTCTCATTTTCTCTGTGTCCAGACCATTTGCATAAATGAGAAAACCCTTTCATTCTCAGAGCAAGAGTGAATGTCTTCCATCCATATTTACATGATGTAAATGTCATCTTTCACAGAATGAGAAGTGCCACATTCAGCTGTAGCAACGAGATCTGATTATGAAGATGATGGAGGCGGTAACAGTACCAACTTGGACACTGAAAACACAGGTAATGCTTTCAGTTTGACTTGGACCATCTGTCACTGCACCATTGCTACTGTATGTTTCTGAGATGTAAGGAATTTCATTTGAGTACATCATCTTGCTACAAGGCACCTACAAAAGGCCACCGAAGATGCAGTCAATTAAAGAAAGAAATTATGCTGATGACGCTGATGACGACATGAGTGATGTTTCTGGCAGTGAATATGGCGGTAATGTTTTTTTGTCCGACTTGAATCCTCTTTTGCTGTATTATTGGCATATTTCTGAGATGCATGTGGAAAGAACTTTGATTCTATCAAAACATTATTTTATAGATGGAGGGGTGTGCCATAAGACAGTTAAGAAGACTGTCAAGAAAAAAAAGACAATGTTGGGAAGACATGGATTGGGTGAGTCTCTAACATTAGCACAAGTGACATGTTACAGACCTGGCATTAGTAAGATTTTTTTTCTTACTCTAAGTCAGGGGTGTCAAACTCATTTCACTCTGTCAAACTCAGGCCACATTGGCCTCGGTAGATGTTAAGTGGGCCGAGCCATTAAAATTATACCGTACTCTGCTATAAAGAAGCACAAGAACATTCGGAAATGTAGAACTTTAATGAACATATCTTTTTACAAAACATTTCATGAAGCACCTTAGATTTCCTTAGACAAATGTGCGATTGACTTTTATCATTCACATATATGCATCGCAACTGATTGTACAAGGGCACTAAACAAGTAATTGGTGTTGAAAAATACAGTGATGCACTTTTAGATTAAATGAGATTTGTGAAGAAAGGAATTTTTAAGCCTTTTGCATATAAATTATAAATTTAATCCCTGCCTATACCTTACAAACTAAAGAGAGTGCCATTAAATGTGTAAAGAACAATGAATTCAAATGTCCTTGATAGCATCTGCTGTTTTGGGTCCGTCCGTCTCAGTGACAGACTTAGACTGCTGTTGTCTTCTTCTCAAAACAATGTGTCTTTCTACTCTGATCAAAACGGTGTGTCCCCTAGCGGATACTCCATGAATTGCATGTTATTCAAAATTTTCGTTCCATGTCTTTTCTGCATTTTTTTCACTTTTAAATGATCCTGCGGGCCTGATCAAACCTGCTTGTCGGACGGTAACGGCCCGCCGGCCGTATGTTTGACACCCCCGCTCCAAGTCCTGATTGTTTTTTGTACATTCCAATATATCAGGAATTACAAATGTGTATCATCAAAGCATATTCACCCAAAGTATATTATTATTATTATTTACAGTCTGACGCATCTTTCACACATGGCCAAGAACAACTATCAACATCAGGGAGCGCCACCAAACGAAAGAGGATTGCAACACTTACACATGACGACGATGATGTTGAAGACAGCGGTGAGTCAGTGCATCGTCAACACAACTCAAAGTTTCATTACCATTATACTAACATGCCAACTTTCTTAGATGAAGAGGACAAAAAGACTGGACACAGATCTCTTGGGAAGAAGAAGACAGCAGTTCGAAAAGAACATAGCGAAGTTGGTAAGATGAATTTCTGTTGGATAGATCCGTATAACAATTTAAGAAACTCAAACAGCACAAGTCACTGTGACTTGCAGATGGAAAGACGAGTCGTTGAAGTGGTCTACTCAGTTGTAAAATTGTCTTCAATTTCTATTGTATAGCAATTTCTCTTACAGGGTTATGATATAATTTGGTTACAGTAACACACTGATTGTAATTGAATCCAATTTAAAAAAAAATCTGACCATAGAGAGATACAGTCGAACCTCTCGACAACGAAATCATGTTTGCAGCCAGAAATATTCACATTCACACCATCACTGAGCAGGAACTGATCCCACACAAGTCATGCGAGTATACCACTACACCACAGGTGTCAAAGTCAAGGCCCAGGGGCCGGATTTGGCCTGCCACATCATTTTATGTGGCCTGCAAAAGCAAATAAAGCATGTCGAATTCCATGAGGCTTGCTAAAGTCTGAACCAAAATCTCAAAATGTCATATGAAGGCCACAAGAACAATCATTATTTTTTACTTCTGATTTTAAAAGTAGTTATCCATCAATATGTTATGAGTGGTGTATGTAATGTGGAGGTGATTAAATATGTATATGGTCTCCCAAAATTCATAATAGCCCTCCAAGGGAAACCATAACTACAATGTGGCCCGTGCCAAAAATGAGTTGGTCACTCCTGCAATACACCATCAGCAACCAGAAGTTACATATTTGGTATCTGACATTTGAATGGATTGTAAAATAATGCATTTCACTGCAAACAAGGAAAACTGGTAATGCATACCGTATTAGATAATATTCACCACATATGTTGCTCTGAAATCGGCACAGTGGTTCAGGCTTTGATTGTAGCTTCGAAACATGGATGTCAACAGTGCCGCTGGATTACCATTTATCGCGGCCTCTGTGTGTCATGGATTTTTTCAAACATATTCATTAAAAAAAAGTGAAAATGCTGCAAAAGGTCCTCAAGAGGCAGTGAAAATAATCAAAACAACAGCGAGTCACATAGAGCAACATGTACAGGACTGTGTTTACTGTATTTCGTTATTTATACACTAACCTAACCTAACTTATACATGTTTAAATATATTAGTATATAGCATTAAGTACTGTTAATTACTACAAACATGCATGTATACCAGTACATTTGGCCTTATAAATATTTATACTCATACACATGTTCATATACCTATATGGAGGGTGGGGGGGTTTTGCTACTTAGCGGATTTTCGTTTATCGCGGGTGGTTTCGGTCCCCATTAACCCCGATAAACGAGGGATCACTGTACTTGCAAAGACTGTTTTTTCTGTATGTTCTTCACAATAGAAGGCTTCAGAAATAGAAAACAAAAGTTTGGGGCATGCTGGAGCCTATCCTGGACGTCATTGGGCTGTAGTCAGAGTACACCCTTTAGTGGTTGCCACCCAATTGGGGGGCCCACATAGATAAACAAGACATTAAAGGCGGAGACTAGGCAAAAAACCCCACATTAATTTTAAGGATATTGAAAAATATTAAATAATGTAAAGAGCATAACACTCATGAATCATGCCTTGAGGGAAATTGCTGCTGAGGTGTTTTTAAGTCAACAAAGTTGGTTTAAACTAGATGCCTAAAACATGTTTTGAATCAATGCATTTTTGATAGTTTTTATTCTGGTCCTGTTATCAGTCAAGGCAGCGTTCAGATTTTAATACAACTTCAAGAATGTCTGTTTATATTCAACTAAACCACTAATAACCCTCTTTTTTTCCCTCCAGAATTGGAAACTAAAAAAAGGAAGAGACCCAGACTCCAAAGGAAAGAGCAGCAATTGATCGACACCTTTCAAAATTTGTAGCATTAAAGAAAGTTCCAAGGAAAGATGACTGCGTTAAGTGTCGTAGTCAAGCATCGCCAGACCTTGAAGACCGCACATGGAGAGATATTCCACAATGAAATTATTAAAAGATATGTAATTGGGGAAAAAAGCTTGAAGATGAAAGATAGAGAGAGGGAGAGACATAGGGGGGAGATAGATGAAGGGAGAGAGGGAATGGGATGAGAGAGAGGGGAGAAAAGGAATAGAGTTTGAAAGCACAGTTATTTGGTAGGGTATATGTGGGTTCATGTGTCAGGTTGTGGCGCAGCAAGTTTTTTTAGTGTGCGTTTTGAAGGTTGAAGTTTTTCAGGTGTTCTTGTAAGTTTTGAATAAGAGTACTTTTGTTTGTCAAAAATAAATCATAAAGTCAAGTCAGCTTTTATTGTCAAATATGCTCTCTGTGTAATGTACAGCACAGATTAAAATACTTTCCTCTCTCAGCCACAGTGCAAACATGTGGCGGATTGAACACACAAATATCAGAACTAAATAAATGACAGTACCCTGTTAATGGTGATAAACTGTTTAAAAATAATATATCTGATTATAAATTTACATCATTAAATGTTTAGTAAGGTGAACGGCACCTA
Source organism: Hippocampus zosterae (assembly GCF_025434085.1). NCBI lineage: Eukaryota > Metazoa > Chordata > Actinopteri > Syngnathiformes > Syngnathidae > Hippocampus > Hippocampus zosterae. The sequence goes on along the minus strand of NC_067458.1, from coordinate 9,089,524 downwards.
ATCTACTTCAAAATCATTAAGAACGCATGGCCAGTGCCCGGTCCTCACTTATCTAGTTAAAAACTTTTTCTTAACCTTTGGTGTTTTATTTAATCTAAAGGAATGTATTGCCTAAGGGCGCCCTCCTGTGTCTAGAAATGTGTCTTTTTCATTTCTTTTTCAAGCAGAAAGGGTGGTCCTCGCTTTGTAGGCCTTTTTACTCGGTCCTCACTGTGCAGCAAGTGCAGGAATGTGTGTGTGTGTGTGTGTGTGTGTGGGTGTGTGCGTGTGTGCGTGTGTGTGTGTGTGTGTGTGTGTGTGTGTTGCCCTATCCGCTATGAGAAGCTAAGCGATTATACAGTGACAGCCTGCTTCAAAAAGCAGTCAAGGTCTTTGGTTGTGCCTTGAGAGCTTTATAGTGCACTTGTAGCCGAAACATAAAGACGGCTGGTACTCGCAGACTCATTCACAATTGGGACTCCGGAAAGAAAAAGATGGGAGACAGACAAGCGGTGAATGTAGAAGAAAGTGCAAAAAAAGATGGGAAAAATGAAAAACTTTTAAACTGTGTTACAACTCGGCACGATTCCAAAATCAAAACGCTGCCCAAGACAGGTGCAGGTCAGCTCTCTGTCTTGACAAAAAGTCTTTATCAAAGCCTAAAACCAAAGTGAAACACCAACTAGGAAGAAGGCCAGCTGTTTTTTGCTTTTGAATACAATCTGCAGGTTTGTCGAGCAAGCACGTGTATTTTTCCTTTAACGGTTAAATAAAATGGAATTTAAAAAGGAAAGAATATTAAGGATAGAATACGCATGACAACAGACGGACAATATCTCTCTCTCTCTTTCTCTCTCTTCTCCCCCCCCCCCATCCTTACACTCACACACACATACATACAGACAAGATTTAGGTATAAAATAGCCCAGGTCGTTAATTTCCCAGAATTTCATCTTTTTATGTCATAGGGATTGGGTTTGTCTTGCATCGCCTCAGCAAACAATCGTAATTTCAACATAGTAGACACAGATTTTAGGCCAAATGCTGAGAGAATGAGCTACTGACTGTGCCCAAAAGTTAAGAATGTTTCTCTGACTATCATGGTCACCTACCATCTACTAGAAGCTCTTCAATTCACTTGGTGCATAACACTTGTCAGTGCGATCTGTGCATTGCTTGCACAGTTGCTTGCACTCTGTAACAAAGATTTTCAGTAAATCTATTGACTACAATAAATCCCACAGCTGTGAATGTCAACAATCTAAGATGCCCACACACACACACCTCAGATCTTCGCTTTAGATCTGCTGTCGAGTAAACCTGTAACATTGAATGAATGAAACCAGCAGTAACTGTTTCACCTACAGGGTATAACCTCGGTCATGTACCTCAAAATGTTGAGAGGTACATGAAAAAAGTAGGGCTCAGTCAAGGAATACATGAAAAAAACTGTTAAATTAACCATGAGCTCCAATGGAGTTGAATTGACTGAAACATCCCTTGTGTTGTTGGTCAACTCAACAGGCCTTTGAGACACGCTCTCGAAGGAAGGTTCAGTGACAGTTAGAGGTTGTGGTCATGCTATTAACTCATTTAGTACCAGCCAATTCTGGACCAAGTCTGAAAAGACGTTTCAAAATGTCTTTGGGAGTGAATGAGTTCAAGGTTCTTGTGAATCAGACAAGGATGCAGATGGCAAAAATCATCACTCAAAGCCAGTCTTTCAACTCAGTCACAGTAGGTAGGTTCCACCAATATATTTTAAGAATAACCTATTTTCATACATTTTATATAAATAATATGTATATTGAGATACTGTTGGAGTTAGTCAAGTCAACAGTATTTATAGAGCAATTTCAAACAGTCATTGCTGCATACAAAGTGCTGTACATGGAGCAATTTAACATGCACAATAAACAGTAAGACAAATCGGTAATAAAGGCGGTAGAAAGCCCCCAACAGTAAAACCAAGAACAAATCTAAGTCATGCTGAGACGAATGCCAAAGAATACAAGTCAGTTTTGAGGAGGGTTTTAAAGATGGGCAGCGAGGAGGCTTGCCGAATGTTCAGTGGGAGGTCATTGCAGAGAGAGGGACCAGCAACAGAAAAGGCTCGATCCCCTCTGAGCCTCAGTTTAGTTCTTGGTACTTCTAATAATGTCTGGTCCACAGACCTGAGGCGCCGGGCAGGTGTGTAGGGGTGTTAGCTATGATCTATGTTTGGAAGGTGAGGGCAGCTTCCTTTTTCTGGGCCTTTTAGATATTAGACATATCACCCATCCCAAGGAACATGGAGCATGTATGGTCGTATTTGTTCAAATGGGAACATTAACGTTTACACATTTCTTTATCGTTTGGCAATATTATGACTGAAAACTGTTGCCCAAATTGAAAGCGGTTGTGGCTTATTTTAGACTGGTCGGTTGAATAAACTGAGAAACACGAAACCTTCTGGTCAGGACAATTCAAGAGTGTAGAGACAAATACCTCCTACGGCTAAAAGGAAAACACGCTTACTCGTCAAGTGCTCATTCTTAGACAAACTCATTTCTGTTATTTTTCCCTTGTCCGTCTCTCTTTCTGTCCATGCAAGCCTCCTTTGACTGTTACTTTTATTGATATATTCTCCTTTTATTTTCTCTCCTGCTCGTGAGTTTAGAATCAGCCAGTCTGCTTTCACCTGGGTAGACATCCACGGATGTTGGGCCCAGTGTGCCTCACAACAACTATGTGGCACAGGAAGAGAGCGCGAGGGCAGACGTGTTGCTGTGGGCAACCGCTAACGCCAGGCCTCCTACACGCGACTGAGACATAAGGTGTGAGGTACAAGTACCTGCACATGAAAACAGATGCACGCATGCACACAAAAGACGACAAACACCCACACTACAATGCAAATAGGCACATTTGTGGCTAGAGCAGCAGAATGCGCATGGCACCTCATGGAACATTGGGAATAAATCTATTGAGGGAAAAGACACATGGGGAGCAGGAGTACGAGAAGTGTAGCCAGTGAGAACACGAGGCAGATGGGTAAAAAGTGATATGTCAAAGAGGACCGAGGTAGCGCAAGTCGGGAGACAGTCAAGTCAGGCACCGAGAGGAGAGCAACAACAGAGGAAAAGGAAGGAACCAGAGAGACAGCTGGCACTCTAGGGCATGCTGGATGGATAGCACCTTGTTAGCATAGGCCTGACAGTCTGATGAGAGGGCTGCTGTCAGACCATGCTGAGCCTGGGCTCTGTGAGTTTGGACGATAGGCAGGGAAGAGAATGGGTTTGCGAGACGGGGGGCCTCAGCAGATGAAAGACGTGGAAGGTGGTGGGCCAGCACTGGCAATGGGTGGGTGGGGGCTGTGGGGTCCTCCCAGCTGACTAGTTAGAGGAAGGGCTGATGCAGCCCCATTACACGGCACTATGACAAGGCTGCACGCTCGGCTGGCTCCCGCCCCTTGCGCCAACGCCGGCCAGCCTTTTCAAAGAGCAGCAGTGCTCACCTCTGGTCGCGAAACAGCTAAAAGTCAACTGAGGCATTGCTGTACAATAATGATTTATTCCTTTGCTGTTGGCCGCTTGTAAGCCGCACTGGCCGTGTACTGACAGACTGACACGCTGGCTTCACCGGAGGCTTTAACCCAGGCGTCACCCGGAGGAGAAAGAATAAATGCAGTACATTTGTGAAAACATGTACGTGTCCACAGTCTACCTTCTGGTTCACACTGCTGTTCTGGCCCAACTGAATTCGCTACAAAGACAAACTATTGGGCCACGCTATGGTCACCTCACCACCATAAACAAAGTGAAAATGAATGGAAAATATACCTGATCAATCCTGAGCAACAAAATGAGTGTCGACTCTTCCGTGAAGACTACAGACAAGATGTCAGTGTGTGTCTGTGGGATTTGTTCATTCAACCAAAAGATGTGTGAGGACCAAAGGCCACTGATGATGGACCACAGAGAAAGCCCTAATGGCTTGCCATCTCTGTTGGGGTTTCTCTTAGTTGTTTGAAGGGTTGAAGTTAGGGTTTTGTTAGTTCCTCCTTATCAAACTCAAGGTCTCGGTAAGATGACAAATTAAGATTCCGTGGGAAATAAAGGCTGTTGTGTCAAACTCTTGACTGGTTAATTTATTGAATTGTGACAAGATCATTTTGTCTGTTTTGTGGGATGAAAATCATCTGGATAAACTAATAGTGGATCTAAAAAGGAAAGTCTACACACCCTTATTCAAATGCAGGTTTTTGTGATCACTGTTAGGAAAAAATTTCAGGAAACGTCTAGTAGAATTGCTCAACTTTAATTTGGGTAAATCAGAGGCACTTTAAAGGTCCCCTCGAATGGTCCAATTGCGGGCACTTGTAGGTCCTGACTTAAAAATGTCTGTAGAAATAAAGAATGCCAAAACAGACAGACCGGAGAAATTTTAGGTTTGATTTCTGATGAGGTCCAGCATATTTTGGATCACCCACATTTTGGTCAAAAACTGCAACGTCAGACTCATGTGAGAGAGCAAGTCCTCAATTTATCTGTTATGAAATATAAATATTGAATAATCGAAAGTGGTGAAAACAGCTTGAGAACAAATCTTATAATTGCCCTTTAACACTCAAAATATATGAGAAGTAAGAAACTCTGCCTACTTCCTTGTTTTGTGCAAGCAAGCCATGCGGCGTATTGGATGTGATTTTTTTTTTCAAAGAATGAAAATAGTGGGGCCAGATACATTTTAAGCAGATTTTGATCAAACTGATCACTCTTATGCTTTGTTGCAGGAGGAAGGAAATAAAGTGATCTTGTTGGTGAAAAATGGATCATCTTGACACGACAAAGACAGTCCTTTCAATGGCGGTGGTGTCTCTTTATTCCAACGAAACATGAATTTGAATGTGGTTTGTAAATTCTGAACACAGCCATTTACCAAAGTGGATACATCTGCATCCATTATTTCAGTTTCTTACTTTAGTTCCCCTCTCGAAGATTTCAGAATAACACAATGTGGTTAAAGCTGCAATAAGTCGACAAGAATAGAAGCATGAAAAGTACTGAGGTGAAGACATCGTTAACACTCGTCAAAGTGTTTTTTCTCTTATGCAAATTATTATCAAGTTGGTTTTTATTGACACTAAATAATCCTAGAACATTCATTGGAACATTGCCTTTATATATATATATATATATATATATATATATATATATATATATATATATATATATATATATATATATATATATATATACCTCCTCTACATGGATGACATAAAGCTGTATGCTAAGAGCGAAAGGGACATAGATTCCCTGATCCACACAACCAGGATCCAGCGACATCGGGATGTCATTCGGGCTTGAGAAATGTAGTCGGATGGTGACTAAGAGAGGAAAGGTAGTCCGCGTTGAAGGGGTCTCACTCCCTGAAGAAACAATAGCAGACATTGAGGACAGCTACAAGTACCTCGGTATACCACAAGCCAATGGCAACCTCAAACTGGCAACAAGGAAAGCGGCTACGGCCAAATACCTCCAGCGAGTGAGGCAGGTCCTAAGAAGCCAGCTCAATGGCAAGAATAAGACCCGGGCAATAAACAGCTATGCCCTGCCAGTGATCAGATACCCTGCAGGAATAATAAGGTGGCCAAAGGAAGAGATTCAGACCACGGAGGTTAAGACCCGAAAGCTCCTAACCATGCATGGAGGGTTCCATCCCAAATCCAGCACCCTGAGACTGTACGCAAGCCGAAAGGAAGGAGGCCGGGGACTAGTGAGTGTGAGAGCCACTGTCCAGGATGAAACATCCAAGCTCCATGAATACATCAAGGAGAAGGCTCCAACGGATGACGTACTCAGAGAATGTCTCAGACAATGGGGAACAGAAGATGAGGTGCTGGAAGAGGGACCATCATGGGAGTACAAGCCCCTACACGGGATGTACCACCGGACCATAACTGAAGTGGCCGATCTCAAGAAGTCCTATCAGTGGCTAGAGTGGGCTGGCCTGAAGGACAGCACAGAGGCACTCATCCTGGCTGCTCAGGAGCAGGCCTTGAGCACCAGAGCCATCGAGGCCCAGATATACCACACCAGACAAGACCCAAGGTGTAGGTTGTGCAAAGAGGCACCTGAGACGATCCAACACATAACTGCAGGGTGTAAGATGCTGGCAGGGAAAACCTACATGGAACGCCATAAGCAGGTGGCTGGCATAGTCTACCGAAACATCTGTGCGGAGTATGGACTGGAAACCCCAAGGTCAAAATGGGAAACACCTCCGAAGGTGGTGGAGAATGACAGAGCGAAGATCCTGTGGGACTTCCAGATCCAGACTGACAAGATGGTAATGGCGGACCAACCAGATATCGTGATCATAGATAAAGGGCAGAGGAAAGCCGTTGTAGTGGATGTAGCGGTCCCGAGTGATGGAAACATCAGGAAGAAGGAACATGAGAAACTCGAGAAATACCAAGGGCTCAGAGAGGAGCTGGAGAGAGCCTGGAAGGTAAAGGTGACAGTCGTGCCTGTGGTGGTCGGAGCACTCGGGGCAGTGACCCCCAAACTAGATGAGTGGTTGCAACAGATCCCGGGAACAACATCGGACATTTCAGTCCAGAAATGTGCAGTGCTGGGAACAGCAAGGATACTGTGCAGAACCCTCAAGCTTCCTGGCCTCTGGTAGAGGACCCGAGCTGAATGAGGGACGGACACCACCCGAGGGGTGAGATGAGGATTTATATTTTTATATATATATATATATATATATATATATATATATATATATATATATATATATAAATCTCTAATATAATCTCTAATAATAGCTCTAATATATATATATATATATATATATATATATATATATATATATATATATATATATATATATAATATATTAGAGCTGTCAAACGATTAAAATATTTAATCTAATTAAAAATGCAACTGTCAAAATTAACTCAAATGAACTAAAAAATTAATCGTGATTGCTCACACATTTTTTATCGTTTCTGAATTTCCTTTTACATTTGTTGTCCTATTTTTCCCCATTTTAATGCTCTCATCAACTTGGAATCATGAATCAGTTTTCTATGTGCCAAATGCAAATATTTACTGAAATAACAATTTCAATTTTCAATTTTACATGAACATTTTTCACTTGGAGCAGTTGTTCACACACACAATATAACTGTCCATCAACAACAGTGAAAAAAAAATATTTTGTCACACAACAGCTGCTTTAACAGCTTTTTTTAATGAAATCAAAACAGACCAATATAACATTATAAAGTGCACATCTAAGGTAAACTAGTACTCAGCCTATAGTGGATTTAAACCATGGTTGCATACTTCATTTTTCTCAAGTTTGCTTTGAACACAGCAGTCTCTTTCTGTATGTTTGTTGAAGAATAACGAGACACCGGACACCAGTGTTCATTATGTGCCACTGTATTGGAAACTGCCGGCCGTACAAACAAGCACACGCACTTCCCCCGTGCTGCAGGGGCAAACCATTCTGAAAAGGGGGGTGGGGGTTCAATCCCCCTAACACAGTCAGGCTATGTTGATTGTATTGGTCCTTCTTGCGCGGAAGTCTCTCTACGGTTTTGTGTAGACCTCATTTCGAATGACTACACTTGGTTCGATGACAACACTGGAGACATTTCACTTTCGCTAGGTCGGTACCACTGTAGCGCACTGTCACTGTCAGACGAACACAGAGAAGCTCCACCCGCTCTATTTACATGGCCACAGAACACTGTAACCTTCCACGCAAAATAGTTCCAAACAAGTAACAATCGCGTCAGTGGCATACATCGTATACCTGTATGATACAGAGAGAGAGAGAAGAACAGATAACTTTGTTCTTGTCAGAGGAGCAATATGGCAACTTTTGAAAAGTAAACTTTCCATTCATAAACTCTTCAGGTATCCATTTTCGGTGTCTCGCGCTGCCGTGGCTGGCAAAACAGACATGGGCGTGGACTTCTGCAGCGCGTTTGTTGTTTTGTTTCTGGTGCATTTATAGAGCAACGTAACATCCGCTTGTGACGTGTGCCGCGTTAATCTCGCAAGAAAAAAATTTAATCCCGTTAAAATTCATTTAAATTAATGCCAATAAAAACGCACTAAACTGACAGCTCTAATATATATATATATATATATATAAAGCTAAGATCATGGCGAGAATGAAAGTTGGGCAACCTAGAAACCGATTACAACGGCTATGTGAAGTACCACCTGAAAGTCTCATGGAAAGTGTGAATGCAGCACTGAGTGCAATCCCTACCGTAACGATCACGGAAACCAATGAGTTGATATACGCTTCAGCATCAGTGATCCTTGAGATGGTTGGCTATAAGAGCAACCATGACATACGTTACCCACCATGGAAAAGACGGTTGGAGGCAAGATCAAGGCGGCTCGGAAAGATGTGAGTCAATTGACGGAGGCCCAGAGAGGTGTGATGAAAAGGCCGATACCCGAGAGGTACATCCAGATGACCATACCTGAAGCACTCGAAACTGCCAAACAGAGGCTCCAAGCCTTGTCCAGCCGCCTAAAGCGGTACACGAAAGAGAATGAGGCCAGACGAATAAACAGGCTGTTCACAACACAACCTGCGAAAGTGTACACTCAGCCTAACAACAGAGCTGACCCACCAAGACTGCAAACTGAAAGGTACTGGAAAGGGATATGGGAGAAGGAGGTTGCACATAACAGCAGTGCACAATGGCTGGTGATCCTGAGAGAGGAGCACGGCAACCTCCCTGAACAGAACCCAGTTACCATAACAGTGTCAGACATACAGGAAAGAGTCTCAGACAATGAAGAACTGGACAGCACCAGGCCCGGACATGGTCCACACCTACTGGCTAAAGAAACTCACAGCACTCCATGAGCGCCTAGCAGCACAAATGAGCCAGCTGCTGAGGGATGGGACTCACCCAGGATGGCTAACCGAAGGGCGAACGATCCTGATCATGAAGGATCCCTCAAAGGCTGCAGTCCCATCCAACTATCGGCCAATAACCTGTCTCTCCACAACATGGAAGCTCATGTCAGGCATCATTGCGGCTAAGATAAGTGGACACATGGATCAATACATGAGCGAAGCACAGAAGGGCATCGGTAGAGATACCAGAGTAGCCAAACATCAGCTCCTGGTTGACACAACAGTCGCACAAGACTACAGGTCCCGACGTACCAACCTGTGCACAGCCTGGATTGATTACAAAAAAGCCTATGACTCGATGCCACATACATGGATCACTGAATGCTTGGAGTTGGATAAAGTGAACAGGACCCTAAGAGCCTTCGTTGCGAACTCGATGAGGATGTGGAAAACCAGACTTGAAGCCAATGGCATGCCACTTACCCAAGTGTCCATCAAATGTGGCATATACGAAGGTGATGCACTCTCCCCACTGCTGTTCTGCATAGGACTGAACCCCCTAAGCCAAGTAGTCACCAAGACAGGCTATGGATACCACCGCAGAAATGGAGCTACAATCAGTCACCCCCTCTACATGGATGACATAAAGCTGTATGCTAAGAGCAAAAGGGACATTGACTCCCTGATCCATACAACCAGGATCTACAACAGCGACATTCGGGATGACATTCAGGCTTGAGAAATGTAGTCACATGGTGACTAAGCCGAAAGGAAGGAGGCCGAGGACTAGTGAGTGTGAGAGCCACTGTCCAGGATGAAACATCCAAGCTCCATGAATACATCAAGGAGAAGGCTCCAAAGGATGACGTACTCAGAGAATGTCTCAGACAATGGGGAACAGAAGATGAGGCGCTGGAAGAGGGATCATCATGGGAGGACAATCCCCTACACGGGATGTACCACCGGACCATAACTGAAGTGGCCGATCTCAAGAGGTCCCATCAGTGGCTAGAGAGGGCTGGCCTGAAGGACAGCACAGAGGCACTCATCCTGGCTGCTCAGGAGCAAGCCCTGAGCACCAGAGCCATTGAGGCCCAGATATACCACACCAGACAAGACCCAAGGTGTAGGTTGTGCAAAGAGGCACTTGAGACGATCCAACACATAACTGCAGGGTGTAAGATGCTGGCAGGGAAAACCTACATGGAACGCCATAACCAGGTGGCTGGCATAGTCTACCGAAACATCTGTGCGGAGTATGGACTGGAAGCCCCAAGGTCAAAATGGGAAACACCTCCTAAGGTGGTGGAGAATGACTGAGCGAAGATCCTGTGGGACTTCCAGATCCAGACTGACAAGATGGTAATGTCGGACCAACCAGATATCGTGATCATAGATAAAGGGCAGAGGAAAGCCGTTGTAATGGATGTAGCGGTCCCAAGTGATGGAAACATCAGAAAGAAGGAAAACGAGAAACTCGAGAAATACCAAGGGCTCAGAGAGGAGCTGGAGCGAGCCTGGAAGGTAAAGGTGACAGTCGTGCCTGTGGTGGTCGGAGAACTTGGGGCAGTGACCCCTAAACTAGATGAGTGGTTGCAACATCGGACATCTCAGTCAAGAAATGTGCAGTGCTGGGAACAGCAAGGATACTGCGCAGAACCCTCAAGCTTCCTGGCCTCTGGTAGAGGACCCGAGCTGAATGAGGGACGGACACCACCCGAGGAGGGGGTGAGACGAGGAATATATATAAATAAATTCCTCATCTCACCCCCTCTTCGGGTGGTGTCCGTCCCTCATATATATATATATATATATATATATATATATATATATATATATATATAGCGGGGGGGAAAACAGCTCACCTATCCCTAATGAGCAACACAATTTATTCTTTGAAGTGATGAGCACTGCCGCTGCGACTACGGGGAAAATATTTGTGTGAGAGCGCTCGTCTCTCAGCATTGACACAACAATCCCTCCACTCTAGGCAGCAGAAAATAAGCTTTTGAAAATATTACCGTCCATCTAGTGACTGCCAACAGTCACTTTATCAAACATTATGACAAATTGACACCAATTATATATTCATCACCTATTCAAGTATTTGATCACGAGGCACCGGGCTGGATAATGAGCTGGGTTCTTTACAGCTAAGTATGCATTATTATGGCAAGCTTTTCCTTTTGAACTTGGAGGTCAGTCCTCCCCAACAGTGTGAAAAAAATAATGCATCACAGGAGCAGCAATAATGCAAGGGCCTGCAAGTAATCCCAGCGGGGATGTGAAAATACCTTTGTACTACAGTGTCTGACATAGACTGCTGCCAAACCAAAACAGCCCTCTCCCAGAGGAAGATAGATGGATCGACAGATGAGTGGATGATGGATTGCAAAGGATAAAAGAGAGAGAGGAAAAGGTCTGACGAAGAATCGCTTCGTTAAGAAAAGTAAAACGAACATATTTGTCTCAGGGTAGCAGACAAATCTAAATCACATGTAAGCAAACCGCATCCACCGTCTTCGTTCTGCTTGAGAGAGAGAGAGAGAGAGAGAGAGAGAGAGCGAGAGAGAGAAAAAAATCTATTTCACTTTCGAGTCTGATGCTGTTCATTGTGTGACCGCGGTGTGAGGACAGGTGCTGCTGTTTTGAGAGGCTGATGGGAGACAGGTGAAAGTCTCGGAGGGCTGGCTGACTTTTACAGCTTTGCCTATATGCGGCTCATATGGGAGACCTTGGGTGCTGCCAACACCCATCAACAGCGCGGGGGCCTTTGGGTATTCAAGTGTTGAGACCCGGGCGGAATCAGCTACATGAGAGATACAGATAGGACTGGGATGACATCACTTCCCTCTTCCATCTCATCTGTCATAAACATTAGGCTCGGCCTCAGCAAACACAAAGATAAGGCTCGGAGGGCGGAATAGGGAACAGAGGAAGGAAGAAAGGGGGAGAGAATTAGAAAGTTTCCCTCCCTCATCGAAACAGACACAAGTTGCTTTCAGTTATGTGAGTTAAGACATCCAATAAGTGATCATTTAAGGCTTTTGGTCCAATATTATTTTGGAGTTACAAGACAGTCAAATATAATCCAGCTTTGGAGTGACTATCAGAGCTTGCTACTTGCGGAACCGTTGGACTGCGGGGGTCTGTTCAACTCTGCACAAGCAGCCTTGCGTGTCAGAGGAATTGTCTCTTCCTACTTTTTGGGGTTTTGATATCCTGCTGGAATACTGATGAAGCGCTTCATATTCAATTATTAGACATTCTGGCTGAATTAGAATGTGAAATCCATAGAAAGAAGACATTGTATCTCTGAGGCTATAGCTCAATAGAGTGGTACCTTGAGTTCTGATTTCAGGCGTGTGACCAAGCTGGTAACTCTATTCACTAGTACAGTATCCCCTTCGAAATAAATTGAAAGGTCATTCATTTTTCCACCACTCTTACCCCAAAAAACGGTTTCTATGAAAAAATAAATACAAATTACAACAAGAAGAATACGAATATCATCGTGTAGAAATCATCGCTACAATAATTGATAATAGGAAAGCTCGAGTACCTGGACCAAGTACAGGCAAGCGATGTTCAATCCCGAGCCCAACCTGTTCCTCGGGGATTCAGTAAATGTCATATAAAATGAACGCAAGCCGCACCTAACTGTGTCGCATGAGTAACTGACACTATGTGGCGCACACCGTTTCGAAAAGCTTCTTTCCTGTGGCTGATCCCAGCCAATGGACTCACAGTGCTCAGCTTGCTTGAGGTAATGATGATGCGCCGCTCGTGAAGCATACTGCCGTAGAGTTGCAGCATGTTGTTGACATCCACAGCCACAAAGTATTCTGTCAGGTTTCTCTAGAAAGAGGGAGAAAGGAAGCGATATATGCAGGCACATAACAAACTGTCCTTGTACAACATGTTACAGAAAGGTGTCAAGGATTCAGACGGTTAGAGTGCGTGCTCTCGTTGCACAGACGTACAGTACCTGAGCTACAACCTTGTGCCGATTACTTTGTTGTAAAAGCCAACAGTGAAAACACGGAATTAAAGAGGTTAACATTTGCATGCGCAGACGCCTGACTGAATTCTACTTTCGACACAAAACTCAACAGGGAAAAGGGCGAGTTAAATCTGAAGTATCTAATACCCATGCAAGTCACTGAACTTCAACATGAAAATGTATCAGCGCCAGGAGACAAAACTGAAACAAGAGGATGATGCAATAATTTCAAAAGATGACAAGTGTATCTGGTTAAATACGATTAGAGGCAGAGATGTTTCCAGAAGAGAGGGCTCACTTTATCTCTCTTCTGTCTGCTATTCCACAAATACCTACACTCTCTGGGATAGTTGGCAGTCCATTGATATCCGGGGCGATGAAGTAGGAGTGCTGCGGAAAACACAAACATGCAGGAGAAAGAAGAAGAGAGAAGGTCACAAGTGATGCACACCACTTACATAGAAGAAAATGAGGGGGGGGGGGGGGGTTGGTTGACTTTGTTCTATGATTTATGGCTCATCTTCAGCTCTGTCTATATGAATTGCTGAGCTGGTGTCTGAACTGTGGCACTGCTTTTATCGGGCTTGCAGAACAGAGAACGCTCAATCGAAACCCATCTCCCCATAGACACGGACTGGGGTGATGTCTCTGGTGGAAAACTGAGTCTTTATTTAAGCATTAGAAAGGCTTGTGGAGCAGCAAGACTTGTGTGTGCCAGCGCGCGCATGCACACAAACACGGGTTGTTTAGAGGATCACAGAGCTGCCTGTCTCACTTTGGGAGAGCAGGGCACATTCAGTGTTCCCATCAAAGAGGCCGGAGAGGGGTTCTGTCTGGAGACAGGTAGGCAAAGCACCAAGTGAAGCACGAACCGCCTCACTCAGCCATCTGTTGCCGGCTTGTCCCTTAAAACCTTGACAGAGTATTTTAAGAGCATCGAACAATAACTACATTTAAATATGTTTCAAAGTGCGCCGCATTTGCCTTCGGAATGTTAATTCAACTGCTGCATACATGAATTTGCAACGGTGGAAAAATCTCTCGATCAAATAATCTCAATACAAAGACGGTGAACAAAATTCTCTGATTCAAGATAGAGAAGAATCAATGCATCCATCCATCCATCCACTCATTTTCTAATCCGCTTAGCCTCACGAGGGTCGTGGGCGTGCCGAAGCCTAACCCAGCTGTCTTCAGGCAGTAGGCGGGGGACACCCTGATCCGGTTGCCAGCCAATCGCAGGGCACGCATAGACAAACAACCATTCACGCTCACAATCACAACGGGGGACAATTTGGATGCCCAATCAACCTGCCATGCATGTTTTTGGAATGTGGAAGAAAACCGGAGTACTCGGAGAAAACCCACGCAGGCACCGGGAGAACATGCAAAACCCTCCACAGGAAGCCCGGAGTCAAAATCGAACCATGCACCCTCACACGTTGAGGCTGACGTGCTAACCAGTTGAGCACCATGCCGCCCGCCCTGTCAAGAAGAATTGATAGGAGAAATATAGGCACCCAGAGAACCCAACAGAATCAGAGGGGGGATTTTGGAGGGACTTAAGGCAATGCTCCATGAACTCCAGACATCATCCAAATCATTTCCATCTGAGGAGTGTATTTACCTACTTACATGCACTGTACATAAATGTTCTATTTTTCTTTACCTTCTGTAGAGAGGATGCCAATGTGGTCTTCAGTACTCAATTGAGGCACAGTAAGAAATGGTGCAAATCTGCATAATTACTCAAGAAAATGTGATGGTAAACAGTACAAAATATTCCTCTCCCCGGTGTTTCTACATTATGGACAAAAACTGAAAAAATTGTATCTTATTCTTCAAATGCCTATACTTCCCGAGCCGGAGGGTCTCGTTTGTTGCATCAGGCAAACGTGCAACACAAACATGAAACTGTAACAGAATTCCAAAGCGGATTTCTTCTGCAACAAAAGATATGTGATTAATGACTACCTGACATTTTGTTTAAGCATATTTTCCAAGAGCTTCCAGTGCAAAACAAGAAACCAGATAGCTGAAGCGCTTACCAACACCAGTGAATGTTTATACCAAATTTGAGAACAAAATGCAACGATGATTCATCTATTCCCAGATTAAAAAGTGTGTTGTCGTGGTCACAGAGGTCACTGCAGGCGGTGGTTATTGTCCACCATTGTGACAGTCTCTGATAAAATTTAAGATATTTGTAAACTGAGATAGCTGACAGCCTCAACTTTAATTCATCCTGCAACAAAATGATCTCTCATCATCCCGCCCCTACTTGACAAGTGTTATTTACTCCTGACAACGAATTATATCAACTGAGCCTAACCAAGCAATAACCTCTGTCAGAAAAAAAGACACCTACATTAACTGTACTACAAACAAGATTTATGGAAAATAAACATCGTATTATGGATCCCCGTGTTCTGTTTGTGTGTTCCGTGTGCTAGATTACGTTTTTCCCATTGGTCTACAAATCCATGACATTATGGAAATAAAAAATCCGGCTCCATAATTCATTCCAGGCTTTCAACGGCTGCTTGCTCACTCGTCTGCTTTCTTCTTCTTTCGAAGTTATGTTTATACAAAAACACTGAAAGTGGGTTAACTGGAAAGGCATCAAGGAGATTTTTTGAGCACAATTGCCTTTGCTTTAAACATAAAATGTAAGTTGAAAAAAAAAAACAATAACCTTGATTTTCATGGTGAGAGTATGGTGATGTGGAAAGGCATTAATCATTTACAAAGTTTGATTGTTTTCCAGAGAAGCAGCAGCATACACCAAAGCCCAGAATAGTTTGTTTTTGTTATGTTTAAAAAGATAGTGCAGCTTATTTGGCCAGATTGGAAAGCCGTGGTTCCCATGTGGTTAGTACAGCGGCGGTTTCACATTTCACAGCAGCCTCCTTTCCTCCTCCTCCTCCTCCAACACCACCTCCTCCCTTTCTGCCATTCACTCACCGGTTCCTTGCTTCGCTGATCTCTCAGTACTTGCCCAGTGGCAATATACAACTGCTCATTCTTTCCCAATGAGAGAGGGAGAAAAAAAGAGCAAAACAGGGTTCACACATGAAAGGGGACAAGGGTTCCTATTCTTGGCTGGCATGATTTAAAAAAAAAAAAACACTTTAAGGGAATAACTCGCTTCATCAATTAATTATCAAACAAGTGGCTTGTCTTGAAAAACACATGAAGCTATCACCTTTGTTCTTGCGGCATCTTTCTCAAAGATGCCCTGAGATTCACAAGCTTTTTTTTTTTAAAGAATTGACACAAAAGAAGATGAAATCCTAAAGAAACTTAATTGAACTTGTTAACCTTCATTTTGATATTTTGATGGTGTCATATTATTGTCATGTTGTAAAGTTATCTTCATAATGTGTATCCTTGCGGGGATCTGGAGTTGTTTAACTGTCTGAAAAAAAAATAATAACATAAAAACGGGAGTGTCCCTACGAATAAAGCCAAAAACAACAAAAGTGTTTGATGCTGTTACACAGTGAGGGATAAGCAAGCCAAACACGGAGATTATAGTGCACAAAATACTCGGTGAAGACCATCAGATGGCAGGTTAATGCCACCTGTTTAAGAAAGTGACTTTTATGTATGCGGTGGAAACGCAGCAGGGGAGTTGCTGTCAAGAATGGACACAAACACTCTTTCAACTTTGGAGGACTTGGCCTCGTTAAGCCATTCCACTTTTTCATAAGCAGAAGACATGACGAGTTCTGAAAGGACTCGTCCATTTTGAAACAGCTCAGGCTTATCTCACTAAAACCTGCTAGCGGTTCTTGTTGTTTCCAAACAGAGTGCCAGTCCAGGGCCTTCGTGTGTTTCTGCTGCATTCAAGCACATCTTCACTTTCTCCTGCTCTACATCATTTTTCCTGCTCTCCCGTCGCTCTCCTCCATTGCCGTAGTTTGCCAATCTCTCCATGCCTGCCTTATTTTCCTCCTTCTTCCTTTGTCTTCTTGCCCTCTTTCTTCCATTCCCTTATAGTCAACTGTTATTAACCTCTTGTTGATGCAACAGTTGACCACAAAGCAGCTTTACTCCTATTTACACTGCAGGTCGATTCGGTGCCCATTTATGGATGTTTTTTTTTTTTTGGAACAGTCCACCATCACATCTTTTCAAATGGCATCTATCTGATGTCACCATGTTTACCTCCATTGAGCACCACATCTGAAAGAGGCTTGTTTCAAATTTGATTTATGGATATCTAATCCATTTGTGCTGTTTTTTTCCGCTGCAGTAAGGTGTTCCCTGACACCCAAACTGTGCAGTGTACGGTATATTAGAGATGATGCCACAAAATTGGGAGAAAGAAACCCCAGAGTGAGACATTTACAACAAACTTGCCAAGTGTACAATGTGGGATGCTAATAACAAAGATGAGTGAAAGGTTTTAAATTTGTATCATGGCTTATAAATAAACCGTAAATTTTTCTATGCCTTGGCAGAGTAGAAAGGGCAAATTAGATCAACACAACTTTTTTCTTACCACACTCAAGTTGACTGGCGTGAAGGGCTTTGGCACAGGAAGATCGTACAGAGAATTCAGCATGTCATTCAAGTCATTATTCTGTTTAAGAAGCAAACAGACACATGGACAATATTCACTCATTGGGCTTGGTGTCACAATTATTATAGGTGGATGAAAATGTACATTTGCAAATAAAACCTTGTTATGTTTCATTTTTCCCGGGCTAAACAGTTTCATTTATTTATAAATAAAAATCTAAAGGACTAAGACGTTTTGTGCTCTCGCTGATTGATGACTAGCTAGTTGCCAAGACAAAACCAACTCTGTATTTTCCACTATTTTCATGGAAGTGTAATTGCATTGTCCCAATATTTTTGACCGAACAGTGTACGCTGAAAAAAGACGGTGAGGTTACAAGGGGCTGACTTTCTGGCTGCAGACAGCCATTATCCAGCAATGTTGATTTTCCAGGCGAGAGAGTGCTGTCAGTAATTAAGCGAGCCCGTGCCACCCCCCCCCCCCCCCACTCCAAAGACAAGGGCTTTCAGAAACCTTCAGAGAGCTCACTTGACCACCGAACAGGCTCAGAAATTATTCTAGGAGCATTTATGAGCTCCATGACAAGACTGCTATTTTCCACTGCCGGGCCTCTTGCCGAAGATCAGAAGGGGACAGCACTTTGCCACTTGGAGTTAAAGCCGCTACTGTGAACACTGGGATTGTTCTTTGTTTGATATGTTTTTCTGTCTCAGTGAACTTTGCTTAGGTTTTGGCAAGCAGCCACTGCTTCTGTGGGGATATGCGTAAATGTATGTAGCGAACGTGCGCGCGCAAGCGAGCGAGGACGGGGCGGCGATGTACAGTGAGCGCCGTAGTGGGGTGGGGGCAAGGGAAGAGGGTGTTCGGGTGTGTGCAATCGAACAGCCTCCTTGTCATGAGAAGCTCAATGCTCACACGCATGGTCAACAACACAGCCTGGGGAAACAGTTCATTTAGCCCTCGCCTTAAACCCTCATCGCTCTTCTGTCTTCCCTTGTCTGTCAACATCTCTCCTCTCGCCTGGAACGGGCAGCGGGGTAAATACAAATCAAATCAAGCACACTAACAGATAAGGCATCCAGGATTTCCAGTAACTTCTCTCTTCCTCACACACTTAACTGTCCGCCTCGGCGTACCCTCGCTCCCTATTTATTACATTATGCGGGTGAGTCACTTTGAATCAGACGGTTTATTTTAAATGCTTATGTAAGGTGCACGCGTTCCTGATTGTTCTCTATTAACAAGGCTCTCTCCGAGGGTTTGCGGAAGAAGCGCCAACATGACAAGTGTAAGCGGTCCCACAGCGTGATATGTCTCTCCCTCCCTCTTCCTTTCACCTCAGCCCTCTATGCGCTACATGTTGCACATCTCCCCAGTTTGTTGCATATTTTACATTTCCCCTCCCTTTGCTGCGATATCGCAGTCAATAGTCAGGGGAAAAGACTTTTGCGAGTGGTAAGCATTTGGGAGCGCACGTGTGTGTGTATGTGTGTTAAAGATTTGTCTTGCAGTAAATCACCGGGAATAACTTCTGTTTTTAGATCGGTGTTTGGTCTGTAAAATGTCAACATAACAGCAGCACAGCTGAGCCCAAGATGGCAAGCATCACACCAGTGTGGAGAAGAAGTCTTGTACCTTTTTTTTTCCTATTCAAGGGGGCTGTGCTTTCATTACCACCTCTTTGTTTTCCTTGTTTGCACTTGTCAATCACTAGATGTACAACATTCGATAACGGTGAGTCGCTAAATGTGCAAACGAGATGATTACCTGTTGTCTTGTTAGATAGTCTGCAAGGGTGTTCAACAGCTTGTAGTAGATCTCAAACCACGGAAGGTAACTACAAATACAAAAAAAAAGGCAAGTTTTCATAAACCAACATTTCAATGTATTTCCACAGGAATTTAGAAGGAAATTATATGAAAAGGCTGGCCAAAGTTCAATGGACTATTTTTCTGCAAAACAAGCTCCAATGTGCCTGAATAAGGCAAAATTTTGCAAAAACTGCCAACAAAAATGTTTCCCAGCCACAAAACTCATTTTTTACAAAGGCGCATTACTCTAATGAAATAATAAATAGTAACTCAACCAAAAAATACAAATAAAACTATGTCTACTTTCCTGCGTTAAGACTAACTTAAGTGCTGTATATAACCGTTTCTTTTGCGAGATCGCCTTCCATCCATTTTCTCCAGCATTTGGTCCCTTTAGGATAGTGAATGAACCAATGCCCGCTGACTTTGGGCAGGGCGCTTTTAATATATAATACATTCATATTTATTAAAAGACCGTAAAACAGGCATTACACAACTGGATAGCATCTGTGACCTTAAATATAAATGTAAACATAATCAACAACACACAATTGTAGAGGTAAAAAACACACGCACACACTCAGCTCATGACATTCTTCATACTGATGGGCCTCGGCATTTGATGAATTCCTCTCATATCTGTCCTTTCATCCAAAACAAGGAGGCAGTAGAAGAGCGTGTCCTTCTACTGCATCCATGCATAACAGTGCATAACAGATTCCAATACAAATAAAGAACAGCAAGGATGCTACAGTTTATAGCCATGCTGTTCACAGCCGCGCAACTAAAATGCAGCCAAAGATGCTTCCTACTCTCTCTTCTCCTCCAACATGCTCCCTTTGTGCCCTCTTTCTTTTTCATGCCCCATCACATATTACAAAGATGTAATTAATGGACAAAAAATGAATTAATTAACAAGCATAATATAGTTGGCCCAGCTTCTTTGTGTTAAAGCTTATCACTAAGTACGGCCAGCATAAGCTAAAAGCATCTGCAGCATGGCTTTCTTTATAAGGTTGACATATTCTTGGCCACGCTTGCTTTCTTGGTGGAAGAAGGCCAACACTTTTCGTTTGGCTGTGAGGGATCCGCTGATTTAATGTTATGCAACCAAAGTGTGAAAACATATTGTTCCGTCAAGATATAGAATTTACATTCACTTTTGCTTTTTAACATGGATTTTCGAACACAGCATGAATAATGATTCCAGGTAAGGACATTTCAGTTTTAAATAAACACAAATTCCCATTCGCGCCTTACTAACACGTCTTTGATGCATGTGGTTTTAAAATTGTTGTTGTGTGTTGTTGTTGAGTTTTGTATTTATTAACCAGTTTTTATTTTTTTACTAAATGCACTAAAGAGTGGCACCCAAATTACGTTGTATGTAATACAATGACAATAAAGGCGATTCTGAAAATTAATTTGACAATGCAGCAATTCGTGAATTGGGCCAATGAATCAAGAGTGAACGCTGCAGTGCTAAAGTGTCCTTTAAATTCATTAAAATGTGTGACAAATATTATTGTAAACATATTATACAAAATAATGAATTCTAATCTTTGTGGGCTTGCAGTATGTGAGTCCTAGTCCTGCTTTGGCAGTCGGCTGGAGACTGAAGAGCTTCCAGGCCATGGGTCACTGGCTGCTCTGTAGACTGGAATTAACAGACAACGAGAAAACAATAAAGTGAACCGAATGCAAATTTTCATATCGCTAAATCCGCAAGGGGCCAATGACAGGGCGGGTTCCTGTGGAAGGGCAGCCAAGCGCACCACTCAGAGGGGCTGAGTGACCATTAGTCTGAAACAATCAGCCTCTTAACGTGCCTCTATTTTGACATCTGCATGAAGACTTACCGCAATCGGGTCACACTTGCAGGGGGCGACCGAATCAAACACGCTTTAGTTAATTCACATGCTGACTGCCTATCAGCCTATTTCTGCCATGTCAAAAAACATACAGCACGAATGCTTGCAGATGAGGTTGGATTATGTTGAAGCCATACAGAAAAAAATAATTAATCTTCACCCATATGGAACACATAAGAACAAAGCTTTCGCATTTTTTGTCTCCTTCACAACTACAGTTTGGAAATCCAGGCGTCCGGACATAAATCCTTCATTTTTTTTTCACTGCTGAAGTGAATGTTGTTTTTAAAAAAAAATTACAAATTAAAAATTAACAACTCTGTCTGCCTGAACAGCCATCAAGCTTCACAAAACTCTGTCATTATGCTGCACTGCACCTTCTTTGTTTTTCGAGGGAAACACATGATTGATTGGTGGTGAAAGAAATCTGCCACAAATAACCAATACTCCTGTTTTACAGCGTATAAAAGGAGTTGTTGCTCTCTTGAAAATGATGCGAAATGAATATCAGTCCTTAATGCAGTGATTTGTTCTGGTATCCTCCAGCTCTGTTCTCTTGTTATTGCTGAATTTATGTTAGGAGCTGCACTCAGAGATATACTCCTACGCGTCACAGTTCATTGCTCAGAAGTGTTTGTGCAAGGCAAATCCTCTGATAGAGAGAGTGGCATCCATCACTAAAGTGCACCCCCCCTCTCCCCCAAAGTCCAAGCCTTTTTAAACATGTCTTTTCAAAGTGCCCTGCACTCCAAGAAACAAACGGTTCATCTGCGGCAGCTCCATCCCCACCCCACCCCCAGGCTAAAAAAAAAAAGTCATGCATCAAAACGTTGAGATCAGGCAATGATTTTAAAAATACAATTAGATGCTCACAACCACCAATACATCAAAAAGAAGAACTTGATTCTATTATCATTCTATCCAAATGATATTTCTTGTGTCTGTACAACCTTCTAATTAATCCTGCTCAATCTTTTTAATAGCTTTGAATCACCAGTGGGGTGCAGACTTTTACTGCTGGTCTCTCAGCTGAGTCTTAAATCTCCTTAAGTACACAAGCACCTAATATTCAAACGTATCCGACACTTTGGAGACCCCTCCGTGAAGATTTCATTTCACCTTTACATTTGCAGGTCGAGGGTTACACACAAAGTAGGAAGCGGTACTCGCCCCCCACACTCCCAGGAACCCGTTAAAACATCCACTGACCAGCGCAGTGTAGTCGCTTAAGTATATCCTAAAAGCTCACGGTAATTATTCCCCCCCCAACAGTGAACAATCACCATCTCGGACAGAATTTCTTCCACTTAGGCATGTCAGGCAATGACAGAATAGAAGAATGGCTGAATAACATCAAAATGGCATTAAAAACAAACAATCATTATTTTTGTTTTTCAGCTGCCTGAAAGGACGCCGTCGCCCTTTTACGCCAAAGCAGTCTCAAACTTCCGTCCACATAAAACTGTCCCCCTCATGAAGGAACTTCCTTGTGTGAGCAGAGGTGACAATTTTATTGTCCCAGCACTTCAACAATCAAAGAGGCAAAAACATTCGTCATCACTTTCATTTCAAATCGACTGGAGATTATACATTAGAAGTACGGATTCAAATGGGGCCTCGGTATCTCTGCTTCAGATTTTAAGAAGACATATTTAAAGTTCTTCTATGAGACACTGATGGTTAAAATATGACGCCTGATTAATATTGTCAAATAAAACTATTGCAAGAAAAATCAAAGATCAATTATTGGGTGCCTGCAAGGCATTTGACAGGAAATGTAGTTCCACGTTTTGCTTCAAATGCCTTTTCAAATATATTTTCAGTTAAAAAAAACAAACACAAACAAACCCGTATAAAAAATAAGATTTCAACACACAATTCTGTTAAAAATTAACCATGAAGTCCTCAGAATGCATAATTAATTTTATACATCATATGTCAAATGAATTAGCATGTCTAACTCAGCGAGAGGGACAGGGGAGCCTCTGCTAATTGGCAGGCAGCAAAGCTTCATGCATAATTATGGACTGAGAGCGTCTTTGCTGTCGCACAGTGGCAGTCTCCGAATAACGAGGGGAGAGAGAGAGAGAGAGAGAGAGAGAGAGAGAGAGAGAGAGAGAGAGAGAGAGAGAGAGAGAGAGAGAGAGAGAGAGAGAGAGAGAGAAAAGACATGAGAGTGTATGTGTGTGTGTGTGTGTGTGTGTGTGTGTGTGTGTGTGTGTGTGTGTGTGTGTGTGTGTGTGTGTGTGTTGGGGGTTGGCCGGACATTGTTGTTCAGAGCAGCGACAAAATTACGACTGTCCACCAAAACACACACACACACACATACTCACATGCACACGCATACTCACTCACTCACTCACAGAGGCTTTGTGCTCTTTTCCCCATTTAACTGTTTATCAGCTTCATGCTCGAGTTAAAAAAAAAGGGTTCATTTTGCACATTTTCCAGTTTATTCTAAAGTGCACACGCATGTCCACTGAGATTTGCACCAAAGTGCTCTTTCTTTGTAATGGTGGGGTAATTACATCTGAGGAAAAAAGAGAAAGAAACACTGTGTCAACATGCAATTATACGGGAATTAAATGATAATAGCCTTTGTTGGGGTGTAATTATGCAAAGAAACTGCAGTTTAACTGGGTTTGATGTTCTCCTTTTACGGCTTCTGTGATAGGATAAATCCACCTTTACAATATCCAAAAAAAAAAAGCTCAACTTTTGGATAATTGTGGGTAAATCACAAACACATTTGTGTGGGCAGATAAGAATTTAAATGGCTCAATCTGGCAAAGTTCAGCTCAGTGTGAAGACTGAGGATGAGAAACTACCGAAAAATATGTGTGCTTGCTTCTAAGAGTTTTTTTTTCATCACGTGGGGAATTAATGGAGGAAAAAAAGACAGGACATCCGTGGACGATTTCAAGTAGGGCTTCCCAGATAAAATACATATTTTCTTATATTACAAAATCTTGGATTTGAAGGTCTTTTGTTCCAGTTTTATCCTAAAGGTGAGTTCAACAGGAAATCAAACATACATATTTGCATTCATGACAAGCCAAATTCCAATTCTGTCTGGAAAAACAGAAGAGCATATGAGAAAGGTGAAATAAAGAAAGAGGCATTTTGATTCATTTTCATCAGATTTTTGTTTTATCCACGTCAGACATCACATCAGTACATCAATAAAAATGACTTCTTCTGGTCACAACACTGCTACAATCAAATGACATCGAATGCAAGAGTTGATCTAAAAAGTCAGCTCAACAAAGATAAGAAAAAAAGTTCCATTTTAATGGCCATGGTTTGGGAGGGATATTAATGCTTATTATTGTAATAGTGTCATGGGTGCATAATCCCGAGTCCTTCTAAGATTTAGTCTTCCTGAATTAGCTACAGGAAAGGAGCAAAATATTAGAACTTAAGGTGTCCAAATGAATCAACAATTAATCATCAACAAACGAATCTACAACTATTTTGACAATCGATTCCTTATTTCGAGCTGTTGTTTATCTTAAAATGGTCTCAGTGCTTTGATTTCAGCCCTTCAAAAGTACATCTTCCTTGATTTTTCTAATCCTTCATGAAAGTAGACTGATTATTTTGTGTGGTGAATCCAAACAAGATATTTGCAAGCATCTGCTTTAACTTCGGAGATCAATGATCAAAATCATTTAACATTAAACAATACCAACAACAACAAACAACAAACAGCAATTGTTTCATGAACGGCTGAAGGAAAAAAATTGAGCAAACTACAACCACATTTTTTTTCAGATAATTACACCTCTCTGATAGCCAAACGTGAGCATTAATGAATATTGTGTGTGTGTGTGTGTGTGTGTGTGTGTGTGTGTGTGTGTGTGTGTGTGTGCGCGCGTGCGATACCTGAGAAGACATATGCAGACTCTGCATCCTTGAGTAAGACGACAGAACCCGAACCTCTGCTTGCCATCAATGTCGGTCAGCACAAAGGTGAAGTTCTGTCCAACATGACTCTGGGAAAGTCTAAAAGACGACATGAGGAAAAGCAGCACATACAAGAGGAATCGCCTTATTACAAAGGGCCACATTACATCTATGGCATTATGCAAACAATAAAACTCAAGTTATAATTTTGATGTTATACATCCTCAAGATGATAACTTGAGAAACTCGAAAGCGGAAGAGAACACAAAACATGCGCCACAAAAAAAAGAGTACCACTAGATGGCAGCAGCTCAGCTTTACTGGAGAGGGGGGAAGAAAAAAAAATACCACACGGGAGCACAGTCTCTCTCACTCTCTTTGTAATGAGAATTCTATCATGGCCCTTTCCCAAGCCAAAAATTAAAACCCCACTGCCTTGAGGAAAGATGTTGGCCTGAGTGGTTTCATGTGTCAGAAAAAGGCCGGCCCACAAAAGCTCACTTTTTGGCAGTGTTTTATAACACTGGTTATATTTTGTGTGTTTGCCACAAAATGTCGATTAAACTCATGCTAATGCATTTATTAATTATTTATTTATGTGCAAGGCTCAAGTGATACTCACGTGCTTTATATTGTGACAGTGACAAAATGATAATGCAACTGTCAACATGACAATAGGTTGATTTTGTTCATCTTCCTTTTGTCTGTGTGTGTGTGTGTATATATATACATATATATATATATATATATAAACACACACACACACACACATGCATACATACATACACATATCCATAAATGTGTGTGTGCGTGCGTGTTTGTGTGTGTGCGTGTGAGGATCGAGGGCAAAAGAATCATAAAATTATAACCACGAATACAATCGAAACAGAGCTGAGCTCAAACAAGCACTGGGGGCAACAATTCTGCTATTTCAAGCATAATAGTGCTTTTTTGAAATAGAAATTAAACAATTGGTTTAGTTTGCAGTGGTGTGCATGAGACTGAGAGCCGTGTCAAATATTTTGAATCTGCCACTGCAAGCGGCAACCACAAAACTGAAGATATTGCTCAGTTAATACATACAAGATTGTGTTCATCAAATTTGTCTCTCACCATCGTTGTGAAGAGCAACTTTCAACACAGCAGATCTTGTACTGGATCTCAGCAGTTTGTGCAAGTGATCAGAAGGTAAATTATGTTTTGTGTGCGAGTGGGTGGGTGCGGGCGAGTGTGAGTAAAACAGGTTGAAACCGAGACACGGTGGAGAGGGGGGCGGACAAGGAAGCAGGCGAGAGGGAGAGGAATCATACCTTTCCATGTCAAAGGGAAAGCAGAACTTTGGTATCGTCTGAAGCACCTCCTGAGAAAACGAAAGAGAGACACAGTTTAGAGAAACACATATTAAAACGGAAATACAAATAATGGCCATGTATTATATGACAAAAACTCTCTCGGGCACGATCAAGTGGCTGTGCAAAATGAGGATTAATGTTAATCACTTGTGATAACAATCTGACAAGTACTAAACAGCGGCTCCTAAATGCAGTTAATCCAAATGAATGGGCCATATCAACGACTTCACGTGGCTCAACAAAGTAGTTGTGGTCCCTTTTCTCCGCAGACAAGCAGGGATCCTCAGTCCACAGCTTGAATAATTAGCAGTTAATAAGTTCATCGATTATGGGGTGCCAAAGGGAGATGAAAGGATGAAGGAAGAGGAAGAAAAAGAAAGAAAGAGAGAAAAAAAACACTGTGCCGAAGCTACGGTGGTGGCAGATTGTTGCGACAATGGGCTAAGCAGCTCAGAGGGGTTAAGAGGTAAAGGGGGGTGGTGGGGAGTACAAGCCTTCGGGGCTTTACCTCCCAACACCTCCCTTGTGGGCTGGAGGGGGAGGTGGGGAGGGTCTCCCTGCTCTTCAAGTAAGGTGGGAGGGGATATGGTGGGGTGGGGGGCACCTTTTCTCGCGGCAGCATATGGATTTAGACAGGGAGCAGGAACAGAGCAGAGCACCATATGGGTGAGCCACATCACAACAGCCGCGCGGTCGTCCAGCACCGGGTCGACGCTCTTGTCTGTCTGTGTGTGTGTCTGTCTGCCCCTCGCTCTTGACTTTCCTGGCTCAAAAAAGGTGCAGGCTGGTGCGCTCCTTCCTACAGTCTGCGTCAAGGCTCGTCTACCACTCTTTCAGCTGTCGCCAAGCCCACAGACTAATCCTGGTGACTGTCTACGCTCTGGCCTCACTCAACTCGCTTTATCTCACCATGTCTGCCAAGCTTGGCCACTGAGTCCAAGGCCTATCTCCTTTTTGTTTCTGACGGGAGATGTCCGAGCTGAGAGAGTTGGGCTGCTCCTCTGCCATCTCTCACTCCGTCTGTCTCCCTGTGCCAGCTCACATAAATTGATCCTGATGAGGACAAGTTGGATGTCTGCTGCTTCTGCTGCATTCTGTTGCGAAGACCTCGCCATGGGGAGCAGTCACTGATCCCCCCCCTCCCGCCAAAGCCCTCATGCGACCCCCCCCCCACATCCCCCTTTAAAAAAAACCATAAAGCTGCCACTGCAGCACAACACAAGCATTGTCACAAACAAACAAGCAACAGCAACAATGAGCTATGACAGAAGGGGGGGGGGGGGGGTGAGAATGTGAGTGCATTTGAGTGTATGATATATGTGAATTCCTGCCTGCTTCAAGGACTTTACTTGCATGGATGGGGAAGAGGGGGTGTCGGGCTGTTAAGCATGTACATTTGTATCAGTGTGCATGCTTTGGTGTGTGGGTGGCTGAGTTTGACTCACCTATATATTTCGTGTGCATGTGCCCAAAAATGAAGCGCAGGGGAAGGGAGGGGAGGTCGCTGCATGGGAAGTAGCTGTTTTTCAGAATTTGCGATAGAATTGAGAAGTCAACAAAGACAGAGTCAGGTGGCACAGGAGGTAAGCGTGTGTGTGTGTGTGTGTGTGTGTGCGCGCGCGCGCATGCATGCATGTCTGTGTCTTGGCGTGTACGGCTGTAAAACTGTCACACACATCAGAGCTGCCATCGCCGTGTGCGTTTGCTACTATTATTAACCACTATGTACAAGCACCAATATGTTCCAGAGAGCCCTCCTTGGCGCGCTGCATATGGTACACGAGCCCAAACACACACACTGGGACTCGCTTTGCCTGCAAATAAAAACATTTGACTTGCCAGATTTGAGAGTTGTCACAGCCCCGCCCACATCAGGTATGTGTGCTTGAGTGACAGTCGAGGGACTGCCGAGACTCTGATCTCATACAGGACCATCGGGAACGTGCGTGTTTGTGCGTGTGAATAATGTGACATAGAAACAGCAGATGTGTGCTATATATATAAAAATATATTTCTAAGGGCTACACAGCATATAAGATTGCCATCCTCAGGTACATTGGCATCATACAGTATATTGTGAGGACATTTACAGTCCTCTTGTCTATAGCCATTAAACAAACTGGCATCTTATGCCCGTGAGAAAGATCTTAGAACGAAGCCTTCTTTTCTATCCACCAAGGCTTAGTGATCTATTCAAGGACTCAATGGATGACTATTTTCATTTTACACAATTGTTATGTGTACAAGGAATGAACATTTTAAGAAATGAGCCAATGATCAGGATGACAAAAATGATTGTCGTTCTCCGCGTCTGGTTGCTTTGCCCTTTCGTTGAGTGTTAGTTAGCATTTTGGGGCGAATACAAAAGCAACTATGCAAGTGAGCTAAGCAATTGGGGTGGGCTTTTGCAGTTAAAAACATTATATTGGAAAAAGGTAGCAAAGTTGTGAGTCTACAATGATGTCACTATTTAGAATCAAATTTTCTATTATTCCGTCCATTACTCAATTAATAAACATGAAATAATCAGGTCACGTTAGAGTCACACCTCTATCATTGCTAAGTGTTGATAAGAGATGGAGGAAGGAAGCTCTAACTGATGCTAACCTACATTCGCTAGAGAAGCTTCAGCGCACACCAAGACAAGTTTAACCGGGCATGACGATTTAGCAGAAGATGCTTTACGCCACTCAAGCAATGATGGTACTTACTGCGATGAGGCTAAATAGCTTATCCAGGAACATGATTCCAGGTGGCGCAAATATGGTTTTAAAATTCCTCATGACAGTTTTGAGGCAGGAATTTTTGTGTCGACAAATTAAGTTTGCCAATTTATTTTCCCAGTCCTACAAAGATGGCTCTTTACTGCATTTCCTCTGTAAAGTAGCAGTAAAATAGTTGGGAGCAAATTATTACTTGTTATCCTGAGCACGCTCCAAGTTGAATGAAACTACAAAATATTACTAATTGATGATAAATTGAAACAAACAAGCATTCAAATTGCAGATGATTGACATGTTGGTTTGTTTGTTTGTTTGTTTTCATCAATTACATTTCATAGCTTAGGGGATGTCGTATCAGAAGTGTAACAGACAGACGGAAATTCATGTCTGACGTTTAAAACCGAAGAGTCACTGTCTGTGCGCCTTTGTTTGGAAAGAAATTGTAGCTGTCATGCTGACAACGCTACCCATTTTATTTGGTGAACATGGCAACCTGCCACCCAGGAAATGTACTTTGGGTACAGCAACGTCACGCTTTGGCAAGTTTTGTCTGAAAGGCACAGGCGAATAAATCCATGTCAATTCCTCTGATGTGCCAATTTACTGCAAATGCAATGTGAAAATGGATTTTTATTTATTATTTATTTATTTCCTACAACGCCGACATTAATAGTAACTATGAGGCGCCTGACGCACTTTTTTTGCCTCCACTCTTTCATCATACCTGACCCCACTGTGATGAAAATACAAGAAATGCACCAAGGAAGGTGCTCCTCAACAGTTTTACGCAGCACCCGAAGCTCCCCACCAATAACAGCACTCACAATATAATACCTACTTGTTTGCCATTTTCCTAAGATAATCGTAAAAAAGAGGCAGTTAATATATTTGAGGATTTGGAAGGTGAGTGGCGGGGGCAGGGCGGAAGGAATGCGCTGCTCGGTTGGCAGACTATTATGCGTGGATGTTGTTTATCGTGAGTGGAGACAGGGGTATCACTCAGTGAGACAGAATGCTCTGGATTCCCCCAGTGGACCATCCTGCTATCAGTGCACTGCAACACAACAACAGCAGCCCAGTGCAGCCTTGCATCATGCCCCATGCAGAATATAACATGGTAAAACAATTCAATATCAATATATATCGTGTAAGACACCTGATCAATAACAAAAGACATTTCATTCAAGATAGTATCGATTAAAAAAAAGATCAAGATCAAACCCTGACCCCGTTATTCTGCAAACTGTCGGTCGAGATGACAATATGTGAGATTTGTGCCACAAAGGACCAAAGAGGAAATTTGGAGCACAAAAGGGTGCTTTACTACCAGATACTTTGAATGGTATTTTTCCATTTGATAGTTGTGCTTGATGTAACTTTTTAGCCCTGATCCATTTAATTATTTTTCTATTTTTAAATAGGTGAAAAGAATAATTAAATAAAATAATTATAAATAGACTCATATGAAATACATACTTTGCACATGATTTAAATTGATGATTATTTGCTTTAAATTGACGAGTTGATTTGACTTTTTCATCGTTGTTTTAAGCTCTGATTTAAGGTTCAAAATCAGACTTTAAAATAAAATGACCTAAATTCAGCCACCTTCCTCCAGGTGCTTATTGAAAAGATTATAGAATATTCAATATTCTATATACATGTTTATTCATATTGGTTGGTCTAAAATACTTGAATACTGGTACACTTTTCAACCATATCGCCAGCATTAATTTTATTGCCGCTTCCTACTAACGTTTAGCTACCTTCTAAACACCTGTCACATCAGATGGTGTTAGCGATGCTGTCAAAAGCTTTGATGCGTATGCTAATTTTGCTGTTTTCAGCTGTTAATATTTAAAATGAATGTGAGAACATCATTATTTCTCATGTACAATTGACGCCTTTCAAAAGAAATGTTGCCCCTTGTTGTGCACAGAAAGTGACATGTGGCCAGGGATCAAGTCACGAATAATCACAGCTCATGTGACGTTTGCTAGCTGAGCTGAAAATCGTTTGGTGCAATGCACAATATGAATTGAACAAATAACGACTGCTGATTATACACAAAAGAAAGGCAAAAAATGCTCCTTTAAAGTTAGAAAACTGCTCCTCAAATGAAGTCGTTGATTAGCAAAACTGCTCCGCAAGAGGGGAAAAAAAAGTTATTTTGAAATCGCAAGTGTATTTCCTAATGAACTCAACATTAGCCTTGGTGTTTCATTTTGGGTGTGAACATCATGAGCAATATTCACTTGTGCTTTCAGATGTGCTTTCAAATGCTCTACAGACAAGGGAAGCGGAGGAGTATGGGAATGAACTGAATGCACAGCGGGTGTGAAAAAGAAAAGTGAAATGGAACATGCTGAAAATATTTAAGCAAGAGGTGAAAATAAAGACTGGGAGGGAGACAAAGTGAATGTCATAAGAGAGCATGGAAATGATGGAAAGTTATTCCGTGGATGCAGCGGCCAAAGGGAGGGAGGTAGAAGGAACTCAGTTCATGCCCCTCTCCCCATGCAGCAAGGACTGCTCTCTTGGGGGACTCAGACTTTAAGCCTCTGCCCTGCTTTATATTCCCCTGGCTGCTGCAGCCAGATCAATCTAGCCGGCTGCCCGACGTAGCTCAACCTAGTTCAGGGCAGCTCGGCCTCCGGAGTCCTCTACAAAGAAGTTTTTTTTTTTTTTTTTCAAGAACGGAGGAGTATGGCAGCAAACGACTTTATAAAGATAATGAATATACCAATATTCGACGCAACAAGTACATGTATGTCAGTGCTCCACGAAAATTGTGTGCTGTTTGGTGTGTTGAAGAATTCGGAGTATGTTGGAGTGAACCCAACATCTGCTTTTATTTTTGTCCTTTATTTTACTGCTTCCCGGCACTGTTGCTGTAAAGACTTTGTTTCCTGTATTACAAGAAGAAGAAGAAAAACATAATCCGCCCCAATATACAGCCAATATGTCCAATGACATGGATGAGCAATATTTTTCACTCCATGCAAAAATCCATGTAAGAGCTGTAAAATCCACATACAATGAGAAAATAAAAGATAGATAACAGAAATCAGATCCATTCGGTGCAACTCGTGCTCGCTTCTGGAGCATACATTCTCAGCAGAGGCCAACATCGTAATTACAGGAGTACCCAAAAGTAATGACTATTATATTAATATAAGAGATGAGATTTATTTTGATTCTCAGCTAAAAACTGTAAAGAATAATGACTGACAAGATAGGGAGGTGTGAGAATAATTGGGGGATAAATCCTCACCCACATTTCATACTTTTTTTTGCTTTTAACTCTACCTTCTTCATTATCTGAACTGAACCACTACACAATGTTGTAGTGATTCTAATAACCCTTTTACATGATTAAAACATTGCCTTAGAACCATTAATTATTGTGTTCTGACTTCAATATACCTTAACAACAACCTTGATCAATATCTGTTTGAGCTTGGAAACATGAACATGTATTTGAAGCAATGGCTTCATAAAGCCATAAATCCAATGCTCCGCTCAATTGATTTATTTGGCAACAATACTAAATCCAGCTACCACCTCCAAAATACGTTAAGTCAGTATGGCTCCGTAAACATCAAACATACAGTCTTAACTTGCTCTATCTACCTTCACCTCTTCGCTGCCTATCCCCCCTCTCACTGTCCTTTCTCACCTCCCACCTATCTCGGGGTCGTCGTCTTGAATCCCTCCCCCCTTTCCTGCATACCCCACGTTTTCCTCAACCTTACCAACACCCGTTGCCCCCCCGCCCCTTTCCCAATTAGTCTGTCTGTGCGCAGCTACCCCATCCAACGCCTGCCCATCCTACCGGTGCTGTTCCGCTCATCCAGCCCCTCTGGCGAACATGACAAAGAGAGAGCCTCAGTATTCAAAAAGACACTCTGCTTTCAAATGCCGAATGGCAGGGTCGACCTGGGTGCAGCTTTAAGCAAAATATTCAAATTCTCAGCCTTCCTTTTTTTAAGAATTTGCATGGATATGCATTCATTTGCAATGTGTAAAGGCACAAGGACAGCTGAGCTTTGGTTTTAGAAAGACTGCAAAAATAAATAATGCAAAGTTAAAATGTATGATGGCATGAAATCTTGATGGGTGAGGCTGAGAGAGTAAAAGCACATAGGGAAAAGAAAGATGAAAACACAAAGTAACAAAAATATATATATACATCAACACTTGTAATGTGCAATATAGACAAAACCTCTGGATAATAATATATTTCACAATATAGTACATTTAATTTACAATTACTAAGAATGAATGATAAATGTATCCTTTATTTTGACCATAATCGACATGGGAGAAAAAACACGCACACACACACATACACACACACACACACACACACACACACACACACACACACACACACACACACACACACACACAAATAGGCTAGTGTCCAAATAAATACCATTGAAAATATCTGGGAGGTCCACAACCAGTTTTCAAGGGATGCAAATTAAATGCCAAAAATTCCAATAAACACATTCCCGTTGTAGTTTGCTGACAATTTAACTTGTAAAAGTTAAATAATAATTCAACTGTTTCAGAGGTTGTGTTTTCGGAGCACAATTTATCATGTGGTTGTTCTGTGATGTCTTTTTCACTTTCAAACGTCACCATATGGAATGCGAATGCTGATTGTTGACCGTACAGTGCCGGCCACTGGTAAAACTTTGCAAGAAAATACTTTGTATGAATGTAACATGATAAATACTGTATATATTTGCATTGCAAACAAAAGCTTTTGTCGCCTTACGTATGACGCCTCCATAGCACAGAGCTATCGCCTCCACCTCACCTTCGAACTATCCCTTGCCATGCGATGACTGTTGTCAAATATCAAGTGAATGTTCATTGAAGTGCGACACTCTTTTCAGCAATTTATTTTTCCAGGAGTGTGTGTAATGACAAACTGATATTGTTCCTTTTTGACAGTGCATGTGCACCTTGGAGCGACTCACTGAGGCTAATCAGTCCGCCATGCGACACTGAAAAATATGTTCTTGCAGCTGGAGGAGGCACACTCCGTTACAGGCATACACTACTGACTGTTTTCAATTATGCCCCAGAAGTGTTCTTCAAACACATATTTTGACTCTGATTACAACTTCACAAATCGACGACAGCAGAATTTTGAGTGATGTCACCTTTGTTGGAACGGAACGCCATCGTAGACTGAGGACGCCCTGTACTTGCACTCCCGATAATAAACATTTTCTTGCAGCCTTAATAATGATTAAATAAAACCAGATCAAAGCTTAAATGTATGGAAGACGGAACAAGACAAAGCCTGACAGTGGCAAGCACAGATAGTGGATATAGTAAAGAATGCAGGATAAAAGGAAAGGAGAAGAACAATGGGCAAAGAGACGCAGCTTCCACTGGCCGCTGTAGACCACAGACCCTGCAGAGATTCCTTTCATTAGGCTTTAATATTATGCTGCTGGCTTGCCATTCTGACCTGCACTATATGCCGGTAATAAGAACGGCCTTCAGAGCTGGACCAAAGCAACAGAGCTGCTTGAGCTGGGGGGAGGAAGGTGTAGGGGGAGATGGAAGAAAGATGGAAGGGTGCATGAGTATGAGTCGATGTGGTGCACTTTCAAATTGACACGAGGCGGGGGTGTTACATTTTCACATTCTCGCTCATTCCAACCAAGCTGCTCTGGGAGGGAAATGGACGAAGAGAGCATTTTGTCTTCCTAGAATTGATGAAATCCCTCCATCAGTGACCCCTCTGGTGCAGGGAGTCTGCGGTGACTAAAGTTGTTTTGGTTAACAGCATCCCATGTTTGCCACCTCCTTATTCGGGAGACGTTGAAGGTGACAGATTGATCTTCTGGCCTCTTCAAACACTTTGCCAACACTTGTCAGCTATACATGTGCATCCTATAGAGAGAGACCTATGGCTGCACAATCAATTTCCAATCCTTTCTGGACCTTTTCACAATAGGGGAATTATTTCACAACCCCGAATAACTCACCCGAGCCAACTGGTTGGTTGTTTAACAAAGCATCAAATGATATTAACATTCATGGCAACAATTTCTTTTGATTATCATTCATCTCAATGCATCCAGATTTTTTCGGACTATTTCCAAAGTAGTACAGTCAAACCTCGGTTTTCGTCCATGATCCGTCCCAGAAGGCTGTTCGAAAACCGAAACAACGCTCTTTAAAAAAATAAATAAATAAATAAATAAATAAATAAATAAATAAAAAGTTTATTGAACATGTCTGCTCACAATGGAAAGCAACACAAGGAAGCAACACTTCCTCGTGTAATGAAGACGATCAATGGTGCATTTATGTGTGCTCAGTTTGTTCGAGAACCGAATTTCGGTCGTAATCCGAGGCATAAAAAACTACATTTTTGGTCGAAAACCGATTTGGTCGAGAACAGAGACGTTCGAAAAACGAGGTTTGACTGTTTTTATAATGGCCCACATTTCCACAATGAATGACACGCATATGTACTTCCATTGTCTTTTATTAAAACAAACTGGAAGCGATTGACGACAAATGTGTCACATCACACACCAGACATCATTCCATTGTGTGTATTTAAACTAGTGGCAAAAAAAAGACATTAGTAACTGACATGGTTTCTGTCAAAGTCACACACAAATCAATTCAGACATCACTCACATACTTCAAGCCTCAGGTAGAGATGGGTATCGGTAAGGGCTGCAGCTATCAACTCTTTTGGTATCCGGATTTTCCACTGAAAATTCTAACGAGTAATTGGGGATATCCAATAAAAATATGTATGTTGTTGTTTGGTTCTAAATAGAGAAGACAAAAAAAACACTTAATAATGAATGTTCAAGAGTTACTAAAGGCTCTGGATGTCGTGGGTGTGTCTTGAATGACAGTAACATCGCATGGACATCGGGGACAGTGCCTCTGGGTTGGTGGTTTTCCCTTTTTAAGAAGGCAGACAGGAGAGTGTGTTCTAACTCGATGGGGATCGCACTCCTCAGGTTCCCTGGTAAGGTCTATTCCGGGGTGCTGGAGAGGGGAGCCCGTAAGGAAGTTGATTGTCAGATTCAACAGTCGCAATGTGGTTTTTCCTCCTGGCCGTGGACCAGTGGACCAGCTCTACACCCCTTGGCAAGGTACTCGAGCATACATGGGAGCTCACTCAACAACTCTACATGTGCTTTGTGGACTTTGAGAAGGCATTCCATCGTGTACTTCGGGGAATCTTGTGGGGTGTGGTCCGGGAGTATGGGGTACAAAACACCCTAGTGTGGGCAGTTCAATCTCTTATGACCAGTGTCAGAGTGTGGTCCGCATTGCCAGCATTAAGTCGGATTTGTTTCCAGTGAGGGTTGGATCACGCCTTTTGTCATCGATTCCGTTCATAACTTTTATGGAGAGAATTTCTAGGTGCAGCCCGGATGTTGAGGGTGTCCCAGTTGATGGTCTCATTATTCTATCGCTGCTTGTTGCAGATGATATGGTACTGTTGGCTTCTTCTGGCAGTTCTGGCAGCAGTGTATGAAGCGGATGGGAGGAAAACCAGCACCTCCAAATCTGAGACCACAGTCCTCAGTCAGAAAAGGGTGGAGTGTCCCCCCAGGTTGAGGAGTTCAAGTATCTGAGGGTCTTTTTCGTGAGTGAGAGGAGAATGGAGCGGGGGGATCGACAGGTGAATTGGT
Source organism: Hippocampus zosterae (assembly GCF_025434085.1). Classification (NCBI taxonomy): domain Eukaryota; kingdom Metazoa; phylum Chordata; class Actinopteri; order Syngnathiformes; family Syngnathidae; genus Hippocampus; species Hippocampus zosterae. Next base: position 9,052,777 of record NC_067458.1, on the reverse strand, counting down.
GCAACATCTGGAGTGACGGACACCTGTCCGTGTCCGACGGACACGGACATTGGTCTGTCGTAGTGAAGAGGGAGCTGAACTGGAAGGCGAAGCTCTCAATTTACCAGTCGATCTAGAGTATGTTCTTCCCCTCACCTACAATCACGAGCTGTGGGTCGCAAAAGCCGGCCATCACTTGTGAGGAGCAGCACAGCAACGAGACTGACACCGACAATGACGCGAGGGAACCTGGCGTGATAGTTGGAGAACTTGCTCAGCTGTTCATTTCAGGTATGGAAGATGAGGACTTTGATGGATTTCTGGATTGATCAAAAAATAACATGTTGAACATTGTTGAATGCTTCAATAAAGCACAACGAAACTCGATTTTGCTTCCGCTGCCTTTTTAAAAACATACGCAAGCGTGCACGCATGCTCCTGTATTTTTTAATCTATAGTATGTTTTACCATGCCAGAATCCAATAATACAATGCACCTGGTGTATGTTTTGAATACAGATATCGCACCCATAACTGACACTAAGCCTTTTTATACGGTGCGCCGTATGGTCGTGAAAATACGGTACTCAACTAACACATTTCCACTCGAGTAATAGACATGGCAGCCATTGCATCACCCTCATTTAATCTCAAACTCTTCCCAAATTTATGGATTTATGTTGTGGGGTGAGGGGGGCAAGCAGCTTTGAGAATAAAAACACAGCAACAATAGTGTGCATTATTTCAGTGCTAATACCCTGTCCTGCTGATGTCCTTTATACGCATCACAGATGGCTCAGACAGAGGAGAGCAGCAATATTATGCCTCTGCCGAGATCTTCTTCTGAATATATTACCAAATGATAGGGGAAGATATCTCACTCCCTAATGCACTCGCGTGCACACACATTCCCATACACTGAGAAGTGTTGGGCCAAGAGCAATGCATATGCCCAAATATACAAGGGTCCGCTTCATTAATAAAGTGCCGGGAGAAGAGCAAAAGGAGATAGAGAGCAGGAGCGTGTGTGTGCGCGCATGCGCGTGCATGTGAGTGAGCGCACGCTTCTGTGTGTGCGTGCGTAAACACGTACCAAGCGGCCGGGGAGAATTTCCTTCTTTAAGCTATTACCTCCCACTGGGCTTAGCTGGACTGTATCAACTCTGATGTGGGTCTGCACACACATGGCGTCAGACACACACATGCCCCACAGCTCCATAGCCCAAACTCCATTCTCTACCAAGTCTAAGTTGAATATCATTCCGCAGAGTAACTTTCCAATTAACTGCAAATCATGGCCATGTTTTGTAAAATTGTGACTTTTTGACAAAGAGAGCAAGAATAATGTGAAACCAAATCTTTTTTTTATCAGTTCTTCTTGGCATCAGAAGTCTGCGAGTCAGCTTCAATGGCTTCATCTGGAGCTGTAATCACAACTATTCACGTAAGTAGCTCAACTGCTCCTGACTGCACTTTTCAGTCATTGGATACTGCAAATGATACGAAAAGGACCGTCCACTGTATGGTAAAAACATCTTCCGCCTTTCTATGATCTCTACCATGGTTCCCAAGAAGCAAGCCCAGAGGTCAGCGCTATCAGGACCCATGAGCAACGAAGGGTCCTAGTTAGGCATCCAGCTCAGTGCCGGAGCCAAAGGCCAACTTAGTGGGGCAAGACTGTCCATTAGTCAAGACCCTGGAACACCCCAGGGATCTGGGGGTGATAAGGGTTAGAAAGAAGAATAAAAACCTTATCAAACTAGACACAGAAACACACACATATTCTCAAAGGCATACATAGATCATATGAGACCTTATTTGACACTGCTGTCAGGGTGCAGTGAAGGAGAAAGATGAAAACCTGTGACAAATTGACATCGTACGCCTACAAGTACACAAATACATGCAGATACACTGTTCTGATTATGACTGACAAAGAGGTTTTAAATTCTCTTGTCCATTTCATATTACATCTCAATTTACTTAACTGTTATGGCATTGGAAAAACTGAAATAATGTGAAATTAGAAATAGAGCCTTGATTTTTCTGCATGTCATGAAAGCTTGACAAAACATCGCTGCTTGTCTGCCCCCCGCCAGCTTTTTTTGAAGATGGGGTGAAAGTCTGTCCGCTTTGTCCTTGTGAAAATCCATTGGTCTTACAGAGGTGACGTATATCCTGAAGCGTCATCTTTTTCCCCTGTTTTCAACCCTGCCTTGACTGTCAACCAGAATGAGTCCGCACAAACTCCCTGTGAAATATTATTGCATCAAGGTGACCTATTTCATATTAAATCAGATGGTGTAACGCCCTGCTATTGCTGTCGTTAATCGAGGGACTTTCCTCCTGTGTTACCTTGAACGGACAGTTCATGCTAAAAAAAACATCCAAATGTGGCAGAGCTGAAGCAATTCTGTAAAGAAGAGTGGGCCAAAATTCCTCCACAGCAATGCGAAAGACTGATCACCAATTATTGCTTGATTTCAGTTATTCTTGCCAAGGGTGGCACAACCCATTATGAGGTTCAGGGGGCCATTATTTTTTCACATAAGGAGAGACGGGTTTGGATTTTTTGTACATTAAGAAACTCATTCATTCATTCATTCATCTTCCGTACCGCTTGATCCTCACTAGGGTCGCGGGGGGTGCTGGAGCCTATCCCAGCTGTCTCCGGGGGACACCCTGAATCGGTTGCCAGCCAATCACAGGGCACACAGAGACGAACAACCATCCGCGCTCACACTCACACCTAGGGACAATTTAGAGTGTTCAATCAGCCTGCCATGCATATTTTTGGAACGTGGGAGGAAACCGGAGTACCCGGAGAAAACCCACGCAGGCCCGGGGAGAACATGCAAACTCCACACAGGGAGGCCGGAGCTGGATTCGAACCCGGTACCTCTGCACTGTGAAGCCGACGTGCTAACCACTGGACTACCGGGCCGCCCACATTAAGAAACTGCATTTTGTATTCCTTGGGTAGTCTCTGTGTGATATTAAAATTGGTTTTATGAAGTGCAAAGAAATCACGGGAGGATACTTTTTCGCGGCACTGTACACGCGTACACACATTCATACATACACATCCATTCATATAAGGTGTTTCAAATTGTGGGGGTATTAGGACAGATGAAGCAAATCAAATAAGTGGGAAAACAAAAAGCAAAACTTGCTTTGAATAACGTCATTGTCAAGTACTTTTTCTATAAGTGTAAAGGGGGGAAAATTATTAAACTCTGCAAATCAGACGACTGCGGCGGGGGGGGAGAAAGTGTTAAATTTTAAAGCCATATTTCTCAACCACAGCTCAGCTCTTCAAATAACTTTTAAGCAATACCATTCTCTTTTCTGAACTGATAAATGGGACTTTGAGACGTCACACCACACTGTGGAAACCCGCAATTAACTTTCCTGAATGTGCACTTCTTATACTGCAAGTGCATCTTCAGTATGGAGCCCCCCCCCCCCTCCAACGTTGGGATAACATCTGAGAGTCAATGGTTGAATTTCCATCTGTCTGCTTCATCTGCTTCATTTGGGGGGAAAAAGGGAAAAAGAAACTCTTGCGAATCCGATTCAAATATATTTGAAAGATACATTTCCTCCCTTTTCCTTTTCACATCCCCATTCCTCTCTCAATAACCAAGTAGCATCCGCAGATGACCAAGACATCAAGAGACTTACGAGCTCAGGGAGGAATAGGAGAGCGGGAGGGGAAAAGAAAAAGGATAGCGAGCAAGAGAAAGAGGGAGCAAGTGCCTCTCACGTCAGGTTTCCCCAGCACACCCCAGAGTGCCAGCCAGCCTGCAGTCTGTTCTCCTTTGAGCTTTCTATTCTACTACAGAGCAGGGGGGGGGGAAATCAATCCATATTTCCATAATCCACACTCCTGTCTGTCTGCATGTCTTTGCCTCGGCCCCTCCCTTGCATCGCTCTCCATCTCTTTCTCCATCTCTTGCCTCTCCCTTGGGGTAGACTAACCCCTCCACCCCGATCCTACGGCCTACAAATGTCATTGCGCTGAGCAACAATAACGGCCGAAACAAAAGGAGGCCTTGCTCTGAGCTCTGAGTCCCTCTGCAGAGACTGTTGGCTGCTGCTGCCATATGCTGCCCAGCACAGGCCACAAAAAGAGACAAAGTCTGGCTACAGAGAACTCCAGCCTCTAGCCCCACAAAGGAGGAAAAGAGCCTTAATCCTGGTAATGAGGCCAGTGAATACGGCTTTTATGTATACAGGGGAAAGGGCCAATCCCTCTGTACACAGCACGCTAACTAGCCATCTTAAGGGCCATCTTATCCACACAAACGATCCGGTCAACAACAGAATGAAAGAAAAGCAAGGTTGTGGTGGGTGGCAGCAAAGTAAAAGAGACATGTTGAAAAAGAGGATGAGGTCTGGACACATGTCAAGACTCAAACTGGCACACCGAGTTGCTTTCAGTCTTTCTTGGTTTCAACTGCTTTTCTATTGGCAATATGGTGGTTTAACCCAGCATGCCCAATCGGTATACCAGACCACCTGGACAAGTCTTATGAAATTGTTCATCCAATTTTTTTTGACTCATGATCATGAAAATGCTTCATTCTACCTTTGAGTGACATTCCATTAGGAGCCAAGTCAAGATGAGCAAGCCTTTAAGTCAGGGAACATATCACAGCCCAATTTTTGCTGTCACTGAGGAACAGGCTTTGTGCTTCAAACTTGCATTCAAACTTTTGCACAAAGTTGCACTTCAAATTTCATTTGGAATGGTGCTGAAGAATAAAAAATTCTGCTTAAAGTTCTGTAAAACAAAAAAGTTTGAATAAAAATAAGCGGCAATGTTACAAAAGCGTGTCATGGGTTGTCTCCGTTATGGAGTAAAATAGTTGTTTTGCAGTTTGACTAAGAGTGTAGTCACACCAGAAAAGTGCTTTGGTCCTCTCGTTTGGTCCGGAGGAAAAGCGGACTTTTTTTTTTTTTGTATTGACACTGTACTTTTTATCAGTGAAGTATACGTGTGACGATCCGGGGGCCCTTTGGAAAGAAATGACGAGGGCAAAGCGCAAACCCGTAAATTGAGGAAATTGTGCTCTTCCTATGTGCTGCATTCTTGCTTTGCATATTTGTTCGGCTATTAGGGCTGCAGTAGAATTTGGAGTGTCAAGATCAGCTCATTCAATGCAGGCCTTATGACTCAATGTTTCTGCCTTTTGGAACGTCGGCGAATGCGTGCAGTGACCCACAGGAGTGTGTGGCCTGCGTGCTTCCACTGACAACATGCTGCAAAAGTGCACCCCATGCCTTCGCGTAAGGTCTCGACAAAGGTAGACAGTGATTTCCTTTTAACGAACCCACTCAATTCTTGTGTCTAATTTATTTTTCAGTTTCATTCATCTATGGCATGCGTGTGCAATGTGCGTGTATCGGGTCGATTGTGGGGGGTTGGTTGATTGAAGAGTAGATCTTTGCTTAAAAAAGGTTGCGCACTCCAGCTCTAAATTGTCTCTAAGTGTGAGTGCGAGCACGGATGGTTGTTCGTCTATGTGTCCCCTGCGATTGGCTGGCAACCAGATCAGGGAGTGTGTGTGTGTGTGTGTGTATATATTCATTCATTCATTCATCTTCCGAGCCGCTTGATCCTCACTAGGGTCGCGGGGGGGTGCTGGAGCCTATCCCAGCAGTCTTCGGGCAGTAGGCGGGGGACACCCTGAATCGGTTGCCAGCCAATCGCAGGGCACACAGAAACAAACAACCATTCGCACTCACACTCGCACCTACGGACAATTTAGAGTGTTCAATCAGCCTGCCACGCATGTTTTTGGAATGTGGGAGGAAACCGGAGCACCCGGAGAAAACCCACGCCAGCCCGGGGAGAACATGCAAACTCCACACAGGGAGGCCGGAGCTGGAACCGAACCCGGTACCTCTGCACTGTGAAGCCGACTTGCTAACCACTGGACTACCGGGCCGCCCTTGTGTGTGTGTGTGTGTGTGTGTGTGTGTGTGTGTGTATATATATATATATACATACATACACACACATACACACACATTGTATTGGTCATAAAAAACATGAAATTATCAGTATCAGTTTTTTTTATGTTGTGCAGTACTACTTCTTATATAAATAGGGAAACAAGGTGATAGTACCAAGCAACAATACTTTTGTGGGCCGAAGGCCCACCTTACCAGCCTTCCGCAGGAACTAGTTGATGAGCCGCCCGGAGGGCGGCGAACCACCACCTTACCAGCCTTCCGCAGGAACTAGCTGATGAGCCGCCCGGAGGGCAGCGAACCAGCTAGTTAAGTATAATTTTTTAAAAAATGAGGCCAGTGTTACTTGTTACATCTGCCACCAAAGGTTAGATTACATAAAATGAAATACAATTGGCCCACATTGGCCAAGTGGCCGATTATTTAGAATGATGTTTTAAGACCCATAATCGGCCAGTCGATTAATTGGTCGGACCCTAGAATTAACCTAATAAAGCTGTAGTCATGAAAAATGTATCAGGCATAGCAAAACGAATGCGAGAAGCTGAAAACGTAAGTGTGCATTCCTGTCACGGTTGCACGATAATTAGTGATTCCTCGGTTGTTGAAGAGCCGCTCACTGCTTTTCATTACCACCAACAGACATGCAATGAGACAGAGAGAGTAGGAAAGAGAGAGTGAGATGAGGAGAGAAAGCAAAAGCAGTGATGATGAGGAGGAAGAGGATGGTAGTGATCTGGGGGTCTACGGGAAAGCAGGATGAGAAAGAGATGGGATGGGGAGAGAGAGAGAATGAGGGAAATTGAGGGAGAGAGGATGAGGGCAAGAGAGTGTGTGAGTTAGAGCGTGAGAGAGAGAGAGAGAGAGAGAGAGAGAGAGAGAGAGAGAGAGAGAGAGAGAGAGAGAGAGAGAGAGAGAGAGAGAGAGAGAGAGAGAGAGAGAGAGAGAATGAAAAAGCGGAGTGTGTTCCAACCTGGTCGATGTAGTCCTGGGGGAAGCTCCACAGCACGGTTGGATCTAGAGGTAATTGACAGACAGCATTAATCAGCGGGTGAGAAACGCACCGTCTTCGCTAGCTGTCTCAGAATATATACATATTAATGAGATCGGGTGGGGGCAAGGGGTGGCTGCGGCGTCTGTGACGCACGCTCACACACACACACACACACACACACACACACACAGCGGCAGAACATCGGGAAAGATAGAATGTGTTGAGGCTGTATGAGCTGCAAATATGCAAATATAGATTCTCAGGATAGATAGAATAACATTTTAAAAAAAGAAACTATCACAAGCCTACTTTACTTAAATTAATTAATGCTAAGATGGAACACTTCTTATTAGCTGGAAGATTGTTGAATCATCACTAGTGTTTTTGTCCGTATTGTTTTTGGGAAAAATTCAAAGATAAGCATTTGCGGATTAATTAGATGTTGGTCAATTCCAATCATCGTGAGCTACTAGCTGCAAAAGTGAGGGGATGTCTGGCCACTGATCAGACAGAATTGGCTATTTGTGTGTCATTTTACATTCTTTTTAATGAGCTACAGAAACTCTGATATTTCATTAATACAAAATACATTAACCGATCAACAATCAAGTATGAATTAGCCAGTACTAATCCGATTCATAAAGTGTTTTGAAGACATCCACACTTAAAATGTAATAGTCCAGCAAAACAGCATTGGCACATATGAGGAAAAAAATGAATATCTGAAATGAAGTAAAGCCATTTTCAACAGCCTCCGGTCCTCATATCATCTGCATGCTATACGCTTGCTCGTGTACAATACAATACATGCTGATTTATATAGCGCTTTCACAACAGCGGCAGCTGTAACAAAGCGCTTTACAAAACAGTTAACATAACGTAAAATAATAAACACAACACATAACATAAAACACGGACAGTCGTGCAGTCCTAACCACTTTTCCGTCACACGCTATGTAGTCAATTCTGTATGGAAACTGAAGCCCAAAGGTGTGCCAAACTGAAGCACAGGGGTGTCAACATGCTCAACATGACTTCCACAGCGAGTTGGTCACCATGTGACTTTCGTACTAGCTTGTTGTTGTTGTTGTTGTTGTTTGTTTGTTTATTAACAAAGCAGCCCAGGTTTGAACAGAAAGAACATACTCACACATGGTAAACTCCAACCTGTGAGCCGCAACAAAAATATTCCTACTTTGTTCATACCAGGTTTGTTGACCAATTTAAAAGTTCTTAACCTGAAAAGCGTTGTCTACGTGTTTTTACTATTTTACAAAATCCACAGAAGAGAGTAAACATTGTCGTAGGAAATATTAGCTTGATGAACAAGGTTATAAAATGAAAGAGAGCATGACAGAGGGGCAACGCGATGGGAAAAAAAATGGATGACAGACAGAGCAGAATCCATTATTTCTTATATTATCCTATAGGATGATTTCATGCAACCCATCTTGAAAAGAGCAGCAGAAAAGAAAAAAGAGAACGCAGTGGTGCCACAGTTCTGACTACTTGATTCTGATTTACTGGATAAGAGGAGAGTATGGCTGAAACGCCATTGAAAATGTCGTGGATGCCGTCAATTGTGGGGGAGAGGGATCGATCCAGCCGGCGATTGGCGAATTCAAATGAATAACTCAACATTTTTATTTATTATGTATTTTGAAAAAAAAGATGTAATTTTGCCATAAGGGTTAAAGTGATAATTGCCTCCTACTTTAGACCAGGGGTCCCCAACCGCCGGGCCGCGCACCGGTCATATGGTGCCGGGCCGCACAGAAAAAATAAATAACTTACATTCCTTCAGTTTTATTCATTTCGGAATCTGAAAGATGTTTTATTTTAAAAAATTACCGCATTCTCTGTAATATCAGTCTACAGTATGTCACGCTTGACGCAGGTGAATGCGCGCATGTCGGTCACGTGATAGGTTACAGTTAAAATGAAACCCAGGAGCTAGCAAAATGAATAAAAAAACAAACGTCTTTGAAAATTTTTTTCAGGAAGGGGAAAAGACCCACCCAGGATACAGAAGAGGAGCCTACTACTTTCAAGAAAGAGAAGGCTACATTTAATAGACTGTATCAGAAGCCCTATTTCAAATACGGCTTTATCTACGGAAATCCACACGCACAAAGCCTAGTCTGCATAATAAGCGCCGATGGTGAGTCGTATTTTTCATGCACTTTTTATTTGCGGCGTATCTTATTTTGAAGGCACGTTTAAATGTTACCATTGCGACCACAGAATGTTGCGGCCAGATAGGACGTTCCTCGTGTCATGATTCGTGTTTATTATTATGTTTCGAAAAACACACTTTTCATACAGGTCATATCATATTATATTGTTTTATCTATCCGGCCTTAAAGGCGGGTTCCTGAAAATATTGTCTCACATGAAACCGGTCCGTGGGGCAAAAATGTTTGGGGACCTCCGGTTTAAACCACAAATACACGACAAACTATAATCCTTAGACATTTGACAGCAGTCCCATATAATTATGAATATGACTGATCGAAGTAAATGTCACTTGACAGAAAAAGTAATTCTTTCTTTTTTTTTTTTGCATTCATGCAGATCCCACATTCCTGCCTGATTTCTGGTTCTTCTCGTTGTTTCCCATTCCCTAACCTTCCTTTCTGTTGTAGCCCCACCATCCCTTGCTCTTCCCACATTATTCTCTCACTCTCTTGCTGGGCATGTAGAGAGGGTGCCTGAAGGGGGTTAGGGCTGGAAGTTGAAGGTTACAGGGGTAAAAAGGACCCCTGCTGCTCCGCCCGGGGACACAAATGTCACCGTCACAGATCCTGGAACTGTTAATTCATCCTCCCCTCCTAACAAGCCACACACTCAAATCTGAATTGATTGCACCACAATTCATGGTGTCACACATTTAGAATTCTTGACTGAATAAATAAAAAGAGGGCGTCTATAATTAAGGAGGTGCAATACTTTATCATGCACACATAAATATGGAACACTTGAATAAGAGAATAAATTACAAGTAATCCAATAATAAAATGTAGAATTTACGGTTTAAAATCACACGTTTGTGTACTGTCACAGGTTGACTAAGGTTATGTTTTACTGTAGATGCATTGCCAATGAGCCTGACAAACACTTGAAAACAATGTTATGTCTCTCACAGGTGGAGTGAAACTTCTTGCTTTTCCAGCCAAGAAACTACAGTTGTCCTAAACCGATCACGGGACAGGAAATCAGGAACATCATTTTCGGGTGATCGATATTGGGTAAAAAAAGATTAGATTATTTTATTTTATTAATTTTAAAAGGTCAGACTTGATCAAATAATCCAAAGGTACAAAAGATACATTATTGTCGAATGTAATAAAAATGACTTTTTTTTGGATCAAACAATGTAATGTTTAGAGTTTGTGTGGTGGCGTGAAAGACAACACAACAGGCAGAATAGGACTTCAACATAACGTAGGGATGGGTATAGATAAGAATTCATCAATACTATTGCTGTGAACCATATTGCTCATTGATCCGGTGCCTCAATGGTATTTTTATCTGTACATTTTTGGTTTAGAAACAAAAATCACACTGCAGGGTTCATGCCTCAAACCAAAAATAAGCAAACTTGAACAATGTTACAGTTACATTGAGAGTAAATCGATTAGTCATGCCTAGAGTGTAACACTGAGCCCCACTGTAACTCAATGTAAATAACGTCAGCTTGCGTGAACGTGGCTAAAACCTCACTCGACGAAGCCTTGAAAGGTGCTGACTTTGTATCCTCTGCTCCCAAGCTGGTGACAGCGACTTCGAAGCCCGAGTAGGTGGTGCTGGGACGGCAGAGTCGCCTCCACCGTGACACGAATAGGGATCCCACACGTCAAAATAATGTTATAAAAACTATAGAATGATCCGGTACATCAGCCGTTTTTAAATCAAACTATGTATCATGTAATATGATCACTCAGCACAACATTGGCACAGCAAGGAGTCACCAAGTGCCTATTGCGTACTGTCAAACAGTGGGGCAAAATGAATCGGCACCCATTCTGAAAGTGAATCTTATGCAAACACAATTTTATCGTTTCTTAGACGCAATGTTCGAGAGGTAGAAGGTGCAAAGTAACATTCATAACTGTATAGCCTAAATCCATCAAAAATTGATTAGAGTCATTTCTCCAAGACATTTAACAGAGCCATTGTGAGCGCAGCACATCAATTCTGAAATTTTGAAAAATTCAGACCTGCAGCCTGTTAACTCATTCAGTACCAGCCAATTCTGGACCAAGTCTGAAAAGATGTTTAAAAATGTCTTTGGGAGTGAATGAGTTAAGTACTGAGCCTCGGTACCCATCACTTTAATCGGGTGCCAGGATTCCCCAAAAACGCTTGTCGATTATTGTCAATTACTGTCGTTAACAGCAGCGGCAAACTGTTTCAAAGAAGTCAGTTGGCTGCAATATTGCTGGCAGCTCATGTGACAAGGGGGAAAACGGTGTAAACAGACCTGTTGGGTGTGAATGAAATTGAAATCACCTATTCAGGAGTGGATTCCTGCATCCACACGCAAGAATAGAGTAGCAGCCAAATGTGGCGGCGACAAGCGAGGCGTGACTATTGGACCCTGCCATGCGCACGCGTGTCCATGTAAACAGCCACATGGATGTTTGCAGTGCGACAGCAAGCTCATGGCTGATTATTTACGAGGTAAAGTAGCATGTCCATTGATCCCTGGGGCCTCCAAGCATGGCTGACCTCCAACAGTCAGCATGTGGGCAACGTGTAAGCAGCCCCTGTGCAATGGCACATTTACTTGAAGGTGGGGGTCGTGGGGATGGTGAAAAAAAAAACAAATCAATGCTTTGACTATTCCTGAGACACATGTCTTTAAAAGTCAGAGGTGGAAAGTGAGCGAGGCAAGAGCATGGTTAATAGGTGAAGGGTGTCAGGAACGGAGTACAATATGAGGGGTGGACCTCGGCCATTGTCAGATGACAGTTACACTGCATCATTTCTGGTCTCTCAGGTGGAGCGTTAGAAAAATAATAATTGAAGAAATTATCTCATATTTGATATGTTCTAGATGCACGGAGAAGTGAAAAATAGGTTGTTGTTTTATCTTAATCCCGTTACGACAATTGTCTTCCTAATTCTATGCGTATTGGCACATCCAAGTAGGCTAAAAATGAAAAGTGCTGGCATCTCCATCTTGGCATACATTTTCGCTTCTTGGGATTTCCAAGCAAGGCAAAAAAAGAGTTGTTGGCAGAGAATGGCATGCCTAATGCTGCTGGCTGGAAGAAAAAGTTGGCACGAGATGCCATGTGTCAGAGAGCTCACACTGCCCACTAGGGCTGCATGTGAAGCATTTAACTTGAAGCCTTTTTGTCAAAAACCTAAAAGTAAGTCTCACGTTGATTTAAGGTTACATCAAAATGTCCGGGGCGTGCTGGGGAAAAAAACGATTCATGTCAAACGCACCCACAGCGTGTCCGCAGGATCATCTCATCTGCTCAATGGCCTGAATCTAGGTTTCCGTCGAAAATAAGAAAAAGACCTAACCCCAAATCTAACATGAATACACAAAGATGAAAGCCTCGAGTTTATAATTCTCTATACTGTGGAAATCAAAGACAAACTTGGAGCCCTTATGGCCATCCATTGCTCTGGAGGCATTAAGAAAAAAAACAACACTTTTTTCACCTCACTCCACAAACGACTGAATATGTGTTGTGCGTGAATAGGGGGCCTGTTTGTTAAGGGAGGCCAAATCCCATATGGTGAACACCAGCTCCTCTGACTGTGAGAAGAGAGAGTGTGAAAGCCATCGGCAGCCTCTCTCCTCCATCCGTGCTCCACAGATGAAGGGATGTAGCGCCTGCCTCTCCTTGTTCCTCCTTTCCTCCACTCCATTTGCCTACTCTCCTCCCTTTTGCTTGGCCAGGGGTTAAACTGCTGCACTCTAACCTCCTTGGCGGTGATTTCATTCACTCCGGTTTTCTTGCTTGCTCTCTCATCTGTGAGAGAGACTTATTTCACAGTAGGTAGTGGATTAGGCCTCATTCGTATGCCCCCCGTACAAAAGCATTGTTATAGCAGCAGCCAGAACGCTGTAACAGGAGGAAGCTGCCGCTAGTAAGCATCCATAATACTGCCATTGTGGACTTCGGACTGGAGGGACCCTGCACTAGCGGCTGTCTAGACTTTGAGCCCGGGCCGATTGGGGAAACAGAGGGAGAAAATCCCATCAGGCAGTGGAGTGAAAGTTAACTAAGGTACCCTGCTGTGAACCTGATGAAGATGTCAAGCCAACATATGGCAAAAAATGTCCATTGTCAGAAAGAGCAGCTTTCTTCCCTCAGAGGGGGGCTGAAGAAGATCGGGGGGGGGGGGGGGGGGGGGGGGAATAGGGGGCGTGCAACCTAAAGGAAGGAATAACTGTGGTGGTCATCGCTTTACTTCTGGATCAGTAGACTCATTCTGGCTGGGAGGAGGCCCAACTCCTCCGCTTGCAGTTAAAGGAGTAAGCAGATTAAGTGGCATCTTTCTAAAGGCCAGCCGAAAGAAAGCCCACTCGGATATTTACAACATTTTTGGGGGGCTTTTGCCAATCAACCAGCCCTGTACGCGGCAAATGGCATTACATTTCATGCTGATTTAGTCAGCAGAGGGTCTAGTAAAGATGATATGGTCCTTAAGTTTATGAAAAACTGATTTGTCACACTGGGTAAATTACAAATGAGGATAGGGAACGGAACGAGGTTTTGCAAGGCTCAAGGTCATTGGAAACTACCCTCATTCAATTTGACTTAAAATGAACTATAACAACGTTTCAAACTCATCACTGGAATCAAACTGCCCCAGTGAATGCAGAACATTAACAATATTATTTCCAAACAGATCCTATCCACTCCTAAAAATAGATGTAACGGTTGTTTTTTTTTAAACAATTTATAACTCCAACTAACAAAGGGGTGAAAAAACAACTTCTAAGGGTTGTGTGCGCTTTTCATAGGCGGAAAAAGAAAAGAAGAAAAAAAATCAACAACTGGCAAGCTTCACATGCACAAGATCATGGCCAGGGGGATTTTCTAATCCACTTCTTCATGTACATCTGAAAAGATAAACAACCGCCTCAGCCCGAGCCTCACTGGAAGAAGACTAAAGACAGAGCTGCATTGAGATGATGTGACCCTAATCATGCCACATTAGTTGTTTCATTTTCCCAGCGATGTGAGAAAAATGCTTCAGTGGGACGAGCTGAGAAAAGGGGGGAAGGAGGGAGGGAGGGATGGAGGGGGTGATGTGGAGCGACGCTCAGACAGAGATGGAAAGAGAGAAGTGAAAACGATACTGTCTCCAGGCTAGTTGGGATGCAACCCAATTTCACAGCTTCACGAATGAGTGGCATAGCATATGGACGCAACCTTTGTGACAGCCTCGGTGTATCACCACATATCAGCGCTGATATTTCCAGTCAGATTCCATACTGGTCCAACATTACGTCAAACGGAGGCTCTGCATGACCGCATCCCCCAACACGACGCACTTAGCGTTTGTTTGGCGAGCTAAGGAGGACGCGACGAAATATTTTTACCGGTAAATCTGTCAAGCTTGACAACGTCCGGTATATAATTCTGACTCCCAAAGCATTGGAGCACAGACGGTTGAAGCAAGAATGGCATCGCTGCAGTTTGATGATAATTCCAGAAACGATGAAAAACAAAAAGATGTCTATATTTTTGTCAAACAAAAACCAAGTAATAATAAGGGTGAGGACCTGTAATGACTATGAAAATAAAGTGAACAAACAGCCTCGCTGCAGGTGTAATGTTCAGCGATCGGGTGTGGATCTTCCACACTGACAGGGAGAGCTCGGATTTTGCATGGACACAAGACCGTAATCTGCAAGCCTCGTAGAAAAAAGGTGAGAAGAAAGACAGCCCGAGGACTAAGTTGTTTCTCTATCTCAAGAGCTAACATCAAAGACATTAAAGCTACACGAGTCAGCTTTCCATGGTAAGCCTTACGCAGCCAAAGCAATAGCAGAAAAACACTTTCAGCAAAATTGGACGACACTAGGCAGTCGCTGATGACATCAGAACCGGCACAATGAAGAACGGCTGAGAAAAGTAAAGTACTGAAAATCATATTTGAACAATTTAGAGACCTAAGGCGTTAAGTGCCCGGCTGGAATTATCCAGGAAAATCTTGTTTGTGGCACACGATCAAAAGTAGAGATGGGATTAATTAATCAACTCATTCATTGAATATGACTGGACACCTTAAAGCATTTCATGACTCGTTTTTGAAGCAACTGAGTTGGAATGACGCGCAGAACTCGACAACATCCAGAAGAGGCGCTGTTGGCTGGTAGTCAGTCAATAATTCGGTTTGTTCAGAGCATCTTCTCTGATCTTCGTGAATGACTAGTAGAGATGCAACAACTAATCGATTGCTCAATAAATAAATTTTCAAATGAATCCACCTATTGTATATAGAAAGCATTTCTGAACAGAAGCTTGCCTTCAACTAAAACTGCTTTATACATCAAAACATTGAATGATATTTTGCAGTGTTTAACAAAGAAAGAAAATATGATTATGTCAAGGCTATATGGCGTATTTTCATTGATTTTTATGAATATTTATGCCGCTTAAATCTCTCCCGAATGACAGACAAGCAATCAAATTTTGATCTGTGAGCAGTGGTGTACTACTGCCAATTACGACGGCAATCAGAATGGAACAAAAATAAATCCGATAATTGATCATATCATAGGTCAACATAAAATACATCATTTATGGACAACCCTTAACACAGACAGTAAGAAAATACAGCTCTTTGCGTCGTTGTTGCATCTACTTTGAAGTGATAACAAAAGCAGCCGAGATCTATTGATAATTTCCGAAATGTTCCTTCACATACGAGACGTGATCTCAAATGTGACCAGGATGCGGAGTACGAGCGTGTAAAAAAAAGGATGAATTTCAAACATCCAGCAAACATTTAGCCGCTCGCATCAAGTAAATGTCAATGATTGCGGCGTAAGTGATGTCTCCCAAACATTGAGTTTCTTTGTCAAAGGGACAGTTCTTGTTTGCTCAGCTTGGCGAGGGTTTCATGAGGGTTCTGCTAAACTTGACGTATATTTTCTTTCGCGGTAGTCCTGCTTGTGAAGTCTCGTGATCATGCGTAGTTTGTGGTGGGAGAGAAATGTCAACAAATTGCTCTTCCAGGCGACCGCTTTTCAGCACATCTTAAAATGTTGTTTTGACCAACGTCAGTCTTGTCAGACCCCAAACCAAAGCGGTTCTAGGCTCGGGACGTGATCTTACATCCTGCGATTAAATTACCGGTACACACTGACACGGGAGACTCCTCCATATTTGAAACAAAAGTTGTGTTCCCTCGGCTGAGTCGCATGACTGAATCCCGGCCACTGATCTGAAGAATGAAGTCTCATCACTTTTTTTTCCTTTGCAGTCAATGCATGCTTATTCCCCGAATGAGGATTTCATCACTTCCCCCTACTTTGCAGTCAATCAATGGACCCATATGGGTCTGTTTTCGAGAGAGTATTAGATCAATTAAGATTGCATATCGTGAAAGCAAATGTTCAGACAAATGTTATGTTTTATGAACATAGATGATCGATTGGAATAGAGAAATTGTGCTGTGTTTTCTGGTGACATAGCAATGACGAGGTAGTGATTCCTTGTCAAATACGCTTTTAGAGGCATAGGGGTCGCTGGTGCGGTCTCGATTTTGACGGAGACATAGAAGTCTGAATATGAAGAGTGTGACAAAATAAAGTTTTCGGATACATATAAACTTAAGGAAAGCCGGTGATTGTCAGTCAGCAGCAGATGCTGAGGGGAGAGTTCTTTTTTACTCTTTGAGGTGGTAGGTTGCGGCATCACAGAAAACACGGTGTGTCGCACGGCAGCTCCTTGAGGTGCGGAAAGGATCGATCTCTGTTAATGTCATATGGCACAGCACCCAGAGGCAGCAGCATGGTGCTGATGACAGTGAAAAGCCTTGCCTTTGGCGGCTACATGCACGCTGCTGCTGAGCTGTGATTTGAAGTTCACATGCAAAGGCTGACAGAAAGACAGCTCTCAGTCAGGCATTCCAACTTGAAGTCAGTCAGCCAGTCTTTCCACATGAAAGGCAAAACACCTGCACCCGTTAAAAGCACAGAGTGGAAAATACCATCTCAATGTTCTGCAGGACTGCGGGGCAAAATGTTGATACACAATACAAACGTGAATTCTAAAAATTTACTAGCACTAAATTAAACTACTCTGTGTAGATAGGTGCACTGGAACATCTCTCAAATGCTGCTGAGGTTGTACAATTACATATCTCCAAGCACCTGAGCATACGTCACAAGAAGGCTTCTCTCCTTGCCTCCCGTCTGACAATAAGTCGAATACACTGATAATAATGACAAGAACCGGAAAATGACCAGCATTTCATCTTTCTCTGAAGTGACTCGGCTCCCAAACCCAGCAATAATCTGCCACTGCTCATTCATCAAGACATCCTTCACTCATCAAGTTAATTCTGAGTACGTACGTGATCAGGATTTAAAAAAAAAAAAAGATAACCACTTTCCAATCCAACTAATATATTAGAACAACTTGTTTATTTACTGTATATTCGACCGGAGCCATTCGCGTGGGGCCTGACAACAAACAACCAAAGTTTGAGTAGAGTATAATTTATGACCACTGAAGTGCACGGGGTGGAGAAAAAATTACAATAAAATAAATAAAAAAATTAAAAAATACCCAAATCGCTGATAATCATTCAATACATAGACTCCAACAAGAAAAATGTAAATATAGGAAAACTAAAGTTGAAATCCCATCAATGACATCACTGAATGATCAACCACGTTACAGTTCAAACAGTAAATTGAGATCATTCAATGACTGACATGTTTGTAAATGTGAATATCGCAGGCAGACTACTGTCAGTCTGTAAACAAATTGCAGGTTTTCCCAGTGATAAATGGTAAAAGACATTCACAAAAGCATCAAGACTGACCTATATTTTCTGTCCTGAAAAATA
Source organism: Hippocampus zosterae (assembly GCF_025434085.1). Taxonomy (NCBI): domain Eukaryota; kingdom Metazoa; phylum Chordata; class Actinopteri; order Syngnathiformes; family Syngnathidae; genus Hippocampus; species Hippocampus zosterae. The sequence goes on along the minus strand of NC_067458.1, from coordinate 9,034,771 downwards.
GGCCAAAGCCCAAATTAAGGGCCAATAGAGCGACAACATGCATGTAAACGCCATCATCTTCACAGTAATTGTGGGGTGCAAGGCAACGTCGGCGTAGCCTTGAACAGAGACATACCCTGGAGGCATAGCTGTTGACGTGTAAATAGTGAGGACAGAAGCTGAAATGACAGCACAGACAGCAGGCTTGTACCACTAGTTCTGCTTGACTTGGGTTTTGGTCCTGGTGCCTAAATTAAGAGTCTGGATGTCAGAATACTAGTACTCATATCATGTCAATAAGTAGGTTGATTTTCTTAATTACTAATGGAAGATACATATAATGAAAGATACATATCAGTCTTTTACATCACATTGCTGAGAGAGAATTTTACATCAGCTGACTCCGGTGCAAATACAAGGTGATCAATTATCATTCTCAGTCTATTCATATGCTTCCATTGGTACAAATTTAATACAGTTTACAAGTTTGTGTACCGGTATTTCTTTTGTCAAAGGTACCAAAATACTGGATTTCTACATTCCAATGTTTGGTGACTTCCCAAGTATGGCTGTCAAGGAGTAAAGTTATGGTATTACAATGTGTGGAATGGGTCAAACCCAAATCTGAAAGAAAAAAGAAAGTTTTCCAATTTCAATGAATAACCATAACCAAGAAGCACAAAATGCTGGACCAACGACAACATTGTCCATAGCTCCTCTTTGTTATGTTTATCTCGCTGTTAATATTGCCATTCAATTTCCACACCTGAGTAAACCAAAACAAACCAAGGGGAGCAGATCATCCATGATCAAGTCATTTATTCCAAGCTAGAGGAGCACTTACCCATGCGTTTGTTTTTGTTTTTACCTTAATTAGATTGACATGCCTGCATTCATACTCGCCCACTACGGTCTGTTCCAATTGAATTGTATTGTCACTTTCTCCTTTGTGATGGTTTGTTTCGTGATGTGTTCACATGGTAATCAAACTCTGGTGCAGAGCCAATCAAGTGGACAAAGATCAAGCGTGAAATGAGTCTGACCCTAATCGGTATAATCATGGTGACGTAACTACACGAAATGTAGTCAGATGACAGTAGTAGTTGCTGCAACAACAGCTACAGTTAAATTTGACGTCAGGAGTCACCTACATGGTGCCCTCGGGCCCCAGGTAGTCCCCAAGGACCATCGGAGTAGCTCGGGGCCCATTATAAAAAATAGCTAACCAGTTACCAGACATTAAGATTTCTTAGAAATATTGAAGAAGAGCTCATTTGAAAATATAAACACGTCTAAGATAATACATGAATTCAATTACAGCAATCCCTCGCTATAACGCGGTTCATCTTTCACAGTTTTTTTTCATGCAGGTTTTTTTTTGGGGGGGGTGGGTGTTTGTTTTTACAGTGCATTGTGTTCTGCATCCTGACTGGCTAAGGGACTGGAGTCTCAAGTCAACATTCTCCGCGTCTCATTGCTGCACAGCTTGCCAAATTTTCTCCATGACAAAACCCACAATTTCAAAGAAACGTTCTGTACAGTCTTTCAAAAAACTGTCAGTAAAGCCGTTAGTCAACATAATGATTCATCACTGCATTGCCTCACAATTCAATGTTGTTTCAGCAACTTTGCCCCGCAATTCCATATCAATTCAGCTATTCCTCTGAATCAATTAACCTCTTTGCCAATGTTCTCTCTAATTTTCCAGGTGGCTTCGCATTCACACAAACTCCCAGAACATTGCTTGGCCCACAGTGGGCAAAATCAGACATTCACACGGTGGCCAATTCAGAATCACACCTGTCCAAAACCTGAGCTCAGACAAATTACATGATGCAGGTATGTTACAAAAGAAATCAAATAAACTATATATCAAAACAGAACACACTGTATCAGTCCAATTTTTTTTACTTTTATTTGAGCACCCAAGTCATTTTAAGCATAATTAAGTCTCAATACAATTGTAAAAATGTTATTCCACATTATCCACTAATAAATAATGGAAAACGTTATTCAGTACAACGCAAAAATTCCTAGTCAGCTGATGTCTGAAACCCCTGAAAGGGGCTCATTTAAGGGGCACATAAAGAAATTATCATGTTTGGACTTGCCAAATGGAGCAGTCAGCCTATCGCCTGCAGCGTCTCGCCAGTGGTGAGTGCCAGTGTATGCGAGTTGATGTATGCTTCAAACAATAGCAGAATAACTGAGTGTGCACCCTATTGAAACTGTGAACGAAGTGGGAATGGTGTGGTGTCCTGTTTAGAGATTCAACTGGGGTGCAAGTGAAGAAATGTATGGTGTGTGTGTGTGTGTGTGTGTGTGTGTGTGTGTGTGTGTGTGTGTGTGTGTGTGTGTGTGTGTGTTGCGTGCCAAAGTCACTGTGTGCGCTGAGAGGGTGAGAGCAGGGCGCAATTGCTTACGCGCGCAGCTTTGAGAGAACTTTGCTCTTGACCCATGGAGGACAATTTGCATGTGATTCGCATTGGATGGATGGAATCGACGTTCGATCAAGAAAAAAAAGAGCTTATACATTCAGCTGGGTCCTTTTTCATTTAGTCTCCATTGTTTAACATGAATAAACTAAAAGCTACCCAGAGGATCTGAAAATTGGTCGCACAAAGATATTCACTCAGGTCTATTACGAAGCACGCACACAAAAACAGCCATTGAGAACAACTGTAAAGTCTGTAAAGCTGTGAGTGAAGGTGATGCAATGAACTACTTCTGCATTCATCAAAATCATCGCATTTTAAATTATTGATCAGGCCCGACATTTCCCCAGATTTCACACTGAAGAAGAGGCGTCTATAAATATCCTGCATTGAGTGCTCCATGCCTGGAAGTATTTCCATGTTTTTCCCCATCTCGATAATATTGTAAACACTAATGAAAAATGGAAAAATAAGCACTATTTCATCTGTGCCGTATGTCACATTTGACAATAAAGTTGTATCCAATCCAATCCAATCCAATATTGGATAAGGATTAAACTGTTGGACTCGACAATGTTTTGATGCCCGATCCCCAAATAGCTCATCTCTTGCTATATCGACTACGCGAAGAACCTTATCGCCACCAAAACCCATCCGCTCTCATTCAGGCCCAGTGTTTTATGCTTTGGCCAATACACACTATTCTAATGAAGCAACAAAGCTGCCTGTCCAGAGGGGGTTGGATGTTTCTAAGTGAGTGTGCCAAGTACTGCATGTCACACGGCCACATGACACCAAAAGAAAAGCCCCCGCTCCATGTTCTCTGTAAGGCCTGCGTATCCAAGCGATACAGTACAAAATAGACTGAGCTTTGTTTGTGTCGGCAAACTATGCGTGAAGAGAGGTTGATTAAAAGTGTAAAACCAAGATCAAACAATGACTCAACATATTCGATTTCCAAGAGAAATTGAATAGGCAGGAAAAAAAGCAAATGAAGTGACAAGGGTGTCAAAAAGAGAATAAACTCCAAATAAATAAATTGAGAATAAGTTGTTGTCATTTCTAAACAGAAACTTGTCAACCATTAACGAAGACTGCGCTGATCGTCAAATCCTAGGACATGAAATCACTCCATGTAATTAGAAACAAATCAAGGCAGTCCAATCTTTTGAAATAAAACAAGTTTGAAGCGGACCCAACAAGCAGCAGGTTCCAACACAGTGGTGAACGGATGAGTGACTCTGAGCGGGGAGATACAAATGACTCCGGACTAGAACAAAAAAGTCACACCGGAGAGCATGGAGAGAAGCAGTTACACTGGCATGCCAAAATCAAGTCTTAGTTTTGGCATACTGCAAATAGCACACATAAGGGCCAACATAGAGAGAGGACAAACTGACTCTTTTCCATTTAAGGACAGGTTAGGGTTGTCAAGTACACGAGTCCAGCATTTCCTAAAATGACAGCATTAAGAACATCGGCAATATAAAAAAAGAAAAAAAAAGATGAGTGCGTGAGATGTGCAGTAATGCGGATCATGAATGCCCTAATAATGGGTTTTCTGATTAGGATCTGACAGAATATCAGAGTAACTTCAGCAGGAGGGGATCTAACATTTTTTTTGGTTTTGTGATCATGAGTACGGACACCCATAACAATTTATCTATTGATCATTAAGAATTCTGTCTGAATTGCGTTAACAACATGCCGAAACCCCCTCAGCGGTGTTTCTCTGCTCAGCATGATACTGGGCATGTTATGAAACGAGTTGAGAACATTCAGTAATAGTCAACCATCTCAAATGAAAATATCTTTTTTTTATTGTCAATTCGTCAATCATGATGCTTTAGTCAACCCCTTTTACTTCGTCATGACTATATCCAACCTTAAACTCATTCTATGGTGGGGACACCTGCTTAATTTGACTCAGCGGAAACAGAACAAAGACTTGGATGACATCTTGATCCTCTGTAAATGAGCTAATTTAGTAAAGTCACATGGGTGAGCCAAACTAGAAAGGCACAAGGGTTGTAAGATAAACAATGTGTGAGACATCACCCAGGGGTCTTCGCAAGAGTGCAAGTGAAGGAGTGTGGCCTCTCTAATGACCAATCAACACCCTCCTTGCTGCCATGGCATCTGTTAGTACTCCATCGGCCTCTGATTTGAGTGCAATTCTGCCATGAACTCAACATGTCGCCAGCGACATCCAATCGCACAGCGGAAAAAGTGAGCGTTGGGTCGAGGACCAATTCTGACATTTTGCAGAATGCCAACATCCAACCTTTTCTAAAAGTTCTGCTACATGAGTTTCGCTCCATGAATACAAAAGGTGAAAAAAGAAAGGGTTAGGGAGGGGGAAAAAAAATCACAGTTCTGCTTGAGGCGGGTATTGAACTAGCGAACGCTAGGTGACCCTTTAGAGACCTCCATATCTCAGAGGATACTGTACAAAAGAGACATTTCATAATTGGACAAAGTGAAACTAAAACGTCAAGTGGATAAAAGGTCAAATCTTGTCTGTTCTATATTAGTTTGTTCTATATTTCTTTGGATGTGCTACAAGGAAGAGTAAACATTTGTACAGTTATTTAAACGCACACAAATGTATTATTTTCATAATTGAGCTCCACATCCTATTTAAAAACTAAAGCAACATTACAAGCACCATTATGTACAAAGTAATTGGATTGAAAATGTCAACCTTCTCATTTAAGCAAGCTAATGATATTGTACAATTTGTCCAACATACAGTAACTGTTGTGAAAACAAAAATTAATTCTCAACTCAATTGTATTTATAGAGCACTTAAAAACAACCATCGCTGTATACAAAGTGCTGTACATGGAGCAAATATCATATACACAACAATAAAACAACAAATTAATAACAAAGACAGTAGAAAGCACCAAACAGTAAGACTGAGATCAAGTCCGAGTCATGCCGTGTCAAATGCTAAATGATATCAAATGATAAATTCTAAACATTAAATATAATGATAAATCAGAACTAAGTTGATAAATAGAGAAAGGTATTGAAATATCCATTATGAATACAAGAGAAAATTGACACAAGAGTGCCAGGGTGAGGATTTATATAATCCCGATACAAACCAAAAGATGTAAAAATATCACGGTTAAGGGTAAAGTATGAGCATTAATGGAGACTTCTTACTTTTTCTTTTCTGATTGATATAAAAATGATTTAGTAGATATAAACACATAACGGGGTAGGACTAGTTAAGTATTTTACTTCATCCTACTCCCTTGAACATAATAACTGTGTTGAATGAAGACTGATTTCTTTCTTTTTACTTTTTTTATCTACCTTATTTTCTGTCAAATTATTACTGTATATGTTTTATGTTCAACAAACAAACAAACAAACAAACAAAACAAACAAATGCCAAAGAATACAAATTAATTTTGAGACGAGTTTTAAGGATGGGTAGCAAGGGGGCTTGCTGAATGTTCAGTGGAAGGTTATTCCAAAGACAGGGACCAGCAACGGAAAAGGCTCAATCCCCTCTGAGCCTCCGCTTAGTTCTTGGTACTTCTAATAATGTCTATTCCGGAGACCTAAGGCCGGGCAGGTGTGTAGGGGCGGATGAGCTCAGAGAAGTAAGGTGGCGCGAGGCCATTTAAAGATTTGAAAACAAATAATAGGATCTAAAAAGAACTGTAAAATGTATCGGGACCCAGTGAAGGGATGCCAGAGTAGGAGTTATGTGCTCCCTCTTACGAGTACCAGTCAAGAGGCGAGCAGCAGCATTCTGGACCAGCTGGAGACACTTAATGGAGGATTGGCTGACTCCAAAGTAAAGTGCATTACAGTAATCCAGCCGGGATGTGACGAAAGCATGAATTATGTCTCAAAGTGCTCATAAGAAAGCAGAGGTTTTACTTTAGCCAGCTGCCTAAGATGAAAGAAGCTGGATTTAACAATGGCACCAATTTGCTGGTCATGTTTAAAATCACTGTCCAGTTTAAGATCCTGGTTTGAGACTGTTGATTTAAGATAAGGAGACAGGGGGCCCAAGTCTGCAGGACAGGATGTACAAAGGCCACTGGGCCCAAACACTATCACTTCTGACTTTTTTCATTGAATTTCAAGAAATTCTGTGCCATCCAGGTTTTGATTTCCTCCAGGCTGGATAAAAGTCATCTGCATAGCAGTGGAAAGAAATGCCATGTTTCCTTAAGATGGAACCCAATGGAAGCAGATACAGTGAGAACAGCAGAGGCCCCAGAATTGAGCCCTGTGGAACACCACATGACAATGGGGCAGTACGTGACTGAGAGCAGTCATTGGTCAGTACGGCTATATGCTAGTGGAAAATCATGTGACATCCAATATGTTGGAGAATATTGCAATATCAAAATATTGCGATAAGTGTACTTAAATAAATAATAATAATACATTTCATTTATAAGCGCCTTTCAAGACACCCAAGGACACTTTACAATAACAAAAAACACAAAATAATACGATACGGGTTGAGCAGCGGCAGCCAAAACGCACCAGCGTTCACTCAACCAATGACAATAAGTAGGCTCATTGTATTCTTAGCTACTTTATTTAATAACTTATTATAGTATATATTTATAAGGTCTGTGCAATATAACAAAAATATTTGCCAGATATCTTGATAACGTGACCATAACGCCAATACTATGGGCTCAGTGAAAACTAAGATTTTTTAAGAAGAAAATATCAATCCAAAAGGATATGGAAAGTGTTGGGGATTTATTTAACTATTAGAACTTAATGACAGCCATTAACAAAGTCAGCACTGCATTAAAAAAATAATAATTCACAAAACTGCAACTGTGCTTCAATGATAAATAATGTTATGCTACAACAGAAGTGTTTGTTGTGTATGTGTGTTCATGAGTGCGTTAATGGCATCAACATGTGTGCCATTATGTAACAATTTTTCCATGCAGGACTGTAGTAAGGATAAATGGTTGAAAATGTGGATTGTCATTAAAAAAATTGAAACTCTCACCACCGTACAAAATGAGGGTTATGTAGTATGCATCGCCACATGACATAGCGATGTGAAGTGTGGATTTCAGGCATATGAACTACTGTATATGTCTGCATCGCATTTTAAGGGTCCCCATACAATATGTTACGTTGTATGACTGTTTATTAATCCACAATAAGTGGGTGGCAGTCAACGAAGATGGGTGTTGTGACTGAAATAGGACACAATTGGCTCCTCGTACATTTTTACAACAACCTTCACTTTTTCATACACTGGTAATTAAGAAATTATAAATATGGTTCAGTAATATTTTGCACGTGTACCGTCCGCATATACTTGACAGTGAACACAGATTTGGATTTTTTGCATGTGTCCTGTCAAGGCAACAGTGGCTGTGCGTGTCCCTCTCTGGCTCTGCATGTGCGCCTCGTCCTTCTCGCCCTGCGCAAGATGATTGCCATCTGCTGCTTTTAACTGTCGATCAACGGCAAACTGGGAAGGAGGAATGTGGTTGGTTGAACGGAGATTTACATGCAACGCAAGTGTGGCAAGGTCATGTGACCGATGTCATCCTGATGTCATCCTCGTTTTAATGTTAAGTATATTAGTATCTTTGAATGTTTTATATATTTGAATATTAATATATTTATACTTGAATTATTTGTATGCCCCGAGATACGTTTCACCTGGCAATACACATTTAAGGTTGCAATGTATTGCTCATCAGTCAGATAAAAGCATACAGTTCTATATGAAACATACTGCATGTCTTTGGAATATCCCTATTGCACAGGCCACAATGACGATATTTTTTCGATATGTTGTGCAGCCTTATTTGTCGGTTTGTTCAGAATTACTCTGCATTACCTTGTTGCGATAAATGAACACAGGCGGCAAAAAAGAATCATACGCTGCTAACTTGTCATGTGAGGTGTCTGTGCTCCCTGAGCCCTACTCTTGAGTTTTTAGAATAAATTATCTCTGTAATTGCTGCATGGATGTAGTTGTAAACTGATATGCTGATCTCTTAAGTTTATGGCTTTGTTACTGGAAACAATCTGGCTGGAGGGACTGGGTGAGGACAGGTAGCATCTGTCCCCACCTACTGCCTTGGCAGCTTTTGTATCATCTGCTAGCTTTGGCAGGATCTTGGAAGCACATCAATATGGCTTTATGTGGCCAGGACCGCTAGTAGCTAGCATGCCAGTCACGCTCTCAGGCAATACTCACTCACAGCCTGAGCATCCAAACAGCTCTGAGCCAACAGACAACAACTGAGCTTGCATTGAACAGGGAGGCCAAGCCTCCTTGGACCTGCATGGGGGTAAAAGGGCCGGTGTCTGTCATCTATTCACACATGCGTGGTTAGAAGTGTAGCACAAAGTCCACACATGTACACTCCGACCATTGCTTCAAGCTTGATTTTCATGGTTTTCCGCTAACAATGATTATGTTGAGCGATAAATATTACCCTAGCTAGACAATCACTAATCTGGAAAAATACTTTTGAGAATTTCACTACAGGAACCTCTTCTTTTTGAATTACAGAAACGATAACAAGAAGAACAGTTGAGGCAGATAGGTAGGCGCAAATATACCCGTAGCAGCTAGCAGGAACAAAATATCCTAAACATCATTCATGAAGTGTTCCACATGAACAAGTTTGTTATGTGAAAAAGAGAATGAAAAAGCGTTAGATTGTAAAGGTCATGCATCATTAGGTACAAAAGCCAATAGCATTCAGAGTGGTTCAATAGCCTTGTTGGCATCACATCAGAGACCCTCAGAAGTCTCACGAGACCCTCCTACACAGTCGTTCTGTCCACTGTAAACAGCAAACAACAGATCATTTCACTAGATTCGTATTTATGAGCTGTTCACAGGACAGTGTTTGAAAATTGAATTGAACATTGATCATATTTGCGCTTGTGCTTTCAAAAAGCTTTTTCAGCATCATGCCCACAGTGGCAAGTCATTCCTTCAATATGATGATATGAAGTTTTGCACCTTTATGAACAATAAAGAAGGAAAAAACAACCATAGTCCATAAATCACTTGAAGGTTGCCTTCTACAGACTGAATGTTTCAATTTTTTCCATCTAGAGTCTAGAGAACGGCTCAAAGAAGAAGACCCCCCCCCCCCCCCCCATCATTATCTCGATGTTATCATATCCTGCTTGTTCATTTCTGGTTACAGACGATGGAATCTGCATTTTCTTGCCTTGTACTTGAGACGTACAGTAACAATAAAGTTACATTTAATCTAATTGTCATTAGTTAGTGAAACTAGTTGTGCAAACGCGTACGCCGAATACATCTACGAATGGGTTTGTTTACCAGAATGACCAAATAAATTGTACACCCTAACCAAACATACATGTACAGCAAACATAAATGAAAAAAATACAGTAACATAACTGTCGAAAGCAAATGAATAAGCCACTGCATCTTCCAATCCGATTATAATTGATCATTATCATTGATTAACAAAATAAGATGATATTATCAGATATTATTTGTAAGACATCAAATAGTAACGCATATGCATCTTGTTTTATATACCGTGTGTGTGTGTATATTATATACTGTATATATATATATATATATTATATGGCACTGCATGTTTCAGGGTTTCACCTCATACACATTATTTAATCAATTATCTGCTTGTGTGTAATACAGGTTTCTATACATTCACACATACATACATAAACAGGGTAATACGTCTAAATTAATTGCGATGTAGATAATTGCTGAATCATTTAGAATCACTGTTTAACTTAAAGTATCCTCAGGGGTGTCGATCAATTACCGGTAGAAGTCCTTCGCATTAAACAGTAAAGAAGAAGAAGCTATCAATTTCCAAAACATTGGCTACGCATCACTTCATCCTCAAGATGGCAAATGCTGTCAGTTGATGTGTGATTTTCGATCGGCAAACACAAACACCCCACTCACCCACGTCCTCCAGCTGTCACTTGGAAATGGTGGCTCCTCGGCCAGCCAAGCCACAAAGTAATGGCTAGAGAAACTCGGTGTGAGGGGGGAATTATGTAAATTAGCCGCACTGTGACCCCACAATCCAGTGTCAAGCAAAATTTAGCACAGCTTTCTCGCAGTTGGTTGTTGAAAATTATTTCATCATGTGGGATAAGCCCCTGGAGATGCAGCATCTCATTTACGAGCGATGTCCCCCACACAAGAAATACAATAAACAAGGAAATCCATAAGACTGTACCACATTAGACAAAAAGAACACATATTAAATCATAAAATCAGACCACAGTCTCAATACAAAGTGAAAAGAAGAAAAGTCATTGATTCATGAAATAGAAATAATATTTTAAGATAAGAGGATGTAGCATGAGAGCACATTAGATTATTATAAAGAATTAAACAATGTATTTCTTTCAAGATACGAAGCAAGAGCAACAAACTTATACGAGTCAACAGCAAATTTTAATCAGAGATGGTTTTAAGTCTTTAACATATTTTGGACATTGATTTGAAAAAAAGTCAACATTTTTCTTGTAGATCCGGTTTTTGAGATAGTTTCATTTTTTTCCAAATTAAATTTGACCAATATAAGCTTGTGCAATACGAATAGGTATTGCATTATAATTTATACCTATGATGTTTCAGAATTACTAAATATATTACGAGTTGGATACTTATTATTATTATCCATCCATTAATTTTCCGAACTGCTTGATCCTCACTAGGGTCGCGGGGGGTGCTGGAGCCTATCCCAGCCGTCTTCGGGCAGTAGGCGGGGGACACCCTGAATCAGTTGCCAGCCAATCACAGGGCACACAGAGACGAGCAACCATCCACGCTCACACTCACACCTAGAGACAATTTAGAGCGTCCAATCAGCCAGCCATGCATGTTTTTTGGAATGTGGGAGGAAACCGGAGCACCCGGAGAAAACCCACGCAGGCCCGGGGAGAACATCCAAACTCCACACAGGGAGGCCGGAGCTGGAATCGAACCCGGTACCTCTGCACTGTGAAGCCGACGTGCTAACCACTGGACTACCGGGCCGGCCCTTTATTATTTATTTATTTATTATTAGCATTATTATGAAAACCTAATGTGTTGAGGAATAACATGGGTTGATTCGGAATCAGAACCACAAAAAAAAATTGACATTAAATGTAAAACAATGCCCAGAATGAAACAAAACACAGACACCAAAATGAATCTTCTTCAAAACATGTTCAATATGTGCTTTAATTGTTCGTGTTGAATCAATCCTAAAATCCAATAATTTCCATTCATCAACTTTCTGGAGAACTCAACCATCATTAAATGTTGAAAGCAAGGCAATTAAGACAGCATTAAGTTTTTGTCTCTGACCAAAGAGCATTAATATATATATTTATATACACACAAAACTTGATAGCTTTGCATGCAGTCCGGAGATCCAAAAATGCGTATACATTGCAAGCAATTAAAATGCCACTTTCCCTTTATATGTCCCTTAATATGAAGCATTTTTTTCACTGCTGAAAATTTCTGGCTCAACAATCTTGTTGCATGCCTGCCTGCCAACCAACATGTGGGTGTCATCGGCACAGTGAAGGCCATTTAACACAGAAAGATACTGACCCTCATAAAAAGACTGATTTTCGTTGGACAACTTGGACAACAGTCTCGTGCCTTTTGAAGTTTACCGTTCAAGTCAGACTGGTTTGTGTGACGGTGTCATACTATACATGGATCGAGTTTCCGGGCCTGCAAGACCAAGATGTGGTGAGGAAGACGAAACAGTGTTTGCAGCATCAGCAAAACGACATGAGCTTTCCATTGACTCAGGCGTGGCTCCCTCCCGTCACTGTTAAATTTGTATCGTAAACTGGATTTATATGCCAAGTTGGCAGTACTTAAGAAGTAAACTGGCAATCCAAGTGTAATTTCGCTTCTGTTCTGGAAACTACAGGAAGTCCTTCAGAATATAAACAAGTTTGAGTCTTCTGCCATATCGCCTAAATATCATGTTCAGATTTTTAAAATAAACTATAGTCATGTCTGCTTAAGTGAGGCTGTGCGGAAAGAACAACCCCAAAAAAAATGAAGCGATGCTTCTTTGTCAAAAGCAGCAGATTGCAGTGACTGACATGAGGTTTCACATCATGGCCAAATCCTTTCTAGTTATGACTCACAGCTTTAACCCTTCCTGTTAATGACAAAAATGAGTTCCACACAACAGTGAGTCAAATTGCATCGCTTCGTGCATTTGTACACGAAGATCAGCCGGTTCATCATCTTCCATAAGCCAAAACGTAATCACACAAACGTCAAATAAAATTTTCGTTGAATCATTTCTTGGCCCATTTGAAACCACTGAGAAAATAAACAGCACGACAGCTATTGGCACCCGCTTGTTGATCATGCACACAGTATTTAGATTCTTGACGTTTTTAGGAATCACTCCAACAGTGACTTTTCTTTTTTTTCTCAATGCAATCAGGTCTGAGTCCTCAGCCTTGAGTCAAATAACTGAGCTGAATGCATAAGTCCGACGCCGAGTGTGCAAACATTGCTGTGTAGCTGTGCTCAAGGGAGCACAAGTCCGGATATGAGCCTCACCCTGAATCATATGTGGAGGAAGTGGGCCATTACAGCTCAAGCTGATGGTTCATATGAGTTTGTTTTAAAATCCAATTACAGAACTTCATCCAAGGACAACTTTCAGTCTTCTTTCTACTTCAGCAAGGCAGATGCCTAAGTCTACAGAACACCTCTATAACGTCAAAACGGAGTGTATTAAATCAGATGGCTGGCGTAATATGCAGTGAAAATATTGGTGTACGATATTTGACTCACTGGTGAGAGAGTTCTGTTGTATAATATGGTCAACTTTATTTCCAGTATTCACAAATGCTTGGAAGTAATGTTGACAGCAGTCACTTTCCAAGTCTGCCTTGCCACCTTTTGTTCCAGCGGTGAATGCCAGAATGGTTGACCACTGCAAATAGCATAACAGTTAATACAACTTGCTGACCCAAGCGTGATCTTTCCAAAACAATCTTTGTGGGGTCAGGGTGCAACGAGAAAGGTGGTTATCTTAGAAACCAAACGGCAGCAGAAAAAGTACAGACTAGAAGGTCAGTCGCACAAACGGTGAATGCAGAGCACTAATATGTAACCGAAGCATTGCAGCTGAACTTCAGCTGACTTTCAGCTGATCTTGCTTTTGAAAAGAAGTCAACCAAGAAGCATACAGAACATTATAGCACACATAATGATTCCTTGTCTTTGTGCAAGTGACACTCAGTGACGCAGTGTAGGCCTGAAGATTCCAACAAGTCGGTCTACTGCTGCCAACATTAGGACAACAATTATGACAACAACCTGTCTGCACAGTAATACGATCCCTATAATTACACCGTAAACCGTTATATTCCCCAACCAAAGGCATTCCGGAAACAAAAACACACTCATTTAAATTTTCATTTCAAAAAATAAAATAAAATGTTATATATATACACAAGAATACAATGAATTATTTATTCAGCAAAAATCATCTGATATTGTTTTGTTGTTGAAGGTCATTTATATTTGTGTTATGTTGTCATATGTTAATGCTCAAGGCACTCATTTTGCAAAATGCACACCACTGAAACAAAAATGTCAGAAAAAGTATCAATACTGAAATAATGCTGATTTTCTAGATTTACTCAGTGTAAGATCATACCTTTTTTAACACAAGGTAAAGCTCATACACTCACAACAAGATACACATGTTTACTGCACCTTTTGCCATCGAATGAACGGAAATGTTCTGCCTGAGACCATACATCACAGGCATACATAAATGAACAAAAATATATTTGCAACTCATAAATCTTTTCAGATAAATTAATAGGAAGTGAATAATTTCCTGCAGCACACTTGTCTCAGCACCCTGGAAGGGAATCACTTCAGTATTATGAGAAGAAAGGAGCATCAGCGCAGAGCGCCGATGCATATGTGGAACTGGGAGTCGCGGCTTGGAATTGAAGTGGATTTACTTGGGATAGGCGATGTGAGCCAATCGCTTTTTCGTCAATGGACGATACAGCTTCTTGTTGCTTTCAAACTTAGTGTGTAGTAGACGTGTGCACATTTTCAGCATGACATCTTTGATCCACTGGTGAAAGGACACTTTGATTCGCTCCTCTTTCATCTATAACTGCTTCAAACAACAAAGTGTATGCAGAAAAGGTGGTTAAGGTCAGACGTCTGTCTGTGTCTTATGTGTTGTGTTGTATTATTTTGTCATTTTATGGTAACTGTTCTTTTGATGGTGGTGCGGGCACCTGCAGAGGCTCCTCTCTCTCCTGAGGAATGTAATTTCATCTGTGGTGTATGTTGCACATGTAGCACAATTGACAGTGAAGTTGACTTGACTAAAGCTATTTGCTCCACCATGAGGTAAATTCACATACCCTTGTTTCTTTTTACAGCAGCATTGTCATCATCTTTTTCCAAAAGCAGTATGTGGACCACCAATAGTAAAAAACATGAGCGGTGGTTACATTAATACCACAGGAATTTTAATACTTAGCCATCACGTTTGCACACAAGCTGCACTTAATGAATAGCCTGCTTGAGTCATGTGCTCAGGCAAGTTTTAAATACATAAAACAAGGTCAGGGAGATGATGAAAGGAGATTATCAGTGATAAAAATGACATTGCTCACCACCATTTTGAGTTGCTGGAGATGCCACATGCACTACCAGATCAAATGTTCTCTCTGGGTGCTCCCTTTAAAAAAAAGACGAGGAGAATATTATCATTTCACAAAACATTTCAGGTAAGCGATCAATTATGCCTTGTAGTAACAAAGTGCAGTGGTATTTCCCTTATTTTGATATACATGATATACTGTATTTCTCTTCCTAGAGCATATGCCATCTGATGCCATAAAGACACGAAGTTATGCATGACAATATGTTGTCAAGTCTTTTAAGGGGGTTAGCAGAGCTGCTATCACGCAGACAGAGCAACAGACTGACCCAAAAAGCTGTCGAGCCAGCTGGTGTGTCTCTTAAATCCACTACCGGAGAAGGCTCGCATAACGACTCGCATTTCCTCTTTTTTTTCCCCTTCTTCCTCTTGTTCACCATGCAAGAAAATGCAAATGTCTATTTCAGTGAGTAAAATTGTAAAGACTTACTTGACTCTGCTGTCCATGTTTTAGCTACCGCATCGCGACAGCTCCGTGCTGTGTGTCGGCGTTTCTGCTGCTCAGCTATCCGACAAATGATCCCCTCTTCGTCCTGGTCCCAGTCCTTCCCTGTGACTTATCTGGCCCCTGCAGAAAGCTGCCGCATCTCCACATGAGAGAGAAAGGTGTCTCTTTTGTCCTTGTTCCGCTAACGTGGGCCCAGTCCCAATCGGAAAGCACAGTGCTTATTTCCCACAACAAACATCACTCCAGGAAGTGCTGTCAGATGAACGGTGACGTCATCACGCCTGAAAGGATTTTCCGCCGTTTCATTGATTTCATTTTTTAAAAATATGAAATTAGATGGCGACTGCAATATACGTGCTGTTGTTCTTCAAACACTTGCTTTAAAAAAAACGTAAATTAAATCTTCATCCTATGAACGTGTTTTGAGCATTTATTCGAGATCATTGACTTCCAAGTTTAACGTCCATGTACTAGTACACTTATTGTGTCCACTAGTAAAACATTTCTCTTTTGGGGGGTCCACTTTTGACTACTAACTTCCACTTTTGTGACATTTCTGCCCACAAATACTGGAGGTCATCTTACAGATGGTAGTAGCATGTTATCTTTTAGGAAAAACTATTTGTTGACATCTGAGTGTTACTAGTACTATTACTAGTGAAATGCTAAATGTCAATTTGTCAAATTGTACAATGTCACGAGTAATACTAGTGGCACAGTTGTCAACCTGTACACAGTTTAGCCTCGCGAGTAACATGTAGTTATCCTTTGCAATGCCAAAGTTGTCCCACTAGTGGACACAAATTATACATGTTGCAGAAATGTCCTTTTAGTCGTGTAGTCACACGTGAACAGTGTATAATTCCATACCAGTTAGTGAGCTATGGAAAGCCTTTTACCATTATTATTATTATTTTATTTTATTTTTTTACTGAACATATCCTTGGTATCCACCTGAAGATCTATGCACTCAGAGGTACCTTGGTCCTCACGAGGGGTTGTGGGAAAAGAAGTCACTACAAAGACAGTGATTCTTCAAGTGCTATTTAAGGTGACAATATCCCACATTTAGGCACAGTTCTTTCCTTCCTTATTAATCACAAACATTTCTTTGTCCATGCTTGGGACCAGCAATGGCTGGGCACTGGGTCATTGGCCAGGGATCGAACCTCTGCTGACTGCACCAAAGATGCAAACAAATAGAGCATAGTGGCCCTAAAAGTTTAAAACAACTAATTTCTTGAGCAATCCAGGAGTCATGCAGCATATATCCACAGGTTAACTGTAACAACAACTACTATTTGACCGGTCCCAGGTGCTAGCATCCTTATAGTAAGACACTATACAAATCAGCTATATTTTGGAGATATCCTACTTTCTTATTTATTACTTGTTTCTGTTTTTTTCCAGAGTTTGTATGTTCTACTTGGGTTTTTCTTGAGTTACTCCAACTTCATCCCACATTACAAAAACGTATATTTTATTTGATTTAATTAATTTAAGACTGGGGCACGGTTTACTTGTTCGCAAGGCCGCCTCAGAGATCGTGGGTACGAATCCAGCCTTTCTGCATTGAGTTTGTGTTTTCTCCCCGTCCTTGTTTGGGTTTACTCTGGGCACTCCAGTTTCCTCCCACATTCCAAAAACATGAATGGTAGGTTGATTGAATGCTCAAAAGTTTCTCCAGTTGTGATTGTGAGTGTTAGTAGTTCTCTATGTGTGCCCCACGAGTGGCTGATAACCAGTTCAGGGTTTCCACTGCCTGCTGCCCAAACACAGCTGGGATAGGCTCCAGCACGCCCACAACCCTGTGAGGATAAGTGGAGATGGGTAGATGGATGGTCTGACAGGGATTCGATCCAGGATATTCTTTCTGACTATGAGACAGATGCACTAACTACTAGTACACCGGCCTGCATGAACCAAACCAAAGGGAAATAATGGTGTTCATATCAATGGCACGCACATTTGATCTTGTCCTTAGGTGAGTAATTGTGGGCAAAAAGTGGATCCACAGCAAATTAGTCTAGTTGAATCTCTCTGCACAGCTAAAAGTGGAGGGATTCATGTTTATTTCATGGTCTGACTCACAAATGTTAACTTGTATTTTTCAAGAGACTCAGTTCCTTATTTGTCAAGGGACCAACTCCCTGAAGTGAAACCTGCTGGCAGAATCAATTATTATTCTGACACTTCGATTTCCATCCTGAGGGAGATTTATGTCTGCCTGAATGTTGTTTCTGTTATCAGAAACCAACCCATCTCAAAGGAGCTTCAATTCTCTTTAGACTCGACTATACCTTTTCAGTTTACAGTTACGGTACTCATATTCAAGCAGTATTTGTCTGATGGTAAATTGAAATCAAATCTTGGATGAGCCTCCCTGTCCTCTCCAGAGATGCTGTCTGGATCAGAGCCAGATTTTTACAGACGGACAAAAAGGTAATTAAGTGGCAGCAAAATGAAACATATGGTTTCAGGCAGCGGGATGCGTTTACAGTGATAGCATACAGTACATACATTCATTCATTCATCTTCCGTACCGCTTGATCCTCACTAGGGTCGCGGCGGGGTGCTGGAGCCCATCTCAGCCGTCTCGGGGCAGTAGACGGGGGACACCCTGAATCGGTTGCCAGCCAATCGCAGGGCACACATAGACGAACAACCATCCACGCTCACACTCACACTCACACCTAGGGACAATTTAGAGTGTTCAATCAGCCTGCCATGCATATTTTTGGAATGTGGGAGGAAACCGGAGCACCCGGAGAAAACCCACGCAGGCCCGGGGAGAACATGCAAACTCCACACAGGGAGGCCAGAGCTGGAATCGAACCCGGTACCTCTGCACTGTGAAGCCGACGTGTTAACCACTGGACTACCGGGCCGCCTACAGTACATACATAGATGTAAAAAACAAAAACAAAATCAGGAGCATACACACATAATAAAGGACCCCACTGAGGTTTCACATTTCATGGAACCATGCTCCAAAAAGATCCAGATCATGTTTATTTATGGGAAACCACTTCTGATGATTAGTCAACTTTGGTTTGGATTGGTTCTAAGCATTTGACCATGCACACACTATATCTTGCTTGATTAAAGATGATTTATCATAAATTCTTTCCAGAATTTAAAGCAGTTGCTAGATGTCTTAAAAAGATGTCTGTGACATGCTTTTATCAAAATACTCAAAGAATGATGAATTATTGCATAGTTTGCACTCTCTATTTCTTGTCATGTTGAAAACAACCCATTTGTATGAGCTGCAGCCACAGTAACCCGAAAGTGTATGATTGTAATCTGCCTTTTGTTATGTTCTATCATTGGTCTGACAGATGAAGAATTGCAGTATGTTTTGGAGAAAAATATAATACATTGCGTTCGTTTCCACACACACCCCCACCCCTCCCCAAGGTAGATACATTGTCAGATATTTATTTTTATTCAAATTGTCTGAGGGTGAGTGAAACCCACAATGTCAATCAAAAAACACTTGTCAGTTTTCATTACACGTAATGCTAGAGTAGATGCATCATCAGTGGCTTCCAGGACAAGATAACCTTGAAATGACTCATTAATGTGCAGTCATCAACCTTGCAGTTCTCAATCCTCATATAATTCTAATATTATAGGAAGGTATCTTTGTACTCACTCAAGGAGAGCAAAATTAAAATTTTATCAGGGTTACAGGGATTTACCTGCATGGCACATTACATATATACTGTACATCCAATATGATAAATACGGTATATTGATGTAAAGAGTCACAGAGAGACAAACGACACTCTTTCAGATGTTTCAATGCTGCTAAATTCTTCAGTAGGATTAATTCTTGCTCACACAGATCTATGTAGATTACAGCTGTGTATATTTATATGTGGGTAATTGCTCACACTGGCATACTGGCTGGAAATTTGAGCACTTATCCAGTTCCCAAGCTGTGTACTATTACAACACTCTGTTCCTCTGGTGGCACCGGACCGTGAACTGAAGTTTTGATATTGATTTATAGATAGTGAAAATCTGTTTGTGTTGGTGCAATTAATGTTTTTATTAGGGATACACTGATGGGAGTGATACAAGACTCTATCAGCCTTGATAGTTCAATGGGAATGTCATGAAACAAGAATAAAAGCACCAATTATGTTTACATTTGTTGCACTCATGGTCTTACCATATCTGCCTGATGTTAAGGATTCATGCTTGCATGGGTTTTCTTCAGGCTTCCTCACACATTACAAAACATGCGTGTTCAGTTTATTTACGTGGTCAATATTTTAAAATATATCTATAGTACAAAGATACAATCTTCAGTACGTTGACACCGAAGCCCTATTGAATATGGTAAATTGAAGCAATGGGGGTCAGTGGTGGAGTGGTTATCGCATTGACCTCACAGTGCAGAAGTTCAATTCCACCTGCGGCCTTCCTGTGTGGAGTTTTCATGTTCTGCCCGTGCTTGCGTGGGTTTTCTCTGGGTACTCTGGTTTCCTCCCACATTCCAAAAACATTAAGATATCAAGATATCCTTTATTTGTCCCGCAATGGGGAAATTACAATCAGAATTTAGAAAGGAAAAACGCTGGGTAGGGAGAGGTACATGCATGGCAGGTTGACTGAACACTCTAAATTGTCCCGAGGTGTGAGTGTGAGCATGTATGATTGTTTGTCTATGTTTGCTCTGCCATTGGCTGGCAACTGGTTCAGGCTGTCCCCCGCCTACTGCCCGAAGACGGCTGGGATAGGCTCCAGCATGCCTCGTGACCCTTATGAGGATGAAGCGGATCAGAAAATGGATGGATGGATTGAAAGTGAAGCAATTTGTAAAATGCCTCATTAACTTGCTCCTTGGAGATATATGATTAAACTGGAACTCTTTTGATTCTATCATGTTATTCTGACTCAATTTTGCAAAAATTATCTCCCGATTGTATGACTAATACGATGGCCACATCCTGGCAAATGTCTGTACGAAGTCTGGACAGAATGAAACTTCCAAATGCGTAGACACAGATAAGAGGTTTTGGTCACAAAAATATATATTAACAAAAATGCAAGACTAACAAAGTACAACGGAGGTAACAAAAACCAGGAAAATGCAAGAACAAACAAAGCGCTTGCAAAAGGCAAGGAAAGATGTAAACTAAAATGGCTTGTCAACTTAAAGAACAAGAAAATCCAATACACGACGAACAAAAACCGAGAATACATAACAAGGAGAGTACTACAACAAAAATACTTTGAACTAATCAGGCAAGGCAATGAAAATTTGGGAAAATTAGGCACTTGGAGACAACGTCATGTTCAAGGCTAACAATCCGACACTCAGTTGTTGGCATGGCCTGACTTATAAAGCAGGCAGGAAACTAGGCTATTTCAAGACAGATGCGACTCGTGATGGAACACCCACTCATCAGCTGGAGACTGAAACAAAAAGCAAACAAGACAGGATCATGACAGTACCCCCCCCCCCAATCCCCCACCTCTCCTCAACAGACCCCTCCTGGCCGATTACCTGGTTTCGACAGATGAGATGAGTGGAAAAGTTCGCAGAAGTTACAGTTCCAAGATCCAGGTGCAGGGAATCCACTGCTGCTCCTCTGGTCTGTAGTCCTCCCAGTCGACCAAATATTGGATACCCCTACCCCTGCGCCAAGTGTCCAGGATCTCCTTCACCATGTACACAGGATCACCGTCAATCACACGCAGCGGAGGTGTGGTGAGAAGAGGAGCCAGAAGGCTGGATGCCACAAGCTCGAGCAAAGATACATGGAATGCAGGATATACCTTCATGGTGGGCGGTAGCTGGAGCTTGACTGAAAGCTGGTGGATAACTGTCTCCACCTCGAAATGTCCTGTGAAGCGTGGTACAAACTTGTGCAAAGTACCGGCCAGATGCAGATCCCGCTTCGACAGCCACTTTTTTTTCACACTTGACTTGATAGTTTGGGGCGGAGCGGCACTGACAGTCCACAATCTAGTTGTGTGACAGGGTGGGTATGATGGGTTTGATTGCTGTGTATTTGGAGTAGCCGAGATTCAAAGCTCAACTGCGTCCTTTCGGTGTGGATTCTGCATTTTATCCTCGTACTTTCTTGGGTTTTTGTCACCCCAAAAATGTGTGTATTAGGTTGACAGAAGGCACTATTTTGTCCATGTCTGTGAATATAAGTGTGAATGGTTGTTTTTCTCTAGTCAGGAAAGGCGCTGTAGATGAATGAATGGACGGATGGTTTGCAGTAATGTTGAATGTCTGCTTCATGCTTAATCCACTTCTAATATTCATCTTTGGTTTGATGCACTTTACTATAAATTCTGAAAGTGTCAATCAAAATGGCCCGTACTCGTCGTTGGAATGGCAGAGCCCTTGTATTATAACCTTACAAGTATGCAGATCATAGTGTGCCCAATGAAGCGGGCGTCTACCCTGTTGTTCCTCGACGACTGTGGGGGCAGTGTGGTTGAATGGTCACGTGCTTGTGACGCGCATTTGAAACAGGAAGTGGTTCACTCAGCGGCTCATGTGAATGCAAATCCCCGAAAATTCGGAAAGACGCAAATCGGGTAAAAAAACAACTACATTGTCAGTCATTTTGACATTAAAGATATGTTCCGTGGATATAACCGCTCGTCAAAGATTGACAATGTATTGCCAACGTTATAAAACTAGAGTGTTGCTCGGCACTTCCACTCTCTATCAAGTCCACTTGTTACAAGGACTTGGAACAAAAATGTCAAGCTCTCAGCCACATCTGGTCTGGTCGAGGCAACTGCGAAACACCGGCACGCCGACCCGTGAAGTCTGCGCCGAACTGAAAGACGCGTCTGAAAGCAGAACCGAACCGCAACTGGCGAGGCGACAGCTGACGACGGAGGAGCTACAGATTCATAAATTCCACACAGAAGCATGTCAGGTAGCGTGTCTGATAACTTGAATAGGCTTTCATAAAAACCTCTTTGCATATATATTGATTAATACACTGCATTAACTTGATCAAGTGTGGTCAAACTTCTTTGAGGTACTACCGAAGAGAATTTTAATGCATATTAGTTTTCCGATGTAGACATTTTAGACTAATTAAAAAATGAAACGTTTGTGATTATGATATCCGTTTCAGATATTCAAGTCCAAACGCAGTAACCCACTGGTCTATGGTATTTAATACTTAAATACTGTGTTGTCAGTAATGTCACTGTACAGTAAAGGAACATTTTATGATGCTGCCTGTTATAACATGAAATTGATTATTTCTTTCGAAATTATTTACGAATAAGAAAAGAGAAATCTAAATAAAAACTGGTTTGTGTTTAAACTTGGAAGTGGCTCTGAATCTGGTTAATGCAAGTTCATTGGGCCTGGACAAATCTATCTATCTATCTGTCTATCTGTCTATCTGTCTGTCTGTCTGTCGAGGAATCTCACTACTCACTATGTATGTATATACAGTATATATATAATGTGTGTGTGTGTATCTATATATATATATATTAGAGCTGTCAAACGATTAAAATATTTAATCTAATTAAAAATGCAACTGTCATAATTAACTCAAATGAACTAAAAAATTAATCATGATTACTCACACATTTTTTTATCGTTTCTGAATTTCTTTTTACCTTTTTGTCCTATTTTTTCCCCATTTTAATGCTCTCGTCAACATGGAATCATGAATCAGTTTTCTATGTGCCAAATGTAAATATTTACTGAAATAACAATTTCGATTTTCAATTTTACATGGACATTTTTCACTTGGTGCAGTTATTCACACATAATCTCACACAATATTTCTGTCCATAAACAACAGTGAAAAAAAATATTTTGTCACACAACAGTTGCTTGAACAGCTTTTTTTATGAAATCAAAACAGAGCAATATAACATTATAAAGTGCACATCTAAGCTACACTAGTACTCGGCCTATAGTGGATTTAAACCATGGTTGTATACTTCATTTTTCTCAAGTTTGCTTTCAACACAGCAGTCTGTTTCTGTATGTTTGTTGAAGAATAACAAGACACCGGACACCAGTGTTATTATGTGCCGCTGTATTCGAAACTGCCGGCCGTACAAACAAGCACAACACTTCCCCCGTGCTGCAGGAGCAAACCATTCTGAAAGGGGGCGGGGGGGTTTACTCCCTCTAACACAGTCAGGCTATGTTGATTGTGTTGGTCCTTCTTGCGCGGAAGTCTCTCTACGGTTTCGTGTAGACCTCATTTCGAATGACTACACTTGGTTCGATGACAACAATGGAGACATTTTACTTTCGCGAGGTCGCTACCACTGAAGCACACTGTCACTGTCAGACGAACACAGAGAAGCTCCACCCGCTCTATTTATATGGACACAGCACACTGTAACCTTCCACACAAAATAGTTCCAAACAAGTAACAATCGCGTCAGTGGCATACATCGTATACCTGTATGATACACAGAGAGAGAAGAACAGTTAACTTTGATCTTGTCAGTGGAGGAATCTGGCAACTTTTTAAAAGTAAACTTTCCATTCATAAACTCTAGTAAACTCAAAGTTTACTCTAGTAAAAGTATCCGTTTTCGGTGTCTCGCGCTGCCATGGCTGGCAAAACAGACATGGGCGTGGACTTCTGCAGCGCACTTGTTGTTTTGATCTGGTGTATTTATAGAGCAACGTAACATCCGCTTGTGACGTGTGCCGCGTTCATCTCGGGAGAAAAAATGTAGCCCCGTTAAAATTCATTTAAATTAATGCCAATAAAAACGCGCTAAACTGACAGCTCTAATATATATACTGTACATAGAGAGAGAGAGAGAGAGAGAGAGAGAGAGAGAGAGAGAGAGAGAGAGAGAGAGAGAGAGAGAGAGAGAGAGAGAGAGAGAGAGAGAGAGAGAGAGAGAGAGAGAGAGAGAGAGAGAGAGAGAGAGAGAGAGAGAGAGAGAGAGAGAGAGAGAGAGAGAGAGAGAGAGAGAGAGAGAGAGAGAGAGAGAGAGAGAGACAAGCTAGATGGTGGTGGTAAATTTTTTTGTCAGATCCTTCATCTTCTCCAGATCGTCTTTACTCCTCCATCAAGCAGAGCCAGTGAGGCGTGCAGTGGTGGCGGACGTGTATAGATGCATCTGCATGCCTTGAGGCCTCTCTGTGTTGTAAATATTGTGCTCCTGAGTGTGTAGTGAAGTTGAGGCAAGTTGGCCAAGACCTCAGGAGAGTGTGAGGGCCAGGGTGGCAAAAGCACAATGCAGAGGGGGCCCAGTGATGCCAGCTTTACTGTGTGGCCGTGCAATGCCATGTGAAATGACAGGCTGTGTCACCAAAAGGCCTGGGGCGTTTTTGCCTTTGTGGCCTGTCAAAGCTCACCAACGAGTGGGCTCTCAGTTTGAAACAGACTGAGAGGTGACATTTTCGAAACTTCCTGAGGGATGGCAGAGGAGTTTGGTGTTTTTTACTCTCAGAAGGTAGTTGCGTCTCTGAACAGCTGGAGCATAACGTAAGTGGTTGTGTCAAAAATATATTCTTAAACTCCCTGCTTAACTTAAGTAGATTAAATCCATGTGAATATGATTATGGGTGTATTTATTGTGGCATGTTTTTTGACAAAGATATTGATTGTGTTTTATATCTCTGTCAATTATGTCTACACAAAACCGTAGAGAGACTTCCGCGCAAGAAGGACCAACAGAATCAACATAGCCTGACTGCTGTGTTCAAAGCAAACTTGAGAAAAACGAAGTATGCAACCATGGCTTGAATCCACTATAGGCTGAGTACTAGTTTACCTTAGATGTGCACTTTATAATGTTATATTGCTCTGTTTTGATTCCATAAAAAGAGCTGATAAAGCAGCTGTTGTGTGACAAAATATTTTCACTGTTGTTGATGGACAGTAATATTGTGTGAGAGATTATGTGTGAGTAAATGCTCCAAGTGAAAAATGTTCATGTAAAATTGAAAATCAAAATTGTTATTTCAGTAAATATTTGCATTTGGCACATAGAAAACTGATTCATGATTCCATGTTGATGAGAGCATTAAAATGGGGAAAATAGGACAAAAAATATTAAAAGGAAATTCAGAAACGATAAAAAATGTGAGTAATCTAAATGCATTTTTACTTCATTTGAGTTAATTATGACAGTTGTGTTTTTAATTAGATTAAATATTTTAATCGTTTGACAGCTCTAATACATACATACATATATATAACTAGCTGGTTCGCCACCCTACGGGCGGCTCATCAGCTAGTTCCTGCGGAAGGCTGGTAAGGTGGGTCTTCGGCCCACAAAAGTGTTGCTGCTTGGTTCAACTTTTTGTTCATCTTCATTGCTTATCGAGAAAATAAAGAGATGTTTAGCTCTACTAAATAACTAACAATTTCATTGCAATGCTTGTGGGTAGACAACATTTTTTCGCTAAGATGCCCGCGCGATCGTAGTGAGCCACTGCCTGAGCGGCGCAGTGGGGGCGCGGTGAAGTAGGTACGTTTTGAAAAGGGACAGACGGAAGGACAGACCGCGTGCGGGACAACGCGCAATATATATATATAGATGTATATTTATATATGTACTGTATATATTAGGGATGGGGCGGCCCGGTAGTCCAGTGGTTAGCACGTCGGCTTCACAGTGCAGAGGTACCGGGTTCGATTCCAGCTCCGGCCTCCCTGTGTGGAGTTTGCATGTTCTCCCCGGGCCTGCGTGGGTTTTCTCCGGGTGCTCCGGTTTCCTCCCACATTCCAAAAACATGCATGGTAGGCTGATTGGACGCTCTAAATTGTCCCTAGGTGTGAATGTGAGCGTGGATGGTTGTTCGTCTCTGTGTGCCCTGCGATTGGCTGGCAACTGATCCAGGGTGTCCCCCGCCTACTGCCCGAAGACGGCTGGGATAGGCTCCAGCACCCCCCGCGACCCTAGTGAGGATTAAGCGGTCCAGAAAATGGATGGATGGATATATTAGGGATGTGAATCTCAGCACTGAGGACGATTCGATACACATCGCAATGCACTGCCAGCGATGCGATACTTAAACGATACATGGAATTTTCTGGCGATACGATGCGATACGTTTCACCGTCGTCACGATGCGATACGATGCGATACACATTAAGTTCAAATCAATGCGATCCGATATGATACAATGCAATTTGTTGCGATATTGTGCAATTAAACATGATGCAAATATGCAAAGAAAAAAGCTTTTAAAAAGATGGAATTCAGTATGGTATTACAAAAAGGATACCACTTTATTCCTTATAAACAGTAGAACTTGTAAAACAACTTATTTAAGCCCTTTCACAATTGGGTTTTGTGCAAAGAAAATGTAAACAATTTGGCACCTGAGACTCACAGCTGTTGCTATAGTGTAAACACAAACAGACTATTCTCACTGAGTGTCTTATATGAAATATAATAATAATATATATATATATATATATATATATATATATATAGATATAGATATATATGAATCTATAGCGCAAGATGTCCACCCATCCACTGTAAGTGCAACTCTTTGTGCACTGTTCAGCGACACAGTAATCTCACTTCTTACTTTGTTGTACACATCGGGAATAATAATAATAATAAGATATCCTTTATTCGTGCCACACTGGGGAAATTTACAGCCTCCAGCAGCAAGAATGTATGTAGAAAGAAGAAAGGAGAAAGAGAAAAAAAACAACAAACATCTTTCAATTAAATACAATATGAACACAAATGGATAAATATGTAAGTGAACACAGACCTGTCTGGTATTTTATACCTGGGTTCCAAAACGTGCACGAGCTGTCTGAAAGCCTCGTTGTCCACCACGCTAAGGCTGGAGGTCTTTGCATATGAAATAAGCAGTGACCTTAGTTATAGCCATTGCGCGGTCACAGTGAGTTGCAAGGGGACTCCCAAAATAAGAGGCGATTTTTTTTTCTGATCCTGACCTGGTTTACCAAGAGTTTCTCCGGTGTCCGACGAGGAACTGGGCGTGGAAGCGCGGGAGCGGGAGGGAAACCTGTCGGTGATCTGATGCCATCGTTTTAAGTGGGTCTGCATATTTGTGGTGCTGCCGTTGTATGGCTTCTTAGTGCGACATTCCGTGCAAATTACGGAGGTTTTATCAAGCTTTCCGTCTTTCTTTTCGAAGCCGTAATATTTCCAAACATAAGATTTGAATGTTGCGGCTGCATTAAATATAGTAGTTTCCTTGCTGCTGCGTGCGCTAACTTCCATAATGTTTCGCTCATTGTGTACTGGACTGTATGTGACGCACGGCTACCATCCGTATTCAACACAAAACGCAAAGCAATGATGGTGCATTCATTGCGCCTAGGAAAGGGCAGATAGGTGACGTTTAACATGAATAAAACGGCGCTTGAATCGGATTTTACCGATACCCATCAATGCATCGTGATGAATCGCGACATCACCCGTCAATCGCGTCGTACCCAGTGAATGAGCCGATGCACTCGTATCGCGCACGTGCGCATCGGTGTATCGATTAATATCAATTATTTTCCACACCCTTAGTATATGTGTGTGTGTCTGTGTGTGTCTGTGTGAATTTCAGTTGTAGTACATGTTCCTTTAGTTTGACTTTATGCATGTGCCATAAGGAAGCATACATGTTATGTTTTGCACTAATTAATTGTTGATTATGTGCAGGCAAAGAAGCAGATGTATAGTGACCCTTCCAGTGGGTACAAGGTGTTCACAGAGTATGCTCACCTTCAACGAGGGAAGTGCTGTGGCAGTGCTTGCAGACATGTGAGCTCCATTGTGTGCTTCAAGAACATGTGTATTTTCTTTGTTACCACGCTGTAATTCTATTCTCTCCTGTGCCAGTTATTATTCCATGTGTTTGTATAATAATGAAACATGCTCTTTAATATTGTTCCATAGAAATTTAAACTCACTACCTGACTTGTTTTGGCAGTTTTGTACTGCCCATATACTGTTTATGTAGAATGTCACATGTCACTATTTAAGGCACATAATCCTTCCCATAAGGCTGTTCGAAATCCTATTTGTTTTAAAAATCGAAACCACGCTCTTTTAAAAAAAATATATATATATATATATATATATATATATATATATATATATATTTTGAACACGTCTGCTCACAATGGAAAGCAACACAAGGAAGCGTCACTTCCTCGTCTACCCGAGGAGGCCTCACTTCTTCGTGTAAGGAAGGTGAGAGAAGTCAACTTGACTCTTCAACTCGACACAAGTGGTGCATTCAAGTGCACTCAGTATGTTCTAGAACCAATTTTCGGTCGTAATCCGAGGCATAAAAAAAATCAAAATTTTTGGTCAAAAACCAATTTGGTCGAGAACAGAGACGTTCGAAAACCGAGGCTTGACTGTATATGATTTTTTTTTTCCCAAACTTGCTGATCGGTGATTGGCTCCAAAATCATGATTGTGAAAAACCTAACATGTATGGTGAAAGTGGTTTTTTTTCATCTTCATAGTTTGGTTTGTCCTGCGGTTTTTACTCAGGTGTCCTGTATATATTAAATTTAGAGCTCTGCCTCACACCCAAAACCCCCGTTCCGTAATTATGTTGACAGCAGCGAGCGAGTTTCGTTTCATTTCGTTTGGATTTTAAATTTCCGCTCAGAACTACGGGACGGTTTTTCTTTTTTAGTTTAAAAACTGAAGGCTTTGGGACAGTTTTTTTAATGGTCAGATGACAAAAGATCGTAGAAGCCTTTGGAACGGCCTTTTCCAAACCCAAACCTCAAACCTATTGAAGATTTGGAGACAATGCTTGAAAGCCCGTTCCTGGACCAAGCAACCAACCAATTAAAATAAGCTCCACCATTTTTGCCAAGAAAGGCGATTAAAAATACATCCAGAATTATGCCAGAAATTGGCTGCAAAAAGCATCTGGTGAAGGTGAAAGTTGCTCAAGGGCATTTAAGGAAATACAGTAGGAGGGATTTTTTTTTCTCTATACCTTAGACCCCCATTATTTGTGAGGGTTAGGGACCGGGCCAGCCTACACACACACACACACACACACACACACACACACACACACACACAGATATATGCATCTATCTGTCTATGCGTTTTCCATGTAAAATGAGGGGAAACGGCTTTAAAACAAATTGACAACAAATACTGGAAAATTGTTTTAAATGAAATCTGTGAATCCACCGGTGTGGTCAACTGTACATACACAATTGCAAAAAAATGGATGGATTGGATGAATTTTGGTCATAAATGTCATCTGAGATTCATCTGCGTCACCACAACAGAAACCCACTTTTCTTAAACTAATGCTACAGGGGAAAACAAATGTCCGCATGCTTTTTTTTCTTCTGAAGACAACATGTAAACATCATACAGTATAGAATAAAATAGACCGTTGCGATGACATACAATAGGTCCTTTAAAATCCAAAAGAATTCGCAAAAAGAAATGAATTGTACTGAACAGAATATTGACATGTGAAACAAAAGTATGATGTGGTGTTTCTAAGACCACTTGTTTGATTATTATTATGACAGCATGATTGTTTTAGGCTGAAAGTGAGCATTGCTCTCTTCTGTCCCAATGAGTATTGTTCCAGTCTGTTTTTCCGTCCTGCTCTGTTAAATCACATCCAGTCTTGCTTGCCAATGACTCTGTTCCTTCTTGTACTTTTGTCCTGTTTATTTAATGGTTTGGTTGGTTGGTTGTTTTTTTTTTGGGGCCTTTCTCGCTGCATGACTGAAGTTGCTCTCCACCTGCCGCTGTTTAACACATTTTCATTATTTCATTCTCTCCTGCAGTGTCCATATGGCCAAGTCAACGTGAAGGGCCCTGCCATGAAGAAAATATTTAATTCTCTATTTTATGTATAGATCCAATGTGGCAAGGTAACAGGTAGGCAAGATTGTAACAAGAATCTGGCGTCTTGTTTTGAACCATTTTTAGCAGCGTGCTGAATGATGAAATTTGAGTAGTGACTGTGCAATACCTCCTATACATCACAACTATTCTTCATTACTCCCATTTTGAATATGGGGGATAGGAGATTGTTCTGTGTCTGACTCTTGTGAAAAATACAATTTCATGGTATTTTTGTTGTGAAGCTTTTCTTGAATCTCGACAGAAATGCAGTGGGTTTCATTTTTCATTCCTTTTTATGAGCACTTAATTTCGGGTGGTATTTCTCTTCTCTGATGTATTAACAAGGGTTGTGGGAGTATCGGGATGAAAACTGAAAGTGCATTTTAGATGTTTGCCCTCAAGATAAAGGGCATATAAGAGAAGATAACAGTCGGGTGATAGATAACATCTTGTGCTCTTTTGCTTTGCATTTCTTATGATTTATTTTCTCCCAAATGTACGAGGGCATGAATATTAGCATCATTTGCGCTGCATTTCGGCTCGACTAAACTCACTACCTTCGACTGAAATACTGCGTTGTTAAAAATAGGCTCGGGCCGAGGGTCAGCCCTTTCACTTGGCTGCGCTGCTTTTACACCACTTGATGGAATCCGGCTGTTCACAAACACGGCGCGGACATCAACAGCGGCCCCACTGGACTTGCAGCCTCCTGGCAACACTTGGCTAAAGCACACTTCCCTGCGGCTGCTCTCCTGAGCTACAGCCTAATGAACTCCCGGGCCCTCCTTTCCCACTACTGCAAAAGATCAACTCGTGTTCAAGAGCATGTATATAGGCTTATAAGAGCAGAACACCCCGTGGCTCTTAATGGGCTAATACAGAATAAAGGGTGCACTAAACACTGCGCTTGGCACAGTTCTAGCGGTGCGAGGTAAGGCCAATGGCTGGCTGTGCACCACTCGCAGATACGTTGAGGAAATATGTGAGGGTTGACTCGTTAGCGCATGTGGGAAGACAGCGCAATGCCTTGAGGCTCTGAGCTTGTCACACACGCTCGCCTGCCTCTGCCTGATTGGGCAAGCGGAGGCATGTGAGAGGATGTGTCTGCCGCCGAATTCTGTCTGTGCCGACAACTGGCGGGGCCACTATCCTCCTCGGCAGGTGGGTCTTCAAGGCAAGCGCTTGGCGATGGCAACGCGGGCCTGTGAGCAGCTACAAGGAGATTTATGATCCCAACAGTGCTGGGGAGGACAGGTTCTTGGGGACGCGTCGCCGGGCGGGATGCGAAGTGAATTTATGTTGTGTTCTTGTAAAGTGAGGCAGCGAAGCGTGCGGCGGCAACATCCTACAGTGGGATGGTTAAGGTGTCACACCCATCAAGTAGGTTACCTGGGTCGACTTGCCTGCCGCCCCTTTTGCCTGGGGACCTTTCTGTCACTTTCAAGTAGATGCGTTGCCACTCACGGCCTTGGCAGTCCTGTAGCACGGACCATGAAATTGGCCACCTTTAGTGTCTGCCTTGTCCCTCCACATCTACACAGTCCATTGATGGCACCTTTTGGAAGGTTGTTGGTCCTCACCCTGTTTTAGTGACACAAACAACACAGAAAAGCCACTCAGTCTGGCTGAAGTCATCTTATTCATATTGATGGTCTTTCCATGAACCTCCATTCGTTGATCACATCGACAATTAAATAACATTCCACGAAGGGGAAATGATTGCTTCTGACTTTAGGTTTTCATCCCCAAGACTGAAGGCAGTTGCATGTGACTTTTTGAAAGTGTGCAGCGTATACGAAGAAAGAACCCAATCAACTTGATTGAAAGTCTGGATGCTGAGTTAGTATCTAATTAAGATATAAGATATCCTTTATTTGTCCCACACTGGGGAAATCTACAGCCTCCAGCAGCAAGAATGTGGTCATTTGTCAGTCTAATTTGAACTAATGCTGTTGCTTAATCTTTTAATATCCTTGCCATTAAATATCAGCAGAATGCATTGATGTGTATTTCAAGTCCAGAACAGTAAAATGCATTTTTAGGCAAACGCTTGTTTTGTTCCTTTGTTTGGTCCGGAAATGACAGCAGCCGGTCAGACACGAGGTGTTCGTTTCAGGCGTTTTGGACTGAACATCTTTGAAACTTCAGCTGAAGCATATGCTGCACGAGAGCAGTGTGGCAGCAACTATCCGTGTGCCTTTCTGCAGGACGATGGCACTCGCCGCAGAGAAAACGAGAGCTGTCCAGTTTGTAACTGTGACCAGACATGCTCCAGTCACAACCAGTTGACAGGCGGAGCAGCTCCCCCCTGCCTCAGCCGTCCCCACACCCTTCTCTCCATCTCAAACAGGCACGGCAGCCCTGCGGCCAACGACTTCCACCACAGTCACTTGCAGCATCTCCATCACTGTTCGCCACAAACTGCCACATGCTTGGCAGTGGGTAAAAAAAAAAAGAAAAAAAGTGAGTGTCATTCTTATGATTGTTGAAAGGAACATCAGTCCCAGCGATTGGCTCGGCCCTGCCTTATTTGTTGGAGTGTGTAGACGTGTGGAAGTGTCTTGATATTCAAGTAGCATTTGAACAGCCCCTCCATCAACATCTGGTCTACACAGACAACATCAGCTCGCCTCAGGGTAGCATCCCGTACACTGGTCATATGGACAACTGGATCCCTGTGGTAAAATTAGTGATAAAAACACACGCATGGCCACTGTGTGACAGTCAGGGTGCCAGATTCCTTCGGACAGACAGGGCTGCAAATAGCACGGAGGGGCAGTTGCTCCCCTGGATCGCAACTGGTGCACACACTGACGCCAGGCCAAGCCGTGGCCGCCAGATGAGCCCAGATAAAAGGCGAGTCCGGGGCACTCGCTGGCACCTTAATGAGGTACTGTTTTTGGCAGCCTAACCGTATGTGTGGGCAGACAAGCTCAGTCTGCGAGGACCTGGGGACCAAGAGGTCGTAAGTTTTGCCCCCGCCACCCTCCACCACGCCAGACCATGGCGTGTGGAAAGTGTGATTCGTTGCCGGAGAGATTCTATTGGCCCGAATATAAGATGGCCCTGATTATAAGGTAACCCCCTCTTTTTCAAGACTCAAGTTTGAAAAAAGACTTTTTGAACAAATAAATTTTATACAGAAAATAGTTACAGTACATCTGAAACAAATGATTCTAACAATATATTTGAGAGAAAAAGCATGTTATTTTGCCTCATTCAAATCTTAAAATCTGAACATTTAAATATGTAAACTAAAGAACAATCACATTCGTAAATGAATAGCTTCTGGTTTTTGAAATGTAAATTACATCATAGCTTCTCCTTAGCTCCCAGTTAACCCGGCCGATCTTCGACCCAATTTTCTCCAGATTGTCGCTATGTTTCTCCATTTTCTATCTGTTCGATTATTTTCTTCTCTTTT
Source organism: Hippocampus zosterae (assembly GCF_025434085.1). Classification (NCBI taxonomy): domain Eukaryota; kingdom Metazoa; phylum Chordata; class Actinopteri; order Syngnathiformes; family Syngnathidae; genus Hippocampus; species Hippocampus zosterae. The sequence continues at coordinate 9,000,943 of NC_067458.1, read as the reverse complement.
CTTTCTTACCGCTATTTTTTAATTTTTCTTTGTGCTACGCTTTTTTTAATCTTTATTCTTTGTGACAGGGGTTCACTTTGGCCTGAGGAGTCAAGTTCAGCATTCGCGTCAATGATATCTGGCGCCATCTAGCGTCGTGAATGGCTATCATGTCTAGACCCCGAATATAAGACGACACCCACTTTTTCAGTCTTATTTCAATGCAAAAAACACCGGCTTATATTTGGGCCAATACGGTACTTTGTGTCCTTAGCCCTTCTGAGGTATCCTTCAGCAAAGCTACCTTCAGGGTGGTCCTGACTGTACGATTGTACACTGGAAACTGTGTGTGAATATCCCAACTTCTCTGTGAATTTTAACAAGTCGGCGTGAATTGAAGCTCAATCTTGGGGGACAAAGAGTGACATTTCGTTTGCAGCTCTCTCATCAATAGTGTTACTGGCCACTAAAAGAACCTTTGACTCTTTCTTCGACAGCGGACGCTCAGAGCAGAAGGGCGTAGCCAGTTTTAACAACCTAACACCACATCCAAACGTCATCGAAAACCAGTGTGTCTACCCTCGAAAAAGCTGTGCTTTGTTATATCGCAATAAACAACATCCATCTATCATGTTACCTTGTCCTTTCTAGTGTAGCCAGATATGAACTAATACGTGCACCAGCCCCCGGGAGGATAGCCTATCCCAGGGGACTTAACAGGGAGTGTGTGGAGGTGGCAGGGGGCTGTTGGAGCTGTTTTGGGTGTAGTGAGGAGGGGGGCCTGGGGTGTGCAGGCAGCAGTTGGTGTGCAGAGACCAGAGGCTCAGACTAGCTAGTTAAGAGCTTCTCTTTCCTATCCTCCATCTGCCAGGGACTGGGGTTGTGATTTGAGCTCCAGCAGAGCAGAGCAGGGATGAGATCGAAGGAGGGTTGGTGGGGGGTGTTTGGGGTATGGAGAGCAGGAAGAGACAGAAAAGACAAAGTGGGAGAACAGGGAGAAAGTGAGGGGTAGAAAGAAGGAAGGTTTGGAATGGAAAGCAGGATATGAGATGCCTGGAATGTCGATTTAATGCTCCATCGACACCTAAAGGCTCCATATATACAAAAAATATGTAGATTTGCATGTAAAGTTCACAGTAGGGATAACGAGGGATTGCAAGTCTCCACCAACACATGTCTATGTACGTGTAGTCCATTTTCAATTCAGTGTATTCGTTGCACACAAAATTTTGCGCGTCTATTTTCCCGCAAGACATATTTCTCATTGTCAAAAAGATCCTAAAAAGGACAGAACGCTTGACGTTCAAGTGTTCCTTATCCTTGAAGGGGAAGTCAAGTCAAAAATGTTGTACAGTATGTTTTTCGCGCCCCCACTAGTCTAAACACGGCATTTTGATTTAAGTTGCATTTGAGGAATATTAATGACACTGCAAAATCCACCATTTTTATCCATTGCAGGGGGCGGCCACTTGCTGTCGACAGGGTCAGGTAACAACCAATCATGACTCACCTATTTTCTGGATTTAGTCATGTGACATTCACCCTCAGACAATGTAAGGTTGACAGCAAGAGGCAAAATGGCCTCCCCCTGAGATGGATAAAATGGCTGGATTTCGCTGCTTAATTCATCGACTAGCGGGGCCGGATAGGACATACAGTATAGTGTAAAAAAAAAACAACACGTTTTAACTTGACTTCCCCCTTAAAGAACCATGTTTATGTTGTGTCTCATCATAACGTCACAATTTATTTGAAATGAATTCCTAGACTGGCACTTTTTATCGAGTACTGTACCAAAAAATAGTGGGCTTCTATTTCAGCCAACAATTGCAGTTAATCGCTTTATGAAAAAAAGACTGCAAAGTACAATAAATGTCCTTCACCCCAAAAATGGACTCATGTAGGCTTTTGTTTGTAAATATTTCAGGGAAGTGTCACCCTTCTCCTCACACACCCACCAAGGCACATGTGACTGGGATGCAGCTTTACAGCACTTCACTCCTCCCTCTGATCCTCCTCCTGAAAGCCCACGACGCACCACCCACCCACCTCCTTTCGCTTCCCTTGCCCTCTCCTCTCCCTCATTCTGTCAGCTTTTCACCACGGCAGATCCTGGGAGAAGCTTCCCGCCTCCTTGGCCCTGCTTTTGGGAGGTACAGAGAACGAGACTGAGTGTCACTTGTGGTGACCCAGAAATGATAACGGCAGATGAATCCTGGACGTGTGCTATGATAACCACTGATTCCTACAGCACCGAGCAGGCAGTCATCCTGCAGCTCGGTGCTGTGTCTGCAATAGCCCCGTTGAACCGAGTCTGCTGCACAGATCCCCACTGTGAGCGGCTATCATGCTCAGGAGCCACAGCGCACGGCATGCACATTGCAATGCACACTGAAATGGATCTCGGTGGCCCTGCATTATTGATGAGATGCATACCAGGCAAAGGAGCAGAGTGACTTGATTGCAGCATGGCACGTGTTCATTTATGCAAGCAGAAGCGGTGTAATTAATTGCCACCCTTTGCTCACAGCCCAAGTGGTCAGCCACACAAAATTCGATTCACTCCTTGTCAATTGAAATCACTCCTCCCGCAAGTGTGATCCTGCCTGCAGGATGGCTTTGTGCATGTGTCATTTTAACAGTTCAATTCAGGTGCAGGCTCGGTGCACTCAAAGGTCGGTGTTATTTTATGACCATTGTGAGCAACCCTTAATGGCCTGTTTTTTTTTTCTTTCAACATTACCCAGCCATTTGGGGACATGAATATTCATTAACAAAAGCAAAGGGACATTGCTTTAATGATAGTTGAGGAAATATTGTCTCATTTGAGGTCAGGTATAATAAAACCACTTCAAAACAATATTGAGGATTTGGGAACAACAAAGGTTTGTCATTACTTAACTGGTGAATGTTTCACCTTTTTTCTTTCATTCATAAGATACTGCAGTATAAGGCCATACGTGTTTGGAATGGTAAATACAGCCAAGTTTGAGCATATGTCAGCTACCTTATTCAAAACCAGAGGAAGTCATTTCTAGATATTTGTTTTGCTTTTTAGGGCAGCAGTGAACTTGATGATCAATTAAATGAATGTATTCTTGTCATTTGTTATTTTACGACCAAAAGAAAAAAAAGTGGTTTTTTTATTGCACTGTATTGAGAATCTCTTGGTGGTTGCATAAGTTTGATGAATTTGTTTCTGTAGGCCATTTTAAAGCAAATATAACGTTGGCTACAATGCGAATATCTATAATCCATGTGAACAATATGCTATGGCTTATTTCGAATTGTCAGAGACCTGCAAGTGGAGCTCCTTATTCAAAACACTGAGGCGTCATACAGAGTAAAGAACGCATACGGTATTTTGCTCTGTCGTGATTGATAATAACGAACCTAAAATGAATGTTATGTTTTCTAAATCTTTGGATGACTGCTCATTGGTGGCCATAAGGCGGTAACCGATACAGGATGGTGTTATTTAGCCCTGTTTAATTCGTGGCGACATCAGCCATCAGAAGCAACGCGCGCTCGAAGAAGGCCAATTGGCTCGCAGTTTTCAGAGCAATCGTGTGTGCGCCGCGTTGTGTCTTGTGCATGCCGGAGGAATATTTAAATGGCTTGCGTTTTAATTGAGGCTGGAAGTGGAGCCCCAGCTCGCAAACGGGGAACAGCCCCCATCTACCGGCAGGCAGGCAGGCACCCAGCCTCCCTCTCCTCTCCTTCTCTCCCCGCCTCACCTCTCCTCCGCAGCAGCGCGCAATCCGAATTGGAGCGTCTCCTCCACTTTGCGCATCGCGCGGCCATCGAACCAACACATCCTCAGGTAAGACCTTGACTTCCGGCCAGTGTCTTGGAATAAATACGGCAATAGGAGCCACGAGCAAAACATGACGCTTGTGTAAAGCAAAGGGTTAACTAACTAACAAACCCTCCTTAATAAAAAGAATAACTCCTGGGTTGTATTTATTTCTTTTTTAAGAGTTTGATTTTAGATAGCTACACTACGTATATGACGTTTGTTTCGAAATTACCTCATGTGCATGTACCTGAAATCATTTCAAAACAAAATAGATGAAAGGTATTAGGGGAAAATGTTTTCTTCAATGAGGGCAAGAAAAGCGTCATGCTATCAACGCCATGTTTCACGTCAAATGCATTTCGATTTAAAATGCTTCAATAACCTGAAATACACGAGACTACTTGTGTTTTTAACGGGATAGACTGCATATACATTTTCTGATAATTTTAAGCAGCAAGAAAAGCCACGAAAAACTGCAAATCGGTTTGTTCCATACACGCAATGTCTCATTTTAACAATTAAATATTAGGAAATTGTATATTTTATTAGGTGCATATCTATGCCCCAAAATAAGCAAATAAAATCACTAGATGAGTATCTCACAATTTAGGCTTAAAGGCAGTCAAACAGACTTCTCTGTGAAACGGTGCAGGGGGGGGGGGGGATGAGCGTGTTTACTAGGAGAAAATATCACAATTATTCATGCAAATCCACAAACGACACCAGCCCTTGTGTGCTACTCGCTGCGTGCTCACTGACGCGTCGCTAAATCCTTCTCAGTCAAATCAAATGTTACCGCTGGAGGCTACGGGTCAACACAATTCTCAAGTTGTTAAAAATATTTCCATAAAATCACCGTAGATGTGCATGAGTTCAACGCATTCCTTTTAATTGTAAGGATTTTTTAAATCGTGCACATCCTGTGTTCATGCAAGTAAAAAAATGAATGCGTGTGTGTGTGTGCGTGTGTGCGTGTGCGCGTGTGAGTGTGTGTGTGTGTGTATATATATATAAAATGTATATAACGTGAATACACCCATACTGGCTTAATCTTGTCAGTGTGCAAATATGAACGTTCTTGCAATTCAGATCCAAAAGCCTGCATCGGGGCTCCAATTAATTTAAGGCTACACTACTGGATGGTGGGTGCGTAATATTGTAAAACATCATCAAATGAATTGAGAATATAGACTATATCTTATGGTGACCAAAGTCTAGTTAGTTTGTTTTATAGCATTTTATGGCGAGGCTCCATTGGACTTATTAAAAATATATCTTATATTCTGAATTCCTTTTTTTTTCATAACTCGTGTTCACTATTTTACCGACCCCTCTAAGGTGCCATTTAATTGCGTTATGTCAGTGACGCCTTCATAATATGGATCATATAATATCGAAAATATACGAAATTTCAAAAAACAGGTGAGAATTGACGGGGTTTCCTCCTCGCCCACTGATAGTATTATATTATTTTTCATCTCTGCCACTTGGTCTGTTAGATACGTGGAAAATGTCACTGTACTTCTCTTGTCCTTAATTAAGCCCCACTGGAAGTAAACAAAGGTGCTGCATGGCCCAATTCCCGAGGAACAGACAAATGAATGTAAGGTAATGACAACAGATAATCAAGGTAGCGTTATGAAATAAAAACGAATAAAATTAAAATGTAAAAATGGAAGCTATTTAATGTGTGTGCATGAGAGTCGCAATATAATTCGGATGTGATACAGCGGTGTCTTTTTTCGAAATATTTCATTGAAAAAGACCCCGCCCACTACACGTGCGCACGCACACACACGCACACACACACACACACACACACACACACACGCTCAAACTAGTGCAACTAAACATTTGATTGGAACATCGGATGAATTATTTTTATTGTAATAGTACTGATAATGCAGCTAAGTGGAAATTTAGGAAGTAATCTCGTGTAGTATCTTATTTCGTAATGTTTACATTTTAACAACGTACAAGTTATTATTTTGGGAAAATAAACAGTGAACGCGACGAAACAAACTATTGGCCAGCCAAACAGCGACACCGTGACTGAAAATGATGTGAACAAGTTGATAGTGTCAAATGAAGCAGTGTTGGCAGTCTTGGGAGAATTTGAGGCAAGGAAGATACTTTGTTGAGCGATAGGAATGAATGGCGAGCGAGCGAGAGTGAGTGAGAGGTAGACTGAGAGCGAGCGAGAGAAAGAGAGCGAGAGAGATGGGAGAGAGATGGGGAACTCCTCCTACCAAATTATTCAGGCTGGGCAGGCTTTGCTCTCTTCACAAATAGGACACGGTTCTCAAATACAGGCAGTTCCAATCTGACCTCCAAATACCAAATAGCCCTGACTGGGAACTTTGGAAGTGGGGGAAAAAAAGAGAACAGAAACAAACCGAAGTTTGTGTCATTATTTTTGGCCACTCTGCAGCCACCCTCCTTTTCCCCCTCACCTCGTTGGACTATATATGTATATTTTTAAGCTGGATGAGAGACATTCTGGAACGAAAGAACACGCTGGTGCACGACCAACAATCCTCGTCGTCCCACCCATGCTGCCGCTGTTGTAGTTTCCCCCCCAAGTTATTTTCTTCTGTGCTTCCAGTTGCTTTTGCACGCAGCGGGCCGGGAGTTGATCCGACTGTTCGTATTTTGGATGCGCTGAGCCGAGCCAGCAGCACACCAATCGGCGTCCACGGTATATGGAAGTGGTGGGCTGCAAGGCAGAAGCAGCCGCTCGCACGTTGCGCCCAGGACCGGGAGCCATGCTTTTCCACGGGATCTCCGGGGATCACATCCAAGGGATCATGGAGGAGATGGAGAGAAGGTCCAAGTCGGAGTCTCGTCTGGCCAAAACCATGCAGATCAACGGCAGAGAGACGGTGAGGCCAGGATTTTAAATTCAATTGGAAAGAAACACACAGGTAGCCTATTTCTGAAGGGGTTGGCGGCTGGGATATACCATTCCAATTCAAAATATTTTCCCCAAAGATAATAATGGAGCAATTTTAATTTTTAACCATGACAAATAGTGGGTGTTTTAACAGTCTCAAACAACTAAAGGCATCACGTGTCAATCTAACCAAAAGATTTTCATCATAACGTGACGCAATTAACAAGTTGTAATAGTAGTTTTTTTTTTCATTGACCAAGCACAACATGACGGATCTATTGCTCACAATTGGGATACAGTAGGCCTACACATGGTTGCCGTTGTAGACATGGCATCATTTCTAGATAAATAAACAAACAAATCAAAATAAATTAGCCTTTATATTGAAGTGGTAAACGGTGCACATAAAAGTCAAATGTGCCCATGACATTAGGCTAATCATGGCAGATTTTTGTGCACAACTAAAAATATTTAGTTTGGAATCAAATGTGCAGGATATTTTCAACAAGGCCTGACCACCTGTCATATAAAAACATTTTGAAAATATGGACCAAAAATTATAGTATAATACGACTTATGAGTAAAAGTGTATCACTGCGTGTCCATGTTATTTCCAATATGGCAAAAGGGGATTTTTTCCCCCCAGACTGTGTATTGAAGGGGTTCATTGTTATGTCCAGACCATGCCCTCTATGAGCCCGGAGAAACCCGCCCTGTGCGCCGGCTGCGGGGGCAAGATCTCGGACAGATACTACCTCCTGGCCGTGGACAAGCAGTGGCACCTGCGGTGCCTCAAATGCTGTGAATGTAAACTTGCGTTGGAGTCGGAGCTAACGTGTTTCGCAAAGGATGGCAGCATCTACTGCAAAGAGGATTACTACAGGTAAGGGGTACACGAACGAAGTCTTGTACGAATGTTGGCAAAAATCGCTTTATTAAGAGTTCAACAATCAAAGATATATTGGATAATAATTTTGAGTTAAGATTATTATTTTACCAGGCTGCTGCTTTTCGTTTAGGATGACTATGTCGTGCCTGCATATGCTTTTAATCTTATTGTTGTGTTCATGTATATGCTTTACTGCATGCAAATGAATATTTGTTAGTGCAATCTTTAACAACATATACAATAATAAATGGGTGGGAAACAAATATATTGGTGGTAGGAGTTAAATATGGGTGCTTGCAAGACATTATCAGTGTCAAAAATACAGTAATTATATGAGTCACTTTCAATGCAAATGTATATTCTATGCCTTCAAAGCGCCGTTTTTTTAGCTGAATGTCAGGGAGAGCGTAGTGGTGGAACGGTGTTAGGAGGGAGAAAAGAAGCTCACCTTTCATACGGAGAAACAATAGTGAATATTATGGATAGCTCTACATTTGTGACATCAAGTTAAATTCACGCACAACGCCGGTTTTTAAAAAGTGTTGCTAAGGGTGTTACATATAAACATGCTAATGTCCAGGGGAGCCTGAATTCATGCTACATTTGGTATTACGATTAAAATCACTCAAAAAGTCTCTGCCTCGGTTTTTAACAACAACCTAATATGGAGACATGGCGTATTGTTTCCTCACATCCATAGGACAATGTTTGTGGGTGTTTGTGCTCCCCGGGAGTGTGTTTTTGACGATGCGTCTGTTCCAGAAGGTTCTCGGTGCAAAGGTGCGCGCGCTGCCACCTGGGCATTTCCGCCTCGGAGATGGTGATGCGCGCGCGAGATTCCGTGTACCACCTGAGCTGCTTCACGTGCACCTCGTGCAACAAGACCCTCACCACTGGCGACCACTTCGGCATGAAGGACAGCCTCGTCTACTGCCGCCTCCACTTCGAGAGCTTGGTGCAGGGCGCCGACTATCACCCCCAGCTCAACTTCGCCGAGTTGGCGGCCAAGGGCGGCGGCCTCGGCCTGCCCTACTTCAACGGCACCGGCACTGCTCAGAAGGGTCGGCCGAGGAAAAGGAAGAGCCCTGCCATGGGCTTGGATTTACCGAGTTACAATACAGGTGAGACCCCCACCCCGCCCCCTCACACTCGTAACACACAATAAAGTAAAAAAATAAATATGTATATATATATACTTTTTTTCCCAAAACCAACATAGCTTCCTAGAAGTTTCCACATTCCCAATTTTATCAAACACAACACGAGAAAACCTTTCCCCAAGTCTCACTCGTAGAAAACATAAATTAATTAGATCAGTGTTTCACCACATTTATTACACATGGCATACTTTCCAAAGAGCTCATTTTTTAGGAAGATTACATCCACAAACAAATCTCACAAAAAGTGGAAACAGAGTTTAATTGCTATCTAGTGGAAGAGCACTTAATTGTTCTGAATGTCAATATACGTCACTGTCTTAGGTTGATGAACAAATATGTATTTTTGTAGTTCATAAATAATTTTCAGACCAATTAAGTGAAACTGCACAATTTCATGTGACAAGCATGATGATCTTTCATAGCTCATATATGAAAAAATAATAATAATTTGAGTGCAAAAACAGCTTCCAACCTATATGGAGTCAAAGCACATTTTTACATGAAAATGCATCCATCTATACACCACCGCCCCAAATAAGTCACAATTAATGGATATACGTGTAGTCTCATGGAAGAGCAGTTAATTCCCCTGACTGTCACTCCATGACACGAGCATAAAACGATAAATTATTTGTAGTAAATGGTTTCGGACCAATTACGCGGGATTGCACAATTTCAAGCAATTGATAATATCTCACTACATAAGAAAAAGGAGGGGGAAAACAATTAGCAACACAAATATTTTTACATTAATGATTTTTCCAAAAACAACACGAAGAAAAAATTAGCAAAATCGAACTTGTGGAAAAAATTATTCCAATAGATCAGTGTTCGCCCCCCACCCCCCGCCCGCCCGTCCTTTTTTTTGTGAGTCGAGGAACACATTTGAATTAGCATAAAATCACTTGGAACACGAACAAACCAAAGGTTTCACAAAAAGCGGGTACACAGGTAAATTGTCATCTTATGGAAGAGCATTTAATTGCTCTGCGTGTCCTTTGTTGCTAAAATATGTAAACAAACAAAGATGATTGTCTGTGAAGAATTCTTTTTTGGTCTCAATTGGTATGCATGTACAGTATAGCAATGTATCTATCAGTTTTTGCTACCTCTTTTTGAGCCAAAGTACATTGATAGGTTGATTATTAATGATAATGATAATTAATGATAAGCGAATGCATGATAACTAAAAATAATCAACCTATCATACATATTTTACATTACAAAAATATCTCATCTCCATGTAACCAAATATAATTTCTATCAAGTGGAAGAGAATTTAATTGTTATGTCCGTCACTATACACCGCTGTCATAGATAGACAAACAAGAATTTGTTATTTGTAGAGATGAAATAATTTTCGGACGAATACGTGAAAATTGTACAATTTTCTGCGACACGCTTGATGATCTCACACGGCACTGTGCTTGACAATTACTGAATTAAATGATGAATTTAAATGTCGGTTTATGTAAGGGGTTGTGTGTCTGGATGAAATAAATCTGCCCTGAAGGGTCTTAGTCACCAAATAATTAATTTACCGTCATCCGTTTATTTTCACATCAATCACACGTGTAAACAGTCACTGCGGTTGTTTGGACAAATTAAATACAAAAATATACGTTTTGCACATTCTTTGTCTGTTGTCAGTAAGTAACTATTTGATTGAAAAGGAATTTGAATTACAAAAAAAAAGGACAAAAAAACCCTCTTGTACGTGCTCCGAGTCGCTGGACCCCGCAGCGTCCCAATTTTTCGTGTCTCTTTGCGAATTAGTGCGCGCTTGATAAGCGAGTCATTGTGCGGCCGAGTCGTGTTCCCGATGAGTGGGGGGAGGAAGAAGGGTAATCTGCGCGTTAATTGTTCTCCGTTAATTGGAAGCGACGTTGGAATGCCGGCCGGGCCTCCAGCGCTGCGGCCAGGCCCAGGCCGTCGTTCTCAGGCCACTGCATGCCGCTCTATGCATCAACTGGATACCACAAACAAGATTCTCTTTCTTTTATTCCTTTATGCAAATGAGAGCTTTTCTCATGAACCCGAGAATGAGATTGATTTCAAATTGCCAGTTGAAAAAAATGTATGCATACTTACATTATACAGAATTAAGCACAAATAATTTGGGGTATCTATAATACAGTCTTAATTTTCCTGATTTCTGTCCTTATCTGCGGCATGAACCTTTTCAAAACGATTATCAAAGCTGTGACTAACGATGAATAATCAAACGAGATTGTTAAATGTGAACAAAAATAGGAGACGATTAAATCAGTTTGAACGTGTACAAACCTTTGACACCCTTTTCATTGTAGTCTCTTCAAAATGTTCCCGTTAATATCCGTCACTCTGCGCACATCTGAAACCTCATCTTTGCTACAAATAGGATCCGATTCCGCTGTTGTTTTGATGTTATTTGTCTCAAGTGAGCCTTTTCTAGCTTTGTTTTGAACACGCCGAGCTCGCTGAGCGAGTCTACTGAGTATTGTTATTCCACACCTCTCCATTAGGTTAGGTTAGGTCTTCTTTGGATACAGAGACCCCTAGTGGGTAACTGTTGTAAAACAATGTGTTACACAGATGCCAATAATCTGCTTTTTATTAGTGTGAATCGGTGCCAGGCTGAGCTGTTGTGACAGCCGAAATAACATGAACCATCACATTCTGCCAAGTATGATTGCACATGTTGTCCTTTTTTTAAATTTTGAGCCTCAAGTTCACAGTCAAACAGCGTACTAATAAAAAAAAAAAGGTATGTTACAAGCATCAGGACAACAATGTAACCTTCAGTGATACCCGGTGTAATGTATTCATGTTGAATTTATGTGGCAAACCATTGTAAGTTGTTGTCACAGTTGGTATTAATAATGCGATGGAGACGTGTGTTGTTTGGAATGGCGTGCCACAGCCGGCTTACCACTCATTATACATTCAATACATTACAGTGTTGTAGAAAAGTTCATTTACTGAAGTAGTTCTGTTCAAAAATTGACATTTGATTGCAAAACACATCATTTGACATAATTTGAAATATGAAATATGTCGACAAGGCTCGACTTTAGATATATTTATCAACATTCCAAAAGTATATTCCAAGAGATGTAGATTTTTATAATCAATTTCAGAAAAACACTGATGTAGCCTTTTTTTCACCCCCAGGGGAAAAAACCCCACATTCATAGGAATAGGGCTAATATTATATTACACATCTCTTTAAGATGTGAGATAGGTTGAGCAATGTTTTTAGATTGATGATACAAAATGATGTTAAGACAGATTCTTACAAAATGGCAAATGTATTTTTCAGTAGCTAAATTCCAACCTATCTATCTATCTATCTATCTATCTATCTATCTATCTATCTATCTATCTATCTATCTATCTATCTATCTATCTATCTATCTATCTATCTATCTATCTATCTATCTATCTATCTATCTATCTATCTATCTATCTATCTATCTATCTATCTATCTATCTATCTATCTATCTATCTATCTATCTATCTATCTATCTATCTATCTATCTATCTATCTATCTATCTATCTATCTATCTATCTATCTATCTATCTATCTATCTATCTATCTATCTATCTATCTATCTATCTATCTATCTATCTATCTATCTATGTGCATCATATTCTTGTTTTTTGAGAAGGTGAATTTGGGGGTTTTGTCAGCCGTATGTCTTCTCATCAAAGTTCTAAAAAAAAACCCCACCAAAAATCAGATAAATCACTGCGTGCAGTGAATCTCAATAATTATATGTTATTTTAAACGATTTGTAAGTAACCACAATTAAGTTTTCCACAATCTGTCTGAGCCACACGAATGCCCAGCCACACAAACATGTTGGCTATTGGATTTCACCATTGCTGCCGGTTGACGTCGCTCCGCCGTATGCTCGCAGGCTGCAACGAGAACGACGCAGACCACTTGGACCGGGACCAGCAGGCCTACGCGCCGACGCAGAAGACCAAGCGCATGCGGACCTCCTTCAAGCACCACCAGCTGCGGACAATGAAATCCTACTTTGCCATCAACCACAACCCGGATGCTAAAGACCTCAAGCAGCTGGCCCAGAAGACGGGCCTGACCAAAAGAGTTCTGCAGGTAAGCACGGATCCGTTTACCTTCCTCATATGATCAGTCCCCGAGTGTTCCTGCATCCAGCCCTGAATCCATGACACCCCCACTCCCCTCTCCTGCCATTTCACCCAAGAACTCATATTTATTGTTTCTTTTGTTTGATTCATTGAGCCATGATGGATGTAATCATTAGCTGCGTTTGGGATGTAATTTGCTGTTTTTGGAGGTAGCAAGGAGTTGATTAGTGTTTGATTTCAAAGAAGAGTGCACATGTTCTTTCAATTTCCAACGGATGATCATTCCCCTTTTCATTTCTGTGCTGAGATGAGGAGCGGACAAAGTTGTATGGCGCCCTTAACTCCCCAAATCTTGTTTCAATTCATGTTGATCTCCAGCTGTAGTTGTGTGCTGTATTTCTTGAAAGCAGTCGTACAACAACACAAAGAGTAAAAGCCGCCCTGGCGTTGGTTTGCAGGTTTGGTTCCAAAACGCGAGAGCCAAATTCAGAAGGAACGTTTTACGACAGGAGAATGGAGGTGTTGATAAGGCTGATGGCACCTCACTCCCTCCGCCCTCGTCCGACAGTGGGGCCCTGACCCCCCCCTCCAGCGCGGCCACACTAACAGACCTGACAAACCCCTCGATTACCGTAGTGACGTCCGTCACCTCTAGTTTGGACAGCCACGATTCGGGGAGCCCTTCACAAACTACCTTGACGAACCTTTTCTAAACTAGCAGACTGTTTTTTTCCCCTTTTTCTTTATGAACGTTATTTTCTCTAATTGAGTTTTTTTTTCTTTCTCACGTTTTTTTTTTAATTGGCCTTTAAGCAGCAATGGCTCCTTTGAAGAGTGTGCAAGAGCAAGAAGAGCAGTGGCCACATTGAACCTTTGTAGGACAAACAAATGTGTAGCATTTGACAACCTCATGGCAGTGACGGACTTTGGGAAAGGACTTTCGGAAAATCATCGGGGAAAACAATAACTAAAAGCCTGGAACTTAGTTAAAACTTAATTTGTACATTTGTATTGAATGATTACAAAATTCAGCCCTTTTTAATTACTGGTGAATTGGTGAACTTTGCCCTCCGAAACATGTAATTGTTTACTTCCCATTTCAGTTTTTGTTTGTGTTTTGAAATCATTTGGGAAGCAAAACTTGTCGAATGTTCTGTATATGGGTCCAAATCCAGAAAACAGTCTTTGAATCCTCTTCTTGAATGTCTCCCATCTGTATGGCAATTGAATCCGATATCAAGATAGAACCCCAACATATTCTATGACTTGTTTCACACATTTATTGTGCTAATAGATCAGTGGTAACAATCACGCAATCGCAGCTGTAGCAAACGTTTCGTTGTTCGACAACAAATTTGTATCGGAGAGCAGTTGATGGTCACTGTCGGAGTCCGCTATCACTTCTTGTTGGCCTGCTGGATGAATTGCAGTGAAATTGAACCTAGTAAACACATCCGCAGATCAAGTCAATTGCACAAAGCCCCCCTCCCCCACCAGTGAAAAGTGCATTATTGTTTTATCACGTTGCTCAGGGTGATTTTTTTTTAATGGAAAAGGGAGTGTAGTATAACGATGAAGACTGGATTTGTAGAACTGGCATTGAAAAAAAAAAGACCTCAGATAGGTGAAGTTCAGTGTAGGTGGAATCACGTTTTCTCCTGACATTGACTTTCTGGAAAAACACTTGCCACTGATCACACCAAAAACAACAAACAAAAACAACAAAAAAAGAAAAGAAAAGAAAAAAAAACCCCGAAACATGTTTCTTCTGGCTGAAAGGTAGTGAGAGAGAGAGAGGAGCAGAAGACACATTTCCATTGTGTGCATCCTAATTTGTTCTCTTGTAGAACAAAATGGTACTCCGAGTCTACTTGATGAAGTAGATGCCTAACTCAGTTCTACTCTTATGTGCCTTATGCGATGACGTGGGAGAAAAGGTTGTGAAATTCAGGATTCTGTGTGTTCTTTGTTATCTGATTCGCACCCTTCGGACGCCTCACTAGTTTTGTACTGTTTTGCATCTTATTTTCAAAGATCTTTTTATGGTGTATCCTGTTTTGAAGAAAAAAAAAAAGAAGAAGCGGAAGGGGGAGGGGCAGCGATGTCATAGAAAGCATTTGTGCACTCTTTCAGATATAGTTCCAAGAACCTTATATATTGATCTTCGTGTTAATAGTTGAGTACAGTAAGTGTTCTATCAAGATTGTCCATGTTTCCCTGTTTCTTGATAAAGATGGTGTATAGAAACTATTTCCCCTTAAATATTTATGGACCAAACGGTTGTTATATATCTTATTAAATTTGTGTGAATAAAAACAATACTTTGCTTTAAATGGCTTTTTATTTTTCATTGCACTCGCCATTTTTGTCTTCTTTCTTGAATACCGTTTTTTTTCCTTTTGTCACATCAACAGCCCAGAGAGCATTTGCTTTGCAGCAAGCCGTTGACTGACCCGTCGTTCCTCATTTTTGCTTCCATTTTAATTTCTATTTCCTCTTTTATGATGTTTATGTATTTTTTTAAACGTAATGCCCCATGGATTTGCATCCAAAACCCTGCAGTCCAAAACTTTGAAATTTGCTTTTTAATGCATGATCATCCCTGTAGGATTTGAATCGACAGAATGCCGCAAAGCACATATTTACATATGTATAACGTGGTAAACCTAAAAATGAAGTTAAAATCAATGCAGACCCCGTAAAGTCAGGTTGATCTGTAGTTAATATATTCTTACTCTATCGTTTCTTTCAGGGAGAACAAATCTTGGGGCATTACAGCCATACATCCCGAAGTTTGAAAATTCCCTAAAGTATTAACAGAAGGGGGAAACTTTGATGGGAGTTCCTCACCATTGAAGACAAAGACAATATTAGGATAAGATGATATAGCATATCGAGATCAAATATTCACTAGCCAGTGTACAGCAGATGTTGTTTGGCCACAGCAGAATGAGTTGTTTGAATCCACCCAAGCGAGGAGAGCGCACCATGTATGATACTGATGATGCCACTCAATGTTTGTACTGGAAGGACTCATGCAAAACTATGACAATAAAATGTATTGTGACGTTTAAAAAAAATAATAAACAACCTACTCAAACTACTCCACAGAGGCCACACCACATGTAAAACCAACCCCGACCGTATTCCCATCACACATGCACACACACTCTTCTCTCACGGCCTCCTATATGAAAGCACAGCACAGTATATATACATCCCATAGAGTCTTTTTTTTTCTAAACCACACACGTTCTGCCCCCACTCTCCCAAGAACCGTCCTTCTACAGCACATACAAGTTTTCTGTGTTGTCACGAGGGTCCTTTTTTTGCAAAGCACACGGCCTCCTTGAAAACGGGCATGGGCAGCAACAGCAGGATGTCCGTCAAATGTGATGCGCGCATGAAGACGACTGCGGAGCTGGAGCTTTGCCATCTGTCTGTGGCGAGCGACGCCAGGATGGGAACAAAACGCAGAAGGAAGAGAGTCTCATTTTGCATGCGCCTTATTGTTCACGATATACTTGGGGTGTATATTATTTGCTTTGAGTCGATGTGTGATTGTCCGCTGCAAAATAAAATATGGAAAAAATCTTGTCCCTGACATGTGTTTACATGTGGTTAGTACACATTATAGGGGATAATAGACCTGCAGTGTTATTGATATTAAGCATACTGTGGGTGGAATCAGTCACATGACTACAATGAGCTCAAGGTATGACAGAACGTGGCTGGATATTCTTTCATTGAGCTTCACTGATTTCAAATCTTAACTCCAGAGGCATTTTTAATGGAGGTGTGACAATGGACTGTAATGTTGTGATTGTGAGCAGACAAATCCATAGCGTTATCGCTTCAACTTTTTATGTTTTGTGAAACAATGATATAGAAACATGTGGAATGCACTTCTTAAGCACTGAACCTATGTAGACTTTATGTACAAAGAAAAAAAAGGCCTACCAACAAGTCGAAATAAACTTTTTTTTCTTCAAAATTACAGCCTTTGTGATTTGAAAATTGCATTCTCTTATTTTACTTGGTGCTTCGAATTTGACTCAATTTTCAGTGCTAATGTATTGTAAAATCCTTTGGAATTGCATTTCTTGGCTAAAAAAAAAGGTTTCTACAAAATCTTGCGAATGGCCTGAGGGGGAACATGCTGAATATTTGCTTATATCAACGTATTCGAAATAGCAATAGAAAATTAAAAATGCATCTCAAACAGGAGCCTTGGTCTCGTGAGTGTAAAAGGTTGAAGGAATTGAGTTTTTAAAAAATCGCTCATTCCAGCCATGGTTTGAAGCCACATATTGAAAATGTATAAGTAGAAGACAAATGTGTTTTGTGTTGGAAAAGCAAATAGAGCCAGATAAACAGTCTGGGGCCGCATGGGGACCAGTAAACAGGCCAGTATTGAATTTCAACAATGTGAGAAACAGCAAACACTTGAGTGTGTCCAAAGAGGCAAGCCCAACTTCTTCCCTTGTGCAAACTTCAGGTCGGTTTGACGTTTCAGGAGGCAGACAAACCCCACAAAGAAGAAGAAAGAAAAACAGTCAATCTGTTGTGCCGCTGGAAAATGTGATATTCTGGACAACATCACGGCCACGGTGATGACAAACAATTATTGGGCTTTGCTGCCAGATTGTTGGTGAGTGGAATCCAGTTTATCGTATTAAGGGGGGTGCACGTGTGTGTGTGTGTGTGTGTGTGTGTTCTTGTACTCACTACATTGTGAGGACCGGCGTGAGTTTTTAACCAACGGAGTGAGGACATTTTGACGAAGTGAGGACATTTTGGCCGGTCCTCACTTTGACACCCTCTAAATCAACTCCAAAGTGTCCAAAACGGGTACCCTGTGCTTTTCCCCAAAGGTCCCCAGAATGGGTCCATGTTGAGAATTTTTCGCCGGGAATTCACACCCTTTTTGCTCTCTACTGCAGCTTCTGTCGAAATTCAGTACTGCACCAACTTCACACTTTTTGCTCTCTACTGCAGCTCGTGTCAAAATTTGGTACTGCAACAATTTCACACTTTTTGCTCTCTACTTCAACTAGTGTCGAAATTTGGTACTGGACCAAAATTATAAATGACAAATCCCCTTGCTGCTCTTTGAAGAGCCACCTTGAGAAATAGTTATTTAAGATAAGATATCCTTTATTCGTCCCACAATGGGGAAATTTACAGCCTCCAGCAGCAAGAATGTATGTAGAAAGAAGAAAGGAAAAAGAGAAAAAAAAAACATCTTTCAATTAAATACAATATGAACACAAATGGATAAAAATTATTATTTTGTGTTCATATTGCATTTAATTGAAAGATGTTTGTTGTTTTTTTTCTCTTTCTTCTTTCTACATACATTCTTGCTGCTGGAGGCTGTAAATTTCCCCAGTGTGGGACGAATAAAGGATATCTTATCTTATCTTAAATGGATAAATCTCAGTACTATTTACAATTTTCCTTCACATCATTTAATTATTATTATTATTATGATTGTTATTTTTTATTCATCAGCCTGACAGCAGTCGGTAGGAACGAGCGTCGGTATCTCTCCTTCTTGCAGCGCGGGTGTAACAGTCTCTGGCTGAAGGAGCTACCAAGTGCTGTCAGGGCGGGCTGGAGGGTGTGGGAGGGACTGGCCATCATAGCTTTTTTTGTTTGTTTTTCAAAGACCTTTACAAGTTATGTGAATTCAATTTTTTTGTGAGGAATGTATTTTATTGAATGTGTTTGTTCTGAGTTTGTGTTGGACTCCTATTATTTCCATGTGATTTGGTTAAATGCATCCGATTAAAATTGGAAATGCAATTAATAATAACAGTACCCAAATTAAGTAAAGCCTCAGTCCTACCCAAAATCCACCATCATTTTTGCAAAACTTTAATTGTATTCAATAGAACGCAATGAAGGGACATAGAATTTTTTTCTTGTCTACATTACATTTTACATTGTCTAGATCCAAAAGTACTGTACTTAAACAAGTAGAAAAATGTATTACATCAAAAAAGAGAGGTTCGAGGCTCGTTAAAGCCACTTTTCATCAGTTGTTTTTGTTGAGGCACAAATAAACGTTGCATTTAGCATAATTTTAAACTGTCTGACCATTACAATTGGACAAAAAAAATAGCACTTTAAAACGATCTGACATATCTCTTCAATGTGTACACATACAGTGAACAACTGTGACATCAGCTCAATGAAATGTAGAGTGAAACTGAAATGAACAGATTTAAACACTAACCTCGTGTACATAAATACAACACAAATCATCTGGTACTAAACAAAGACATAAATGCAGCTCGAAGTGTGACAAACAACGATAAACAAGGCGTTTTCGCGATTCTTTCGCATGCTAATTAGCTCGCTAGCACCGACCTAGCATCGTCGCTATGTTGTTAGCATTCATTTAGCATCATCGCTATGTCGTTAGCAGTACTGTACTCTGAGCTAGCGAGTTTCAATGACAACAATTGAAGAAAAACGATTTCCGAAACACATTTCTAAATAATTCTAAGCACAAGCAGACTTACAGCCATTGCTTTCGAAGGTGAAACGAAAGGAATATAACTCAGGAGGACCAGTTGCAACGACCACAATCGGGCTTTCTGGAACGATTAGTCTGCTACCAACACGGCGTCTGCTACCCACAATGCACCGCGATAACTAAATGAATATTCTAAACACGATTTCTATTAATGAAATGGCCCGAAACTTTTACTGTGGGCAGAACACTTACATACAGGAGTTTATGAATAAAATGTGTGCGAGAATTGAAAGCGGTTGAGAGACGGCATCGTGTTTGCACATGGTGGCCAACTCCTGCTGAGTGCATCAAGCCGAATTAATCAAATATCTTATCATAAAATAACTTATCATGGGGATTGACAATAGGATGGCACATATTTTTATTTTATTGGATGGATTCTGGAGTTGGTGTGAATTCACAAATACTGCGAGAATTCAGCTTGCAGGCATGGTTTTCCTTAGAAGAGGCTGTGAATCAGTCGCCAAATGTCCGCATGACCAATGTTCCCTCTAAATTGTGCTCGTGAGCAATTTTGCGTAGCTCTCGTGCTCCCAGCCGCACACGGTGATGCTGGCGCGCACAACGCGCAGCTGCAGGCAACATTGAAGGGGTGTTCACACGGCACACATTTGCTCCGGCCCTGCACCGATGTATTTTGTTGCGATATATTTTGCACCGCAGCAAAATGTGTGGAGCGTTCACACGAACAAAGCCGCTGAGCATGTCAGCACCGGCACAGCGTCGTGCAGCCCCACTTGCGTTCACACGGCAGTTTCTGCAGCGGAGCAAAACGACAGAAAACAAATGAGCTGTCGTGTTGTTGTTTTTTTTAAACGTATACACAACTCAAGGACTACTGGACAGGCACGTCCTTCTCCTTCTCGGTCTCCGTGCCTTCTGCTCGAGAGTGACCGCCCCCGAAAAACGCAAATCAACGATGACTTCAATGACACTCAGAAAAGCAAACACGTAATGCGCCAAACCGAAAATCAGAGAGGAAATCACAAAATAAATTATATGGGGGTGAGGGGTTGTGAGCACACAACAAAGGAACAAACTACACAAACAACTCCGAGACAGTCCAGATGTTACCAGCTAAGTCTTGTGTCGTTATTAAACAAACACATGCAGTCCGACAGAGCGTGAAAGCAACGCATTCTCGCCGTACGTAAACTCTTCACAAGCATTTGCTCTGGAGCAAATTTAACCCAGTTGCGTTCACACGTGCAAATTTACATCGGTGCTGCTGCGCAAACGAGCTTTTGCTCCGGAGCAAATTTTTAAACCACCTCCCTGTGGTGGATCAAATTTGGTCCGGTGTAAGCTGTTTTCTGGGGCTACACCGGAGCTAATTTGCACGCGTGAACGCTCTACTGGGGCAGCCCCGGTGTAGCACCGGACCAAATTTTGCCGTGTGAACACCCCTTGAGACCGCTTAATTCACGAAAACCATATGTGGACATAGTTTACGAGCCCCTTAAATGAGCCTCTTTGTTTGTTTAAACCTCTTTCACACTAAACCTCTTTCACATGCTAAAATAAAAGTAACGAATGAGGGCTGGTATATATGTAACAACTCTCTATTCAGTGGTTTGATTTTTGCTTGTTTTGTAACATATCTGCTTCATGTAACTTGTGATCTTAGGTTTTAGACAGGTGTAACGCTTGTTTGATTTTGCTCACCGTGGTCCAAGTAATACTCAGGCAGTTTGTGTGAATGCTATTACAAATGGAAAATTAGAAGAAATATTGCTCATGACCTTGCTGCATGTCCACACGAATGACTCAAACTTAAATACTGTGGAATATTGCATGTTTCAAGTATGCCGACTCTAATCAGAATTTGAAAATGCTAGCTTAAAGCTCTTCTCATGGTCTCACCACCCGTGGGAGGGGTCAAAGGGGTCGGGTGCAATGCGAGCTGGGCGGCAGCCAAAGGCGGGGACCCTGGCGGTCCGATCCTCGGCTGCAGAAGCTAGCTCTTGGGACATGGAATGTCACCTCTCTGACAGGGAAGGAGCCCGAACTGGTGTGTGAGGCAGAGAAGTTCCGACTGGATATAGTCGGACTTGCCTCCACACACAGCCTGGGTTCTGGACAGCTGAGCAACGCTGTCTTGGGTGGTGATCGAGGGGAGGTCAAGTTTGAGATAGTGAGTGATTGGAAAGAAAAGCCACCAGCTGTTATAGGTCTCAAAGGTCGCAAAGAGCCCTCATTTTGTGACTACTCTTGTTATAATGTATTTTGTTCATATACCTGTACTGTATACTGCCGTTTTTGTGTTATTTGTGTTGTTGGGGCATATATTTTTGCATTTGACTGCATGTGTTCTTACACATGTATTTTGTTAACATACTTGCATGTTCATAAAGGACGTGTACCATAGTCATGTCCCACATAAGGAAATTCTGTTATCAAGACTGATTGAGCAACGCAACCATGATTTCTACTAAAGAATACTTACTGTTGTTACTTACTGGATGCAAATCATAATGATCCAGTTGAAATGTCCAAATCAGAATGAAACAAATTGGATATGCTGGGAACACTTCTGCAATACAGTACCTAACTCATTTTTTCTTGCAAAGTGTTGTGGCTGGCTTCTGCGCAGCTCTGCTAATTGAAATGTAAACAAACTCATGTCTGGGGGGAGGGGTGCTGCAAAAACTTCGTTTTGGAGCAGGTAACAGCCGCTCCTCTTCATGGCCAATGACTAAGTCAATTATCAAAATTGCCACAGCCTTTTTGAACTTTGAGGTCTGCTGTGAAGGCGAGCATGATAAATTTTGAGCAACATCTACGTACAGTATTTGAGTAACTAGGCTCACCAATGTCACATACTCCGCGCACACACAGTATATTTAAACTGACTTACAATTTTACAATTGTTTTTAAAGCAACATAATTCCAGCTCCGGCCTCCCTGTGTGGAGTTTGCATGTTCTCCCCGGGCCTGCGTGGGTTTTCTCCGGGTGCTCCGGCTTCCTCCCACATTCCAAAAATATGCATGGCAGGCTGATTGAAGCACTAAATTGTCCCTAGGTGTGAGTGTGAGTGCGAATGGTTGTTTGTCTCTGTGTGCCCTGCGATTGGCTGGCAACCGATTCAGGGTGTCCCCCGCCTACTGGCTCGAGACAGCTGGGATAGGCTCCAGCACCCCCCGCGACCCTAGTGAGGATCAAGCGGTTAGGAAGATGAATGAATGAATTCCAAACTCTAATATGGAATTTAGATGAAACAATTATTTACTTATTGAATGCAAGTCATATTTTCCAGTTTCAATGTCCAAAGCTGAATGAAATAAATTGGATATTCTGGGGACACTTCTGCAATACAGTACCTAACTCATTTTTTTCTTGCAAAGCGTTGTGGCTGGCTTCTGCGCAGCTCTGCTAATTGAAATGTAAACAAACTCATGTCTGGGGGGAGGGGTGCTGCAAAAACGTCGTTTTGGAGCAGGTAACAGCCGCTCCTCTTCATGGCCAATGACTAAGTCAACTATCAAAATTGCCACAGCCTTTTTGAACTTTGAGGTCTGCTGTGAAGGCGAGCATGATAAATTTTGAGCAACATCTACATACAGTATTTGAGTAACGAGGATCACCAATGTCACATACTCCTAAAATAATTACAGCAAATAAAATTATATATATGTTCACAAACACAACCGCACACACAGTATATTTAAACTGACTTAAAAATTTACAATTGTTTTTAAAGCAACATAATTCCAAACTCTAATATGGAATTTAATCGTTTCTTGGTTTCTTGGAATTGGAATTCTTTACTTATTGAATGCAAGTCATATTTTCCAGTTTCAATGTCCAAAGCAGAATAAAATGAATTGGATTTTCTGGGGCCCTCCGTGAGTCGTCACCTTACCGTGGTGGAGGGGTTTGTGTGTCCCAATGATCCTAGAAGCTAAGTTGTCTGGGGCTTTATGCCCCTGGCAGGGTCACCCATGGCAAACAGGTTCTAGGTGAGGGGCCAGACAAAGCACGGCTCAAAGACCCCAATGATGAATACAATAAATGGATCTAGGTTTCCCTTGCCCGGACGCGGGTCACCGGGGCCCCCCTCTGGAGCCAAGCCTGGAGGTGGGGCTCGTTGGCAGGCGCCTGGTGGCCGGGCCTACACCCATGGGGCCCGGCCGGGCACAGCCCGAAGAGGCAATGTGGGTCCCCCTTCCCATGGGCTCACCACCCATGAGAGGGGCCAAAGGGTCGGGTGCAATGTGAGCTGGGCGGCAGCCAAAGGCGGGGACCCTGGCGGTCCGATCCTCGGCTGCAGAAGCTAGCTCTTGGGACATGGAATGTCACCTCTCTGGCAGGGAAGGAGCCCGAGCTGGTGTGTGAGGCAGAGAATTTCCGACTGGATATAGTCGGACTTGCCTCCACACACAGCCTGGGTTCTGGTACCAGTTCTCTCGAGAGGGGTTGGACTCTCTTTCACTCTGGAGTTGCTCACGGTGAGAGGCGCAGAGCAGGTGTGGGCATGCTCGTTGCCCCCCGGCTCAGTGCCTGTAAATTGGGGTTCACACCGGTGGACGAGAGGGTTGCATCCCTTCGCCTGCGGGTGGGGGGACGGGTCCTGACTGTTGTTTGTGCATATGCACCAAACAGCAGCTCAGCAACCCACCCTTTTTGGAGTCCTTGGAGGGTGTGCTGGAGAGTACTCCTGCTGGGGACTCCCTTGTTCTACTGGGGGACTTCAATGTTCACGTGGGCAATGACAGTGAGACCTGGAGGGGCGTGATTGGGAGGAACGGCCCCCCCGATCAGAACTCGAGTGGTGTTTTGTTATTGGACTTCTGTGCTCGTCACGGACTGTCCATAACGAACTCCTTGTTCAAACATAAGGGTGTCCACATGTGCACTTGGCACCAGGACACCCTAGGCCGTAGTTCCATGATCGACCTTGTGGTCGTGTCATCGGATTTGCGGCCGCATGTTCTGGACACTCGGGTGAAGAGAGGGGCGGAGCTGTCAACTGATCACCACCTGGTGGTGAGGAGGCTCCGATGGTGGGGGAAGATGCCGGTCCGTCCTGGCAGACCCAAACGTATTGTGAGGGTCTGTTGGGAGCGTCTGGCAGAATCCCCTGTCAGAAGGAGTTTCAACCCCCACCTCCGACAGAGCTTTTCCCATGTTCCGGGGGAGACGGGGGACATTGAGTCCGAGTGAACCATGTTCCGTGCCTCTATTGTTGAGGCGGCCAATCTGAGTTGTGGCCGTAAGGTGGTTGGTGCCTGTCGTGGCGGCAACCCTCGTACTCGCTGGTGGACACCAGCAGTAAGGGATGCCGTCAAGCTGAAGAAGGAGTCCTATCGAGCCTTTATGGCCTGTGGGACCCCAGAGGCAGCTGACGGGTATCGACTGGCCAAGCGGAACGCAGCTTTGGTATTCGCCGAGGCAAAAACCAGAGCATGGGAAGAGTTCGGTGAGGCCATGGAAGCCGACTTCCGAACGGCTTCGAGGAAATTCTGGTCCACCATCCGACGTCTCAGGAGGGGGAAGCAGTGCACCACTAACACTGTGTACAGTGGGGATGGGGCGCTGCTGACTTCAACTCGGGACGTTGTGAACCAGTGGGCAGAATACTTCGAAGACCTCCTCAACTCCACCAACACGCCTTCCTTGGAGGAAGCAGAGCCTGGGGACTCTGAGGTGGGCTCTCCTATCTCTGTGGTTGAAGTCACCGATGTGGTTAACAAGCTCCTCGGTGGCAAGGCCCCAGGGGTGGATGAGATCCGCCCGGAGTTCCTCAAGGCTCTGGATGTTGTGGGGCTGTCCTGGTTGACACGCCTCTGCAACATCGCGTGGTCAACAGGGAGAGTGCCTCTGGATTGGCAGACCGGGGAGTTCTGTGGGGTGTGCTTCGTGGGTATGGAGTACCGAACCCCCTGTCTCGGAGTTGTTTGTTCCTTTGTTGTTTGTTCACAACCCCCCACCCCCATAGAATTTATTTTGTGATTTCCTCTCTTGATTTTCAGTTTGGTGCATTAGTGTTTGCTTTTCTGAGTGTCATTGAAGTCATCGTTCATTTACGTTTTCTTGGGTGGTCACTCTCGAGCAGAAGGCATGGAAACCGGGAAGGAGAAGGACGTGCCGGTCTAGTAGTCGCTTGAGTTGTGTACAGTACGTTTTAAAAAGAACCAACACGACAGCTCGTTTGTTTTCTGTCGTTTTGCTCCGCTGCAGAAACTGCCGTGTGAAGCGGCTTTGTACGTGTGAACGCTCCACACAATTTGCTGCGGTGCAAAATATATCGCAACAAAATATATCGTTGCAGCGCCGGAGCAAATGTGTGCCGTGTGAACGGCCCTTTAGTCAATCAGTTCCTACAACAGCAAATCGCAACCGGCCCCTTGCTAGGTTCTGATAACCTTCAATCTTGGCTACAGCCTCCCTGTATGGAGTTTGCATGTTCTCCCCGGGCCTGTGTGGGTTTTCTCCAGGTACTCTGGTTTCCTCCCACATTCCAAAAACATGCATGAAAGAATAATAGAACACTCTAAATTGTCCCTAGGTGTGAGTGTCAGTATGGATGGTTGTTCATCCATGCATGTCCTTTTAGAACAGCTTTTCACATGGCTACACTGTAAAAATGAACTTTTGGTTTGAAAAAAAAAAGATGTCTACATTAGAGATTGTGCAGGACAACTGCGTCTTTGTCAGTGGCTAAGTACCCACTCGTTGATGAGTACTTAAGAATGCAATGGACAGTAATTAGGGTGTGACACATATTTGGTTTCTGGGGGGGGGGGGACAAAGTGGAGACTCGCTTCGTTGACGCAAAGTTTCACATCAAGGTGAGGGGCCTGAAATTAGCGTCTTGTAGCCCGTGAGTGTGAGACCCCTGTATTAAATTAAGAAACATTTCACATCTTTTTGGAAAGGCAGGTTGGAAATATAGGTTGTTATTTCAGTATTATTGGATGACTACATTGATAAACTACAACTTGAGCCCTTCTGACAGTTTCATGGTATATTGGTTTCAATGGCAGCACTGTTAAATGCTGGATGCGGAAGGGAGCCGGTCACCTTGTTGAAGTGAAGTTGTAGTCTTGGAAGTAGGAAAAATGGACAAACATAAATATGGAACAGCTTTGACAATATCCCAAACTGTAATAACCGAAGCAGAGCATTGCATACACAGTGTAGGTGTTTTATTTGTTTTAATTTCTTTGATTGATAAATTAATAACTAAAGTGTTTTGAAATGTTGTTACAATACTTTATGTAGTTTAGGGATTTGTGTGAATTTCTGATTATGTTATATGAAACGTTAAAGTGAGAAGACCATGAAAGGGTTAATCATGTTTAAGTAGAGTTTTCGCTCCGAAGTTGCTGCTCTGCCCATCCCCCCGCTCTCCCCCCTCGCATCAATTAAGAGCGGTTGGCTTCAAAGGCTGGAGGAGCGTTGTCTTCACACGATACTTTTCGGCGCACTCAAGCCATTTATATTTCTATACCGGGACAACCAACACCATTTGGCTTTTTGACAACATGGAGAAAACACGGAGAAGACTGTTGTTACAATACTTTATGTAGTTTAAGAATTTGTGTGAATTTCTGATTATGTTATATGAAACGTTAAAGTGAGAAGACCATGAAAGGGTTAATCATGTTTAAGTAGAGTTTTCGCTCCGAAGTTGCTGCTCTGCCCATCCCCCCACTCTGCCCATCCCCCCACTCTCCCCCTCGCATCAATTAAGAAGCGGTTGGCTTCAAAGGCTGGAGGAGCGTTGTCTTCGCGCGATACTTTTCGGCGCACTCCAGCCATTTATATTTCTATACCGGGACAACCAACACCATTTGGCTTTTTAACGACATGGAGAAAACACGGAGAAGACTCGCCCCTAACCGGGAGCACCACCGTCAGAATGAGAATGCTCAGGTAAGTAATCATCCTTTCTTTGTCGAGAGACGGGTACCCGCGAATACGAGTGTCGTCGTAACAATCTGCGTACTGAGCACCGAAGGACTTGTTACTCGCGGCGTACTGTAAACTCTAGGCCGTCAATTGGTTTTAATTTAAAGCTGCTTTATGTAGTTTTTTTCTACACGAAGAAACAATGGCAAACTACGAACACAGCAATTTAGGAACAACGCACATGGCTTGCGCTCAGGCGGTTACGGCAAGGCCGCGTCGCGTTGAATTTATGTGGTTTATATTTCGGCAAAAATGAGACAGAAATTGTTAGTTTCTGTACTCATACCGAATTGAAATAAGTAGACAAATGAACCAGTGCTCTGGCTCGCTGTATTATATTAAACTAGACATGTTTAGTCTAGCCAGAAACCATTTTTTCTCAAGAAAAATGTATTTTTTAAATTAAATACCGAATGAATGAGGCGGATTGCAGGCCAACGCGAGCTGCTTTACTGTGTTTTTAAATGCCAGTTGCTTAATTTCACAGAGCATCCGAAGCGTGTATCCAACATGAGTTTTATCATCACAGGTTCAAATACTACTCTGTACCATTTTATTTATTACTATCGTATTTTGAGTTAATTTACATAATCATATTCATTTTACTCTTTTTTTCTGCCTGTCAACTACAATGTCCATCGATTTTTGCCCAGTTTTTAATTTAATAAATTATATTATTTGTCTCTTTTCCATGAGACTAGAAAATGCATGCTGATTAACTCATACTTTGTTTTATTAATGGAGGTTTTAGTTCCATCTGGTCTACTTTCCATCCTGTGAAAATGTGTGACGACAAAACATTGTCGTATTTTCATGAATGCAAGTTGGAAGACAAGTGTTGAAAACATTGGCAAAGACAGATAAACTTTGTACAGAATTGCCGAGATCTAGCATAAAACTCTTTTTCACCATCTCAGTTGTCTACAAAATTAACAATTTTCCCTGTTTTTCCCTCTTCTGCCCTGATGTGTAGGCTCAAATGCGTAAAGCCCAACCATCAGGGCAACATACACCTCTTCTCAAAGAGAGGCCTGGTGCTGAGACTCATTCCGGAGCCTTCTCCACAAGGTCAACACCATCATCATCATCAGAGGAGTCTGTGTCATCCGCCCAAAGTGGAGATGACCACAAACCAGCATTCAGTGAAGGGCGGGGGTCCCGGTTGTCCAACAGCAGTGGATCAGAAAAGGACCACATTGATTTGCATGAAGCTAAGGCCCTCAAGGCAAAATGTAAATCAAAACAAAAAGGTATGAAATCGAAAGGAACAGAGAAGTTAAATGATGGCCAAAAAAGGAACTACCACCAATCTTCGTGGATGTGACACGTGCCTCAGAAAATACGCACAAGAGAGCAAGGCCAAAAACCCAGAACTGTTGAGGTCAACAAAATTAAGGAAGCATGTTGCTACCTTATGTCAGCTTCTCGACCTGAACAATCAGGAACTCGAGCAAGTTGCTCGTTTTATGGGACACGACATTAGAGTCCATTGTGAGTTTTATCGGCAGACCGATAAAACTTTCCAAGTGGCCAAGATTGCCAAACTACTGTTTGCGATGGAACGTGGGACAGAGTCGCTGAAGGGAAAGAGTCTGCAAACCCTGGACTCTGTTATCACTGGTATGTAAATTAATATATTTTTAAAGTCATCCCCTTCCATTTATTCTTTTCTCCCTCTGTCTTTGTTTCCACGACAGTGTGCATGTCTTTATCGGCATATTTTCTTTTACCTTCATATTTTAGTGTAAAATTATGTTTTCTGATTTCTGACTGTGAATATTTCAAAAGGAAGAGCACATGCAGCCACCTCAACCAAAGGTCTGAAAAGTGGCAAAAAGAGAAGACCAGATCCAGGGAGACGACAGGAAGCTCAAGATGGTATGTAATAAAAATAACATTAGTAGTCATAGCAGGAAGAGGGATGCCAATATATGCTCTAGAGTTCATGCTTGGAATTAATATAGAAACCTTGAATCATTTCAAATTAATCACATTCAAACGTTAGCCCTAATGTTGACCAAATGACCTACTTCTAAGTTACAACAATTTTTAGTTAGACACCAATTGATCCCAGTTGCCTCTGCCTCTGGCACCTTTAACCAGAACCTTTTTTTCAATGATAACAATAAGCAAACAAAAGCACGCACATATGTATGTCGAGTTATTTGGGGGGATGTTGCAGCAACTTGACAGGCAGCTGCCTCTCACTATCCTCACACGTGTGCTGTTCTGACACACATCTGTCCTGTGGATTAAAAGTAACGAACAATGATCAAAGACAGAACTTTTAATCAAACGGAGTTAGTGATAACATGCGATCGATACCGTTCTAATACCGTTAAACTACTACTGATTAAAGCTGGTTAGCCTGTCGACCTCACAGTGCAAAGGTGCAGGGTTCAATTCCGGTCCTAGTCTTCCTATGTGGCGTTTGCTTATTTTTCCCACCACATACCTGCGTGGGCTTACTCCAAGTACTTCGGTTTCCTCCCACATTCCCATAACATGCATGGCTGATTGAACACTCTAAATTGTCCCCAGGTGTGAGTTTGAGATGGTTGTCTCTGTGTGCCCTGCAATTGGCTGGCAACTTGTTCAGGGTGTCCCCCGCTGACCTCCCAAAGACAGCTGGGATAGGCTCCAGCATGCCCTGCGACTCTTGTGAAGATAAAGCGGATTGGAAAATGGATGGATGTTTAGTAATTCCTTCACCTTGACAGCTCTCATTTTCTCTGTGTCCAGACCATTTGCATTAATGAGAAAACCCTTTCATTCTCGGAGCAAGAGTGAATGTCTTCCATCCATATTTACATGGTGTAAATGTCATCTTTCACAGAATGAGAAGTGCCACATTCAGCTGTAGCAACGAGATCTGATGATGAAGATGATGGAGGCGGTAACAGTACCAACTTGGACACTGAAAACACAGGTAATGCTTTCAGTTTGACTTGGACCATCTGTCACTGCACCATTGCTATGTTTCTGAGATGTAAGGAATTTCATTTGAGTACATCATCTTGCTCCAAGGCACCTACAAAAGGCCACCGAAGATGCAGTCAATTAAAGAAAGAAATTATGCTGATGACGCTGATGACGACATGAGTGATGTTTCTGGCAGTGAATATGGCGGTAATGATTTTTTGTCCGACTTGAATCCTCTTTTGCTGTATTATTGGCATATTTCTGAGATGCATGTGGAAAGAACTTTGATTCTATCAAAACATTATTTTATAGATGGAGGGGTGTGCCATAAGACAGTTAAGAAGACTGTCAAGAAAAAAAAGACAATGTTGGGAAGACATGGATTGGGTGAGTCTCTAACATTGGCACAAGTGACATGTTACAGACCTGGCATTAGTACGATTTTTTTTCTTACTCTAAGTCAGGGGCCTCGGTAGATGTTAAGTGGGCCGAGCCATTAAAATTATACCGTACTCTGCTATAAAGAAGCACAAGAACATTCGGAAATGTAGAAATTTAATGAACATATCTTTTTACAAAACATTTCATGAAGCACCTTAGATTTCCTTAGACAAATGTGCGATTGACTTTTATCATTCACATATATGCATCGCAACTGATTGTACAAGGGCACTAAACAAGTAATTGGTGTTGAAAAATACAGTGATGCGCTTTTAGATTAAAGGAGATTTGTGAAGAAAGGAATTTTTAAGCCTTGTGCATATAAATTATAAATTTAATCCCTGCCTATACCTTACAAACTAAAGAGAGTGCCATTAAATGTGTAAAGAATAATGAATTAAAATGTCCTTGATAGCATCTGCTGTTTTGGGTCCGTCCGTCTCAGTGACAGACTTAGACTGCTGTTGTCTTCTTCTCAAAACAATGTGTCTTTCTACTCTGATCAAAACGGTGTGTCCCCTAGCGGATACTCCATGAATTGCATGTTATTCAAAATTTTCGTTCCATGTCTTTTCTGCATTTTTTTCACTTTTAAATGATCCTGCGGGCCTGATCAAACCTGCTTGTCGGACGGTAACGGCCCGCCGGCCGTATGTTTGACACCCCCGCTCCAAGTCCTGATTGTTTTTTGTACATTCCAATATATCAGGAATTACAAATGTGTATCATCAAAGCATATTCACCCAAAGTATATTATTATTATTATTTACAGTCTATGACGCATCTTTCACACATGGCCAAGAACAACCATCAACATCAGGGAGCGCCACCAAACGAAAGAGGATTGCAACACTTACACATGACGACGATGATGTTGAAGACAGCGGTGAGTCAGTGCATCGTCAACACAACTCAAAGTTTCATTACCATTATACTAACATGCCAACTTTCTTAGATGAAGAGGACAAAAAGACTGGACACAGATCTCTTGGGAAGAAGAAGACAGCAGTTCGAAAAGAACATAGTGAAGTTGGTAAGATGGATTTCTGTTGGATAGATCCGTATAACAATTTAAGAAACTCAAACAGCACAAGTCACTGTGACTTGCAGATGTAAAGACGAGTCGTTGAAGTGGTCTACTCAGTTGTAAAATTGTCTTCAATTTCTATTGTATAGCAATTTCTCTTACAGGGTTATGATATAATTTGGTTACAGTAACACACTGATTGTAATTGAATCCAATTAAAAAAAAATCTGACCAAAGAGAGATACAGTCGAACCTCTCAACAACGAAATCATGTTTGCAGCCAGAAATATTCACATTCACACCATCACTGAGCAGGAACTGATCCCACACAAGTCATGCGAGTATACCACTACACCACAGGTGTCAAAGTCAAGGCCCAGGGGCCGGATTTGGCCTGCCACATCATTTTATGTGGCTTGCAAAAGCAAATAAAGCATGTCGAATTCCATGAGGCTTGCTAAAGTCTGAACCAAAATCTCAAAATGTCATATGAAGTCCACAAGAACAATCGTTTTACTTCTGATTTTAAAAGTAGTTATCCATCAATATGTTATGAGTGGTGTATGTAATGTGGAGGTGATTAAATATGTATATGGTCTCCCAAAATTCATAATGGCCCTCCAAGGGAAACCATAACTACAATGTGGCCCGTGCCAAAAATGAGTTGGTCACTCCTGCAATACACCATCAGCAACCAGAAGTTACATATTTGGTATCTGACATTTGAATGGATTGTAAAATAATGCATTTCACTGCAAACAAGGAAAACTGGTAATGCATACCGTTGTAGATAATATTCACCACATATGTTGCTCTGAAATCGGCACAGTGGTTCAGGCTTTGATTGTAGCTTCGAAACATGAATGTCAACAGTGCCGCTGGATTACCATTTATCGCGGCCTCTGTGTGTCATGGATTTTTTCAAACATATTCATTAAAAAAAAGTGAAAATGCTGCAAAAGGTCCTCAAGAGGCAGTAAAAATAATCAAAACAACAGCGAGTCACATAGAGCAACATATACAGGACTGTGTTTACTGTATTTCGTTATTTATACACTAACCTAACCTAACTTATACATGTTTAAATATATTAGTATATAGCATTAAGTACTGTTAATTACTACAAACATGCATGTATACCAGTACATTTGGCCTTATAAATATTTATACTCATACACATGTTCATATACCTATATGGAGGGTGGGGGGGTTTTGCTACTTAGCGGATCACTGTACTTGCAAAGACTGTTTTTTTCTGCCTGTTCTTCACAATAGAAGGCTTCAGAAATAGAAAACAAAAGTTTGGGGCATGCTGGAGCCTATCCTAGCCGTCATTGGGCTGTAGTCAGAGTACACCCTTTAGTGGTTGCCACCCAATTGGGGGGCCCACATAGATAAACAAGTCATTAAAGGCGGAGACTAGGCAAAAAACCCCACATTAATTTTAAGGATATTGAAAAATATTAAATAATGTAAAGAGCATAACACTCATGAATCATGCCTTGAGGGAAATTGCTGCTGAGGTGTTTTTAAGTCAACAAAGTTGCTTTAAACTAGATGCCTAAAACATGTTTTGAATCAATGCATTTTTGATAGTTTTTATTCTGGTCCTGTTATCAGTCAAGGCAGCGTTCAGATTTTAATACAACTTCAAGAATGTCTGTTTATATTCAACTAAACCACTAATAACCCTCTTTTTTTCCCTCCAGAATTGGAAACTAAAAAAAGGAAGAGACCCGGACTCCAAAGGAAAGAGCAGCAATTGATCGACACCTTTCAAAATTTGTTGCATTAAAGAAAGTTCCAAGGAAAGATGACTGCGTTAAGTGTCGTAGTCAAGCATCGCCAGACCTTGAAGACCGCACATGGAGAGATATTCCACAATGAAATTATTAAAAGATATGTAATTGGGAAAAAAGCTTGAAGATGAAAGATGAGAGAGGGAGAGACATAGGGGGGAGATAGATGAAGGGAGAGAGGGAATGGGATGAGAGAGAGGGGAGAAAAGGAATAGAGTTTGAAAGCACAGTTATTTGGTAGTGTATATGTGGGTTCATGTGTCAGGTTGTGGCGCAGCAAGTTTTTTTAGTGTGCGTTTTGAAGGTTGAAGTTTTTCAGGTGTTCTTGTAAGTTTTGAATAAGAGTACTTTTGTTTGTCAAAAATAAATCAAAGTCAAGTCAGCTTTTATTGTCAAATATGCTCTCTGTGTAATGTACAGCACAGATTAAAATACTTTCCTCTCTCAGCCACAGTGCAAACATGTGGCGTATTGAACACACAAATATCAGAACTAAATAAAACTAAATAAATGACAGTACCCTGTTAATGGTGATAAACTGTTTAAAAATAATATATCTGATTATAAATTTACATCATTAAATGTTTAGTAAGGTGAACGGCACCTAATCTACTTCAAAATCATTAAGAACGCATGGCCAGTGCCCGGTCCTCACTTATCTAGTTAAAAACTTTTTCTTAACCTTTGGTGTTTTATTTAATCTAAAGGAATGTATTGCCTAAGGGCGCCCTCCTGTGTCTAGAAATGTGTCTTTTTCATTTCTTTTTCAAGCAGAAAGGGTGGTCCTCGCTTTGTAGGCCTTTTTACTCGGTCCTCACTGTGCAGCAAGTGCAGGAATGTGTGTGTGTGTGTGTGTGTGTGTGTGTGTGTGTATTTACGTGTTTCTAAGTGATCCTCCCCCTCACCAATAGGAACTCTACGCCCACACCGTCACCTTCTTAAAGGGATACCTCACATGTAATGAAGGTGATAACTTCATTATTTTTCATGCACATTCAATAACTTTAAAAATCGATCTCAAAAATAATATAGTTGGCTGCCATGTTCATTGAGTATGTCACTAGAGAACCATCACATGTGGGTCAGCTTTGGACCAGACTGGATGGATGTGAAGGATGCAACGCTGGATGATCTTGGAGAATGAGTGGAGCAGAAGTACAGCATGGATGTGGTGCTCGCTGTAAGCACACAAATGGAAAATGGTGGAAATAACATCTACCTACCTTGCACGCGTGATGAACAGTGTTGCTTTTTGTCCAGTGTCTGAGGAATGCGGCTCCGCTTGCATTATGGACATAGGGACCCATAAAGCCACCCCATGCGTTGCCGGGGATGGCAAAGGGTTGAGATTCAGAGGAAGCACAGATCCTCCGTCATGCTGGTCAGCCCGCTTCTGGCTCATTAAAAATACTCCGCACAGCGTTTGTTTTTAATGTCACCTGCATAGCATGTCTCCTCTCCAACTCTAAATAACTCCTTGTCCCGGGGGAAATATGAAACCATGTTGGGTGTTGCTTGGCACTGAGTTAAGTGACGGAATCCAAACGGCCAGTGAGGACTTTCTGCCACTTCCTCTCCCTTTGTCATCTATGCACACGTTCGGTTGTGTTCTTCTTGAGACAGTACAGTGAAAATTATAGTGCTGACCCGACTCCACATTAACCCTTAATGTTTTAATTTCCTCTTAATGTGTCCTAAATTGGCTACATTATCACTAGTTTTACTCCTCTTACATTGCTTGTTTGGAGTGTATGTTTGCCTCTTGCAGTCTGGTTCTCAACAGTTTTTCAGCATGTTTGTGTGTCCCATCAACTGTGTGTGATTGCATGGAGACTGTTCATGATGCATTCAAAGGCAGTTGGGGAAAACAAGTTTTTATGACATGTTCAAGAGGAAGGGATTTTTTTTTTAAATGGCTGTAGACATGTGCGAGAACTCTCTTTCTCGCTATCTCTCTCTCCCTCTCTCTCTCTCTCTCTCTCACACACACACACACACACACACACACACACACACACACACACACACACACAGCCTGTGTTACAGAAGTACAGTGACAAGTGTAGAATGATGACCGAGGTGCAGGCCACGTGCAGTTTACATGTTGCTGTGATAGTGTCGCTATATTGTCACAACCTTGTGATGGGCATGTGTGCGTGCATGTGTGTGTGTGTGTGTGTGTGTGTGTCTGTGTGTGTGTGTGTGTGTGTCTGTGTGTGTGTGTGTGCGTGTGCGTGCGTGTGTGATATCCTGCCAGTTCTGCCTCACTTGCTTCCTCTCATTGCTAAGCATCTATTTAACCTCACCTCAGACTCACGCTGACACAAGCTTGCATCAACACGCACACGTCAGAGGAGTGACCATGTGAATAAGACACAACTCCACTGCTGCATGTTTGAATGTGCCTGTGCCTGTGCCTGTGTCTGTGTGTGTGTGTGTGTGTGTGTGTGTGTGTGTGTGTGTGTGGTATGATTTTGAGGCCTGCCTGCTGGTTGAAGCAGAACAGGTGGAGGGATTTACTGGACATGTGCCAAGATAAAGACAGCGCTAACAAACAGTCTACCACACACACACATACACACGTACACACACACATACACACACGCACACGCAAATGAAAGGTTGAAAAACAGATTTTATGAGTGATGATGCCAGAAACAATATGCCAGGTTTGTCCTTCATATTATTACAAACTGTCTCTCCCATGCCTCATTTGCACATGGCTCTCCGTACACCATAAATCCTCTGCTTCTCTGTTGTGCTGTTATTCTATATTTAAACATATTCATCATGTGACGCTTCACATCCAGGCAACCTTGAAAATGCTGCGATCAAGGCCGATAACAACGGGCTGCCGTTGCGCTTTGAAGACAAAGCAACATTAATTAGCCAATAAAATGGAAATGCGAGCTGCCTCCGATGTGAAAACGCAGTCAACATTTCTCTCCTCCGGGTTACGTTGCTCCGTGTGCACATGAATGTGAAGCCGGTGTGTGCACTGATACGCCATGTGTCAGTGCGTGACAGGTCAGCTTTGTAGCGCTCCAGTGTAACCTCTCAGTTACTGCTAAAGCTTCAGGATGCTCGCAGCTCCTCTCCCCTCCATCTGCCGGCGTCTATGAAGTGTATACCTGATCACAGAGGCTCTGACTGCAGCTTCTCTAGCGTGCCGTAGTCAAGCTTCACCCCTGAGCCACATCAACAACACAAAGGGGGACATGAAGGGAAAACATCAACATTTTTTCCAGTCAGGTGTTCACTATCTATCTATCTATCTATCTATCTATCTATCTATCTATCTATCTATCTATCTATCTATCTATCTATCTATCTATCTATCTATCTATCTATCTATCTATCTATCTATCTATCTATCTATCTATCTATCTATCTATCTATCTATCTATCTATCTATCTATCTATCTATCTATCTATCTATCTATCTATCTATCTATCTATCTATCTATCTATCTATCTATCTATCTATCTATCTATCTATCTATCTATCTATCTATCTATCTATCTATCTATCTATCTATCTATAACTTAACCAACCAATATCATAGAAATAAAATGTTGTACAGTGACATTTATCTGTTTCCTACTTTGTTAACTCATTGCTGATAATTGTTGTCTGAAATCTTACAAAATCAGTCTTCACAAAGGTAAATGTAATTGCAGTTTTTCTCAGTTGCTTTGGTACACTTCTCCTGTACTATAAATCTTCATAATGGTTAAAAACAAATCTTTACACCATGTCATCCATCCAATATCCAAAATGCTTATCCTTGCATATTTAAATATTGCCATTGGACTTTTTTTCCCCAGGCGTATCGTACGTTTTCCTAACGAAAGGAAACGTGTGCAGCAGTAAATCAACCAACGACCAACCAGTTTCCTGAAATAGATCATAGTAAGTGAGGATAATTGTTGCGATATGTATGAGAATTTGTGGTCAAATGGTAGGAAGACTGCACTGTAATTCCTACAGTGCTGCAGGTACAATCATCCCTAAGGAGATTGTAAAGTGTTCACATTTTTTACTTTTTTTAAATGCATTTTTTTTCTTTGTGCTATGCAGTGCTGTTTCTTCCTCTGTGCATCACAATGAAATGGTTTGGCAACATATGACATATGGTAAACGTGAAATGGGAATCTTGCCCATTCTCTTGCACTCACCGTTCCACAGACAGGAACGTGTAGAATACTACATTTGCCATCAAATGTACTGTTTACATCAGCATATCCGTCCATGGCACACTGCTTATTTGTCAGCATGGCTGAGTTATTTGACGACACAAAGATCTGTTCTAATGGGTTATTTTTAGCCTAACCCTAACGCTAATCATAATCCAGCTCCTAAATATGACACATAACAGAGAAGAGAGCCCTTCCAAATTGGAATAATTAAAAAAAAATCATGAAGTATATAATATGAGGCTTCAAAATCGTGAAGTCATTCTGTTGTCTCCGCTATCAAACGTGGTGGGTGTAGCCAGTGAATGTGTGAAACCATGGCCTGTTGAAAAAAATGGATGCTACTTAGTCCATTAACTTTCTTCTGGCTTCACATCCCTGTATGTTTGCGCTGTGAAAATATATCTGCATAAAGCCTCCTGGGGCTGGAAAGCATCCCACGGGGCCGTCGCAAGGCTTTAGATGCCGCAACGAGAGGCGGTAGCCACCAGCTATCTCGCAAGCTAACAGGCTTCCAAGACTTCTAGAAGATGGCAGACGGGCAATGGACTCGTCCGCAAGCTGTTCTGTCAATTGTGACATTCAGGGAATGCGCCTATTCACGTGTAGGCGTAGCTTGCTATCAAACTGCAGGCGGTAGCAATAGAAATATGTGTCATAATAACAACAAAGTAACTATCAATTGCATCAGATAACCACTGATGTGAACTAAGGCAGGGGACCTCTAGCCGGCTGGGGTGTAACTACAAGGGGTCCATCCAAATAAAATGTCTTTTTGAAAAATGTGATCAAAATAGGATTCTTTTACGCAAATATGACTGAGACCTTTATCTAACTAAACTACGGAGACTAACGGACTTTTTTTCCATCTGATTCACAAGTGTAATTCATCATGTAACATTTTTCTTAGTCGCTTTGGTACATTTCTTTGAGGAGAATTGAAATTCTCAACATTTATCATTCTCTCTTGTGCACGTAAAAAAAAAAAAGCTCATTCCCATTTATTTGAATGAGTTGCAAATCTTACTTATGTCCATCTGTGCGAATGATTATGTACAATTCTCCGTTCTTGCCGACATCAATTGCTTGTGTCGGGTCCCCGTTGAATTGCCTCACACCCCACAGCAGGGTCAAGGTTGAAAAACCACAGAATTAAGACAGTGAGGTTTTTATATAGTTGTGGAGAGGTGACTCAAACCGGAAGCCAAAATGTGTCACAAAAAATGCGGAAAACTGAACTGGTGAAAAGCAGTTCACTGCTATAGCTCTACAATTCAGTATTGCGTAGTTTTCTGTCTTTGCATGGTTTCAGCAATTATCGTTAAACATGTATAATGTATTTAGAAACATATTGTTGATTTCAGTTTACAGGGTCTTTACATGAGAATATTTATCATTGTTTGCAGTTGATTTTTTTTTGTTGAAGATTATGCAAGTGATGTTTTTTTGACAATGACAAACTGCAGAAGAAGTTGTAATAAACAAGCAAAAGAAAGGTGAGTCTGTTTTGTTTACGACTGTGATCGGTGACACAAAGTAATTTTTAGCATCTAGTTACCACTCCCTTCATGTAACCTCTAGAGCAGTTTTGTCAACCTTTATTGACCCAATTAAACATATTGTCATGTTCCTGTTTGATTTTAGTATGAATTTCCGGCGTGAGTTATGAGACTTTGGACTCCCTAAGGACTGCTACACCGACAATTTACCGTCGGGTTATTTGCTTGCAGCCCATGGACCAAGTGCTTGTTTCCTCGACGTTTGAGTCTCGCTCATGCCATTTTGTCCATGCCGTGGTTTGTCATGTGTTGTAAGTGGTGTTCTTGCGACTTTTGTGTTGCTTAATTCTTGCTTGCAACTGGATTTTTGTTGTCCTTATTCATTTCCCTGCCTTTTACAAACACTTTTTGTTATGTTTTCTCCTGGCTTTGTTCATCCAGCCATCTAATTTGTACTTGGTTTCATGTAGTTTTTTTTCTGTAACAAGGTTTTTTACTGTGAGATTTTTTTTTTGTCCCGGTCTGCATTTGTGAAATCCATCTCTGTTCTGGATTAGTTCAGAACTTTACACATATTGTACACAAGAAAAATATTACAGCACACCACTGGACCACTGTCACAAAAATATGAATACTGTACTGAAACAATGATTATCTTGTCTTAATTTACTCCTATTTACTTACTGTCATATCTGGGCCTGATTTTTTAAAAATTTGTTTCGTTAAACACAAAGCTTTCTGTTCTATATTTTTTGTGCAACCCCCAAATTCTACAAAAAAACCACAAACAAAACCAAAAAAACGCAGATCAAGCTCTAACATCAATTTTCTTCAAACAAGTGTGGTTTGCTCCCCCCAAAACTCCAAAACAAAGAAAAAAAACAAAGAGGAAAAAAAAGATTCCACTTGAACCGCCTCCATTTACCCTGCAGGAAGAACCTCTCGAGCAAGCGGGTTACCTGCAAGCAACACCATAGAAAAGTTTGAAGGGGGAATGAAGTGAAACACAGAACAGTGCTATGTTGACGCAGAAAAAAAATCAAAAGGAACTCCTTTCTGCTAAATAAACAATATCAGCAAAAAGAACACAAAAAGTTTTCTAGCGGTTAAAAGGACCATATCAGGCAGACAGGCACTTTTTAAAACAATGGAAATACCACACGGTTATTAAACAGTTTTCCACCAAACAGACATGGCGGCACGCGTGTTGAACTACAGGATCTCTGGGTGCAGCTCCCCGAGCAGACTGCCGCATTACTTCTCATCCATCCATCTAATTATTCCCTCAGAAACCTGAAATTTGAAGATACAAAAGACCGTCCCTATCTGTCACAGAGCGGCATTGATCTTATTGAGAGAAAATGTGGGTGTAGTGGAAACCCAATTTAACTTGTGCCATCAAATTCCACACAGCATTATTCACATAGCGAATTGACAGATATCTGCAAGACGTTTCTTTTAATCTTCAACTGTTGTTGAAGAAAAAGAAGGGGGGGGGCTTGGAGAATGGGGGGCTGTACATTGCAGGCATCGCTCCCTTTTCCCTTTTCCATATTTGCAGTGCGGTTAACAAAAAGGCGATTGAAGTATGGAGGAAAAAAAAAACAACATCCCACCTAACTTGTTGATTATTAACAATGCGGATGGCAAGATGGATGTGTTTTCAGTGGCTCACGAGTATTTGGAATTTGTCAGTATGAAAGGAATGAGCGCAGAAAGCTTTTATCAAAGTCATGTAAGCTGATCAATTCCACATGCCAGCTTCCAATTTGAATTTCTGTTTTTGTCAATATGTCCTCATAATTTACCTACCGGTAATTATACAAAGCGTTTGGAATACTTTGCATACAGCCGTGAAACATAAGCTAGAGTGGATATCGAGTAACTGTGTGTGTTCTCATCAATTACCCAAAGGATTCGACATTGACAGTCATGACGGATAATCATTCCCGTTCAAAATAAAATGTTCAGCTTTTAGTTTAAATGTTGAGGCACACAACCACTAGTTTAAAAAATAATATATTTAATTTTACTGTGTTAAAGAACAATTTGGCTAGAATGTTTGGAAAAAAAATTTATATTTTATTTTTGAAGTGGTCGATCTGATGGCTATGGTTTGACACTAAAATGTTTTGCATGTTGTGACACAGAAGTTCTCGAACTTTTTTGTTGCTCTGAATAATGGCACAGATGTTCTTTATTGATGGTGATATGGATAGCGCATTGCCATCTCGTATCAGGCTAACCATTATGTTTCACTAAAATACTCAAAGACAACCCAACCAAACATTTTATACACACAGTACCCTTAAGAAAAGTCCTTCCACGAACCCAGTGATGGAGGATTGGTTCTCAGCCTGTCCCTTTAGAAGTGATGAATAGAACAACAGACCAGAAGTGAAGCCATTGATGGCCGTCTTCGATTGAGAATCGTAAAACGCACTTCACAAAAATACATTGATTTCACCGCAGCGTATTTATTTTATTTTCTGTCTCGACGGTGAAAATGCCACAGTGTGCGGCATACAGATGTACCAATTAGTCTGGGAGAAGCTTTAAAGCCATGTTGAATGCAATTATACATTTTCTCTTAAATCGTATAATGTATCTAAAAGTCTTAATCAAAGACTCATACTATCAGAACAATGAAAAATGAAATGAAAGGAAAGCCCATCAACAACAACAAAAAACAAAACAAAATTGCAGTTATGTTTTACGATACTGAGAAAATATACTCTGAATGGCCGATGCAGCCAGTGATGACAGTAACAGTAGCAAAGCAAGATGGCTGCCCTCTGGCTTCAGCCGCAAGAGGCGACTGGTAGTCCAGGCTCTTATTGTAAGTCCCTGATGAATGGGCTGCTCCCTCTAAATTGTGGGCTGATCTCTTGGGGTGAAAGGGAGAAAAACAAGAATCGAATAGTAAGGTATCAGCCCCAAAAGATGCTGGCCCACCGGGCATCTGCCCTGTATATAGGATGGCCGTTCCAGTCTTGTTGAATATGAAATGTTTTAAATCTGTATGTGTATATCACTAATCTCTAAATCTGTAGACATCTTTAAATCACTTTGACAATATTCCTGTACTCCACAATATCTCACCACGGGTAAGCTATTTTTGGAAAAGACCTACAGGCTACTCATGTTCCTTCGATGCAACTGGTTATTTTCAATTAAAACCCAATCATGTAAACGCCATATGTGTGAATGTATCTACATTTATTTTAAGTATGGCATGCTTGTTGGCTGGCTAAACAATAAAGAACAAAAACCAAACCGGCATGTCAAGGAAGACATGAGAAACGAAAAGAGCGTTGTTACAGTTGCCGCTATTGTGAAAGAACTAAATAAATAACGATGCATTGGATTGGATTGTATATCTGAGGATGCTGATACTGGAGGCTTGGAGCGTCAGTGTGGAATCTCGCGGTATTTGACAGCTCTCCGAGAATGCTACCTTGTTTACATTGGTGGCACGCGGATCAGGAGTTTGACGGCGGCTGGCGGGCCTAGCGGTCGAAGTGCCTGCCTGCCTTTCACAACCTCACTGACGCAGGAGCGGTAGCGGCAGCGGCAGCACTTTCTCTGCCGTCCCCCACAAAACTACCCTCAAAAAAACGTTTCAGCGTTTCGGCAACGCAGCAAGAGGCCCGGTCAAGGCGACTCCCCCACTCGTGCACTTCGACAGGAAAGGGAAAGTCAGAAAGGAGACGAGCACCGTAACAATCAGTGGCGTGTCAGCGCGTGGAGAAGGAATAGCTTAGCAACAGAGTCCCGCTTCCTGGTAAGTCCTCACACAGCTGACCATGAATTTAACAAAACTACTTTGGAGCAGCTAAGGCGCTGTTTCTCAACTCCTTTTTCCCGATTTGTCTGCACAAGACAAGGGACGGCGCAGTTGTTAGAGTTTCACCGATGTTGCCACAGTCGATGCTTATACGCGAGCTTCACATTTGGGAAGAAAAAAAAGTTTGAGGGAAGTTCGTCAGCTAGCTTAGCCTGCCCGAGGCTAGCACGTAGCTGCCCTAACTTTCACTGCATTCAAGTTCGTCTGACTTTAGGCAACTAATGTCACTGTCACTTGAGTACGTTACAGTGTCCTTCCAGTCAAACATGGTCGGGCGCAACTGACTGCTGAATACAGTACTGTATTGCAGCAACTTCATGAATCCAAGCAACAGATTTAAAAGGATGCAACCTAAAATGCGGAGGGTATGTGGAGTATTCTAACGACTTTCCACACTAGTTTAAGTTTTAAGCTCTTTTTAAGACGTGTCTGTGACTTTTCGGAAATATGCGAGGTTGCATTCTCGGTGATTTGTTGGGCGAGACATACTTTGGTGTGGTTATTGTCACGTCTTCAAGAAGCATAT
This sequence comes from Hippocampus zosterae, assembly GCF_025434085.1. Lineage (NCBI taxonomy): Eukaryota > Metazoa > Chordata > Actinopteri > Syngnathiformes > Syngnathidae > Hippocampus > Hippocampus zosterae. Next base: position 8,957,406 of record NC_067458.1, on the reverse strand, counting down.
CATGCATCAAAGAGGTGGAATGTTCTGCAGTGGCCAAGTCAATCACCGGACCTGAATGTGATTAAACACGTTTCACTCGTAAAGACAAAACTGAAAGGAAAATGCCATAAAAAACAATCAAGAACTGGAGATGGCTATAGTAAGGCCTGGCAGAGCATGACCAGAGATTAAATCCGGCATCCGTGGGTTTGAGACTTAAGGCTCTCCTTGATTACAAAGGATTTGCAACTAAATAAACAAGTTGCAACAATAAAGTTGAAAAGTGACACAATCTGATTCATGTTAGTTTGTCCACTTACGTTTAGTCCTGAAAAAGTTGGAGCCACATATAGAAATGTCGTAATTCCTACACTGATCACCTGATTTGGATGTAAATGCCTACATTTACAGCTCTAAGTCTGCACTTAAATCACATCTTGATAATTTCATTTAAAATCCATTGTGGTGTTGGGATTGGCTGGCAAACCCATTCAAGGTGTCCCCCACTAATCGGAAAATGGATGGATGGATTTATCCTCACAAGGGTCGCGGGGTGCACCGGAGCCCATCCCAGCTGTCTTCGGGCAGTAGGCGGTGTACACCCTGAACCGGTTGCCAGCCAATCGCAAGGCACACACAGACGAACAACCATCCACACTCACACTCACATCTGGGGACAATTTGGAGTATTCAATCAGTCTGCGATGCATGTTTTTGGGATGAAACTGGAGTACCCGGAGAAAACCCACACAGGCCTGGGGAGAACATGCAAACTTCACACAGGGAGGCTGAAGCTGGAATCGAACCTGGTACTGGCCGTCCTTGTGAGGATAAAGTGGCTCAGAAGATGGATGGATGGATGTGGTGTTCTACAGAGCTGAAACACTGAAAATTGTGTGTAATGTCCGGATGAACCTGAACATTCATTCATTCATTCATCTTCCGAGCCGCTTGATCCTCACTAGGGTCGCGGGGGGTGCTGGAGCCTATCCCAGCTGTCTTCGGGCAGTAGGCGGGGGAACGTGGGAGGAAACCGGAGCACCCGGAGAAAACCCACGCAAGCCCGGGGAGAACATGCAAACTCCACACAGGGAGGCCGGAGCTGGAATCGAACCCGGTACCTCTGCACTGTGAAGCCGACGTGCTAACCACTGGACTACCGGGCCGCCCTGAACATATCTAATTTAAATTTGAATATGTTTGTGGGTAATTTCAAAGATGAATTGATTGACATGAAATCTGCATCATCAGACAAATCTTTTAAAGATGATCCCAATGCAAGAAGTAATGTTTCACTGTGACAAATATTATGGAAGTTATAACTGTTTAAAAGCAATAAAAATGCACAAATTCCCGGCCAGCGTCTTCATTTAAAGTCAGTGGCGGCCGAGATTTTAGGGATGACCTTTTATGGTTGAATCTGAGGTTGAAACTTCCATAACTTTCTTAATTGTTTTTTTCTATTTTCAAGATGGCGCCTATCCCATCTTACAAGAGGTGGGGTGCACCCTGTGTATCTCGGAGAGAGAAATGCATTTTTGTGTAGAGAGAAATGCATTTTCCCCACCAAGTTGGATTTGTGGCCTTTTTAATTGTCGGTTATATATTGGATATCCGCTTTGTGGCCATGCAAGATGAATAAGGATGGTCAGATCAGAATCCGTGTGTTTTTGTTTTTTCCTTCGACCATGTTGTCACCAAGCAGTGTTGGCAGCATAATAAAAACCGTACTGTGTATCTGTTGAAAGGGAAAAAACAAAAGGGGTGTCAATGTGGTCTAAGGTTCTGTTGCCTTCAGCGGTTTTACACATTTGCACTTTCTAAATTGTTGCTGATACATATAAGGCAGCTGCAAAACTGTATCTGCATGCATACTGTACATGGTCAAGAGAGGTTTTATTTTTTATTTTTTGGTATGGACCAATTTAGCAGGTGGGTGCCGATTGTTTTATTTGTTTATTTTTTGCTTTATCCTATCAAGTTCTCATTCCTTGTCACCATCATCGATGTAACTCTTGCGCTTTGCTGGCCAGTTAAATCATTGTTTTACACCAGACTGCACTGTGACAGTAATTCATCGTTGTCATCGCTGTTAGAGTTGTTTGCGTGTATGTACAGGTACTGCACATGGTATGCATGTGTGCAAAGCTATAGCGCTGCTATATAACTAAGGGCACAGCAATATTTGAAGATATACTTGATTGAAATGGTTTTGGAATCATAGGCTTGTGGCACTATTAACATAAGCGATTATAATCACTTTAAGTCAAGCATCCGTTATTCACAGGTATTCAATCGTCGCGCTCGGTGCTTATTGCCAACGAGGGGTGGTGGCCCGCTGTGTTTAAGAATTGGTTATTGGTTTGATAGTCACAACAGTTGGGAACAATTGCTTTCAAGTATGAAGTCAAATGCTTGAAAATGGTATTCATGTTGCTGTTCTTCACTAAAGATTTCAGCATTTATACCACCACATTTGGTAATGCTAGAGGGGGATGATTCAGCAAAGGGTGAGTGGGAAACTGACATACCTTGTTGACCTTATAATTAGTCACTTCTGCGTTGCCATATTTGATCATCGTCAAAGGCTCTGTGTCTGTACAAGCTTCAGTCTTCCCGGGTCGTCATGAACACTGGCCGGCTCAGTGAAGTTGACTGTCAAGGAGAGTTGTCATGAATCGGATGAACGACAATGGCTGCCAAATGTTTGTATCAGCCTGTTCCTTTTTAAAAGTTCAGCCAGAACAAAATGGTTTTGAGAGAATATTATTAAGATTAACCATACTAGAAAATGCGTGCAACAGCGTTTTCCCCCCTTTTTAAACATAGCTTAAAAAAGCACATGGAAAGAAGAGCTATCAAAATTAGTCAAATTCTTGTATATTATTGGTAGGGATGCTCACTAGAATTTTTTTTTCAGGAGAAGGACTGGGTCACGATTATTTTTTTCTTTTTTTTTTTTTTAAAGTTTCTGGTCTATTCTGTATTTGACAAAACCATGCAGTTGTAGTGTCAGCTCTGCCTTAAAGTGTTTTACTGTTTTGGGTTAGACCAACATTCCCACTCTTGGTGTGGAGAAATCTGCATGCTGGACCCATAGCAGTGATTAAGTGTAATGGAATTCACCAATTCTCTCTGTTTCCTCAGAAGTTCCCGTTTTAGCCCTGGAGCCAGTCACTCTACTGTGTTGATGATTAGATGAGACATTTGTCATCTGACCACTTGAACTTAATTTTTGCCCACATTTATATATAGTTTCAAAAATCTAAAACAAAAATATTAGCTCCCTACTTTCACAAAGCATATTTGAAGATGCGTCCTTAGGCAATTTTGAGCTACATTTAACACCATCTCTTGGATGATGTCAAAGACCATGGCCAGGCATTGCACAGAACTGATGCTGGCAAAGGACCACCGCAAGGTTTATGCATCCTTGGTGTTCCAACTTTCCAAATGGTTCAGATTCAAAATGAAGCCTTTACATATTACATGTGGTTGTTGCCTTTCCCAGAACAATTTAAAACCCTCTTTCCTTTTCCGTCTCTGTATGGTTAAAGTTTAGAGTCAGGTCTTTGGCAATGAGAGTGCTATTCAAGCAGCGTCTTAGGCTCTATTGAAATGGCCCCTCTTCCTCAATAATTGTGCATCTCTCTTTCTTCTTCAGTATGGAAGGGTCACCGATGTTTCAAGCATTCAAATAAGATGATGCCTTGCAGCCCCTTGTGTTCCGTGAACATTTTTAACATCGCCGTGTAACTGATGCCTTCTCATACCGGGCTCACTGATATTCCGCAGGACTACAAAGACATGCAAGCACAAAAAATACCGACCTTGGACCTTGTTTGAAGTTAATGAAATGGTTTGAGTGCTGCTGGGTCATTTTCTGTCATGACCACACAGTCTCTTCAATGCAATATTTTCCAAATCTATTCATTTTTGAAGTCCTGTATCATCAAACTATAACTATATATAACTATATATGCCTCAGAGGTGTGAACCCATGGTATATAATGGATTAGTTTTAGGGATGACGTTTATGGTTAAGATCAACGGTGCCCAACCTTTTTGACCAAAGATCGACTTTTCAAGCAACCGACCTCACGCGATCGACCCGCTACCGCACGTGCACGCATACACACATGCATGCCATGATGAGCAACAGCCATAACGGCCCAGAACACAAACGAAACAGAAAAATAACATAGATACAAGAGCTTGTGCGTTTGTAAAAAGGACCTGAGTCCAGACCTGACGTGGTGGCATGGGACGCACTTTAGCAGCGTTTTCAGTGCAACGTCGTCACTGTCGTAGCTCACATGTATCATTCAAAACAATTTTCTCCTGGCACTACAGATTCCCATTCTTTGTAAGTGCCATCTGTGAATTTTACGAATAACAAACTTTGAATGAGAATAATAAAACTAAAAAAAGATATATGGCAACAGCGCTAATCGCAAACTGCAAGTGCAAACTGCCGACTTCTGGTGATGCAAGTCACGTGCCGCCGTAGGTCAAAGGTGACCTTTTATTGTATTTATTTTTTAAGCACTTTTTTGTGAAAGTGAAACTGAGAGGGCGCTTAAGGTACACTGTGCAATAACAAAAATAAAGAATATTAATCACACACACACACTCTCTCATCCTTTATTTATTTTCATCTATTTTCCCCGAGGACCACCCCGCGATCGACTTGAGACCAATTCGCAGACTACCGGTCGATCGCAGTCGACTGGTTTGGCCCTCAGGTTTAGATTCTGCATGTATGTAGATTTTGTTTTACTCATTGCAACAAAAAAAAGAGGCTATATTGCTCCATGACAACTAAATCTGTCATTGGTTGCCGGCGATGGTCAGAGTTTGTCATAAAAAAAACCCCTGAGAAACGGGGTTTGCACTGCAAAGATGGCTGTATTTCTGGCACTCATTCCCGATGCTCATTAAACTCAACATAAGATGCTGTTGTTCATCATGTTCGTGTTGCTTGCGGTCAGTAGAAACTGAGGGAAATGCTGCTGTGTTCTGCCAAAGCGTTCACGCAGTATCATCAATTTTGATTTTAGATCACTCTTCAGTTGTCCCTTGTCCCTCTCTATCGCTTTTGATTATCCACCAGGGAAAAAAAAAACAATCTCCCGAGAATACAAATCCACTTTCACCAAATGATTACAAGATGCTGGGTGCGACTGTAAACACTACATCAGTGGCAATGACAGGATGTATTTGTCATGAGATGAGACGAAAGCAAAATGAATTTTCCACTCATGAACACATTGAAACAGAAGGAAGGAGAGGGGTTTTTATGAGTTGGTGTGCTGTGGGCGTTTGGTTCAGGCTCACCGCAAACGGGGCCTTCATGTTTCATGTGGAATTTGAAGCACAATGCTGTAAATTAGTCTGAAAGTGTCTGTTTTTGACAGGCTGCTTTGTCCAGTCCCGCTGCAAAGAGCTGGCAACATTTCCTACTGTCTGCCTCCACGTCTTTCTTTATCCCTTTCGCTATATTTTATTGAGATTTTTGTGATGATCTGAGATTATCATGTTTTTGTTGCTCTTGAAACCAAAGATCAGGGCTCATGGGATTTGCTTTTTTAATTTTTTTTAATTTTTCAATTATAACTGGACTGTGTTTATCGTGCAGAATATGTTGTCTTACAATACGATACAATCATCCTGATTTATATATTTCAAATTTTGTGGATATTCTGGGGGCAGCGCAAAGGGCAACACGTTAGCATGTCCGCATCACAGTGCAGAGTTGCAGGGTTCGATTCCAACTGTGGTCTTCTGATGTGGAGTTTGCATGTTCTGCCCGTGCCTGTGTGGTTTTTCTCTGGGTACTCCGGTTTCCCCCCACATTCCAAAAAACTTGTACGGCAGGTTTATGGAACACTCTAAATTGTCCCTAGTTGTACGTGTAAGCGGGGATGGTAGTTTGGCTATGTGTGCCCTGCGATTGGCTGGCAATCAGTTCAGGGTGTCCCCCGCTTACTGCCCTGGCATAGACCTCAGCACACCTGTGACCCTTGTGAGGATAAGTGGATTAGAAAATTCAATTGTGCCATTACTTTACAGTTCCTTGTCCAGGTATCTTGAATGTGCTTCCCTCTCTTCACAATTCTTACTTGTCATGCAGTTTCAGCATTTCTCTTTGTGAGCTGTTTATTGATATACGTACTGTATACTCCTATGCTTTTAGTTTTTTTGGGAAGGCTTTCACACCTCAATTTTATGATTTCTGCCCGTCTGAGCACGATGGGGTGCAGAGCTTTCAGCCGCTCTGCCCCCAAACTCTGTAACTCACTTACACCCAACATCCGAAATACTGATTCTCTTCCCACATTCAAATCCAATCTCATAACCGACCTATTCAAAATCGTATACTCCGTTTAAATTAATATCTTCTTTTATCATTTATAATTTTATCAGTGGTTTTATTGTTCTTATTCCTGATTGTAAAGTGTTCTTGAGTGTTTTGAAAGGCGCTTATAGATAAAATGTATTATTATTATTATTTCTACTCAAAACGAATTATAACATTTGAGTTTATTGTTGTTGTTTTTTGAACAGCAAGGTCTGGCAGGCAGCTATATTTGTCCTGTCAAAATGTCTTTTATTTTATTATATTGTTGCCTGCTCTGATCTGAGCATGGGTGGGGGGGTCGTCTCGAGGCCGGGTATTATCATCCATTCTTGTGTATGTTCCAAATCATCCGCTCTTCTTTCTAGCTCTTCAATCTTCTTATCCTTCACTTTGAACACAGCTTTCGATTGTCGCACTACCTCAATTAGAGAAAGGTGCCCCACCTGTTGTTTTGCCACATTGCTAAAGATCCTGTGGCATGAAGTTCAGAGACCTTTTAACTTGATCCATATCCTCTGCCAGGTTCTTTGTTGCCATACCATCTGTTGTTACCATAATGTACTTGCAACCCCCCCCCCCCCAAAAAAAGCCTATATATATATATATATATATATATTAGAGCTGTCAAACGATTAAATTATTTAATCTAATTAAAAATGCAACTGTCATTAACTCAAATGAACAAAAAAATTAATCGTGATTACTCACACATTTTTATCATTTTGAATTGTTTGTCCTATTTTTCCCCATTTTAATGCTCTCATCAACATGGAATCATGAATCAGTTTTCTATGTGCCAAATGCAAATATTTACTGAAATAACAATTTCGATTTTCAATTTTACATGGACATTTTTCACTTGGTGCAGTTATTCACACAATATTACTGTCCATAAACGACAGTGAAAAAAAATATTTTGTCACACAACAGTTGCTTTAACAGCTTTTTTAATGAAATCAAAACAGAGCAATATAACATTATAAAGTGCTCATCTAAGGTAAACTAGTACTCAGCCTATAGTGGATTTAAACCATGGTTGCATACTTCGTTTTTCTCAAGTTTGCTTTCAACACAGCAGTCTGTTTCTGTATGTTTGTTGAAGAATAACGAGACACCGGGCACCAGTGTTCATTATGTGCCGCTGTATTCGAAACTGCCGGCCGTACAAACAAGCACATGTACTTCCCCCGTACTGCAGGGGCAAACCATTCTGAAAGGGGAGCGGGGTTCACTCCCCCTAACACAGTCAGGCTATGTGGATTGTGTTGGTCCTTCTTGCGCGGAAGTCTCTCTACGGTTTTGTGTCGACCTCATTTCAAATGACTACACTTGGTTCGATGACAACACTGGAGACGTTTGATTTTCGCTAGGTCGCTACCACTGTAGCGCACTGTCACTGTCAGACGAACACAGAGAAGCTCCACCCGCTCTATTTATATGGACACGGAACGCTGTAACCTTCCACACAAAATAGTTCCAAACAAGTAACAATCGTGTCAGTGGCATACATCTTATACCTGTATGATACAGAGAGAGAAGAACAGATAACTTTGGTCTTGTCAGTGGAGCAATCAGGCAACTTCAAGTAAACTTTCCATTCATAAACTCTTTAACTATCCGTTTTCGGAGTCTCCGCGCTGCCATGGCTGGCAAAACGGACATGGGCGTGGACTTCTGCAGCGCGCTTGTTGTTTTGTTTCTGGTGTATTTATAGAGCAACGTAACATCCGCTTGTGACGTGTGCCGCGTTAATCTCGTGAGAAAAAATTGAATCCTGTTAAAATTCATTTAAATTAATGGCAATAAAAACGCGCTAAACTGACAGCTCTAATATATATATATATAATTCGTCTCGAAAATGGTTTTGCTCGTTGTCAAGAAAATGTCTTAAAGTGCTAAAATCTTCAAAAATAGCAAATCCTGTACATTGAAGCATTACTTTCTTGTAAAGTTCAACAACTTTATAAGGAGCATGGATGTCGAAAGTCGGATTCGATCATTGATATTTGATGGATTGTAGAGTGTTTAACCAGCTGCCATTTTGCCCATGTCTATTTTATCCACATGTAGGCCTATGTTAGGGCTGGGTGCAAATTCAATTTTGATATATATTACGATAGACGTGATCAATATCAGTCAAAAATGCCTTTGATAAAATGTTCAGTAGAAAAAAAAATCAGGAAGCAAACCCTAATGCCAATATTGTGCGTATTTTGGGTAGAGACTACAGCGTGACACTAGAATTGTGCCACAATTAGAAGTACCTAAAAGGAGATTTTGAGCTCAAAAGCATGTTTTAAGCACAGCTGACTCTGGACAAGAAGCAGCAGCAGCTAAACGGTTGAAAGCAGTGCATGCGCGTGTGCCTATAGCATTCTTGCGCAGAGCGATAGTATGGCGTACCTTTGTTAAAATAAATGATGAGTTGTCTCCGGGTAGCTTACAGCAGTGTTTCTCAAATAGTGCTCCCCCCTCCCCCCCCCAAGGGGGCGCGAGCGTCTGTCAAGTGGGGCGTGTTTGACCTCCGCCTTTTTTTTTTTAAATTTCTTTCTTTAAATTTCTTAATTTTTTTTACTGTCCTCGAATAAGGTGCAGTTGCACCCCCACTACATTAGGGGGCAGTGGCGCTCTCATTGGCAGAGCTTGCGCAGGGAGCATTCGAAGGGAGGAAATATGACGAGGCGTATGTAGCGCTTGGCTTCACTGTGACTACAGTGGCATACGCGGAAAGATCGGTGTGCTTACTGTGTCTAAAAATGTTGGTAGCGGACAGCATGAAGCCAAATAAATTAGGGGTAACTTAAAGACATTACACCCCAAGCACGATGATAAGTCGCTTGAGTTTTTTTCAGCGAAAACTTGCCGAATATTCCCGAGAGTCGCTCTGTCCTGCTTCAAATCTCACTTCGCAAAGCTGTGCATTGCAAAACGTGCTCATTATAGCCATTAATCCAGACATCATCTTTGATTAAAAAAAGCTCACATTATTTTATATATTTTGTGTTGCAGGTTAAAGTTTTTGTTTAAATATTGTGCTCCTGAGTTAATGTTGATCAATTTAAATGCATTATTATTGATTTTTATGTAATTTTATTTTTCAGTATCATATGGTTTGACATGGTTAGTCAAAAATGTTTACAGTTTAAGGATTTCATTTTATTTTTGAATTTCTGATGCACTTTAAATCTTTTCTGTTACAGTTAATAAAGCTATTCTTGTAAGTTGGTTCATATTTTCTTTTTTATTCTTTTATAGGTTAATAAGAACACAGTGTTATGCAGAGGTGTACTTTTAACAATTTTATAGACAGATTATACTATTTATAGACGCACACGTGGGGGTGAGGGGGGGCAAGATGTTTTCTTCTTCCTGGGGGGTGTGGGGGGGGTCATGACAGAAAATATTTGAGAAGCACTGGCTTACAGTAAGATGTCATTGTACATAGTAACACAATGAAACACTTCCGGATAGATATGTGGTGAAGCAGTCAAGGAGTTGCCCGTCTTAAACATGCTGTATTGTGCTAGTGTTTGTCATGTCCGACCCTGCGATTCTGAAGTTATAATAGACAAATAGACAATTAAAATATGACTGGACTTCAGCAATCATGATAAATCTCCAAATGCTTAGAAATTCTAACAAAAATATTTTGAGCATGTCTGAGTGTTTTGCTGCATGACTTCTTTTATTTGGAATGGCTTTCTGCCAAAGATTGCACACGCGCACTTCTCAGAAATAGTTCACTTTCAAGGGAGCCTGGAATTTCTTGAAGGATTTCCAACTAATTTCTTGTGCAAGGCCGGCACACAATTAATTATTTATTTAAACACTTTTTTTTTTTTTTATAAAGCCTTTCTTTCTTCACACTGTCATCTTGGGTCAAGGGACAAATCACCCCATCCTCATTTCACTACGGTTGCACTTTGAGTCACAGCAGATTCTCATTTTGCCCTGAGGCCTTGGGGCCTGCGGGTATTGAAAATGGAAGATTGTCATAATCATCATGAGCAGTGTGTCCGTTAGGATTCCCAGTTGTGGGTCTAGTTTGTTTTCCAAATTGTTTCAATCGACATTCTCTGAACTGAAGTGCCACTACCTTGTATGACTGAAAATGTAGTTATTAATCACTGATTGTATTTGTCGAGATGAGCGGCAAATGCTTGCAAACGCAGCAAATATGGGATTTTGTCAGGGTTCGTCAAAGGTTGCAAACATGTTCGCTAACCGTTTCACTTCTCAGATACAACTTTCAATAGTTCCTTGTGCATGCATTATTTTGGTAACAGTGGCAAGTGTTTGTAGACAATTTTAAGCATTTGTAAACGGTCACGAGACGTGTTGCCACAGTTCTTTTTCATTCTCCAATGCAAGCAACTTTGTTACCATGATTACCAATATACTATACGTCAACCCATCTTTTTCACATAAATTGCAAGTATTCATTCATTCAACAAAGGAAATTAAACATTTTATTCCCTTTTTTCTCATTAATTTCATACATTGTTATTTTACTGTACAACAAATGTAGAATAAAACAACACTGTGAACTCCTATGAAATGGACCAATCAGGAATAATAAATACACCTTAAATGTAGACATGATCATGCTGATTTTATGATCCAAGCTACAGCATTAGCATCATTGCTGCGCAAAATATTGTCCTGCTGGCCATAAATAGCCCTTGAGCCGTAAATTTGAGAACGCTGCTCTAAGTGATGACCAGTCTTCAAATATCAAAATATTAGTCGATTAATTAAATAATCCATTAGTTGTTGATTAATCGATTGAATTTTGACCGCCATATAGCCTAAATCTGAGCCGCTGTCTTTCAGAGATATTTTTGAAAATAAATGGCTCGTAAAAATCACTTGATTGGTGGGCAAGCACTAATATTAGTATGCAAGCAATTAACTCATTCAGTACCAGCCAATTCTGGACCAAGTCTGAAAAGACGTTTAAAAACGTCTTTGGGAGTGAATGAGTTGAAACGTTTTTTTTTTTTTCATCATAACAAGTCACGCTTCTTCAGCAGTGGAAGGGTTCACAAAATTCACTGATGATCTCTCGTCGCAGACCGTGCAGTGACATCATGGTTGGGAATCAATGACACGCGCATACAAATTCACTTATAGATTTGGGCAAATCCCAGCTCGCTCTCTTTCTCTCTCACCCACCCCCTCAGTCTGCTTTCTTTCTTTTGCAACCTTTCCCACATTGTCTGTAGTCTACGTTGAGGTTTTTTTTTTTTGGATGCTCTGTCTGTCCTGCTCAGTCCTCCTCTCCTTGGGGGTCTTTGCCAACCGCGGCCACCACTCGGCCTCCTCCTCTCTGCCCAGCCTGGCCCTCAGTCAATGGGAGGCAGGCAGCCTGACTCCATCTGAGCAGCAGGAAGCAGCAGCAGCAGGGGTTAGGCTTGTATGGCGCTGCCGGCTGTCTGTCAGAAGTCCTGCCAAGCCAAGGATGAGAGACCTTTGCTCGTGTGGTATTGGGGCACAGAATAAAAATATTTTACATCTGAAGGCAGGCATGGGGAGGCAGCAGCAGCGCGCTCAGATGTAGAGCAGAGGTGAAAACAGTATATGAATGTGTGTGTGTGTTAATTTACTTCTGTATGTGTGCTTTGTGTTCAGGGTAAAGTAAGTGCAAGTTAAGAAGAGAGGAGAATGACTTTAATGAAGTACTACTTCAGGAAGTGGGTGCATGGGGGCCAGGGAGGAGAAATACGCTGAATGGATTTAGAAGCAATACTTTTGGTTTGGAGAATGCACAGTGACTCCAAAGTGTATGCCTGGCTGGGTGCCCGGCTGGGTGCCCGATTAGTTCTGGCTTGACAGTTTAACGGTGAATATTTAACATTGGAGCACAGTTCGGGGCTTGGTTGTAAACGGCAGTAAGCAAGCGGCATGGAAGCATAAGTCCGTGTGATGCCGGGCCTCAATTCTGAAGCCCATCGAAAAACAACACACAGTTAGGACGCATCTTGAAATTCTGATTTGAGAAAAAGGCAGATGGCATGGGCTGGTGGTGTCGCACTGTAAGGAAAAAACACCAGGATTCCCTGATGAAAGCAGCTCCTGCCTGCTTTGAACAGCGAGTCTGTCATGGTTTGTGTCTGCTGCGTGGCTGCAGGGTCAAACTGTGATACGCAACTCCTGGAATTTTCGCTTTTTAGGTTTTTCATGTTCAAATCAACTGAGGGGAAGAACGGCTGCGGAAGGGGGTGGGGGGCAGCATGTCTCATTAATATTAATATTATGTCTGTAGGAGGCAGGATCTCTGGTTCAGCTGCTTTCATCCTCTCTTGTTTTTGTCTTTTTGGAGAGTGATGTAGCTGTATTGGAAATTTGTCAACAATTATTTGTCAGACAAACGAGCTTTACTGGCAACTGAGATGAGGAATTTATTGAAATATGTTTTAAAATATGAAAAAAAAATGCATGCACTTTCTAGTATTGCTGAAACCAAAGGTCCTCAGCAGGCAAACCTTGGCCCGCATCCCGACTCGGACGCTTTTCTACGTGAACTGAGACCTATTATTTTGATGTCTGTATTTTCACCAGTACAACTTTTTTGGGGGGGGAGGTTTGGGGGGAGGATTTATGGTGATGTTTTCTGGCCTTCATTACCATTGTTTCCAGTAAATATATGCACACGGTAAATAAAAAGACAGACCAATCATGCATGGCACCAGTCAGCCAATGTTATCGTTCAGATGCAAATGATGAAGAGGGTAAGCAAAATGCTTTAAAACAATGGGCTTGAAAATGAGAAGAAACGGTGTGCTGCAGCTAGCAAATGTTTTGTTGGTCGAGCATTCTACTGAAAATTCCATCGAATTATCGAGTAATCAGAAAGGTGTGAAGCAGTTTTGTTGTTTTTGGGAGAGGCTTTATTCTTGGGTATTTCAAATGTAGTGAATACTGCATGCATTTTAATGTTAAATGTAATAATGTCTCGGAGACGGTACTTGTGAAAGTTGACAATTGGGTCCAAATTCACATTTAGAAATATATTTTCAATTTTTTTTTTAGGGTGGCAACTGTATGTTGGATTGTAATTTTGCAGTCTGAACCTTTTTTTGTCCTTTTCTTTCTTTTGTAGAAGAACCCTGGGATTAGTTCAGACCCGCTGTGATACATACAATTGCTATTAGATATATTTTTTGTGGGCGTTGCTGATGGTGTAGTGGTACAATCGCTGGACTTGCGTGCGGGCAGCGTGGCTTCCCACACAGTGACGGTGTGAATGTGGGTGTGAATGGTTGTTCGCCTCTATGCATGTGCTACGACTGACTGGTGACTAGTTCAGATTGTCGTCCACCTTCCGCCCAAAGTCAGCTGGGATAGGCTCCGCGACCCTGTAAAGCACAGGTGTGAAATTCAAGACCTGGGGGCCAGATCCGGCCCGCCAGGTCATTTTATGTGGCCCACGAAAGCAAATCATGTGTGTGAACTTGCTAAAATCTGTCCCGAAATGTTAAATTGTAATGTGAAATAAATAATGTTCAGTTTGAACAATAATGTAACAAACTATTATAATTAACTTGAATAATCTGAAAACTAGTCATCTTTCAATTTGTTGTGTACAGGTAATAATTTTGTTCATAACGGCCCACCGTGGGGAGACGTAACGCCAAATGGGCTGAAAAATAAGTTTGACACTACTGCTGTGTAGGAGAAGTGGTGTTAAAAATGGATGGGTGGATGAAATTTTGTGGGGCCTGCTAAATTGCATTTTTATAACATTTCTAACCTTTTGTTAAACAGGCCTGTTTCCAATTTCTCATGTGTAATGATTTGAAAAATTTGTCTATGGATATTTATTTTCATCATTTCAGTTGTTTCTCTTGAAGCTAACAATGTGTGGTTGTGGAATCTTGCCCCAACATTTAAAATGATTGCTATATCTCATGCACTTTGAAAGGGTGCGTCTTTTTTTCATATATAACTATATTTTCTAGTTCTGGTTTTTCGACTTCAGATTGTTGAGTAACTGTCCAAAATGGGAAATGATTCCTCAGGTGACAAGTCAACAATTAATGTCCTCAGTTCCAAAACACGTATCGAGTGCTGGTTAAAAAAAAAAAAAAGAGGTCCAACACAGCTGAAAACATGCTGCTGTTCCAGTAATGTTGTATGCATTGGATTAAAAAAAACACCTGCAGATTTGCAAGAAAGCAAAGTTAATAGTTTACTTTAGTTACTAACGTGAGAAGAGGCAGATTCCCGAAGAGCTGGTCCAACCTCACTGTGAGGAATGGTGGAACAGGTCTGACATCGTTCCTGATCTGAAAAGGGAAATCCCTGCAGCCACAAAGTACAGAGAGGAGTGTGAGAACGGAGAAAGTGTGACACCTTGGGGGTAGTGTTATTCTGATTGTTTGCTCTTTGCACATATACACTTTCATCCATATTCGGCTGGAGATTGGGTGGATGCACTCAGGCAAAAAAGAAATGCTTGCCCGAGGAATGAAAGTAAATGCAAAACTTTTTTGCCTGTGAATTTGTTGTGCTCATAAGGTCATCTCTTTGTTTTTAAACTTATTTGAGACCAAACGTACATTTTTGTTTTTAAATAAAAGTTTTTGATTTCACCCTTTGCTTCCCAAACGTATACTATATAATAAGGGTGTGGAAAATAATCGATATTAATCGATACATCGATGCGCACGTCCGCGATCCGAGTGCATCGCCTCATTCACTGGGTACGACGCGATTGACGGGTGAAATCGCGATTCATCACGATGCATTGATGGGTATCGGTGAAATCGCGATTCATCACGATGCATTGATGGGTATCGGTAAAATCCGATTCAATCGCCGTTTTATTCATGTTAAACGTCACATATCTGCCCTTTCCTAGGCGCAATGAATGCACCATCATTGCTTTGCGTTTTGTGTTGAATACGGACGGTAGCCGTGCGTCACATACAGTCCAGTACACAATGAGCGAGACATTATGGAAGTTAGCGCACGCAGCAGCAAGGAAACTACTATATTTAATGCAGCCGCAACATTCAAATCTTATGTTTGGAAATACTACGGCTTCGAAAAGAAAGACGCAAAGCTTGATAAAACCTCCGTAATTTGCAAGGAATGTCGCACTAAGAAGCCATACAACGGCAGCACCACAAATATGCAGACCCACTTAAACCGATGGCACCAGATCACCGACAAGTTTCCCTCCCGCTTCCCCGCCCAGTTCCTCGTCGGACACCGGAGAAACTCTTGGTAAACCAGGTCAGGATCAGAAAAAAATTGCCTCTTATTTTGGGAGTCCCCTTGCAACTCACGGTGACCGCGCAATGGCTATAACTAAGGCCACTGCTTATTTCATATGCAAAGACCTCCAGCCTTAGCGTGGTGGACAACGAGGGTTTCAGACAGCTCGTGCACGTTTTGGAACCCAGGTACAAAATACCACACAGGTCTGTGTTCACTTACAAACATATTCCCGATGTGTACAACAAAGTGAGAAGTGAGATTACTGTGCCGCTGAACAGTGCGCAAAGAGTTGCACTTACAGTGGATGGGTGGACATCTTGCGCTAGAGATTCATATACATATATATATTATTATTATATTTCATATAAGACACTCAGTGAGAATAGTCTGTTTGTGTTTACACTATAGCAACAGCTGTGAGTCTCAGGTGCCAAATTGTTTACATTTTCTTTGCACAAAACCCAATTGTGAAAGGGCTTAAATAAGTTTTACAAGTTCTAGTCTTTATAAGGAATAAAGTGGTATCCTTTTTGTAATACCATACTGAATTCCATCTTTTTAAAAGCTTTTTTTCTTTGCTTATTTGCATCATGTTTAATTGCACAATATCGCAACAAATTGCATTGTATCGGATCGCATTGATTTGAACTTAATGTGTATCGCATCGTGACGACGGTGAAACGTATCGCATCGTATCGCCAGAAAATTCCATGTATCGTTTAAGTATCGCATCGCTGGCAGTGGATCGTGATGTGTATCGAATCGTCCTCAGTGCTGAGATTCACATCCCTACTATATAACCACGTTTCATGCGCTTTCAGTACAGATTCTGCAGCAGAAGTTATGAGATGCTATCATAGGGATAAACTACAATGTACAACACTTGCTGCGTAGCTTTCAAGACTCACATTGTTTAGAGGTGAAATATTTCTCATTGATTCAATTTAAGCAAACTACAACATAAAGTCAGAAGTAATGGAGTTATAATATGTACAGGTATCTATCTATCTCTATATCTCTATATCTCCTATCTCTATCTCTATCTCTATCTCTATCTCTCTATCTCTCTTTCTCTCTAGATTTGGACCCTTAAAAATGATTTCAATTAGTTTATGGGATTTAAACAAATGCATCACAAGAACCAAAAACATTTGACGTTCCCCATTTTCATTTGTTTGCAAATGTTGCCGTGTTTTCCCCTTTTCCCTAGAAGCCCTCTTTGTCTCTCGCAGGCAAACAGAAGCCCAGCCTTGTGGTAGAGAATGTCACATTGAATATCCTGGTGCCAGACGTGATTAAGCTAATTTGGTGGTCCTTCAGTGACATGGCTAACAAAGCCTTTATTGGTCCTGGAGCCCTGCAAATTCTGCTCTGCTGTGCGATGCCCTGCTTTGCATTGTGAATACCATGAGTTGTTGCCTGCCAGCACGTACGAGGCCTAATGCCCAGGGATATTTGTGCAAATGTGGATAGATAAAGATATGTACTCGCGTTTCAGAAAATACAAAAGGTAGGGTTCCTTAAGATTTCATCATTTGTCATGTTACGATTGTTTTAATTTCATCTTGCGGCGGCTGAAATAATTTTGGAATCATTGTAACTGTTGGCATGTACAGGGTCTCCCAGAGGTCTGAGTACAAGGTAACCCCCCCCCCCCCACATACTTCAAACAAAGCATTTTTATTTAATGGTAGTTACTGTTATTTAATATCGCCAACATGATTTCCATAATTTGCAATGCATCATTTTATGCACTTTGCAAAATTCAGGTGAACTTGATGGAATAAAGAGTGAAATCTCCCATGACTTCGGAGACATCCCTTAGAAAACATCACATATTAGTTTGATCATTTTTTGTAGTCCCCTAACTGCATTTCTCAAGTATGTAGGCAACTTTTGGTAGTAAGCACAAATTTTGCAGCCATAGATGCTGGACATTTATAATAACACTGAAACATGTTGTCGTGTTTCTCATTTATTTTTGGTGTCCACTCCAACAGTTAGATTTGTATCTTAGTGGACATTAGATTAACCATTGGTCGTCAACTGCTGCTGCAGATGTATTACCTTTTGTGTACTAATAACATACTTGGACATGCAGTCCAAAAGGGTATCCCCTTAACCTCGGGCTCTGAAAATCTGAAATTTTAAACAATTTAGGCAGAGGTGGGCACTCCACTGAGGAAATATCGGTCAGTCTGTCACTTGAAGGATGCCCGATTGTCTGACGAATGGCGACTGATGATAAACTAAAAACAAAACAATTAAGCACTGACAAAAGTGCATTATCATGTAGTCGTCACCAATCGGGTCAAGTACTGATGTACCTCTGTCTGTCACTGATGGACTGATGCCCATCAACATCAAATGACGGAAACACACCCTGCCTGTCTCGTGTGTAGTTTGTTATAACGGCAAGCTTACCTGATGTTTTTTGGGAAAGTGTAGAATTAGGAGTTTGTGAAATGGTTTTTTGCAGCTCTATACCCATTTCAGAAGGTGGCAGTAATGCACCAAAAGTTGTTTGCCAAATGCAAAAAGATAAGAAGAAGACAAAGTCGAAGGAAAAGCACATTGACTGGTTGTGGCCACTTCATTTCACTTTCCACAAGGGTGCATGATGCACTTTAAACCACTAGGATTGTACCTTTTGGCAACAATGCGACAAGATTTTTTATAGAAAAATTTTGGGGCACATAGCTACCACTGTACTTTACAGTTTAGTAGTTCGGCAAATAAGTGTCGGTAATGTGTGTGTGTGCGTGCAGGTGTGTAAAGCTCTTTGATCAGACACCGTATGATACATTGATATATAGTGCACTCAGTTTACCATTTTAATCACATTTTCTATTTCTATTTGATGGATTTTTTTGGGGGGGGGTGGTATTGACGACTGCGGACCAGCGAAATGTACTGACTCAACCGCGGGTTAAAGTAACATGTCTGTCGAACAGACTGACAATTTCGGTTTCATTCGGCTTGAAATGATGATCGACTGAAGATGACCGACAGGTGCCCAGGCTGCTGACGAATGATGAATGACAGACTGGCAAAATGTAGTAAATTACCCGCTTCTGAATTTAGGGGTGCACACTGTAAATAGACTCGCAAAATTAAAAATTCACATTTTCACTTTCAGGATAGTATTGATAAATTCCACCATTACAATCTAGAGCCAGTCTGAAGCCCTGCCTTAATGACCATCTTGTTTTAATTTCATCCATGTCTATTGGAATGTATGAGAAAATACAAAAGATGCCCTGACACCTTACATCGGTTACACTGGAGTCATTGATGGATTTCACATGGATTTCTAATTCTGTGTGTTAAACAAGTGTGGAATTTGTAAATTTTCCCTGCTGAGATTCTTTTTTGAAGTCAAGATGGCGCCCGAGTAGGCAGCCGTCAGCAAGTGCTCTTATGAGCCTTGCTTTTTTTTTTTGTTCTTGTGTTTCTTTTGTCACTTTGTGTTTCTTGTTACGTCGTGTGGACTTGATGTGGACCTTTTTCAGCATTTTTTGGCCACGACATTCATCAAGAAGGAGACTCTGTGCTTGGTGGTTGCGCCTTCTCGGCAGCATGGGTATACTAGCACTGTTTTTGACTGGAGGAATGTCGGCGCCATTTGACTGTCGTTGCTGGACAGTCCCGGGGCGCTTGTGTCTTGCGCCTGTAATGGGCAGCATTTTTCACAGCCCCGCTTTGTTCAGCGGAGAGATCGGTGCTGTTGAACGGTCTGCGGCTGGATGGATGGAGGTCTTGAGGAGCCGACGATGAGAAGAAAGGAGCGTTGGCGCGGAGTGCCGATGCGGATTTGGAGCTGGGAGTCGCGGCTTGGAGTTTGAAGCGGATTATGTGGGACAGGAGAAGTGAACTAATCTCTTTTCGTCATTGGACGCTACAGCTTCGTGTTTGCTTTCAAACTTTGCTTGTAGCAGACGTGTGCACATTTTTCAGCATGATGTCTCTGATCCACTGGTGAAAGGACACTTTGATCCTCTCCTCTTTCATCTATAACTGCTTGAGACAACAAAGTGTATGCAGAAAAGTGGTGAAGATTGCACGACTGTCTCTGTCCTATGTGTTGTCTTGTGTTATTTTTGTTATTTTTGACTTCAAAATGGCGCCGCGAGAGTGGCTGCCTTTCCAGCAGCTCCTATTTTTTTGTTGTTCTACTTCTTCCTTTCATAACTTTGCTGCTGTGAATCTGGAATTTCTCCATTGCGAGACTAATAAAGGTTTTCTTAATCTTAAGAGATCATAGCACCGTTGAAACTAAAAAAAAAAATATGCGGAACCCAAGCCACCCCCTTACAGCATATCTGTCTTTTTCATGTGTCCAGGTTTTAAGTGTGTCTACTTTGTCATTTTCTTGTTAGTTTGTGCAGTCATAGTCCAAACCCCCAAGGTTCCCTCTCTTGAATGCACGTTTTCACTCCTTTACATATCAGATCATCAAGATGTCTTAAATTCAACTGTTTTTCTTTACACACTTTGTCCACATGGCGTGTCTGGTTTGTATTCAGTTGTCAAACTGTCATCAGACCTTGTTTATTCTCATTGATTGACAGTATGAATGGATTTCACCTTCGAAAGGGGTATTGTACTACCAGGCCGGATTCATGTGGCATTGTGCTTGTCGGCCTCCTTTCTTTTATCATTGAAATTGGAGTTTATCTTGTTCAAGCGTGAGCGTGAATGTGTGTGTGTGTGTGTGTGTGTGTGATTATTACCATCCTCCTTGGCTGCCACCCCCCTGTTTGAAATGAGCACATCAAACGGTACTTTTGAACGAAGTTGGCTGGCCGACTCCGGCTTTTCACTGTAAGGCACCTGCTGAATTGATAGACAGGCAACAAAGAGCTCCTCACCATGTGAGTGTTGTCACTGCTGCTGTCGAGTGGGCAGGACAATAGAGCGAGGAGGTGGCCTGGGATTTTAGCCACGTGCCAGCTCGTGTTGACAACATGCAGGACTAAGAGAGCACATAGGAACATGAAGGGGGTGTACGGAGGACCAAGGTGAAGTGAGAGGCTGACACCTGCATGTGCTTGAGGCTTTTTTATTTTTATTTTTTGGAATAATGTCGGAAATTTTAACCCGAGAGGAGATTGAGGAGAATACAAAAGTGCAGCTGTGGCCGCAGAAACACAGACATAAGAGGCATGAATTAAGGATGCTACTCGCTCATTGAAGGTCAGGTTAAAGTCTAGATGTGTTTTTTGATGGTGCGCTTAGTGAAATGCACACACTCCAAGGCACAGAGCTGTGCTATTTTTGTTTGGACGGTTGAGAAGAAATTAATCAATTCAGGCCTCACATGAAGCGGGGGCTTTTTGTGCTGTGCTGTTTATTTCTGCCGTAAAATAATAATTAGCCTATAAAATTCTGAATGTGAAAAATGTAAAGGAGGCATATATATAGTAGGTGGCAAGCAGCATTATGGATCTGTGGCCTTGTAATCTCCCCGAGGACCGCAGTGGTTTTCTTTGTCTTGATTCCCTTTTTTGATCAATTTGCTGCGCTGCCCCCAACAGCGATGGAGTGAAGGTCGGCGTTATGCAAACAAATCCAGCATTCCATGTACAAGAGACCTAGCTATTAATTCATATAATCCAACTTCTGAATAATTTCATCTGTTTAATGTCAGTGTTGCTGTTTAGTTCTTTACGTTTGATCGCCCGAGCTGCAAAACAAGCAAAAATGTAATCAGCTCCTGATCTTTTCTTGCTTACTTGGCAGGATTTGGAAGGCATACTGTAAGTGTCTGAAGTGTGTTTAGCTGGCTTTGCAAAGTGAATTTCTCTCATTTCCTCATGTTTCTTTTGTTATGGATGAAGAAATAAAGTTTCCTCCTCATTTTGTATTCCACTGAGTCTTGGGCTCCCCCAAAGACGAAAGAGTGGCTGACATACTGAGGTGTAATTGGTGTTCCGCTACACTCCTCCTTGCTCTCATGTAATGGTCCGATGTAGATGAGTGTTTGCACGTTTGGGCTAATGATTTTGCGTAGTGATTAAAATGAATTGGAGAGTGTGCTGCTTTTGTAGTATCTGGAACCCTCCATCATTAGTGGACGGCTTCCCCTTTTTCTGTATCATCAATGTGTTAGTCAGGCAGCGGATTCATTCGAGGCCCGGGGTTGGCTTTCATGAACACAAACTCAAAGGTTTCTCCACTTCTTGTAATCATGGACACAACTCTTCTAGGCCTTTCACTGTCGTCTTCCGGCTCCTCAAAGGTGCCTTTGATTCCTTTACATCCTAAGCCCGGGCTAGATAGTGTCACTTTATATGGTTCCGCTCTCCTTCTTTAACTATGCAACCCGTCTCCAGCGCTCACCCCATTTCTTGGCCTTCTATCTTCATGCTTTCTCAGGCACAAGTTAATCAATTTGTTTGTATTTTTATGTCCTCGGCTCGCGAGCTGAGGTAGCACACTGCTTTATTTCAAGGAACTCGCCGTATGCCTTGTTTCATCCGTGCCCCTCTTCCAGGCTGTCATGGTTTACCGTTTCATAATTGACCACCTTTTCTTTATTTTTCTTTTTCCCCGATTTTAAAATGAATAATATAGAAGGAAGGAAATGAGGATTAGCCTTAGCCCTGTCAGCCTTTTTCCCACTCAGCCTTTCCTCCGCTGGTGCTCTTTTTCATGGTATCTTAATAATAATAATAATAATAATACATTTTATTTGTGGGCGCCTTTCTAGAAACTCACGTTTTCCAACACTACAAAAACAAACGTATACATATCCGGTTTATCAGGAGAGTTTTGTCAGTTGTAATATCCCCGTAACTTTTTTACTTGTAGGTTTTGCAATCCTCAACTGATATTTGAAAAGTTATAAATTATCCTCTCCCTGAGGAAGAGCCCTATTCGGTTTGAGTGATGTAATGAACATTATGTTCACTTGAATCATCTTGCATCATCTTTTCTTTTCTCTTCCCAGGTGCAATATTTTAACTATAAATCTCCAGAGTTTCACTTCCGTGTGAATTGAATTACAAATTTTTCATCTGCCGTTTGATGGTCAAAGGTCAGTTTTTGTGACCATGTCAGATACTTCATTTAGTCATAAACAAAGAATTTACATGCTGATTATATATAAAAAAAAATCACCATTGAAAAAAGTAATCATGTCATATTTTAAGATGAGACCTTTTATTTTATTTTTGTTACTGATATAGAGCGATGATAAACTTCACAACGCTCACTCTCGCTACTCCAGGTGGTCCAACATTTCCCAACCAGAGCCGCATGCAGATAATAAGGAAAGGAACCCACTGGGAAACATTAGTTTATGTAAAATCAATGATTCAATTCAGGCACATGTTTTGGCTTTGTGGTTGTGCCTTTTTGTTGTTGGCAGGACGACAATGTTGCTTATCTTGCATGATGGTAGACTGCAAAATTTGCTGTGTCCAAATTTGTAGGCTGCGCCCTCCAACGACCAAATTTGAAGGCCACATGACATAACGTCCACATTTACCCGGCCTTCAAATCCACCCTTTAAATCTGGCCTTCGTTTCTGCGGCGACGGGCCCCGAGCAAAGGCTGCTTCGCCGCACCCTTTTGCAGCCTATGTTGCTCCGCTCTTCTATGCCGCTCCACACATAAGCTTCTACCAATTGAATACATTGCCGCCATCTTGCAACAGTACAAAATACACTCAAGTGAGAGTCGCTTGGGCTGTCCATATTCGCCATGGTAACAAGAGAAGGAGCCTTCAAAAGACTCAGCCTGCAAAGGGTCCAGCGCAGGACGCAACCATCTACGAATTTCCACACAAATCTACTCTGAATCACTACATTAGCAGTCTTGAATATTCAACTGCCACACCTCCTCTTGACTTCAGTGAAAAATATTTTTCCCAGGGCATCTTTTGACTTGTCAAGTTTGTCAAGTCACAGAAATGAAACCACTTATTAGCGCAAAGCCACTAAGTGTCAAAAGGAGTACAATACAAAAGGAAGAACGTATAGATAGGCCGTATTCGATGTTATTTTAATGTATCATGCTTTAATTAAAAACAGGAATGGGTTGTACTCGGCCTGACTTCACATGCATTCTCAAGGCCTGGGGCAGTCAATTAATTTTTAAAAGGGGTGAGGTACTGGAGCCATTGGCGAGGACCAAGCTAGCTTGTTAACTTCAATTGTCTTTCATATTGATTTAATCTATTCATATATGGCAGGGGTCCCCCAAACTTTTTCCTGTGAGGGTCACATAACTTTTCCCTTCTCTGATGGGGGGCCAGTGTCAGTTTGTAACATCAACGATCGTAGGGGAGCTTAAAAAATTTAGTTTCCCAGAAAGCCACACATAACCAAATAACCCTTTCCAGGTTCTTTACAGAAAAAAAGTCAGGAAACAAATAATAACACTATTAATGAAATAAATAATAACTAAATAACCCTCTCTGAGTTCTTCACAGAAAAAAATGGAAACAAATAATAACTAAACAACTCTCTCTCTTTATAGCCCCTTGAAATCCACAAAAAAAAGAGTTTTGCCATCTACGAGAACGCCACCTATCTTGTCTTGTTTATGTCTGCTACCGTCTTGTTCACGTGTTCTACTAATTGATCTGAGACGCATCTAAAACATTCTATGGTGTGTAAATAACTTTGTGACCTTGATTTCAACCCTATTTGCGTCATGGGTCATTTTGCCCCGAAGACCACCTTTGTACTGTTTTTTTGTACAGCTTCCATGGAAATGTGAATAAAAACAACATTTACATTTTTGTGCAGTTGGGGACAATCTAGGAAAAGTCAAAAATGATAATTTAGGGAGGTTTTGGGGCGTTTTTAACACAGTGACGGGTCATTTTGACCTGAGGACAACAGGAGAATTAGAGGGCCGGGTCAAATGTGCCGTAGTTTGGGGACCCCTGATATATGGCATTAAATTCTCTGTGTATTAAGTTGCTACATACTGGTCGAGAAAGAGTGTTGTAGTAAGGAAATACATCTGTTTATTATTAGCAGTTTTTAAAAGGGATACTTAACTAATTGTGCAATTTTCAACAGTAAAAAGGTTAAGATTTCCTCTCTCGTGAGTTTGATAACTTCCATTATTTTTTTATGTACATTTAACACCTTAATTCTAATACACCCAATATGTGCAGTCTATGAAACTGTTAATATGCCTATCAAGGAAAATCCCCCACGAAAATCTTACCTCCACCAAATGAACAGAAATATCTAGATTCTTCACAAGGACTGCTGTTGCCATTGTCGCTGGTCACTTTTTTTGTGTGGAAAATAGCAAAGTTAGAAAAGTCACTAAATACAGGGAAAATGTCACACGTTGGCAGTATGAACACCTCTGCAACTGAGTCTACTGTAGTATGTTGAAAATTTTGAAAAAATCATTCTTGCATGGACTTGAACATTTTTAAATTATGCTGTTCCAAAATAAGGATAGCAATGTATGTAAAATGTTTTTCTTCTACTATTTGTTTTACGACAAGAATAAGTGTTTTGCCAGTAATTATTTAAACGGTTAAACATTTCCTTGCCACCTGTAACAAAATAAAGAAAATTCAGGCGGCTGATTATTTTTGCTTTTTTGCTGCTGTAAATTGGGAATTTCTCCATTGTGAGACAAATAAAGGTTTTCTTATCTTTCCTTATCTTATTGACAAACAGCAGCACGCCCAGCTGATATTTAGTACAGCCGCTGTAAAGAACTGCTCCACAACTACCCAGGATGTGGGGATGCAGGTGTTTTGAGTGTTAAATTTGTCTACGGGATAAATAAAGTTGTCTGAATCTGAAAATTTGCCAACCTCGTGAACTTTACGCCTTTCACTTTCCTCCAGTGTGCATTGTGGGTGTTAAATGAACTCGTATGCTTGCTGTCGAGTAGCGAAGTGTGACCTCCAGTTAATATACCGTATTTTCACGACTATAAGGCGCCATTAAAAGTCTTAAATTTTCTCCAAAATGGACAGGACGCCTTATGGTGCGGAGCGTCCTTTATATGCGCTGAGTTCCAAAATCTGACTGACAGCCGACACGCTGTTTATATAGAGAAAAGGCGGAAGTGACTGTGAAAGAAGTCGGCCAATCAGGGAAGGGTGGGCGTGTATATATACATATATGGAAGGGAGAGAGAGAGAGAGAGAGAGGGAGAGAGAGGACAGACAAGCTAGTCCGCCAATGGTGAAGGGTGGGCGTGTAAGTGGACGCCTCAAGCCAGTACCAACACTTGTATAGCGTGTGGCAATGTGCATTGTTGCAAAACAACTCCGGTTTTGGTTTCTAAGAACCCCTGAAAATAAATTCGACAAAAAGACACGCCTACGAAGCTCAGTTCAAACTTAAAGCCACCGGTTATGCTTTTGGCATGCGTCCCCATCTCACAGCAGCGGTGAAAAAACAAGTCAAGCAAATGAACTCTGAGCTTGCCGTTATTCCCGGAGGCTTGACTAAAGAACTCCAACCGCTGGACATTGGCATCAACCGGGCGTTCAAAGTAAAGTTGCAAACGGCATGGGAACAATGGATGATCGGTGGCAAACACAACTTTACAAAGAGTGAGAGGCAGCGCTTGGCGAGTTACGCCACAATAGCAACAACGAGAGGGAACGCAGCGTTTTTGATGGATTACGGTACTTGCACAATTGTTCAATTCTTTCTACACACACGCGCGCTGCCACCATGTTTCGCTCTGTTCTTTACTTTCAAATGTGGGAAAGCTTCACACGAGAGAAATGTTGACTTTGCTGTTGCTACTCCTTCTTTCCGCTCGGCAATGCGTAGCAACTCACACTAGCATGTGATGCATTCAATGACAACTGAGATGTGCAGTCCTCTGCTTCTGATACAGAGGATGAGGACTTTGATGGATTTCTGGGTGATGATTGATCGAAAAACGTGAGAACATTGTACGATGGCTAAATAAAATACACCCGAACTCAGTTCTGCTTTCGTTGCCTTTTTAAAAACGTGTTTTTATCTTATCTGTATGTCTTGGCATGCTACCGTATGCTTCAAGCTAACGTGTTAGAGTGCGCGCATGCATGCCGTATGTTTAAGCTGGCGTATGTTTTACCACTGTAAAACTGCGGCTATTGGTACGATGCGTCCTGTGTATGTGTAAAATACAGAAATGTCACGCATTAATGAGACTGCGGCCATTAGTACGATGCGTCGAATAGTCGTGAAAATACGGTAAATGATGATGATATAATGCGAACATTTAGATTGATTGAAGAAAATAAGTTACAAGCCAACACCATTTGTAATGATCACATATAAGGAAGTACATTTTGTGTTCATTTAATGCTGGTTTACCAATACTTTTTATTTTTTTTCAATCGTCTTAAACCAGGCCTGTGATGAGTGTTGATATTGAGAGTAATGGTGCCTTTGTTCTTGGAGATCTAAGAGCTGCAGATTTTTGTTGAATTTTTAGCCTTGGACTAGTTGCGCATTCCTCAAACCAGGAGCGTGACAATGCCTTTACCCCGCCTTGATTGGTAACGTCCTCAATTAATCAAGCTGTTTTGGGTGGTGTAATAACTCAACTTGACAGACTTAATTGATCTTATTGTGGGTCACGAAGCTCAAATTCCCCTCTGGTTATTTTGACACAAAGGCAGCCAGGAACGCAAGAGCTTTGAAGAGAGGAGTTAAGGTGCCAGCTTCAATCTGGTAACGCACACATGTGAAGTGCAAAGAGTCAAATGGGAGGCAGCAAGGCCACTGGGTGAGCAATTGCTATATGCTTAATCATCTCAGTACAGCAAACGTTTTTCTTTTTTTATTGCAGGGACAAAACACCCCAATCTGACGGTCAATGTAGTTCAGAATAATTTATGTAGATCTTTGTGTACATTGCCAGAAGAAATGTGCAGTAAATTGTCTAGGTCAGAGTTCTGCAACCTGCAATGTGGCTGTTTCATCCTTTTACTGTGACTCCCTCACTTAAAAAAATAAATTGGTTATTATTTGAACAATTTTTACTGACCTTTGACTTCAACACAAGTTATCAGTGTGTTCTATATATGTATTAATTTAGCTATACAGTCATAATGGCCAGAAATGGGCATTCCTTCCCTGGGACAACAATCTGCCCGTCCATCCATTTTTGGGACGGAGGATGAGAAGTTTTTTTTTAAAAGGATGGATTAAAAGCAAGGATGGAAATGTGGTGTCGGGAGGAAAAATAATAAAGCCAGTGTAGCAGCTAAACAACTTCGCAAAAGATCTGCGATCCCTAGGCTCAAAGGTGCGGATCAAACCGTCGCCAATTCCTAGTGGATTGCAGTGAAGTCCGTAAGGGAGCCTCCACGCCGAATTGACGGGACTTTCCATCACTGGAGAGTTGGTGCGAAGTGGTAATGACCTTCGGGTCAGCAAAATCCCGCGGGACCGCGTCCTGCGGTATACAAATCCACCGCAGTCCTGGCGTTAAGCGCCTAGCAAGGCGGCGGACCGGATCCCCAAGCCGACATCCACCTTGGGTTATGATGGAATGCCCACCCTTCAAAATAAAACACAGGGCCCGGCGCACCCACCGTCCAACCTCGGGTGCTGCAGACCCCCTGGACCACCACCGTCGGCCACCGCGCTGCCGTGGACCTTGGCCACGGGGTCGAAGTGCGGGGGCGGGGTTGCGACCCGTCCCCCTCCCTCACGCTGCATAGCCCCCAGGATGGCGATTTCTCCCCCCTCCCCCTCCTGCCCCCCCAACCCGTGTCCCCCTTCTCCCGATCCCCTTCACCTCAAGAAGTCCGGCGGCGATGGCGCGGGGCATCGGGGACCGGCTCAGATGAGGGCCCACGTCCCTAGTTCCACAACCACACATCGGCAGCCGTGGCACGATGGTCGCTCCCCTTGCGAACTGGTGATGGTGCAGGGGAGAGGCAGCGACCACGGTGGCGGAGCAGGACTCTTTAGTCGTAGCGCTGCTCCCCTCAATCCGAGGAAGGGCCAATAAAAGGCGGCCTAATCACGCCCGTCACCACCAACCGATCGGCTAGAGACCCGCCTCCAGCAGTTTCATCCTTCATGCGGGCGAAACAAATACAAATACAATAACCGGACTGCTTTCCTGGAAATCGGTGCTTGGAATGTACGAACCCTGATGGACAATGCAAGAGCAAATAGACCGGAGCGCAGGACTGCCCTCATCGCCCTTGAGATTCAGAAGCTCGGCCTGGACATTGTTGCCCTCTCCGAGACCCGTCTCCCTGGTGCCGGGCAGATCGAGGAGCCTCGGCACGGGTACACCTTCTTCTGGAGCGGACGAGCTGTGGAGGAGAGAAGAATTCACGGTGTAGGGTTCTGCGTTAAGTCACATCTGGTTAGGGATCACAACATCATCCCCGTAAGAACTTCTGAGAGACTCATGTCCATCACTCTACCTCTATGTCAATCCCAATCCCTTGTGATCATCAGCGCCTATGCACCTACCCTGGACGCCTCGGAGGAGGCGAAGGAGTCCTTCTATGCCGCGCTGCGTGGCCTGATCCTCCGCGTCAACCCCCGGGATAAGCTCTTGGTTCTGGGGGATTTCAACGCGCGGGTGGGCCGGGACCATCAGCTTTGGGGAGGGATTCTGGGGAAGGAAGGCGTTGGCAAACTGCAACGAAAATGGAGAACTACTCCTTGGTCTCTGCGCAGAGACGGAAATGGTAATAACCAACACACTGTTTCGGATGGCCAACAAGCACAAGACCACCTGGCAACATCAGAGATCCGGCCACTGGCACCTGATCGATTACGTCCTTACCCGCATCTGCGACCGAGCGGACGTCATGGTCACGAGGGCAATCCGCTCCATGGATGATGGATGGTCCGATCACAGGCTGGTAGCCTCAAGACTTGGGCTAAAGATCACGCCTGCGAAAAGAAGGAAGTAGATCCCCAAGAGGATACGTTTCAATGTTGGGCTGATGAGGAATCCCGAAGTCCTCGAACAGTACCAGACGTCCCTCGCAAAATCAATGGTGGGTCAACTTTGCCCACCAAATGCAGAGTTTCGCTGACCATCACGATACCAGATCCTTCTTCGAAGCAACGAGGAAGATCATCGGTCCGGCTCACAGTCGTCCAATGGCTGTGCAGGCAAAGGATGGCACAATACTGCAGGAAAAGGAGGATACTCACCAGCAATGGAAGGAGCATTTCATGGAGCTCCTGAACCGTCCGACATGCGCAGCAGACGGCTTCCTCGATCCTGTCCCCCAGCTCCCTGTGCAACACTGAATGACGGAGCTGCCGACTCTCCGGGAGATCTCCAGAGCCCTGAGGAGGATGAAGAAGAACAAAGCTGCTGGAGTTCAAGACATCCCCGTAGAACTTTTACAAGCTGGGGGTGCACCTCTCCTCACCCGCCTCCACACCTTCATCCTTCAATGCTGGGTCGAGGAGACGGTGCCTGGAGAACTGAAGGACTCCGTCATCGTCACGATATTCAAGAAGGGCGACAAACTCGACTGTGGAAACTATCATGGAATTTCCCTGCTGTCAACTGCTGGAAAACTCATTTCTCGTATACTGGGCGACCGACTCACCTGTCTCGCTGAGCGGTTTCTTCCGGAGTCCCAGGCGGGCTTCCGTCCAGGCAGGGGAACCGCGAACATGGTGTTCTGCGCCACGCAGCTCCTGGAGAAGTGCCGGGAGCAGCGGAGGGAGTTCCACGCCATCTTTTATGATCTGGCCAAAGCGTTTGATTCTGTGCCCCGAACGGCACTCTGGAAAGTGCTGGAACGTCAAGGCTGCCCCCCCCAAATTCATATCCCTCATCCGAATGTTTCATGACGGCATGAAGGGTTGCGTCCTGACTCAGGGCGAAATGACTCCCCCATTCCCGGTTCGGACCGGTGTCAAACATTTCCACCAACACGAAGATCATGGTGTATAAGTCTGTCGTCCTCCCGACCCTTCTCTATGGCGCCGAATGTTGGACCTCTATCGGAGCAGCATCAAGAGGCTCGAGAGGTTCCACCAAGGACGACTCCGATCTCTCCTCAACGTTTCCTGGGAGGAGAGATTGACTAATAATGAGATCCTCACCCGGGCTGGCCTCACGAGTATCGAGGCCATGATCACCTTGGCCCAACTGCGATGGGCCGGCCACGTGCAGCGGATGAGCGACAACCGTCTCCCGAAGCAGCTCCTCTACGCGGAGTTGCTGGAGGGCAACTGTCCCCGCGGAGCCCCGAAAAGACGTTTCAAAGACCAGCTAAAGGGTCATCTTCAGCGGTGCCGGATTCCCCCGGCACAGAGGGCTGACCTGGCCGCGAATCGGGTGGCCTGGCGTGGGGCTGTGCGCGGCGGGGTCCAGGTCTTCGAGACTCGACGCGTCGCTGCGGAGGAGGACCGGCGAGCGCGCAGGAAGGAGAGGGCCCTGCAACCGCCCGGCCCCCCAACCCACTTCTGTCAATCCTGCGGGCGGGGTTTTCGGGGAAGACTGGGCCTCCACAGTCATCGGAGACACAAGCACCAGGAGCCGTCGCCCTGTCCTGGGGGCCGCATTCCTCTTTAACGAGGGCCTTCACCGATCCGAGCAGCAAAACACTGGATTTTCTTAAGAGGCCATTTCAATTTTTGACGAGCAACTGTATGTGGGTCTTCAGGCATAGTTTCCTCTCTTCTTTTCTTTCCTTCTTTTCCTCTCACCCATCTTTTTATTCCCTACCAACTTTTTGATAATTATGTCCAATGCCAACATTGAGCCAAGTTAAACTGTGCCTAAACCAATGGCAGAGCACGCAAATGCACAGTTAATATTCATCATATAACATGCGCAGCATAAACAGCATCTCTCTCTCTGTCTCTCTCCCTCTCTCCCTCTCTCATATGAATTTTGTTGGGATTGACCCTCGAGCATCTTTGAAAGTGTGAGCACTTGGACGCACTGGAACCATAAACTGTGTGTCTGAACCTACTTTTACCAAAGGTTTCTCTGAATTAATTTAGGTACAATGTTGTATGCACATCAATGAAATGTTTATGCTATTTAGAACACCAACTTGCAGTGGAAAATGTCTGTTTGGGCTGCATGCCAGAACATGCAATTATGCAGCACCATAGCGTACACTCACATCCAGTGCACTCACCTCAGTGTGACCTTATTTTCTTAGAAAAAAAAGAAATACAGTGATGTGAAACTGCTAAAATATTTCTAATCCCCATGAAAGGATGCTTGGAGGAAATCCAAGTTGATGTTGTGATGTTGTGTCATTATCTCAGTTTCCAGAACAGTGGTGCCTGCTTTAGCTCTTCAGCGTGCAATGTGAGAGGAGAGAGCTTCACACAGGGACTGTCAGATTCACAGGCGTGACACCGGATCCAATTCTCTTGAAACCGCACACCCGCTGCACTGTTAGTTGCTTAATTCGAGAGGTTGGCACCGCAAACACCTCCGTGGGGGGAGAGATTTTCCGCACTGAAACATTGTCCAGTGATGAACTGATTAACTCCTGATTGTTTCAAGCTCATGCTGCAGTTATCTTGGCCAACGAGAATCTCTAACTTGTGTTTTTATCCTCAGACGGGGAAGAAACAGATTCAAGGCCTTAACGCCATGGATATGGACTCTCAGCCACAAGGACAGCAAGCAGCCGTGCCAGTCTTTCAGCCACAGGTAGAGACCTAGACAGTCTTCGTCTTGCATCCCTGTATTCGTACTTGTAGCCCATGATATTGATAATCTCAATCAAGCTTAAAGATAATAAATAACTAATGTCAGATTGTGCGTACGGGTGCCTCCTACCAAGAACATTTAAGAAGTGTTATCAGCAATGATTCATTGAGTTATGGCCGATTAAAATTAGATTGGAGTATTCATCCTACTTCACATTGTGTGCATTTGAGCCGTCCTGCCTTCACTCTCCCTGTATAATTTAACATGCTCCGTTCTTTCAATCATACTTGAGATTGTGGCAGCAATTGCATGAGACAGGCAGCAGTGGATGAATGCCGAGTTGCTTCTATTGATGAGAACTCTGGAGGCTGGCAGACACGGCCGGGCCTCCTTGCATGCAGTTCTCGGTTCGATAAACTGCGGTTTGCTCATTGCATATCTGGTCGCTGTTGGAATTTACAGCCGTCCTTCAACATCAGCTGTATTGATTTCTTTCCAGAAGGATGTTTTTGCCTCCATAACTATTGAATAGAGTTTAAACAAGGATGTTCATCCATACGCCCCAGAGTAAATGTGGATTTTGGTTGCAACAGAAACAACACTAAAAATAGGCCCTGGTTGTTGTTTTCCTTGTGTATGTGAGGGCATTACAACATTAATGCTGGAATTGCCAAGGGACTCAATTTATTCTAAGTTTTGTAATTGCAAAATTAAGGATAATTGGGTTGCCCGCATAAGAAACTCGGATAAAAGCTCTAATGATTAATTTGACTTTAGGCAAGCCCCCATACACACAAACACCAGATCATCTGCTGATCCCCCAGATGTTGATTATGTATTCTTTTTCCAGGCTTAATTTGCACACACTGGTTTTCAAGCTATTTCTAGTGTTTTTCACTGGTGGTAATTCTAGTCCTGCGCTTTGTGCTAATCTTTGCCTGTTTTCAGTGTTGCCCTCTGAACTGATTACATATTCGGTGGGAGTTAAACTTAAAGATGGTAAATTAGATTGCAGTGCAACCTGCCTCCAGACGGGATGCATTTCAACAAGTCATGGATCTGTTTGCGCTTTCCCAAGGTTCAATAAACTCTGGGGAAAGGGGTACCATCCTGATGAAGAAATTGTATATGCAACGAAGGACATTCTGCATCGCTTGCAACATATAGTAGTTTTTCTGTGTCCCGGAGGTGTGTTGCATATGCATAAGGTAAACGAAATGAGCTGGTAAGATGTGCATTTTTAATGGTACGTTTACTCTTTATGTGAGTAGCGAGGTTGAGGAGCAACACCCCATTCCCACCACCACACCCCTATTCCATTGTGATTTTGATCGTGGCGGCACAGTTTGACAGACACAGGACTGTCTGTAAGCGTGAGACGGGTTGAGAGGCGAACGAGAAGCACCTTTGGGCTGAATCCTGGCGTTTTGGCTGCCTGGTTGGCTCACTGGCTGGGGATGAATATTGCATGGTGCCGTGCTCAAGGGGGCTCGTGATGGGTGAGAGTGGGTGTGAGCCCCTCTGCCTGCCAGTCACTGTCTCTTCCTGTTGTCCTCACTGTCTCTTTGGAGTCGATGTGCATGTTAATCTGAATGACAACACTTCAATGAATCTATACTCAAGTGTACAATATCTTAGGGAGGTTAAGATTTAATTTTGTCTCATGTTTACAGCAATGAACACGTAAAACACTACCTTACCTAACAAGTAAACTATAATTTAAGCGGCATTCACGCGGCACACATTTGCATCGGTGCTGCACCGATGTATTTTGTTGCGATGTATCTTACACCGGTGTAAATTTTGTGGAGCGTTCACGCGTATAAAGCTGCTCACTAAAGAGAAGCATTTTAACTCCGGCTACACTGGTGTAACTGTACGTGCGAACGCTCTACGGCGGCAGCACCGGTGCTACACCGGAGTAAAAGTTTCCGTGTGAACACCCCTATAAATGTGGTTTAACGTGAGATACGAGGCAATAATGGTTCAGTTGGTGAAACTTCAACTGCTTTCATCAAAGGAAAGTTTCATTAAATGCACACTGTAAAGCAGGGGTGTCAAACACATTTTTTTGTCGCGGGCCACTTCGGAGTTATGGCTTTCTTCGGAGGGCCCGTGGAAAAGAATAGGCTGGGAATCTGCAACATTTTCCATGATCTCTAGTATACTGAAGCACCCCAGCTAACCACCAGCGGTGACTTTCCCATCAACGGCAATACAGGGGCTTTGAAAATAGGTCGGAATGTGCTAATATCGCAATCGATTTGGTCCATGCCAAACGGTGTGCTGTCAATCTAAAGCATTTGAAAAATTGTTCCCCAATTATTATTATTATTATTACTTTTAATAATCTGTGGAAGGTTACTCCCAGTTACCTCGCGTTCTGATTTAAAGGGTTAAAAGCATTAAAAAACGGCACCAAAAAAATCGGTGAAACAGCGCAGCCACGGAAAGTGAACCGCGTTAGAGCGAGGGATCAATGTATTGGCAAAAAACAAAACAAAACAAAAAACAATGGATCTTTGAATTCAGTTGAGTTTCGCCCAGAAAATGTTCAACTTCTGTCCGACCCCGTTTTGTATTTGGCCCATAAGCTTTTAGGGGATATGGCTCCGGTAAAGATTAATTCCTTGAATAAAACTATATGCAGTACAATTTTGGTGCTGATCAAACTGATGTCATTGGCCATGGTCTATTTTCCAAGAGTTTGTTTCCCTGCTTCCCTCCCCCAACTGGAATTTTTGCAAAGATTCTGAGAAGTGTTTCAATTGGTTCACAACTCTACCTACCACTTTAAGGTTTTCTTTCTTTTTTTTCCTTCACCTGGGCAGTGGGCCAGTAGTGTACTTTCAAAATTAGCCAGCATGGTGCTGATGTACTTGAAGTGTCAATGTCCGCCTGTCTGTCCTCTCTGCTGCTGTTGGCCTTCCTCTCTGCTGCTGTTGGCCTTTCTGTGGCAGCCGTTGGCACTGCCGAGCTGTCACATCAAACCCACTCCTCCTCTGCTGCTTGTCTCCCCTCGATCGCTTTCCTCGTCTCTCGCCTTGCCCCGTCAACCCTCCATGTGTCTTGTCAGCTGTGTTTGGAAATGGCGTCATTATTGGTCAGCCTGTATCACACTTCGTCTGAGCTCTCTCGCTCTCTCTCTCTCTCTCTCTCTCTCTCTCTCTCTCTCTCCTCTCTCTCTCTCTCTCTCTCTCTCTCTCTCTCTCTCTCTCTCTCTCTCTCTCTCTCTCTCTCTCTCTCTCTCTCTCTCTCTCTCTCTCTCTCTCTCTCTCTCTCTCTCTCTCTCTCTCTCTCTCTCTCTCTCTCTCTCTCTCTCTCTCTCTCTCTCTCTCTCTCTCTCTCTCTCTCTCTCTCTCTCTCTCTCTCTCTCTCTCTCTCTCTCTCTCTCTCTCTCTCTCTCTCTCTCTCTCTCCCACCCCCACCATTCCTCCCTCCCTCTTCCTCCGAGATGCTCATGGCAGTTATATGTCACGTTTTTACCCATGACATACTGTCCCTCACAAATACTACCCATAATGCCTTGCACAGCTCCCACTTAATATCCTTCCCAAGTACCTTGTCCCCATCAGAAGTCAGAATCACATTAGTGCAGACCAAATGGCACAACAGTAAATCTTTGGAAAGAGGCTTTGGTCATCATTTCTGTGTCGTCTCTTAGTTTTTATTAGCACTTGAGTGAAATTATTTCAGTCCATAAATGGAAATTTCGTTTGTGCAATGCTTTACCTTCATTGTGACCCCTGCTCGCCCTTCTTTCTTCAGTCACCCCAGTGTCATTCGGGGTCATTCCTCTGTGACATCTCCTTATGTGTGAGTGTGTGTCTGTCAGGCCCGCATTTCATCTGGGAGCCCTTGATCGTGTGACACCCATGTGCGGCAGATGAGACGGCCTGTCAGTCAGCTGCGGCTTGGCTGCCCTTTGAAGGCCAGGCCAGGGGGCGAAGAGGTGCCGCAAATGGCCTGTGAAGTTTACATACACTGCCCACTGCTAAACAGATTAGCTCTAATGAAGTGTCTAATGCCGGGGCTGCTGTCTGACATAATCCTGCCTGGCAGCCTGGCCCCTCGGCTGCCAAAAAAGACGCCCTCCCTCCAGCCCTCTCCTCCGCCCTCGCACGGCCTCTGCTGCCACCCAAGGCGACTCCACACGGGGAGGTGCCCACTGTTAATCATGCCGGACAGTGTGCGATCTGACATGCAAATGTAGGTCATTGCATATGTAAATGTGTGATTACTGGGCTGGCATGCCAGGACACATTAGCAAGACTGTGCTCTCAGCAGGCGGTTGTCACAGCGCTTTAGAGGCTCATGCTAACATTTGTCAAGCTACCACGCAGCGAATGAAAGCTATGCCCTCTTGTCCTCTTCTCTCTCTCTCTCTCTCTCTCTCTCTCTCTCTCTCTCTCTCTCTCTCTCTCTCTCTCTCTCTCTCTCTCTCTCTCTCTCTCTCTCTCTCTCTCCATCGTTTTTACAACACCTCAATCTGTACAGCAGACAGTACAGTAGATAAGATAGGATACAGCAGCAAGAATGTGGGTAGAAAGAAGAAAAAAAACAAACACCGTTCAATACCTTTCACGTGGTCACTTCCCTGCAAATATTACACTATTTCCATTTTTTTTTCAGAATACAACCCTCCATCAACATAGTTCAACATGTAACGTCACAATTTCTGGTCATTTTTGTCAGTGAGGCACTGTGCTGGAGCTGCCATGGAGGTGTCATAATGTTGAATAATCTTTTGTGGTGTCCTGTATGGTAGCTGTCAGAGTGACTTGCAGACATATGGAGGCAGAGTCACACAGAAATAGCGAACACACTTCAGAGGGGCTCATTCGACCCATCACCTGACACGTACAGGCTTCTTCCTTTTGCCATCAGCTAATGGAAATGATAAAATGCTTTTCCCTTCACTTCAAACCTAGTTTTTTAACTGCAATGAAAGCTGATAACCATGCCAGCGTGAACCAGAAATAAAACTCTGATTTACGCCTTTTGGACATCATATTAACAAACATTTGTTAAAAAATGACAAAAATGGACATGTATGTTTTCCACAGGACAGCAACGATACATTACGTTTGGCACAATGATGATCTTATTCCTTATGAAATGTTTTTTTTTTGTTGGCTATTTTTCTCACCCAGAAGAAATATGCCTGGCTCACTAAAACCCGGCCTCTTTCTTGTGCTGCCGCACCCATTTCATGACGTCATCCGGTGTGCCTAATGTATGGAAATAGACCTGTTCATTGACATTGTGCCTAATAATCCGATGGTCTGAAAAATACAGTAAATGCGCCAATGGGTTCAAATATTTTTGCCTCGCTTGTCTACCAAGTGTTAGTCATTACCAATGCTGTTAACACAGGGCAACTGTGACATAAACCTTCTCTTGGCTCGCGGTCTCGTTAATGTCCATTATATATTTTTTAAAAAAGTGTTTAGCAAAATAGTGTTTTCTTTTGCAAGATTGTTTCCTACAACACCAGACACAAAGGCAGTCAAGCCACAGATAGACCCAACTAAACATCTTCACATTCGCCGCTGACCTGGTTAAAGTACAGACGACAGCCCACATCCGACCTGTCCACTCACTGCCTCTGGCCAGTGCTCTTGGTCTATAATGAAACCTAAAATATTTTTATTTTGATGTGTGTGCTCACCTACAACGATGTCATGTGTGTTTTGTTTTCCCAGAAACCTTTACAGCCAGACATGGGCCACAATTCGCTTGCTAACTTTCAGATTGAGAAGAAAATAGGCCGGGGACAATTCAGTGAGGTTTACCGGGCAAGGTATCTGCTAGACAACACATCTGTGGCCCTGAAGAAAGTCCAGGTAAGAGTCCATTACCACTTGCAAGTCTTGACACTAACTTTTGTATTGGTAGCACCTGTGCGACCAACTAATTCAGTTGATTCCAATGATTAACTAATTCATTTGCTCGCCCCAGCACAGATTTGGTTGCACCCTTTTTTGGGGGGGTGGTACAGATCATGTTTGCTGATTTTTAGTCGCCGCAATTGGAATACTGTAGTTTCATATGATGTAAAGATTTCGAGCCACTGAAGATATTAGCAAAATATATTTGTGAATAAACAACTTTGTTTGCAATATGCAGTGGCTGACAAAACAGGTTAGTTATTTTGTACAACTTCAAAAGAAGACAAAAACAGGGAACGATAACATGGTAAAAACATGGTTAAAACATCAATGAAATAATAGCTGACAGTTAAGCAACTTCATTATGTTGTACGAGTTCAACAAAACAATATAAAAATATGAATCTGAATGCTTTCAATGAAAAAAACATTTTGAACATTTTTAAATACTTTAGAGGAATTGAACACAATTTCTTTTTACATTTTTTTACACACTACTGAAATATTTGTTTAGATCCAGGACTTAACAAAGTCTTAAGGCCAACAAAACGTTGTATTTATTTTAATTTATTTGGTTTATTTTTACTTTGGAGAATATATTGGAAAATCTTATTGGATATATAACATTTGGCATCCCAACCTCTGATGGATGGAAGCCGAGCGGTTTGATGAGGAATTATGACATTATTGACAATGTGGAATGTTGATTTTAACTACAGGTAAGTAAAATAGCAAAGAAATCTCATTCCCATCATTCTTCTTGATATGACAGCTTTTATTGATAGAAAATATTTTGAGAGTTGTAACACTAAAACATAGCTTTGCAAATTCTTAAAAATATGACGGACAAAAATCCATCTAAATACCTGCCTCTAAAAACAATAATCATGTAGATTGACGTTATGACATTACTGTTGAACATAGAAGTTAAAGTGTTCAATTACAGGTCATGTATGTCCAGGTTCAACTTTTATACATTCACTCACTAACACATTGCATGTTGATCTAGTCCATATGAGTCTTTCAGGTGTGAAACACTATAGTCAATGAAATGCCACCTCTCGTACATCAGCAACTGTTTCTTTGCGTTTGTTTTTTTCTTTTCGCTACTTTCTACTTGAACGTGCCATAATGTGCATCTGTGTCCGATCTCTATCACCCCCCCCCCCCCCACACCTTTTTTGATACCCTAATAGATATTTGACTTGATGGATGCCAAAGCTCGGCAGGATTGCATCAAAGAGATAGATCTCCTTAAGGTAAGCAACCCGAGAAGAGGCGAGATCGTGTGTTTTGCAGCAATCTTTCTTTTTCGGTGGCTCAGCAGAGTCCTTGCAACACAAGAAAACAATTCAGCTGCACAATGCATCTTGCATCTATGTGTGAAGTGCTTGTGCGTACTTTTGTAGTTGGCTTGTTTGTTTCGGTGTATGAATATACAGCACAAAGGAAAGAGTGAATGTTTGGACCTGACTGAAAAGTACTTGCAATCTCTGAAGTGTGTGAGTGAGTGTGCCAGTGTATCTACGGTAGATGCCTCCAGGCTTGGAGACTCATCATCGATGGGACGTACATGTCACCAACATGTTTCTTTTACTTGTGCTGGCTTTTATCCCCCCATGAAGTGGTATTCATCAAACTCTCATAAAATGTCTGCCAGATTGTTTTGCTTGTTGTTTGTAAAAAAAAACAAAAAAAAATCTTCATTCCTAACGTATGTTTCCAGATTATGTTTGCCTTCACATCTGTGCTCGTCTTGCATGTATGATCACTGCAGGCTGTTTATGCTTGTATGCTTTCTCACATATACGTTGAGGAGACGAAGTAAACTAATTCGATTAGTTTGTGCCACTCTAAACACTCCAGTGTAGCTCCGGGGGTCGATCAAAGACAAGGATACGCGGATGCAGACACCGCATTGTAGAGATATGTAAACTGAGCAGCCCTTCTGTGACTTAATGCTACAAGACATCAGGGTTAACCTCAGTCTGTGTCTCTGACCTCCTACAAGTGGTTATGGCAGGGTTCACTGTCAGTCTTTGACAGGTGACTATGTTCCTCATTTTATTTATATCATGCTAATTTCCTACTCTCTGTCTCCTCTGCTGGCTGTCTGTCGCATGTACCATTTTCCTCCATTTTTGTCCTCTCACCAATTCGTATGTCTCACACAGACCCCCTTCATTTCCTCATGGTGGATCACCTTCAGCCTTGAGCTTTTTTTTTTCCCCCCTCTCTCTGAGCTCATTCAAGTGAAGTGCTGCCTGGCCCTTGACTGCACGCCTTTTAATAAAAGGCTGAGTGTGAGAGAGACAGCCATTTTGCTTTATCCCCCTTCTAGACAAGCCAACAGGAGATGCAGCCAAATCAGAATAATGAGAGACACAGTGGCATGGACCGACTGGAATGACACACATACTTGTGTGTGGTTCCATGCACGCATGCCTGGACACACTCACACAGAACGCATGAACATTACTCTTAGTCACTGCCTTTCATTGCTCTGCCTATTTGTTTGTTTGTCTGTCTGTATTTGCATCTCCTTATTCATCTGCATTGTCCTGTTGTGGCTTACCAGTTTCAACTGGAGAGTCCCACTTCTCACTCACTCTCTCTTTTGTCCACACTGAGTATCCAGCTCTCTGACATGCCTCAGATTTCA
This sequence comes from Hippocampus zosterae, assembly GCF_025434085.1. Lineage (NCBI taxonomy): Eukaryota > Metazoa > Chordata > Actinopteri > Syngnathiformes > Syngnathidae > Hippocampus > Hippocampus zosterae. The sequence goes on along the minus strand of NC_067458.1, from coordinate 8,916,681 downwards.
TCATGCACGCAGTTCCACATCTGCATGCTCCTCTTTGTCAATTACTATCAAGTCTACATTATGTTCTGAGGAATAATGATGTCAACAATTAAAGATGCTAATTATCTGTGCGTGGGTGTGTGTGCGTGCGTGCAAATTAGGCAGCATGTGTTCACTGACAAGGCAAATACCCATGACGTATTAAGCTTTTGTAATATCAAACATTCACCTACATTTCCACTTTGTTTACATTTTTATTCAATTGTCTAGAAGGTCTAAAATTGCAGCTGCAGGTTCTGATTCAAAAATTGTCCCATTCAAGTACAATGGGTCCCCTGATAGCACCTGTGGAGTTGTATGTTTGCAGATTTCTGTCCGTTTTTTTTCTCAATATATATTTTTAGTTTTTACACATTTTGGGTTGTTTTGAACTTATTTTTGAAACGTAACCCATATTTACACGGTAAACACTTATTTAATGTTAATTAGCATTTTTGGAAGAACTTTGGTGGTTATTAAAAAAAATAAACTATTATATTTAATCCCTCCCACCAATGCATTTCAATTATATGCGAATTTTCGCTACTCGTGTGCCGGCTCAGTCCCTAACCCTGATCCACTGTACTGTAAAACATTTTCTCCATCTACATTACAAAGCTATGCCATCGGTTCAAAATGTAAGACCATCGTTAGGTAATTTTATATTGTCAGATGGTCTCCCTAGATATCAATTTCTTCTTTTAGCCATGTCATTAGCTCACACATTATATTGCTCGCATGGTTTTACATCATTAAGTAATTACATACGCTGGTGGGTCACAGGCCGTGTGTGTAATTAATGACATAATCGTGTAAAGCTCTATGCGGTACTTCCTTAGACTGGGATTCCATCCATCATTAGCATCAACATCTGCATGTGTATATCCCCACAGTCATCTGTATCTTTTGCCTGAGGTTACACTTATGGCAGAGGAATGGGTTGGGTGGGCTTGTCATCGCTTTCTGGCTGTGCTACAGTGTGAAGACATGTAGAACTGACACGCTGAGCCAAATATACATCTGGCAAGCGAGAGGACAAGGGAGGGCCAGGGAAAGATGGAGACATGGGGAAAATACAAGGGAGGACACGTGAGGAGGATCAGGGAGGGATGCAGAGAGGACTGGGGGGGCAGTGCAGTGTACTGTCCAGAGCCCTCTTTCCCATCTCTGTCATTCAGAGCATGAACATTTCTTTAATCACAGCGTAGAAAGCGAAGCCATGTGGAGGACGTGTGTCACACTGCTCTGTCTACTTGTATACCCCCCCCCCCTCGCATATCCTCCCTCACCCCACAATGCCGCAATACCATGCCACACGGGACCTTGACTCTTCTATTTGTAGCATTCCCTTCTCACTGATATTTTCTTTAAATATGTTCACTTCCCCATTCCCTGCTCTCTCAATTTAGTTCTTTTTTTGTTTATGTTTGACACTATTAATGCTTTAAATCAGGTGTCACCAACATTTTTGAGGGTGAGAGCAACTTCATGTGTACCGATTGTGTGAAGGGCTACCAAATTGATACACGTCTGAAATAACATATTTGTCCAAAATACCTTCAATAATATGAGGATGTGTTATTTTTAATACTTGATGATTTAAATTGTCAGACTTTGATCGTGTTTCGAAATGTCTCACAGTACTGCCAATGTTTGCATTTTTAAATCATAATTTCTACTAGCAAATCACAATGTCCAGGCACTGGCGGGCTACTCAAGTGGTCTTCACGGGCTACCTGGTGCCCGCGGGCACCATGTTGGTGACCACTGCTTTAAATTAATGGTGTCCTTCATCGACCTCATGGCACCTTCACTCTCTCCGTCCTCCCTCTTCTTGAACTGGATGGGTACACTTTGTTTACAACGAGAAATGTTGTTCTTGCCTTATTGACCAAGCAGCAGGAAGGAATCGCAGCCTGAGTGCCTGAGATAAGCCCGGCTTGTTTTTCTGACTGTCAGCCTGTCAGGCGCGTGTGTGTGCGTGCGTGTGTGTGTGTGTGCGCGCGCGCGCGTGCACGCGTGCACGCGTGTGAGTCTCGCACGAGTTGTTGTCATCGCATTTAGAGGGGTTGTGACAAGTCACCCAGCTTTGTCGCCCTAGAGAACAAAACCATTTCATTAGGTCCACATGTGTAAAATCGGGATTACAAATACTGTATGTAGCCTTTACCTCAGGACTGCGTGCAGGCCAATCAAGTTGCATCATACCAAACCCTTACAAACAGGCTTGATGGACCTTGCTTTTTGCACTGGAGCTCTGGAACAAAAATGTCCTTCTGCGAATTGCTCCTGAAAAGTAGAAGGCATCGACTTGTCTTGCTAATCTAAAGAATTAAAATTCAAGGGGTCGTTGAGGTCCAGCCCCCAACGCCTTATTAATTGGTTAATATGCATTTGCCGGTATATTTGTACAAAAAAACAAACATTTCTTGCCATTTTTAGTACTCTTGAAACATGTTCAACAATCAATTCAACAACATGAATTCGGATGTCGTCAACAGCACAAGGTAATACGGACAAAAGCAACAGTGACAACAAGAAAAAAAAGAGGTAATTGAACCACACAGTACTTTTCCATGGTGGAGCACCAAAAAAACGAATGGTAAACAATTGTGGAAGCAGGGAATATCAGGCAGACAACGCTCTCTTTAAGCCTCTTGGGTGGGTTTGAAGCTCTATGGGGGACAGAACAAAACATTTTGCAGCCAGAACGCAACATAGCTGCACCCCCTGGGATACCATTTTCCAAAAACGAAGCAGTTGTGCCCAGATTATTTTCAAAAGCCAAATGAGCAGTGTGAGGAGAAGACTGGTGGATAGGGAAAGCTTATGTGAAGTTCCGACTCAGATGCTAGTTGATGATGGGCGTGGGAACGGGAGAGAGTGACTTCCAGTGAGAACAAAAACTTTTGAGTTTGATTCAACAATGCCAGTACCTATGGGTGCAAGAATTTGTACTGTGTGCTTGTTGGATTTTTGTCCATTGGGGGCTATTCGGAATTTACTCCCTATACAATCAAAACTCAAAATTTTGAGATCGCACGACCAACTCAAAACCTATGAATTTGAATGCAGGCAAATGCTAATTTATGCAAAATGTTCATGTGCTGCTATGACGAATGGAAAAATTTGTGAGACTTAATGCCAAACAACTACAATGCATCTACTGCTCATCCTCAGTCACTTCAGGTCATGTATGAATGAATATTATGTTTGAATTAGAGTTGTCAAATATTAATTAAAATATTTAATCTAATTAAAAATGCAACTGTCATAATTAACTCAAATGAATTAAAAAATTAATCGTGATTACTCACAGATTTTTTATCGTTTCTGAATTTCCTTCTACATTCTTTTGTCCTATTTTTACCCCATTTTAATGCTCTCATCAACTTGGAATCATGAATCAGTTTTCTATGTGCCAAATGCAAATATTTACTGAAATAACAATTTCAGTAAATACAAACAATGAACATTTTTCACTTGGAGCAGTTGTTCACACATAATCTCTCACACAATATTACTGTCCATCAACAACAGTGAAAAAAATATTTTGTCACACAACAGCTGCTTTTGCAGCTTTTTTTTTAATGAAATCAAAACAGAGCAATATAACATTATAAAGTGCACATCTAAGGTAAACTAGTACTCGGCCTATAGTGGATTTAAACACATGCACGGCATGATGAGAAACAGCCTGAAACTGAGGCATGCGATGCACTTTTGCAGCCTGTTAACTATCGTAGCTCACACGTACAGTTTTAAAGTGCTTCTCTGGGCCCTCCTATATTCCTATTCTTTGCCCGTGCCCTTGTTGAATTGTACACGAAGCAAACTCTGAATGAGAATCATGACGATAAAAGATGGCGCGCAACAGCTCTTATCACAAGCTGCAATTGCAGACTGCTGAGCGCTAACAACTCCCGATGACATAATCACGCGCCACCGTAAATTCAACATTTACTTGCTTTATTTTATTTTTTAATGTATTTATTTTTGTGAAAATGAGACTGATAGGATGATTAAGGTGCAGCGTACATTAACACAAAAATATATATTACTAACATGTACAAAGACACACAAATGGTTGTTTTGTTTTTTTTTATCCTCGACACTCCTCGGATCTACTTGGGACCTGTCTTAGATCTACCGGTAGATCAGGATCTACCTAATGGGCACCCCTGATTTAAACCATGGTTGCATACTTCGTTTTTCTCAAGTTTGCTTTGAACACAGCAGTCTGTTTCTGTATGTTTGTTGGAGAATAACGAGACCCCGGACACCAGTGTTCGTTATGTGCCGCTGTATTCAAAACTGTCGGCCGTACAAACAAGCGCAAGCACTTCCCCCGTGCTGCTGGGGCAAACCATTCTGAAAGAGGGGGGGTTTCACTCCCCCTAACACAGTCAGGCTATGTTGATTGTGTTGGTCCTTCTTGCGCGGAAGTCTCTCTACGGTTTTTGTGTAGACCTCATTTCGGATGACTACACTTGGTTCGATGACAACACTGGAGACGTTTGATTTTCGCTAGGTCGCTACCACAGCAGCGCACTGTCACTGTCAGACGAACACAGAGAAGCTCCACCCGCTCTATTTATATGGACACGGAACGCTGTAATCTTCCGCACAAAATAGTTCCAAACAAGTAACAATCGCGTCAGTGGGATACATCGTATACCTGTATGATACACACAGAGAGAAGAACAGGTAACTTTGGTCTTGTCAGTGGAGCAATCTGGCAACTTTTTAAAAGTAAACTTTCCATTCATAAACTCTTTAAAGGGCTGTTCACACGGCAAGATTTCGTCCGGTTCTGCACCGGGGCTGCCCCAGTACAGCGTTCACATGTGCAAATTAGCTCCGGCGTAGCCCCGGAAAAGAGCTTATACCGGACCAAATTTGACCCACCTCACGGAGGTGGGTCAAATATTTGCTCCGCAGCAAATGCTCGTTTGCGAGGCAGCACCGGTGTAAATTTGCACGTGTGAACGCAACTGGGTTAAATTTGCTCCAGAGCAAATGCTTGTGAAGAGTGTACGTATGGCGAGAATGCGTTGCTTTCGTGTTCTGTCTGACTTCCGTAATGTGTTGATTCATAACGACACAAGACTTGGCTAGTAACATCTTTCCTTTTGTAGGAGACTGGACTGTCTCGGAGTTGTTTGTTCCTTTGTTGTTTATTCACAACCCCCCACCCCCCATAGAATTTATTTTGTGATTTCCTCTCTTGATTTTCTGTTTGGCGCATTAGTGTTTGCTTTTCTGAGTGTCATTGAAGTCATCGTTCATTTACGTTTTCTTGGGCGGTCACTCTCGAGCAGAAGCCGAAAAGGAGAAGGACGTGCCGGTCTAGTAGTCGCTTGAGTTGTGTATATACAGTACGTTTTAAAAAGAACCAACACGACAGCTCGTTTGTTTTCTGTCGTTTTGCTCCGCTGCAGAAACTGCCGTGTGAACGCAAGTGGGGCAGCCCCAACACTGTACCGGGGCTGCCCCGCTCGGAGGCTTTGTACGTGTGAATGCTCCACACAATTTGCTGCGGTGCAAAATATCCCGCAACAAAATATCTTGGTGCAGCACCGGAGCAAATGTGTGCCGTGTGCACGGCCCTTAAGTATCCGTTTTCAGTGTCTCACGCTGCCGTGGCTGGCAAAACAGACATGGGCGTGGACTTCTGCAGCGTGCTTGTTGTTTTGTTTCTGGTGTATTTAAGGAGCAACGTAACATCCGCTTGTGACGTGTGCCGCGTTAATCTCGCGAGAAAAAATTGAATCCCGTTAAAATTAATTTAAATTAATGCCAATAAAAACGCGCTCTCAAACTGACAGCTCTCGTTTGAATATATGAATAAGATGTTTGACTTATACTTCTCTGTTGTGTTGTTTCTCTCTCTCCCACAGCAACTGAACCATCCAAATGTGATAAAGTATCATGCATCTTTTATTGAGGACAATGAGCTAAACATAGTACTGGAGCTTGCTGATGCTGGAGACCTCTCGCGTATGATCAAGGTAAGTGACTAACCTCAGCAGCAGGCCCAAAATTAAAGAACAGTTTGTATGAATACAGAATGGTCTTGAATATCAACCACACGAGGATACTACATAACATAAATTATCATATAGAGATTGTTACTTATTGGACCATAAACTTGCCTCCCAACAGTATTGGAAGTTGGAGTGATATTTTGTTGGTGTTGTTCTTGTAGACTGAACACATTTGGAGTTTACATCAAAAGAGGAATACATTTCAACTTTATTTATTGGAATTTACATTTGGATTTCAAAACAAAATTGAGAAAAATCCTTATTTGTAGCGAACCGCTATATTTTTAGGTGAGCCAAAGTATTCATCGGAAGCTGAATATGGAGTGAGGCCACACGTCAGTCAGATTTTAAAATAGTTTACTTGCCTAAGAAACGAGTTGATTAAAACACAATTTGCTGTTTTCTTATCTGGTATCAGATGTACTGTAAACACCCTGAAACAAAAGCTGACATCCTGATCTATTATCTCATATTGTGCCAAATTGCAGGCATGAAAATCACTCAACATTCTGAGAAATTAGCCGTTTTGAAACCAATGTACACACACACACAGACACACACACACACACACACACACACACGCACTGTGGGGGCACAACATACTCTGGAGCGACTTCTGTGTGAAATGATTAACACATTTTTCATTTCATGTAATTTTCACATTAAACCGCAACAGGGTGCTTGAGGCCTGTGTTGGTACTTTTCACATTGGCGGTAACTGATAAAAACAACTGACGATGATTGTGACGTAAGCGGCGTAGAAGAGGAAGCGGCGCATCTTCTACCTCCGGAGTTCGGGGGGTTCTTTAAAAGTGACACACAGGATGAAGATTTCATTGGGTTTAGAGATTTGGAGTGACACTGGGGGTTTGGTAAATTTGTTAGCATGTTCTTTATGCTATAGTTATCTGAATAACTCTTAATATGTTACGTGAACATACCAGGCACATTCTCACTTTGTTGTTTATGCGTCATCTAACGTTAGGATAGCGTACACTTATTCAGTCTGTTGTTCTCTATTATTTAGTCTTATTTGCCTTTCAAGATGACTTATCTGTTGTTGGATTTTATCAAATAAAATTCTCCCCCAAATGTGACGTATATTCCAGTGGCACTTCTGTTTTTTCTTCTTTATTATGCATTTTATGGCTGGTGAGATTTATACTCATGAGTGATTTATAGTCTGGAAAATACAGTATACATAATTTTAAAAAGTCACCAAAGCGGCTGCTGTTACGGAGGGCTAGTTTTCCCTTCGCTCCCTCTGTGTGGGACTCGACAGGGAGTGTGGTTGTCAGCCAGCTTGCGACATAAGTCATAGTCAAGTCAGGCTGTTTCGGTCTGCGTACCTCTGTCTTGACATAAATGCGTAATGATGCCATCGTGTACACACTCAATAAAGGCAGTGTCCCAGTACTGCTTGCCTGGCATGGGAGAACTTGTTTCAAACAATTTGTAACTTTTTTTTTTATCAAGCCAAGTGACTACTGTGCTGAACAGATGAATGAATTCCATCTTGATAAGTCATGTGATGTTTCCAGGAGTCGGTGCGTGTCACACTGCTGATCAACGTAGGAGCATGTTGTAAGCGCAAATTTGAGAAAAGTCTCCTTTTTCTTAAACTAGATTGTCATTAAACTCCTTAATGATTATTATCGAACAAGGGACACATCTCAACACTGAAACACACCTGAAATTAATGAGAATCATTTATCAAGATTTATCATAGGTTACTTTTTTAACTGTTTCCTCTGGTCAAGTTTGAAAGTGCCCTACTGAAACATTCTTTAGACAAAAAATAGTTTATTACATAACAAAGGAAATCAATTGGTTCTTCGTTATAAAGTGAGGTGTGTTAAATAAAAATATAATTTACCCGAATACACTACCTGTCTTGACAATTTTCAATACGATACTCAAATACATTGACCCGCCCTGTTATACAGTTGTCTTTTTATTATTTAATAAAACTTGCAACAAATTGCAAAGAAGGTGCTCCTCAAATAGTTATTGATCAAAAATGTATTCAAAAATATTAACAAATATTTCGAGCCTTGTATACCAGAAAGTGAACTGTGAACTTAGGTGTGGGCCTGATGGGAGCTGTGCATTTGCTAAAAACACAACCGCACATCTTTTTTTTTTTCCTGGGAAGATATTGCAATACTGCTACTTGATCGGTTTGTGACATCTACAAGCCATTGGCTCATCAGTTCAAAGTACAGTTATACCTCGGTTTTCGTCCATAATCTGTTCCAGAAGGCTGCTCGAAAACCGATTTGTTTGAAAACCGAAACCACACTCTTTTAAAAAATATATATATACTGTATATTTAACACGTCTGCGCAGTAATGGAACACTACACGAGGAAGCGTCACTTCCTTGTCTACCCAAGGAAGCGTCACTTCCTCGTGTAAGGAAGGCGAGAGAAGTCAAGTGGCGCATTCAAGTGCGCGCAGTTTGTTCAAGAACCGATTTTCGGTCGTCATCTGAGGCATAAAAAAAACTCGAAATTGTTGGTCGAAAAGCGATTTGGTCAAAAACAGACGTTAGAAAATCGAGGTTTGACTGTATTCCGAAAATGAAAAGAAGCATGTTTCTGAATCGGAAGTTCGAATAGCAATCGCTAGTAGCCTGATTGAACTTGAGAAGTGATGAATTCAGTATTTGGTACCGTATATTTAAGTTAGAAATGAGCTCTGTTGACATAATCTTAACATTAGCTCCCGGTAATATATGACTAGAATAATCGTGTCACAGATACATAAGGTTGGTTCACACGGCAGAAGAGATCACCTATCTCAACAATCTTGCGGTGAAAAACTACTCGTTAGTGTTAGCTAGCTTGTGTAGTTAATGGTGAATCACCAAAAAATAAATACTGATGAACACTTGTGCTTCTTTCTATAATCTCTACGACTAATATTCAGGACGCGACAGTAAGACACGAGAAGTACTATCTCGTTCTGCACCATTTTCATTACCATTTCAGTGTTCTTTATTTACATTTATTATTTATTCACTCCGTTAAAGTTGTACTGTTGCATATTTCATCAGAGAAGATGTCAGTTTCATTTCTTCTATTGCATAATGTGCACGTACACATGGATACTTTATTATACATTGATACTGTCTGATACCGTCACCCATGACCTCTTTTAATGCCTATATTTTTATTTTAAAAGAAACGGTGTGCGCCTCTGTACTGCAACAATTTGGCTAGTTGACCCCGGTCATTTCAAGCATAAAGGTTTTGTCAAATTATTTTTTTTTTTTGAGGCGGGGGCTTTAACCTAGCATCTCTTCACCCAATAGGACACCCTTTTACACAATAAAAGGATACGAGATTCTGAATGACTGATGACTGAATGAATGAGATATTAATTTGTACATAGTTTGGTACAATGTCATGTATTGGAGTACTTTGTATGAAACGCATATAAATCATCTCCAAGGATAAATTTGCCATCATATTGCCTCCCTGTTGAGTGTAATGGAATGTTGACTTGGAAATAACATCCCAAACATATGGCCTTGTATAACTGAAGGAATGGAGGCAGGAGGTCTGGGTTTTTTTGCGAGACTGGGTTTTTGGCTACCTGGACAGTGAGTCAAACTGAATCATACATTCGGCAATGTAACCAAAAACCAAATATTAAAGGACCCCTAAAATCGTCTTTAATCTAAATAGGATGTGTGGACATCTGTCTTAAATGGAGAAAGGATGTTGGGAAGAATACAATGATGATCATGGGCAATAAAAGTTACACATGTTTTTAAATGTGCACAGACCTTAATGTGAACAACTGCTGTGTATACACCCATATGGTTATATTTACATTTAAAATGCTAGTTGATAATACTTATATGCAGTCTTTGTTGTTGTTTTTTTGTCTTATGAACATTAAGTTGCACCATTTCACGCTTGCCAAGTCACGCTTGCGACCTTTAGTGTAGAGTCCCCATTTAAACATTTTGAGGTCAGGCTTCAAACCTTTCTTCTTACCGAATTCAGCAGCATCATGTGTAGCATACCTAGTAATTCAGATCTTATTTCTAGTCAGTTCCTGGAAACTGGCCGGCATACTCCCCAGACACGTCACCCATGAATCATATTTGAGATGTTCTGCCGATATTGCTTAGCCATTGAATAAGCGTGTACAAACCTTCAGAGGCGACAATGGGGCTGACCGATTTATTGCTTTGAGATATAAATCATGATCCCAGACACAGCAATCAGAAGCGGCATGCCACTTGTGACAGGAGACAAACCTCCTAACTGGTTAAAAGGTTAAAAGCATTTTGCATCTCGAGCTGTCAAAATTATTAGATTGATCAACAGCTAACCGATGATCACATTAATCACCAGGTATTTTAATAATCAAATCATTGTTCATGTGTATATATATATATATATATATGGGTTCCATCCCAAATCCAGCACCTTGAGACTGTACGCAAGCCGAAAGGAAGGAGGCCGGGGACGAGTGAGTGTGAGAGCCACCGTCCAGGATGAAACATACAAACTCCATGAATACATCAAGGAGAAGGAATGAGGGACGTACACCACCCGAGGGGGGGGGTGAGACGAGGATTTTTAATCTATATATATATATATATAATATATATCTATATATATATATATATATTATATATCAGAGCTGTCAGTTTAGCGCGTTTTTATTGCCATTAATTTAAATGAATTTTAACAGGATTAAATTTTTTCTCGCGAGATTAACACTGCACACGTCACAAGCGGATGTTACGTTGCTCTATAAATACACCAGAAACAAAACGACAAGCGCGCTGCAGAAGTTCACGCCTATGTCCGTTTTGCCAGCCATGGCAGCGCGGAGACACCGACAACGGATACTTAGAGTTTATGAATGGAAAGTTTACTTTAAAAGTTGCCAGATTGCTCCACTGACAAGACCAAAGTTACCTGTTCTTCTCTCTCTGTGTATCATACAGGTATACATGTATGCCACTGATGCGATTGTTACTTGTTTGGAACTATTTTGTGTGGAAGGTTACAGCGTTCCGTGTCCATATAAATAGAGCGGGTGGAGCTTCTCTGTGTTCGTCTGACAGTGACGGTGCGCAGAGGCGGTGACATGACAACGAAAGTTCAGCGATGCAGTGGTAGCGACCTAGCGAAAATAAAACGTCTCCAGTGTTGTCATCGAACCAAGTGTAGTAATTCGAAATGAGGTCTACACAAAACCGTAGAGAGACTTCCGCGCAAGAAGGACCAACACAATCAACATAGCCTGACTGTGTTAGGGGGAGTGAACCCCGCTCCCCTTTGAGAATGTTTGTACGGCCGGCACATACAGCGGCACATAATGAACACTGGTGCCCGGTGTCTCGTTATTCTTCAACAAACATACAGAAACAGACTGCTGTGTTGAAAGCAAACTTGAGAAAAACGAAGTATGCAACCATGGTTTAAATCCACTATAGGCTGAGTACTAGTGTACCTTAGATGTGCACTTTATAATGTTATATTGTTCTGTTTTGATTTCATAAAAAAGGTGTTGTGTGACAAAATATTTTTTTTCACCGTTATTGATGGCCAGTAATATTGTGAGAGATTATGTGTGAATAACTGCACCAAGTGAAAAATGTCCATGTAAAATTCATTCATTCATTCATTCATTCATTCATTCATCTTCCGAGCCGCTTGATCCTCACTAGGGTCGCGGGGGATGCTGGAGCCTATCCCAGCTGTCTTTGGGCAGTAGGCGGGAGACACCCTGAATCGGTTGCCAGCCAATCGCAGGGCACACAGAAACGAACAACCATTCGCACTCACACTCACACCTAGGGACAATTGTAGAGTGTTCAATCAGCCTGCCACGCATGTTTTTGGAATGTGGGAGGAAACCGGAGCACCCGGAGAAAACCCACGCAGGCCCGGGGAGAACATGCAAACTCCACACAGGGAGGCCGGAGCTGGAATCGAACCCGGTACCTCTGCACTGTGAAGCCGACGTGCTAACCACTGGGCACCGCCCCATGTAAAATTGAAAATCGAAATTGTTATTTCAGTAAATATTTGCATTTGGCACATAGAAAACAGATTCATGATTCCATGTTGATGAGAGCATTAAAATGGGGAAAAATAGGACAAAAAATGTAAAAGGAAATTCAGAAATGATAAATGTGTGAGTAATCACGATTAATTTTTTAGTTCATTTGAGTTAATTATGACAGTTGCATTTTTAATTAGATGAAATAATTTAATCGTTTGACCGCTCTAATTATATATATATATATATATATATATATAACACAAATTGGATAGATCCCAATTTATATTACAATTGTCTTTCACGTCATTTTATTATTATAATAATTATAATTACAAATAATAATATATATATATATATAATATATATATATATATATATAAATTCCTCGTCGCGGGATTCGAAACACCTTCTCCCGTATGTCAAACCGATGCCTTACCAACTGAGCTATCCGGCCGTATATATACATGTGTATGTGTGTGTGTGTGTGTGTGTATGTATAAACCTTTACAGTAGGTCATGGACCGCCACAAAGCATTCAAATACACACCATGCTATATAGGCCTAATAGGCCTCATTTCATAACAGTAACACTTAACCTTATTTGTTAAATTGATACCAATCACTGTTGTATGTGCAAGTTAACATTATGTACCACACTGGCAACCAGTTTAGGGTGTACCTCGCCTGCTCCCCGAAGAAAGCTGAGATAGGTTCAACATGCCCGCAACCCTCGTCTAATTAAGCGGATCAAATAACGGATGGATTTAAATACAGTTTCAGCTAATCAGTTGTTATTAGTACCGGTAATTATTTCCAATGCAAAGCCACACATTAGTGAACATTGATGGTGTTGCAGTTCTAAACAGAATAATGCCAAATTCATGCATTTTACTGTTTGCTTCATTCATTATTTCTTTCAATTTCTGTCTCATTCCTTCTCTAATTTTCCATGAATCTTATTTTGGTTATTTCAGAATCCAAATGAAATCAAATGGCTGAATTTGCATGCACTGACAGAATATTGCATGTGCGGTGTTTGCCGTGAAAGGAGAAACGGTTGAGTTGGTTGTGGGCATCTCTGTGCTCCCCCATTGACATCAAACAGTTCTCTGATATGGAAATGGAGGGCAAGGGAAGAATGGCTTCTTAGTGGGGCTTTATTAGATATAGGCCAAGGTCTATCCTTTCCTCTTTCCATCTACCGCTATTATCTTCTTTTTTTGTGCATCTATTTCTTTGTGCAGTTGGGCTGTTCACCTGTCGACTTCACCAAAATGTCTGTCTTTGTATTTATCTATTGTGTTGTTGCTTGTGCAATAAGATGCCATTCCAACTAATTGCATTTTAATGGTGATACATGAAAATAACTCAAAAGTGCGAAACAAGCAAATGAGACCAAGCCAAAAGTAATACTACTTTGGTCCTTGAAAGGCAGCATTGAGTTACTGCTGTTTTCGTCACATACGGTGGACACAACCAGAGCGTCTGAAAAATTTGAGCAGCGGTCTATTTTTCATGATTTCATATACTTGGCTTTTTGAATAATTCATTCAAATTTGGCACTCCAATATATCCTTTCCACAGTTTTCTGCATAACATTTGTCAAAATGAGTCTGTGTCCTGTTTTAAGGATGACATCTGTGTGGTTCGTGTATTGGATGCAATAGCCGATAAAAGGCAAAGGCTTGCTTGCAAAATGGTCAGATTTCAATTCACCAACATTGTGTCTTAGGTTTGTGTCTCAATATTCAACTCATTCTGTCATGAATATTCTTGAATATTTGAGATAAACGGATTGTTCAAACTCATGTATTTCTGACCAACAGAAATAACTTTGAAAAAGGACATCCTGCTAATTTCCAGCTGAAATTATCTTGCAAACCTAATAAAAGAATATTAGAAATTATACAGTTAAAAAAAAAACAAGATATGGGGACTTTTAACAACACTCGCTTTTATTTTGCCTTGACAGGGCCAATTGACAGTCACCAAGTACCTAAAACAGACTTGAATTCATGGTAGGAAAGTAACCTTTATTCAGAGTGCTATAGGTGGACAATTAAATCAACTTTTCATTTTTATGGTACCGTAACGGCCAGGAAGCTTTCTAACCCCAGTCACAGCTTCACTGAATGTTTCAATTTATGGTGTGGAACGGGGAACATTTATCGTTTGTCTTTCCATTATTGTTTTTGTAGACAAGATGGTAGTCTCCAATCTTTGCATGAATATCCTTTTTTTTGGTACAACTGGTATGACAAAAGTTACTCACAAATAAATTCAACAAGAAGCGGATTGTGCTGTGTAAGGTCAGCAATGTGGTATAGGGCAGTTACTATATTACAGATGACATCTTTAGCAAAGTTTTTTTTCTCCCCTCCCCTGTTTGATTCCGTTGATACAGTTGCACCAAAACAAAACGTTTCTGGAAGCTACTGTGTTACCTTGAGGTACTGTATGACTGCAGTTGATATACAAATGGCAGGGTACGAAAAAAGGAACATATTATGTTATTGCTGACATCACACATTTTGACTAAAATATTGCAAGAAAATATGTGTGGACAATGTGGTAAAATGAAAAAATAAAGATAATGAAACCCTAAATTTAACTTGGCTATTTTACTTACTGCTCTTGAAGCAGGACTATAGCTCGTGATTGGTGTGCCAAAATATTGTTCGCTGAAGCTTTGTCTCCATTATTTTACTTTTTAATAAGCGACCACATGCTGGATGAGTCCGATCAGTTCTGCCCTCCAAAATAAACTTCAAAACAACAAAACAAAAAGCAGCAATAACAACAACTTTTACAGTGTGCCACTGAAAGCTGTACTTCACAAAAGAACTATATGCCAGATGGGGGAGTTTTGGAAGGTACCACACATTTCCTGCCTTTGTTGCCGAGAGCGCATGTGCTTTCTATTGAAGGCCATAGAGAAAATGAGAAGAGACTGAGGAAAGGGACCGAATGAGAGGAAATCGATCTGGGTCCCATTAATCACAGAAGAGGGATCCCGGATAGGCATATGCACTATGGGCCAATATTTAAAACTGTATTCAGGGCACAAACGTTTCTGCAGTTGTTAAAATCTTGTATTGCGTAATTATTTTGTGTGTGTGTGTTTCTCTCCCACAGCACTTTAAGAAGCAGAGGAGGCTAATCCCGGAAAGAACTGTGTGGAAGTACTTTGTCCAGCTTTGCAGCGCACTTGAGCATATGCACTCCCGGAGAGTCATGCACAGAGGTAGACTTGATGAAAAACACTCCATGTACAGTCCTGAACAAATTTATTAGACAGTCACCTCATTTAAAGTTTATGCCACAGCTGCCCAAAGTTATATATTTCTGTTATGGCTAATACACCAGTACGTAAAAAAGCGCCATTTACTAAAATTAGATTTTTTTTCATGCTAAAATATCACTGGTAAATAGTAATAATAATGTGAATTTTTGACTGAATTTTTCAAATGTCCTATTTCTGTTGTTTTGTTTAGTTATCCTCCTAACTACCAGGAAAAAAAAAGTCCAATCACATTTATTTTGAAATTCCCCAACCTATGTGAAGTAATTGGACTACTCCAAAAGAAATTTTTGAAATCCCACTACATTTTTTAAACAGGCTCAAATACACTTAGAACAACTCAAACAACACTTTAACATGTTCATAAGAGTCTTATAATTAAAATGCCAACAGCATTTCAAGACAAAATGTGTTTGATAAAAAGTATTACTTTTCCTCTTACTTTTTCTAACCCCTACAAATTTGGTCTCATTGCAAAGCACTGAATGTCCTCTTTTAAGTAACAAAAGGAGTTAATGCGATTGGAGGCACAGGGTGGGAGATATTTAGGTTCACAAATATCCTCTACAGAGGACAAATTTGAACTACTGGTAGTCAGGAGGTTATCAGGGTTGTCGTGGCTCAAATTAAGGCAGAGATGGTTCCATCCTCACCGTGCGCCATAATGTGCATGTACTCTGTAAACTCAGCGGACTCACTTTTTTTTTTTTTTTTACAGGAAGCATACTTTAAGTTAAGAGTTGCAATAAGAATATGACTATTATCATGTTATCGTTTATTAAAACTTGTATCGGTGAATAATGGACTCATGGCTTATCTGCTGGGGCCACTTTTGTTTGGGACACTCATAGATTATTTTGAAGCACCCTTCAAGCGCTTTGTGGTCCATGCGCACCTGTGCTGCAATAGCACACTGCAGTGTCCTCCATTTAAAACAAACAAACAAACAAACAACCCCATTTCTTAATGTATCTATCCACTAGGAAAAATCAACATGCCGATGGCACCGACGAGCGGGGGAAAAACACGATTTGATTTATTTCTTTTTCGGTAGTTGTCCAGGTCTTTCCTGCTGATATAGCGCCTCTATAGTGGTGCAATGCTGCAACTGCATTTAAAAGACATGGCTGGCGCAGTGGGACATCAATCGCTATATCAGCACAGCTGGGGCTTTACACTGTGTTGAGCAATATCAATCGGGCTGGCTGAGGGCGGCTGCCACGCAATTTTGAATGCAGCAAAAACCCTGGTTATTTTTTTTTTAAATGACTTAATTTTTTTGTTGTAGTTTTTAATTTTCAGTTCATTTCTTTCTTGAGTTGCACAGATGTGTATAAAGGATCCCTTGGATTTAGAATGACAGTTGCAGAAAAGACCGTCAGCGTTTCATATTCTATTAATTACATTTCAATATAATAATTCATTGATCTCATTAGAGTTTAACCTAAACCACCCTAAATAATGTAATTTCATTCAGAAATAATGCTTTTAAAAAATGGTAATTCGCAATACTTTTTTGTACAAGTAGGCCAAAAGAACATAGTGTTCATGGAGCCATGTGTGTTCAATAGCACTCAGTCAAATTAAGTCCCTAGAAACGTGCGCGCGCACACACACACACACACACACGCACACACACACAGCTACAAGTGTGATAGACTTCCGTTCGACTGTCTTTGATTAGAGTATTGGGACACTAATGAATGGAGAGCTCAGGGCTTTAAAGACCACTTTACAGAGAGGAGGTCTGTGGAAAGCCGCTTAATAATTACACTGGACCAAGTTAATAAATTTCAAAGGCTGATGTGCATCATCATATATCAAACATTACTCCAAAAACACGGAGATGGTTTGCCTGACTAATGTGACTGAAGTCAATATTTTCAAAATTAAATGGTACACACAGTTTCTCAAACGGAACAGGTTGGCATCATGTTATTGTAGAATATCACGTTGACATCCCAGGAATTTGAGTTTGATAGCAACAAACTGACCAGAATTTGTTACAGTATCATTTAAGTATCTGCCTAACCTAACTCCTTTCTTCTTCAGATATCAAGCCAGCCAATGTATTCATCACAGCTACAGGAGTAGTGAAGCTAGGAGATCTGGGACTGGGGCGGTTCTTCAGCTCCAAAACCACGGCCGCTCACTCTCTAGGTAATTCACAGCAGTCTTACAAGTTCTTGGAAATGAAAGAAATACACTCTTATGGTTGTGCAGCTAAATGCATACACACACACTTGCACAAGGCAACCCCGCAGTAATCACCTGCAGTTGGATGTGTTTCATTAGCCATGGTGAGAGCAGAGCCATGTGTCATTTAGCCATGCTGCCTACTCACAATTGTGCCCAACAGCTTCATAGGCCACTTAGTCACTTCCTGCTGCATTGCCCTTTAACCCTTGTACAGATGGATACACAGTACAGGCATTTGACACACGGTCAGATAGGGGCTGTGTTTTGTAAAGCAAGCTGGCAAACTTTCCAATCAAAGTTACTATTGGCAATAAGTGGGTGCATGTTTGCCATAGGAAATAAAATCTGATGACACAGTATTTTTCTTTGAAGATATGAGACGCTATCGTAATTAGGATGTTGGCCTTGTTTAAGAGTGCACACAAAAAGGGGGCGCTAAACCGGAGACAAATTTACAATTTGGAACCACATGTTCTGTTCTATTCTTCTATAATGAGTTGGATATTGGATGTACTATGAGCCATGTACCGTGAATCTTTTGGAGTGAAGCCAGTATCCGATTGAGACGTTTGAGTGATAATTAATTTCTAAAAGAACAGACCAAGACATTTGTTTCGCTTTTAAGTAGACATGGGGTTCAACACAAAAAGACCCCCTTACGCCTCTTCCTCACTTCAAAGGTGTGCAGGTGTTTAAAACGGTAATCTGCCACTTAACAATTTGTAAACTGCCTGCTCTTACTGCCGTTTATCACTGTGACCCTAAACCATCACAGTTAATTTGCTATGTCAAAAGGTTGCATGGATTGATCAATTAAATATTAGGGTTTTAATTAATGCCTCCTGGCTGACACATGATGAATTTTGTATTCAATACTGTAAAACACTAAAAATCAAATGCTAAATTTAAAAAAATGTGAATATATTATCAAGGTGATTATCAAGGTATGACAAAAAAATAGAATTCTGTATATTGTCCTTTGGCGTGATTCTTCCCGTCCTTTAGTTCTGTCCCAACAATCACACAATGTTATAACGTTTCACATCAGGAAGCGGCAACAGCTCAGAGAGCCTGTGAGCAAGCTAGCTGCAGCCTACTGTGAGACCCAGCCCTCTCTTGTGACGTCACAAAACAATGAAGAAAAATAGTCATGGATGTGCGCCGAACATCTCCAATCTTTCCCGAGGCAAGAGCGTTGTGACATGACGCTGCCTGGGGAAGCCATTTTAATTTAAAACAAAACAAAACAAAACAAAACATGTTTGTTTCCGATCGTTTCCTTGTTTTTTGCCTCGGCTCATTTGGGGACAAATGCACTCGCAGGTCATCATTATTGTTGATGAGCAGTAAAAATTATGAGAGCCGAAACTGTTAGCAAAATAAGTTTTCTTTGTACTTTTGACCAAAACAGGTGTCATATGACAATGCGGAGAATGCTTCACTTTTTCAGTGTGGACACCTGCAAATCTCGGGACCGTGTGAAACATGAGTACAGTAGGGAAAAAAAATAAGAGTTTTTGAAGGTAGTTATTTATTTGTTTATATATGTATTTATTTATTTGGCATGCTGGGGTCTGTGTTAATTAAAAAAATATTTCCATGTGAATATCTCATGTTACAACATGAACACCTGCGGCATATAGAGCTGTGTGGATTATATTTTTACAAATATTTATTTTGGGTGTATCAAGTGTGGTCAATATTACAGAAATGACTGTAACATAACAGATGTTCTTAATTTTAGTTGTTAAGAAAATACATTTGCTTTACTGGTCTTGTTGTAAAGCAGCCTTAAAATTTGTATCAATCAAAATTGCATTGGAATAGAGATGTGCGCTGGTTACAGTTTGGCCTGCAGAGATGTCCAAAGGAGCTGTCCAAAACCTTTCTGGCAGCCTCATGGCTGCTTAAATTAAGTAGATTGGAATATGTTGAACATATTCCACTGTCATTCACGCTGTCTCACTTTCTGATGTCGAAGTGTTATTATCACACTCGGCATGCTATTCCAGGCCACTGTGCAGTGGCAGCAGCAGCACAGACTGTGGAAAAAGTGTGACTCTCATGATCGCTGTGAAAATGTCTGCAATTGGCCATTAAACGTTAAGTCCACAGCACCCTCTTTAGGCTGACCCGGGACAGGCAACTCCTTTCCATCCCATTCCTAATCATTCATTTAAAGCTACTCGAATGTCATCTTACAAAAATAGACACATAAAATACATAGTTATTAACGTTAGTATCAAAGACGCCATGTTTGCGTCAACTTTTATGAATTAATCATTTCAAAATATTCAGAAAGATTCAATAACAATTTTTTTTCAGACCGATACCAAAGGGAGTGCGCAACTCTTGATACCAAGTAATGTATACCATTTGTACATTTGATGCGTAACATGTCGAGCCAATGGCTGGTAATTTTGAAGAAAGAAAATTTATTGATGGCAAAAGGCAAAAGAATTGCTCCGCAAAAGAGAATTTAACTTCAAAATAAAACAAACAAGTCACTCTGATTTGGGATTCAAGTGTCAAACAAAACAGACAACTCCAAAGATATAGTCTTTGTTCAAAATAAATTGAAGCGTGAAATAATACTATTATTATTATTATTATTGTTAACTGTAAAGTTATAAAATAGGGCCGGGGAAGTATTTCACATCAGCCAATATTGATAAATCAATTATTTAACCAAATTAAAATAATACAATATATCTCGACCAGTTCAGAGTGTACCTTGCCTACTGCCCGGGATAGGCCCCAATACTCCCGGGGCTCTCGTGAGGATAAAGCGGTTGGAATAACGAATGGATGGATTAAATGCACTAAAAATAAAATATAATAACATGCAACCATCTAGAGGAAAAATGCCATTCATACAACAAAATATACAGTATGTATATACCTGGACAAGTACAAAAAGCAGGCAAATTGTGAATATGGCACGCTGTAAAATGTACACACACAAAAAAGCACTACAATGTTGCCTTCACTGCATTCAATAGAAACAATCGACCTTGTTAATGCACTGCATAGTCGCAACGTTCTGCTTTTCTCAGTAAATGAAAGTCAATGTGTAAAGTATGTATTGATATACTGAAATACCGTAATCGAGAGTCATCATACCACCCAAATTGAGTTGACAAACAAACGCGTAGGTCGCTTGCACGCAGTTCAGAGCAATGCATTCTGGGATGTCTTTTTTTTCTGCCGCAGCCTTCTTTGGGGGTATGTCATATGCCTTGCATGCGCACACAGTATTCTGACAACTTGCCAACTAATCTCAAACAGCAATACTGGCAGAAAGTTAATCTTTGTGGCCGAATCGACTCATACAGGCTGTCCAGTGCAGATTTTTCAGCAGAGATTCCTTCAGACATGCTCTGTGATACACAGCCAGATGAAACCTTAAAAATCATTGGAGGATTACAGAGTGCAAGCTTCAAAATCTTAGCCGAAGAACCCGTTGCGCGGGTGAGTAAACCGCCAGGTGTTGTTAATGTTGTACAGCTCGCATAAATGGCGTGCTCCATTGCACGTACACTAACCACGCAGTGCAGAAAGCATACACATATACTAACAGAAATTTCATTCTAATGAGCATATGAGAGGATTGACATGGATTCACCTACCTGTAGAAAAACGTTCTGTTAGCCATTCATGCCGTTTAGTTCTTGATTGTAGAATAGCCACAAGAGGGTGTGTCTTAAGTATCGGTAACTGATATTAGCAGCCTTTGCCAGTACTCCATACCTCCCCAGACCTGGTATTGGTGCTCGCTCATCCCTTCACGTATTTCCGTGCACGAGAAGCCCTCCTTGCAGCAAATGTTCATATATTTGTAACTTTTTTTTTATCACTTCACCCCTATTAACTGTCTGTCTTTAATATGTTTTGTTAAGTTGCAGACACTCTTCTTGTCATTCTCTCGTACTCTTCCCCCAGCATTGTTCTTCTACCTTTTGACACAGCTGAGGTGTGTGGAGTGTACGGATGTGAAAGAGAAGAAAGTGAAGTCCGGGTCTACTGACAGATTGAAGATGGGGCAAAAGAAATGGAGTCGATCACCAAGAAACTCTGAGAAAGAAGGGCGTAATGTGTCCAGTGCTGGAAAATAATCTGACTATTTGACAGTAAAAAGAAATAGCGAGGCGGCCCGGTAGTCCAGTGGTTAGCACGTTGGTTTCACAGTGCGGAGGTACCGGGTTCGATTCCAGCTCCGGCCTCCCTGTGTGGAGTTTGCATGTTCTCCCCGGGCCTCCGTGGGTTTTCTCCGGGTGCTCCGGTTTCCTCCCACATTCCAAAAACATGCATGGCAGGCTGATTGAACACTCTAAATTGTCCCTAGGTGTGAGTGTGAGTGCGAATGGTTGTTTGTTTCTGTGTGCCCTGCGATTGGCTGGCAACCGATTCAGGGTGTCTCCCGCCTACTGCCCAAAGACAGCTGGGATAGGCTCCAGCACCCCCCGCGACCCTAGTGGGGATCAAGCGGCTCGGAAGATGAATGAATGAATGAATGAATGAATGAATGAATGAATGAATGAATGAATGAATGAATGAAGAAATAGAGAAAGCATAGCAATTGGAAAACGGAATGGCAGGAAAAATTGCAGTGAAAGTAAAGGATGAGTGGGAGAAGCCATGTTTGAGCATGTTTGCACAGAGTTGTCCCAGTTTGGCTCTATAATAAGCTCACTCACCAATGCAGTGGTGGTCTAGCCATTGGGTCTGCTAAGAAGCTTTAAAATTCACAGTCAAAAGCCTTTTTCATCTTATGTACACTCGCCTATGCTACTTCCAATAACACAAAAAATGGTACTTTCCTCTCCTGATGTATGTGTGCATGCGCTTTAACTCTGTCCACAACAACATGTTGCGCTCAACAAATTTGTTAGGCCATTACCCAGTGTCAGGTTTGTGTCAGAGCTGCCATAAAAATAACTGCATTTATAATGAATAAAACGGAAGCATTATTTTTGCTGATGTAATAGGTAGTACTGCACTGTGCTTGACCCAAATCATATTTTTAACGCTAATATATAAGTATAACCCATTAATTATGAAAAAATGTGAAATGGTGTCAACTCAGAGAAGCCCAGTGAGCCGACTCAAATTTAAAAAGGTGAATTTCGTGTAATATTCCCCTATCCTGTTCAAAATGGTCAGGTAGTGATCCGGTTGAAAATGAATGAGTGCACATAAAACAGTTAATGACGCTGGATGGTCTGTTTAAGATTGGTCGTCTAATAAATTTTTTAAGCACTTTAGATGCCACAGTATGTGTGAAAAAGCTACACACGAGTATACAGTATATGACACTTTAACAGCTTTTGGGAGCAAAACATCATCTGCAGTGTGGGCTTTGGCCAAAAAAGTGAGAGACAGAAAAGAAGAAAGCAGGCAGAAAGATTATGTAGTCATTAAAAAGATGTTAGGCAGTAATATGTAGTACAATACACCTGTAATTAACACCTTTAATGACGGCAGCGTTAACGATGTGAACTGCGCAATGAGAAAATTCAGAAAAAGCAGAACACAAGCTGGATTACTCTGGGAAGATTATTGGAGATGAATGGGATGATTTAGACAAATATGTCTAGAAATGGACACTTATTCTATAAAAGCTAGCAGCAAAGTTGTATAGACTGGTCGTGTCAAAATAAGAATGAGGAAAAGCAATGAATTGCACGTGACTACAACAGACCCGAGGTCCGCTGCTGTGATTCCTGAAAATGTCCAAATCTGTCAAAACCTACACGAAATAAAACAAAAAAACAAAAACAGTGGAGCCCAGAGTTTAAAGCAAACATGGTGAAGCAGCATTTAGCTACTATGCTGCATGCAAATAGAGTAAGCTGCCAGCAGAGGTTAAGTTAGCCCCAATGTATGCTTTTAAAACCGATTTTCCTTTCTTACTGATGACTGAGGTATTTTAAAGCATACATATATATTTTTTTCCAAAATCTTGTTCTGTTCATTGTTTTAGTCATTTTAGTCAGCTACAGTGAAACTCCTCTACAACGTAATCATGTTTGCAGCAAGAAATTTTTCACAACGGGGGTTTTCACTGTAGCAAATTTGATCTCAGATGTAGGCACACACACACACACACACACACACACACACACAGAAACGTATATGTACACGCACACACAAACTTATGTGACTATTTTTATTCCAATAGTGCATAAGTATGAGCACACACTTATTTGACACTTCATATTGTCAGTGTAGAAAGGAAAAAAAGGGAAAGAAATTGTGAAATTTGCGATCAGCATTCACTTTCACTTACATCAATTTCTTGGACAATGTCTTTTATTTTGCTTGCTCGTCTTTCATTTTGATCACTTTCACCCTCTCTTCCAGCATCAGAGCTCTTCTTGTCTTAGCTACTTCACATCCAAATGTCCGTTTTGTAGCCATTTTAGCAATGCAATGTCCATCCTTGTCTGAATCTCACAATAGCAAATACTTCATGGCATGCAATGAATTTTTAAGCCAGCCACGGGACGCTTCGTAGTCCTCGATGGGCCATAGTTAGCTCTCAAAGGCTAAAAATCTTACGCTAACTGGAGCGCTTCTTACGCTAACTGGAGCGCTTCTCTCTCATTAGCACTCCAGTTAGCGTAAGGTTTTAAGCCTTCGAGATCTAACTATGGCCATCGAGGACTACGCAGCATCCCGTGGGTGTTTTTAGCAAAATAACAAGTAGAACGTTCATTTATTTGAATGTCTGTCGAGCCATAAGCAATTTTCTCGGAGCAGCTAATCAGATGCTACGGATCTAGCTTCAGTATCTACACACATAGACAGTGAGGTCCCTCTTGGCCAGTCGGAGGCCAGGATGATGCTCGGTAAGCCAATGGCAGAGCAGCAGCGATGAGTATATGGAGTCCAGGAAACTCGCAGCTGTGACCGAAATAAACATCGTTCACTATGTAAACCAGTGTGGTGGTTGCTGTTGCCTTTTTTCGAACAAAGCAGTAGAGGTCGGTGTTGGATAAGACTTTGTTGTAGTGAATGTCTTCACGAGGCAGGGGCAGAGAAAATGATTTCGTACAACGCAACGGGGGTTTTCGTCGTATGGAAGGCAGGAGAATGGGAATTGTGTTAATGCATGAAGATTTTTTCACATATTCATTCAGTTTCATTCATCTTCCGAGCCGCTTGATCCTCACTAGGGTCGCGGGGGGTGCTGGAGCCTATCCCAGCTGTCTTCGGGCAGTAGGCGGGGGACACCCTGAATCGGTTGCCAGCCAATCGCAGGGCACACAGACACGAACAACCATTCACACTCACACTCACACCTAGGGACAATTTAGAGTGTTCAATCAGCCTGCCACGCATGTTTTTGGAATGTGGTAGGAAACCGGAGCACCCGGAGAAAACCCACGCAAGCCCGGGGAGAACATGCAAACTCCACACAGAGAGGCCGGATCTGGAATCGAACCCGGTACCTCTGCACTGTGAAGCCGATGTGCTAACCACTGGACTACCGGGCTGCCCTTTTCACATATTATTATGGTATTTTCGGCCATGTAGGTTTCCTTCTAGAGGAGTTTCGATGTACTTTTTATTTCAATTTGCTTTCAGTGTCTTTAACGGTTTTGTTGGTCAACGCTTTTAAATGGTCCACTTAAAATTATGTGAAGCAGATTGAGTACCATGTGTATGAAAGATGCGATTTAATAAAGAAAATAACAGACATAATCTGATCGACTGTCAAATGGTCTCCATCCAAAAACCTTTTACAGCTGTGCATTTTTTAAATTATTTCACACAACTGTTTAAAACAACAAAAAAAGACAAATTGAATTTGAGTGATAAAGAAGTTAACCTCTGTGAAAAAAACACTTTTCCTAAACTTTGACAAGAATCAACAGGTCTCATTTATTCACCATGTGTATGCACATCTTAATATCCTCAGCCCACCCATATGCACAAATGATGGCTCAGCATTCAAGGAACACGTGAAATGCACATCTTTTCCCCGAGATGTACAACGTATTGAAACTGCAGTCATTTACAAATCAGTAATAATAATTTGCGCAAGAACTTTTAATCAGTCATTTGCTCATGAGTTGACTTAACAGTAACTTACATCTCACCTTCTACCTCTCTTGAATTGTTTTACGAAAAATACAGTACGGTTCTAGTCATGGGCAATCATTGAAATCAATCCCAAAATGATTTTCAATTTATTTAGATGAATAACTTCATTTAGCATGCTGAAGCACGCTCAACCCAGTCTTCTTTTCATGCAGCTATTTGCATAAGAGAAGCTGATTCTTTTTAATCAGCTAATGAATGTTAGGGTAGGGGAGCTTGTTTCGACCGTATCATGAGACCTCACACGCGAGCACATGCTATAAAATCAGCCCGATGACCAATTAGATACCTCCTGTTTATTCCCCTCTTCAAGTTAGCTTTCACACTACCGCTGCCGAATTCATTATTCATTTTGGGGGGGAAACTTTGTTTTTTCATTCCAAGTAAGCATTAACCAAAATGAAAGTCGCATTTCCATTTCCATCGGCTCCTGATCTAATCGGGGCAAATTCACCCGTTCACGCTTAACGTCAGTTTCTTATGCACCTTTCTATCACACTTGCCAGATGCGGCGATTCTCCCATCTAAGCTTTTGACGTACCCACACCGCGCGTAACCCTGAAATTTGTGCGCAACCACCACTTGTTTATTTTGTACAAACTCCGAAGACTTCTCTCTTTTAGAAAGGTCTGTGGACTGCAGATGCATTTCATATCTTTGATACCACACCAACATCACAATCTCTTATCTTTTTTCTTGGGTCATACCTAAACACTTGCCATTGTGCATTTTGTCTGTACATTCCTGTTTTTACTGAAATACTACGCTCAAACACTGAGGACTCTTCTTCCAAATGAAACACCCTCTAAATTGACAGCTTCTGGAGACCTTTGTGTAAACACTGGCCACATATCATTTGTCTGTATTAAAAAAAAAAAAAGAACTATAACGAAACCTAAATCGTAAAAATCAAATTGTACATTTCAGCAACGCCATTCAGGGCTGCTGAATACAGTTTTGGACAAATTGATGCAGTGCATACATTGTTTTTGTTTTTGTTTTTCGGAGTGAGGGACTGGAAAGAACACATTACCACATAATTTTATGAAAATAATATCATATAGAGGACTAGTGTTGTTAAAGACAAAATGTGGACTTGCTCGATTGCTCCAAGTTTCCACATAGGTTTGCCTTCAGAGTATGTGGAATGAGTACATGTTCGTAAAACGCCCGGCCATATGTGATTACTGTAATGTAAAACTGCTGCTGGATGTGCTTGGTCGACTTTTACATGGGAACTGCCAGCAAACAGAAAGCGAATGCAAAAAGCAGCCTCTCAAACTCTGCTAAGAATGCAGTGAATCTATAAAGCCAGTTGCGGTGTCTTACAGACATGATGTAAAGCTGTGTGGTTCCTGTTGGAGTCCAGTTGGGTGAAGGTCTGATTCTCTGGAAAGCTGCCAGTCGCCAGGGTAGTCTTAGATTCTTGAGTTTCCAAACCAGAACCAGAAATGGGCCTCCTTTTAATGCTCCATCAGTGCTCCTGGGGCGCCTTCAATAGCTGCTGTTTCAGATCATTACCAAGGCCACTAATCAAAACTGATTTATGCATATTTCGCGTCAGCTGTGGATGCATATACAACGTTGTTATGCTTTGACAATCATATGCACTTTATGGCCGCTCATGGTTATATGCAACCTTTAAATATCATCTTACTTGAGCTGACTAATAATTAATAGAGGCCATATATTTTAATGACTCCCTGTAGTTTGCCTTACTCGCACTCTTACGAAAATTCCTGGAGTGTTCCTACCTCTGAACTTGCCATGGTTGAAAAGGCTTATTCCTTGTCCGCTTTCCTTGACTGTGTGAGCGTACGTCACAAGGTCTATAAACCGCGGTAAGCAATGCAAAATGGTAATAATCACTGTTCCTCCTGTTCTCTTTTTCCACTTCCATCTCTCTGTGTACCATTCCATCATCGAGTGGGTACTCCATACTACATGTCACCGGAGAGGATACATGAAAACGGATACAACTTCAAATCGGACATCTGGTCACTAGGATGCCTGCTCTATGAGGTAAAGTACAGCCAAATATATTTTGAAGAAATGCGGTACCCAGCCTGTGTTCAAGTCTATGGCAGGATTTTACACAAAAAGTAATGAGTCATTACATGCTACTTTGGGTCCGGGTCTGAGGTGACGTGGAATCGGAAATTCATTTATATTGTATCTAAAACGAACAACGTAATAAAGGATCAGGAAGGGGTTGACCTTCTCCTAGACAAAAACAAAAAAATAGAGGAAGGAAGATGAGATGTAAAGTGGAGCGGGGCAGCTAATAGAAGGAAAGGGAGGGGATAGGTGGTGCTTGAGATGGAAGACCTCCTCAAACTACAGCACCATCCCACCAGGTCGAGGTAGGCCATGCAAGAAGCCTGTGGAGATGAAGATTTCCCAAGCCCTGCACATCACACCATGCATAATATGCCATTTGAAGAACAGGCACTTGCTGCCCAAACTGCTTGGGCCCAAAAGGCATCCACAATGTGTGGAAACGCATCCCCTCCTCCTTTCCTCTCTACTCTTTTCTGCTCCCTTCTTTTCCATTCCCTCTGCGTGGCTCCCTTTTCCTCACTTAACCTACAGGCATCAGGAATTCACAGAGACATCCAAGAAGGAGGATCCCATTGGTACTCATTGATCTCACTCTGAACATGGTAGCGGCTTAGGTTTTGTGCTGGTTTGTGCTTGTGCCCACATGGACAACAGCTCCGTTTGAAAGCACCGTTGTTGTTGTTGTCCCCCCCCCCCCCCCCCCCGACCTCCATTTTTATGCCTGCGGGTTTGGTGAAGTCCAAAGGGTCTGTCAATACCTGGTCATATTGTATCAGCATCTATCTTCATCTTCCATTCTGTTTGATCCCTTTTCTCCTTGTGTCCACCCTCATTACGTTCTTTGACCCTCCATGTGCCCCTGAGCCAAACCCCTCCTCTGTGATACTCGTGAAAGGTAAGGAGGCGGAGTTTGCTCAACATCAGTTGATAAAAATTATCACCTCCCAACATTATCTCCTCCTGTCACTGGGGAAAATGCCACATTTTTGGATTGGTATGTACTTAACTTGCAGTTTGCCTTTTGACACACACAATTGATACCGACATATGATTTTAGGAGAGGAGCAGATTACCTTTTTATGTAGCTCGGCCAGTTATCCCTCTCAAATGAGTCTCATTGCACCCCCACTATAGTATATGTATTGATGTTGGCTCTACGAGACCCAGCATCCTTGGTTCTCAGCAACTTGCATTTACATGTGATGAGCTGCCCCACGGCTAAGTCTGTGTTTTTGATGGTGGACTTGTTTTTGAACAAAAAATGTGAGCCTCCTTTAAACGTTTTACAAAGTATTTATTACTTTTTCGAACTACTTACCATTTTTTTTAAAAATTATGAAACCTACTTAAAATGACCTCATCACTTGTGGCATTTGATTTGTTTTCTCGTTCGAGTACAACCTCATAGTAGAGAAGAAAAGTAGTAACTGATGCGTTTGCTAAAAAATTGAATTAAATCTCTAAAATGAACACACCAATATGTCAAACACTGAGATACATTTTACAATGTCCTGCTCACTGGAACACCATATAGATTCTGGTCCTGAGAATTAATCAACCCACCCTGACCCTTTCCTTTGTTATTAATATGTCAAACTTTAGAAATCATTGCTCCACTGACACGAGGTGTATTTGTAATAGTCCTCAGACACTCTGACTTGTTCTTTGATGAATATCATCCTAAAGAAACATGACTAATGTGAACATGAAAAAAGTCGTGCTTTCTTCACTTGGACAGCATGCGTGCACAGTGTGTAAGAGAGAATGGGACCGGACGTACGCACGTTTAGTTGCTATCATTTGAAGGTATTGAAAATCGTTGTGTGTGAACAGCCCTCATGGATAGCTGGAGAAGCTTCCGCAGCCGCTGAAAGAGGCAGAAAAGACCCCACTGAATTAGTGTTGATTAAACAAGGAGGTTTGCGGCCTTTGTGAAAGTTCAAGAAAAGCCCTGCTGAAGAAAAGCGAACACTGTTTCTCTTTGTGTGTCTGCGTGTCTTACCGCTGACGACTCACACCCCTTTAGACAGCAGGCATGCGTTTGCATTGAATCTTTCTTGAATATCAATGAACCTCTCTCTCTCTCTCTCTCTCTCTCTCTCTCTCTCTCTCTCTCTCTCTCTCTCTCTCTCTCTCTCTCTCTCTCTCTCTCTCTCTCTCTCTCTCTCTCTCTCTCTCTCTCTCTCTCTCTCTCTCTCTGTCTCTCTGTCTCTGTCTCTCTCTCTCTCTCTCTCTCTCTCTCTCTCTCTCTCTCTCTCTGTCTCTCTCTCTCTCTCTCTCTCTCTCTCTCTCTCTCTCTCTCTCTCTCAATCCACACACACACACACACACACACACACACAAACAAACCGGGGCCTCAGAGGTCAGACAGTGAGTCAATCATCGAAGCCGTTGCAGTGACACTGAAAAAAATGAGTATGCGTTTGTGTGGCGCGCATCTCGGTGTTTGTGTGTGTGCGCGCAAGCGCGGGGGGCCAGCAGCTGTCAGGGGCTAGGAGCAGCAGACACTAATGAAGCAGATGAATAGTGCAAAAACTCCCAAATAAAAACAGGACAGTTGACATTTTTCATCTGTCAAAAGTAGAAGATGCATGAAAATACATTTGGGGTCTTGTTTTAACCCTTTGCCTTCTGGTATCTGCTGCTGGCATATCCTCCCCCACCTCCCAAGCACCACATCCCCCTGTGCGTCTGTTTCAGTCTCCCTCTCTTTTTGTCTTACTTACTTTGAAGTGTATATTTTTGGTAAACACTCACCAGCACTCAAAAACATGCACTCTGTTCTACCGAATCAAAAGGCAGACACAGAGAGTCAACGTGGTCCTTTCCATGGCATTGAAATGAACTTTTGCAGCAAGTAGTCAGCCTGTTTAGTTCAACGACTCTGAAAGACGGTTTTCCTCTACACGTTTGACAACTATCCTCTGTATTTTATTATATATATTTTTTTTTACAGCAAATGAGAATGTATGGTGGTAGTGAAACTGGAAGTGGATCTTTGTTTGACATTTGGTGCAAATGTCTCACACCTCACTGGACTGATGGCATTTCAGGTTGGAATGAATTGATTAAATAGTGAACTGATTTAATGGCGAGCAATTTAGTGTTCCTTTTAATTGTGAGGTTGGTATGTATAAGTCAGGTCATTCCTGAAGAGTTAATAATTAGTCTACCGGGAGTTCAGGGCTCCAGAATGATCATAAATGGTGACATTTTGCTCCTAAAATTTGAGAGCGTTTATGTGATATTTTTTTTCCTACTCACACATATATGCAACTTGTAAATTTGCATTAAAAAAAATCTGTGTGTGTGCGTATGTGTGTGTGCGCGTGTGTGTGTGTGTGTGTGTGTGTGTGTGTGTGTGTGCGCGTGCGTGTGTGTGTGTGTGTGTGTGCGCGCGTGCGTGTGCGTGCATGCACCCCCTGAATTTTGTAAAATTTCAGCTTCAGGGCCACTGTGCTTCTCACTGGGGAGAACCCCCACTCTGGAGTCTATGAGGAATAAGTACCTTATAGAGCGGACACACAAAATCTTTGGGACTTGGTGCATGGCTGCACGTTTTGAGCGGTAGTGTGGAAAAGTGTTTTGGAAGGATAAAACAGTGAATCCTGCTTTTTTTCTTTCTGTAGTTGTGTATAACATGGTCCCGATTTGTTGGCATCCTTGTGTACCCTACCCTGTCCAACAATTATGAAGATATTTGAATGATTTTTGAGTCATTCTGGGCAGCTGAGTCCAAAAAGGAAATGTCTTTGAATTGGTCCTCATTTGAGAGACATTGATATTTTTGACAATTAATTGATTGATCATTGGGGGGGGGCTATCAAAAGGCTTGTTTATTCACTCAAAGGTGAACAAATCTTGTTCTTTATTGCTAATATTGTCAAATTTTCTTAGTTTTTGTTTTATTTTCTCCATGAAACATGATTTGCATAATAGAAGGCTCAACGTTGTAGCATAAAGACAATGCCAATTTCAAAATGTCCACATTTTAAAAACCTTTGTTAAATAAAAACATTGAATATCTCAAAAGCAATCAATCATGTATAAAAACTGACTTGCTTAATCACTTTCTCTCGTGTCTCATAAATAATGTGGAACAACTTCATAAGTACTTCATTAATTACGCTGGTGACGATTTATCAAATACAGGATGTCTCAGATCATTTATGCATAATCATTTGAAACTCAATGTATTTCACCACTTGTTAAACATTTAGGCCTGACACAGCTTATATTCAACTTAATGAAAGCACTTGGGCTAATGCAAATGTTGCGCTAAAAAAAAAAAAAAGATAGAGAGGTTAAATGCGTAGGTTTCTATTATTAGGAAGGCTGTAGAAATTCTTGACCGATTTACATACTGCTCTGTAGCAGTAAAAATCTCCTGATGCTGCTGCCTTTTCCATTCACATCTGTTTACCCACCTTCTGTGTTTGTGTGCATCTGGGGCTCCATAGTATGGCGTTTTTTCATTGGTCCCGCAAAGTCTGGTATCTCTGTCGCTCACCTCATGACTCTTTTTTATCTCCACTTTCTTTGAGCTCTTCCACAGTGCTACAGAAAGGCCCATTTAATTCAAAAGAAAACTGATTACTGTATTCCATTTAACTTTTCACTGATTTTGATTTGTCTATTAATTAAAGTCTAAATTTCAAGTAGAATAGGTGCATTTAAATAATATTCAGTGTACTATACATCAGAGGCTACGGTATGACTCAGAGATGACCCATTGTCGGCCAATACTGTGGAATGAAAAAACTCTAGCAGTCGAACGCCTACAAGCAATTGCATCCGTCCACTAATGCAACCATTGAAAAGCAGTCTACTGTGCATTGCCACAACTAACCTTACTTACGATGCCAAACAAAACTTCTCACTCTCTCGTGGGCCCACCTATATCCAACTCACTTTACTGTATGCTCTGAGAGCCATAAAACTGATTTTTTGGAAGAGTTTAAGGACACAAATAGCAAAAGGTGTGGTGTTAAAAAAATAAAATTATCTTGTCTGTCTTCGGACCTGAAGCAATTGGCATAAGATGCGCTGTTAGAAATAGTGTTTCAGTAAAAGCTGTGGTTGTCCCACGATATTTTAGTTCACATGAAAAACACGACAAAAGGGAGTGGTGAAGCAGTTTGCGAAAGAGAAATGGAAAGACAAGGGCATGCCTGGATCAACGTGCTAGTTGTGAAGTGTTTTGTGTTAAATTTTATAAGTTACATATATCTGTCTTTGATGGTGGACAGGTCAAAAGTGAACGTTTGGGCGTTCGTGCACCTTTCCATTGGGTTGGGTCCGTAGATCTGTCTGCTAATTTTGTAGTTGTCAAACAATCCCAAAGGATCCTAAACCATAGCAAAGGAGTGGCAAATAGTTGTGAATTTTTGCAATTCTGTCCCATATGGATACTTTTACACACTTTTACAAACATTTGTGTGTGGTCTCCAAAGGCCGTATCTCACTCAGCAGCGATGGTTTGCACATTTTCCTTGCCGCCATCCATTTTGGACTTTTTTATTTTTATTTTTTGCAACTGTTGGGAAAAAAATTACGTTTCTGGCGACCTTGAATGAACAAACCCTGGTGAAAAATCCTTCGCTGCTTGCGCACCCGCAAATTGTCACACACCCGGTTAGCTACGGGCTTGGGTATCTCTAGAAGTTGCTTAATTTTGCCAATGACGAAGGCGACCTGTCTTTCATCAACATTTGTCATAAAAGTTGATGACTCCAGCATTCGCTGCCTCTACAAGCATTCAAAGCTCAGTGAGATCCCACTCTTGTTTCAATCTAAGTTACTTTAATTTGGTACATACCGAACCATCAATTTTAGAGCACTTGAAGTGTTTATTTTTTTTCTTCACATTATTTCCTACTTGTCCTCACACTGTTTTCTCTTGTCTGTATATTTCAGATGGCAGCCCTGCAGAGTCCATTCTATGGCGATAAGATGAACCTCTACTCCCTTTGTAAGAAGATAGAGCAGTGCGACTACCCTCCACTTCCATCAGATCATTATTCAGAGGAAGTAAGTAATGTCACGCATCACTTGCAGTCAGTACTATGTAGTGTAGCTTTGTATATTCTCAGATAGTCTCACAGATTTTTAGTCTGGATTCGTGAACACTTTTGAATATGAAATATTCAGTGAAACAATACTTGAGCAACAATGACCAGTTTCTCTTTTTTTGTGCCATATAACAGATTTTGACTTGTATTGGCTATTTTTTTTTTTTAATTTTACGTCTGAAATGCATCCAACTGTTGGTGCAGCGTATTTCCCTGTAATGCCATTTACTCCATGATGAAAAGGCCATGATTTTTAACCGTTTGAAAATGAAATCCGACTTATCAAAAGCATCTGTCCGTGCTACAGAACAAAATCAGCTTGAAGATCAAGTTTCCCTAACTAAATGTTAAATTATCTACCGTAATTCTGCAAAGCCTCATTCGTGCACGTACATGTAATGCAGTCTGGCTGCGGTTAAAGATGGCATGGTAGTTGATTGCTTGTGATGTGTGTGTGTGTGTCTGTGTGTGTGTGTGTGTGTCTCTGTGTGTGTGTGCGTCTGTGCGTGTGTATGTGTGAGAGAGACGATGTATAGGATTATGCATCTGTGTGCTGGCTACGCAGGGGTCATTTTGTTGGGAAACATTTTTGCTGTATTTGTCTCAAAACTCCATCAAAGTGTCCAGACATACAAGAACTTTGATGTGTTTTGTTACATTTCTATGGAGAAGTTGGACTGCTTTTAAGGTGTCTGTACCAAAGCACATTGACATCGTCAAGCAGCTTGACCCCCTCTGCCGAGTTTGTTTTTAAGTAAAAATGTTGCCAACAAATATATTTAGATTTTTACAAATACTGCAGAGTCACAACCTCACATTATGCGAATAAATGGAACATTTCCTGGGCTGTATGATTGTGTACCTCTGATTGTGTATGGTGAAGAGTTCAAACCAGCTCTGTGACCTTGAAGTGCAAAACGCAACAAAAAAGTAAAGACAGCATGCTTGTTTGTTTGGTTTTTTTCATTCAATGTTTTCTTTTTATTTTGTGTTGTGTTAAGCTTCTTGTTGTTTTTATTTGTTGTTGTGCTTTTTGATTTGCAGTTGTGTTTAGCTATGTGTCATATTATTTCAGCATTTGTTTTTGTTGTCCTCGTGTTAAGTTGTTTTTTTATGTTTTTCATTTGCTGTGGGGTTGTTTTTGTTTGTTTTTTTTACGTTCTTTTTGTTGCTCAACTTTGTGGGGGATTGCTGTTGTGTATGGTGATTTTTTTTTTTAATGTGTTTTGCGCTTCAGAGCCACCGTAGTTTGGCCCTTTTACTGTCTTCTCTGACTGACCGCTTTGCTTCAACTTTGAAAGCAGCACGAAACCACAAGCCGGAACTTCGGAGCTTAAAAGAAAAATGCCCCTTTTACCAACCATCACATACCTTGCTTTCACTTTGTAGACTATTAAAAGCTTCATGACGCTTACGCCAACTTAAAACCTTTAATATGTATTAAAAAGTTAGTACACTTTGTTAATGCCCTGTTGAAAATCATGTTTATAATCAATGCTTTTAGTATGTATAAAGACAGGTGTCTAATAGTCTCTTTGTAGGTAAAAGCTGGCGGCCATTGCGTGCGTTTCAATGACCATGTCTCCACTTTGCTACCCGTGTGTCTGCATACACGAGTCCACAGTGGGTATTGAGAAGTTTCTGCAGTAACTCCTGCAAAGTGCTTTTCATTACACTTTGTTGTTTACTTCATTAGGTTGACAAAGGCTAATTGCATGGTGTTTCATGTCTTTGCACGTTTAAAAAAAAAAAGAAATTATTATGTGCATGAGCCATCCATCGCACAAGCGCGTATTCCTTACCGTGGCTCCCTCTCTGCACACCCACCGCTCGGAGCTGGAGCGTGCCCCACATGTCACCCCCAGCCCGCAGATAGGGAGACAAAGCGATAGAGTGAGCGAATGATGGAGCGCGAGACGGGCTGACGGAGGGATGGAGATGAGGGGGGGGTGCCTACAGCGCCTGTCTGGATGTAAACAATGCTCCTGAAGGATCGGCAGCAAACTGTCAGCTGCTCATCTTTGTTGTGTCATTTAACCATCTCCGTCTCTGCTTCCACCGCCCCCCCCCCTCCGCCTCCCTCCACCAGCTCTCACTCCCCCTCCACCCGCCACCTGACACTTTCCACCACTTCCCCCACCCCACTCGCCATGCAAAGAAGCACATGAATATTGTACATATCGGCATCTTTTTTTTTAAACCCCGCCCAAATCTCTATTTGGCAGTACTAATTTTCAGACTATGTAAATTGAAAAATCTTCCTCTCACTCCGGCACCCACATACGCACACAGCGGCCGGCAAGAAGTCGTCCGAGCCACTGCCGTTGCAACAGCAGCCGTGAAGTTGGCAGACAGTTACCATAGCGACCTCGCATAGATGTTTTTTTCCCCCTTTTCTCTGCATTCTTTATTCTCCTCTTTTTTTAATGATGGTGGTGGCTGTTCCGCCTGCGAGCTTGTCTGTCTATCTGCTCCAATCAGCCGCTTTGCTCAGCTTCGTGTGTGAGCGTTGGTAATGGAGTGGCAGTACTGTGTGTTTGTGTCTGTCAGCGTGGACCTGAGTATAATGCTGCCGACCAGCAAGTGATTAGTGGACTCAGTCCATTTCCCCGTTGCCTTGTTGCTACCATAGTGGAGAAATCTCCTCAAAAGCGTTTGTCCTTTGCCTGGGGGTTATTCTCTTTTCAGGAGCTGTTGAAATCTGGAAAAAACTGTGTCATCAATCCTCATTAATGCCGTTATTTCTTTTCCTTTCCTCCTCAAACCAACCACACCTTGCCCTCAGCTGAGGAATTTGGTAGATATGTGCATCAACCCCGACCCGGAGAAGAGGCCAGACATCACCTACGTGTACGACATCGCCAAACACATGCAGAACGTGACGCAGGGCAGCTAAGCCCGGAATTACACAAACTATAGCTTGTAGAACACATCTCTTCTCAATTTCCATGCTGGACGTGTACACATCTATCTGCTTCTATGCAATTACTTAGTCCAGTGCTCATTGTGATAAGCGGGACAGCCTTTATAACATGGTTTTTGGAGGATGTAAACATGACTGGCAGCCTAAACCCTTTCTGCGCAAGGTAAACAGCATGCTGAAATGAGACCCCCCCCCCTCCCTCAAATCTGTCTATTGTACATCCCTGTTCATATTGTAGCTTAGATTTTTCTTTTTTTTTCGTGAAGATGCCCAAGTGTTTTACGAGCAATATTTTCACTCTTAAGTCACGCAATTATCACAAATGCTGTAAAGTTTGACAGGAGCGATAAAGTGATTATTTGACGAAAGAGGATCATGCACAATGATTCCCATAAGTGAGCGATGTAATAATAAGACGGTTTGGATGGAAGTGTTGTACTTTTTACAGCGGTACTGGAGGCCCGGCAGGATGGTTATGTACAGCGTTTGGAAAGCAAGGTTGGTTCAGAGGGTCGACTGCAGGCGGGAGAACACGGGAAAATGTTTTCCCAACACTTTGAATGGTTGTCACTCAGTCGGCCTGGAGAAGGAGTAATAGAAACTATGACAAGAGAAAAAAACCAAAACTGTTTCACCAAATACTGTTTACCCATGTCACTGACACCAAAAGAATTGCTTCTTGGTTTGCCTTGGACTTTGTTTTGGCACAGCAGTAAATGACAATAAGCAAACATGCTCATGACCCAACGGCAAGGTTGTCTATATTGCTAAAACGGTGTGACGGACATTGCCGAGTTTGCCTCGTGTTCCTTGTGACAGATAATGTTTGCCTTGTATGTATGTTGTCTACTCAATGTATAGCTTAGGAGTAGAAAAAAAAGTAGTGTGTTTCCGGTGAGATGAAATTTCAGCATCGGGTCGGTAGGTCGGACAAAGTTTTTTTTTCCCCATCTTTTTTTTCCATCAAAATTTTAAACAAAATAACCATAAAACAAAACAAGAAGACATTGAACCCCCGCTCTGCCACCACCTATTTAGTTTTCTCCCCGCTCCGGAAACACTCCACAAACATGGCGAGGATGCTGCGCTGAACACAGTTTCTTGCCATTATATTAAAGCCGTGGGGTGAGGGTGGGGGGTATTATTTTATTCTACATGAAGAATACAACCTATTTGCGGGATCTGACCTCAAGAAAGTGTATTACTTTTTGTCCAAGATCCTACCTACTAATCCTTGTGACAACCGGCTGATCCACATTGTTTGTTCATTGCAGTCTAGCGTTTACCCAACTCCTGTCCTCTGTTCACATGACAAAGTTTCTAGCTCTCATGAAATAGGTTTACAACGGCGTGACATGCAATGCGTGTCGAGCGCTGACTGTCTCTGGTTTACATTACGGTGATACTGCACGACATTGACGGGAGCACCGCTTTGTCTTTTAGAATGATCAGAAAGTCCATTTTCTTTATTGGCTTGGTAGCAAGTCCCGCAGTTTACACGAATTTTTATCCTCACCATTTGTCATAGACAGTAAACGTTCAAAGCCCAGACAGAAGAACATTTGCATTTACGAGTATCATAATATTTTTGGTTGCGATCATGCTTCATTCACAATTCTTTGCCCCCCTCCTACCACAGTAAAACATTTTCAGTGTCGGCGGTTGTCTTGAATATTTATTACCTTCGCCCACAATGCTGTTGCACCAAAGCTTTCAGTAATTTTTGTAATTGCAAGAGACTTTTATTTGCTACTAAGCATTTTTATAAGCATGCCCATTTTAATGGCACGCAGAAGTCCAACAAACAAAACACCATGCTTGTTTTCCTAAATCCTTCTCTCACTCTCTCTCTCTCACACACACACACACACACACACACACACAAACCACCTCAATGCAAACATTACTGAAAAAAATTTTTTCGCTGAAAGCACCATCGCACTATTGTCACTTAAAAAATCCAAAGGCGAAGTATCCCAAAATAATAAGTGTGTTTAAAGTCAAAAATATATTGTCATTGACAGGAATATTTTGTCTCCAAGGTCAAATGCCTTCATCAAACCCATTATCCTTGCCCTTAAAATAGGTAATTTTCAAAATGAACTGTGCTGCGTTCACTTGTGCCGCTTTGCCTGAAGTTGGGCGTGCACATTCAGTTTTATGTTTTGTTTGTGCACAGACAATGAGATTTAGGTCATTTGTAAGTCTTCACAAGGGGCTAGTTAAACATCCAGAGTCCTGGGGATGATGGCGGTTCTTATCAGGGTGAAATCCTTCTTCACGCAAAGGGCTCCACTGTGTCCCATTATTTTACCTTGACTCAGTTACATTTTCCAAAGGCCATCTTATGTAAGTTGTGTTTCGTCGGAGAGTTGAGGGCTTTTCCCACAAGTAAAATAATAGGCCCTACTGGCTTTATTTATGGTTTGGCTAGTGGTTGTTTTGGTTTCATCTTGTGTGAAAGAGTCCCACCGATGCCATGTATTTTAGCTTCATGCAATAAAGCTCGAACATTTTTCCTGACTACTTGAGTGTGTACTTTGATATTGACCCACATGCACATACACACACACGCACACGCCAGGGTGATCAGAGTTTGGGTTTTTTCATGATGGATAATTTGGTTTTGACTTTTGGAAATTGAAATTTTTATTTTTGGTCAAATGCCTTGTTTTTGTTTCATTTTTGTTAGTTTTCATATGAAATGTCCAGTGGAAAATTAAAAAAAAAAAAAAGTCAGGTGTATTAAAGTAATTCTTGACCTTTGACATTGTGTATGGCCATACAGCAATACCGATATAGATTTAAAATACAATCTGAAAGTTCATTTATCATATTAAATCGCAACGATGAAAATGAAGGACATTTTCCCTGTAATTATAGTTTTCGTTCATTTTATAAGCATTTATAGAATCCATTTTCTTTTTCTTTTTTTAAAGCCATGTTCATTTTGAGTATTAGTTATTTTGTCAGTTTTTGTTAACTATAATAACCTTTACCCAAACACACACGCGCGGTCACACACAAACATGTCATCTATCAACAAGGTTTAAACTTTGCCTACATCTTGGGAGTTTCCGCAAATGTCTGTAAGTATTCCTTTATTATTTCTAGTTCCTTTTTTTTTTAATTGTTAATTTTCAGACAATTAATCAGAAAGACACACTGGAGTTAGCTTGTCATTGTCTCATTGCATCTGGTCCTTCGATGCAGGCTAATCATCCCAAGAAAACATGATGGCCGTGGTGTCCTGGAGCCTAAATTCTCAATTTTTTGAGGAATGCTGCACATAATGTTTGGCACATCAAAGTTCGACGTAGGTAAGTTAATGATGTGATAAAGAGAAATCCTTCCAAGTTGTGTACTGTAAGTGTTACTTTTCGTTTTTGACAAGACTGTAATTGCAACGTTGCAGGCTGCTGATTGGTTTTGTACATTTTTGGACCAGCCGCAGCTCTTGGTGAGATGGACTTTGTTGTTTTCTAATCTTTAGTTCAGTCAATCCAGCTGCCTGACTGACATGATGACATATATCTTTGTTACTTTTATCCATTTTCTACTTTATTACTGATACTTTATTTCATTACTTGTTCAATCATGTACTAAACTTGTTCGGATGCCCTCAGTGCCCCCCCCCCAAACCCCCCCCCCAAAAAAAATTTCATTGAAGTTTAAAGACACTTGAAGACGTTTCCATCAGAGAGGAAATTGTCTCTTAAATTAATCCCATTGAGTTGCTTCTGAAGCATAGAACCCCTCTTAAATGATGATAAGTAGAAAAGGGCAGGAGTTGCCATATGAAAACATCCCTGTCAGCTCCCTGTGTACTAGCCTTAAGGTGAAGTACGTCTACATGCTTCCACTCATCTCCAGAGGTAATGTTTGCTTAAAAGGCATGTAGACATCTGCTCACTTCATTTCAAACTCGCAGTTCAATCCCGAATGAGCGGGCGCACTAAATCTCGGAGTTACGAGTTTGATCATGTGTGCTCGCGTGGAGGCCTCCAGGATAGTGTGACTCGAAAGTTAATGTCAAACCGGCTTGCTCTGGGATACAGCTACGACACAATATAACAAGGAGTGGATGTGAGACGCGAAACGGGCAATTATTTTACTGCTTCCTCTCCTTTTTCTGGCTGCTCCGAGTTTGTGTGCGGGTTGCCATGCACTCACACCACAGGGAGCTACATTTGATGAAAGCCCAGCAAAGCTACTTTTTCCCTTTCGATACTTCTCCGAGTCGAACGAAAACACGCACACAATTTGACATTTGCACCAGAAGCAAACTTCCGCATTCGAAGCCATTCCGTTAATTTCTGTTGTGTTCTTGTTATGTTTGAGGTCATTAGAAAAGTGGTTGTGATGTCTTGCTTCCCCTGAGTTACACCACCAACGGCACGCCAGTCTCCAGGCCCTCCGATTCCCTTTTGGCAAGGGGAGCGGCGGGCTGGGCACTGGGTCTTTCGCCATAATGAACTCCACTGGGACTGTTGTTCAGTTTCACCGCGGCAAGAATTGCTCCCACGGAGCCTTGAACCAAGTAAAAACAAACGCAAGTAAATATCTGGAATTAATACACGCGCTGTTTGGCGGCCCAGCTTCTCTGCTTCAAAGTATAGAAACATTATGTTGGTCTGGCTTGCTCTGAGTTTAATCGTTGAGCGGCGTTGTTAGCCAAACGCCTCATCCCATATCTGTGCAGCCCTAAGTCCATCTGGTGGTGAAAAATCTTCACTGCACTTTTCTGCATCCGCTGAGCTTTCATTGTTTAAAATAAGAGGAATTACATAAAGGTGTGGAAATGAGCACACAATGGCATATGCCGTTTTCAGTGTCGTGACATTGGTCTTTCTTGGCTTTTGAGGGCTGCGAATCAGTGCTCATAAATCATTACTAATAACCCAATTAAATACACTTTGCACATTCCTGCATTTTTCTCTCATTTTGGGGGCTTTATTACGAACATGTATACATAAGGGAATTGTTATTATAGGTACACTTCAATTCATACGCTTAATTTCCATCCAATTATCAATAAATCAAAAGTATTGAATAAATGTTATATACGGTTATTACAGGCAGTACAGTTATTTCCTATTCAACACCAACAATAATTCATTCAGGCATGTTTCTTCGCTGTGGGGCTATTTGATATTTTAATGCTGTTTTTTTTCTTTATTTCATTTAATGCCAGTGTTCGAAAAAATTGTGACTATCAGCAGAGCAGAAAGGCCCTCCATAAATTTGTGAGCACACAGCTTGAGAACTCTGCAAGAGAAAAACAGCAAGGCCTTCACTCAACCTTAAAATAGGGTTTGAGTTTAAATATCTCTGGTAATTCATAAGCATAATTTATGTGTCTGTGTATATGTAGATGTAAGAGCTTTAAAAAAAAGTACCCGGTAGTTGGATAATCTCTCAGCTCATCATTTGTCCCAGGTGATATTCAAGTGTTCTGAGAGGGAAAAAAATAGGACCGTTCCAGAGGACATTGACTTGATTTCCCAACGACCCCCCCCCCTCGTCACACACACACACACACCCTCCCTCCGACACCCCCTTCCCGTTTGTTTGTTTTGTTTTTAGAAGCCTAGAATATCAATACTTGAGTGCACATTTGTAATAGCTTGTGGCGCATCCTTGGCTATGGCAGCCTGAGCTTCAAACATATTAGTTTGCTGGGAGAGGAGAATCACCAGGGACAGTCTCCAAACACCGCCAGGAACAGCAGCGCAGTCCTGTTCATCATTTGAAAGCTGCTATTGTTTGAACTGATAAAACTTTAAACAGGTTAAACTCATATTTAGAATGAAACACGCTCAGTTTTCAGGTTACTGTATTTGTCAGGATGGTCTCTCCGGGGGGAACGTCTTGAGTTTCACATGAGGAAAAGGCTCTGCTCTGCAGTCATTTTTCAGTCACTTGCTCCACCCCGGCAGGCTACCTGGCGTCACGGTCGCGCCACTGTGCCTGATACACAAACATATGTGAAGGCACACACATACTAAACACCACAGCAAATAAGCATGTGTACGCACACAAATGCCATCGTAATGCCCCGCATGTCCTTAATCTGCAACCGCCAGGCCGGCACAGGGGGAGGCACGCTAAAGTACAAGGAGCCTGCAGTGAGCTCAACCAAAATAAAAAGCTAAGTGGCTCACTAAAGCAGTCAGGCGCTCTTAAAAGCCACGCACTCTTCCTCCCTTGTCTGTTGGGCAGCCCTGCAGGGGGTTCGTAAAATCCCGCCTGGCAAAACTAAAGAGGGAGGCATCAGTTCAGCTTTCCCAAATGGGCATTTTCACAAACTGTTATGCACTGGACACACATGATGACTTAAATGTATTCAGAAGAAACCTGAACCCAAGACTGAGGCTTTACAGCTGACTGTGGGGGGGTCTGTAATTTGGACAGCCCCGAGAAACGTACACACAAACACGGTCACACTTGACTTTTTGATTTTCCTTCCGATGTCTTTTTCCTCTCTGCCTCCAGGCGACAATGAGAAGATTAGAAAATGGGCCGTTTACTCGAAGTGTTTACTGCTTAACGGACAGCATACGGAAATATGCAAGAATGCTCACTTTTATAACGGGTCACTTCAAATTGACACTGAACTTCACATCAGTGCCTTAAATGTGATCATTGCCCAGTGGGGCAAGGTAAAGTAAAAGCAGTCCAAACTTATGCCCCCCCCCCCCCACCTCCCCATCAACAAATGCAGTTTCTTTTACTGTAGTTATTTGGACAAAACTGTTTGTTGTTGGGATGATAAACATCAGGAGGTTTTATGTCCTTTGAAGCTCTCCAATATTTCAACCCTGTTCCAGACTTCCGAAAGGATTTCCCTCACTGTCTCACACAGACACACACACACACACACACACACACACACACACACACACACACACACACACACACACACACACACACACACACACACACATGTGCCTGGCTCCAGTAAAATAAGCACTCTACCCATAAAGTTGCCAATGAGCTGTCCCCAAATAACCACATCTGTCAGCTCAACTTAAACAGGCCTTAAAGAGTCACTTTTAAAGATGAAGACACCGCGCCAGCTGCACATAGAATGGGTCCAACTCAGAATTACTGTTTCGGACAAAGCAAATGATATATTGAAAGGCATGTTTTGCAAGATTCCGTCACCAACTGGAGAGACATTCCAAATCATTTTCAAGCCAGATTACAGTCATGCATCGTGATGTAACACCCATTTTCCCCCTCTAATGACCATCATACATGACTTGTTGTGTATGGTTGTTTTTTGTTTGTTTGTTTGTTTTTACAACCAGCCAAGTTAAATTCAAAACATCACTCTCTTGCACACAAGTTCAGCTCATAGGCAGTGCTGTGTCTCACCTCATAACAGTAAAAGCCAAGACGATAAATTCATTGCAGGTCTCAAATTCAGGCCGGGCAGTTCGCGTCTCATGAGGGATTTAAACAAGCCTGCCGCTGGAGTCAAGACGGAGATAAGCTGAGGGTGTGTGTGTGTGTGTGTGCGTGTGTGTGTGTGTGTGTGTGTGTGTGTGCCTGTGTGCCTGTGTGCCTGTGTGCGTGTGTGAGAGAGAGAGACAAGGGAGGCGGGGGCCGTAGTGGACTTGGCCAT
The DNA here is from genome assembly GCF_025434085.1 of Hippocampus zosterae. Lineage (NCBI taxonomy): Eukaryota > Metazoa > Chordata > Actinopteri > Syngnathiformes > Syngnathidae > Hippocampus > Hippocampus zosterae. Next base: position 8,872,290 of record NC_067458.1, on the reverse strand, counting down.
GCTGGCTTTCCTCATTCACACGCTCCTTTCTGGGCTGCAGCCAAACCTCCCTGCGCCGGAATTACACCGGGTCTACCTCTGCTAGCACGATGAAACAAAACATCCTAAAACTCTGGTTTGAAGGTTGCTGAGCAGGCAGCAGAGGAGCAATGAAAGATCACTGCGGAGGCCAAGGGCTGTCAGCAAATCCTCGACAAGTTTTCAATGTTAACTTACTGGAGCATCTTACTTAAGATGAGGCATTGTGTGCAAAATAGGAAGCAGTCGGAGCATCACCTGATCGACAGCCAAGGAGCAGACCTGTTTTTTTTATGGAACAAACAAAAAGTTAAAACAAGAACTTGTCTCATTGATCCACCTTTTCTGGATATAAGCAATAGCTGAAAGATGAATGGGGTTCAGAGTTGTCTCTCAGATTTCAATCCCTACTCCTCTGTGATCAATAAAAGTGAGCTGGAATCAAAGCGGGCCCTCTTTACTATTGTCTGTTCTACGTTAGCAGACAGACTGAGGAGCCTTTGATCGCCCTGTCTGCAGGGCCCACAGCCAAACACACACACTCCATCCTCCCATTTCCACCCACCACCTTCAGGTGAGCGTGTGTGAGTGTGCGCGTGAAGGCGAGTAAACCAAAATATATCGGACGCATCACCGAGAAAGCGAAACCACAAGAGAGGTACACAATCTACGAAATCTCTTGAGAGCAACGCTCAGAGTCTAAGTCTTTTAGCGTTAGAATGCTTGTTTTTGATAGACACGAATGGAGCGTGATTACCGTATTGGCCCAAATATAAGACGGTGTTTTTTGCATTGAAATAAGACTGAAAAAGTGGGGGTCGTCTTATATTCAGGGTCTAGACATTATTACCCATTCACGACGCTAGATGGCGCCATATATCAATGAAGTGAATGCTGAACCTGACTACCCAGGCCAAAGTGAACCACAAAGAATAAAAATAGCGGTAGCACGAAGAAGAAAAATAAAAAATAGCGGTAAGAAGGAAAAGAGAAGAAAATAATGGAAGAGATAACAGAAAATGGAGAAACGTAGTGACAATCTGGAGAAAAGTGGGTCAAAGATCGCCCAGGTTAACCGGCAGTAGAAGAGAAGCTATGGTGTAATTTACATTTCAAAACCAGAAGCCATTCATTTCCGAATGTGATTGCACTTTAGATTTGAATGAGGCCAAATAACATGCTTTTTCTCTCAAATATATTGTTATAATCATTTGATTATAACTTAATATATTTCTGTATAAAAATTAATTTGGTGTTCAAAGTCTTTTTTCATACTTGAGTCTTGAAAAAGAGGGGGTCGTCTTATAAACAGGGCCGTCTTATATTTGGGCCAATACGGTAATTTAACGGCGTGTTCATTATTGTTCATGAGTGTCCATTGCACAGTTTGTACAATCCCTGTGATGTGCTTCAACATGCTTTCAATCTGCTCCGTAATTTTGACTAGAGAATGTTCTTCACTTCACGCTTAACTTTTGTCACTCAGCAGCCTTGTTTGTTTTCTTCTCGTCCTCTCACATGCCCATGCGCCACATATCTGTGTTTCCTCGCATGTCCTAGTTTAGTCAAGTCGGGAAACAAGTGGTGTCTTTCGAACTCAAAAGTCACGTCCATAAAACAAGCCTGGACTGTTTGTTCATTATGTATGCAGCGTGCCTCCAGGTCTAACAAACACCGAGATGTTATTCAGATGTCTCAAAATTAATAGAATCTATGAACTTTAGAGCGTTACTTTGCCGCATTGTTGTGTGGGGCAGAGCAAATGCTCGCCACAGAACGGGAATCATATGCATTTATGCAAGTGAACAAACACATGAGGCCGCGGGTGTGTTTGGTGAATTTGTTTAAAGGCCAACATTAGCATACGGCGACAGACAGGCAGAGTCTTGACGGCCGTTTTGGAGCGCCGTCGCCGCGCTGGGTCCTATGGTGCCAGTCAATCAGCAAACGCGACGCACATGAGCCGAGGTGGGCATCAATTTGAATCTTTTACTTCAGGGTGAAAGGTCATGACCTTTCAGCTAGCAGTTGATCACGTGACGTAGCACCTGAGGAATCCCGAGGCAAGAGAGAAAAGTTTAAGGCTATAATTTCTTTTTTCTTCCCCTCCTCTCCAGACACCTCTCAACTCAACGTCCCCATGTGACGCCAGCATTCGTGATTGGTTTAAAGTGCGCACCTAAATCAACCGTGTGATGAGACTGCAATCTTGAACAGTCGACTCTTGTTTACTGTGCGTGTCTCAGCTCCAACTTCTTCTCACCCTTTGTGCGTGTGTGCGTGCGCGCGCGCGCATGCCCCCGAGGCACAAAGTCACTCGACGCAGCCTGCATCTTTTTGCAACGCCCACTTTCCATACACACATGCTCAACCCTTCCCCCCCTACCGGTAGCTATCCAAATAGTGCTGTAGAATCTCAGTGGAGGTCGGGAACCCTCATCCCCTTTAGGCTAGTCCTGGGGTGCAGTTTTCCTCTTTACACACACGAATGCAGAGCGAACCAAACATAAACACGAGCATATGCAGAAACCTACATAGACACATTGTGTCTTAATGAGAGAAGGAGATGGCGACAGCCGAATGAAACGTAGGCTCCAAGGACTGACCTGAGGTTCAGGGGGCGGCAGCATCTTCGCGGGGAGTCGATCTCCCAGCGCTGATCAGAGGGCCGCTCCACCGGGGCCACTCGCTCTGACGCCGCTGCAGAAACCAACTGATTAAACGCCACTGTCATCCAGCTCAGCTGCTATACAGAAAGAAAGCTTCCTTTCCTTTCAGATACGCTTTTTTCCCCCGCACTCACTGTTTGTTTGTCAGTCTCCTTTGTTTTCTTTGTCCTCTGCCGAGACAGCGGCGCCGGTGGATTGAAGCTGCGAGCGTGAGGGATTTGCGCGTAATTAGCTGAAACGCTCACCCAAGCAAGTGCAAAAAGTTAAATTTTCAACTTCTTGAACTGTACTCCCTTTTAACGGGATTTCACTGACACTCTAGCTTCACGCCGGGGATCAAAACATTGCCTCATGGTAGAAACATGCTTTTATTTCAGTCTTTCAGTGTGTGGACATCAAAACACTAAAGTCGACTTGCAAATCCCATTAACAAGTTGTGCAAACTTGAAATTGTGTGCATAAAGAATATATATATATGTGGATGAAATGTAAACCAACAGCTGCATGACCGTTGTCACGAAATGGTGTGTTGACTGTCAAGCTCAGAAAACCACCGTCACCTTTTGCTTAAAAGTTAAGTTTTGTCCTACTTTAATTACCCCCCGCCCTCAGCACAACCATGACACCAAAGTATAGAACCCATCAACAATATGCAGGATCGCTGTACACCAAGATGTTGCATCAAGAAACTGGGATGTGCATGTTGAAATTTGATGTTCGTTTTTTTTGTTACAGTGGCGCTTGTGGATTCAAGGACTCTTCACAATAAAAACACAAAAGTTAAATAAACACAAATAAATTCCTTTCCATAGAAAATATCCAACACTCAGTATTAATAAATTTCCCCAGTTAAATTTCATACGAAAAATTCATGGTCGTCATTTTCTGGTCCTTAAGTACTTGACTTAGTGAAGTAATACCATGAAATCCAATTCGTACCGTTTGAATTGTCTTTAGGCACTCCATACACAGAAGTGCACAGATTATTAAAGGAGAAGCAAGAGCACACTCAAAGAATGTTGTTCATTGAAGAGGCAGGTGTGACACAACAATTCAAATTAAACCAACATTGACAGTTCCAATGGCTGGCGTATCTGTCTCCCAGGGGGAGAGGCCCCGTGTTCCAAATTTAGGCTGCGGCCTACGTAGGTGGACTTTGCACAGTCACCATGCGCTCTCGTGGGTATTCCCCAGGTCTTCTGACCTCTTTCCCACATTCCAAAAACACGAATGTTAGTTTAGCTCGGGGGTCGGCAACACGCGGCTCCAGAGCCGCATGCGGCTCTTTTGCGACATCTTGTGCCTCCCTGGAGCTTTATAAAAAAAGCTCAATTTGAAAATGGAAAAAATTTTGATAGTCGTCTAATATAGCTCAAATAGATAGAGATACATGTTACAGCTCCGAAAAAGGAGAGCTGTGGTGTTGGTTTTTTAAAACGTACACTTTATTTATGCATTTAACAGTCTCGACAAACACAGACACGTCTGAGTCCCTCTGCATGCCTTCTATCTTCTCGGGCGTTCAAAGACAGCCTCAGAAAAACGGAAATTTGTGACCACTTCACTGACACTAAGTAAAGTGAAAATAATGCACCAAAAAAAATAATAAAGCAAACAAATAAATTGTGAACACACAGCAAAGGAATGAATAACAAACAATTCTGAGACAGTCCAGTCTCCTACATACATGCAGCATGTGTTTCCTTCAATGTAAGTTTTATAGAAGGCTTTTATTTTTTTGCAGCTCCAGACATATTTGTTTTTTGGGGTTTTTTTTTCCTATATGGCTCTTTCAACATTTTGGGTTGCCGACCCCTAGTTTAGGTGAAGACACCAAATTGCCCATAGGTGTGAATGCTTGCCAAATGTGCCCTGCAATTGGCAGGAGACTCATCCAGGGTGTACCCGCCTCACACCCAGACAGCTAACCTGTCCCCCTAATGAGAAGAGGATGGATGAAGTTTCTTCACAAAGTAGAATGAGCCACTTTTTAATCATAAAAATGCTCAAATTAAGATGGCCGGAGGTCACTGGCAGGCTGCCAGTGGTCCTTCTTTTTTCTATTCACTTTCTAGCCAACTCACTGTCGTATGTAGCGTGCGTTGAGGTCTGTCTGTCTGTATAAGGTGAGGATTTATCATTGTTGACTGCTCCGACATTCTGGCACCAATAGAGGGTTTGAAAACTCGGCCCATTATCTGTGCCCTCTGGCCTATTTGGGCGAGTCATCCAAGGATGGGCAGCAACTCTGGCAGCCTGGGGCCAAGCTTCTCTGACTGCCAGCCCACTCATGCCACATAGTCAGTGTCAGCAAGCCTTTTGTTGGTTGGCCTCAATAAACCTCGCTGTGCTCTGGAGCAAAAGAAGCTTATTTTACCGATCCTATATCAATGAAGAGGGAAGAATGGAAAAAAATATTTGAGCTTGTTGTAATTTACTGTCCTGTCGCCCTAAAAGCTCTCGGCCCTTGACTGATGTAATTTGGTCAGGGGATTGTCTGGCCGGAGTGGATGCATCATGGCTGGGATGGGGCACAGATAGGACAGAGGACAAGTAAAGGAGGACGCTGGCGGCCATGTCCTTGAACGCCAGAGCAGGCATACAATCGCCACTTTGCATACACATCCCGCCAGGTCCATCATCATTTCAAAGTTTGTCTCCATCCCAGCGCCCCCTTATTTCAAAGTCGCTATCCAACCTTTGCCCTCACTGTGGCAGCCAGAGGTGGAGAATATCTCTTGATGAGAGAGGCAAAACCGAGCAATGTCTCATCTCATCCCACAGGCAGAAGAGGGAATGCAGAGGAAACGTGGAAGGTAAAGAGAAAGGAAGGTGGTGACTGGGCAGGGGCAATTTGAGCTGGGTAGGGAAGCATTGGCACAAAGGATGCTTCTCCGTCTGTTTTTCACCTCCCTTAATATCACAGTTCCATCCTGCATATATATCTTTCATTCATAATTCATGAGGCGTCAGGAAAAGAACACGAGCGGGGAGGAAGGTGGGCAAGTAAAGGCCAGAGATGGCTCCAATCAGTCCCGCTTTAAATGACACTGAGCGACAGCGCCTGGGGTTTTATGGCTCACTGCTCAAATGAGACACTGTGCTGTCGTTTAAAAAAAAAACCAAAAAAAAAAGGCCAAGTTGGGCTGCTGTTAATGACCAGCAGGAAGCATTAAGGGCTGCAGTGCTCGTAAATCTCGGCTCCACGCTGGCTAACAAATCTCCCCAAAGTCGATCTACTTTGCGGCACCGCGTGAGCACTGAAACTTCGACTCGGCAATGAAAAACGGATAACTTATTTTTTCAAAATCACATACAGCTGTCTGTTACTGCAACGGTGCCTGGTTATCATCAAATTTTGCTTATCGATGGTGGAAATTTTAGATTCTTTCTTGGATCATTTCAAGCTGAATAGCAAGTATTTTCTATGGACTCTTTGCTCGATGTACTCGATCCACTGCAAGATTTTTATCCAGTATAATTCTTGCTCAGTTGGATTTTTTTTTTAATTACTGATAAATATCATTTTTTATTATTATTATTATTGTGGTTGCAGTTTGCAATAGGAGAGAACTCTGCAAAAAAACCACACAAACACACACATTTAATATTAGTGATTTGTTGAAACCATCAATATCATACGGAAATACAATATAGGTTAATGATTTCAACGTGTTGTTTGCAGATTGCTGGAGATATTTTTCAACTAGGGGCAGTCAAAAGGTAACGAACTTATTTTTTCCCAGAAATTTCAACAGCATGTTGTTGAAACACTGAAATATAAACTGTTCAAAAAAGATCTAACCTCATACTGGAAGCTGTACAGTCAAGAGAAAGCCACAAAATGACGAGACTTGCATTAAATACAATTTCATGTAACAACTATTAGAATTTAAGTTGCTTCTGACCCTGACCCCGTCTACCACTACTAACTACCAGACCAGGGGTGTCCAAACTTTTTCATTTGAGCGCCGCATGCAGAAACATGGAAGGATGATGAACTGGCCACTTTAAAATTTGTCATCTTTTTGAAACGCACTGAAGCCAGTCAAGAAAGCAGTTATATATTGTTTGTTTTGTTCATCTGCCTTCTGTTAAAGGTGTTAAGGCATAGTTAGGGATTTTTCTATTTTGTAGTGGCCAGCTGCCGTCTGTCTCACTGAGTAAATCCAGCTCTGCACTTAACAGCAGCCGAATGCCATCTCCACATTCACCAAAAAATGAAAAGAAAAAAAAAAGTTGTACTTATCAACTTTCAGGTACTTGTAGATCTTAATCATGTAATGTCTTCATAAATCATCCATAGAGCGTGAAGTGGATAAAACAGTTTTTGCCTCTCAAATGGAATTATCTTTATTCACTGCAGTGTTTTGACGATAAATTGTGCTGTTCATAAAATCGTAAATGGTTTATTTGTATCTTCGAATACAGAAAAACGGCACACCCGCATTTCTCACTCAGCCAACGTTCATCTTTTTTAATAAACCTTGTGGCTCATGTTAAATGTCATTTTTATTTTTATTTATTTTTTTGTTGTTTCATAAGCTGCTGAAAAATGGATTGCCAAAATGACTGTTAAACACAAATGAAAATAAGCCTTCATTGGATAGTACAAGGGAATAGTTAAGCACAATGTGTATGAAACATTTTGTAAAGGACTGAAAAATATTTTACCATCTCATGGTGCCATCTTGTGTGTGTGTGTGTGTGTGTGTGTGTGTGTGTGTGTGTGTGTGTGTGTGTGTGAGTGTGTTTGTGAATTCTCAGAAATGGTAATGCCCTTAACCCTCATCCCAATGCAGCAGAGACCTAACAGTTGGTATTGACTTTGTGAACATTTACCATTGAGGATTCTGACTATTGAATTCCATTTCAACTGGGGCTGAAGAGGGAGGAAGTCCCTAGGCACCATGTTGTTCACATGCAAAATGCGCGCCCGCACACACACACACACACACACACACACACACACACTGTGTGTATTATGTTATTCTCCAGTGATATTACTCAATCGGATTTTAACCCCTCTCTGCAGCAGTCTTACAGAGACAAGTGCTTTCAAAATAACAAAGGGTGTGTGTGTATGTTTGTGTGTGCATGCGTCTGTGTGTGTACCATTTCAATCGTCTTTGGTCTTTGACACCAAGTTGACACCTCCATCAAAATTCTATCAAAATGTGTGCGTTTTGCCACCTTTCCAAGTTTTCTCCTTTCCCTTCACCCCCCCCCCCCCAACCACCCCCCCCCCCCCTCCCAGCCCCCTTCACCGTGTTTTCCCTCCCGAGCCATTTGTCAATCTCCGGCCTCTTCCCCAACACCACCCATGCGTGGTCTCGGAGGATTGATTCCACTCAGCCTCATCCTCCCAGGATGCTCCCCCTTTCCTCGGCCCACCCACATCATTTATACTTGTGAGCATTAGGACTTGTCACAGTCTCTCAGTCAGGCCCTTTATCCAAACGGGCCATAGATTCTCATTAAACGGGTTGAATCTCCACTTCCTGACACAGTGGCCATCACATGTCCACTCTGCCATATCTCCAGCGCTGACTATTTGTCCCATCTAACTGGACAGAGGTAGCGAGCCCATTGCTTGTATGGCATTTCTGCTATCATATCAAACTGGCAAGCACGCACTTTTATGATGCTGATGGATATTTCAGACGCCACGGTGGGTGGGGGGGGGACCTCTATTACCATATAATGTATCGCACTGTACTGTACATGTCGTATTACTGCCTGAATCCACTTAGCATTCCTTTACTGTCCCCAATGAAGATAAGGAATACATTCTATGTATGTTTTTTTATTTTTATTTTTTTAACTTGGTCAGTATCACTATAATGCGCCTTTGGTGTTCTCATCAGAATCACCCAGCCATCATTAAAATACAATACAATACGATACTTCATTTATATGCAGCTTTAACAAATGTTTTTATATAAAATAACTATACAACATTTCTTTTTGAGGAGCCATTCCACTTATCAATTACTATATTTGAGGAGCAAATGATTTAATTTGCGTACCAATTTATGTATCATAATAATTCCATCTTGAGGTCTAAACAGTGGCCCATTTGCACACATACCAGTAAAATAGTAGGTCTCGTAAGACAAAAGTGGGAGCTTGATCAGTGTGTATTTCTTAAAGCCTACTCTATCTACTTGATACATTGAGTATAAAGTTAAATGGAAAATCTCAATTTTTGAGAATTGAAATGTGGAAAGTCACAAAGGCCCCTTTTGGTAATATTGGCTCAGCTGAGACATGAATTCAACTGAATGAAAAAGTCTCAAACAGTTGGCAAAACCTAATTTTTAATAGATAGTAACATTTGTCTTTAGTTTTAATTTCCGTAATATTAGTTACCCCTGCGTACGTAAATGAAATAAAGTATCCGAAATTTTGCTTTTTTCTAACATAGTAATATTCACGCATTTTTAAAACTACGTCCCTGCCAAGATCAATCAAAAATGAGTCATATTTGCACAGGATTTTATTTTATATTTTTACAACGCTTGTATTTGATTAGATGGTTCACATGTACATAAAATTGCGCCCAGTCGACAATTCTGGCGCTGGTATTTTAATATTGATGGGATGAGGTGCTAATAATCACTTTAAACAAACATGGTGACAAGAGAGCACCGTCGTGTGGTCAGCGGAATGAGGAGCGCTCCTCTGAGGCCTTGTTAGTGCTGGGTCACTCAACTGCCGTCCAGATTTCTAAATGGCCAATCAAATCCTAAAGTCGTGCGACTGTTGCCCTGTGTGTGTGTGCGTGTGCGCGTGCGCGCGCGCGCGAGAGAGAGAGTTTGTGAGACAGAGAGAGAGGAAATGTCGTGTTCTCTTGTCTTCTAGGCATGTGCACAAACTGTCCTGAGGGTCTGTTTCACTATACATTCACATATAGTACGTATATGACCACACTTACTGTTTCGTGGCTAGATATCACACACACGATCAAGTCGGCAGACGTCATCCACTTTGTTGACCGCGACACACGCAGCAGTACACAGGATTGACTAGCAGATTATGTGGCCTTTTAGCCTGTGTTTGTGTGTTCAGCATGGCCTCCTCGGGAGGAAGGAAGAAAACACAAGGAAGACAGTACAGTGTCATGTAAAAAATTAATTGGTCCACCACCTTTAATATTGAATATTGGTTTGCTCCTCACATAAAAACACATGCAGCTCATTTGAGTATGCAGGGTTGAATTTCATCCCGACATCCATCTTCATGTTGCTGTTGCGTGTGTATATTTTTGAGATTATACATCAACATTTAATAGCAGCAGGAGGGCGGGAGCCGTCTCGGTTTTTTTTTCCGCGTGTGAATGCACCAGATCTGTCACCATGCAGGGGGTAGAGAGAATGCCATGGAGGAGGTATGTCTTTCTTCATCGTATCCATCCACATAGTATTTTAATTGGCTTTTCTCTCCGTGGAAGAAGAGAAAGAACAAAGGTGAGCAGCGGGATGAATCCTGAAGGGGGTGGAGGGAACACGCTGCCCCGGGTTGCTGTTTTTTCGCTGGCCGGCCATGCGGCCTCATCATTGTGACAGTCACAATAAGCCGACGGTCAACCTTCTCCTCTGTGAGGCCTCGCTGTCACCTGATGTTTCCACCTGAACTGGACAATGGCATTCCTTCCATGTTGGATCAGGTTGCGTCATGGAAACAGACTCGCAGTGCCCACCAATCACTGGACAAAATCTAACTGCTCAGAAAGGCGAGTGTGTGTGTGTGTGTGTGTGTGTGTGTCTGTGTGTGTGTGTGCGCGGGTGCATGCGTGTGTGTGTGTGTGTCTTGTATGTTGATGGTTGATGTACAGGCCTGCAGGGCAAATGCTCTAGGCTCCTCTCGCTAAGAACCTGTCAGTCACTGGCGGAGAAGTACCACAAGTCCAAATTGCAGCATTGAGGGTGTGTGAATGTGTATGTCTCCACGTGTTTGTGTGTTCCAAAAATGCACACACACGCACACACTCCTGGTTGTTCCCACCTTCAAAGTATAAATAAAGGAATGAAATACTAGCACGAGAGGAATACAGTAGTTGTGCTCCAACGTGAAGCCACACTGCCCTCATGTGGTTAGAAGGTGTATCACCACCACGCTCACACATTTAAACTGGGAAAATCTGGACGTGGTGGTGTATTTTTGGTTATCACCCAATCAACATTAGCTCACTGCAAGAGGACGTGGAAGAAAGAATAATTTTACAAGAAAACTGTCTGTTACGGTGTAAATTGCACTTAACCCTATAATGCAATTCGTATAATGTTATACATGCATTTTCGTGATGTAACTCATTCTTTAGACTAGAGTACATGAAATCATCTATATCAATTTTGATACTGCAGGTTTAAAATGTGATTTTCCTCAAATTTTGAGTTTTTGATGTAATCTACATAATACTTATAAATGTGATACAACAAATATCTAAAACAAAATAATATGGCAACAATATTTTTGTGGATTTGGTTATAAGGGTTTTAATGAACATCTCAGTTCCCAAAAATCGGATTTTTCTGGCTACGTATTCCTTGATGGGTCAGGCATTAAAGGGTTGAGAGTGATTCAACCCACAAGGGATCTTAAGAATGAAGACATGAAGGAAAAGGCGTTGAACATGCGATTGTGATAGATTTGTAGGTGTTTCTTTGATCCTCCTCTGGTTTAATGGTGTTGCACTTAACAAATAGTACACAGTGAGCTAAATTGATGACTGTTGCAGTCATGCTCAGAGATCTAGAGTGAAGTAGCAGTGCAACATGTTCGAAATTCCCTTGTGACAGGCGAACATCTGACAAATGTCTGATGAACGTTTGTCGAGCATTCGCGACCTTGAACGGGCCCTGAAGAGAACGCAATCTTCATTACTTTTGCAAACACTTGCAAATGTTTGCTGCTGCCTGGGAGGGGAACTTTAGGGGTCAGCTTGAGAATATGACATGACTAAACAGAAAATAGGTGAGCCATGACTTGACATGAATTGGGCGCTGCCTGAGTTGGAACTCACGGTGGATTTTGCTTGAATTAATATTCCGTCCGCACACAATATTAATCAGAATGCCGTGTTTAGACAAGTGGGGGCACATAAAACACATTATTGTAAAGAAAATGTTGGACTTAACTTTCCCTTTGAGTACCATCATAAATGCCCCCAGTATCCTATCAAGTATATTTGTTGTCAGAAGACACTGTAACATTATTTACAATTTGTGTACTAACACAGTATTTAAATACGTATTTTCCTTAAATGATTATTCAATTAAAAAGTATTGTACATAAATAAATGTTTAAATGCAAACCGTTTTTTTAAGCTGGAATTAAAATGCATTGTACTATAAAATTAAATACACTTGTTCAGTACTGTACTTATATGTGCAGTACTCTAAAAGCCAAAAAATAAACTACAATGAAAGTTTTTTTAAGTACTGTATTGGACAATAAAAACATTTAAAGAGGCCACATGAATATCTACAAGCTGCTTTCTAATATGTTTGAATGTATTGTTTTGAAGGTTTAGAAATAATTTTATTCAGTGATACTGTTTCTTACCACTGGGGGGAGCCATATATCATACTTTGAGAATTTCTGGTCAAACCAGAGTGCTTTTTTTCATCATCCCCCCCCCCCACACACACACACACACAAAATGTTTGCCAGTAAATTCCGAGATTAGATGTTTTAAGCGACGATGGCCGATGCATGCATTGCGCCGCAATGCACCAACAGAGATCAAATCTCTTTTGTGGTCACGGCTGTGACTGCATGGAAGTATGAACAACACACAATCGCTCCCTCCACTGTCGTCAATGCAATAAGAATGAGCCAGCCAGATGTATACACACACACATATTGTGTATATACTGAATCTATTTTTTAAATTACAAGTTAAGGATGTAGAATATACATATGTAGATATCCACCCCATTGAACAAAGTGTATGCAAATAAGTGATATCACAATTGCAGAAGTTGTGACACAGTTTGTCACTGTTACCACACCCCTTGACTCAAGTCCTACATAAGTGTTAGGGGCCGAAAAAAGACACCAGAGTGTGTTGGTTTTCCTTCACAGTTGGCAGAAATCGAGTTTCATCCGACTGCTTTTAAATCATGATTTACCCCGCTGAATAGGGGCATAGACCTGTGGGAGTGTCAGGCAAACTTTTTTAATCACCTCAACCACCAACAACACTATTGAACTTCCCCCTCCGTTGGCAACTCTAAAATGTTACAATACAACTTACTGTGTTTCCTCCAGACTTTTGTTGCTTTTTTCATTGAGTGATGTTATGTGAATTGGAAAACGCACTCATACCAATTCAACAAAATTATATTCTTGTTACTGGTATAGTAAAGATTGAAGTTGAAAGTGACATATTTATATTTGTTCCTGACATCCATGACAACTTGGTCCAGAGAGCATTCTGAAGATACCTTTTGGACTTCTTTTGTTTTATTGTCTTAATTAGGAGCAAATGAGTACTTTGTTATATTTTGGCCCCGGCGTGACAAATCCTTCCTGGTTTCAAGAAGTGGAAGCCCCAACTCCGTGTGATCTGTTCATCAGAACCACAAAATGTCTTCAGGGTTTCAGCCTGAAATCCCCCAGAGAGACTCGGCATTGACTAAAGTGTTGAGCCACGTTGTGAGCGCACCCGCAACTTATCGTCTTAACCTTTCACCAATTTAAAACACGTGCAGCTCAAAATACTCGAGCTCTAAAAGAAGCCCAAAAACCAACTCCAGTCACTTTCGACGGAGATTGTCTAGATTACCTTTGAAAAGCGCTCAGATGAGCATGCATGGTGAGGAGCAAAAATAATAATAATAATAAGTCCTCACCCATCTGTTTTCAGTAAACTAAACTTAATATGACTTCAGTTGTGGGAAATAAAAAAGTGCAATAAAAGCTGTTCAAGCAGGAAGAAAAACGTCACTTTGGGCCCATCATTCAATACAACAAATAAAGGTGTGTGAGCATAAAGTGTTAAGATAAATATAGTTCCAATCTCTCCTGCAGCCTTTGACCGTTGTTTGTCTCGATCTGACCATAATGTGGACAGGAGGTGATATTAGCATGTGTGTAGTGAACGAGGGCGGAGTCAGAAAGAAGAGGACCTTGAAGATGTGTTTCACTTCTGTTTGTCACATTTGGAATTATTCTGCTAAAAGATTTGATTTCCACCACTGGCACGGGGTGGACATGAATACATGTGAGTCAACACGTCCTTTTATTTTGGGTCTCCAGAACATGGAGAATGTCTTTTGTTATTTTCATATTTTGTATAAATGTGTGTGTGTGACATATATATTTATACAAAGACATCCGTTTTCAAAATTGGCAAGCAAGTGATGTCTTTTTTTTTTTCTGTCAGGTGGTTTTCACACATGCTCGATGCGACGACTTCCTTTTCTTGGTGACGGTGGTGAAATGAAGCTTCCTGTCACCCAACGTTAAGGTAAAGGCAGCTTCGTTCGGCGTGACATCACTCTCGCTTGAATTGAGGGCAGAGGCGACATTTTTGGCGTTGGGGAACAAGTCCAGGAAGCTGCGTCAATAGATAAGTCACCAAACGTAAGTGGCTTAAATAATGTCTTATTTCCCTCCTGATGTTGACTTTCAAATTGCTTGTGGAACAACAGAATGGACATCTGGCTGGTTGGTTCTCACTAGGTGACCCGGTGTTTGGCGGCACACATGGAAGGTCATTGTGGTCTCTGGACCCTGCTGCTGTGGGCTGCTATCATCTCTCCGGCCTCCTGTAAGTAACCATTGCTTTGGCATCAGAGGAGGAGTGGTTGGATCGGTGGGCTTTCTGTCTTTGACAAACGTAAAGTTGTTCCTCCAAAATGTTGCTCTTTAGTTCATACGGAGTCTTTTTGAAAAATGAAAATTGTTGCGAGAGCACAGTTGACGTGCCGCAAACATTTCGACCCGCAAACATGAACAAGTGACAGCTTTGCGTGCCCCTCAGGCTATAAAACGTGTTCAATCAAAGGCTGCTGGTGGGAAAGAGAAACGTTTAGCACAACATTCTGTTTCTGTTCTGCTTTGTGTGGTGCTGGGTGCGCACTCGTGCGTGTGCGTTTGCGTGTGTGTGTGTGTGTGTGTGTGTGTCTGTGTGTGTGTGTGTGTGTGTGTGTGCGTGTGCAGGAGGTGATGGAGATATTTTGGGGTTGTTCCTGTAAATTCAATCTTTGGAGACTGTCAGGATATAAATGACATACACGGGCAGGTCCATCCACATTTTTAACCTTTATTACACTTTCCTTTTACTTCTATAGATTATATTTCACTTGAGGTCTTTAATATATAATCAGGCAGTAATACCCAGTATTTAAACTAACGTTAAATTATTTTAAGACAATATAGTTTTGGGCTTCAACGCCCATACAAGTGCGCATATAGAATGCGGTGAAGGCTTGATAAATGTCTGTCACATTAGTTGGAGGCAGTAATTGGAGTAAATCAAAGATCTGTCAAGCAAGTGCTGGTCACTCTCTGGTGTACCTCCTCGTGTCAGCTGAGAAATATTCAAGCTTGCCTGTATCAAAATCAAGGCCTGGGGACTCACTGAAAGCAAACCGAGTGTGTCCACGTCACGTTGCTCGAGAAATTCATTTCTTCTTTTCGTTTTGGCAGAAAAAAAACGTATGAGAATTCTTGAAAATAGCGTTTACATTTGGCTGTCACTATTTTTCATGACTTCTGAATTCAAATGACATTTGTTTTGAAGAAATATAATAATCAAATGTCAGGGCAATTGTGTATTCATAATAATGTGTTGGACATTTGGACACATGTGAATTTCATAGTCATGATGGCCCTCTGAGGGAAACCAAAACCACAAAGTACAATGATGCATGAATTAATGGTTAAGAATTGACTTTCTTTTGTAGCTGTACCTTGTTGGTACTGGGAACATACTGTAAGTATACAGTATATTTCTAGGGCAGTGGTTCTTAGCCTTGTTAGAGGTACTGAACCCAACCAGTTCATATGCACATTCACCGAACCCGTTATTCGTGTAAAATAAAAACATAATTATTATTATTTATTTTTTTAACAAATTCAAGACATTAAAAAAACACATTTATTAAAAACTGAAAAAAAGTCAACACAATTAGTATAAGTATAAATTGTACGTTTTTTAATCTTGCACAAAATGAACCAGCCAGTGATGGCCAAGCGGGAGGGTCATAACTAATTGACATGTTGAGCCGGGTGTGTCTTACCCTCCATTGCAGAGGCTCCGTTGAACCCTTGAGACTGATTCACCAAACACCAAGGGTTTGATCGAAACTAGGCTAAGAACCACTGCTCAAGAGTAATATTTAGCCAAAGTCACACTTGAACTTCCAAAGCGATGCCATGTCAGATTCACAGTCTGGATACTTATGGATTGTGTTGACCCCTGCCACGGCCTAAATATTTTCCACAAGCATGTGTGAACAATTCAAATCAAGATTCTTAACACTTTCATGCACCCTGTAACCTGATAACATTGTAAGCTGTCCACTGTAGTAACCACTGTCCCTGGAAGGGTTAACAGAAAGTTTAATTCAAATCCGGAATCATTTCTGTCTCGATGTACCGTATTGGCCCGAATATAATGACGGTGTTTTTTGCATTGAAATAAGACTGAAAAAGTGGGGGTCGTTTATATTCGGGGTCCCGACGTTATACCCATTCACGACGCTAGATGGCGCCAGATATAATTGAAGCGAATGCTGAACTTGATTCCCCAGGCCAAAGCGAACCTCTGTCACGAAGAATAAAAATAAAAATAGCGATAGCACGAAGAAGAAAAAATAAAAAATAGCGGTAAGAAAGAAAAGAGAAGAAAATAATCGGCCAGGTTAACCGGCAGTTGTGGAAAAGTTATGATGTAAACTTCAAGATGATGGTGATAAATGAGGCAGAGTCTTCAAACAATTGATAGATTAAGATATTAAGATTTGAATGAGGCAAAACAACATGCTTTTTTCTCTCAAATATATTGTTCTAATCATTTGTTTCAGATGTACTGTAATTATTTTCTGTATACAAATTAATTTGGTGTTCATAAAGTCTTTTTTCAAACTTGAGTCTTGGAAAAAGAGGGGGTCGTCTTATAAACAGGGCAGTCTTATATTCGGGCCAATACGGTAATTCAAATGAAACACACTTGCCTTAAGCAGTTAAAATTAACTATTTATTTACAAAGCGTTTCAGGTTTGATTACTAAATACATAATAAATAAAAATAAAAATAAATACAGGCGGCCCGGTAGCCAAGTGGTTAGCACGTCGGCTTCACAGTGCAGAGGTACCGGGTTCGATTCCAGCTCCGGCCTCCCTGTGTGGAGTTTGCATGTTCTCCCCGGGCCTGCGTGGGTTTTCTCCGGGTGCTCCGGTTTCCTCCCACATTCCAAAAAAAACCATGCGTGGCAGGCTGATTGAACACTCTAAATTGTCCCTAGGTGTGAGTGTGAGTGCGAATGGTTGGTTGTTTCTGTGTGCCCTGCGATTGGCTGGCAACCGATTCAGGGTGTCCCCCGCCTACTGCCCGGAGACGGCTGGGATGGGCTCCAGCACCCCCCGCAACCCTAGTGAGGATCAAGCGGTACGGAAGATGAATGAAAAAAAATAAATAAATACAACATCAAAATGTTGCGAAAACATAACCTCATTTGAGGAAGGTTTGAACTCAAATGAACTTGCATCGTTGCTTAAGCCAGCGATAATCGGGGCTGGGTTTTTTTTTTTTTGCCTTTAATAACCATACACAAAAGGATGATGATGATTCACTACTTCTTCAATTACCTATCCAAGGAATTCGAAATGTAGGTTTAAAATAAAACTTTTAGAACAGCAGTACTGGCTTTCAATTTGAAGAAGGTAGGTAACGAGGTTTCTATAAATTGTTTGAATCTTGACTGGGATCAACGTCCTGTTTGTTTTGGTTTGCCTGCAATGTATTGTATGTAGGGATTTCTTTGTTGTTGTTTTTTTTTTTTTTGTGGCTCTCGATTAAATTTGTTTACCTTCGTATTCATTTAAAGGTCTTGACCTCTCCCTCCCCCGATTAATAAGTTCTGAAGTAGCTTTATGGTACCTCTCGTTCACGTGTTGCGTAGGAAACTTCAAGTTGACCTTGTGGTGGTAAATATTCAAATGTCAAATTTGATTTGATGTGAATAAAATCAAGTCAATGCGCGGTGCTTGGAAAATTACTCGTGCAATGTTATTGGATAGACCAATTATTTCAACAACTAAAATTAGTTGACTCCCCAAGTACTGTCAAAAGTATGAATAGTAGCGTAACATCTACTGTGTAATGTAAACAATTACTCAACGTGCATTTTATTGCATTGGTCGATGCTCTCGAATCAAGTCCAAAATACAAAGTTGACCTCTTCCACATTTCATTGTGACTCGTCTTCATTTCCTGGCTGATTAGAGCAGCGCGGGCCAAACGTACAAACGCGAAAACGCAAGCAAGCGACTTGAGGAAAAAGTCCAGAAAAAGGGGAAGCGCAAAATGAAGAAGTTTAGTCAGAAATGCGAGACCCGCTGCGCATATAAAGCAGTTTGGGATGCGTATAGCTACAGTCACCGCGACACATGTTGGATGATTCAGGGGCAAATTGGATGAGACAAACTCTGTTCGAGGTGGATTCTGGCGCCAGGCAGTAATTTGGCTTCTGTTCATCACAAAACAGTTGTTTGTCACACTGCGTCGTATTTTCTCTTGATGCATCATGAAATGGAATCTCTCAAACCTTCCATAGATACCACCTCCGTTCAAGGCTGCGTGTGTGCGTGTGTGTAGTGGTGAAATGTCATGCAAGTCTCATGCATCACCCCCCCACTCCACCCGGAGAAACAGAGTGCACTAAACCACATCCTGACTATCACTGTCATTGTTCGCCTCATCAACTTGCTTTCATTCTGATGTGCACTCTGAAAACAACGCAGACATTAGCCGAACTCTTGTTCTTGTTCTTGTTTTAACTCTTGAGGCCAGCCGTGGTGAACAACTGGATTTCAACTTCATTGTCTGTAGTATTTTACGATCAAGAAAATATATATTTTTTAAATTCACTACAGTGCCAGTGTTTTATCACATTGGCACTCAAGTGAATTTTTTTCACATTCTGGTTGTAGTAATTCTAAGCTCCTGCAATCATTAAAAAAATGAAATCAAATAAAATCAAAAATCAAATAATGCCGGTGTTCTTTCTTGAGTGAAACCAAATGTGAGAGAAGCGGCTGGTGTCAATGCAAAGCAGGAAATGAGGCCTTGCTGTGTCGTGTCGTAGCAACAAGCTCATGCTGCACTTCATCTGTTCTCTTCCCATGAAGTTACATCCACTCTTGACATTTGGGTTGTAGTTTTCTTTGTGTATTTTGATAAGCCAAACACTGACTGATCACGGCATTAGAGACACAACCCAAATGTTTTTAAAACCGAAAGCATCTGACTGTGTCAATCAAAACTGTATGACTGTATTTGACACAAATCTTATATGCATGTGTAACCAAATTCCTGATCCAATAAATTCTTTTAAAATACCGGTAGATAAATACATGGGGAAACTCTTCTACAATGTTTCTTACTGCTGTGAATCATAATGAAACATTAAATATTGTAAAAACATTTAAAAATAAATAGTCAACTGATTGCTTTAATATTGATATGACGATAGTAAAACAGATTATAGAATTCATAGTGCGACCTTTTACATACATATGCAACCTCTCATTTAAAGCTGGTATTTTTCCATCAAAAATGAAAACAGCAAAAGTCAATTTTTAAAAGTGGAGAACTACACTTATTTACAAATCATAGACCAATATCACTACTACCACAATTCTCAAAAATATTAGAAAACTATTTTCTTTCAGACTTGATAACTTCATACATAAATATGTGTTATTAAGTGAAAATCAATATGGCTTCAGAGAAAAACGGACTACCTCAATGGTAGTAATGGAGCTTGTGGAAGCAATAGCCACTAACATAGACAACAACGCATTTATTTTGGGGATTTTTCTAGATCTAAAAAAAGCTTTTGATACAATAGATCGTAGTATATTATTGAATAAATTAGAGAGATATGCTATTAAAGGCATAGCATATAAATGGATTGAAAGTTATTTAGAAAACACATATCAGTATATGCAGTTCAACAATAAAAAAAAATCTAACCTACTAAAGATTACCCATGGAGTTCCTCAGGGGTCTGTGCTTGGACCAAAACTATCCATCTTACATATAAATGATATCTGTAGTGTCTCAAAACAATTCTAATGCCTCCTATTTGCTGATGATACAACTTTCTACTGCTCTGGAGAAAATATGAAACAGCTCCTGAAAACTGTGGAAAATGTATTAAACAAATTAAAAAACTGGTTCGACAGGAATAAAATTATCACTAAATTTGAAAAAAATCTAAGTTAGTTGTTTTTGGCACAAGACCAATCAAACACCAAGTTAAAATAAAGGTAAACTCAATTGAAATAGAACGGGTTTATGAAAAGAAGTTTCTTGGATTAGTAATAGTTTACTAAACTATCCTGGAAGCCACACATAGACAACGTTAAAATAAATATATCCAAAAGTATAGGGATCCTCCACAACACTAAGGATGTGTTAAATAAAAGATCTTTGTACACATTATACTACTCATTATTACTTTCATATATGTCCTACTGTGTGGAAATATGGGGAAACGCTTGCAAAACAAACACACTCCCTGTTTTAAAACTACAAAAAAAACAATCAGAATAATCAATAGATCTTAATATACAGAACCCACAAATCCACTATTTATCAAATCAAAATACATAATAACCTCCTTTGCCAAAACATCCAGAAGCTCTTTGAAATTTGAGAAAGTTGTTATAATTTAAGGGGTACTAACCAATACAAAAAATCCAAAACAAGAACAAACATCAAGCAAAGGAGTGTATCAGTAATGGGTGTCAATCTGTGGAATAATTTCGAAATGGACCTGAAAATGAGTAAATCGCTTGTCGAGTGTAAAAACAAATTCAAAAGATTAGTACAAAAAAAAAACTACACAAATCAGAGTGAAGCTGATAAATTTGATATATCTATAACATATAGTAATACATCTGAATTACATTGATCAACTTATTAAATGTATTAATGAAATGTATGAAATGTAGTATTTATTGTGAATATGAAAACATGGATATAAAGTTATGCAAGAGTGAGTATGTATATACAAACCAAGAGCTGAAAAGATAGATACGTACAGTACACATAAGGATAAAAGCATTTGAAGATATGTTGATTTTTTTCCTTTATTTTTGTATTGAAAAACTCACCTCATACGTTGCTACATAACAAGGGGTAGGACTAGATAAGTTTCTTCCTTCTTCCTATTCCTTTGAACATTGAATTGTGATGATGACTGTTTTTTTCTTTTCCTTTTGATAATTTTTGCTTGCCTTCACTTTTGTCAATTTGTTGTTGTATTGTGTTTAATATGTTCAATAAACAAACAAACAAACAAACAACAACAACTACTACTACAGTTGTGCCTTGTGATTACCGGTATGTAGTCACATGTACAGTAAATAATCTTTCCTTTTCATATAATGATCCATTTTCTCTTCTGTTTCTAATTGCAGGTCAAAGCAGAATAGGTGAGTGACAATTGATTGTTAATTGCACACAACACAATTGTTCATATTGGCAAACATGGCAAAGGGCTACCAGACTGACGTTTGAAGTAATTCATCATCCTTCAGACTTCCAACACAATCCATCCAGGATGAAGTCTAACCTTGATTTTGTTTAAATTAATTTTCCCATGAATGATATTAACTATTATATCCATCCATTTTCCGTTCCACTTATCCTCACAAGGGTTGCAGGGTGTGCTGGGGTCTATCCCAGCTGTCTTCGGGCAGTAGGCAGGTGACACCCTGAACCGGTTGCCAGCCAATCGCAGGGCACCCAGAGATGAACAACCATCCACGCTCGCACTCACACCTAGGGACAATTTTAGAGTGGTCAACCAGCCTGCCATGCATGTTTTTGGAATGTGGGAGGAAACCGGAGTACCCGGAGAAAACCAACGCAGGCCCGGGGAGAACATGCAAACTCCACACAGATATCTATCGTCTAAAAATATCCTATATCCATATACTGTATAAGCATCCATAAAGAAATACATCTGTATGGCAATGTATTGTGAAAATGTAGTGATTTGTAGTATAGTCTTTCACATAGCTGACGTTGGTACATTTCAATTCCATAACCCCATAGCACCCATTATCCAAACCACTTCTCCTCACCAGGCTCACAGGTGTGCTGGAGCCCATTCCAGCTGTCTTTGGGCAGTAGCTGGGGTACACCCTGAGCTGGTCGTCACAATCACAAATTGGGACACACTGTGATCAATTCCCATGCATGTTTTTGGAATGTGGCAGAAAAAAACAGATTACCCGGAGAGAACCCACGCATGCACGGGGAGAACATGCAAACGGCACACAGGAAGGAGCCCAGATTTGAACCAATGACCTCTGCACTGTAAGGCAGATGTTCGAATCAGTCGGCCACGCAACGCCTATAAACATAAACAGCATAACGTTTAAATAGACAGATGTAGTAGTAGACAGATGATAGTGTTTTGTTTTTGTGATGTTAGAACATTCAATTGCCACAACAGTGTAAAAAGTAACTGTTGATGATTTGTATCTGCTCCACCCATCTTGTTTCGCACCTCTCTTCATAAGGGTCACGGATGTGCTGGAGCCTATCCCAGCTCACTTTGAGTAAGAATCGGGGTAAACAGCCATTCAAACTCACATTTACGCATTTGGACATTTTACAGTCTTCAATGAGATGAAGAAGCTGTTTTTAGAATGTGGGAGGAACCCCATGCAATCATGGTGAGAACATACAATCGCCACCCTGGAAGGACTGAGGCCAGATATGAACCCGGAGCTTTGACAATGAACGAAACATGCTTCATTAAATGCTTTGACATGCTGCCATTTACAGTAAATCACAAAGCAATTTGAATTTGGGCACCCACTTATTCGTCGTTGGATGTTGCACAGTATCCAATCCAAGGAACGTTTCAAAGAAATCAAGACTGACATTAATATCCACGCCCACCTGTATCTCCTCACTTTGATCACCCGATCCAGTGTCATGCATTGTTCACTGTGTCTGAATGAAGACTTTCAATGTGTGCATTGAAGCATGTATGACAACAGTGTGTTCTCGCTTCTTCAGCTCCTACCTCAGCGAGCTCCGCAAAGGAAACCACAGACGCGAAGATTTCAAACAGCAGCTCAACTGTCTTTCCCACAAACTTCCCTCAGATCTCTAATGAGGAGACTACTCCAAATGGTGAGATTTTTCCGAATAGTTAACCGTACCGTAATTTCATGTGACTAATCCGCAATTATTTGGGAAAAAAAATCCCCGTTCTGTACTTTGATCAGGGGTTGATAAAAATGAATAAAATTGTTCACATTTTCTAGCCGTTTACCAGTTCATGATCGGCCAGTAGTTCGCAAAGTGGGTGTCGGTCGATCCCATGGCATGAAGTCAGTCACTGCCAGCCAGCCCAGTTTTGGGTTTTTTAAGCGGAGGATGTTTGGGAATCCTTGAATTGATGTTCTCTTGGGCTGCCACTATCGATTTTTTTTTTTTTTTTTAGACTCGATTATTCTATGGAAAAATAAAATAATCGGATAAAATTCATTTAGCATGAAACTTGAATGCTAAGTAGTTGTTATGATTATGTTTTTTTTAACTTATTATTGTTGTTGATTTAGACTTTTTAATGGATCAAACAAAATGAATCCATGATTGACCCAGCAACCTTTTTTCAAACGGAGCTCCTTCTTGGCTACTGATGAATGCAAAGAACTAAACTTCGGGGCTTCAGGTTCAGCTTCATGTACATGTCAGTTGCAGACTACGGGTGCAAATATTTATTAACATGATTCTTTTCGTAATAGATTAAACTGGCAATTCTTTTTTTCACAAATCGACTGTGATGCAGTTATTGCAGTGATTCCTTAGGAGGGAGGTGATTGGGGGTATTTTCACACATCTAATATTTTCCTTGTTCTCTCCCAAAACAACACAGAAAATTATCCACCAGCAATGATACCCATTCAGTGTGAGTACCACTTTACTCATTCATTGAATTGTTATTTATTTATGTATTTATTTTTTGTAAATGACTAACGAAAGTGGTCACAGTCACAAACATTGAACACGTTTGTTTGTGTTCTGCAGGCTCCTACACTGTGACACCCATCAAGTATGGCTTCAGGTTCAACATCAGCCGCTCTTTCACTGGCATGTACACAATCATTTTGACCGAAGATGGCGTGCCACTGAAAAAAAACTATAATGAGACACAGGTCGACGTCCTGAAACTCAAGCCATGCACTGCATATGACCACCAAGTGCAATATCCCGCCAGTGATGGCAACATTGTAACTTGTAACTTCAGCAGTGGTACTCGGAAGACCTTAACAAGAGACATGAGTGAGTAAAACGACCTTCCGCTCTTTGACGGAATTGTATCTTCAACTAAATTTCACGCACTTATTGTATTGGTCAAAACACATCTGAGCATGGCATGTATATTTTAGGCCAAGATGACATCACTTTTGGCAGATGTAAGACTAGTTGTCTTTCACTCTCCACTAACTGGAATATCAGCACGTCACTGTCACTTCCAAATCATGCTCACTTGGAGCAATGTGACAATAATTTGTGCATCAGACCGGCCTACGCTGCCATTTGCTCTAATCTCACGACAACTTTCACTTGTGCAAGTCGAAATTCTTCCTTCACGCGAAGAGAGTTCATCAGTGCGGGTAAGTTTTAACTATACTGCCTTTGCAAAAGTATGTCACAGCCAATTGATCTGTATGGTTGTTTTATTCCGCAGATTTCCTCCCTGGATTTTCAAATGTAATCCCACAGAATGTTTCGCCGGGCCTTCCTGCAGAAATCACAGCAGAGTTACCGCCCCGATGCTCCAATCTCACCGTTGTTTACTCTTGTCTAGGTAAGTGGAAAAGCTAGAAAGGGTGACGTAAACATTGTCAGTGTGTGCTTGTGGATCTTCTCATTCATCCGGGTCATTTCTTTCTGATGGGTCGAATCAAAAGCAATCGCAATGGCAATCGTAACCGGACAGAGCAGTCCAGTTGCCATTGTCATTAGATTCATATAGCAGTTGCTGTTTATCTAATATTTTCTTTAGCTTATTTAGCCCCACGAAATGAAAAATGGATCGATTTATTGACAGTATCAAACAAAACTGAACATTAACACTTTTGCAAACGTTTTGGGTGCAGCTGTTGTATTGAACCTCATAAGATTATACAACTGGCATATGGCTCTATACACATTCTAATACCTGAATCCCCAAAAAGTTGTGCAAGATTATGATGTTGCTTTGACAGTTTGTCAGCCAAAACTAAATTTTCTGTTTGACTCTGCATGGCCCACGGCGGAATAATTTCTGATCTTGTATCTCCAAAGGAAGTGTGTTCAGTGGTAGCTCGAGTGGCCCGATTTTTTAAGTTGCCAGCCAATTCAGGCAATTTTTTGTGTTGAGTTGAGAGAAACAATTTCTCTTGGGCACCAAGTAGTCGCAGTAAACTTCACAAAAAGCAACAGAGGCCACTCACTTGCTTGAAGCTTTTTCTCTTGCCATTTCCAGTTGAGGTTCCAAAGTATGAGTTTTACAAGTACCGTAGTTTATTTTCGTGAACCAGATCACTTCTGAAAGTCCCTTTTTTTGTGCGTCATGCATTTTGTATTATACTGCCCTTGATGGCCAAGAAAGCGCATACCAGAAGCATCAAAATTTCAACGGGCATGGAAGCAAAAACTTGTGATGACCAAGTTGTTTAACTTGTTATATTACTGTTATGTAACAGACGTTACAGAAATATTTCTGGTGCTGGAATACAGTAACATCATTTTCATTCATTTTATTGTCTACTCAAGGCATAACTGCATTTTTTTTCTGACTCAGCATCCAAATTGTTTTTTGCGAGGGGAGGGGTTTGTTTCCCTATTTTACAGCGTTGCTATAACAGCTTAATTAGCCGGAAAACTAAATCCTTCGAAAAGTTATTTGATGTTGAAAACAAGGACGTTACGACCATGCAACAGAGAAATGAGTTAAACAGATAATGTCGCTACTTGTCACGTTGCTACTGCCCATCAGTACCACTCAAAAATCTGAACATACATTCTCATGAATTTGAATGAAAACTGCATTGTGAGGGAATCCAAATTTGAGTGTGAGCCCAACATTTAACAAAGAACTAGATCAGTGTTCTCAAACCTTTTACCACCCAAAAATAATAATAATAATAATAAAATAAAATAAAATAAATAAAAAGCTGTTCAAGGACCACTAAGCAACATTAAAATAAAGTTGTGTAGTTTGATTGAATAAAGAACAGGTTTTATTCATAATAATATTATTCAAGCTTATCGTACGCAATGCAAGACACTCAAACAGCGGTTCACAAACCTTTTTCGAGAATATGAAACAGGTGTACTCAGTGACTCAATCAAAGTGTTACACATGAAAGTCGGATAATGAAACTCAAACGAATAAAAAATAAACATCAAAACAGGCTGCAGGCTCCGGCCCCTTCCAGGATCCCGATTGGATAAGAATTGTAGAAAATCAATGTGGCATGATTGTGAGATGTTTGATGTCTTTTCAGATGGTAAAATCCCCAAGAACGTGTCTGATCTGGAACCCTTCACAGACTACAACTGTACTGGTCAGATCTGGGAGTTTGATGTCATCAAAGCAAACCTGCCACCACTTTCTGTCAGGATTGACTGCGGTGCGTTGAAATCGGCCGCAGTGAATTCGAGACAACTTGTACTGTTGAAGGTATTACGTACACATATGCCGAGCAGGTTTCAAGGTGGATACTTGTGCATCCACAGATCTTGAAATCCAAACTGTAGCGACCAGCAATACTAATACATCTGTCGTACTGGCATGGACGGCAACAAGTGTGAATTGTGCAGATGTCATATCCGGACTAAATCAGCTAACATATGAATGCACATGTGTGTCTCAAACGGAAAACAGTAAAGCAGCATCTGGTAAGTAAGCGAGATGCCCTCTGGTGTTCAGGAGAGGAATATGCTTGATGACAAACCAAAACTTTCAAATCATTTGCTAGTCTTGACTGTGTCGTCTTTGCATACCTATCATGCCGACGACATAAATGTCAAGTCAGAGGATTATGTCTCGAGTAACAACTTGTACAGAGAGAGGAGAGAGAGCACAAATGTTTCTCTTTTTGGATTGCAAGTAAGACAAATTGACAACAAGTCCTCCTTCTGTAAGACTTAAAAGTGTCTATTAATGAGGATGTTAATGTCGTTGGCCTGTTGTAATTACATTGTGTGGAAATTGATGTATTTTTTTCCCCTCAGATATGGCAAGCAAACAAAATGAGACACACATTGGTTGTACCTTTGAGGGCTTGGATCCATACACCAACTATACATGTGAAATCCATCCCATGTACGGGAATCAGTCTCTTGGACAAGCAAAGAAACAAAACTTCACAACTGCCATCGGGGGTAATCATTCATTGCTCTTTGATGTCCAATAATTGTGTTCATTTTCTTTCATTTCTTCTCATTTCTCTCTTTTGTCTTTGCCTCTCTTTTTGCTTCCTTTCTATATTTCCTTCCAACATACAAAAGCCGTCTTGAAGGTCCATCCTGCCACTAACGAGTACCAGTTACGAGGACAAAAAAAAAAAAAAAACACATCCACAAAAGAAAACAAAGATATTTTGGCAGAAAGGGATCATCACGTGGTCTATGGTCACGTGCCATGAAAACCTTTGACTTATAATAGTCATGAGTGTCAGTAGTTTAACTGGCCCGGCCCCCCCAAACATAAAACAACTTCACCCAGAGAGTGACTGTACACTCAACACACATGACACCACTGCCGCTTTTCCTCATGTCTTACAGCAGGGGTGGCCAACCCGTGGCTCGCCAACCGCATGCGCCTCTTTGGCTGGTTCAATGCGGCTCCCGCGCTTTCACACGACAAGCGTTGAAAACGCCTCGGTGGTGGCAATGTCATTCAAACAACGGTGCTAAATACCTAGAACGTACTACGTCAGCCTATCATCAATCCTGTTACTTGATTGACATAGAGGGCAACCAATCAGATGACCGAATCACCACTTAAGCGCAAACAACGGCGCTAAGCTAGTCAGCGAATTACCTCTGAAGTCAAGGCAGGGACTGGTCCCAAGTCGACCACAAGGGGTGGGAGGAGGAAATGGGGGTGCGCACGGGGGGGTGAGGGGGTGCGTGCATGCATGTGTTTGTGTGTGTTTGTGTGTGTGTGTGTGTGTGTGTGTGTGTGTGTGTGTGTGTGTGTGTGTGTGTGTGTGTGTGTGTGTGTGTGTGTGTGTGTGTGCGGATGCCCATGTGTATGTGGCTATTTGCAGTACAGTAATACAGGGAAAAAAAATGTTTTTTTTTCTCTGACTGGTTGGCCAGCCCTGTCTTACAGCAACTCCAAAATTGTCATCTAGCGGTAATGAGTGGCCAAATGAGCCACTTGCAAATCTCATTGGTGCTTGGGTGAAAATCAAGAGGTCACCCAACGACAAGCGCTTTTGAACGATAGTACATCGGTGTGTGCCTAACTCTCCATCTTAATGCTCGCAGGAACTGATGAAAAAGATTTAAGCCTTTGAACACAAATAATTATCGACCTCTCTTGATTCTTCTCCTACCACCCTCCCCCCCCCAAAAAGGGCTAAAATTGTACATTTCTTGACGACATTTATTTTGTGAATATCTTGAAACTGATCAGGAAGAGGGCGGCCCGGTAGTCCAGTGGTTAGCACATCGGCTTCACAGTGCAGAGGTACCGGGTTCGATTCCAGCTCCGACCTCCCTGTGTGGAATTTGCATGTTGCCCCTGGGCCTGCGTGGGTTTTCTCCGGGTGCTCCGGTTTCCTCCCACATTCCAAAAACATGCATGGCAGGCTGATTGGACGCTCTAAATTGTCCCTAGGTGTGAGTGCGGATGGTTGTTCGTTTCTGTGTGCCCTGCGATTGGCTGGCAACCGATTCAGGGTGTCCCCCGCCTACTGCCCGAAGACAGCTGGGATAGGCTCCAGCACCCTCCGCGACCCTCGTGAGGATCAAGCGGCTCGGAAGATGAATGAATGAATGAATGATCAGGAAGCCCGGGAACAGACAGAGGCTAAGAAAGCTACCGGACAGCGAAACGAATGAGAGTCAGGATGTATGATAAGCCCAACAGAAACAAGACAAAACAATACATTTATTTATTCAGCCTATTTGTGTTTTGCTGGCAGGGTTGGGAGATGCAATGCATTACAAAGCTAGCGATTTACAAGAAACATGAATTTTCTCACCAATTAAGTCAGGAATCTGTCATGGGTACGCTATAAACACATTTCACAACAATATGCGCCTGTATGCATTATTTCCGACCTGTGTTATCGCCATATCCCGGCGTCGCACAGACGTCCTAGTCATTGCACAAAGGTCATGAAATTTTTCATTCATTTTAACTGTTGTCTCCCTGCAGTTGGTGGTCAGTGCATGGTGTATCAAACGACACAGTTTTAGAATCGATGAAATCAAAAACATCGACTTTTCAGCAGTTGAAGTAGTCCAGATGGTAGCTTTCTACATTGAGCCCCATTCAAAGTTCCATGCCGAAGAAATTCCCATACCCATAATCCATCAGCGCCATCAGAAATCTGTAATAGGTCTGTTGCCACAGCAATACTCAGTCAAGAACGTCTTCATTAGCTGCCCCTGAAATATTGATAGCCTAAGCTGTAAAACAAAAAAAAAAATGTAAAAAATGCTAAATGATCATACTGTACACTTTTCCCCCCCCCTCACAGTTCCAGAAGGCATCACCAACCTGCATGCAGTTGTTGTAAACAACAATATAATCGAAGTGAAGTGTGAACATTCAAATAAGTTTAATGGACCCAAGAAGAAACTCAACGCAATACTTTATCAGGATAAGACAGTTGTACAAAGACAAAATAAAACCAACTGCAAATTCCTCTTCCAAGATCTGAGCTACTCTACAACCTACCGAGTGGAGGTGCGTACATCCAATTTGTTTGAAATGTGGCTTTTACTTCCCCTCTTACTTTTTGATTCGGAACGTAATTGCTGTCAAAATAATGTTCTGCTGTTTCAGATATTTGCATCCAACCAGGACTTCTCCAGTTTTGTCTGGGCAGAATCTCTCAGCACTCATTGTAGGTTTTTTTTTTTCTGTGTGTGTGTGTGTCTCTCTCTCTCTCTCTCTCTCTCTCTCTCTCTCTCTCTCTCTCTCTCTCTCTCTCTCTCTCTCTCTCTCTCTCTCTCTCTCTCTCTCTCTCTCTCTCTCTCTCTCTCTCTCTCTCTCTCTCTCTCTCTCTCTCTCTCTCTCTCTCTCTCTCTCTCTCTCTCTCTCTCTCTCTCTCTCTCTCTCTCTCTCTCTCTCTCTCTCTCTCTCTCTCTCTCTCTCTCTCTCTCTCTCTCTCTCTCTCTCTCTCTCTCTCTCTCTCTCTCTCTCTATATATATATATATATATATATATATATATATATATATATATATATATATATATATATACATACATACATACATATGTACCCACACACTATAAAATAGCTGATATACTGTTGTCCTGTCCTTTGGCAGACAACGACAAAGCCCTGACAGGGTTTCTTGTCTTCCTCATCATTTTCACATCTGTGGCGCTCCTTGTGGTCATCTACAAAATCTATTTAGTGAAACGCCAACGATTCCGGTAAGCATATTTTACGGCATGATTATGTCCTCATCATATCGTTCTTGTGTTGAATTCTTTTACTCGGCAATGCACAGTATTTCCAGAGACAGTGTCGATAAATGTGAATTCAAATTGCTCTTGAGGAAGAAACAGTGTAACTGTGGTCATGTGATCTTGGTGTTTGTTTGCAGAGACATGAGTGAAAACATTCTTCTAATCCCCAATGCAAGTGAGTCCACGGAATACAACAGAAATTTGTATTTTAATGTCCTAGATTAAGTGCTGTGCTCTCAAGAGTTTATATGACACTACAAGTGAGTTGAATGCACAATGTACGCCCGTTGGTCCAGTGGTTAGCACGTCAGCCCATATGCAGAGGTCGTGGGTTCGATCCCGGCTCCGCCCTTCCTGTGTGGAGTTTCCATGTTCTCCCTCGGCCTGCGTGGGTTTTATCCGGGTACGCGGGTTTCCTCCCACATTCCAAAAACATGCAGGGCAGGCTGATTGAACACTCAAAATTGTGACTGTGAGTGCAAAAGGATGTTGGTCTCTGTGTGCCCTGCGAGTGGCTGGCAACCGGTTCAGGGTTTCCCCCGCCTACTGCCCGAAGATGGCTGGGATAGTCTCCGGCATCCCCCGCGACCCTTGTGATCGGAAAATGAGTGAATCAGTGTTATTTTATAACTATGACTCTGCAAATAAGAGACAATGGGAAATGTCGGTTTTATGCCAATCACAGTACACTCCCTTCCGTACTGGATGAATGCACCTTGACTCATTGTACTGCAAATATAAAATAAAGTATAGCGGTCCTGTTTTGACGTGTGTCTCTGTTGCGCCGTGGTTTGTTCTTGTACAGCTTCTGTGGAGCCAATTGACGCCAACATCTTGCTGGAAGCATATAAAAGCAAACTGGCTGATGAGGGCCGCCTTTTTCTGGCTGAGTTTCAGGTTGCATTCTTTTGTATTTTGAGCTTATCCTTTGGTGCATTCATGATATATGAGGGGAGGCAAACAATGAAAAATAACTTTTTGCTTTCAGAGCATCCCCAAAATTTTCACTCGTTACACGGTGAGAGAGGCCAAGAAAAACTGCAACTTCCCCAAGAACCGTTATGTCGACATCCTACCATGTATGTAGTCGCTTGGTGCCTTGCAGCCAAAAAAGCAACTACACACTACAATTTTCTCCTGCGCGGTCAAACATTTGCTTACTTGAACAGACGATTACAACCGAGTCCAGCTGAACACGGGAAACGGAGCGGCAGGATGCGACTACATCAACGCCAGCTTCATTGATGTATGGAAAACATACAGTGTATACTGTACATACTACTTGTACTAAAGTTGAGCTGCATGTAGCTCTTGCAGTTGATGTTGCGCGTTTTTGGGGGGGAAAAAAAAAAAGTTAAGGCTCAACTTGTTGCTGTTTGCTCCTTCTGTGCAGGGCTACAAGGAATCCAAGAAGTACATTGCAGCTCAAGGTACCACAATGCTTCCTGTCATACACTCGCCTTATTATCCCTCATGTATTTTTTTAAGTGTGGGCATGCGTGTGAATGTCTGTGTGATTTACAGGCCCAAAAGAAGAAACTGTGTGTGATTTCTGGAGGATGATCTGGGATCAGCGGTCTTCTATCATTGTCATGGTGACACGCTGTGAAGAGGGAAACAAGGTAAGAAGAAAATACAACCTTAAAAGTCAAGCATCATCCATTTTGGATTGCTCATAGAAAATATCGCCAATGGTGACCGAGTAGTTAGCGCGTCTGCCTCACTGCCGATCGAGATTTGGAAGGCGACATCGACCACCCTGTGTGGTGTTTGCATGTTCTTCTATGGGCTTTTTGCGTGGCTTTTTTCTGGGTGCACCGGCTTCCTCCCAAAAACTTGGGTGCAGGTTCATTGAAGATTAGAAATTGTGCACCAGGGTGAATGTGAAAAAAAATATATATGTGCCCCCCGCCCCCAAAGGCCCGCCACAGACATCAAGTGATTATGATGGTGTGTTTGCAAGTGTTTTCATCAGTTTTTATGTTGTGTTGCAGAACAAGTGTGTGCAGTATTGGCCCTCTTTTGACCAGGAGACAGAGATGTTTGAGGAGTTTGGTGTCGAGCTCAACTCAGAGGATCACTTCCCTGATTATTCCATCCGCCGTCTTAACCTGACCAATGTAAGTCTGCTGTATAAAAAAAAAAAAAAAAAGTCTGTTATTGCTGCAGTGCGTTGCTAATGCGTCGTGTACTGCGTGTCATTTCGTGTGCCCAGAGGAAAGAAAACACTGAGAGAGAGGTGACCCACATCCAATTCATCAGTTGGCCTGACCACGGCGTCCCCGAGGAGCCACACCTCCTCCTGAAACTCAGACGCCGTGTGAACTCCTTTAAAAATGTTTTCAGCGGGCCCATTGTCATCCACTGCAGGTAGGTCCAATTCTATGGAGGTGTTCGAGTTTAACATCTTGATTATTACAAATGGATTGATTGTCTTGCCTGAATAAATACTAAGAGGCAATTCAAAGCCATGACTTTGTTTTTGTTGACCTTTTACCCAAATAGCGGCTTAACAAATTTGACTGCTTTTTAGTCAGCACTCTCATCATATCAAATTGATCCCCTCACTTTGTAAGACGCCAAGATGCAGACATAGCCCTTTATAGTGCAAAGAATCATGTTAGGTAACTAATAAAAGATGATCGAAGTGCTTCACTCAGTCAAACATAACAATGAAATATGTTTCAATGAGTAAAGTATCTGTAAATGAATAATTAGCCTCAAATGCAGTAGTCACAAAGAAGAATCTGCAAAATCATTCATCCGAATTACAATGAATGTAAAGTTTTACTGGTCTCGCATTTATTGCGTTATAAATGCATTGATAACGATAACAAAGAAAAGCCTCACTCGTGACCGTATTTTTCAGTCTTTCAATACTGTGCAGTATTTCAATGAGTGGCCTCAAGCACACGATGATTGTGCGTGAGCACTGACCAGTCCCTTTCAAATGTCTCTGATTAACTCAACAGACCTTTTTTTTCCTGTTGTGCTTTCCTTCTTTTCACACGCACTCATAAGTTCCAGTTCCTTTGTCTTTGACGCAAATGCTGCACGCATGTGTTTGTTTATGACTTTCATGCACTCATGCATTTGTTCAGGGGGTGTTCAACCATTTGGAGGCCCAAGCAAAAACCCAGTCACTCCATATCCATGTGCTGCAAAGTCATCAACTAAAATGTGTACATTTGATTTGAAAAAAATTACAAATCTCTAATTTCCAGAGCTAGATAAAGTCCTTAACATACTTGTTGTGGGTTACTGATAAGTGAATCATCTCGACAATTGTACTGTGATTGTGAAGAAAATTAATCAATATTTACTATAGTTTTGATCGCTTATATACTTACTCCCTGATGCAGAATACGCAAATCTTCAAGATGAAAAGTGTTACTGGTCCCACTCTCCACTTCATCTCTACGTGCATCCTCCCTGATTGTGCAACTGCAACTGGCAAGAGCGTTTGGCTCCTGCTGCTGTTCTAATTTTGATCCTTTTTGTTTGTTTGTTTGTTTTGTTTCACTCGAATCTGCCAATGTGCAGTAAGAAGAAAGGAATTATCCACCACATGAGAAGGGCGGGAGAATCACTCAGAACGTTCTGAATCGATTAAGCATTATGAGCTATTTTTAAACATTCGAATTGAGATAAAAAAAAAAAATTGCTTTAAAAATGAAGAAAATGTATTCTTCACTTTTTATGGTGGCGTCACACCAAAGCCAAAGAAAGAGCAAACCCCAGGCGCAGTAAATTCCTCAAATGTACACTGAGCGGGAGTCTCGTGAGAATTTTGTGCAACTTTAAAGGCATATATTTCCAGATTTTGTTTCAGTGTCAAATTCCACCATGTTGACTTTGACACTGGAAATGATTTGTTTTTTGAACATTTGAAGTGATACGACAAGACAGGAGGACGATGCAGATATTATTTTCATTATTTAATTGGAAGTCCAGTTTCTCATTCAGCCACGTCCTCCGTTTGATTGCCACTGAACTCATCTTGAAGTGATTTTGCTCGACAAACAGCAACACATTTTGTCCTTGTTTAGCGCCGGAGTGGGCAGGACAGGCACCTACATCAGCATTGACGCCATGATGGAGTGTCTGGAGGCCGAGAGCAAAGTGGACATCTATGGATATGTTTTCAAACTCCGCAAACAAAGATGTTTCATGGTTCAAGTGGAGGTAAACTACACACACACACACACACACACACACACACACACAAACACTAATCCCATATTTATCCATAAACAGCAATAATATCAAAGTGATATTTTATATCCAGAAATGTCATAAACAGAGCAAGCAAAAAAAAAAAGAAAGAAAGAAAAACTTCCAGCCGGTACATGTATTTTAAACGTGGCTACTTATTACTAACCTGTACGTCTTTGTGACAGGTTTGCTGGGAGTCAGAAAACAAATTTAACACTCACCCATGACAAAATGAAAATTCAAAACAGTTTTTAATGTTAACTGTGAGTATGCTAACATGTCGCATGCTAATCTTGTGCCCGAACAGACAGTTGGTAGTGTGCTAATTTCAACGGAGAACTAACATGCTAGCTAGCATTTGGTATGATAACACAGTGTTCCCCAACCAGCCGCCACTTTGTAAATTTAATAAAAGATGAGTCTAGAAGCTGCTGCACTCATTCCATCAGAATTCTTTTCATTTTATTCGTTCAAGAAGCTTATCAATTGCATAGGTAGGCTCATGTTCGTATCATATGATTGTACAAGCAAGTGCCGTGTGGTTGTTTCTCTCCACAGGCCCAATACATCCTGATTCACCAGGCCCTGTTGGAGCACAACCAGTTTGGAGAAACAGAAATCTCACTGTCAGAACTCCATAGTTCACTGAGCATACTGAAACAGAACAACTCTGACAATGAACCAACGTTACTGGAGTATGAGTTTGACGTATGGCATTTTTTTTTCTCTATTCTTATTGAAGTTACCATTTCAATCCCTTTCCTTTCCCGTTCCTTATTTTTAAACGTACGACAAATTCTAAAAATACAATTCTAAAAATAAATGTGAAATACTGTCTTGTAATACTCAGAGACTTCCTAACTACTACAATTGGAAGACATCCAACGCTGGGATCACTGAGGAAAACAAACAGAAGAATCGCTGTTCCTCTGTCATCCCCTGTAAATATGACAACCACTTTTCACACACAATACGGACAAAGGCATTGGGTAACTTTGAAAAGAGTAAAAGAAGACTTCTGCAAAGATTTTCTGCAAGCTGTTGGAATGTGTTTGTCAGAGGTCACTGATGTTGGACCCAAGAGAGGGCCTCCTAGCTCACAATTTCTGTTTTACTTGAGCAGGAAAAAAATAGAGCTCTTGGCCAAACAGTTCCCCCATATTTGGAAAGTGTCCCATTTCCTTTGTCCATTGTGATTTAAATTTGAATGTTAAAAAAAAAGCGTTCAAATCATGTCGTATGTGTCAACCTTCAGATGATTACAACAGAGTCTTGTTATATGAGGGGTCGAGTCAGGATAGCGACCATGATGAAGGTCATGAGGAAGCATCATCTGATAGTGAAGACGATTCCGAGTCCACTAAATACATCAACGCCTCCAGCATTCACGTGTGTATTATTTATTTATTTATTTATGTTTGCCGGAAGTTACAGTAACTACCATTCCTGGTGTGTCGTTTGTGACTGTGTGACCGACATGCTAACCAGTCGTCTGCCATGGCGCCCTGAAGGCAAAATTAACCTTTGAAATTTAAAGCAGTAGTTCTTAGCCTTTTTGGAGGTACCGAACCCAAACATTTAATATGCACATTCACCGAACCCTTCATGAGTGAAAAATATACATATTTTTTTTTTAAATGCAAGACATTAAAAAAAAAAAACCCACATTTATGACAAAGTCAAAAAAAGTCAATAAAATCTCAAGAGATAAGTATACTTTTTAAAATTATTATTATTATTGTTCGACTACTATCACGACAGTCACACGTTGACTACGAACTAAATTTCCTCCAGCACTGATTGGACAAGCAATATCAGCCAGTGATGGCCAAGCGGGCATGTCATAACAAATCTACGTGTTGCGTCGCGTGTGTCTTACCCTCCATGGCAGAGGCTCCGTCGAACCCCTGAGACCGACTCACCGAACCCCTGGGTTTCGATCGAACAAAGGTTAAGAACCACTGATTTAAAGCATGGTTTATCTTCGGTTCAGCCTGCAAATCAACAATTAGTATAAGGGAGAATACGATCAAATTCCATCTTTTATTTTATTTAACAGTCTGTTGTGGTAAAAATATTTGTTCCTCAATTGCACCTTTTCTGAACTGGGCCTGTATGACATTTTCAGTGAAGATCCCTGATAGCCACCAATAGAGAGATTTGATGTTTTCTCTGCGCACACAGGGCTACTGGGGTCCACACAGCTTCATTACAGCACAGACTCCTATAGCGAACACTGTCGGTGACTTTTGGTTGATGGTTTACCAGAAGAAAGTGTCCACCATTGTCATGCTGTCAGGGGCCAGTGCTGATGAAAAGGTATTTCAAATAATAATCAGACTCCAACATGTATTCGCCATATCAAATGAGGTTTTGCTTGCTTGTCCATAGGAGTCTGCGTACTGGGAAAAGGAGAAAAGCACCTTTGGGGATATTGAGGTGGAGGTGACATCAACAGACGCGTCTCCCAATACGATCAAGCGTGACATGCTGATTAATCACATCAAGGTGCCGCAACCTTCATTCACTCCGTTTACATCCACTCTCACTCAGTATTTAATTTCCTCCTAATTCTTTGGTGAACAGAGGAAAGAGAGTCGCCTGGTGAAACACGTCCAGTTCCTCAAGTGGGTCAATAGAGAGCTGCTGGAGAATCCCCAAGATCTGACGGACATGATTAAAGAGGTCAAGCATAATTGTGACTGTGGCAAAGCCCAAAGAGGCCCCCCAGTTGTGGTCCACTGCAGGTAATCAACCGTGCAGGGAAGTAGCATCACCTGTCGATCATGGACTTGCATGACATTGAAGGCGGTTTATTTAACATGAACACCACATAGTATCCATTTATTATTAACCCTTTCATGCACCCTGTGATCTGATCACATGATAAGCCTGTCCACTGGAGTAACCGTTGTCCCTGAAAGGGTTAAAACACAAATATGGAAGTAGTATCAAGTAGTAGTAGTAGTAGTATCAAGGCTGCTGACAGGTGGCGCTTAAAAAATATATATAATAAAACACATTGCTATAACTGGAAATGGTAAAAAGATGTCAGAAAGGATCAATATAAAACTTGGTTTGCGCCACTGGTTTGAAATATAGAAAAACATTTGTTACAACATATCATCAGTAGGTTCGTCAAAGTCTACTGTGTTTCATGCTGTGAAGTGATGAGCAATTTGTGTGTGCGTGCGTCTGCGTGTGATGTTTCTCCTTAGTGATGGCTCGTCCCGTTGTGGTGTTTTCTGTGCTCTGTGGAGCCTGCTCGACAGCGCTGAGAATGAAAAGGTTGTCGATGTTTTCAACGTGAGCCGAACCTTGCGCAAGGACCGGCAGGGCATGATTGCAAGTCTGGTAAGAACTACAAGTGTGTTCAGAGTGTGGATTTGCTGATAACGCGGTTGCTCAACTTGAACGTGAATCCACCGTCAAGTCATTCCTTTTCAGCATATTGCGCTTTGACTCCCAAAGTCATTGTGGGGAAGCAACCCAGGTTACATTTACACCATAGGAGAGTCTTGCTGACAAACACACGAAACATGGCACGCTATTTCATATTTAGTACATTACGCGCGTTAATTGAATAGAATGCTTTTTGGAAATAAGACTGAGAGAGTGGCCAGCACATCAGGCTCATAGGTTAATTTAAGACTCGGAGTCAACCATAAGTTTGATTGTGTTCGTGTGTAAATAAATGGCTGTTTTTCTTCCAATATGTGTCCCGTGATCGCCAACACTAAAAATGTACCTAAAATCAGCTGGGCAGTACAAAGCAACATCGAAAACTGATGTTTTAAGTAACATGTTAATCATAAATACAATTGGAAAAATAAGTGTATGTAACAAAGTAAAACAACTACAAGATCATTCAATTGTGAACAGTGTCCATCGTGAAGAGTGTCATCATTGCTTTTTTTTGGAAGCGCTCTTAACTCATTCAGTTCCAACCAATTCTGGACCAAGTCTGAAAAGACATTTAAAAACGTCTTTGGGAGTGAATGAGTTTTAATTGCTATAGATTTAAAAGATTGTTAACCGGTGAATGAAACAACCAATAATGGTGTCACAATTACCTTGAGGCATGGTGGACATGCACAGATTACTGTGTGTGCCACGGAAGGTGAGTCTCCAGACATAAATGCTCAACACAGCTGACTTAAGAGTGTACACTGTGATCTTCGTTTGTGACTAATGTTGACTTGAGCTGACGAAAAAGCAAAACAGACTCCCGTGCGTGAATTTTCTAATGCTCAGCGATATATTGTATCTCTATATTTGTCTGCCTCCTTTTAAACCATTGTGTGCTTTTTGACAGGACCAGTACCGGTTCTTGTATGATGCACTGGATGGGGTCTATCCTGTCCAGAACGGAGGGATGAAAGCAGTTCACGCCTCAGAAGCGGACTCTGTCCAATTGGTCAATGAAACATTAACAGGGCAGGAAACGGAAGAGAAGACTGCAGACGTAATCAGCGATACCGAGATGGGCCAGCAAGAGGCTGCAAAGAGTGACCCTGTGGTGCCCCAGGGAGGGCAAGAGGATAAAAAGGAGGCCGAATAATTATCCGGCGGCCTCACGGAGACGCACGGTGTCACTCTGGAGGTCTGAGGGGTTGCACGTTCATTTGCACCCACGTGCGCTTCCATGGGATGCTCCCCTGTGGTCTGCAAATCATATTTGGAACCAAGCTAGATGTTGTTTTTGAGGCCTCGAAACCTTCCATTTATTGGGGATCTTTCCAAGTTATGTGAGCAAGCAATACGGACAACACATTATTTTGTTCAGGTTTCTGCATCTTTTACTTTTGGAATGCTTTTCTTAAGCTTGTGGAAGATGATAAAAATGTCACCGGGCCACATATCACTTTTACCGCATCTCTTAAAATGGGTGAATTGACCATCATTGATTCATCTGAGAATTTACCGGTACTTCAAAATGTTATTGTGTAACTTATTACACGATACTGCTTTCTTCAGTAAGCTATAAATTTTTTTAATGATCTTCATCGGCCTTGATGTCTGTATTAAGTATCTTTGCTATCATGTCTGAAAAGTGTCTGTACAGTACTTGTGTGACTTATTGAAGGTACGGTACTCTAATTCACTAAAGCTAGCCAGCGTGTATGTCGAGGAGATTGCAGATGAAAAACGTACAGGCTAAACGGGTAAATTAATGGTTTAAAAGAATGTCTTAAGATGAAGATTTTAAAATGCATCAATATGGTCTGTCATTAAAATAAATAAATAAATAAATTAGCGAGTAAATTGTGAAATCATTGTGAAAAGTTTACCCAAGAATATTAACATTCATCTAAAAACACAAGTGCAATGGTGTAACAAGTATTTTTAAAAAGTTTTTAAAAAACAATCAGAGCATCATCTATACTTTTGATGTGCACAAAATATCTTGCTTGAAGTAAAAAATACTGTACTGCGTATGAATGCATCCACACAATAGCCGCCGCTCAACATGTCACAGTGATCTGTGGATGGTCATACGCTGTGCTTACAACTACATTCTAGAGGTAAACTGTTGCATTTACTTTCTTTTGTCTCAATGCAGCAACATGGCAAGTCGCATATTTTACCTCCACAAAACTCTTTTGCGAAGGACCACTGGTGATGTGCCAAAATGTGTTCTGGCATCACATGGTGAAATGTCACCCAAAACAGATGAGCGTGCATCATTTCAAGGCAAAACATCTCTCCAAGCATCTTCA
Source organism: Hippocampus zosterae (assembly GCF_025434085.1). Lineage (NCBI taxonomy): Eukaryota > Metazoa > Chordata > Actinopteri > Syngnathiformes > Syngnathidae > Hippocampus > Hippocampus zosterae. The sequence continues at coordinate 8,831,751 of NC_067458.1, read as the reverse complement.
CTCATCACATGACTCGAGCTCCATTCTCCTTCTCTTCGTGCTCGAGTTGATAAGTCTCCGTGACTATGTTCCGCCTTCACGACTCCCGGCCTTCAGCCGGACGGACCCCTTCCGTGGATGTTTTCGGCTCAAGCCATCACAGTCCACGTGGATGACACGGAATATTATTCGAGTTTAGTCATCGCCGCCGTTTTATTCTTTTTTGTCCCCTCTGTCGAACTTGACCTCTGCTCCACTGTTCAATGAGGCCTGCAAGGCTGTTGCCGGTCGGACCTTGGCGGGATCTGACACGGTTTTGGTGTTGTCCCTTTGGGCCTTGGCAGTCTCTGGACGGGCTTTGGATTTTGGTGGTGGAGGGGCTGTAGGCTCCCAGAGGAAGAACTCATGCAGGAGAGTGTTGACAGCCTCTGGACATTCCATCATGACCATATGACTGCCATCTTCCAGGAGCTTTAGGAAGCCAATGAGGAGGATCTGACAGATGCAAAAATAACAATAATAATAATAACAATATGAAAAAAGCACTTCCTTTGAAGTCATGCTAACTGATATTGAAAATACCTCCGCTGCTTTTCAGCTAAATTTTGATGTCACGCCACAATGCTCCCTAAAATGGCAATTTGACGATTACTGTATATAAATGATCCCCATTATCATCTCCTCTGCACGTAAACGCGTATGAATGGAGCACGTTGACATGGAACATACATCACACTCACACCTGTGGCCAATTTTGAGTGTTCAATTCTATCGTCAAAAAGGTCAGATGGACTTGTCTGCCAAGTGCTCTTGCAAATATGTCTGTAAAGGCTGAATCTTTGATGCAGCTCTCGTATTGGATTCATTCAACTGTACCCCTGGACCTATCAAAGTAATTCCGGCCATTGAAAACAGTATCGGAATATTTTTACATGTTTGAATTTCTTCAGCCTGGATGGAGGCCTGCACACTCAATGCAAATGTCTTTTGGTGGGTATTATTCCGATTCAAACCATGATTTTCCCTCGCTTGGACCCTTTCAGGGACACCGGTTACTACAGTGGACAACTTATCATGTTATCGGTTACAGGGTGCAAGAATGGGGCCAACCATGCCGGACCAACTTCCCGAATAATTTGGGGTGTTTACCTCCGCCATGCGTTGGTCCTCCTCAACGGGGACAAACTTGTCATGGATTCCATGAACCAGCAGGATGGGCACTGTGAGCTCAGCGTGATAGACTTCATCGCCCTCAGGCCAATATTGCCCACTCATCATGGCACGCAGCACAAAAGCCGAAACGTTGAAGGCGTTGTTCTCTTTCAGCAGCCGCTTCTCCTTTGCACCCTGACGAGCAAATCCGGCCCTGTGTGTGTGTGTGTGTGGGGGGGGGACCAAGGAAAAGGCACGGATAAATACTGTATACGTGATGTGCAATAGCATTCAAACGTGTGTGTATTTAGCCCACGATTGACCTATCTTGAATTCCAACTTTTGTCTTGATCTGCCTTACTTGAGAAAACTCCAGCTGAGCAGTGGAGAAAGGCAGTCAAGCACCCATGAAGGCAAGTTGAAGACAGAGAAGAGGCTGGGCTCCAACGCTGTAGGGCCACCTCCATTGATCATCACCATCTTGTGGATCTGTTCCGGATATTCGTGGGCCAGGAACGTACAGAATGACACCCTGGTACAAAAAAAGAAGATGAGAATAAATTGTTTTTATCACCCACTTGACTTATAAGAAATAGTTGATGATCAAACAAGAAGTACAAATGATGAATTGTTGTTCTTACTGGAGGTTCAGTATTCTAGCCCATCCCAGTAAATGTTTCCTTCACTGATGATAATCCTAAAGTGGTCAAAAAGACCAACTTTTCAAGTAAAATAATCAGTCAATAGACATTGCTGTCGCGTTATGACAAGAATATTTACAATCATTCACGGGTGGTGGCTCTTCTGTAATGCACATTCGACAGATGGAAAAATCACAGTATTGAACACGCTAAATTGTCTCTAGGTGTGATTGTGAGTGTGAATGGCTTGTTCGTAAATGTGCGCCCTGCGATTGGTCGGCAACCAGTTCAGGGTGTACCCCGCCGATTGCCCGAGGAAAGCTGGGATAGGCTTCGGCACGCTTGCGACCCTCGTGAGGAGAAGCCAATTAGAAAACAGATGAATGGATGAAGTGAATTTCCATTTATCTATTCCAGCCCTGAAAAATCATCACAAGTTTTTGTTGTGTTTTAAAGAAACAAAAAATGGCTATGTATGGTATAAAACCCCAATAAAACATAAATGAGGATGGAAAAAAAATCATTTTTAAAAAGCGCCATTACTGTGCATTGGGACATGCTGGAAGCAGGCATTTGTCTGAGTTCACGGTAGTTTATGTGTTTTACGATTTGTCCCATTTGGTTACTGGCAGAGTGTGCGGCGAGTCTACTCTTTAATTTTTTTTTATCTGCATCACTCAAGGGGTGGCGTATGTGAACTTTCGTCCGCAACCCAAAGCAAAAAGTTGAAGAAGCGATGACTCATTGGGGACACTCGAAAGTCAAAAACAGGTAGCGCTCAATTAAATTTTCCAGTATCCATTGTTGTTAATTACTTTCCAAGTGGCAATTGTGTTATATTGAGATGACTCGATTGGGGATCATTCATACTCATGACGCATCCAAACAGCACAACAAAATAGCAAAGGATATTGTGGCTAGGTCGTGGTTGTGAAGACAGCTTTGTCATGATTCTGTTTGCGACCAACAGGTGTGTAGCTGCAGAGAGAGCCCTACAGTGTCACCTGTTCGTCACAAACAGAATCATGACAGTGTGCTGGATGCCATATGCAGGTGCTGCTGCCTACAACGTTTGTTGCTATAAATTAGCAACGCAGCTGCCATAAAACTACCGGTACTACAGTTCCACAGGGCGCATAGCCAAAGAATATTTTGAGTCCAACTGTTAGCATTTTTTTAAATTCTTGCTGAACCCTATCGCTAAGGTGTCTACACAGGTGTAAGCATTGTCTGCTCGACGTGTTAGTGAGTTCAATTCTGTTGTACGTGTCCGTCCTGCTAATACCGTATTGACCCGAATATAAGACGGTGGTTTTTTTGCATTGAAATAAGAAAAAGTGGGGGTCGTCTTATATTCGGGGTCTAGACATTATACCCATTCACGACGCTAGATGGGGCCAGATATCATTGAAGTGAATGCTGAACTTGACTCCCCAGGCCAAAGTGAACCCCTGTCACGAAGAATAAAAATTAAAATAGCAGTAGCACGAAGAAGAAAAATAAAAAATAGCCATAAGAAAGAAAAGAGAATAAAATAATAGAAGAGATAACAGAAAATGGAGAAACTTAGTGACAATCTGGAGAACAGTGGGTCGAAGATCGGCAGCTGAGGAGAATGTATGATGTAATTTACATTAAAAAAAACAGAAGCCAGTCATTTACGAATGTGATTGCACTTTAGTTTACATATTTAAATGTTCTGATATTAAGATTTGAATGAGGCAAAATAGCATGCTTTTTCTCTCAAATATATTGTTAGAATCATTCATTTCACATGTACTGTAATTATTTTCAGTATAAAATTTTTTTGGGTGTTCAAAAAGTCTTTTTTTCGAACTTGAGTCTTCAAAAAGAGGAGGTCGTCTTATAATCAGGGCCGTCTTATATTTGGGCCAATACGGAAAGTGTGAGGCTGCGATATCACGGTTGTTTACCCGTAAGAATGTCCGATGAGAATATTCCTCTTGCGTGCGTATCTCTTGAAGATAAGTCTCATGTCTTCTGCCAGGGCATAGAAAGTGTACGCGGCGGTTATTGGAGGCGCCGAGCTGGACCCGTGGCCTGCCAGGTCGGGGGCAATCACCTCATAGCCCAATCGGAAAAAAAAGTCCAACTGGCTTCTCCAGATATCTAGAGAGCCTCCCACACCGTGGATGAAGAACAGGGCGACATCCGGATGTGTCCCTTTACACGCTGATATTTTCCTCTCGCAGTCAATCACCACAGTGCGTTTGAGCTTCCGCCTGTGTCGGTCCTGTAACGCTCCGGCCTGCGAAGCGGCGGGCGCGTCCCCTCCAGTTCCCATCTCAGCTGTCACGGCTTTTCCTGCCATGACCGAGTCCGCCCCGGTACCGGGGACTCGTGCGGGCGGCGAAGAGTTGCCGCAACCTGTTAGTTCAACCTCTACAGTGTCACCATTGCTGCGGGTTTTCTGCTCCTCAGCTGCCCTGTCACCCAGATTCTCGATGAACAACTGTCCATTGCAGAAGACCGAGATCCTCCTCTTGCAGCTGACGCACCCACCCTGCCCTGTGGGTTGCTCCACCACCGGCCGCTCAGGGATTATATGTCGAACACGAAGCACGCGGCCTGGTTTCACCTCGATGAACTCGTAACCGTTGGTAGGTTCAAAAGTCTCCACAGGCACCACAACATTGGTTGACTTTGACGGAAGGCAGCAGAGAAGACCTTCCATAGAGCTTGCCGGCATGGCTGCATTGAAACGCACAGATAAAGACACAGGTAAAGACATCAAATATCATCACCAAAGGGACAAGTCATTGTTTATTATTGTGTCAACGTTCACAAACAAGAAGTCGACCTCAAGCCATCCACATATCAAAGTGCAACCTCCTGAAGGTTTTCTGAGGTTTTCTCACTCTAGTTCTCCGTTGGTGTATTTCTAATGCGCCCAATAAACTAAAAGTATAAAATTATATTAGGGGGCTTGATTATATGTACGAGCGGCCCGGTAGTCCAGTGGTTAGCACGTCGACTTCACAGTCAATTCCAGCTGCGGCCTCCCTGTGTGGAGTTTGTATGTTCTCCCCGGGCTTGCGTGGGTTTTCTCCGGGTGCTCCGGTTTCTTCCCACATTCCAAAAACATGAATGGCAGGCGGATTGAACACTCTAAATTGTCCCTAGGTGTGAGTGTGGGCGTGCATGGTTGTTCGTTTCTGTGTGTTGGCTGGCAACCGATTCGATTTGTCTTTCATGCCTTCTCTCTGCCTCAGCTGTAATCACACTAAGACACACCAGCAGCAACAACAACAACAGTGTCAGATGATTACCAGTCATGGCAACCCCAATGCACCATGCAGGGTCTGCAAGCCTCTGCGAGTGGTATTATCCTGACTTCCTGTTACTTTCCTCTCTGGTTAGAGGGGATTATGGTTTGTGTCTCAGTACACGTAATTCAATCTCTCTCTGGCTTCTCCTGATGTGAACTGTCACATTCATTCATCCTAATTATTAATAACATACAAGCAGTCACTAAATGAGCCTGGCTGACCGCTACAAAGAAATTCTATCAGGATTTGTATACTGCTGAATTGTAATTAACGATTAAAAGTTACCATTTAAATGTAGACTCCATGAAATAAATCAACCCTATGTTTTTCTAGCGGCTGTCCTTTATGGCCGTGGGTGACTGGAGTCAATACCAGCTGACTTTGGTGAAGATGCTGAATACACCCTGGACTGGTCGCCATCAACTCGCAGAGCACATATAGACAAACCGCCATTCACATTCACAGTTTCCTGTCCTCAATGCGACTAATGTGCATGATGTTGTAATGTGGGACGAAGCCGGAATATTTTGAGAAAATCCATACAAGCAAAGGAAGGACAGAGACAATATTCAAACCCTCTGACCTGCGAGGAAGACTTACTAGGTAACTGCTAGTTGGAAAACATGATATGCAATACGTTTAACTGATAAAACAACCAGTGTAAGTGTTACTACCTGATAGTATGATCTATGGTCCGCTAAAACTATCCATAAACGTGACATCACCCTTTGATGAGAATGAATTTGATCTATTGAGTCTCACGTTTCCTCTGATGTCTCAACATGCTGTACACATGATTGAAATTGGCAATTTAAGCCTCGGTCCCATTATCGAATCAAACAATAATCAGTGCAAGGGGAAAAAACTGGACATCTCTAATGAATGAACGTCACTGTTGATAATTAATCTCTACTTGTTGACAGGGCCTCTAACCTAAAATTCGGATTTAATTTGATGATATGAATGAGCAGCTCGACAAAATTGACATTGAAAATCACAAAATTTGTGGATAACTACACTTACCTGTCCGGTGAGCATTAGACAGTTGCGATCCAATTTTACAGGCAGCGAATGTTACTTTTGGACTGTCCTTGTCCTAGTTGAGTTAAAAAAAAAGATGAAAAATGTTCTTCATAATTTCCGAACCCTGAGGTGAAACAAGATTTATATAATTGCACTGACGTGTTTTCCTCATCAACTATCGAAGAAATCGGAGAGCTATATAATCTGACAAAGTCAATCCCATAATCTAATTTATCTCGAGTGCAGTCTGAGACGTCCGGTCACGGTCCGACGAGCAGCATGTTGTACTCTACTTTCGTTCATTCACCTCTATATCATCCCCAGCTCCAGTCTAGATTTGGAAAAATGTTTCAAGACTAATTAAAGCGTCCGGAGACAAAAGAACGTCGTTAATTTGGTGCCTCAAACAGTTATACTCTCCTGTTTATTCATGGATGGGAAGTAGCGCCCCCTACTGACGCAAACGGCAGATTACTGTCTGTACACAGGGCAAGTGTATTGAATGTTGATTTGGGAAAGAAGAAAACAAAATGAAAAATGTCTGTGAAGCGTTTCATATATTTTTTTTCATTCTGTTTACAATATAAGTAATGGTTAAATCTTAATTTTAAAAGCGTTTGGCAAGGTTTCATCGTTTACAAAAAGGTATGGAAAAAAGTTTAAAAATTTTTTGGGGGGTAATGAAATAAAAAAAATGTGAAAATGCTTTAAACAACGAAAAATTAACTGAATCGACATCTTACATGAATAAATCAAACCAAATCTAACTGAATTTGAAGCAAAAATGCAATTCGTTTTTGTCAATTAATATCACATGAGCTTTCAGTGTCGTTTTAAAAAATATTTATTTCGGTATTGCTGTTCGACTGTACAGAAGAAAGAAGGTCAAACAGTCGTTTGAGATGTGTATTTTACATTACTATTACATTACGCAGGTGGTAGTTACTGATTGCTGTTATTAAAAAGATTTTCAGAATTTTCTATTTGATTTTGTGACATTCATGACTATTTAAAAATGACTAAATCGTGAATTGGTCACCAGTTACTCGTACTTAAATCGTTATTTTTCAATAGAATACTCTTACTCAAGCAGAAGTTCTTTTACCTGAGTGATATTCTGGTGACAGTGCGCTACTCTTCAGCGCATTTTTTCACTCTGTCCACTTTTGAGAAAACCTGATGATAACGGTTTGGGCCCCAACTGCCCATCAAGTGGCAAATCCGCCACCATCCCATGTAACAAATATTGACTATGTCCACTTGCCGTGTTACATTCGTCACCGACAGGTTCCGACGGATTGATATAGATAAGGAATTCAACCCACCCGCCACCCCATGGTGGTATGACGCCCATAAATAAATCAATGAAATAAAATAATTGCGGTATCTATCTGCTGTCGCAACACCAAGTTTCTACCACTGAACCTGGCGCCCATCCTTATAAATAGCTGTACAAAGCACACACACGTGCCCACAGACACGCACGCACACACATTCACACACGCACACACACACACACATACACACGTACACAAATAAATCACGGCTCATTGCAAGTAGACTAATTGCAATAAACGGACTGTAGTTGACGTGAATTTCAATGCTACATGTGATCAAATCAGTGAAGGCACGCCACCCGGGCTTGCGTGTACAGAAATAAAAAAATCTGCGCTGCCCCAGTTAAGGTCACTGGCATTTGATTAAAAAAAATATTTTCTCAACACACTCTATGTTTCGGCCAAGCCCACCTTGAGTCTCAGAAGAGGAAAAAATACTGTATTGGAGCCGTGCCTGAATACAGCACAATCGCGTTTGGAATCTGACCTCCAGACGCTAGAGGGCTCTCTGAGAAAAGAACATTTAAGAGAGCAGGAGTGTTTCCGGGGCGCATTCATAAGTAGTAGTGATGCCGTCAAGTTAGCATCGTAGCTCCCGAATTACCAGCTTTGCTAATTTATAAAATGTCGAAGCGGAGTGTTTTTCGGAGCGATACCGTTTTACGTGAAATTAAATATAGAATGACAATAGCGATTTGAGTGCGAGTTTTGTGTTTGTGTGGTCAGTGCCACCCGATAGTCGAGCCGTGCAGTGTCCCATTCCCTTAGCTAGCTCGGCTATCTGTTGCACAGTCGTAAACACGTTGCCCGCTATCACGACGTGGACGGCGGTGTCTGCAACAAGCTCAACGGTCGTCGTCGACGTTGGATTTTAGTTCGACCACTGTCATGGAGAAGGTATCTAAATACTACATACCAATGCAGTGCTGCTGTCATTAGCGCAAGGCTCACGTTAACCAACCACTAGCCGCTATTCAACTTGATGCCGCTACCAATTAATTCACGTCATTTTCACATCACTGAGGTCAACCCGCCAGCATCACCAATCACTCTGCTGCTGAAGTGGGAAGTAGAAATGATTTGTTTCAGTTGATGTTCTTGGCCGGGTCAGAGATCGACGTGTGCATTCGATGGCTTGACTCGGTGATAAAATATATCTCGCAAAGTGTCCAGGATCACTTTTAAAATGATTTGGGGAGAGGGAGGGAAGTCATCTGATTTTGCTTCTACCCACAGGCAGATTTCCTAAAAGGGCTTCCCGTCTACAATAAAAGCAACTTCAGCAGGTTTCATGCGGACTCTGTTTGTAAAGCATCTGTAAGTACACTCACTGTACATTGGTACGGTTTCTCTTCTCGATTCAGCAACCAAAACGTTATTGCTAAATGAAATAAAATATGTTTTTACCATCATCTGCAGAATCGGAGGCCCTCTGTCTATCTTCCAACACGAGAATATCCTTCAGAACAGAGTGAGTACCAATGTCTTATATCAAGAATTAAACCTAAAATTGCGAAACCAAAGACCTTATCTTTTCATTATGTGGACTGGGCTTTCATTTGTATGGTGTTTTACTACATTAAGCACACTCTCATTTCGTCAGAGTTTACACGGGCTGAACAATTAAATTCAAATCGACATGGCAACAAAGTAAAATGCAATTGTCAAATTACAAAGGCTACAATTTGTGCTTCATTTCATTTGGTCAGTCAGCTTTCTTTTTTATATATACTGGTACTTTAATTATTTATGTAAATGTAATGGGGACACATTACATTTTTTTTCGCACCCAAGTCCAAGTTTCCCAATTTCGAATGCCAATCCAATATCCCAGCAATATATTAATGTTACACTGTGTAAAATGCACTCACTATCTCGTGGTGAACTAATAGAATGCAGCACCCTAGCTTCGGAAAGCGTGCATTTAGAAGCGCATGCACTAGAGTGCCTCAGAGAGACCACCCTTTGCAAGCCCACCACCAGTTTCTTCAGCAGACTTGCACGCAAAATGCCATCACAAATGACTTATAGTTTTCCCTCAAGTGATGAAATAAGTGCAAGCATTTGTTACACAGGCTATAGTCGTTGATCCAGCAAATTTGTGATCAGAGGGTATCTGTAGCAGAAAAATGGCGGCAAGGAGGGAAGAAAATATTGTCAAGAAAATGTTGGGATTGACTTCCCCGTTAATGCGCTTCCTTGGAGGTCTGAGCAAGCTTTTGACTTGACTTGAGTGACTTGAAATTATTTTAGCTATGCCTAAACTATAAGAACAAAATACTTGTGTAAGACCTATTGCTATTTTTTTTTGCAATGCACATTAATTTATTGTGTTTCTTAAAAATGCATAGGAAGAGGACCTTGAAAAAATAATCAGATAATAAATGGCAAACGCAAATTGTTCAGCCCTAGTTGTTCGACGGTGGTTGAAAAATGAAGACATCCCGGAAGTGGAATTTAGGCGCTTGGGAGCTGAACTCCTTTGTCTCTGACTTTACCATCATTCTATGACCTTCACATAATTGAACAGTTTCATTTTTGCACCTAATCTAAGATACTTGAACTATTCATTCATTCATTTTCCAAACCGCTTGATCCTCTCTAGGGTCGCGGGGGTTATACTTCAACTAGCTGGGGTCAAATGTTCTCTTAATTCGTCAGCCGCTCTGCTTGCATCATCTACAAAACAATTTTCCTAACTGTAGCTGTGTGATGATGTTGCATTGTCGGACATCCTGGCGTGTGTGTGTGTGTGTGTCTGTCTGTGTGTGTGTGTGTGCGTGTGTCTGTGTGTGAGTGAGAGGGAGAGAGACAGATTAGTGATTGTGTTTTTGCCTCAGTTATTGTCACTGAGAAAACCAACATCCTCCTGCGCTACCTCCATCATCAGTGGGACAAAGAGGTGAGCGCGTTTCGACGGCCACAATGGTTTCCTTGAGTTGATGCATCGCAGCATGATTGTTAACGATCCATTTTGATGCCCAGAATGCAGCAAAGAAACGAGAACAGGAGCAAGGGGATGGCGATAGCCCGGCGCCCCCAAGAAAGATCGCCAGAACAGACAGCCAAGAAATGAATGAAGACTCCTAAGTGTGCTTGTGCGCATGCGTGTGTCTGTGTGTGCCGGGCATATTCCAATCCAAACAAATCGAAAACAACAGGCGACAGCTTGTTGCCACTCTGTTGCGTGGCGAGGGGCTGTGCCGCTCCGAAGTGAGGTTCTTCATTGAGGGCTTCACTGAAGAAGGAAAGAAAGTCCAGACTTAGAGCAGATTTGTAACCACTCTTTTGAGAACTGAAAAGAGCCTCCATTGGGCCGTGTTGTATGTGCCGCTTGTTGCGTGAGGATACGTGTACCGTGTTATGTATGTTTGTATGCATGCTGAGCTGTGTGCGTATCGTGCGTATCGTACATTTGAGGTAACCGATTCGTTGAAAGTCAGCAAGTGACTTGACAAGTCAACTCCTAAAAGTGTCTCCATTTGACTTCTGGCGTTTGGTTGTATTTCATGTTTATAAGTACGGCAACGCGCTTCCCGCCTGCCAAAGTGCCCCCCTTCCCCAACTCGATTCCACTGCCCAACTTGTAATGGTGACGTTTCTCCACACAACCAAGAACGCACTGTGAAGGACGGGACAAAGTAGAAGCGCCACGCTTGTGTATGAATTTGCAGTGTATCGCTCCATAATCTTTAGCCTTTGCTGTTTGTTGTATTTTGTTGTTTTTTTTTGTTGTTGTTTTTTTTTTAATGTGCATCTTGCACCTACGATCTCAGTGCAAAGGGTTGTACATCCTAATGTTAGATTTTCTGTTTTGAGCAGGATGAAAGTGGGAAAGAAAAAGAGAGCGATTTTGTGTAAATAAATGTCAATTCCATAATTTAATTTAATATGCATTTGTTGAATAACTTTATTTAGGTACAATGGAAAAAAGAAATGTCAAATTAAAAAGCGCAGCCACAGTGCAGGATTAAAGTCATCTGGCCTTGCCTGTTCTCAATTTATTTTTATTTTTTGTATTCCCACCTTCCCCCGTTGCATTTGTGGATTGTTAGCCTTAGAGGCCTTACGACTGGTAGTCACAATTTGGATCCTGTTCTCGCATCACCTTTGTTTTGGTGATTTAAGTAGTTCCATGCTACAAGTTAAAAGCGGTTGTTTTTAGCATGCAGTCCCAGCCCATATTGCATCGTGTTGTTTCTTATGTTGTCCATTACAATCCCAAATAAAGATAGATACAGGTATATGTGATAGGATCTCAAACAATGTGGTCTGTTATCTCGCTACCCGTTGCGTCTGTTTCAGTCATAAGACCATGTTATGCTTCTGCTGAGACACCTGAAGAACACCTGAAGCCCTCCCACCACCCGTCTTGTACATAAGATCAGATGGATTTTTTTTCTAGCTTTGCTGAAATAAAACTGGACAGACATTGTTGTCCTGTGGTGCTTTTATCAGTTCACAAAAAATGAATTCTTTGTATTTGGCAGAGATGTGTTCCTCAGGCCGGTTATTGGCCTCGAGGACCGGCTTGAGGACCGAGGGGCGGTCCTTGGTCCTCCGCCTTGGCCTCGGAGTCAAGTCCTTGGTTCTTGGCCTTGGCCTCGGGAGTCAAGTCCTTGGCCTCGGATTGCCGGTCCTCTGACACAATGAGGGATTAGAGCCTCGAAACACTTGTATAAGGATCGCAAAAATCACGGACGAATCCAATAAATTCCATCCAACGAAACCCATATTGATGGTTTAACTTTGCCACTGACAGGTTACAGTTAGCGCAACGTATAAATACTGTAGTGGCATCACAGTTAGTTTCAATCACGGTTTGTTGCGTTCGGGATCGGCAGTTTAAATAGCGTGTAAATCCTTTCTGTAACAGTGGTGTCTTTTATTTAGTTATTTTTTGCACAGTCGTCACGTTTGTGCGGTCGCACTAGAATCGGCTAAAAATGCCTTACTATATATGGTCGTTTTTTCGGCTAAAAACGCCGTAGTATACATGGTCTTTTTTTCAGCTAAAAAAACGACCATGTATAGTAAGACGCCTTACTATACATGGTCGTTTTTTTTTTGTTGTTAAAACGCCTTACTATTCATGGTCGTTTTTTTCGTCTAAAAACACCTTCCTATACACAGTGGGTGTTTTTTGGGCTAAAAACACCTTACTCTACATGGTCGTTTTTTTCGTCTAAAAACGACTCATCGTTCACCTCAAAGAGCCGAAATCCTCAGGCCTGCTCCTGAATTATGTAATTTTTTTTGCAACATTTGTTTATAAATGTATGTATACGTTGTTGTTTGTGTTATTATCATATGCAATTGAATAAGTAGACCGGAATTCGAAATTTGGGACTCTCTCAATGCATAATGGGACTCATACTTTTCTAATCAGCGAGTCCCTGGGACTCGCTGCCGGTAAACTGTATAATTATCACTGCAGAGATTACTTAGCTTGCTTTTTCTGCACTCAGTGATTGACTTCTATGCAAAGTCATTTCTCAACTTGTCTTCCGTGCCATGTTATGCCTGTTGAGTGTTGATTTACTTCACATTAAGAAACTACTGCACTAAAACATTCATTCATAAATGTATTTCATATGCTTTTTTGTTTTTCTCAATATAAATAACACGTACCCTGACTGTTCTACTCTTTGAATAAAAACACTTCATTCAAGCGTTAGGGAGTGCAAGGGGTTAAAATGGAGGGGTGTTGCAAATCATGAAGACCTGCCACGTGGTATAATATTATTGTTTTATACATGTCCTCGGCTAGGCCTCAGCTTCAAAATCAGTCCTTGGTCCCTGGCCTTGGAGGCAAGTCCTTAGTCCTCGGCCTCGGGTTGCCGGTCCTTGGACATAACACTGATATTTGCCAAAATGTGTGGTTTATTCAAGCAACAAACCAAACAGGGCGCTTTTGAAATAGTTTTATTAACTACCAACTTTTTCCGATCTTACAAAAATATGACAAAATAAATTAAAACAAATCGACAGTCCCAATTTCTGAGTTATTGTCCTTAAAATAGTTTTTTTTGTACATTGGAAGAGCTTCATGATGTTCTGTGAGGCATCAATGGATGATGTCGATGACAGCGTTAGGTCGTCGAAACAATGTTGACAGCCAGACGTTCACGTCTTCACCTGCTTATTTTGTGTGATAACATTTCAATGTTTCATTTAGTCTGATCTGATCTGCCACATCAATACGATTGTGAACCAGAAAATGTGCCATAGTTGCCCAATGTTTAATTCAAAGCAAAGGCAACACGTCAACGCCTATAATGTGTTCATGTTTCTGCAGCAATGTTCGATGAATACATTAAATCCTCGTGATCATTATCTACTGTACATTATCAACTTGTGGTTTCCCTGAAAATATAGTGACCCTAAAACTTGTGTTGAATAACTGTGCCATGTCCTCACATTTTCTAGCCCTGCCTTCAAACTTCCAAATTGGCAATTTGGGTCATGGAGTCTTCATTGATGCAATCAAAGTTTTTTGAGCTTACCCTAACTACACATCAATATTTTATTATATTTTTTAAACCTACCCCTCTGAAAATGATATACTGGCACTGTATGTATTTCTCCTAGCCTGGTAATTACAATCAACAATTACAATACAAAAAAATTAAAACAATCACCTGCCCCAAATTTTAAAACAATTTTAGTTTGACAACTGCATAGTCCCTTATTGCATGTACTTATTGTATTTTTACTCCCTCCGCATCAATACAAACATGTATTTTCTTTATGCATGGGCGATTTTTTTTTCTTCATGGACCCATTGTGACACTAAAACAAAGTTGGTTATCTGTTTATCTGTGCACGAGGAAAGCTGCTTCACCTCGAATGATGCAGAGATAAACAAGTGGACGAGATACACAACAAATAAGGGCGGCCCGAGACAAGTGTATGTACTGATTCTTACATGTTAGTGTCCTCCCTTATTGCCAAAACCCTTTATCAGTGCCAGTGATGTGGGAATGCATAGGTAAATGTCTCTCAACCCAGATGGCGACGCCTGCTCGACACTTGGTCAGTCTGCACACTTCTGGACAGGTTGTAACAAAAATTCTAGCGCCATCTGCTGACAAAAGTGCCAAATGGAAAATGATAACAAAGCATCATTTATATGAACAGTTTCATATGAAAAAAAAACCGAACTTTGGTCAAAAGTAAAATTATTAGCACTAACAAAGCAATTGCGTCATGAAAGCACCTTGCAAAAATAAATGTTCACTATTTCTGCCCGTGTACTGTGCGAAAGGAGGAAATCTATCCAGTCCTGTTTGCATAATGTGTCAGGCAGGCTGTCATCTCCTGCAGAGAAAAGTAGCAGTTAGTGCAAAAGTAACTTTAATTTGCCGCTCAATAGCCAAGTGTGTTTCCAGGAGGACTGCGTGCGTGTACCATTTGCTCAGTTTCCCGTCTTTCTTTTACTTCTTTAACTCTCCTTTGTGGGCTGGGGGGATGACAGCAGGACTGTTGTTTGAAATGAATCCCTATTGCCACAGATGGGGAAAATGTGTCCAAAGCTTCGACCTCACCTCGGCTTAGAAATCAAGGATACCCGCGAAGGGAGGCGTTGTGTCACAATAAGAAACTGCAGCATTACTCCAAATTAAAAGACTAATTAATATTGCTTTTCATTTTTTTCCACATAAAAAGAGGGGCCAAATATTTCACAGTTAAAAACAAGGCAGTTGTCTAATACTGATTTATGATGACACTCTTATTTAGTACACTTGGAGATGACTTTTCTATGAAGTCTTTTTTTTTCCTCTGTCTGGGCTTCTGGAAGATGCTCACAATTGGCCACAGAGGAAATTAAGAAACACAGCTTTTTGCTTTGAAGGCTTAAAAAGAAAAGAAATGCAGCTCATGCATTTCTTTATGTATTGCAGACATGATTGTGTGTGTCATGTAAGTATGCTGTGGTGTCACAGGGTCATATTGTTCTGGTGAAACCTTTTTTTTTCACGCTCAGGTGAACCAGAAATGACAGGAATCCATTTCAAGTTCAAGTGCTACAACAGAGCGGTGCCTGCCGTTGCCTTGTGTCTCCTCACGTTAGTTCTTCCGTTGAGGTGAAACCAAAGGGGCTACTAGACTTTGGGGCCAGGAGGGTCCAACTCACTCGAATGTCCGTCCTCTGACCCCTCCCCTCCAGGTGAGGGGATTTCATCCGGAATGCCGTTCAAGTCGGACCTGGAAGCCGGTCTCTCTGACATCTGTGATGATGAGGATCCCTCCCCGGATCTGGGTAGGGGCACCCCGTTGATGCACGTCCCCGCTTCAGATTTTCCAAAATTAAACAATTTTCCAGGGTTGAAGGCTTTGCTGGGTGACTGAGAACGCTCGTGTGAGCTGCTACCTGATGATGAAGATGATGTCGACGTACCATTGGCGGCAGTGGCGGCCGCCGTCGAGGAAGCCGTCGCGGACTCCTTCTTATTCTCGGGTGATTTGAGGAATTTGAAGCTGAGGAACCCTGGCAGCTTTGCTTCAGTGGGCGACTGAGGGGAGCGGGCACCACCTGAGGAGAACTTGCTCTGCAGCGGTATGATCTGTTTGAGCTTCATCACGTTGTTGTTCGCCAGCAGGGAGCTGGGCCTCTTGGGCTTGTCCGACCCGCCTCCGCCGGCACTACCGCCACCGCTCCCGCCAGGGCGCGATTTGCCGCTGTGGCTTTTGTCGTGGTGGTGATCTCCGGAGGAGTCGCCTTTGCCGTCGTCCCGGTCCCTTTCTCTGCGGGCCATATGCTCCACTTGCCTCTGCCTCTCCTCCTCCTCCCTTTTCTTCCTCTGCAGCTGCTGGTAGTGCTGCTGAGCCTGACGTTCGTGCTTCTGCAGAGGAAGGGAAACCCAATGGTGTGTTTACGACCGCACATGCATTCGAGCTCGTTTTATTTCTGTCCACTGAAGTGAACAGACAGAATGCCGTCCTTCTGGCAAAGGAAGAAGAACATGTCTTGTATGCAGGTTAGATTGTTTGAAGACTGAAAATTGCCCATAAGTTGTGCTGTGAAAGGGTCAAGGGTTATTCGAATTGTTATTTATTTATTCATTTATTCACAGACTAAATGTGTGACAAGCGCATGAGACAATTATACTTGGTGTCCATTATCTAATACCGTATTGGCCCTGAATATAAGACGACACCCTCTTTTTCAACACTCAAGTTTGAAAAAAGACTTTTTGAACACCAAATAAATTTTTATACAGAAAATAATTACAGTACATCTGAAACAAATGATTCAAACAATATATTGGAGAGAAAAAGCTATTTTGCCTCATTCAAATCTTAAAATCTGAACATTTAAATATGTCAACTAAAGTGCAATCACATTCGTAAATGAATGGCTTCTGGTTTTTGAAATGTAAATTACACCATAACTTCTCCTCAGCTGCCAAGCTTCGAGCGACTTTTCTCCAGATTGTCACTACGTTTCTCCATTTTCTGTTATCTCTTCTATTATTTTTTTCTCTTTTCTTTGTTACTGCTATTTGTTATTTTTCTTCTTCGTGCTACCGCTATTTTTATTTTTTGCGGGGTTCGCTTTGGCCTGCAGAGTCAAGTTCAACATTCGCTTCAATGATATCTGGCGCCACCTAGCGTCGTGAATGGGTATAACATTTAGACCCCGAATATAAGACGACACCCACTTTGTCTTATTTCAATGCAAAAAATATTCGGTCTTATATTCGGGCCAATACGGTAAGTGCCCCCTACATTAGAATATGATCATTTTTAAGGTGGACCTATTTTTGAACAGAAGTCATTGGAAAAGTTTTATCAGGCCACATAAAATGTGGAGGCTGACGGGATCCCCGGATCTTGACTTTGGGGTTTTACTCAACAAGCATTGGCAACAAACAGTGTGCTGTTGTTTTGCGCAGCTTTCTGCATCGCTATTTGCTTCAAGGTCATCTGAAAAAGTTCAAACATGCTTGATTGATTGCGACTCATCTTGAGTTGGGTGTCGACCGCACACAACTAGCCACATCAATTACCCCCCCCCCCCCCACCCCATCCAGACTGTTGCAGGCCAACGGTAAAACGTGGGTACAGCCCAGTGGAAAAAAAAAAACTTGTCTGTCTCCACCTTAAGTGGTTGGCATCCTACCAATTTGTCCATATCAAAACCGCACTTATTTATGCGTTCTTATAATTCACCTTAAAGGCCTCCCTGCGCTGATAATCCAGTTTAGCCATCTCCTCTCTCACCCATGTCGGAATGTCGGGAATGGCCACATGGATGACATACTTCAAGAGGACAGCAAAGTGCTGCAGATAGACAAGCAGACAGGTCGACAGGAGGATGAGCGCACACGAGTAACATTCAAATGAATACGGAACAAAAACATTCATGGATATACTTCATGGATACTTGAACTATTTCTGGTGCAACACTCGGGCTTGTTTAGTTCTCCTTCAGATAAGCCTGACTTGGCCAAGACAGTGCTGCGGGCTGTTTGCCTTCGTTTATGAAAGACAGCTACAGAGCTGCGGGCTCACAGAGCGACACGAATATGTTACGGGTAGTTGAGGACAAATGAAAAGACTTGCAACAATCCTCTACTTTGCGATGATGCGTCATCTCTAAGGTGTGATTTTGCTGTTAAAAATAAATGAATACAAACAAAGGGGGAAAACACTTGGGTCCAAACAAGTGAAGCATTTTATGTTGGCACAAATCATATTCACACTTGGCTCAAATTAAGTGCAAGGCATACAAAATGGCCACAACCATGGGTGGGGGTGGGGGGATTCATTGTTTCACTTGAAGAGGTAAGTATGGTATTTGTTGAGGTTTTGCATAATGCTGAACACAATTTAGGGTTTGATTTACTCAAGGTTTCCACATGCAAAAAGGGCAGCCAGCTGGATAGAACACACACGTGAAAGCTCTAAATCCACTAACCAGGAGCACCCAGGAATGCATCTGTATAGAACAGGGGTCGGGAACGTATGGCTCTTTTTGCATCTGGCTCGCAGATAGAACAAAATATTCTCGCTTGTTTAATCCATCCATCGACTTTTTTCACTGGTCGTGTCCTGTAGTTGGCAGGGGCAATTTTAATTGGATGATACTGGCCTACGTCAGCCGTTGCTGTGGCAACAGCTAAACGCCCCCTTTTGAATCAGCCCGCTCACTCATTAGCTCAAAGCTAATCCTTCGACGAATAAGATGGCGAAAAGAAAAAAAGATGACGGGTATGGTAGACTTCAGGACGAATAGACCGAAGGATTCACCTTTGTGGAGGGAACAGGTTCTGCGGTCTAATTGGCTAATTTGCAAGGACAAAATACCATCGATGAAACGGTCGGCATGCTACGTTCGCATCAAAACACACTACGAGAGAGAGCAGAAAGCAAGCGTGCAAGCTACTGAGCAGGGCCCAAGCTAGCCACCAGCAGCAACTCCGCGTATGGACCCGGCAAACTGACTATAATCCCGCTAGTTTTGCTGGATCTGTTGCAATCGTGAGGAACGGAAAACCATTCACATTAATGATACGTTTGAAAACAATTTCCAAATATTTTGCTTTCATGGCTCTCTTAGTCAAAAAGGTTCCCGACCCCTGGTATAGATTGTCACGCAGCATTTCTCAATTCTTGGGTTGGTGTGGTTTATGCAACCCCTGATATAGAACGTATAGTAAAATTCCCTTTTTGAATTGATCTATTCAAATAATAACATTTCAATGTATTGAGATGCACCAGTAAAAAAACCCAAAACACTTGTTTTTATTGGTGGTGGGGAGAGAAAAAGCCATTTGGGTCAAGTACAGTTGAGCAGCACTACCTCAAGGATGACAATGGAGATGATGGCCATCTCGGGGCTGAGCCAGGGGAAGAGGCGCTGCAGCTGACCGCACTGACCGATCAGGTAACAGTTGACAATAATGGCAATCAGACCCATTGCTTCCATTGCAGACTGCAGCAGTAGAGGGGGAAATGTACAGTCAGACTCGGACAAAATCGAATGATTTTGCTTTGACAGGAAGCTCGGGAGTTTTCCTTCTGACCTGCCACTGGCCAATGCTCGCCACTCGGAGACCAAACGGCCTCTGCAGACCCGTACAGAGCTTGAAGGCATCGCTGCGGATCTCAATGATGTTGTTGATAAGCGCGCACATGGCAGCCAGGGGGAAGGCAGAGGAGAACAACACCACATAGCCAAACTGGACAAACATCTCCTGGTAGTCCTGGAAAGTGTCCTGAGAAAGGATTGTCCACATCAAGAGGCACAGCACTTTTAAGGACCATGTTTACATTGTTCACAGCGCGAGACACAAAATTGTAAGAAGAGAAGACGAATATTCAGCAGACGTTATGAGGAGTGAGCGTTTTCAGAGGCATTCATTGTTTTTCATCGCTTGTTAGACTCGCCATGAGACTCGGCATTGTTTGAGTGTTTTACGGTGTTTACGGTTTTCATGTTAATTAGGCGGCCCGATTAGCGCATGGTTAGTGCGTCGGCCTCACGGTGCAGAGGTGCAGCGTTTGATTCCGGCTCCGGCCTTCCTGTGTGGAGTTTGCATGTTCTCCCCGGGCCTGCGTGGGTTTTCCCTGGGGACTTCGATTTTCTCCCACTTTCCAAAAACATGAGTGGCCGGTTAATGTAACACTATACATTGTCCCTCGGGGTGAGTGTGAGCACGGATGGGTGTTCTTCTCTGTGTGCCCTGCGATTCAGGGTGTCCCCCACCTACTGCCCGGACACAGCTGGCATAGGCTCCAACACGCCTTGCGAGCCTTATGAGGATACGCGGATCAGAAAATGGATGGATGGATGTTATTAATTTCTTGTTTCAACCAACTTTGTTTTGATTTTTACTTTATGTACAGCACTTTGTACTTTGCAACTGTAGTTGTTGTGCTCGATAAATAGAGTTGAGTTTTTGCGAAGCTGGATAAATTCCACCCGCATTCCCAAAACATGCATGTTATGTTCATCCATCCATCCATCCATAATCTGAACTGCGTATCCTCACTAGCCAAGACTCAGAATTATCCACCACTGACAATGTGAATGGCTGTATGTCAATATGTGCCCTGCGATTGGCTGATGACCAATCCAAGGCTTACACCACCTCTTGCACGGAGTCAGCTGGGAAAGGTCTGGTGCAGTCAAATTGAGCACCATATTGTTGGTTATACAAGATGGTTAAAAATAGTTTCAAGTTTAAAAAGTACGACAATATCGATGCCAATTTCATTTTGCCCATCTATGCCACTTCCGATTATGTCTTGGCACATTTGGCATCTTTTTAAAGAAATGTTCACCATCTGCGAAAATGTTTACTTCTTGTGAAGATTGATGCCACATCTAGAGCTTATATCTCCAATTTTGACTCACTAATCAAATCAAAAAATTGGCCGAGCGGTGATCTGAACCTCTGAAAACTCGGATCACTCGTAAGTCGAGGTATCATTGTAATTTGAAAGAAAAACCTTTGTAAGTGCTCGTCAGTTGTACCTCGTAAGTCTGCATGCAGCTCTCTATCTCTGCCTGAGTGAGCGTGGTGCTCTCCTTCACTTCCGGAGGGTCAATCCATGATTCCCTCTTTGTTGCAGGTTCAGGCCGCTCGCTGCTGCGGGCTCTTCTCCGATTTCGCAGTGATGCGCTGCTCTCATTACTGGAGGCTGGCGGAGCGGCACAAGCAGTAGCAGCAGCGTAATTGATTCCCTCAGCTGCACACGCCACTCCCCCACCTGCCTCCTTCACGTCATGGATGCCATTATCAATGTCTTCATCACACATTGAAAACACAGAGGTTGAGTCCATTCCTTTATCCACCAAAGTTGGGCTCCCCTCCTCCATAAAACGATTGTCCATGGGGTGGCGGCTACATGCCGGCCTCCTGTCCTGCAACAACAAAGAAGAATAGAAGCGCTTGAAAGCATTACGACGAGACGAAGAGGATGGCAAAGAATCATCCTTATTTACGACAGTATGGTCGTTTAAACTGGTGTGCTCAGGGAAATGATCCAATTTCAATCAATCAATCAAACCATTCTTTGATATTTTTGTTTTCCACATTGATCATTTCTAACAGTCGATCAATGTTATAAAAACTAAACAAATTAGTGATGACATCAAAGGAAACTATTTTTAAGCGTTTAGAGACATTGTATGAATTATTGATGTAAAGATTGAACAGTTTGGGGCCAAACATTGACCCCACCAGCTAAGTTTAAACTTACTGGTGAATGATTACCCAGCTTCACAAATTGTTGACGTTTGCTTAAGTAACTCTTGACCCAATTCAAAACAGTTCTTCTTATACCATATTTCTCTACCTTGTTTAATAGATTCTAGTCTATACGGTCAAAAAGTGTTTGGTAGATCAGAAAATAACCTAGCTCAATGTTTTGTGTGTGTGTGTGTGTGTGTGTTTTTTAAAGAATCAATCTAATGTGTTATTTATTCATCTGTATCAATTATTGCCAAGAGCTGATGATTGATTTTTTTTCTAAAACCATACTGCTGATATGTAATTATATTGTACTTTTTTTCATGATCCAGTCTTTTAACAAATAGTTCTTTAATGATTTTTGAGATCTGTGGTGTAAAGGAGAAGGGTAAATCACTTGTGAAAAAGTGCCTATGACCGGGTTTAAGGAGAGTAGAGTTTTATACTGTATTATTTTAAAATGTACTGGTTTTAAATGACAAATTGCATATATACTTCAAGGGTTTTGACAGCCCCTCAATTACCCATTTAAGCGTTTCCATGGTGATTTCATTGCATTTTGTTGATACTTTGGTATTACATTTCGAAATCTTTCATTATGAATTAGCAGAGCGTCAAATTGTGACATACAACTGCATACCTTCTCAATGAAACTCACTTTCCTCAGTTTCAAACCACAATCGATCAGATGTTCCTCCTCGGTTTCTCCTTCACTGAACCTCCCGCTGTCAGCCTCATCCCTCTCGCCACTCTCGTCCTCATCGGGCACCCCGCACCCTCCATTCAAACACTTCCTTTCCCTGTATTGATAGAAAGACAGGCTGACTTTCGTCTGTTTCGATCACTTACACTTGCTCTCGTGACACCATTAAACAGTTAAACAGTGCAATTAAAAAAATGAAGAAAGAGAGAGATTAAACACACACTATTGAGAAATATTTTTCAGAAGGCAAATTCTGACCAAATGTGTGGTTTAAAAACCTTTTTCATAGTTTCCTACGAAGTATTCAAATTTTATGAGATGGTGAATTTTCATTTTTCATTCATTAATAAGCTGTAGTCACTAAAGATAAAATCAGTTTGTTTTCATTAATACTTACAATGACTAATTTTTAAGTGTACGGTATCTTAATGTTTAGATGGTGACCTTTTGTCTGTATGCCCCACCCCGGGCCTGGTGCCCCTCAGACCAGGTCCTGGCATGGCTGGATCAGTGGGCAAGGCCTGTGCTTTTCCAGCAGCCAGCCTGGCATATTTTAGCAGCACGGAGAGCAACAGGTCCCACAGGGCTCGCAAAGTCAGCTCTCCTAGTTTGTGGCGCTCATACACATAAGGCTGCAGCACCTCCTTCACATTTTGAAGGAACTGACGAATGATGAGCAGAGTGGCCAGCATCTGACAACGACAGAAACACTGAGTAACAACAACATTCGAAGTTGAACAAAGCAAAAAATAAATAAAAAAAATAAGCCATCTGTGGCATATATTTAATAAAAGTTGATCTTTATGACTTGTTTATTAGACGCGAAAAAAATGCTGATTTGGGCAATCTAGGCATTAAGTCCATAATATCTTTGCCATGGAGGAATCCTTATACAGGATTCCTCCAAAAAAACGAATAGCCACCTCTCCATATAAATAATGAAAATTGTTTTTGAAGCTCGTTTTCAAACCATCCACACGTTATCCACACATTGCTACGAAAAATTATTGGTGTACAGACATAGTCTTTTAAATCCCAGCATCATGGAAGAACTTGTTAATTTGAAAGCTTAGTTTGTTTCATGTCCAGAGCACGAGTCTCATTCAAAACAAGCACAATATATTGGACTCGCTAGCCTGGACCTGCCCGTCCTCATTAAAGTCAAGAGCAACATAATTTTAACGGCAACATCCGGAAGAATAAATTGATTAGGTTCTTACCTCTTTGAGCCGCTCCATGTCTTTGAGGTAGAATCCAATGTAAAAAAGGCTGAGATATGAATTTACAAACTGAAACTATGGCAGAAGATGAGATGAGAAATCATTAAAATCCAGCCATAGTTAATAATGGATTGATAGATTTGAAGAAATGCACTCACGAGAACCATTTTGATTATGAGATTTTTCTCATAGGCACTCTGGAGTCGATAATTTTCTGTAGAAACAATACACAATCAATTACTGTCGTAGTGCACTTCAAACGGTTCTTATTCGTATTATCGTCATCACCAGCTCTCACCGATATCAATACTTTTTTTTCCTAAAACATATATTTTGGACTTGGGCCAACAAATGAGATCAACCCTTACCCATGTCATTGAGCCAACAGGCAATTTTCCTGTACACCTCATCACATGCAGTCACAGTGATAGCGAGCATTATCTTCGGGATGAAGCGAGCCAGTCGAGGCATTTCCTTGATCCCCATTACAAATTCCTGTTTAGACACAGCAATCATTCATTTTCATGTAATCGCTTTTAGATTCATGTCTTCCTCCCATATTCCAAAAACATGCACGTTAGGTTAAATGAAGACTCCACATTTTCAATATGAATAGTCTCTATGTGGCCCGCGATTGGCGGCTGGCCAGTTCAGGTTGTAGAGTACATCTCTCAACCCCAAGTTTCTACTTACCTGCAAGACTACGACCCACATGAAGACAAATGTGATAGGAAAACGGATGGTTGGATTTTACTGTCCCATAAAATACATTAAAATCAGTTGATATAGTATACAGTCAGCATCCTTTGTTTACATGGCAGTATAAAATAATACTCACATTTAAAAAAGATTTTAATGATATTGCCTCTGCAATTGCAACTAACCATAACATTGCTGTCAGTTACTCTGACTTGTCATAATGTTGGCTGTTCTTCCAGATCCTCTCAAAGCTGTGTATTTTTAAAAAGGTTTTCGTTTGATAATTAAATGTATCGATGCAAAGTACATATTTTGGGACTATAAGTCGCTCTGCAATATAAGTTGCACCGGTCAAAAAATGGAGCAGGAATAAACATAGGTAAATGTGTTTTGCCGAAACCAAGACCATGAACAGTAGATCTTGGACTAGCATCTAAAATACCCACTCCCTTATCGCATTGACAGCGGCAAATGAGTTCTTGTCGGATTCAAAACTTATGCCTCTAACTACGGATTCCAAAGAAAAGAAGTAGTCGTCGTGTGTGACGTTGTGGTTAGTCTGCAGCCACCTCTCACGGCAACAAACAAAGAGACTGTCTCCCAGATAACTCACTCGTTTAGTATGTGGGATCTGTCACAAGGATTACCGTATTTTCCGCACTAAAAGGCGCACCGAAAAGCCTTCCATATTCTTAAAAGCTCACAGCGCGCCTTAACATCCGATGCGCCTTGTGTATGGTTATTACAGTAATATCTCAACCCCAAATGGCTCCTTGTAGAGACATGCTTACAACGCAGAGTTCAAACTTAAGGCGATCGGTTTCGCAGTTGAAGAAGGAAATAGAGCAGCGGCAAGAGAGTTCAACGTTAAAGAGGCTGTTTGTTAAGTGAACTGTGTTGCTGCTTTGTTAAATACGATTTACTGACATCTGATCATCGCTATATAAATCAGGGTATAGTGTAGTGTTCTGTTGGCATTTCCTTGAGCTTAGCTCCATCTAGTGGATGCATTATAGATTGCGTCATATAATGCGGTGCGTCCAATATGTGAAAAACAATTACAGAATAGGCCATTCATTGAAGGTGCGGCCTCGAAATCCAGTGCCTTTTAATGTGGAAAATACTGTAACTATTTAGAGCACCAAAAGTCACAGTAATTGCCAAGGATTCCACGCTTGGCCACAATGCAGTGCAGGATTCTAATTAAGGTACGCCATTTTAAATTAAAAAGAAAAACCTTTCCGGCGTAGGAAGCAGAAGTTTCAAATCATTTCTGGAATAGGTTCATTGCTATAAACATCAGAAGTGGACATTCCGTCAGTACTGACGGAAGGTGTTCATGTGTTGTGTTCATTGTGACTCATGTAATTCACAGTCCCTCTTTGATCTGGCACGTTTCTGCTGGAGCCTCTTTTTCCACTAAAAGGCTTATTTTTAGGTTTTCCAGGGAATAAGAAGAGTTTTAGGTAGCTGTTGGTGCATGGTTTGTTTTCTTCTGGGCAAGAAGATTTGTTATAAAGAGATGCCATCTTGCCATCGTTTTTGAGAATGAGTGCTCCATTAGCGAACCATTAATACACCATAGATACAAACAATGATTAACAGAAGCGGTGACGGAAGCACGGTGAAAATAAGATGATGGACTTGACCGGCTGACAATTACAGTTTGATTCGACTTTAAAAAAATGACGGACTGCCGATGACGGACGGTTGCCCAGGCGGCTGACAAATGATGAATGATGGACCGGCAAACATTTTTTAAAGTGCCCACCTCTTGTAAACACGACTAAGGAACGAGGATTTTGAGTGCCAGTCCGAGCTCTAGTATATAGAATCCTCAGTATAATGAGCGTAAATTGCCCGCAAGTCTAAACCGATATGGTGGAGACTAATTTATTCCGACGAATATAAAGGTGGAGGACTGACCTGTAGCTCAAAGCAGATGAGCATAACCAGGAAGACAAAACAGAGACAGAGAAGACAGATGGGCAAGCTAACCAGCCACCTGAACACACGTCTCCGCCAAGGCGGATAGTAGAACTCCTCACATCCCGTGACAGGACTACAGCGCTTGACTCCCTGCCCGGGCATAAAGAAAAGTATTAGAGGGACTGAGGAGGGGAAAGAAGGGGAGAGAAGATAAAAGTATGGAGACATTTGAATATTTCAGACCCGGAACTGAGGACGCGGTTCCTCCAGGGATTCGGCAGGCGTGTCTAGGGTCCCCCATTTATATGCCAGCTCAGCACCTCTTCTCTTCCACCGTTCAAGAAACAAAGTGGCCCACACCACGTTGAAAAGTGCAAAGACCACGCAGCAGATGTCACGGCTTGTCTGATGCAATAAAGTAAATCACAGTCGACCTTTATTGACCTCATATAGTTGATCATCATTCTTGGAATGATTATTGATGCCAAGCAAAGCCACGCATAGACAGTTAAAATGAAAATGTCGGACGCGATAGCTATTCTTTGCTAAAACTATGTATGTCCTGAACAACAAAATGTTATTTATAATTTATAGCTCCCCATTACTTCCATATTTCACCTGTGGTATTGAGGTTTGGAGAAATACATAATAAGGAAAACAGAGAAGCAGACTTCTGATTGGTGTTCTAACATTGGAACTGGTGTTCTAAAAAAACACAAGACAAGGAGCAAACTCTGCAGAGCAAACTCTGAATGAGAATAATGACAATAAAAGATAGAGCGCAACAGTTCTGAATGAGAATAATGACGATAAAAGATAGAGCGCAACAGTTCTGATCACAAGCTGCAATTGCAGACTGCTGAGAGCTAACAACTTCCAGTGACATAATCACGCGCCACCGTAAATTCAAGATTTACCTGCTCTATTTTATTTTTAAATATTTTTTGGGGTGAAAATGAGACTGATAAGATGATAAGGGTGCAGTTAACACAAAAAATATATATTATTAACATGTACAAAGACAGATAAATGGTTGTTTGTTTTTTTTCTCCTCGACTCCTCGGATCTACTTGAGACCTGTCTTAGATCTGTCGGTAGATGAGGATCTACATAATGGGCACCCCTGTTTTAAAAGAATGTTAAAAGTACTTACTAAATATATGAAACAAGAGTAAGAAATTGTATGAAAATTGTCATTTTTTTGTTGTCTTGATTGGGTGGGAGGGGTGAGTGTTTTGTTCTGTTTTGATAACTTAATTTCACTGTGAAGAAATTTGTGTTGCCACGTTGATGAGTTTCTTTGTTGAAATACTTGAAATCTTGTCCTTTGTTAAAAAAAAGTGGGCAGACTTGATAAGATGCGGCTTCACCCTACGCACTTTTGGTTGCCTTGTTTCCCTCTAAAACTTTGTATTGATTGATTTTTTTTGACTGAGGCTAATCAAATCAATCAATCAATCAATCAATCAATCAATCAATCAATCAATCAATCAATCAATCAATCAAATAACCAATCAATCACATTGACATTGACTTATCATGTATTGGCCATTCATCCAGTCCACATCCCTCACCTGATCTGACTCGGTGAGCATCCACAGTACAAATCCGATCACAGCAGGATACAACATAGAAGTGGTGTAAAAACCCAGCCAGGCAAAATACATGGCAATCTTCACACCAAAGTAGTCGCAGATATCATCTGAAAACGACGCAGAGCATGCAAATAACACAAATCTCAGTCCTCATATTGAGCAAATATTGTCTGTTACATTGAAACTGACCTAAGGGCTGTTTCTCGCAAACGGCCTGGACCCAAGACTTCATTAGGTGACTCAAGACGTGCTGTTCGTGGAGGGGAAACATCTGCTGGATCACACCTCTTGCATTCAGCTCCGGGACTAAGATGAATGATATGGCACAGTCATAAATCAATCTGACTCTGTTGTTTCTGGACGTTTGTTTACACCAATGGAAATCATGCATCTTACTAATTGGTTGACCTTCCAGGAAGTTGATATTATGAAGCACCTCCCCATGTTTGGCACGAAGATTATCCAGCCAGTATTTAATGATGCTCTGCCTCTCCTGACAGAACAAAGTCATGTGTTAAAGGTAATGTCTGGGTTAAAATGCAAGGATTTTTGTATTCTACCCTTTTTTCCCCTTTTTTTTAATGAATGCAAAGTGACTTGGATGACCAATGTCAATATGTGCAGTGCAATAATATAAAATCCAAGCTATTAAAGCTGACGTTTGGAGTACCTCAAGGGTCTGTAATAGGCCCCAAATTATTCAGATTATATATTAATGATCTCCTGTATGCATGGATTACAAGCATATGTATGCATGTACGTTTGTGCACGTGTCAACTGACCTGTGACGTGAAGAAGCACAGCTCGCTCTCAATGTTCTCATAGATATAGTCCTCTTCGCAAGAGAAGCTCCGTGTTCCTGCACCGAACTCAGGCTTCACCGCTTTCCTCAGGCCCATGTCTTCAGCACCTCGCAATAAGCTGCCATAAAACATAGTGAGTACTTAAAACTAAATTCTTTAGCAAATGTCTTTAGTCTGTCATGAATACGAGAAGCAATGGCTCATACCTGTATTGTTTTTTTTAATGTTTTCATCTACATCTTTTATAGTGTATATAGCATTTTCCCAAACCTAAACCTACTGATTCGGATCAAGAGGAAGATACCACAACTCAAACAACCACCAGTCAAGGTGTTAATTTTCTTTCCGTTTATTCAGCTATGAAAGACCCATCTATCCATTTCCTATTGCTCTCTTAGGGTACCAGGCAACGGCAGCCTATCCCTGCTGACTTGTTGAGCAGTGGGGTACATCCTAAATTGGTCGTGAGCCTATCACAGCTCACATGTAAACAAACAACCTACCACACTCACATTCACACCTATGGACAAATGCACCCAAGAACATGTGGTGGACGTGCTCAGCACGACGTCAATGCTGCTAGCAAAGAAATCGATTGAAAAATAAATGTTTTCCCAGTCCAAGGCTAGCAGCAGAGTTTAGGTAACGATGGCCAACAGAATAATCACAATCCCAAACATCCTGCCTTTTTTGTTTGAATCACAAATTACTACCAAGTACCGCAAAAGGATTCAACTTAGTGTATTATTATTATTATTATTATTATTATTATTAATGGAGATCTGACAGCTACAATAAATGTTACGGAAAAAAATAACTTTTGTCTGATTTCATTTCGTCAAAGCAAGTCTCATCATGGAATAGGTTAGTGACACCTGATCTAGATAAAATGTTCGTAATCCAGTGAAGAAAATACAAGATTTGTTTTTAATCAAGGAGCTGTTGAA
Source organism: Hippocampus zosterae (assembly GCF_025434085.1). Taxonomy (NCBI): domain Eukaryota; kingdom Metazoa; phylum Chordata; class Actinopteri; order Syngnathiformes; family Syngnathidae; genus Hippocampus; species Hippocampus zosterae. The sequence goes on along the minus strand of NC_067458.1, from coordinate 8,802,229 downwards.
TAACTTCGGGTATAAACGTGTGTATGTCGGAGGATGTCTATCATACTTACATACAGATTTTTACAGACATGAGTGGCATTTGTAGTACACCTTAATAATAGTAATTGTTATTTTCTTGTTATTTTTGTTTGCGGATGGAATAAATGAGTGCAGTACAGTCACACTCCTTGTGCGGTCTCAGTCCATACGAACAGTGATGTATTGCCTTAAAAGTCATTCCAGCTCTCCTGTGCTTCATCCTCATCTTGCGGTCTCCTCATCCAATTTCTTTTCAACCTAACCACCCCAACCCCCATCCTTCCCGGCTCTTCATCCTTTTTGTGTCTCCTTCCTGCCCTTTTATCCTATCATCCTTGCCTTCTCTCCCTCAGTCCTTCCCAAAGGCTAAAATCAGCCACACGGCCTCTGTTCCCTGCGTGCTTGTCATTTCACCTCTCATCGTCACCTTCATGTTTATACACTTGAACACACGATCGGAGTAAAGCATTGGTGGCCCTGCAACATCCATCCATCATCCACCTCCGGGCTCTTGGGGAAACAATACAGCGAAGCATGCTCAACACCATGCTGGATTACAGTTTAAAAAAAAAAAAAGCTTTAAGCGTGTGGGTCACAGCTTAGCGGGCAGCACCACCGCAGTCCAGGTTGTCAGGAAAGGGATCATTCACGGTGAACTAAACCCTAACTGGGGGTCTCTAAAATGTGGGCTTCTTACTTTCATTTTTTTACTCATTTGCTGTATAAATATATTTTTGTTGAAATGAGACTGAACTTGGAAAAAAAAGACACTGAACCCTAAACCTTTTATGAAAATAATGGTACGTTGACTAAACTCAATTTAGTCAGCTATATCAGCAGAACAGTAGAATACGTTTTCCCAGTTAAATGAAATGAAATAAATCCATTTCATTCCCATAAAAAAAAACATTAAAAAAACTTTAATTGTTACTGTATGTGTTTACAAACAAGAAAAGTGTGCATTTAAAGGGTGCAGTCTGGTGAATGTCATCAGGAGCTGAACTTGGCCAGTTCGTCTCCACTTGGCCGTATTTTGTGGCCTACTGCAGCTCATTGTGAGTGTTCTCATTTTCTATTTGTGTGTTGGACTGTTTAGTGCATTCAAAAATGGCTGCAAGTTGATTGACAACTGTTAGACTCTTTTTTTTCTCCAATTCCGCCAACATGGAAAAAAAAACATGCACTTGGGTTGAAATTTTGTTTTGTATGTGCCCTGTGTTTGACTGGCAACCAGTCTAGCATCAGATTCCCATTAAGATTCAGAAAACAACCCACCCGTGACCTTGAGCGTGAACAAGATATGAGGTAGAAAAAGGATGTATGGATTCCATGAAGACACACAAATCGACACGGTGTATAATAAACACTGTAATGAAAATTTTACACAAGCAAAGGTAAACGCTCAAGGTGAATTTGAAAGGACAAAATCATTTCTGGGTTACATTCTTGGAATGTAGGTCAAACTCAATGGCAGCAGGTTTACGTGTTCATAATGTTCTGGTGAATGTGTGTGCGTGTGGCAGGGAGGGAGGGACGGACAGAAAGACAGACAGACAGACTGGGCAGGAGGATAGAGAGACAGGAGGAGATGGAGAGAGAGACAGAGAGAGAGAGAGAGAGAGAGAGAGAGAGAGAGAGAGAGAGAGAGAGAGCAGGATGCATCACACAAGAATCATTCTCCTTGAGCATTTTATCTAAAGCCCGCCGGTACACTTTCAGAAAGTAACCCCTCTAGCCTCTTACTGCATTACGTTACCTTCCTTTTCCATTATCTCCATCTTAACCTCAGCCATCCCACGAGAATACTTGTACCCCACTTCCTTCCTTTTATCACTTCTTATTCCATTTTCACAGAGGAGTCGGCAGAGACGACTGCACGGAACAGTGCATGCTACCCAGACCTTTTGGGTTCTATTTCCAATGCGCACTGAAGTCCACGATGACAATAAAATATTTCTGTGCTCACTGAGTGACCACTTTTGAGAGAACTGAGTTCTACCTTGCTGCCGGTGGTGTGAAACTTTAAATAACGCACAGCTACACAAGTCGCCAGGAGAGCTGCGGAGTGCTGAGACATCACAACAGCATTCGTGATGATTTGCTTTGTAGGGGCTATGCTTACAAGAGCTGCAGCTAAATATAACAATCATGATAAATGATGGTTATAAATTACAACAACCAAAAAAGAACCTGATAATATTTAACTTTATTTAACGTTAAAACCAGTTCCTGGTTGGTTTTAATATCTTTCTCAGACAAAAAAAGACCTCAATCAATAAAAACGCTTCAGCTGGAGCCTATTGCAGCTGAAATGATGATGAGATGAGAGTACTATGGCCCGATCGCAGTCAACCTCTTGCTTGCACCCATGCTTGGGCTAACATGTCTGCTTGCACTGTTGTTCGAGCTTTCGCAAAAGCCGGCATAAAACCTGGCGTGTTTGATTGTGCATGCCACAGCTGTTCATTTCGGATACAGAAGATGAGGACTCTGATGGATTTGAGCAGGAGGATGGATCAAGAAATAACACGAGTACATTGTTAAATACTGCTCCCACTGCCTTTTTAAAAACATATGCTAGCATACATGCATATGAGCTTATTTTTTTAAGCTAACGTACGTTTTATCATGCTTGCGTCCAATAATACAATGTGTCTTGTGCATATGTTAAATACAGAAACAGCACCCGTAACTAACACTCCGCCTTTTAATAAGGTGCACCGTATGGTCGGAAAATCCGGCATTCAACTATAAAAGCCTCAAGTGTGAAATTTCACACTGAGTCAGTACTAAACTGAGACGACGTCATTATTTTAGTATGCATAGTTATTGTTATTGTTGTTTTCCATGAAGTTTGTCTGACGCAAATGACAGGCCTTGGCTCCACTGGTTGGAAAACACTAATCTTATAATTACTCTCCTTAATAAAAGCTCAAATTATTAAATAAGTCTTACATGATGCACAAAGACTAATACGTCTCTCTCTCTATCATCGATCAGATGGATGGATGGATGGATGGATGGGTGGATGGATGGATGGATGGATGGATGGATGGATATGGCGACTAGCCCAGACTCTCACATCTTGCCCAAAGGCAGCAAGGAAATACTCATGATACCAAAAAGGATAAGCGGTTAGAAAGCTGATTAATGAATGGATCTTTGGATCGGCTCTGAGGAATCATATTGTTTTGAACTCCCACTTGAGGAAAGCAACATAGGTTTAACAAAAAAAGTCTCTGCATTCTTACTTTTCATAGGTGGCGGTGACAAAGAATGCGTAGACGCGCGTTTGCTTATGGTGACGGATTTGGATGATGAGCTCTGGAATTCCCAGCCGGATGTGGTTCAGTAGCCATAGCAACGTGTGGTCATCTGTACTATCTGTGAAAGAGATGAAAGAGAAGATGCATTTTCAACGAGCCCCTTGCACACATCTTCGTGCTGCTGAGTACTGCATCAGTCTGTCTGTGTCGCTGTGCTGAAGTAGCAGCTGGGGGTTAAGTGATGTAAAAACAAACCACTCTGCTCTGGTTCCTTAAGTGCATTTATGATTTGGCTGGCATTAAACACTTTTCTGTGACTCTCTGTCTCGGGCCAAGACACGTTATGAAGGCAGAGCACGTTCCAATAACTTTCATTCAGAATTCCCAAATTTCTAAAATCTTTTATAAATCCTCTCAAGTGCTATTTGACGATGTATCAGATTTAATCTCGTGAGCAGTGCATTTTGATGATTCTCTTGTCCTCCTCTGGTCACCTCCTTCATCTTCTAATTCAAGGATGTCAAAATCATTTTTGTCACGGACCACTTTGGAGTTACGTGTTCCCTCGGAGGGCCATTAACACAGTGAAACCGAATAAATGTTTCATCATCACATCGTAAAATTACTTGTACACAACAAATCAAATTGATGGATTACTAGTTTTGAAATCAGCTAACTGGTTGTTTGTTGTTTGTTCAATTATGGTCTAAGTGAGCATAAACAGGGCAAAAAATATATATATATTGCAAAATCTCAACGTTATTTATTCCACATGAAAATTTGACATTTCGGTCCAGATTTGAGCAAGTATCATGGAAGTTGACACACATGATTTGCTTTTGCCTGGCCACATAACATGATGTGGTGGTCCGGATCTGGCCCCCGGGCCTTGAGTTTGACACCTGTGCTCTAATTGTCCATTATTTTCATCATCAAATGCTCAACTCCCTACATTCGGGTTCATTAGGTCACATTTGATTTTACGAATATCTTTCATGGATAAAGGAGGAGCCTGCTCACACAATCATTCAGAAGCATTCTGCTCAAAAGAATATCCACGCTAGCCAGTGGTCGGCTCACGAAAGGCTGACTGTGACCGTAAGACGTGTTATGTGAATTACATGATGGTTGAAATCTGGTCAAGAATTAATTCATAGCTGTTTCAGGCTATTTCAAAACACAGTTGTTATGTGGCATAGGAGGGCATGGTTAACTGAACGTATGAAATATGATACAAATGCACTCATTTGTATGTGTAGGAAATACACGTTTGTGTGTTTGATTGTTCGACCTGCAAATGTCATGAGGACATCACAGTTCTCCGTGGGCACCGTCTTCATCCAAGACTTATGAGACATGACGTGTCTGCCAGCCTGCAGCAGCCTCTTTCCAAACAACTTTTCTGTGTGGGCGAGAAAAGCAGAAACGGGGGGGGGGCAAACCCAGAGAGGAAGTCACTTTTTTGGTTGTTCATTGATAACAGAAAATCTTTTTTACAAGAAAGTCTAAAGATTTCAAAGAAGAGCGAACAAATGGTCATCATTAAGCATCTTGTACATGTTCAAAGGGGAGTAGGAAGAAGTAAAGAACTTATCTCGTCATACGCCTTGCTGTTTATGTACTGTACTTTGACTTGTTTTATATGAATACAATAAGAGGCATCATCTTTAACGTCACAGTTTTACATTAAAAGGCAAAACCCGATATGACAAGAGTTAGTTAGTTAGTTAGTTAGTTAGTTAGTTAGTTAGTTAGTTAGTTAGTTAGTTGGTTGGTTGGTTGGTTGGTTGGTTGGTTGGTTGGTTGGTTGGTTGGTTGGTTAGTTAGTTAGTTAGTTAGTTAGTTAGTTAGTTAGTTAGTTAGTTAGTTAGTTAGTTCCGCCCGTTCCTATTTGGAACATTGGGCGACGAGTTTCCTCCATTTGGTCCGGTCACTGCCGACCCTTCTTGCTCCATGCCAGCTGACACCCATCTCACTGAGGTCTTCTTTGGCCTACCTCTCTTCCTCTTTCCACCCTCTGACATCCAGTCCATGGCCACACTTGCCGGTCTCTCTCTTGGCAGTCGGAGTACGTGGCCGATCATTTTCCTTCTCCTTTCAGAGACAATGTCTGACAGTTCAGCCACTCCTGCCTTCTTCATCACCTCCTCGTTGGTGACGTGGTCTCTCCATGAGATCCTCAGGATGGATCTCAGGCAACGCCGATGGAAGACATCTAACTTGTTGGTTATGTTGGTGGTCTTCATCCATGTCTCACAGGCGTAAATCGCTGTTGGGATAACCACTGACATATAGAGGTGTAGCTTGGTGGTCGTAGTGATGGCTTTCGATGACCAGATGTTGCGGAGGCGTTGGATCACTCCCGCAGCTTTACCAAGTCTACTGTTGATGTCTTTCTCCACACCACCTGTATTTGAGATGTTACTCCCAAGATATGTGAAGCTGTCAATGTACTCTATGGATGATATGACGAGAATTTGAAAAAAAACCCCTTGAAGTTGTATTGGACACGGAGGCAAAAGAGTATCGCGACGAAAATAATAACTTCTGTACTAACAAAAGACTTTGACAACCCTATCTGGTTCCACACAGCTCTTCCACTGCGACAAGGCGTTCAGAAGAAAGAGCTTGGTGGTATTTCACATTTTAATCCTGAGAAGTACTCACAGATACGAAAATGTGGCCGGCCACTGTGTGCGTTGGCTCAAATGCCGCAGACAACTTGGTGGCATGACGGTCATTCTAATGAGTCCTGTATTCATTGCTGTGGGCAACGCGCTGTCCGGTAACAGCAATCAGAGCACTTTCAATGCTTTCATCGTGCTTCAATTTATCAGCACCATTTGAGCTCAACAACAGTTTTTCGTGAATAACCCATTTGCACCACTAGACTACTCTGCTGGCCAGGCATTTGAAGTACTTTTGTGTTTTGATCCCTAGGATTGTGAATTCCAGTCCTGATAGGTCTTCACATTTTCTTACATTTTAGAGAACAGCATTACATCAATTAATTTCCATGATCCAAAACATTTTGATGAAGTGTTGGCAGTGGGTGTGAACTGGGAAATCTTCAAATATTCGAAGTTGGACACTTTGCATCGAGATCATGAAAATTTATTTTTACAAAAACTGGTACTTTCATTAAAAAAAACAACAACCTGCAATTCTTGTTAATTCGCATAAATTCCCTTTATTCTATTGAAACCTTCCAACTATGCCACGTTGTATGTGTAAAACAAACAAGAAGGTTAAATATAAGGCAAATATTTTTATTTTTATTTTTTTTATGGGTGAATGACCCTTTTTAATCCAGACAAATTCATAGCTGTCTTGAGAATCCTCTAAACCGGTCACCAACATTTTTGAGGGTGAGAGCAACTTCATGTGAAATGATAGTGTGAAGGGCTACCAAATTGATACATGTCTGAAATAACATATTTGTCCGAAATACCTTCAATAATATGAGCATTTGTTATTTTTAATTCTCGATGATTTCAATTATCAGACTTTAATCGTGTTTAGAAATGTCTCACATGGCTGCCAGTGTTTGCATTTTTAAATCGTAATTTCTACTCGCAAATCACAATGTCCAGGCACTGGCGGGCTACTTCAGGTGGTCTTTATGGGCTACCTGGTGCCCACGGGCACCATGTTGGTGACCCCTGCTCTAAACTCTACTGTCATTTTCAACTTCAAGGTGGTCACGTAAATACTTTTGTTCAAATGCCTGCATCATGATGAAGTCATTCATGAGCCAATCACCACCAAAAGACGCGTAAGAGAGAAGACATACCCTCATCAATTTACAAATCGTTCTAGTTTTTCACCATTGGTTGTTCAACCTCAGTTACTCATTTGACATGGGTAACCAGATTACCGTAACTAAATATGGGTATTTCATAACAAAGTGACAAGGAATTGGGGAGTCACGGCCTTTCTCCGCAAACTGCTGAGGCTGCAAAGTTATGTTTTGTGTGTTTGGTGAAGATTTTTATCCGCACCGTCATTCAGCTTGCATACAGGCTCAAGTAAAAGAGTTTACCTGTAAAGCAAATATGGTGAATCAGCATTTAACTGTTATGCTGCACATAAATGGAATCAGCTGCCAACAGAAGTGAAGTCATTGCTTTGTGTCCATAGGAGGGTGCCCTGACGAGCTCTTCTTGCTGTTCTTTTCAATTAGGTGGACACAATTATTTGCAAATAAGGCTCTTCAGAATAGCAGCGGGGCTGTGGGTCATACCAATGAAGACAGTTTAAAAGTTAAGCGTCAGTCCTTCAGTAGCGTTATTGGTGGCACAACTTGTTTCATGGCTTCGTTGCGGTTGAATTAGCTGCAAGAAAACAGCATGGCATGACATTTGGAGATCTGAATGTACAGTATATAAAGCAGGGCATTGTGCAATCTCTATTTCAGGACGAGAGCCGTCAAGTGAGCGAACTGGTCTCAATAGAGTATTTTAATGTGCCTGGAATTAAGCCTACTTCTCATTTCAAGCTGCCTCCTTTGGCTCTTTGACTTAGACTCACATTTAATTCAATAGAATACAGAAAGAGGAGCAGTAAAACCCTTAACATTCATTCATAACCATCCACCCATCCTTTCTTTGTACTGCTTATCCTTCTCGGGGTCGCAGCTGTACTGGAGCTTATCCCAGCTAACTTTAGGCCAGAGGTAGGGCACACCCTAAATTGGTCACCAACCAATTGCAGGGCACATACTCAAATTCACCCACACATTATTCAGAGGTCATTTTCTACATGTGAATTGTCCTTTGTACTAGTTTTTCAACTGAATTTCTTTGTATGAGAGTGACACTGTGCTCGACTGGTTAGCACATTTGCCTCACAGTGCAGAGATGCAGGGTTCAATTCTGCTCCGGCCTTGCTGTGTGGAGTTTGCATGTTCTCACCGTGCTTGCGTGGGTTTTATCCCACATCGCAAAACCATGCGTGGCAGGTTAATGGAACACTCTAAATTGTCCCAAGGTGTGATTGTGAGCGCAAATGATTGTATGTCTCTGTGTGCCCTGTGATTGGCTGGCAACCCATTCAGGGTTTCCCCGCCTAGTGCCCAAAGACGGCTGGGATAGGCTGCAGCACGCCCCGCGACCCTCGTGAGGACAAAGCGGATCGGAAAATGACAGACAGACAGACAGACATATTGAAATAATTTGGGGGAAAAAAGAGAGAAATCCCATGAAATGCAAAATGATACCATTCATGGAAGTGATATGATGTAACATGCTATAATTTAAAAGGTCTTCATGTGACTGTATCACCTTTAAGTGTTGTAAATCCATGAAGAAATGTTACTTGTTTCCTAAGTCTCAGTCACCTATTTAGGCCCGAGTTACATTATTGTGGTATGAAGTTAGAAGCGGGATTATCTTTATCAGCACCAAGCAGGGGTGAGATTGTAATTCTAATCATTATATAATCAAAGCCTCTGCTAAAGTGAGACCATCAGAAACAATGTTGGTCATTGTAGCAATAAAATCAAATCAATTCAGTGACTTCAGCACAATTTGAAGGCTGTGACCTAACCAATCTGTGTGATTATGTGTTCCACTGGAGATGGGAAGCTGGGGAGCTCAATAAGCAGAGGAGCCAGTATTTACTGTGCATTAGTACATCATTCCTGCCATTCCCATCCAACCTCAGTATGCAGGCAGAAGAAGACATTGACGACCGAGGCAGCTTTGAATCCTCATGCCTTCAGAAAAGAAGCTTAAAGATGATCAATGCTGTTTTTCCTCCTGACTCATTTAACTCGATGTGCTTCAGAAAAAAAAGAAAAAGAAATAAAAATCAGGAATATACAGTACTGACTGCAAGTAAAAAGAGACAAGAAACATGCTTACAAGTGGCAAGGATAGCTGTGAGGTACTGTAGCAATGGTGTTAGTCACTACAAACCAAACTATGCAATTGATGTGACAGTTTCAGTCTGACGTGGTCATGTCATTATGTAGAATTGTAGATGAACCCTCTTAAGATACATACAAAGAAGCTCATTTTCTTTGTGAATATAATCCCATTCTAAGACTTTCAAGCAACCAAGGTGAATTTCACACGCAAATATGGTAACTTAATACATATGATGTTTATTTTGATGTCAATTTCTTTCGACATTGACCACTTCAACCTTATTGAAATGTGAGAAAAATGCTTCAGGCAAGCACACCTGCTCTTAACATAGCTGTACCGTTGCTGTCAGGTGAGAAATTGTAAACGGCAACCGCTAAAAATTATTTTCATGCATTTAAATCCTACCGCAACTAAATGAATGACAATGACATGCAGTATTGAACAGAAAACCTGCCTTGGTGTACAACGGAGGGTGATGATGACATACACTAGATGTGTCATCATTTGAATGGATATCGAACATTCATTACTTGAGGGCAGAGCCCATCATTTGACATAACTGTTCCTGGTACCTTGACCACATTTTCTTTAAGGTTAAAAGTTGTGGTGTTATGTGGAAATCAAACAGGACATTGTGAATTGTGGCACCTGGTGCCCAATGTTTCCAAACTTTGAGCATCTACATGAACAAGGAAAACGGATTAGAAAAGCCAAATCACTTCTCAGAGAAATCATTTTGGAAACACGTCAGGGGAGAAACCGGGGCAAAAATCTGTCATCTCCTGCTGCGGTCTCTATTGTTCATGTTAATGTGTTGTTTACCCCATTGCAGAGCTGCATATAAATCACTCACCAGACACACTTCAGTCAGCGATCAAGCCCAGAGGCTGACTGATTCTGATTCTGCAGTGACCATGCTCCAATAAAATAGCTAACAAATGCAACAAACAGAACAAACAGTCTGAAAACGAGCTGTGTGAAAGTGACTTAGAGAGGCAAAATCTACTACAGCAATACTATACATGAAGTGGCTTGCTAGAGTACGGTAACAGAACGATGACAAGAAAAAGAGAGATAGAGACTAAGAGTTGAAACGCACTCGACAATTCATTAAATAGGGACTCAATGATGTGATCAAATCCAATGGACTGTATAAAGAAATGGACCTTTCCATAGACAACAATGCTCAATTTCCATTGAACAACCAAAACATCAAAAATGATTCATTCATTCATTCATTTTCCGATCGGCTTATCCTCACAAGGGTCGTGCGGGGTGATGGAGCCAATCCCAGCCGTCTTCGGGCAGTTGGCGGGGTACACCATGAACTGGTTCCCAGCCAATCGCAGGGCACGCATAGACGATCAACCATTCACGCTCACACTCACACCACGGGACAATTTTGAGTGTTCAATCAGCCTGCCATGGATGTATTTGGAATGTGGGAGGAAACCGCAATACCCGGAGAAAACTCACGCAGGCCTGGGGAGAACATGCAAACTCCACACAGGGAGACCGGAGCTGGAATTGAACTTGGTACCTCTGCAGTGTGAAGTCGACATGCTGGGACAAATAAAGGTTTTCTTATCTTATCTAATATAATAAAAAATAGCTCTCAATAACTCTATGAGCATTATTGACATCTTGGAGGCACTATAGACCTTGGAAGAGTGACCTGCGATGGGCTCCAGCTCACCCGCAACCTTAATGAGGATAATAAGCAGTCCAGAAAATGGATGATTTTAACAGACCTCAATACATGTATCATGGTTTTATGTCCTTTGTTCACCATCGTCTAGTATCCCCTTCTCCTGTTATGAACTGTACTTCACATTTTTTCTCAGTCTCCTCTGGAAGCTGTCAAGTGGCTACGGTGAAATGACAAACGGCATTGTTCACCGTAGTCTTTGGATTTCTCCTGGCTTGGCAAATAGAAAAAAAAAGTCACAGGATAAACACACCATCCGTTTCATCCGCAATATCAATGACACAGGAGGAGGATGGTTTTGGATGCTGCTCTGATTACACTTGAATGAAGTCTAAAAATCTCACATGGATTCAACGCAACATGGCAGATACTCTTCCCACAAAGCAGTGTGCCATCTGCGCTTCGGCATATTAAGCCGCAGGCTGCGCAACAAACATCATTTTCTGCTTCGATTTGATCAACTTAATGGCAAGAAAACAGAAAAGTAGAAACCACACCAGGACATTAAAGCTACTTTATGAGCTCGATGGATAACAGCCAAGTTCCAGGATTCGTGCTGATTAAACCATTAAAAATAGAGAATCTAGGGCAGGTAAATCATCGGTGGATCAAAATATGCTTCATTACATTTTCAAGAGGGGCTTGTAACTTCCTGAACAGTGCTTTGCCGTTTATGGCAAAGGTGTGCCATCATCACAGTGTGGATTTTTAGAAATTAACCCAGCAAGAATGGAACAAACCTTGCTGCTTTTGGCAGCAGTGTCACCGAACAGCCATGCCCTGTGTGTCTATACTGTGGCCTAATCCCAATACCCGCAATCCACCCTACGGTCCTCGGTGAAGTGTAAACCTAGAAGTGCACCTAGTGATCAAAAGCGCAGGTTACAAACGTGACAAAATTGACAAGTCACATCAGGTCGTGTCCTGCCCCCTGTCACAAGACCCCGAAACAGCATCGCAGGAGCTGAATTGGAACTGATCCATCTCCAGGCCGACTCTGCCTTGAAGGAGAAGTCAAAATGAATGACTTAGGCTTCACTTAACAAAGCCACGTTTTCCAACATCCGGAAGACGGCACAGAAGACACTGGCATTGTTTGGCTCGACCTACGTGTGTGAGCAGACATTCAGGGTCATGAACATCAACAAAGCCCTTAACAGATCCAAGTTAACACATCCCTGCTCTGCGTGCATGTGGCCAACTGGAGATTTTTGGAGCTCTCACAAGCCAGTCCCAGCCCAGATAAATGGAAGTGGTCATTTACTTGACAAGGACTTGTCCTCCTATTTGTTTAACAATAGGGGAAACAATTTTTATTTCCCACCCTTCATATGCCAATTAAAATATAAAATACAAAGAGAAACTCTATTAAATTGAGTGCAGCACTAACGACGTTTACGAGGCACAGAAAAACTCCCACTATACACGTTTACAGCGTCTCATAAACATAAGCGTTATCTATCGCACTGGCATTACAGTAGTTTCCAAATTAGCTTAATCACCTGGGGCAAATATTCCCTTAGTTCAAAGGGAAAGACCAGGGCAGCTTGTTCTCTGTGGAGCACAGAAGAGAAAAGAGAGAGACAATAAGAGATCCAAAGAGACATTAGGGGCGCATTCAGAAATTCACTGACACCCATGCAATTCACAGAGTGGCTGTGTTTGGACAGCCAGCACCGGGGCACAGTGTCCCCAGTTGGGGCTCCCAATGCACGCACCGGCAGTCAGTTTTTGGTGCACTCTGAATAACCGGACTACAAATTTGAGCAACACTGACTTTCCGAATGGTCGGGCTCAGAGCATATTTCTAAACATGCACTAAACTGGGAGTCATTTGGGCATAGTACTCGGCTGGCATTGACATTGCCTTTCACATAACATCAGACCTTTGGTTTGAGAGCTGTGTGAAGATGCATAAACCATTGACTCAGTATGATTTCTGCTGGGCTAAAAAATTCAAGGTACCGCTTTCCCTTTCAGTGATCCATGTGACAAGGAACCTGACATGAACAATTCGGAAAAAAAATTCTTGAGGTAAAAAAAATAAAAGTTGGGCAGCGGGCATTTATGGTATTGCTAAAGGACAAGATATGGAGCAATTTAAATGTGACATTACAGGTGACACTACAGACTGAAAACGTAAAGGCAACGTGAAAGCGTGTCTGTGTTAATTGAGTTTGATTGCAATGTGTTGCTTCGTTCTGTTAATATTGCATATTTGTCCTATATTACTGTTTATTGTGCATGTTAAATTGCTCCATGTACAGCACTTTGTATGCAGCGATGGCTGTTTGAAAGTGCTATAAAAATACTGTTGACTTGACTTGACTTGACTATAGGGTAAGAGCATATTTCCCGCCCTCTCTCAGATGTTACAGCTGTCAAAAACATGGTCATGCAGCCGCCTACTGTAATGGGAGGCGGACATACGGGAGATGTGGAGATAAGTATGAATATGAGGAATGTGAGAGTGATAAACCAAACCGCTCAAATTGTGGTGGAGGGCACTTTGTTGCTTGAAGTGAATGTAAAATTGGGAAAAGGGTGGCGGTAAATCAGCAAGTGTAGATTTTTATTTTTTTGGTAGCCGAATTTCATTTGCAGAAAAATTGTAAGGCCGTAAGTGGAGAGCATTTTGTGTCTTTTATATTTCATACGGTCAATCTGGCTGTGACTAGGAAGAAGAGGATGACAAGAAAAAGAGGAGAGTGGAGGCAGCGGCTCCATTTCTGGCATGACGGATGTTCAAGCGGGACAGATGCACTTGCTGTTGGTGGCACTGGTGGAGGTTAATTGGAACAAGTGAAGTAAAGACCTTCCAAATACAAGTAAAAAAGTGGAGGGGGATATTTGCGGCGCGTTGCCGAATGTTGTTTTTTTTCATCAGGGTTCATTCAAGTTTGGAAAAGGCTGCAATGATGTTCATATACAGTTATAACGGTGCAGAATAAGTTTTGAACATGTTGAAAATTTGACGGCGACAAGAAAAACAATTTGCAACCGTTAAAACTATATGCTGAATGTCTTTGCAACCTTTGGGCCGTGCAAAAACATTCGCAAGCCTTAGCTGCTCACTGAGACAATGACCTTAATAAGTCGCAGTACTTGTGCCTGCAGTGTCGCAGTGTCCTGAAGAACATAAATAACTAATTAAAGAATCACTGGTAGTTGTCAAAGAATATTTTAAAACAGTAAATATTGTTTTGATTTTTGTGGTGTGGTGTCAAATTGCAATTAAATTATGACCAAAAAATGATGAGAACTTAATGGTGACAACTTTTGAGCGATTATCCCCACAGAAGTTCAAACCTCCAATTCTGTATCCTCAGCATGAGCTACAAGTTCATCAGTGGAAGAATTACCACAGATCCAAATTCTTATCTGAAACGTGACCTGATTGTACCTCGTTGTTAATTGTACGCGGCTCACTGTATCTCGGCTGCCTAATTGGATGTCCACAAATGACATGACCTCATTTTCACCACACAAACTCTCTCTATCTACAGTGGCCCCCCGAGGAAGCCCCAATTTGTTGTTGACATTTTTGTCTTCCTTGTTCCTCATGATGGCCACTTAATTACTCTTTGAAGGGAAGAAACATGTCACTTGTGTGCTGAAGGTGGGAAGGCAGGATCAAAATCATCCAAGTCAACTATGATGGGATTAGGAAAATGAAGAGGAGGCAAAAGGCATAAGATTATCCAAGCCTTGGGTGAGAAAAATCCTTGTAGGCGGCACCCCCCCCCCCCCCTAAAAAAAAAGAATAACCCGACTTTGGTGCAATCCTGGATGACTGACACTGGCATATGTCACAGGTGAGATGAAATATCATGAAGGTATTCTCACTGAAGCTCCACCAGTGGTGATCACGCTCAATGCCCATTCCGGACAAAATTTACGGCCACGTGAGGGTGAACAGTTATCACGAGACCAAGAAATGTTTTGGATTGTTTATACAGTAGAAAATGCTTCTGACGTAAACACCGAAGAACCCAATATATGCTCCAACTCCAACACATCAACATTAGCTCAGTTGAGTTTTTAAATGACACTATGGTTTTATGGATGTCCAGTACCTGGACCTGTATTACAGCCTGTATTCCATCTTGACTACCACTCCAGACACACATTAAGTGCACCTGCAAATTCTAGAGACACCATACCACACAAGAGCTGTATCAACAAATTTAACCAGAAGAAACTATGAAAAATAGCCTCTCCTACATCATTAAGAAATGTGTTAGATATCTGAGAGTTTTGCCAAGATTTGAAGTGGCTGATAATACAGTGTCTGTTTCTATCCACTCGGGTACTGGAATTAATGAGATAATCAAGAAGCTGGTTGGATGCAGTGTGGTCCTCTATAACAGTTGACCAGGCGCCTCTTTGGAAAAGTCAAATCTCCTGACCTTCATGCCGCCTTTCCTTCACCTTTGTTGGATGATGTCATCAGGTCAAGGAGAGATGAAAAGGTGCCTCCTTTTCAACATAGGAAAAGGATAGCACTGTTTCAAATGAATTCGACTTCACTTTTCCGAACAGACGTCATCGCATGTGTCGCTGATGTACAGTAAGTCTCTTGCTTTCAGACTCTACCTACAAAATTTGGCTTGATAATAAAATGAAAAAGATAAAGATATTAATTGTTGTTTTGGTGAAGAACCACTGTTAATGTTTTTCACTGGTTTGGGAAATGTCCATTCTTTAATAATGGAAAGGCGGGTTTTTTTCATTTGTTTGTTTGGGTGGAACAAACATTTCCTTTTGCTTTGAATGTCTTTTTCTTGGCATCAATTGACTATCTACTTGTATATTGTTTCAAATGATAATTTTTTTAAAGTCTTAAACATGAAATTCAAAAATCTTTGCATAGTCTGTCAACTCCATCAGTGTCCTGCTGCTTTAAATGTTGCCGTAAAGAATTGTGGGTAATGTTTCGGAAAGGTTGGTCAGGAGTAACCTATGTTAAAGTGGGCTTAAAGGTTGCATCCAGGCACATTTCTTAAATCAGGCGTGTCAAACTCAATTTTGTCATGGGCCATATTACAGTTACCATTTCCCTTGGAGGGCCGTTATGGCTGAAACCATATAAAGAAGTCAAGAAAAAAGATTTTTTTTCAACTACTGTTTGAGTTACTGTATTTAGGGGTTTGGTAACAAAAAAATACAATATGCTACAATATCTCGCTTATTTATTACATATGAAAATTCTAAGTTTTGGTCACAATTTTAGCCAGCATCATAGAAGTTGACATGTATGATTTGTTTTCACGGGCCACATAAAATGATGTGGCGGGCTAGATCTGGCGCCCCGGGCCTTCAAGCTGACAAGTCCTAATCATTTGCAGAATTCAAACCCTCCTGGTCCTTCAAGTACTTCCGGGTCATCATTTTCTAGGATAGAAAAGGACATTTCCTCTGCAAAAATTAGGATTCGAAGAGGCCCCGGGTCTTTAAAGTTGTCTTTGTAAAGGCAGCATGTTTTTTTACTGTTCTTGAATCAATGACCATGAGTGCCCAAAAAGTCGTCTGCCAATAAAATGCATTACATTTTTATTAATCTTATTAATATGGTGGCTGGTCTCTATATTTTGTGTATTGGATTGTTTCTCTAAAATTGCAAAATTTTGAAAACCAGTAGAGAATCAACAAATCTTTCAAGCTGTACTTTCTAATACTTGCTAATTGCTATGCCGAACCAAAGAGTTAGGAGATGGACATTCAGGGACTTGATCTGTGGACAAATCAAGGAGTAACTTGACTAGGAAAAAAGAAAACATAATGAAGCGCACTTCAATTAGTCCTTAACCTTCCCCTAAGATCCACCACTGAGGTTACGTTCATAGCTTTTGTTCAATTAGATGTCAAATTCCCATTACAATTGCCTTGTATATGTACATTTGACCTCAGCATTTTAAACTACATCCATACATGGGATTCAGGCCTGGGTTCCTTTGGTTTCAGGCTATTTCACCACAAGGCCACAGCTGGCCCTCAAAACAAGCTGGCTCCTCTACTTTAAACTGGAAACTACTGGGTGCCACCACCTCGATCTGATGACATCGGTCTACTCTTGCAGTCAGTAGCAGCCTTCTCAGGTTACCTCCAGCAGGCACTCACAGTGCCTGACAGCCCACCGCATCAGTCTGCAGCAGAACTTGCAGGCTGCAACCTGCACACAGCAAAACAAAGCTGGCCCCAGAGCTGAAATTATATCCTGTTCAATATTGGTCTGCTCAGAAAATCATGTGCTATTATTGGTTGTTGGCTAGTATAGAGAGGTGCTTTCTTAAACTTCATTGAGGAGACCCGGCAAGACAGAATCTATTTTTAATGTGAGAAAGCTTGCAAAAAAACAGAAAGTAAATAAGTGCTCATCTCTAAGTATATTTGCACTGCTAACCAGTAGCATAACTGGCACAGAGACAATAACAGTCAAGTAGGCAAGCAGCCACAGCCAGTCGGTGCATGGTTAAGAAATCCCTGGATGACATCATGAAGTTGTTAAACATTTGGTTACCAGGGGGAAAGAAGAGCTCAAATGATCACGTAGAACCAACTCCCTTCTTAAATAAAACCCTTTACCAAAACCATGTGCGGTTTCCAAGCCCAGTAGAAGTACATTAAGTCTTTCGTGATCTGCCACATGAAAACACATGCAGCAGAAGGTCAAAAGCATACTATGTCAAAAGCACACATGGCCATTTTCCATACGAGTAGAAGACATTTATTGGCAGCACGCAGCATTTACTGGCAAGAACAGGTTGTTGTTGTTTTTTTATATAGACGTCTGTTGTAATCTGGTGCAAATCTTTCGGCAGCACGGTGCAGACAAAAGAAGGGTGCCTCGAGGTGTCTGACGCGCGTCTCGTTTCCAGCCATACCACAATGCACCTGCCCGAACACTCCCATCGCCCAGGCCGGGCACACTCACCCAGTACACCAGAGCCGGAGCTTTGCGGCGGGTTAGCGGCCGTCTCCGGCCTCTCCACATCTGCCTGCTGCGTTCGTTGTCGGTGGCGGCCGCTCTCGGATCCGTCGCCAGACGCCGTGGCACCGCCACCGCCGGCGGCGGCCGCCACGGAGGCTGCGGCGCCTTGCGTACCCCCGTCGGGCATGCTCTCTATCCGCGAGGAGCGACGCCTGCTGAGGGGGTTGTACTGGCGCTCGAGCGGGGCTGTCGCATCTCAGGGTGAGGGCAGAGCATGGGAACGGCGCGGCGGTGGAGATAGCGGTTCAAAGAGTGTGAAAGTGACGTGAAGGTTGTACGTGATGGTGCAGCGGTGGAGCAGGGGAATAAGATGTGCGGTTAGATGGAGAGCAACCCCGCGATGACTACAGGGGCGGGACAAAAGGAAGGGGGGAGGGGACAAGAGAGAAAGGGAGCGGGCAACAGGGGGCTGGGCCACACATACCTTGAGGACAACATTTGCCGTTTGTCGTGCAGAAAATTGGCATGATTTTCCAATGAGAAATCAAAGAACAAGCACAAATGCAGTTGTCTATTAAGTGGATGAATATAATATAAATAGGACAACAGACGGGTATAAAGTAGGTATAAAGTTTAATTGGTGGGCGTGTCAATGAACTTCTGTCATACGAAAGTGGATGGTCCCGGAAGTCCGTCATCGTCAGTCGTCACTATTTCAGGCCGACTCATTGCGTCAGTCTGTAACTCCACCATCAGCATTTTTAACGTGCTTCCATCCATCCATTATTTGAAGCACTTTATCCTCAGGAGCGGTGGTCCCCAACCTTTTTTTGTCTCACAGACCGGTTGAGATAAGTATACGCTGACAGGCAACCATTTTTTTCCCATCTCTTTTAAATTGACAGTTTTAAAGAACTGCCACTGACAACAAAGATAATCAGAGAGTAATTTAACATTTTATTAACATTCATTCATTTCAAACACTGTTATTCTACAGCACAACAAATGGATGAAACCAGAGTACATGGAGAAAACATGCAAACTCCACAAAGGAAGACCACTGACCGGAATCAAACACATGAAAAGAAAATCTTTTACAAGGGTAACATCATACAATTGCATTCATTTATAAACAGTGTGCACAACTTTACACACAAAACTATCTATGTATATATAAAATGCTGATCCTCCTGCTTCTCATTCCCAAAATGCCGATCATCTGTTTTTTCGGATTCGTGGTAGTACTGGGAATGCCAAAAATCGCTTCTGTCGGAACTTACCCCATCAGTGCTTCAAATTTACTGTCAGTCATCATTCCACCAATGAAAACGGCAGTCCACCAGTGATGGACTGACAGACCGGTACTAATGGACAAGTGTAAATTCCCACCACTGTAATTGGCGCTCATTAAAACACATTGGGGGTGCTGACAAAAAAATTCAACCCCCCCCCCCCTCAAAAACCTAATTGTTTAAAAAGTTTAGGGGAAAAAATGCATAGAGAAAAATTGGATTGTTAAAACTGGCAGCACAGAACATCCTTGAGGTGAGCAGGATTGTTTGCAGTAATATCTTATTTTACAGACACAATCATTTTATAATACACACACACACACAAGTTGAAGTTGAAATATAGAAGAGGGAGTGTGCTGTCATGTTTGTTTGTTGAAGTTGAAAAGCCCTGTACCTTTCAAATAGCCTAACATAACCTATAAGGCACAACACGTTTACACCTTATGTCAACTTAGGCTTCAACAAACAGTATTGATGATTACATGGCGGTCAGATGATGCTTGGAATGTTCTGTTCAATGTTTGTGTAACATTATGATAAAATACTGGTTGGAGAAAACAACGTTTATACAGTGCTGAACAACAGCTGTTGAGTAAGTGCTGTCCTCCTTTTTACAAACAAAGGGCAGCTATAATTTATTGCAATCCGGTGTGAAGATTGCTTCTGTGTCTTTGGCCATGTATGAACTGGATACTGTGTTTTATAGTGCAACCATGCATGCAAGCTCTGACCTTTATGGCTTGTGTTGTTGTTGTTGTTTTTTTTTTTTGCCGATTTTTTTGCCTTGTGAGCAGATTCTGTTTTCCATACTCTTTCACTTTTTTGAACTGACAGATAGGCTGAACTGACAAGAGTCCCTGCTGTATGGCCCACTCACCAATGGGCATGTGTATTGTGGTTTGTCTTTACGGCATGATGAGCCACTGGTCCCGTAGCCAACATAATGCACTTTCATACAAACATGAAACAAGAACAGTGATAGACAATTGTGCAAATCAAAGAACTAGCTGTAACCATTACAGGCAACGTTATGGCTTTAGCATCACAATTGCATACTTTTGTTGGCTGCTAGTGAAAGCATGAATGTCTCTATTCAAGCTATTCTAAGAGGAGATTTTTACGAATAAAATCAGGAATCACATAGTTCTGCTACAATATAGCTATCTGCATACATATGTATTTTATGCTTGGCAACCACATCATTTCATATTGACTGCAGACACCAATACCATTTCACAGCAAATGTTGAGGGTAAAGAGATGTTAGCCAAAATAATCAAGCGTTGATTTTGTCTCATAAATAATCATGAACACTGCAACGCCCACTGGGAGTAACTTCAGGCTTCCATGTCTTGCACAGAAACATTTCAACAGCGGATAGTCAGAGCTGTGATTCAAACACGTTACCCCATTGTGACAGGATGACATGCTCCACCAACTGAGGCACAACCACCCGCAAGTCCACCACGTTGCTGTTGCTCTGCTGGTTGCTGGTAACAACACTTGGCAAGATAGTGTCTGCAACTACCAGTGGTGCAACATAAAAATTGTGGTCTTGACAGGCAGAGAGCAGATCATCCATTGACTGAATTGTTCGAATCCTCACTTCAGCTTTCTGTTATCAACATGTTCCTGTGCAAGACACTGAACCCTAAATTGCTCCCACAAATAGTATCCTGTATGGCATCCCCTGGTAACAAACAAAAAAAACTTTTTTGTTGTTGTTGTGTCTTCATTGCTGTTCTTGATGTCGCCTGCGAGACGAGCATATCGTTGTTGTCCTGATAGTGTCTGAGGAGTAAGACCAGTACGAAAACACCCCCCAAAAACCTTCATAAATAGCTGGTTACAATGGTGAGCATCTGTGCTGCTATATGCTTTAAAAAAAGTAAATATGTCAATTGTAATGGCCATATTCACCAAAAAAATGAAAAAAAAATAGATTCATAAAATTGAAATATAAATAATTACATAATTTAGATTTTTTTTATTGTCGTTGTTTGTTTAATGTATTTTTCTACATTTTATTTTTGATTACTATACTTCGGAAACACGAACGAGAATCTCGAGCAGCACGGAATGAATTTAAAGACGGAAAGCAGGCGGAACGTACTTTGATTGACATGTTGTTTGACGAATTAAACTTCAGGCCTGCCACTTGAATTGCCCAAACATAATCGACCCGGAAGCTGCAGCTCTCACCGTGCTTCATGAAAACATCGCGTCAAAATGAGAATAGTTTTTGTGATTTCAATACGTGACATTTAAAAATGTTTTACTTTCCGTAAATGTCTTGTTATAAAGGAAATGTACCCCCGTAGTTTCTAAACGCAAGAATGTCATGGAATAAAATCTACGGGAATTGAAAAGTAACTGTTTTGTGTTAGTTATTTTTTAAAATGATGATGCTACTATCGTCTGTCCATCATGGAGTAAGGGCAGCTTCAGTCCATTTCATGAAAAGGTTTGTAGTACAGTATACGCCAACTTTTTCTTTTGTTGACTGTTATTACGGGAGGAAGCTGAAATTTATATTATCGCCTCATAACATGGGCGGTACGGTGATTGACTGATACGCACGTCCGCCTCGCAGTGCAGAGTTGCAGGATTCCATTCCGGCCCCGGTCTTCCTGTGTGGAGTTTGCATGTTCTCCCCGTGCTTGCGTGGGTTTTCTCCGTGTACTCCTCCCACTTTCCAAAAACATGCATGGCAGGTTAATGGAACGCTCTAAAATTTAGAGTAGAGTTTGAGACCACTGATTTAGAGTCTCAATCAGGGGTCTCAAACCCTAGTCCTCGAGGGCCACTTTCCTGCATTTTTTCCATCACTTCCTGATGCAACACACCTGATTGACAAAACCAGGGCCGTTATAAGGCCTCTGCAGAGCTTGCTGATGAGCTGATCATTTGAATCAGGTATTTTGCAGCAGGGAGAGGCGGAAAAAGAGCAGGAAAATAGCTCTAGAGGACCGGAGCTTGAGCACCTTAATTGTGAATGTTAGCGCAGATTGTTGTTTGTCTATGTGTGCCCTGCGATTGGCTGGCAACTAGTTCAGGGTGTATCCTGCCTGCTGCCCGGAGACAGCTGGAATAGGCTCCAGTACGGCCGTAACCCTCGTGAGGATAAACGGATTAGAAAATGGATGGATGGAAACAGGAGTACCCGGAGAAAACACACGCAGGCACGGGGAGTACTCCACACAGGAAGGCCAGCGCCGGAATCGAACCCTGCACTTCTGCACCGTGAGGCGGACATGCCAACTAGCCTCCACCGTGCGGTCTTTAACGAAACATTAGTACATTTATATTTTAAAAAGCAATACATAAAATTGAAGTATTACAAGTATGAATTATTCATTTACCAGTGCTTTATTTATTTACTGATTTATATTGCTTAACTTTGAATTAAAATAAAGTAATAATAAATACAGTTACAGGTCCAGTTTACCAGCCCTTTAGTCCTCCCCAAATTTTAAGACATCTATTGACATAATATTTTAAATTGTGGTTGGTCTCTCATCTGTCTTATGGAACTATATTACAATGTATGTATTTTTCTTTATAGCAGATGGACTCCACTCTTCAGGCACCTGAGCTCCTTTGATGGAGACCCTCCTGCACTAATTGATGCTGAAACTATCTTTGCATTATCATCAGGCCATGGCAAGTGTGGGGTTGCCGTGGTACGGATTAGTGGCCCCTCATCCGCCACAGCCCTAAGGTGTATGGCGGGCCTCACACGCAGCCTGCCTGTTCCTCGCAGCGCATTGTTAAGGAGCATCACACATCCTCAGTCAAAAGAGGTGCTGGACCGTGGCCTTGTCCTCTGGTTCCCAGGTGTTTAAATTGTGACATTACTCACACATTTGATTTTGATTCCTCTTTGGGTGATTTCTCCATTTTTACAAATGTTTTTATCCACTGAGATGTAGGACTTTATGTCCATTCATTTTCTATAGTGCTTGGCCTCTTTAGGTTCATGGGTAATAGGACCCTAAACTGGGTGACAGGCAGAGTACAGTACATCTTGAACTGGAAGCAAGTTAATCACAGGACACATACAGACTAACAACCATTAACACTCACATTCACACCTAGGCGCTTCCTCTCTCATCCCAAACGAAGGCATATATTGTAAAGTTAATTGTCCATATTTGCCTTGTGTTAGTTATGCTCCAGCTACCTGACCCGCGACCCTGATGAGGAAAAGCGGCAAAGAAAAAGGATGAATATTGCTATCTCATGTAGCCAAAATATTTTGACAAACCAGACATTTATATGTAGTCTCTGACTATTATGTCCTTTTTTATGTCGCCAGCTCCTCACAGTTTCACAGGAGAGGACAGTGTTGAGTTCCACATCCACGGAGGTCCTGCTGTTACTGCCGCTGTCGTTCAGGCTCTAGGTAGCTTTCTATGTTCACCCTTGTGTTGTAGAATTTGAATGAACTGAAGCAATGTCGTGCCAGTACAGTCATGGCGCACCCTCAAGCTTGACAAGAAAAGCAACTGACCAGGAAAAAAGGAAATTGTGTGGATGCACTTGCTTCCTTGTGCCTTTAGAGAGCAGCGTTGTATCAATTTGAAAGATGGTCTGTACCCACTCAGAAGACCCAGAAAACATTGCAATCCTTTCTGCAAGAGGCGAAATATTTTTATATCAAACTTTTTTAAACAAATGATATGAATTTATAAGACTATAAAACATGCAATGTGTAATATTTTATTGCATTTAAAGGCCTTAATTTTAGTAAGATAGTTTTCCTTTCCCTTGATAATAGTTCTAAATAATTGTGGAAACTTTAAAAACAAACTCTTATTTGGAGAGTAGTTTCACGTAAACCTTACTTGACATGTTTACCTGTATTTAATTGTTGTAAATGTGTGTGTGTGTGTGTGTGTGTGTGTGTGTGTGTGTGTGTGTGTGTGTGTGTGTGTGTATGCATGCGTGCGTGAATACGCGTTTTGTGCGCAAAGTGCATCCATTTTTTGAAATCGTGTTTGCATGCCGTGTTGTGTGTTTATTTCTCAGGAAGTGTGCCTGGCATCAGGCCTGCTGAATCTGGGGAGTTCACACGAAGAGCTTTTCAGGCAGGGAAACTTGACCTGACAGAGGTACTGTAGATCGTTCATTCATTCATTCATCTTCCTAACCGCTTGATCCTCACTAGGGTCGCGGGGGTTGCTGGGGCCTATCCCAGCTGTCTCCGGGCAGTAGGCGGGGTACACCCTGAATCGGTTGCCAACCAATCACAGGGCACACAGAGACGAACAACCATCCACGCTCACACTCACACCTAGGGACAATTTAGAGTGTTCAATCAGCCTGCCATGCATATTTTTGGAATGTGGGAGGAAACCGGAGTACCCAGAGAAAACCCACGCAGGCCCGGGGAGAACATGCAAACTCCACACAGGGAGGCCGGAGCTGGAATCAAACCCGGTACCTCTGCACTGTGAAGCCGACGTGCTAACCACTGGACTACCGGGCCGCCCCTACTGTAGATCGAATTCAGCATTTTTTCAGTTGTATTTTACAGTCAATCAAGACCATTGAGCTTATTCCAAATCGGACACAAATCCATCCTAGTGTTTTCATACACTATGTCATATATTTCATTTCATAATTTCTGCAAAGTCCCTGTAAAGTGACACACCATAGAGAAGAGTGGTGATAACTACCGTTCTAAGTTTGACCCCCCCAAAAAAATCACTCCGTTTATGAAATGAGTTTCAGAATTTTGCAATACCAATCTATTCTTCCCGCTCTCAAATGCTGTGGGCATGTCTGCTGAATGCACTCAAACCACGACCACACTCGACTCTCAACTGTTAGTCAAAGACCAATTTTTGGCAACGCCGGCTCTCAATTTGGACTAAAAAAAAAAAGACCCTCTCCTTGCTCTTCCAGCTTTGTGTGCATTTCATGCACGTATTCACAGCTGACGATGAGGCACTCCAAAGTGAAGCTAGGGTCGGGATTGATAGCTAGCTAACTGCAGACTACAATTACTCCAGATAACCGTCGCGGTTTGAACAAGATGCTCAGGTTCATTCATATTTGGGGAGGGGCAACTCATACCAGACTCGCAAGTGAATCATTGGCGCCGTTTGAGTCATGCCCAAAAATCAGGAAAAACTGAAATGATGAAATACACTTCAATGCTATATCCCCACAAGTGAGTACCACATAATGCTAAGGATTTATGCATTTCCGGCAATTATCTTCATACATGTATTATGTATTTGGCAATACATCTCTAAATTTACTTTGGAGGGGCTTTATACATGAGGCAATGCATTTAGCTCATCATCCCAGAATTGTGGTGGTGGTGGTGGTGTTATTTTTTCTTTTTGGGTCTTCTTAGCTGCTGTAAAAACAGAATTGGTGCTGTCTTTGATGGATTTTCTGTTGCATGACATGCTCCTTTGGTACGGTATTTATTGACCACATGACTCTTTTGTTTGTCGTATTCCTTTTCAAATTTTACAATACTCATTGTCTAAAGCCTTTCCATCACAGAAATGAAATTAAAATTTTTCCTTTCGCAAAATACAAATGAAGAGCAACATGCGAGGCCTTAGAAACATTCAGTCATGTACCGTACAATGTCTACGGTAAGCATTGATGTCGACAAAGATTGTGCCTGACAGACAGTGTGGATGAAGTCTATACTACTGCTTCACCGTTGTGATGCCTCTTGAAGGTGGAGGGGCTCGGGGATCTGATTCACGCCGAGACTGAGGCCCAGAGGAGACAGGCACTAAGGCAAATGTCAGGAGAACTTGGCCAACTCTATCAGGACTGGAGTCAAAGCCTGAAACGGGTGCGTTTGATTTACTCACCTCCTTTAATCTCTTATCTGCAACGTTGTAGCAACAAAGGAGACATTTTATGTCAGACAGCTTCCTCAGGTGTGACTTAAGTTAGTTAACTGCATATCTCCTCAAACCATTCTGCTCATTCTCCTTTTGACCTCTGCTATCACCAGGATATAGTTCTACACAATGAGCTGCTGCTCACATGGATATATTTTTTTCCTTTCTGACATCATGTGTAAACTCTGAAGATGACTGGTTTTAAGTTCCATCATTTTATTCCCCCAAAAAACTTTCTGGTGATAAGTTCAGGTAAAATGGACTTTTGGAAATTGACATTTTTAATTGCAAAAACAAAAAAAGTTTCTGAGTTGGTTTCCCACCCATCAAGTTTGAAATTCTGAACAACCAAGTGAATATTTTATTAGTTGCCTATTTCCAAAAATATGTGAATTTCTAAATTATGATGTAATTTACAGTACATTGCGCACACACCGCAGACACTGTATTTGTGTTTGGTGGTGTGTCTGCTGCTTGCACTTTCTGAGTTTTGACCAAAGAATGACAAAGAAAAGCTAGAAGAAAGCTGGAAACTGGGATGGGGGTGGCCGGGTCAACTCTGTCTCTACATAACAAGTATCTTAAATCACATTTCTTTCCCGTTGTGATGCTGAAGTTAAAACCTCCACAAGTAATCTTGGCCATGCCTAAATGCAGTGAGTTGGTATCTCGCGATTGACCAATTACAGTGATCCCTCGCTATTTCACGGTTCGTTTATCGCGGCTTCAGTGCATCGCTGATTTTTTCAAACAAATTCATTTTTTCCAAAAAATTCATATACATGGAGTACAGCACTGCATATGTTGCTCTATGTGACTCGCTGTTGTTTTGCAGCTTCTCGCGGACCGTTTGCGGAGTTTTTGCAGACTTAAAAAATGTATATATATTTTTTCACCTTTTATTGGAAGTCTTTACATATTTGTGATAATAAGCAGTTTAACCTAATTGAATATCCTGAAAGAGATTTGATCGATAGAACGTGTACTTCTCAGTGATGTGAAAGAATCTGTGCGCCTTTGTGTGTGTCCGCCTTCATTGGGCTGGAGAGCATACAGTTTGTCCACCAGTGCTGATGGACAGTGCTGACAGATGTTTGGCTGGTTCGTAACTCCATCTGAGAAACACAACGTTGTCTTTTGACATCATGTGACTGTATAGTTCTCTGAAGCCACTCTATCCATGCGGAGGAACTTTACGGACATCAGCCAAACGCTCCCACGTTGCACTAGTTTCGAGCAACGGTTGCAGATGTTTTTCTTGAGGTTTCGTAATAACATCTTAGGTTCTGACCTTTGGGAATGTGAGATAATTTAATAAGTACCTTTTTGTGACGTTTAGGGTGAAACTATTTTAAAAAAACAATGTTTTTTTTTTAATGCGTTAACGCACGTGTGTAATAGACTTGAGTATGGGAGTCTGAGGCTTCCTGTTTTTCAGCTATACTACAATTAATTGCATGTGCTCCGCAATGTCAATCATGATACTGATTTGTGGTGTGCTGGAAGTGCAGAGGCTTTCCTTGAGCTGGATTCAGTTTCCAAAACACCTTGGAATCTGTTCAGCATTAGATTTTGTTTTCCATGATAAAACATGCAAACCTCCACAAAGGAAGGCCGGAAGCTGGAAACAAACCCTACACCTTTGCATTGTGAGGTGGACGTGCAACCAGTCGACCACCATATTTATCTATTCATTTATGATGCCTGCAACATGTTCCAAACAAGCTGGAACGGAGGGCATGTTCAACTCTGTTTTACATCACGTTTCACTCAACAAGCATTTGGGAACTGAGGACACTAAATGAAGCTTTGTAAGTGGAATCTTTTTTTCCCCATTTGGGATTGATTAATACTGCAACCTAAGTTGCTTTGCAGTCCAGAGTCTCTGTTATCGTACTATCGCGCTTCCTAATGGGCCACGGATTTTCAATGAGAGAGTCTTTCATGATGAAGGCACACCTTTGTAACACATGCCAAATATGACTTGACGAAATGAGCAGAGACATCCCTGTAAATGAGATCGCTCGGATGGTATCTTCAAGTTCAAGTCAAATGTATTGTCAAATAACGGGCACTATGTGCAACATACAGCATACAGCACAGATGAACTTTCTTTCCTCTCAACCACAGGAGAGAGAGGATGTTATGTTGCTCCCAAACTTGTATGCACTTTTCAGAATTAATGGCGCCTTCATGGATGTTTGAGTTAACCATGGCATGAATACTAACACAGCCCCCTACCATCACAGATGCTGGCGTTTGAACTTTGGGCTGATAAAATCCGGATGGTCGCTCAATGAAGACAAAAAAACACTACATTGCATGACTTTGAACATGTACTATTTGGACTTTCTAATGGATTCAATTGAATATTGTGTCATGATTGGACAGAATAGCCACCAGCAGGCCACAATAAAGAGGATGACACCTAGGTTGAAAAGGACTTTTATTCGCATTGTAAATGTCTCAACGTAATTGCAGGCGTTTGTTTCGATTCACTGAATGATTCAAGACGGGCTTGACCATGTTGACGCTCTCCTGTAAGGTGGGAGGCTTGAACAGATATTTCGTGACGATTGTCTCCTCTTCTGTCTCAGTGTCTTGCCCATGCGGAGGCCTTCATAGACTTCAGTGAAGATGAGCTTATTGAGGACGGAGTCTTAACTCAAGGTATGTAAATGCAGTTATCCCGTCAAAACAAAACAAACAAACAAAAAAGAGGACAGTCCTCCCCACACTTTTAGAGGAAGGTGCAGGGGTGTGAGTGCTTGCTCTTCTTATTCTCAAAGGAGAGAGATGTCAGCCTGGCTTTCCTGTTTGGATAATTAACTGGCCATCGTGTGCTTTTGCTCTACCGTAGGGAGAAGCCATAGACATCAAACTGTTCAAAAAAACTGTTTCCTTTTAGGAAGCGTGAAGAGAAAGAGCAGTGGGACAGTGGGACATTTGTCTTGCCTTCAAAGCCAAACTGCCACTGTGTTCAGCGGCTGTCAGCGTTACCATTTCTCACTCTCGAGACTGGTTTCCCGTGCGTGCGTGCGTGCGTGCGTGTCTGTGCGTGTGAGGAATGCCTCCCAAGAGTCTGTCGCCTGTTGTCTGGCATCGTCAGAACTTTTTTGAGCCCTCAGAAGTTGTGAAGTTTCAACACAATATAGCCTGGGAACTGTTGTTTGTTTTGGTGGTACGGAATGTGAGCTCATGCCTCAGAGGTGCAAATATTAATAGACTCCTGCTTAAAAATAGCAAGCCCGGCTGGCACATTGTCCTTCCACTGCCACTTGCTAATATTCCCTGAAGGATGTGGACAATGTGTACTGTACATAAAGTATATCACTGTTTCACGGGTTTTAGGTTAAAGTCATGTTTTTGATTTGGCAGTCATGTGCAGAATCTTGAACGTTGAAAGTGCTTTATTTATGCATTTGAACTTTTAGGCATCTTTGAAAAAAAGACAGACCTTGACCCAGTTGTTGTCTAGACAAGTAGCGTCAGACAGCGGAAGTCTTTCCTTCAAACCACAGAAATTCAAGGTGAAGTTGAGCACGTGGCCGACGCCATGTCCCGTTCCTGTGTTTCCAGTGGATGCAATCGTGCGTGATCTGCAAGCCGAGATTGTGCGACACCTAAGGGATGAGAGGAGGGGTGAGCGGCTACGCAGTGGCGTGCAGGTGGTCATCGCGGGAGCCACAAATGCAGGGAAAAGCAGCCTCCTCAACACGCTCTGTAAGTGGAAGATCGTCCATGAGGGGACTACGATTCAATATTAAATACCGTGCACTTACACAACACTACGATTAGTCTCTTGGCTGCCGTATTATTTGCAGAGAAAGTATGCATTTACCTCATTCATAACAGTAGTGAACATAGCAAACACAATATTAGTGTCACACAGGTGGTCAGCTTTGCAGTGCCTTGGAAGCAGTTGGGGAAATACAGTAGATGCCATATCTCTACTCTGATCCCTTGGCTGGGTGGGGGACTCAAACATGGGGCCCTTCCAAGCCCAGTTAGGAACAAATTCCTCTTAGTCATTGTTACACTAGTAGAAATAGTGTAATAAAATTCTTAAAGTCATGATCTATATGCCCAAACTTTTTGGATCGAAGATCTACTTTTCGATCAACTAACCTCCCGGGATCTAGCCTTACCGGCACACATGCGCACAAACACACACACACACACACACACACACGCCATGATGAGAAATGGCCTGAAACAGAGGCATGCCACGCACTTTTTCAGCCTGTTAACTATCGTAGCTCACACGTACCATTTTAAAGTGCTTCCCTGGGCCCTCCTAGATTCCTATTCTTTGCTCGTGCCCTCTGTGAATTCTACAAGATGCAAACTCTGAATGAGAATCATGACGATAAAAGATAGAGCGCAACAGCTCTGATCACAAGCTGCAATTGCAAACTGCTGAGCGCTAACAACTTCCGGTGAGGTAATCACGCGCCACCGTAAATTTAAGATTTACCTGCTTTATTTTATTTTTAAAAAATAGTGAAAATGAGACTAATAAGATGACTAGGGTGCAGTGTATATTAACACAAAAAATATATTACTAACATGTACAAAGACACACAAATGGTTGTTTGTTTTTTTTCTTCTCGACACTCCTCGGATCTACTTGGGACCTGTCTTAGATCTACCGGTAGATCAGGATCTACCTAATCGGCACCACTGTATATTGTACGTAAAATACAACAATATTAATAGAAAAAACTAATATACAGGATATTTGTTATTTTGAGTGTCAAAATGTGCGCATGTGTGTGTGTGTGTGTGTGTGTGTGTGTGTGTGTGTGTGTGTGTGTGTGTGTGTGTGTGTGTGTGTGTGTGTGTGTGTGTGTGTGTGTGAGAGAAAGAGAGAGAGAGTTTATAAACCGTATAGAGTTTACTCTTTTCCAGGCTTGTGTGGTCTTGTCATTTCCCATGTTGCGTCAAGCGAATCAAACAGGTTTTGTTTATAGACTACGGATGCATTTGTTTGGCATATTGTATCCTTCACATTACATAGACTTTCGTCAGAGGAAACTCGTATAGTCTCCCCACAATTTCCTATTGGCATAATAACTCAAGTGTGTTTTTGTGTGCGTGCCTTGCATGCACACGTACGTTCATACAGTATGTGTAATGCATGTTATGTGTATGTATATATATATATATATATATATATATATATATATATATATATACACTAGCTAGTTCGCCGCCCTCCGGCCCCTCATCAGCTAGTTCCTGCGGAAGGCTGGTAAGGTGGGCCTTCGGCCCACAAAAGTGTTGTTGCTTGGTTCAACTTTTTGTTCATCTTCATTGCTTATCGCGAAAATAAAGAGATGTTTAGCTCTACTAAATAACTAACAATTTCATTGCAATGCTTGTGGGTACACAACATTTTTTCGCTAAGATGCCCGCGCGATCGTAGTGAGCCACTGCCTGAGCGGCGCAGTGGCGGCGCGCAGTGGCGGCGCGCAGCGGCGCGGTGAAGTAGGTACGTTTTGATAAGGGACAGACGGAAGGACAGACCGCGTGCGGGACGACGCGCAAAATATATATATATATATATATATATATATATATATATATATATATATAGATACTGTATTTACTTTATGTAGCCATATATAGACACATATATACACACACATATATAAACATTATTTATACGGTACAGTGATCCCTCTTTTATCGTGAAGGTTACGTTCCAAAAGTAAACTGCGATAGGTGAAATCCGCAAAGTAGATTTTTTAAAAAAATTGTACTATATGTTTTAAGGCTGTCAACATCACCATTAAGATTTTCCCACATTTCTCTCTTGTTTAAACATGCTCAAACTTCCGACCTTTGCAAGCAAAATAAGTATACAGAATTATTATTACTGTACTATTACTAGTAATATTATTATTGTTGGTTAAAACCCGTTTGACCGTTTCAAAAATCTAGGGAAGAAAAAAGGAGTACGGTACACTCAGTCTGCTGGCCTCTGCTTTTCAATTTTTGTTTTAAATTAATTAATAAAAATTGCTCTTGAAAAAAAAACTGCAATATGGCGAGTGTGCGAAAAGTGAACCGCAATATCGCGAGGCACCACTGTATACAAAATCACATGCAGCAAAGTCTGTAGACATCCATCCATCCATCCATTTTCCGAACCGCTTGATCCTCACTAGGGTCGCGGGGGGTGTTGGAGCCTATCCCAGCCGTCTTCGGGCAGTGGGCGGGGGACACCATGAATCAGTTGCCAGCCAATCAAGGAGTCTGTAGACAGTTTAAGCTTTTTCAGGACCAAATGAAAGACATGAAATACGATTAGATGTGGCATGCTGAGAAAGTATAAATGCTGCCATCGAAAGAAAGGTGTGTCAGTAATTTTTTTATTATTTATTGTGATCTTTATATTTTAATGAGTGTGTGTTTACTATTACATAAATGGCACAATTGATCCACCTTAATTTTCAGGTGTTAGCTTTTTAAAAAATGTTAAATCTTTTTAACACATGTTACAAAAAAACACTGAAAAACTAATAGCAAGCTTTTGATTTGAGTTTTTATTTGGTCTCCCATAGGAGAAACTTGTCTCGGAGGACATGTCCTCCTTGCTGCTACATGCATTGAACAATACATACACATTCGCTATACCAAATTCATTGGACCATACATACAGTGCCGGACTCTACACACAATGGATGGTACATCACAGTCATGTGCACACCCCACACTGCCCTCATGTCCTCCTGCTTGTCTGTCTGCCTTCCTCTAGTTGTTTGTTAATTCGGCTGATAGCCTGCGGTATTAATGAGTTTTTGTATCGGTTTAATTTGCAGAGAAGGGTCCTGTACCTCCTTCCTGTGTAGGAACTCGAATTGGGAGTGCAGCACGTGAGAAGGATTGTCTAGAATGTTGTTGGCCTGTTGAACGGATGGACTGCACATATATATCTTGGGAAGCATGGGGTGGGGGCTGTCCGATTACTTTCCCTTTGTAATATTTTTTCATTCTCATTGAATGAATTTAGAACTGTGTCTGTCTGGAGGGCTTCACTCTGTTCCAACTCTGTCAGTTATTTTAGACACATTCTTAATCCCATTTGCTTTATTCTGATGTTGTCAAATCCAGGCCAGAGACCTGCAGCAATTGTGTCCCCCATTGCCGGAACCACCAGAGATGTAGTGGAGACGGCTCTGGACATTGGTGGCTTTCCTGTTGTCTTGAGTGACACGGCCGGCCTCAGAGACAGTAGGGACCTGGTGGAGAGAGAGGGGGTCCGTCGAGCTCGTGAAAGGTAGTACAGTGTTGACATTACACTTCACATAATGGTCTTTTGTCCATATTCGCTGACATGCATTCACTCTGTGACCAATGCCCCAGGTGTCTAAAAACAAAGGAAGGAAGAAATTAGTCATCACCCAATAGTAAAGCCTGTGTAACCAACAGAACTTGTCTTATTGCTCCTCACTGGATATAAATACATGGATAAACACTCTCAGGAGGTTGTATAATGAAGAGGTACCATTCCTTGATTTACAACGCCTCCATATTGAGAGATGTTTACTGACAGCCACTTCCACTGTTTATCCAGAAAAAAAAATCATTTGTTAAACGCGTCATCACTCCTGTACTAAGAGGCCATTAGATAGACAGGCAGACAGATGGCGGCATGAACACTCACACACTATTGACACTTTATGTTATTGTTATCATCATCATCTATCCATTTCCAACACCGCCTATCCTGAACAGGGTCGCGGAGTTGCTGGAGCCTTTCCCAGCTGACTTTGGGCAGAAGGCAGACCATACCCTGAACTGGTGGCCAGCCAGTCACAGGGCACATATACAGACAAACAACCATTCACACCCACATCCACACCGT
Organism: Hippocampus zosterae; assembly: GCF_025434085.1. NCBI lineage: Eukaryota > Metazoa > Chordata > Actinopteri > Syngnathiformes > Syngnathidae > Hippocampus > Hippocampus zosterae. The sequence goes on along the minus strand of NC_067458.1, from coordinate 8,768,394 downwards.
CACTGAGTGGGAACCGAATCCCACGCTGCCCGCACACAAGTCAGGCGAGTGGACCACTATACCATCAGCAACTATTATTATCATCATCATCATCATCATCTTCATTATCACCATGATAATTTTCCTCATTATTATCATTATTAGGGTAAAAAAACATGTTTTGTTATGTCAAATAAAATTAGACATTGTTATGCATGGTGTCAAAGTCAAGGCGCGGGGGCCATATCTGGCTCACCACATCATTTTATGTGGCCCGTGAAAGCAGATCAAAGATGTGAACTTTCACAATGCTTGCTAAAATCTTGACCAACATTTCAAATTCTTATTTGTAACAAATAAGAGTGATACTGTAAGCTTTTTCTTGTTACCAAACCCCTCATTACAGTCATTTAAAAAAATAGGTGAATAAACCGTTATTCTTGACTTCGTTGTATGGTTTCAGCCATCTCCAAGGGAAACTCTTACTAAAATCAGGCCCGCGACAGAAATGAGTCTGACACCCCTGTTGTTGTCTGCATTCCAAGAGGCGCAAATCTTGGCGTTTTGACATCCTATTTTTGCGAACATCATCGAAAAAGAATGCTTCAATTCAAATGGATGATCCTCTTAGTTGCTTAGTTGGTGTTGAGGTTACCACTTCACACTAACAAATGAACACTAACTGGATTCTCAGCTTGGCGGGAACAAATCAAAAACCCTCTTTTTCTTTCTTTTCTACTATTTCCTTCCTAAAAAAAGACAGACTGTGTTAAAATGCAGATTTCAAACCATAAACAAGATGACTTATTAGCTGATAAATCACACATGACATTAAGAACATTAGTGTATAGTTTATGGCCTCTGTCGAGTGAGGGATGCTATTTTTTCTTCTGCCAGCCTGACACATATTCAAATGTATTAGTCACATGCTGTTTAGTGTCATTTTTAACAAATTATTCAACTGGTGAGCTGCTGTATAGGAAGGGTGTGCAGTTTGTCTTGTATTGAGAACTTTGTGTGCATGAAGCAGTTCAGACACTTGTGACCCGGGTCACTAAAGGAAGGAGGTAGCAAGTACAAGCATCCGCTGCTGCTGCTAGCTCTTCTCTTGGGATGGATGTGCACCAGAGTTTATGCTGGCCATTGCTAAAAGAAGAAACTTGACATGTTGCTCCTATGTTGTTTTGTTTTTGTTTTTTTCCCCCAGTGAAATGCTAATGAAAAATGAATGAACCACATGACCCTAAGGCAATTATTGATAGCAACCTAAATACAAAAATGTTCATCTCTACGGGGCTGAGAGTGTACCAAATGTTTTTTAGAGCAACCGAAACCGATGTCAGGTTTAAAAATCCAGGTTTCCTACAATATAGGAACATTTCAGCAGCAAACTTGAGTTTTGTTGTGTTCAAAATGGCTGCAATTATAGTCTCCTGTACAATCTGTTGCTCATTTAGCAACTGGCTGAAGGGTTTGTTTGTTAGTTGGAGAAACAAACAAGCAAAAAAAAAAAACATTCAACTACTTGTGATGTTCTGCATTTGCCCCCTTGACCATTTTGTGGCCTGCGCACCAAAAATCGGCTGTTGATTTATGAGTTGATTTCATCTTAGGAAGTTCAACTCAGCTCAACTCAACTCAGCTTTATTTATAGAGCACTATAAAAACTGCTGTAGTTTTGTACAATGAGCTGTACTGTACATAAGTAAAAATCACAAATATAGTGATTTTTACTTCTTCTCATTAATTCCCGCAGCTTCACTGTATAGGGCTGTTCACACGGCAAGATTTGGTCCGGTGCTGCGCCGGGGCTGCCCCAGTAGAGCGTTCACACGTGCAAATTAGCTCCAGCGTAGCCCCGGAAAAGAGCTTATACCGGTCCAAATTTGCTCCCGAGCAACAACTCAGAGGAACAAAAACAACTCAGAGACAGTCCAGTCTCCTACAAAAGGAAAGATGTTACTAGCCAAGTCTTGTGTCGTTATGAATCAACACATTACGGAAGTCCGATAGAGCACGAAAGCAACACATTCTCGCCATACATACTCTTCACAAGCATTTGCTCTGGCGCAAATTTAACCCAGTTGCGTTCACGCGTGCAAATTTACACCGGTGCTGCTTCGCAAACGAGCATTTGCCCCGGAGTAAATATTTGACACACCCCTGAGGTGGGTCAAATTTGGTCCGGTATAAGCTCTTTTCCGGGGCTAAGCCGGAGCTAATTTGCACGTGTGAACGCTCTACTGAGGCAGCCCCGGCGCAGCACCGGACCAAATCTTGCCGTGTGAACAGCCCTTACGTATGGCGAGAATGCGTTGCTTTCGTGCTCGGTCGGACTTCCGTAATGTGTTTGTTTCATAACGACACAAGACTTGGCTAGTAACATCTTTCCTTTTATAGGAGACTGGACTGTGTCGGAGTTGTTTGTTCCTTTGTTGTTTGTTCACAACCCCCCGCCCCCCATAGAATTTATTTTGTGATTTCCTCTCTTGATTTTCTGTTTGGCGCATTAGTGTTTGCTTTTCTGAGTGTCATTGAAGTCATCGTTCATTTACGTTTTCTTGGGCGGTCACTCTCGAGCAGAAGGCACGGAGACTGAGAAGGAGAAGGACGTGCCGGTCCAGTAGTCGCTTGAGTTGTGTATATACAGTACGTTTTAAAAAGAACCAACACGACAGCTCGTTTGTTTTCTGTCGTTTTGCTCCGCTGCAGAAACTGCCGTGTGAACGCAAGTGGGGCAGCCCCAACACTGTGTCGGGGCTGCCACGCTCAGCGGCTTTGTATGTGTAAATGCTCCACACAATTTGCTGCGGTGCAAAATATATCCCAACAAAATATATCGTTGCAGCGCCGGAGCAAATGTGTGCCGTGTGAACGGCCCTTATGCTTTAAACTGTGTGGACGATGATCTTTGACCGCAGGGACACTGGGTGTCTAGAGAGTTCAGAGTAGGTTGTCCCAATGCATTGAAACGAGACGAGTCATTGGATAAACGCTGTTTTTGTCCCGCCCATCGGACGCTCAGCGTATCGGCTGGCCCAGACGCTCAGCTTTTCTGCATGATGATTGGATGGTCTGTCTTCGGCTGAATCTCTTGTTGATTGACAGCAAAATGAGCCAATCACCGATCTTTTGATGTTGGCATCCGTGGGAGCATTTTTCAATTCTCATTCTGTTCTGAGTTGAACTGGAGACTTCTCATAATCTTGGTGACACTCTCTTTGTTGAAAACAACTTACGACCGATTAATGTGTTATTTCTGGTGTGTTTTATTGTAGTTGCTTGTGTTCGCAGACTTACATTTCACCACAGTTAAGACCCTGGAAAAGGCGCCTTGTTGGTATGACAGAGTCACAGATCATTTTCTTGAAACGGAACAGAGAGTAGAATTCACGTATAAATAAACGGACACATTTTATGATGTCGGCCGAAATCGAGCTTCCCCACCTTGACAGACCAGCACCCGCCACTGCTCCAGACGAGTAACAGCTGAATTGTTGATGTATTTCTTTTCTCAAGAGTTGAGCAAGCAGATTTGACTCTGGTGGTCGTGGACTGTTCTCTTCTATCCACGGATAACAAGCAAGCTTCAGACTTTCTTCAAGACCATCTCAATAGTGTCCTGCATAATCAGGAGCAAATACATACAGGTACTCAATATTATTCTAGTTTTATTTATTTTATTTATTTGTTTTTGGTTTTTTGTTATATATTTTTGTGTTTGTAAATGCCTTTCATTATTACATAAATAAAGTTGTATTGCCTTGCCGAGAGACCAGATTGGCGTGTTCAAGACATGATGGCATCATATGGTTTAGAAATAATGATGACATGTATTTACTTACTTTTATTCCAGAATTACCATCTGACAGGTTCCTTCTGGTCTTGAACAAGGTGGACTTGCTGCCTGAGGAGCAGCGACAAATGCTGAAATTGATTTTGGGGTGCATCTCTGGCCTTCCTCCTGTCTGTATGATGTCCTGTCACACGAGCGAGGGACTTCAAGACTTCCTCACAACACTGCATAGCAGAGTCAAAACTTTGTGAGTCATTGAGATTTACTACAGTTTCTTCTGTCCTCGTCTTATTTTTAGCTAAGTTGCTTCCTTTTAAATAAAATAATAATAATCGGATTCGTAATCATCCATCCATCCGTTTTCTGATCCACTTTATCCTCACAAGGGTCGCAGGCATGCTGGAGCCTATCCCAGCTGACATTGGGCACTAGGCGGGGGACACCCTGAATCGGTTGCCAGCCCAATCGCAGGGCACACATAGACAAACAAACAACGGCACTCACGCTCACACCTAGGGACAATTTAGAGTGCCCCATTAACCTGCCATGCATGTTTTTGGAATGTAGGAGCCAACTAGAGTACCCGGAGAAAACCCATGCGGGCACGGAGAGAACATGCAAACTGCACACAGGAAGGCCGAAGCCCGAATCGAACTTGACTAATCATAATAATTCAGAAACAAGAATCCTAAGCTCAACAATCAGAAGTGGCATGCTTCTCCTCGACAGACCACGCAAACCAAAGAGCCAGAGCTGTTTGGAAAAAAAAGGTGTTTCTGTCGCACAGTCACCCATCCTCCCTGCACTCCCGGCTGCTTGCAAACCACGGGGAATACAAAATGATCTGTAACAACTAACGAACTGTGCTTTCTAGCTAGCGCAGCCAAACACTATTTTTCTGCGGTGCAGATCCCCTCCTATAAGTAACAAATCTGTGCCTCCGTGGTAGCAAATAAGATGCACTTCAAACAAGTTTCGCTATCATGAAAGGCGAAAAGGGAGTTGCCAAGCAAGTGAGTCAACAAGCAAGAAAAAAAAGACAAGGACAAGATGGAGAGGCCAAAGCTAATCGCTACGCCAATGTGAAATGAAAAGTTTCGAAACTCCAGAAATCTCTGTCATGTTTATAAATGCTACTGTACATAGTGAATGAAAATTGGAAGGACGCTTGACTTGAAGAGAATTGTGACTTGAATTGAAATGGCAATATCTGACAGAAAACAGAAATAACAATCACATCTTTGCGTAAAATCGTTCAATCCTAAATTCCAAACAGAACTCCAACAAGTGGACTGCAGAAAACTATTGGACCCTCATCAAAATTGTAAGCAATAATTGTATTGCCAGCATGCCATGCTACCGCAATTTAGAAACCCACTTGCAGCCAGCTAAAATGGCTAAAAGGTGACTCAATGCTTGTGTTGTGTACCACACTGAGCTTGGAGAAGAAAAAAGAAAACAAGAGCAAAGAATTGTCATAGAATTTGAAAACCAAAATTGTGGATAAGCGCGGACAATTTCAAGGCAATGCTTTTGGCCGATACTGTAATTTCCTGTCTTCCTGATGTTTATGCTAAGCTAACGGTTACTGTTTTAAGGCTTAAAATAAGAGCCACATTACTACGGCACCTTCACTTTCACAAAACACTAGGGCTCTGCGACTGTTTAACATTTTTCTCTCTTTGTGCTTCCGGGGATGTTATACACCTCCTCTTTACATATTTAACTTAAAAAAAAATAAATAAATATAAAACAATCAAATGGAAAAACAGCAAGTCGAGCACTAACTGGGTGTGCCTACTTGTGCCGCACGCTGTTCGTCGCCTCAAAAGGATTTAAAATTGGATCATCTTCAAACCGAGAAACTTCATTAACTGCAAATGCGTGTTTATGGGTTGTGATCAATATAATGTCTGTTGATTGGTTGAAGGAAGGATTGTCACCTTTGAATGAAGGCAGCGTTTAGCCAGATTAATTGAGACACACGGTTTATTACAGCAGCAGAGATTATTGTTTGCGTATAGGTGTGTGCTTTCAATTTAAACCTCCTCCCGGCAGGGGATAAATACGTAAGTAAGGAAAAGGAAAAATAAAACAATGGAAACCTCATGCTATAAATAGAGGAATTCTTTTTTAAAAATCCATATTTCACCAGTTTAGTAAATCAAACTTCCCGTCTAGGTGTGGCGACCCTCTGTCTGGTGCCCCGACCCTGACTCAAGCACGCCACAGGTCCCACCTGCAGCATTGTGTCACAGCCCTGGATCAGTACCAGCGATACCGCGACCTCGACCTCGCTCTGGCAGCGGAGGGCATTCGCTTGGCTCTCACCAGCCTGGGCCGGATCACTGGAAAGGTCGGACCAGAGGAGATCCTGGATATTATTTTCAAAGACTTTTGCATTGGCAAATAGTTGGGCGGCCCATGTCCATGATGATACTGTCATAATAACAAGAAACCGCACCGAGAGCTCAGCTGCATTCTTGCGTGGCCCCACAGTACTGGCAAAGGAAAGTATCGTTGAGGATAAAACCTTGGCACTGTGCCGCGCTTTGTGTCATAAAAAGAACACATCAGGTTCTTGGCTCCAATTGGTTCCCAAGACACTCAAATGTTGTTGTTGTTTTTGTTTTTTTTAATCCAAGTGGAGTGGAAATATTTGACATGATGTCTCCCACACATGTGCGGTACACTTTGTACAAGTGTTTGGCCTGCCTTTAGTTCAGTTTAAAAACACTGTGTTGGGTCTTTGATAAATGTATATTGGTCCCTGGGTCCGACCAAGCCACTTTTGGTGCAGCATAATAGTGGCAGCATCTGACAATTGCAAGGTCACAACTCCCAGCACGGATGTTTGGATGTACAGTCTGACCTGGAGTAACAGTTCAGGTTTCAGCTGCATCCACATATTCTTTGTTTTTGTTTTGCAGTTAAGATCTGGCATTTGATTCGACTAAAACTTTGCGGCTTACAAAAAATATACCAAAAAAAAACAACAAAGAAAACAAAAAAGAAAAAACATTCTCATTTCAGTTATAAATAACGGGCATCAATTCACAGATTTTTGCTATTCGGTAAGGCAGCCTGGTTCCTATCCACTGGATATGCCTTTAATTATTTTATTTAATTTTGATTCCGTCACGGGATGAAAATATCAGAACAGTAAAAAAGACCATTTATTTCGAAAATTAAAATACTTGTGCAGCCATGAATCTTGAAGTCATCTTGGTCTTTCTGCCTCTGTCATCTTGAAATGTTTTTGTTTCTGCAATTCTTTTTTTCTATTTGCGAGGATGATGCTCCTGGACCCTTGTGTGTATTTTTTTTTTTTTTAATTAAACATCCCAACTTCAAAAACACTGCACTGTGTTGCCATCACGTGTTGGCCGGAAATGAGATTTGGAAGTACAAACTGGTTACTATTTTTTCTTTGTTGGGTGTATAACTGTCATAATCTGTTAATCGACAACTAATTGATGATCAAATTAATCGAAAACTATTTTTATCATTGAGTAGTCATTACGAGCCATTGTTTACATTAAAATTGTCTAAACCAGCAGTCGTAATTTCTGTAGTCCATATTACCTTCTATTTCATGAAGCAGATGCTTGCCAATCTTAAAGTGACAGTAACCAAACCAACATTAGTGTGTCTGAAGCGGCTTTCGATATCTGTCAAATTTTGTCTGCCCTCAGACTGATACACGTGCTGTCATTTTTCCCCCCCACCAATATCAGTTCGATAATTATCGGTCCGATAGTTACCGTGCATCCCTAGCAAAAGTTTACGTTTTGTTGTCGGTAGTGTGATGATTTGAGGTGGCATATCCCTCATTGGAAATTCATCATTGGAGTGAAGATGCAGAGAAAGTTGCAGATGGGCTTCTACAGCTCACGGCAATGTCATCTCGCCACAGTCTGGTACTGGTCTCTATCCTCCAAGATTACAGCGCTCACCCTCACAGAGCGGAGTTTATCAGAGACTACCTCCAGAATTCGGGAGTGGAGAGGATGGAATGTCCTGAATTCCACCCTAGTGAATACTTGTGAGATCAGCTTGGCTTTTTCCAACCAAACGCTGTTGGCTGACCTGCGACAAAAGATTGTTGAAGAATGGGATGGCATCCCACCGCAGTGTGTGACCAGCATGAGGGACTTGGGAGGACGCACCAGGCTCACAAGTGTGGTTCTTCCACGGGTAAAGTTGCAATATGTCTTGTTTCTTCAAACTGCAGTCATCCAATCCACCAAACAAGAGTTGGCAGCAACGGCAACATGAGCTGTTTGGCATTGACGGAGATTTGGCAACATTTTCACAGCCGCAAGCCACATACTCATGGCTGCTGTTCATCCCACAAATGCATGTTCCTTACAAGAGTGGCACAACATGAACAGACCTTCCAGTGCCATGTGATTTAATCTGAAGACGCATTTTTATAACAAAGAAACAATCAACCTGCTGTTTATCTTTTACATACTAGCGTAATAGTTATCAGCGGTACACTATAACACTTTCACACAAAATCTTTTCAAGACTACATTTTACGTGACATATTTTAGCACCAAATTTTGGAGTCCCTGGAAATGCAGCTGCTCTGTGCTTGAAATCCTTGATGGTCTCATATTTTTGTGAAACCTCTTCAATTAAAGCCATTCTATTCTTACAATCCATTTATTTTTCAGAGCCATAATGCTGGGTAGGCGAAAGCCTAAGAATTCCGTTATTGTTCCAATACTTGTCGTAGGTCAAGTGTGCCTGTTCTCTCAGACGCTCCATTAATAATGGAAATTGTCCCATTATTAATGGAGCGATATACTGTCCAGTCATCCATATGCAGTATCTGGGCTGGGATTTGTTCCACAATGATCCGCAGGTGAATGCCTCACTATCAAGCTCCAAATAAATGTACCCAAAATATGCAGACATGAGTGACGCAGGTCTCCTCCAGTCTGTGAGGCAGGAACATTGTTGAGGCGTTGAATGCCGCAGCTTTTGTTCCCCTGTCAATCTGGCCTTGATCAAATATTTATGTTTCTTTGTTGAACTTGTCACCCTTCTTCCCCATTTGTTGGTCGCTGACGACATTTGCTCGCCTTTTACGGCAACAGAAGTGCCTGTCTGTGTCTTTTTGTCTTTCTCTTGCCAGTCTCCGTGCTCAGACCTTTCCTCTTCCCGCTCCACTTTTTCAGCCTTTTCTTTTTCTTGATAAATTATGACACAAGAAGGGAGGGGAAGGGGCATTTTAAGATAAATGTGGGGCTGTCTTTCCAATGCATCAAAAGCTATACATTTTCAAATGGGGCCTTTTTGGTTGAGTTTTTACGTGATGGGGAAATGACACAACTTAGAAGTATCTGAATTTATAGAATGGACAGATGAACAAACCGTTTTGTATCACTTATTCATACAATACAATGTTACAATGACATCAAAATATCGTCCCACTCGGGTGGCCCGGTAGTCCAGTGGTTATCACGTCGACGTCATATTCCAGAGGTGCGGGGTTCGATTGCAGCTCCGACCTCCCTGTGTGGAGTTTGCATGTTCTCCCCGCGCCCGCGTGGGTTTTCTCCGAGTGCTCCGGTTTCCTCCCACGTTCCAAAAACATGCATGGCAGGCTGATTGAACACTCTAAATTGTCCCTAGGTGTGAGTACGGATGGTTGTTCGTCTCTGTGTGCCCCGCGATTGGCTGGCAACCGGTTCAAAATGTCCCCTGCCAACTGCCCGAAGACGGCTGGGATGGGCTCCCTCACCCCCTGTGACCCTAGTGGGGATAAAGCGGTTTGGAAAATGAATGAAAAAAAATGGACCCACACCTGAGTAAAAAAAATAAAAAAATTTTTTAATGTCATCTATCCATCCATTATTCATACCGCTGATCCTCACTAGTTTGTGCTGGAGCCTATCCCAGCTGACTCTAGGCAATTGAACACTTTACTAAACAATCACAGGGCAGACAAACATTCAAATCACACCACGGGACAATTTAGACCAGGTGTCACCAACATTTTTGAGGGTGAGAGCAACTTCATGTGTACCGATTGTGTGAAGGGCTACCAAATTGATACACGTCTGAAATAACATATTTGTCCAAAATACCTTCAATAATATGAGGATGTGTTATTTTTAATACTTGATGATTTAAATTGTCAGACTTTGATCGTGTTTCGAAATGTCTCACAGTACTGCCAATGTTTGCATTTTTAAATCATAATTTCTACTAGCAAATCACAATGTCCAGGCACTGGCGGGCTACTCAAGTGGTCTTCACGGGCTACCTGGTGCCCGCGGGCACCATGTTGGTGACCACTGATTTAGACTGTCCAATAAACCTGCCATGCATGTTTTTGGAATGTGTGAGGAAACCGGAGTACCCGGAGAAAACTCACGCAGGCACGGAGAGAACATGCAAATTCCACAGAAGAAGGCAGGAGCCTGGATTCGAACCCACATCTTCCACACTGTGAGGCGGCTGTGCTAACCAGCCCTCCACCTTGCCGCCCACACCAGTTGATAATCTTCCAAAATGTAGTTGAACTTCTTAAGAAATAACGAATATATTCTCACTTGGTTTTAGTTGCCCTCATTTGTAAATCATTGAACTTTGTACATTCAAGACATGGATAACTTTTTATATGAAAGTTTAGCTTCTCTTACGCCAATATCTATCAGTTGTAATGGATCTTATGATCTACCGGTGACTAGGGCAATGTGTGTGTGTTTGTGTGTGTGCGCGTGTGTGTGTGTGTGTGTGTGTGTGTTGGAACCACATGTTTCTGGAAATTGCTAAACAAAGGATGTCCTGTGAACAAACAGCTGTCATCCGTTACGCTTATATCATAACTGAAGTGTCCCTTGTAAATCCTCTGATCCAAATTCTCAGTTATAGAAATAACATTCTGGTTGAGATGCAATTAACTTACACTAACACTGTCAGGTCTCCGGAAGTATTGGGTAGATGCTGTCGTTTCGCCAACCGTGCTGTTCTCATATTGAAAAAGAGGCATCAATGTTTTCTACTAGCGGCTGTGCATCAGTGTCGATGTTTCCATATTTTCATTTACAGTGGAATAGAACAATGAAACCGCCATCCTAATCTGCCAAGAGTTCTCCACAGTATCAATATATAACTACTCCAATATGATATATATATATATATATATATATATATATATATATAAGCGGCTGGATAGCTCAGTTGGTAAGGCATCGGTTTGGCATACGGGAGACGGTGGTTCGAATCCCGCTTGGGGCAAAAAAAAAATGAGCACATAACACCATCCTGTGTGGGTCCTTGGGCAAGATCCTTCACGCTAATGCCTACCTCATACAATGATGAGAGACAATAAAACGAATGACATGCCGGCTCAGACGTCGCCCGGCCAAACAAGGTCTGCGTCAGGTGCTGGGGAACCAGAGCACCTTGATGAAAAATGGGCTACTGGAACAAAGCGGAGATGGGCGAGATGCGATAACATGGCTCTGTTGGAATGCTACTACTCAAGCAACCCTAGTCAGAGGGGTTACATGCAGAGAATGTGGGCTAAATGGTTACTTCGAAACCCACAGTCACGGTTGACCGCGAAACAACTAGTAGCTCAGTGTTCCAACATCCACAAACGGCAACTGCTGTCACAACTTGAGATTGATGAGGTACAACGCAGGTTCCATGGGGAAGGGCCCCAGGCTGCCAGATCAGAGGAGGAGGTCATACAAGAGATTGGGAGGCAAGCCCCAATGAATGCAGATGATGAGATTGGGTGGCCAGCCCCAATGAATGAAATGCTGAGCGAGGCAGCAACTGACCTGAAAGCTAAGATCATGGCGAGAATGAAAGCTGGGCAACCTAGAAACCGATTACAACAGCTATGTGAAGTACCATCTGAAAGTCTCATAGAAAGTGTGAATGCAGCACTGAGGGCGATCCCTACCGTAACGATCACAGAAACCAATGAGCTGATATACGCTTCAGCATCAGTGATCCTGGAGACTCTGGGCTATAAGAGCAACCATGGGAGCCATGAGATACGTTACCCACCATGGAAAAGACGGTTGGAGGCTAAGATCAAGGCGGCCCGGAAAGATGTGAGTCAATTGACGGAGGCCCAGAGAGGTGTGATGAAAAGGCCGATACCCGAGAGGTACATCCAGATGACCATACCTGAAGCACTCGAAACTGCCAAACAAAGGCTCCAAGCCTTGTCCAGTCGCCTAAAGCGGTACACGAAAGAGAATGAGGCCAGACGAATAAACAGGCTGTTCGCAACACAACCTGCGAAAGTGTACGCTCAGTGGCAGGGTCCTAACAACAGAGCTGACCCACCAAGACTGGAAACTGAAAGGTACTGGAAAGGCATATGGGAGAAGGAGGTTGCACATAACAGCAGTGCACAATGGCTGGTGACCCTGAGAGAGGAGCACAGCAACCTCCCTGAACAGAACCCAGTTACCATAACAGTGGCAGACATACAGGAAAGAGTCTCAGATATGAAGAACTGGACAGCACCAGGCCCGGACATGGTCCACACCTACTGGCTAAAGAGACTCACAGCACTCCATGAGCGCCTAGCAGTACAAATGAACCAGCTGCTGAGGGATGGGACTCACCCAGAATGGCTAACCGAAGGGCGAACGATCCTGATCATGAAGGATCCCTCGAAGGGTGCAGCCCCATCCAACTATCGGCCAATAACCTGTCTCTCCACAACATGGAAGCTCATGTCAGGCATCATTGCGGCTAAGATAAGTGGACACATGGATCAATACATGAACGAAGCGCAGAAGGGCATTGGTAGGGATACCAGAGGAGCCAAACATCAGCTCCTGGTTGACAGAACAGTCGCACAAGACTGCAGGTCCCGACGTACCAACCTGTGCACAGCTTGGATTGATTACAAGAAAGCCTATGACTCGATGCCACATACATGGATCACTGAATGCTTGGAGTTGTATAAGGTGAACAGGACCCTAAGAGCCTTCGTTGCGAACTCGATGAGGATGTGGAAAACCACACTTGAAGCCAATGGCAAGCCACTTACCCAAGTGTCCAAGGTGATGCACTCTCCCCACTGCTGTTCTGCATAGGACTGAACCCCCTAAGCCAAGTAATCACCAAGACAGGCTATGGATACCGCCTCAGAAATGGAGCTACAATCAGTCACCTCCTCTACATGGATGACATAAAGCTGTATGCTAAGAGCGAAAGGGACATAGATTCCCTGATCCACACAACCAGGATCTACAGCAGCGACATCGGGATGTCATTCGGGCTTGAGAAATGTAGTCGGATGGTGACTAAGAGAGGAAGGTTAGTCCGCACTGAAGGGGTCTCACTCCCTGAAGGAACAATATCAGACATTGAGGACAGCTACAAGTACCTTGGTATACCACAAGCCAATGGCAACCTCGAACTGGCAACAAGGAAAGCGGCTACGGCCAAATACCTCCAGCGAGTGAGGCAAGTCCTAAGAAGCCAGCTCAATGGCAAGAATAAGACCCGGGCAATAAACAGCTATGCCCTGCCAGTGATCAGATACCCTGCAGGAATAATAAGGTGGCCAAAGGAAGAGATTCAGACCACGGACGTTAAGACCCGAAAGCTCCTAACCATGCATGGAGGGTTCCATCCCAAATCCAGCACCCTGAGACTGTACGCAAGCCGAAAGGAAGGAGGCCGGGGACTAGTGAGTGTGAGAGCCACTGTCCAGGATGAAACATCCAAGCTCCATGAATACATCAAGGAGAAGGCTCAAACGGATGACGTACTCAGAGAATGTCTCAGACAATGGGGAACAGAAGATGAGGCGCTGGAAGAGGGACCATCATGGGAGGACAAGCCCCTACACGGGATGTACCACCGGACCATAACTGAAGTGGCTGATCTCAAGAAGTCCTATCAGTGGCTAGAGAGGGCTGGCCTGAAGGACAGCACAGAGGCACTCATCCTGGCTGCTCAGGAGCAGGCCTTGAGAACCAGAGCCATCGAGGCCCAGATATACCACACCAGACAAGACCCAAGGTGTAGGTTGTGCAAAGAGGCACCTGAGACGATCCAACACATAACTGCAGGGTGTAAGGTGCTGGCAGGAAAAGCCTACATGGAACGCCATAACCAGGTGGCTGGCATAGTCTACCGAAACATCTGTGCGGAGTATGGATTGGAAACCCCAAGGTCAAAATGGGAAACACCACAGAAGGTTGTGGAGAATGACAGAGCGAAGATCCTGTGGGACTTCCAGATCCAGACTGACAAGATGGTAATGGCGAACCAACCAGATATCGTGATCATAGATAAAGGGCAGAGGAAAGCCGTTGTAGTGGATGTAGCGGTCCCAAGTGATGGAAACATCAGGAAGAAGGAACATGAGAAACTCGAGAAATACCAAGGGCTCAGAGAGGAGCTGGAGAGAGCCTGGAAGGTAAAGGTGACAGTCGTGCCTGTGGTGGTCGGAGCACTCGGGGCAGTGACCCCCAAACTAGATGAGTGGTTGCAACAGATCCCGGGAACAACATCGGACATCTCAGTCCAGAAATGTGCAGTGCTGGGAACAGCAAGGATACTGCGCAGAACCCTCAAGCTTCCTGGCCTCTGGTAGAGGACCCGAGCTGAATGAGGGACGGACACCACCCGAGGGGTGAGATGAGGATTTTTTTTTTATTATATATATATATATATATATATATATATATATATATATATATATATATATATATATATATATATATATATATATATATATAGCTATATATGCATACACATATATCGAGATATATATTTATATATCTAGATATATCTACATGCATATCTATATTTATATATAGATATGTATAGGTATAGGGCAATGATTCGGTTCGATTCCTGTGTGGAACTTTGCTGGTCTCCTCATGCCTGTGTGGGTTTTCTCTGGGTACTCCGGTTTCCACCCACATTCCAAGAACATGCATGGCAGGCTGATTGAACACTCTAAATTGTCCCTAGGTGTGAGTGTGAGTGCGGATGGTTGTTAGTCGATGTGTGCCCTGCGATTGCCTGGCAACCGGTTCAGAGTGTGCCCCACCTACTGCCCAAAGACACCCCAGCACACCCCGCGACTCTCGTGAGGATAAGCGGATCAGAAAATGGAGGGATAGATAGATAGATAGATAGATAGATAGATAGATAGATAGATAGATAGATATGACAAGAGATTTATCCGTTTTTTTCAAAATGTTCCAGAGTTAAAAAAAAAACAATATTTTGCCCCCCGCCCAACCGCCCAATGCATTTAGAATGGTTGTCAGTTATATGTAGATATTCTCTATTTGCGAGCCTGAGTCCCACTCGAACAGCGGGGGTCCACTAAATATGCTTATAATGTTCAAATTTCTACACAAACGATGCACTGCAGTGAAGGGCAATAATATAAGGCATACTTGTCCATGTGCGTGCACACATTTGTACATGTTATACTGCCACCTTAAGTGCTCCCCGGTGTCACATTGAACGTATTGTTAACATTAACAGGATCATGGTTATTATTTATCCATAAAAGTCTGGAGCTTTGTCTGCCGCTGCTCAGCCGCTTGCATGTTCTAAACACGGTATGTTTCAATAAGGAAAGGGAAGCAATAAAGCTTGAGCTTGTAAGTCGTAATAGCTGCCGTGTAAAACCAAAACGCATAAAAATGAGCATAAATCATTGGTATCATTCAATTTAATTACTGACATCATCAATCTGTCATTTTAGCGCTGTCCTATTTTGAACTCTGGCGTGCCGTGACCTGTTGTACGTGCGCTTGCTCTCTTGGCTCCCATGAAAAACGGAAGCCACAGGAAACATAAACTTTGCATTCTCAAGAGCTCGAGTCATATTTTAGGAGCACGTTGGATGATTCACGACCAGAAACACAAAGAGAACACATTTTGATGGTTCATTTAATTTATTCAACTGAAAAAAGAAACATTTGTTTCACTACAAAGTGAGTAGCACCCACAAGCAATATTTACACCAGTGTCATTATCACGTTTTCTGCATGAGCCTGTCTGCCAGGATAAACACACCTTTACTACGCATTTTTCAAAGTGAGAAGCAATCATGAGTGCATGATGACTCAGGATATTTACAGACTGTTCCTAGTCTTGTTTGTGGCGTCTTCATATATCGTATGACGTCGGGCTTTTTACACCAATGGTGCGTCTTCCACACATACTGAAGGGAGCAGTTCATCTTACCTGGAAGAGAAAATAAGAAGTCGGACTAAATCTCAACTCGACAGCAGATTCGATGGGGTCACCAGAGGCGGGCCTTCTGTCAGACTGACGGTTTCGGGCAGTATTTCAGGCTGACCCACGTGGGCCCAGTCCATCCCTCAGTAGAGACGGCCAATCGGTGTCGGAAACGGAATTTCCATGTCACACACAGGTATCATACAAGCCGACGCACAGCCAAAAAACAAAAACCACCAACAACAAAACAGACACTGGCACAGTGTGGTGATTGATGAAATAAAAAGATGTGACACCCGTCATTAAAATGTGTTGTGTACCTTTCAGTCCCACAACACAATTTTTTTTCTGTATTTGACTGCATATCAGGTGTGCGGCACCTGTGTATTTAGTAGAACCAGTAAGTCGGTTCTGGACGCCGTTTGGCTGTTGTCAACACTCGGACGGACTGAAATACTGACGGCAGTTAACAGATGGACAAAATGGACGAACGATGTCCGCCTCTTTTGGTGACAACTTAAGTAAGCAAATGACACTTGAAGAAAAACGACATCAACGAATGCGTTCTTGTTTTTATACCTCTGCATAGTCCTCGGTTGCTCTGCAATACGCTAATCTGTATTATCATGTAGAAAACTTTGCACTTGGAGTGAAAGTTGTAAAAGTAGATAAGTATAGCACACACAAGGGTAAAATCATTTGTTTATATGCAGACTGTTTCCTTTTCTTTTCTGATTGATATAAAAAATGAAAAATTATATGTTACATTATTACATAAGGGGTAGGACTAGATACGTTTTTACTTCTTCCTACTCTTTTGAACATATAATTGTGCTGTATGATGACTCTTTTGCTTTTTAACAATTCTAATTACTTTCTGTCAATTTGTTACTGTGTATTTTTATATGTTAAAAAAAAGTTACCGTTGGAGTTTTGCTGAAGCTTGGTGCTGCAATAGCTCAGTTGGCTGCAATTTGTCTGTTCTGCTGCGGGATCGACGGCACGCCCGCGAGTTGAGGCGGACCCACCTGCAGAACATGAATTACGCGTGCAGTTCACTGTGAGTGCACACATTACCGCGCGCACGTACACACACACACACACACACACACGCGCTGGCAAGTTCAATCACAGAGCTTGTAAGGTGGCAGAATTCAATAGTTGTTATCTCGGCCGCCCATCCTTCCTGCTGCTGCTGCTGAGTCCACACACGTCCACTTAACCTCTGCGCCACGCTCCATTTAATCAGAGGCCGTCTGAGGACGCTGACTGCGCCATTTTGTGTGCGCGTGCAACACGCCATGTCCCTGAGAGTTAGAGGTAAGATTGGGCCTAAAAAAATCCAGCCCGCGGGTATTAAAACCCGACCCGCAGGTTACAGGTTTGCTTCGAGCCTGACCAATTAACTTAATTTGCCGAGCCCGAAGCAAACCTGTAATTTCATATTTTATTTGTGAGGACTCGGGAGGAGGGGGGTGGGGGGGGGGGGTGATTTATGGTAACAAATTAAAACCTGTCTTTTGTAACAAAATCTAACTTAAACAAGACAGTATAAACATTTACATCTTTTATATTTCTGTTTCTGCAGAGGGTACATTAACTGACAATTTTCCATCATTGACGGATTTTTTTAAGAGTTGACGGGAAAAATTTAAGGCCGTCCATCATTATTTTGACGGGTTGAGAATTGGGCCATAAACCACAGCACCAGTACGTCCTTAAGAATCTACCGCGGCACTTTAAGTCTTAACGTGTCTGAGGCTCCTGTTTTGTAGTTACATAGCAATTACATTACAGCGCTTTATCTGTTTTATCCAAATTATTTATTTTAAAACACGTATTCCTTAGTTTAGTGTCCACACATTGTTTTAGTATACATTTTTATCAACATATATTTATTTTTTAAAAAGCCAACAAGAGAGAAGCCCGGCCCTACCCGATGCAATGATTGACATTTTAAGCCCGTCGGGCTCGGGCTCGGGCTCGGGCTCGGGCTCGGGCTCAGGCTTAAGAACTGACCTCTACTGAGAGCGTTGTACCTTGCAACTGGGCAATGCCCTCAGGGTCTGCAGCTCCTTTTCTCTCAGGGCCAAAGTGTCCGCTTGCAATTGTTTCTGTTCTCTTAGCCGGTTCTTCTCAATCAGCAGTTTCTCCATCTGAATCGAATGCGTACATTTAAAAAGGACACGAGGAATACGAAGAGAGGGATGGCGGCGGGCGTGCTTCAAAGAACCTTCTCGTCATGAGTCTTCTGCTTGAGTTGAAGCTGCCTGCTGGTCTCGGCGAGTGTCTCGTTGCGGTTCTGTTCACATCTCTGCAAGTCGGCGCTAAAGTGCGAGTTTTGCACCTCCAGTCGGCTTGACGTGACTTGAATTTGAGCCACCTTCAACAGGAAGACAGATGCGGTGATGTTCTTTGATTGAATGCTACCTCTTTGTGGAAGATATTCTAAGCGTTTCCTCCTACTGTGCCATTCCTTTTGCCCAGAGGGCACTTTCCAGTACATCTTACAAACTGTGTAAGTCAGGGCAACGGGCATGTGGGACCACATTCTGAGTGACAAGTTGATGAAAAAAAATGTTTTCAGAAAAAAAGGGAAAATCACAGACATGAAAAAAAGTCTGAATTTTAAAAAAGGAAAATCTATTTATATGTGCATCCACAGGTGCCGAACTACAAATATGCAGTTGTCACCGTAATTTTAAGATGTAATATCGTCAACCACCGCTAGATGGCATACCTGTCTTAATTGGGCGTGTACTGGGTTTTATTATGACCGGTACTGCAACATGAGTACGGGTAGTTGTATTTTTTTTTGGGGGGGGGGGGGTATGATGTGTATGCCAAACATAGTTCCTCAACAATATTAAACTTTTGAGTGATTCATTCATTCATTCATTCATTCATTCATCTTCCGTACCGCTTGATCCTCACTAGGGTCGCGGGGGGTGCTGGAGCCTATCCCAGCTGTCTTCGGGCAGTAGGCGGGGGACACCCTGAATCGGTTGCCAGCCAATCGCAGGGCACACAGAAACGAACAACCATTCGCACTCACACTCACACCTAGGGACAATTTAGAGTGTTCAATCAGCCTGCCACGCATGTTTTTGGAATGTGGGAGGAAACCGGAGCACCCGGAGAAAACCCACGCAGGCCCGGGGAGAACATGCAAACTCCACACAGGGAGGCCGGAGCTGGAATCGAACCCGGTACCTCTGCACTGTGAAGCCGACGTGCTAACCACTGGACTACCGGGCCGCCCTACTTTTGAGTGATATTTTTGTGAAAAGACTTACAAAATAAGTTCTTGCACTTACCGTAATTTTTTTATTTCATGCAAGAGTCTTTTGCACTGGAAACAAAATGCACTACAATCTGTGGTTATTTTGTTGTTTGCTTCGAATGCTTTGTGCTTGGGATAGGGTAGGATAGTGCTTTGTTTCTACATGCTTTGAAAAATCTATTATCAAAACTGAAATATGTTAAGTGGACAAATTTCGCACACATGTGCATATTATGTGCAGCGTTTATCAACAGCATTTCAGTTGCCCATCCCTGATTAAAGTGGATGTTGACCATGTCACTTGGTTTGGTTTAGTGCGCTCGATCTCACACGCATGGCACCTGATGCAGTTTTTCCTCAACTGTTCCATTTCTATGGTTGAGATTTGTAAGATAATTAAATGAACCAAGATACCTTATTTGTAGCAAACAAATAACACATTTCAGATAATTTTGTGAAATTGGATAATTTATATTCCATTGAGATGCAGGTACACAAGGGTCCAGAATCACTGACTGAATCCTGTCATATGATACGGTAGTTTCCAATTTTTGCACCTCGCCTTGTGAAAAATTTAGAGTACTCATTGACTACTGATTAAGAACTCATTTCACAATATTTATCTCACGAAGAAAAAAGGCAAGACGATTAAGAGAAACAAGTTTTTGAATGCTTTCAGAAAATGATGATGCATTCAATCTCCAAAACAATGGGGCATCATTTTTACCCCTCATTTAGCAATGTAACCCCTTAGGCTTGGCAATTTACTTGGCGAGGATGTGTGTCTTTGTTCTCCAGAACTTGCTGCTGTATCAGTGCAGCCAGAAGTCACCTCTACATTGACCATAAGATGACCTCGGTGGACAGCTGTGTCCATAACTTAGTCTAGGAGTATTTTTCCAGAGGAAAGGCATCCTCTCTAGAGGAAATAAATGGGTCGCAGTCGTCACGTCTGAATCAACTTCACAATCTAATGAGTCATTTATAGCAAATGACCATTTCCCCACAATAGAATCAAGTCATACTGGAGCGTTGACGCAATGTGTGTGTGTGTGTGTGTGTGTGTGTGTGTGTGTGTGTGTGTTTGATTCGGTTTGATTCATTGTTTGAGAGAGTATGATGTCATTTGTTCTCATGTTACAAACATCCGAATGTGTTTTTGCGTGTGTGTTTTATATGCGTATGATCCTAGTTGGAATTTCTTTTAAATCTATATCTCGAGAATAAATATTAGCTGGATAGAAAAAATGATTTCATACATATCTCTAGTTATACCGTAGATGATTCAGTTTGATTTGATGCACTCCCATTTTTCAAATCAAAACTGTTTTTCCTAGTTTAATTATTTTTTGTCACACGCCGACCATATACATATGTTTACGTATCATTTTGACTAGAATCAAACAAAATGCGATGCACCGGTATAGCCAGTATGTATCTCGTCTCTGCACATTACCTTGTTGCCCACGTTGTCCAAATACAGCTGAAACTTGTTTTCCACATCCCTGGAAAGGTTGGTGCAGCTGTTTCTTATCTTCTCCATTTGCTCCTGCTGACTCTCACAGGTGAGGTGAAAGGTCAGTTGGTGGGGGAACAGGTTGTTGATTTTGTTGAGAAATTCCCTGGTCACCGATTGGATTCCATTCAAAGAATGAGCAAAGTCCTCTTTACATTTCCTGGTGAAACACAATGTTTAAAATTAAATGCATCTGTATTTAAGCCCACAATGATTGAATTTTAGGCAAACAGCTTGACAGTACCTGGTGTAAGCGGCAAGCTGCTCCTTCAGCATGGTGTTTTCTCTGCGGAGAGCAATGCCATCCTGGTGGTGGATGTCTCTGTCCTTGAGGGCATTGTCCCTCTCCTGACTTAGATAGTGGACCGTGTGGCTGAAGTTGGCTTCGATGAGTTCAATCATTGCTCTCTGCTGGGCGCTGAGGCTCTGTAAAGTTTTGAGCTCATCTGGAGGAATCAATATAAGTGTTTTAGAATATTAGTTATAGGTTAGTCACTTGGAAAGAGAGATATGGCTTTTTTTGGGGGAGGGGGGGATTTTTCTGACTATTTATTACAACCTCCAAGAGTGAAATGTTACATATACAGTATTAAACTTTTTTTTTTTCAGTACACAAAAGTGAAACTCTTCCCTCCTAATTGATTAATATATAATTGAATTTTAAAATAACAATGTTTTAATTTCTTCTTTATATTTTGATGACTGGCGTAAAACCAGTAAAATGCCTCAGAAGCTAATTTGAACTTTTCTTGAAGATGCGATGTGATCTCTGGGAAATCATTTCCAGTGCTTAAAATGGCTTCGAATCGCTGAGGCTTGTGCCTCTTTTTTTATGATCCACTTGAATCAAATACAAATTTGAGGTGGGATTTTGTATAATCATTTTACCAATAATGGCTAAAATTGCTGAAAACGAATACACAAAGGTCAGAAAGTCCACCGACATGTTTTTAACAGTGACTCGTTCCTGACTATTCAAATGTAATAATCATTCTATAAAAAAAGGATCAGTGAAGATGGATGAAAGATGAATGGCATAAGCATGAAATGACCAAGATTTTTTTGTTGCACTCAAATGTGTAAAACACGACAAGGAAGGATGGCTGGGAACACATACTATTTGGAGCGACCACAACAGGTTGCTGTATTCGGGGGGTGGAACATCGCATGAGCATGCTCTGCGCTGCCATCACCTGCCTCTCACAGTTGGCCTGCATGAAGAAAATTTTCGGAAGATTAAAAAAATAAATAAGCTAAACTGTGCATCATCCATAATGAGCCGCAGACACTCTACTTAAATAGATCCACGTACTAATTTATTCATGAGGTCAAACTTGGTGGCGTTGGTATAAGTCATAAGCTGATCCAGCTGCTTCGCAAGAGCATCTTTCTCAGCCGTGCGTGCCCCAAGTTGAGCTCCCAGTTCGCCTTTCTCCCTCCTCAGCTGTATGTTGTTCTCACTCAGTCTATTGAAGCCCAGCTCCAGCTCCTACACAAGAACAGAGCAGGTGACATCACCTCAGAGAGGATTGCCGAGAAAGATGTGCCCGGGTCAAAGGGCTGCAGCAGAAATATTGGTCTATTTCAGGGTCCTCGTTTTCCATCTCTTCCTGCCGCAACACACCTGATTCAAATCACTGCCATGATTTGGTTTGGGACCAACAGGTGGCACTGTAGGGCTCCCCCTGCAGTTGCACACCTGTTGGTCGTTATGTAATTATGAGTTGTATAAAAGGATTACTGTTGTCATGTTTGTTTGTAGCTGTTTGTCCGCTACTGTCAAGTTTGTTTCAGTCAGGTTTTGGTCATTGTTATGTTTTACCTTCAGTCACGTGTTTTGTTTGGTACTTTGGAATTAGTTTGTTTTGGGTTGAGTTTTCTGAGTTTCAATACAATCTTTCAAGTACACCCGGCTCCTTCCTCCTTCCTGCTTTTTGGGGTCCACTACCACCTCGCAACGTGACAATCACGAGGATCTCAATCAGGCTCCTGTAGAGCTTGCCGGAAAGCAGCCCTCGAGGACCGCAGCTTGAGACCCCTGCTCTAAGCAGTGTGATACTCAAGAATAACCATGTCATCACTTTATGTTTCACTCTGAAACACAAACCTTAAAGAGTAATCGAATCCCTCACCTTGACTCTCATCTCCTCAGCTGACTTCTCCGGTTGCCCGTAGATGAGGAAGAGCACCAGGCTGACGATGATGAGGGACTGGATAAGTGAGGAGAAGAAGAATACGATCTTCAAGTAGTAGCCACAGCTCTTGCCTTTGGGGTTGTGCAAAGGCTCCCTCGCCTCCAGGCCAAACTTGGCCCGGGAATAGCTGGAGCTGTACATGTTTGGTGGTGAAATGGTGGCAACCAATTTGGAAGCTCGAAAGACGAATTGTTGGGAGGACAGTCAAATCTACAAGGTTCTCCCCCTTTGAAGCGCAGAAGCCTGAAGTGACGACGTCGTCCGTCTTCTGAGGTTGTGACAACGTCACAGTACAACTCGCATGGATGGACGAATGTAAACAACGATCTCGAGGAGCGTCGTGGGGCCATGTTTATAAACGGTGCTGAGGGCACATTTCCAGTCCATCCTGGCCCTCCCCTCACCTCGCACACCTCCCTCCTCCTCATTCGACCACCCACTCATCGACCTCTGCCACTGGTACAGCCTCTGGCCGACTCACTCATACTTGAAGTCATTATTTTTAAAATAGATTGGTATGTATGGAAAATTCTACAGGCATACGACGTTAGATACAATAGAATGAAAATAGCCGCTGTCACGAGAGAGAAAAAACAGGGAGGGACCACTGAAACTGCAGCATTTGAAAGCAAATTACAGATCGTCTTGTTCAGAATGGGCACTCGGTTGCCATAGTTGATCATTGTTTTCATGTTGTTAGTTTGCTAAAAATGCTGCTACAGCTTGTCGTTGTACCACAGGGTGCAATAAAATGAAAGAAAATACATAATGAAGTGACGTTTTAAGCGCGTTTCCCCAAGCCTTAAGCCTTTTGCATTTATTGTGAGTTCAGCCTGTGCAGACAGGTGTTTCAATTTTGTTGTAGGTGGGAATAAAGGCATTTTGTAATCTATAATCCATACATACATCCACGGTGGACAACTGGTTAGTACATCCGCCTCACAGTGTGGAGGTGCAGGGTTTGGCTCTGGACTTTGCATGTTCTCCCCGTGCTTGCGTAGGTTTTCTCCGGGTACACCGGTTTCCTCCCACACTCCAAAAACATGCGTGGCAGGTTAATGGAACACTCTAAATTGTGGGGGGTTTTTCTATATGTGCCCTGCGATTGGCTGGCAACTAGTTCAGGGTGTCCCCTGCCTACTGCCCCAAAACAGCTGGGATAAGCTCCAGCATGCCCGCGACTCTTGTGAGGCGAAGCGGATTCGAAAATGGATGGATGGATGGACATCCATTTTCTATGATGCTTAAAATTGACTTTGCAGGGCATTATGGTTATTAGCAACAATAGCAAGAAAATGAATAATCCATTCTATATGCTGGACATGTTCTATCCGTATTTGGGATCCCTCTGTCAGAATCCTCACTAATTTGCTTTTATGAATGTTTTTTTTGCTGCTGGCAAGCAGTTCAGGGCGTTCCCCGCCTACTGCCCAAAGCTGGGATAGACTCCACCCCACCCACGACCCTTGTGAGGATAAAGCAGATCGGAAAATAGACGGATGGATGTTTTTTTTCCAAGTTGTTGTAATTCATAGTTGGAACATTGACTGTATAAGGTGACAGTGAATTTCAAGGAGAAATATTTGAAAATACAAACTTGCAGAAAATAAATGAAGGCTCGCAGTGAAATAATTGACTTTCTGGTAATAATGTTGATTTGGTATGCTTCTTCAGATTTGCCGAGGATTCCTCCCCACATTCCCCAGACGGTAGATGAACAAAATAAGAAAACGGCGTATCCTGTCCCAAGCAAGCACGGAAAGGAGTCATGGCAGTGGAGGAGTGAAGGAATGAAAACAATGGGGAGCTGTCATTCTTCAGGATAACAAATTCTGCCTGCAGTACAGAGTCGGTGGGCCCTCTCGCACGCTCTTATCTGCTACGATGACGCGAGGACCAGCCGAAATGCAAGGGTGGAAAAAGGGGAAAGGTCTTCTGGGCCGCGGGCTTTCCTGCTCCCCATTGTCTCACCGGCAACATTCTGGAGTGGGGGGGAAAACCTCAATTATGAAGGCTCCTGAGTGACAGAAAGTGAATAACTATCAGAAGTGGAGACCGACGTTGGAGTAAAAACAGGAAGCCTTGTGCTGCAGGGATAAGACAAAACAACTACTTTAGATAAGTAACAGGAGACGGGAGACACATGACGTCTTTAGGACCAAAGTAATATTCACACGGGTGGATAAGGGATATCATTCATGAAGATAATCGTTTTGCCCAATGTTCAATCAGCCAGCATTTGTGTGGTTATTCGAAAGCACTGGTTCTTAACCTTGTTCGAGGTATCAAACCCAACCAGTTCTTATGCACATTCACAGAACCCTTCATTAGTCCAAACATCCATTTTCCGATCCGCTTATCCTCACAAGAGTCGCGGGAGGTGCTGGAGCCTATCCCAGCCGTCTTCGGACAGTAGGCGGGGGACACCCTGAATTGGTTGCCAGCCAATCACAGACGAACAACCATCCACGCTCGCACTCACACCTAGGGACAATTTAGAGTGTTCAATCAGCCTGCCATGCACGTTTTTGGAATGGGGGAGGAAAACGGAGTACCCGGAGAAAACCCACACAGGCCGGGAATAACATGCAAGCTGCACAGGGAGGCCGGAGCTGGAATTGAACCCTGCACTGTGAGGTCGACGCGCTAACCACTGGACCACCGGGCCACCCCCTTCATTAGTGAAAAACAAAAATATGACTTTTTACAAATTCGGAAAAAAAAACATTTCTTAAAAACAGAAAAAAAGTAAAATGTCAAGACATGAGTACAATGTTTTTTTTGTTTTATTTTATGACGTACTATCAAGACACTCGTGATAGAAGTGTTTATTTTAGTTTTCTGTAGCACAGTGACTTTTCCTAATTTTATTCATCTGAATTCAGATAGTTCGAGCAACATCGTTACATCAGAAGCGTGTACTCTCCAAATAACTGGTAGCTCCTTAGCATTAATCAGAGCCCAAGAAGTAGCTTTCGTTTTCAGAAAGTTTGGTGATACAGACTGGGTTAGTAGTGCTCAACATGAAGCTGTGAATCACGTAATGTGCATAAAACGTCCCAGCGAACACAGAAAATGAAACCTGAATTTAAAATGTATGTGCATGTGCATTTGTGTGTGTGACAAGGGTGGGGGGAATAATAACCTAACCCAAATGAACCGACGCCAGACTTTATGTTCAAGTTACAGCCCTGAACATTTATTTCCAGGAGAAATGCTGCCATCTCCTGACAAAATATATGAGCAAAAAAAAAAACCAAACATACCGGTACATGCAACCCAGGCAACCCGAGGCAAGGCCAAGGCCAAGGACTTGAGAAATTTTCCGAGGCCAAGGCCAACGACCAAGGAATTTATAAAGCAATGCTATCATACCACTCTCCATCATAACCCCTTGCACTCCCTAACGCTTGAATGAAGTGTTTTTATTCAAAGAGGAGAACAGTCAGGGTGCGTGTTTGTTGGATTCACTTGGCGCTTTAAGAGGGGCGGGGCTGCCACTGACAGGCGACCATTCACGCGAGGTATAAAATGCAGAATCGCATTATGTTGCGTTAGTGAATACACTCGCTTTGTCGTCAGCATGGCCCAATGGTAAGCTACGCTTGTACTTTTGTTTACCAGATGTGGTGTAATTGTGTACACTGTACAGCATGACGATAGAGTCGCGGGGCGACTACGTCATGAGTGTGCGCCGAGAGCGGGAGACGAGAGAGTGATTAGAGCAGGGGTGTCCAAATTTTTTGCCAAGGGGGCCAGATTTTATGTGGTAAAATGTCGGGGGGCCGACCTTGGCTGACATTCTTTACATTGAACAACAATATTGTTCAACAAATTTTAGTAAGCCAGTCTGTTTCACATTTCCATTTTTATTTTAATTTCAACAATCTTAAGAATTTCTTTTGGTTCATTTGAAACAGGTATATCACATGCAACTGCTTATTCACTTGACTTTTTCTTAAACAGAAGTCTCCTGAGTGCAAATTGATTGATTTGAAACATAAAATGTATCACCATGACTTTTCAATAGTCACAAAACCTTTGACTCGAACAACAGGGAAATGAACAAGCAATACACATATCCACAACTGCAAGGATCATTTGAAATATGACATATCAGTCAATATAAACACGGAGTGATGTCTTGTTAACTCGTGAGTGATGCCCTCTAGTGTCTAAATGCTATTACTCATTTAGTGAATGCTATTACTCATTTAGCCACTAGAGGGAAGCAGTACTCTATGAAACATCACTCACCAGTCTACGAGACCTCAGTCAATGCAACACGTGTTCCATTGCGCCCAGCCTGCGGGCCAGACGGCACTGATTTTATGACAGGGGCCGAGGGTCGGATGAAATTCGACCGCGGGCCGGATTTGGCCCCCGGGCCGGACTTTGGACATCCCTGGATTAGAGAGAGGATACACGTTTCGAAAAAGCTCAATAAAGTTACCCACGTTAACACGACAGCTGGACTCACGTGTGCCTGACTTGATAACACGACACCAGATATCTTAAGTTAGCTTTAGATTGATCATGATCGGTTGCTTTGTTTGTCTGCTTTGCATTATGTCCGTTGTGCTTTGTTTGTAATCAGTCAGTTACCGCTCGCAATCGGCAATGTAAACGGCGTGAGATAAAGTGTTGCTAAAACAATGGTCTCTTTATTTAACTCATTATGCATAGTTTTCATGTTTGTCTAGCCGTAATTTGGTTTTGAGCGAAGTACATCGCGTTGCAGCTGGGCTTAATCATGCCGGCGCTCCACTTCCGGTTTGGACCGTTGGGAGTTGTAGTTCTTTTGTTCGTGTCGACTTGTTATGTTTGTGATATACCCGGCGCTCCACTTCCGGTTTGGACCGTTGGGAGTTGTAGTTCTTTTGTTCGTGTCGACTTGTTATGTTTGTGATATATGGTTTCTTACGTTTAAAATGATATATAGTGAGATCACGGTTGATTAAAGTATTTAATAAATGTATTGTTAAAATAAAAGTATTAATTGATGTAAATTCTATACCTATTTACACCGTGATGCATAGGGGGTCCAGCGACACCGATGCATTGATGCATGCGCCAGGCTCACAGAGCAAACCACGTGTCGGTGCATGTGCCTCTTCATTACGTCACGTGATTAACACATGAACTGCACCGGCGCAGTTTAGACTGCATCAGCTGCGTTAACACAGTCCCGGCTGCTAATTGACACATCGGCTGCGTTGACACAGTCCAGGCTGCTAATTGACACATCGGCTGCGTTGACACAGTCCAGGCTGCTAATTGACACGTGAACTGCACCGGTGCAGTTTAGACTGCATCTGCTGCTTGGCACAGTCCAAGCATCTGCACTTAGTCCAGGGGGCGTGACTCAGTGCAGGGGGCGTTGACGCAGCAAAAGCCCGCACAGTGTATCCTAAGGAAGTGCGTCTGGCGACACGATGCCGATTGCCGAAAGAAGCTAGACCCCACCCTCGCTCGAATAAAAATATATGTTTGGGCAACACGGAAAACACACTGATTATCAGGAAAAAATGTGTCCGTCTGACTTCTAGCGTCATGTCGGCTGTCATATAATAGGCTATTATTATATGAGAAGTGTTTTATGAACGATTGTACTGTACGTCATACTCCAGTTGATTGAGAGGTCCCACCTCTAAGGGGGAGTTCCAGAAACTGACTGCGAGTGAGCACACCGCATGTTTGATGACTCTGCCACGTTGCTATTAAGTCACATAAAACGTAAACCTTGTCTGCTGACCATCATTACATCGGCTAGGCTAGTTTAGCTGTTGTCGTAGTTCAAAGCTTAATATGTGGCGTGGGTTGGGTCGGCGCCGCAAGTACGTGCTCGCGCGCACAGCTGAGAGCAGCAGACTATCGACTGCTGAGTGCTGAGACGCGCTTCACTCGAGTGACGTTGCTACAGTACGTGCATATTATGGAGCAGCTTCCGGACAAATACAAATTGTCCGCCGCGTAGAGCCATTTTGATCTCCTTTTGGAGAATAAGGTATTCATTAAAATCTCCTTGTCTCACCAAGTGCCTCTCGGATTTCTGACATGTCTTATTCCATTGTGTGTGTGTCTTCTCCACAACAGAGGAAATAGCATGCATTAAATGCAACAGACTGAAATTTAAAACACTGGAGCATCTTATTTTTCTAAATCAAAAATTGTGAAGACAAAGCCCACAAGCATCCTCATTCACATGAATTTCACATTATTGAAACACATTGAATGATACAATACTTAACTAATACTTAATACTTAAGATAAGATAAGATAAGATATCCTTTATTCGTCCCACACTGGGGAAATTTACAGCCTCCAGCAGCAAAAATGTATGTAGAAAGAAGAAAGGAGAAAGAGAAAAAAAACATCCGTTCGCTTACTGGGAAGGGTAATCTCATTCAAGATATCCTCACGGACCGTAAGCTTGACATTCTTTGCTTGAATGAAACCTGGCAAACTCCCGGGGACTTCTCACAGTTGAACGATTCCACCCCCCCGGGATTTGTTTACATTTCCAAGCCCCGGGATTCTGGTCGCGGAGGAGGTCTCGCGATAGTATACCGCGAGAAGTGGAAAGTACTTCCGGTTTCTCTCCCGCCACTTTCCTCCTTTGAATGCCTTGCCTGTCAAATATCCGGACCCATCCCCACGATTATTGCCACAGTGTACCGCTCCCCCAAACCCCACCGCGACTTTTTAAATGAAGTGTCTCCTGTCCTTACCCATCTCTCCTCTCTGTCACCAAATGTAATAATCCCGGGAGATTTTAATATACATATGGACAACACTGCTCTTCCTCTCACCATTGACTTCACTTCTTCAATTAACAGTCTTGGTTTTGATCAATATGTAGATTTTCCCACAAACATCAAAGGACCCTGGATCTGATCTGCTGCTCTGGTATTTCCCCTTCCAACTGTACTGCTGATGAACTTCCAATAACGGACCACTTCCTTATCTCATTCAACATTACACTCCAGCTCTCAACTGCCAAATCACCCCGGACCATTGTTTACCGTAATATTAAAGACATTAACATTGACTCTCTCACTGCATGGCTGACCACCCTGACTCCGGACATTGACTCCTCTCCTGATGACTTGGTTTTCCAATATAACTCTGGTCTCACCAGCATCCTCAATACGCTCGCACCTGTCAAGTCGCGCCCTGTCCTTTTTACTCGGTCTGCCCCTTGGTTCACCCCTCATCTACGTTCCTTGAAATCCCAAACCCGGCAGCTTGAGAGACTTTATAGGAAAACCGGCCTCACTGCTCACAAGGACATCTATGCAGCTCAACTATCCCTCTCCAAGGATTCCATCTCTCAAGCAAAATCACATTACTACTCCGGACTCATCTGCTCCAATGCTGGAAATACTAAGACTCTCTTTTCCCTTTGGAACAGAATCACTCAACCTCCTGACTCCCTACCACCTCACTTTTACTCTCGTGACACCTGCAACACACTTCTCCTCTTTTTCAATGAAAAAATCAACAGAATCCACCAGCATCTGTGCTCCTCTGTACCGTTCCCCTCATCTGACCCTCTCACCCCATGCAAACTGTTCTCTTCTTTTGAACTCCCCCATCTCTCATTAATTTCAGACCTCATCATTAAATCCAAGACTTCCTCCTGTCAGCTTGATCCCCTCCCCACAGTTCTGGTCAAATCCTGCCTACCCTCTCTGCTTCCCATCATCTCAGCCATTATCCATTCCTCTCTGTCGACTGGAATTGTTCCTGTGCTCTTCAAAACTGCAGCTGTCACCCCAATCCTGAAAAAAAACTGGTTCAGATCCCAATCACTTCAATAACCTACGCCCCATTTACCATCTTCCCTTCATCTTGAAAATTCTGGAGAAAACTGTCGCCTCTCAGCTCCACTCCCACCTCACCGACAATAGTCTTTATGAACAATTACAGTCCGGCTTCCGTCCCCGTCACAGTACTGAAACAGCCCTCATAAAAATCACAAACAATCTTCTCATGGCAGCAGACTCTGGCCTTATCTCCATCCTCATCCTCCTTGACCTGAGTGCAGCCTTCGACACAATCTCTCACCCCATCCTCCTCAATAGACTCTCTACCATAGGCATCACCAACACCCCTCTACATTGGTTCCACTCATATCTCACTGGCCGCTCTCAGTTCATTCAACTTGATTCTTTTACTTCACAATCCCTCCCCGTTTCTTCTGGTGTTCCCCAGGGTTCTGTCCTCGGTCCGCTCCTCTTCATTGTCTACCTCCTTCCACTCTGAAACATTTTCCGCAAATTTGGCTTACACTTTCACTGCTTTGCGGATGACACCCAGCTCTATCTCTCCAGCAAACCCGACGCTTCTCTCCCACCCTCGTCCCTCTCTCACTGTCTCTCAGAAATCAAATCTTGGTTCACCCACAATTTCCTCAAGCTAAACAGCAATAAAACTGAACTCCTACTCGTCGGTACCAAATCCACTCTAAACAAAGCCGACAGTTTCTCCCTCACAATTGATAATGCCACTATATCTCCTTCCCCCCAGGCGAAGAGTCTGGGTGTCATCCTTGACAGTTCACTATACTTTCACTCCCACATCAATAACATTACCCGGTCCGCTCATTTCCACCTTCGCAATATAAACCGCCTCCGTCCCTCACTCACTCCGCACACCACCGCTATCCTTGTTCACAGTCTCGTCACTTCCCGTATTGACTACTGCAACTCACTCCTCTTCGGTGTCCATCAAAAATTCCTCCATAAACTTCAACTTGTTCAGAATTCAGCAGCCCGGATCATCACGAGAACCCCCTCCTTCCATCATATCATCCCCATCCTCCGACAGCTCCACTGGCTTCCTGTCAAACTTAGAATCAACTTCAAAATACTTCTCTATACATTCAAAGCCATCCATAACCTTGCGCCCCCCTATCTGTCAGATCTTCTTCAAATCTCCATTCCCTCTCGCTCACTCAGGTCCTCATCCTCCCTCCACCTTTTTCTACCCTCTGCCCGTCTCAGTACAATGGGGTGCAGAGCCTTTAGTCGCTCTGCCCCCAAACTCTGGAACTCACTTCCTCCCAACATTCGTAATATTGACTCTCTTTCCTTATTCAAAACCCACCTACTCAGACTTGCCTACCCGCCTTAAATCTTTCTTTATTTATTTATTATTTTATCTGTGTTTTACTATTGGTCTTGGCTGTACAGTGTCCTTGAGTGTTGTGAAAGGCGCTTACAAATGTGATATATTATTAATATGGATGTGAATTATATTGTCAAGGGTCAATGTCATCTTTATTGGCAAATATGCTTTATGTATGACATGCATCATAGATGAAATTTCTTCCTCTCAATCCTCAGTGCATACATGCATGTAAACATGCTGTGCATTAAACACACACAGCTAAGGAAGGATAGCAGCTACACTATATAAAAAAAGACATGTAATCTGAACAGTATAGACAATATAAACAGCATAAACAACAACATAAACAATGGCGCTTGTGGCTACACTGAGCTTTTAACTCATTCAGTACCAGTCGTTGGGTAGTGCATTGTATAAACGTCATCATCAAATCAGTTTGTTCAGTCTGTCAAGTGGGTTGGCTGCAGGGATTTTGAAGGTCCAGCAGGTGGCAGTGGTCAGCGACACAGTATCAACACAGTGTGTCATTGTGTCGACACGGCTCATGGACCCATCACTAGTGATGCAGAAAGAAAGATATATTCTGCATTTGTGTGCTTTATGTTAACTGTTTTGTAAAGCGCTTTGTTACAGCTGCCGCTGTTGTGAAAGCGCTATATAAATCGGCATGTATTTAGGTTATTACCTGCTTCTGATACTGCTACTGCAACTTCTTTCATTTCATATACATCTACTTTTGCTGCAAAATGTCCAAATAAATGTATCAAGACAGTACAGAAAGAGTGATCCTTCCATGTTGGCCGACGATCCCTTTTCAGAGGGCCGTGAAAAACTGAACAGTGTTATTGATACTGGGAAAAACAAAAAAGCATATGATATACATTTATGAATGAAGGTTTTAGTGCAGTAGTTTCTTAATGTGAAGTAAATCAACACTCAACAGGCATGACATGGCACGAAGACAAGTTGAGAAATAACTTGGCATAGAAGTCAATCACTGACTGCAGAAAAAGCGGTAATCTCTCAGTGATAATTCACTGCAAACGAGAGAGTTCACGATTTGGTAACGGGGTAGAAATAATTACAGTCCCTTTAAGGACCGCCATGTTTATCTGCTTGTTTCTATGGAAACCGACTTTCGGCGGGTCTCGGTTGGCGCGGGAAGTTTTGCTGCTGTTTGTGCTAATAAAAAAATGACGTGAGAAATTGTCGCTTTCTTCGCTTTGCTACAATTTCCACACTGGTGACCCTCGACGTTTTTTGCTGGACGATTCCAGACCGCGAAGATGTCCGTGAACGCTGTTTCGCTCAAGCTCCCCGAGTTTTGGGAATCATCTGCGTCTGCTTGGTTCGCTCAGACTGAGGCCCAGTTCGCCCTACGCGACATCACTGCGGATACTACGAGATACTACTACGTTGTTTCCGCGCTGGGCGGTTCGACGGCGTCCAGGGTCGTGAGTTTCCTCAAATCTCCTCCGACAGAAGGACGATATGATGCGCTGAAGGCTCACTTAGTGAAAACCTTTGAACTTTCTGACGCTGAACGGGCCGACAAACTTTTTTCTCTCTACGGCCTGGGGGACGGCAAGCCCTCCGAGTTAATGGATCGTATGCTCGAGCTGCTAGGTGAGCACAAACCGGACTTTCTTTTTCTTCACCTTTTTCTGCGCCAGTTACCCACCCAGGTGAGGGCAGCTTTGGCTAACACCGCTATCACTGACTATTACACCCCCCCCTTAAAATTCCAACCATCGACCTCATCGTGGTGGGGGGGGGGGGGTGAACGGGTAATTCTACCCGGCCAACAGAAAGCTCTGGTAGAAGCAGGGCTGGGGACCCGGCTTCTCAATAAATTCCCACGAAACTTCACGACAGACTGCAATTACGACTCGAGCTACGGCGTCCGCGGGAACGCCTGCCCTCAGCTCGACGGGGCGAGTGATAAATGTGCAAGTCGGGCACCACTACCCCCTCCACCATCACCTCCTCCGACGCTGTGTGCGCCTCAAAATTGCTTGCTGGAACGTCCGGACTCTCCGCGACGAAGGGACCCAAGCCCTCACCATGAGGTCACTTCACAACTATGGCGTCAGTGTGGCATGCCTCTCTGAAGTACGCCTCCCTGATGTCTACAATGCCGTATGGACGTCCGAAACCATCCCGGATGACTGGAGCAAAGCAGTATTAATACCCCTTTTCAAGAAGGGAGACAAGAAGCTGTGCACCAACTACGGAGGGATTAGCCTTCTCGATGTGGCTGCAAAAGCATTCGTCGTCCTTCTGCTGAAACGCTTTCAGATGGCCCGTGACCACCGGACTCGCCCAACTCAGGGTGGCTTTCGCCCCGTAAGGGGATGTGTAGACCAGATCTTTAGCCTGCGTCGCACCTTGGAGCAACGATGGGCCTACCAACAACCAACAGTCGTGTGCTTCATCGACTTTGCCGCAGCATTTGATTCAGTTGACCGGGGTGTGTTGTGGATGATCATGAAGGCTGACGGGATCCCTGTGAAACTGCTTTGGCTCATCCAGGGGTACTACCGGTCAACCCGAGTCCGAGTTTGGGCCTACGGCAGCGAATCAGAAACCTTTGAGGTGCGGTCGGGTGTCCGACAAGGCTGCGCGCTCTCGCCAACCTTATTCAACTATGCCATCGACCACATCCTCAACACTGCTCTCCATGGCTTTGAGGGTGTGAGGGTCGGCCGAGATGTTGCAGTGTTGGACCTGGCATACGCAGATGACATCGCTCTACTTGGAAACACGTTTGAGGACGTTGAAAACGCGCTGATGAAAATCCAT
Source organism: Hippocampus zosterae (assembly GCF_025434085.1). Taxonomy (NCBI): domain Eukaryota; kingdom Metazoa; phylum Chordata; class Actinopteri; order Syngnathiformes; family Syngnathidae; genus Hippocampus; species Hippocampus zosterae. The sequence continues at coordinate 8,733,481 of NC_067458.1, read as the reverse complement.
CGAACGGCCTTGACCGTTGGAATGCGCATCAACGCCTCGAAGACCAAGATCATGTCCTGCCTCACCAACCCAGCTGACCAACGGTCGCTGCCACTGGAGGGTGTGACCCTGGAAAACGTTGATTCCTTCACATATCTCGGCTGCTCTGTGGTTCCGTCGGGGCAAGGAGAAACAGAAGTCGTGCATCGCATCGGGGCCGCCAGATCCGCCTTCGTGCGCCTACAACGCCATCTGTGGGGTCGGCGCGAGATCTCGGCAGTGACAAAGGGGCGTGTCTACCAGGCGATCGTGCGGACCATCCTGCTTTATGGCTGTGAGACCTGGCCTATGAGAGTGGCTGACCAGCGCAAGCTGGAAGTCTTTGATAACGATTGCGTCCGCCGTATTCTCCGCCGTATTCTCCACCGCCGCCGATCGGACCGGGTCCCCACTGCTGACCTTTGTCGCTGCCTGCACCTTAGCCCCTTACCAGCGTGTCTCCTGCAACGCCGACTCCGTTGTTTCGGGCATGCGGCACGCCACCAGGAGGGCGAGTTGATCAGGGATGTTCTCCTTCCTGCTCTTTTGCCAGCCTGGCGCAAGCGGCGTGGTGGACAAGTCAAGACCTGGGCCACCACGATGAAAGAAGACCTCGCGTATCTTTCCGGCCCCTTGGTGGTGGGTCTGAGACGGTGGAACCAGGACTGGCTGAAGCTGTTGGTTGACCTGGCACAGGATCGCCGCGCTTGGGCCGCCATGGTCAGGGATGTCGTGCGCGCCAAGGAAGAAGCCGGTTCAACCCGCCCAGGCTGAAGGCCGTTGCAAACAAACAAACTATCACTGACTGTAGAGAGCTCGCTGCGGAGGCTGATAAATTTTTCCTGGCCGACAACACTGTACAGCGGCTCTCCTCCCCGGGACTGCCGCTAGTGCCTCCGATAATTACGCACTCGTCGCGGCGGCTCTCCCTCACCTGCGGCAGGCTACTGGTTTATGTTTTTACCACGACAAGTTCGGACCGAAGGCTAAGAGGTGCCGCTCGCCGTGCTCGTTCGGCTGGCCGGGAAACGCCGCGGCCGGCGCTCATTAGTGGCCATGAGCGTCTGCAACGTTGGCGGGATGCTTTTCATCTGCGACTCTATCTCTGGATGGCGTTTCCTCTGCGACACAGGGGCACAGCGCAGCCTTTTGCCCGCATCGCAGATCGACATGGTAGCTGACAGCCACGGCCCTCCTTTGGCAGCTGCAAATGGGAGCCCTATTCGCACCTACGGCATGAGGTTTGTGGAACTGTGCTTCGGTGGGCAGCGCTTTAGTTGGAACTTTGTTACAGCGCGTGTCGATGTACCTCTTTTGGGGGCGGATTTTTTGTGCGCTCATGGACTTTTGGTGGATGTGATAAACCAACGCTTAATAGACGCTGCCACTTTCTGTTCTTACGCGTGCACACTCGGACTGCCCGATGTTATCCGCCTCTCCAACATAGTCCCCCTCACGGACGTTTTCCACCGCCTGCTTGCCGAATTCCCTGCACTCACACAGCCCACCTTCACTTCGGCGGCTGCCAGGCACGGGGTGGAACACCACATCGCCACCACGGGCCCACCGGTCTATGCCCGAGCGAGGCGCCTGAACCCGGCCAAGCTGGCTGTGGCCAAGACGGAGTTCGGCAACATGGAGCGCCTGGGAATTGTCCGCCGCTCGAACAGCCCTTGGGCCTCTCCTCTCCACATGGTCCCTAAACCCGGCGGCGGCTGCCGCCCTTGTGGAGATTATCGACGGCTCAACGACGCTACTACGCCCGACCGCTACCCTGTACCGCACATCCAGGATTTCTCAGCTCACCTAGCCGGAATGGTGATTTTCTCCAAGGTCGACCTCGTGAGGGGCTACCATCAGGTTCCCCTTCACCCCCCCGACATCCCTAAAACGGCAGTGATCACACCTTTTGCATTGTTCGAGTTTCTACGCATGCCGTTTGGGCTTAAGAACGCTGCTCAGACCTTCCAACGCCTGATGGACTCTGTGCTGCGGGACCTTCCCTTTGTTTTCATGTACCTTGACGACATCCTGGTAGCAAGTTCTTCCACGTCAGACCACATGGCACACCTCCGAACCCTTTTTCAACGGCTCAGTCAACACGGACTTATCATCAACCCTGCGAAGTGCCAGTTTGGCCTCTCCACCATAGACTTCTTGGGGCACAGGGTCACGGAGGCAGGCGCAGTTCCTCTCCCGTCCAAGGTGGAGGCCGTCACAACGTGACAAATTTGACCCGCCTCCCTGATCGTCACCTAAGGAGGATCTCCGGTCTTCCTCTGCCGAGCTGATTTATGGCCAGTTTGGGTCAAATATTTGCTCCGGACCAAATGCTCATTTGCGAAGCAGCACCGGTGTAAATTTGCACGTGTGAACGCAACTGGGTTAAATTTGCTCTAGAGCAAATGCTTGTGAAGACTAGTATGTATGGCGAGAATGCGTTGCTTTCGCGCTCTGTCGGACTTCCGAAAAGTGTTTGTTTCATAACGACACAAGACTTGGCTAGTAAAATCTTTCCTTTTGTAGGAGACTGGACTGTCTCGGAGTTGTTTGTTCCTTTGTTGTTTGTTCACAACCACCCGCACCCCATAGAATTTATTTTGTGATTTCCTCTCTTGATTTTCTGTTTGGCGCATTAGTGTTTGCTTTTCTGAGTGTCATTGAAGTCATCGTTCGTTTACGTTTTCTTGGGCGGTCACTCTCGAGCAGAAGGCACGGAGACTGAGAAGGAGAAGGACGTGCCGGTCCAGTAGTCGCTTGAGTTGTGTATATACAGTACGTTTATACGTTTATAAGAACCAACACGACAGCTCGTTTGTTTTCTGTCGTTTTGCTCCGCTGCAGAAACTGCCGTGTGAACGCAAGTGGGGCAGCCCCGAGACTGTACCGGGGCTGCCCCGCTCAGCGGCTTTGTACGTGTGAACGCTCCACACAATTTGCTGCGGTGCAAAATATCCCGCAACAAACTATCTCGGTGCAGTACCGGAGCAAATGTGTCCCGTGTGAACGGCCCTCTACTCTGGCATCCCTTCACTTGCTCCCCATTCATTTTAGAATTATTTTCAATATCCTCCTCTTTGTTTTCAAATCTCTGAATAATCTCGCGCCACCTTACCTCTCTGAGCTCATCCGCCCCTACACACCTGCCCGACGCCTCAGGTCTGTGGACCAGTCTTTGTTAGAAGTACCAAGAACTAAACTGAGGCTCAGAGGGGATCGAGCCGTTTCTGTTGCTGGTCCCTCTCTCTGGAATGACCTCCCACTGAACATTCGGCAAGCCTCCTCGCTGCCCATCTTCAAAGCCCTCCTCAACAGTCACTTGTATTCTTTGGTGATCGACTCAGCATGACTTAGATTTGTTCTTGATTTTACTGCTTGGTGCTTTCTACCGCCTGACTTCAATAACCTACGCCCCATTTCCCATCTTCCCTTCATCTCGAAAATTCTGGAGAAAACTGTCGCCTCTCAGATCCACTCCCACCTCACCGACAATAGTCTTTATGAACAATTCCAGTCCGGCTTCCGTCCCCGTCACAGTACTGAAACAGCCCTCATAAAAATCACAAACGATCTTCTCATGGCAGCAGACTCTGGCCTTATTTCCATCCTCATCCTCCTTGACCTGAGTGCAGCCTTCGACACAATCTCTCACCCCATCCTCCTCAATCGACTCTCTACCATAGGCATCACCAACACCCCTCTACATTGGTTCCACTCATATCTCACTGGCCACTCTCAGTTCATTCAAGTTGATTCTTTTACTTCACAATCCCTCCCTGTTTCTTCTGGTGTTCCCCAGGGTTCTGTCCTCGGTCCACTCCTCTTCATTGTCTACCTCCTTCCACTCTGAAACATTTTCCGCAAATTTGGCTTACACTTTCACTGCTTTGCGGATGACACCCAGCTCTATCTCTCCAGCAAACCCGACGCTTCTCTCCCACCCTCGTCCCTCTCTCACTGTCTCTCAGAAATCAAATCTTGGTTCACCCACAATTTCCTCAAGCTAAACAGCAATAAAACTGAACTCCTACTCGTCGGTACCAAATCCACTCTAAACAAAGCCGACAGTTTCTCCCTCACAATTGATAATGCCACTATATCTCCTTCCCCCCAGGTGAAGAGTCTGGGTGTCATCCATGACAGTTCACTATCCTTTCACTCCCACATCAATAACATTACCCGGTCCGCTCATTTCCACCTTCGCAATATAAACCGCCTCCGTCCCTCACTCACTCCGCACACCACCGCTATCCTTGTTCACAGTCTCGTCACTTCCCGTATTGACTACTGCAACTCACTCCTCTTCGGTGTCCATCAAAAATTCCTCCATAAACTTCAACTTGTTCAGAATTCAGGAGCCCGGATCATCACGAGAACCCCCTCCTTCCATCATATCACCCCCATCCTCCGACAGCTCCACTGGCTTCCTGTCAAACTTAGAATCAACTTCAAAATACTTCTCTATACATTCAAAGCCATCCATAACCTTGCGCCCCCCTATCTGTCAGATCTTCAAATCTCCATTCCCTCTCGCTCACTCAGGTCCTCATCCTCCCTCCACCTTTTTCTACCCTCTGCCCGTCTCAGTACAATGGGGTGCAGAGCCTTCAGTCGCTCTGCCCCCAAACTCTGGAACTCACTTCCTCCCAACATTCGGAATATTGACTCTCTTTCCTTATTCAAAACCCAGCTCAAAACCCACCTATTCAGACTTGCCTACCCGCCTTAAATCTTTCTTTCTTTATTTATTATTTTATCTGTGTTTTACTATTGGTCTTGGCTGTACAGTGTCCTTGAGTGTTGTGAAAGGCGCTTACAAATGTGATGTATTATTATTATTATTACCGATTCGTCTTACTGATTATTGTGTATGTTAAATCGCTCCATGTACAGCACTTTGTATACAGCGATGGCTGTTTGAAAGTGCTCTATAAATACTGTTACTTACTTGACTTGACTTGGCTCGCGTTCTGTGCATACGTCACAGGTGAGTTTAGTGATACGCCCTTTGGACGATTCATACAAAAAAAATCAGACAAGCATTCCCACTTCTTAAATATCGTAATTAGTAGACCTTCGTGAGGTTTTTTTCGCCGCCATCTCAAACTTTCGTCCACGCGATTCCTCAGTTTGCCGACTAAAATAACAACCCGCATGCGCACATAACGTCATCTGTTGTGTTCCCCCCCACACCCCCCAACACTGAAAACAAAACAAAGCGAAAGTAAATTAGAAGAAACGCACTCACACACCACACCACATCACAAACACACATTCAGGCGCAGTGAAATCGCGTGGATCATACAGTCAATTCAAAGTGCGGTGACTTTTACAATTAAACAAATTTTCGGTACCGTGAAAAACACGGAAACGACACGCTACCAGTAACGATTGTTACTGTGAAATCCTCAGGCATGCCGCAGTTTTTTTTGTTTGTTTTAACTGAGAAATTTCCTTGCGTCCTAAAAACGCACATTGTTTGGAACTGTGCGTCCTGTGGGGAAAATTATGCGTCTGGACACAGAGGTGACGAGATGGCTGATCTCTAAACATTCTCTGAGTACTACTATTATTACCACTCCCACTAATACTACATTAATTAATTTAATGCCTTCAAATTCACAATACTCATAAAAATTAAATGAATCAACCATGATTTTAAACTATGTATTCTCAATATTCATTATTCCAAACATGAGAAAGCATTCAGCAAACATTACTGGAATCGAGCAAAAGGACTCCAAATCCCAAAGGCCAAACCCGGAAGTGAACTGCCGACATTATTGACTCCAGCTGTAAAGCAAATTACTTGGTTCAAACAAACATTCTAGTGCGACCGCACAAACGTGACGACTGTGCAAGAAGAACTAAATTAAAGACACCACTGTTACAGAAAGGCTTTACACGCTATTTAAACTGCCGATCGCGAATGCAACAAACCGTGATTGAAACTAACTGTCATGCCGATCTTTATACGTTGTGCTAGATGTTACCTGTCAGTGGCAGACCCGCCCCTCTTAAAGCGCCATAGTTAAACTATTAAAATGTGTTTCCCTGGATGGAATTATAAATTATTAGATTCGTACGTGATCTTAGCGGACCTTATACAAATGTTTCGAGGCTCTAATCCCTCATTGTGTCCGAGGACCGGCAATCCGAGGCCAAGGCTGAGGACCTAGGACCGCCCCTCGGTCCTCGAGCCGGTCCTTGGCCTTGGACCGGCTCGAGGAACATATCTCTGGAATTGGACTCACGAAACAGAATGCAAATACAATACGATCCAATATTTCTTCATTTAAATAGCGCTTTCTTAACGGCTGCAGCCGTTTAAAAAACGCTTTACAGAACAGCGAACATAAAATGACAAAAATAATACAACAGGACACATAACACAAATTGAGTCATTTGTCTTATTTGGTGTCATGCAAAAGACGAAAGTCAATCCTCTTATATAAGCAAAATATATCCAACCAACCAACAAAACGTACACAAGATGAACAAGTCAAATGAGGAAATCTTATAGAAAGTGTGCAAGAGTCCATTAGCTTTCCAGTTCACTCCTTCAATTTACAGTTACTTGTTACATACACATGGACTGAGATTTTGTCAATCCATTAGCAGGGCTGAAAACCGACAGAACTCCACTTCCATAACAAAATTTGTCTTTAATATTTTTTACATTTTATTAAGAACATCACTACGCGACGGTCATGGCAGGGTATTAATGTAATAGGACAAAAATAATTAGTATGGATGAATTATACTTTCCCGATTCTGCTTTAGTAAAGAAAGCTTATATAAATTCTATAAATTCACATTAATCAGATCACAAAAGTCAAAATTGAAACTCAGCACTGTATTTTGCAAACAACCCCCCCCCCCCCATTGTTGATAGACTGTATGAGATCATTTTAGCATGGACAAAATGTTGGTTTCTACTGTAATGTCTCGAACGGCATCATACTGGTGCTAAAGTTGGACACTGGATATTTTAAAAATATCCGTAACCCCAATGGTGTTACGGTCATAACGATTCTGAATTCCGTGATTGCCGAAACAAAACACGGGCAATCCATAACATTTGGCAGTTCTGCATTCAATATTATAATCAAGTACCGGTAACTGGAATCCGGGTGCTGGTCTACTCATTTACAGTGTACGTTTATTTCCCCACATAATAAGTCCCCTCTGCTAGACCGTGGCCTCAATGTCCTGTGTCTCTTCTCCCTCCAGGAGGCTGTATGACGCGTGACTCTGGAAAGGCCTCTGCAGAGGGTGAGCGAGAAGTTTGGCCATGCAATTGTGCAGCTCGATGGCAGGGCCACTTAAAGAAACCTCAAAGCGATAGCACATGCCCTTGGAGTCAAGGTTGCAGAAAGACATGTAGTTCTCCTGGAGACGGAAAACAACACTTTAAGGACCACAGTTGGGAAATGAGAAAATAACGTGTAGGCCCCTACACTTGCATGGTGATAGACAACCACAATGTATGCCATCGGAAGTCGAAACATAGATCACAGATAGATAGATAGATAGAAGATTGATAGATCACATACAATAATCACTGAAACGCCTGATCAAATCGATCAAACACGTGAATGAATTTCATCTGTACTTCCACTACCGGTATTTTATATTTTAGAACGCTTATCATGTTTAGATTCACAGAGATTCTGGGCGAGACCACACCTTAGACTGGCACAAGGCACATAAAGAGCGAGACAAAAACATGTGAGTCAGGCGAGTGACCATTAGTGAGCTTCTTGCTTTGTCAATATCAACTGTCAGCTCGGTGAGAGTTGCCACTCACCCGCCAGCTTGTATCCTCGCCGTGATCTTCGGTGCCGTTATGGAGGTAGACCACATCAAAGAAAAAATAGGGAGACTGTAGCATTTTCTGAAGGACACAAACAAGAAATGAACGTACTGTGGCCTTGCTCAAATGCACCTGGACAGTAGTTAGGAAGCAGATGACCATCTAGCCAAAGTAAAATTGCCTTTTCTTTTTTTTTTGGGTGGGAGCAGGGTCATGCAACGGAACTCAAACCAAAAGCCCAAAGTCATTACAATTGAGCGAATGCCAACCCAAGGATGTTCAAAGTACCATATTTTCCACACTTAAAAGGAACACTGGATTATGAGGCACACCTTCAATGAATGGGCTATTTTGTAAAACGTTTTCATACATTGGACGCACTGGTTTATAAGATGCAATCTACAATGCATGCACGAGATGGAGCTATGCTCCTTCCGTTCGACTCGAGAGGCGTTCATGACCCCCTCCGAAAAATGTAAATTAATGATTCCGTCAATCAAACTATGAAAATAGAAAATAATGCATCAAAACAGACAGAGATGGCAAGCATCTTTGGTCCAACTTACGCTGACAGCCTCCGAGGTGTTGAGCTGGAGCTGTCCAGCATGACGGCTGTAAATAAGTACGGTCCTCACTACGTAAGGAGGTGGCACAGTCTGAACGTTCTCCATCGATGGCAGCTCAATCTTCTGACGACTGTTAAATGGACACGCCTATCTTAGTAAAATCATCTTTATACCGAATCTTTTGGGAAATGAAGAAGATGGGTTCTGAGAGTGCTCACATGACACTGAGAAGATCTTCCAGGTCTGCAGAGGACAGTTAAGGCTTGAACTAAAAAAAAAGACTTATTCCAATGGTGCCTGAATGGGCAGTGAATGGAAGGATACTGAAAGTCTCACACATGTTGGTGTCCAGGTCATAGAGACAGCTGCACAGCTCCCGGGGGTCTGAAGTGAAGCCTGAGAGCTGAGACAAAGTGGAACATTTTTTGACATTTGTTACCGGGCCGCAAAGAGATAACAACCTTCATTAAAATCACATAGGTTTATTTGAATTAGTCTTCTGGGTATTAGGCACAGGTTCATTTTGAAAATCAACTACTTGTACTTTGACCTGGCTACACGTCAGTGACATAATCTCACCCTTCAAACATCGACCCCAAAAGAGATACGACTGAGGAGCTTCAAGAACCAACAACGGTGAGATGAATACTGTAAGGACACTTTTAGAACTTTGTTTTCTTCATTCAATGGATATAAAATTTCGACCAAAACATTTTACCGTTCAAGTAGCTGCTTTTTGTGATACTGTAAATGAGACAAACTTTCCACCAGCAAACAGTTTCAAATACCAGTCACGTGTTAAACTTGAGGCTTCTGCTACAAAGAAAAACAAATTAGCCAATTCAAGCCAAGTAGAACATCTGAACTGTATTTAGGGTTAATCAGAAGAAGTTAAAGAAGTTAAATGGTGTTATTAGTTAATTCTGATGACAACCACATCCCTATTTATAAGAGAGTGTATACACTTGTGCAACCACACTATCCCAAGTGTTTATTCTTACTATTCTTTTTTGCACAGGTTACACGTCACATTAATAGTGTCAATTTTCTAATTACCGGTATTTAATTTATTTCTCTTTTTTAAGTCACAAAAAAAAAAACTGGCACAAAACTCGGGTCTGTAGAGTTTTTAAAGCCACTGTATGTGGATATCGAGCATTCTCATAGAGTCCAATTTTCTTTTTTGATTAAAATAAAAATAATAACAAATAAAGAAAGAAAGAAAGAAACCCACACCCACTCAATTCATCTAAACCTTGCCAAGACAAAGCACCCTGCTACAAAATAAAGGTTGGGCGGTACATATGGGCTAACTAATCACAATTATTTCCATTGAGATTAAAATAAAAAATTATTGAATTATCTATTAACTTCAAAACGTAATATTTATCCAACGACTAAAACTCAACGATTCAAGTATACAAGCATTCTCAAATAATAGCAATTAAAAAGAAAACAAAACGACTGTTCATGCTGTGCGCACCTTGGCCTCTTGGTGGCAGTGTGGTTCCGTGCATGCATATAGAGTACCGGTACACACAAGGACATAAGATGGAAGCTGCGATTGAACTCGATTAACATTCCTCATTCTTCACAAAACTGGAATAATTTGTGCCTCTGGGTATTGCTATCTTACTTGTTTGTCTTTGCACTGAGTTTGTGTGAGCTTATTGGTTATTTGAGGGAATAATGCACACAAAGTCGATGCTGATTGCCTGCTCGTGCTCGCATGTCAATGGAAACCTACATTGAGTTGCGCATTAGCTTTTGTGATGTTTAAAAAATGAAGCACATCTAGTATTTAACCATGCAATGTGTGTAATTGTTGTTGCTGTGTTTTACAGTCGACTCCAACTACGGTGCCATCTTAAAGGACGCTCAGGGGGAGCGGAATCACAACACGCTACACGCTTGCTACACAAGCAACATGGTGCATTGAGGATAGTTTCACCACGCCGTTCAGTTTTCTTTGATTATAACATTTTCAAGATCGAGAGAAGCCAAAGTAAAAATCTTGATTGCATGTAGATGAATCGCCCAGCCAGGCTACATAGATACTGCCTTCCCAAAAGGTCAACTGACTCACCCACAGAGCGTCATCATTCACCACCACCAGCGCAAACTCGTGCCGTTTGTCAATCTTGTGCTTCGTTCTGACAAACATCTCAATCATCTTCTGGGAAATGTTCAAGGCGTTCGTTTTAGAGCTGGAGAGAAGGACACATAATGAAAAAAACCCACTACCACTTTCATTAGGGTGAGGAAAGTTTAGAACAACAGGAGCCTACCCGTTAAAAGACTCCAGCTTTGGTAAACACATCTCTTCAGAAAGGTCCAGGCAGATGATCTATTGAGAGGAAAACAATAACACATTAAGATATTAAGATCATTAAGATATCCTTTATTTGTCCCACACTGGGGAAATTTACAGTCTGCAGCAGCAAATTTGGGGGGGTAGAAAGAAGAAAAACAAAGTGTTTGCAAGCACAAAAATAAATGTAGACAAAGAGAGCTGTACACAGTTCAATATAAATATATATATATATAAAAGCATGATGTGGGCTTTACACTGGTCAACAGCAATTAATTTAATCAGACGGCTTTATGCGTCCCTAAGCGTTTTCTGGACGCTGATTAAAAAATGCCTTTATTTTTTTCCCCCGCCTGTACAAAATTTCACCTGCTGCTCAACCTAACCCTTAATTCATAAATATGACTGAATATAGTACTATATTGCATTTTATTTTATTTTCATAATAATAGTACGATTATTAAGATAACCTTTATTTGTCCCACACTGGGGAAATTGGCATTATGCATTATGAAATCCTGCTATTATTATGAAAACCGAATGTGCTGGAGGGAAAAAACGACTGCGCAAAAATGAACCTAGAAAAGTTTATTTGCATCTGTCGTTGAAAAAAATAATTAGTAAAAATTGTTGACCGTAATTATTTGAATCTGTAAGAAAAAAAATACAAGTTGGGTTATAAAGTGGTGAAAATTTGCAGTCAATCTTTGGAGTTTTAGAAATAATGAGCATAAGTGACAACATTAAGTTTTCTTCTGAAGACATCTATGCAAAATAAAACAATTATTAAATGCATGACGTCAAATCTATTACTAATTATAACTTTACATTATCACTTAAAATATTTTATTGTACAATTAATACTTTCATTGAATAACTATTACTTATGCCCCTAACACAAGTGACCCAACTCAGTGAAAAATTAATAAAAATGCACACTTCCATTCGAAATATTAATCAAAAAGAGCCCCCTCCCTCCCAAAAAAAACATTGTCCTTCAAATTTGTCAAGCTGTGGTTCTGCATATTTGCTAAAGCGGCCTCTCAAAACTCAACTTTTCTTACATGAAATCTGATTGTTTTATTCAGAATTATTATTATATACAGGTACTTTCCTCCTTTATATTAAAGAGCTCTGCTAAGAGCGAACAATCACTTTTGGAAAATCCTTTTTTTCCTTCAATCCAATGGAAGTTCCCAATTTTAACGATACCTAGAATTTGGTGAACCCTTGCGTGAGCTTACCACTTTTTCTGGACAGTTGACCCGAGGAATTCGGATTTGGTATTCAGCTGCTGGGGAGACAGAGGCTGCCAGTGCTGGCTGCTGCGGCGTGGGCTTGAGCCTCTCCTTGCAAACAGCGGCCAAAGCATGTTGTACGACTGTGGCGGCAGAAGCGACAGCAGCAGGGGCAGAAGTCTGAGCTCCAACCGCGGAGATGGTCGTGGTGGTGGAAGAAGGAGGACTGTCGCTGGTCGAGGCCTCGCCCTCGCCCTCAACTCGACTCCCCACGGCCGGCTGTGATAAACTGGGATTACCTCCGCCTCCGAGGCTACCTGTGCTGCTTCGACGGTCCTCCGCACCTTCAGGGTTGGAGCGGGTTCGGGGTCGCAATTCCACCTGGTGCTCCTCGCCATCTGCAGGGCCAGGCTCGGAAGTTTCCATGGATAAGCAAGCTGCTTAGTTCAGAACAAGACTTTAGTGGGTGAATGCACAGATATTTTGATTCATCCGTACATTTTTGATAGCGCTTGGCCTCCTTTCAGTTTTTGATGAGCTGGAACCGATTCCAGATGACCTATCCAACTCAGGACTGGTCGCCAGCTAATCATGGGGCACACAGAGACAAACGACCATTCACACTCGCATGAATCACACCTATATGTATGGCTTTAAGTCACGTGAATATTTTGGAATATTGGCCGAACCCACACAGGAACAAGGAGAACATGCATTTCAACAAACAAGATTTAGCGATTATATAATACAGTAGAGTGAAATTAGGTTCCCTGCTCAAACTAATGATAGTGTAGAGGTCACAACAAGCAGCATGTTGTTGAATAGTATCATTGTAATGTATGTAATGAGCTGCATGCAGTGGATACGCGGCATCCTTAAGAGCAATTAGGGGGAAAAACATTCATACAATAAAAGAAGAAACCATTATGGATGGACAAAGCAATATGGATGCTATTGTTTGATGACAGCGCGGTAGCAAAAAATGAGCATTTACAATTAGTTAGCTTTAATTGGAAATTTTAAAGACCAATTTGCTCCGTGCGAAAGGACGTACAATTCATGTAAGGAGTAGACCTACCAAATTAATCGCTTTGAGAGTGCAAGGATGCAAACACCGTCAAACTCATTGAAAATAGACGTATAGATGTACAGTGTCCCCGAACAGCTAGCATTTGTTTTGAACTTCCGTCAAGGAAATGACAACTTAGGCCACGGAGCATTGTGGGTAATGTAGTTTAGTATCTAAAGTATCTTGCCTTCTCTTTAAAACAAAGAAAAAAACATACACATATAAAAGGACAATTTACAAATACATATATGTTGTACTTTCTATGGACTAGGGGGAGATTTTGAAACTTTTTTTCAAACCATCGTGGAGATGGATGGGGAAGATGACAAGAGTCATCAACGTAAGTACACACAGTCAGCTAAATTGACCCAAGTAAGATAATATTGACAGATGCCAGGCACGTGCACACAAAAGCACAAATACTATTAAAATGTTGTGTATTGTAAGGCTGGGATTTTTTTTAAAACACCGTCGTAATTCAGAACTACAATCATCCCCATATTTAATTTGCACAAATCCCGTGTTAACACAATATTTCATAGCCTTCTATTTTAAAAGCATGAATTTTCAAGCTGGTCAAAACAGGAAAGGGCACCAAGTGACGAGAATGGGTGGGGACTTTCCACTGACTTTATTCATCACACTAAACAGTGGTTGGCAGATGTGCGGAGTAATGAACATTTCACATTAAAATAACTGCAGCGACAGTTTAATTCTCTATATTCTGTGCGTTTTGCGGTGGGAGGGGAGCATCTACGGCAGAAAGTTCAACTGTCAAGTATGGAGGTAGGTCAAGGATACGTGATTCACTCTTTGTTATTGAAATTTGACATGATGTTATGATGTTGCATGATGTAAAGCTTTTAAATAACTTTGGAAATGACAATAACGTTGTGATTTTGTTCAATCAATCGCTGAGAAAACAAGATTGAACAGTGGAAGAATGACGAACGTATGAACGACTGCAAGAATAAACTGAATGAATCCTCTTCTAATCATGTTACACTGTTACAGTGTGATTATTGCATCAACATAATATTTTTTTCTTGACATTTCATTTTCACATTCTTCTATCAAGATTCATACGGTTAGATATATTTATTACCGGTACATATATTTTGTGTGTGTGTTTGCATGAGAACATGTTAGGTGTTGGAATGTCGTCCAGTGGATTTTTGGGATTGCCTTGCAGAACAGGAATGTATCCCTATTGTTCTCTGACTGGATGCATTTGGAATGAGGAATTCAAATATGTCACCAAGAAGGATCTGCAAAATAAATGATAAATTCGTTTGGCCCAAATGATTTATTAAATTAGTAAGAAAATGTACATTTTAGCTTAGATGTTGCTGGAATGTTGAACTTGTAGATAGGTGGTTAAATAACAAAGTTGATTTCTTTTTTTTTGTGCACTGCACAAGATTATTTGATGCATGAATATTTGTACAGGCAGGAAGTTACATACAGGATGTTTTAGTTTCCCCCCTTTCCGTAGCTCAAAACAATAGGTGCCAATAACATCTCCTTTGAGAGAACAACAGATTTAATCATTGAAAGTAATTAAAAACCTTCTTAATGATCAATTCGTAATTAATATACAATAAATGTGGTGAACAAAGCAGAGCGCCCCTCATGAACAAGAGGGTCACTTTCAAACTGTTGGCTCTGTGATTCCTCTGCCCTGTATAGCATCATTATTGCACACTTGCTTAAGTTGTCTGTACCCTGTAACTTTCCATTTTGAGAATTAGAATAAGTGTCCTGAGACACTAAAAACCATACCACATGGTTTTGCAGCAGTTTAGCTTGGTCCGATGTGACAGCCTGGATACCGCGTCCAGCAGTGACAAGGAGCTCACGACGAGCCTCGACCACAAGAGTCTTTATCCTGAGGTGGAGCCTTCTCCAGCCGAATTGGCTCAGTGTGAAACTGAAGTGGGCATGCTGTTCAACATCATTGCCGAAGTGAACAAAAAGATGGGCTCACTAAAGGCACCAAGGTAATGTAGGCGGTTCTTAATCTCAATGGGACCAACCTGGTTAAAGAAATGTTAAACAAACAAATAAATAAATATGTGAATCAAAAGGATTCCCTTCAATTGTATTCACATTTGACAGGATTTTTAATCTACACCAAATTGACTGCAATTGTCTAACGAGTACAGGATACACTCTGCACCTTACATTAGGAACACCTGCACCATATGAGATCCACCATTGTTGTGTTCGAAATTCAACTTTTACAAAGAAATTTTGAAGAAAAAAAAAAGCAAAACATTGGGAAAAACTTTCATTAATTTACACCACTGAACCTGCAACCACAGTAACAACAAAAATAAAATAAAGTAGTACCTCTGACATTCGTAATAATTTCCTTGTATTTGATATCATTAAATTATACAGGTGTAACGAAAAAAGTTAATCGGTGAATATAGTTGTTGGCCTCACAATAATCACAGTTGCCTTGACTTTAAGCAGCATCCTACCGCCCCTCTGCAGTGAACCAGGTGATTTGAGACCACCAAGACCGGCCAGTCCTCTATTTCCTGACCTGCTTTCACACAGGCTAGTCAGAAGCATACCAGAGAAGAAGAGTGCCTCTGATGTCAAATGTCGACCTTCACTGCCTTACCAAGGTTTCTCTCTTTTTTCCCGAATGTTTGTTATATAGTGGCAGAGATAGTGTGGTGGTGGGATCAATTGCCTGTAAAAATATGATGAGGCGATGAACAAATACAGCATGAAAACAGACACATAAAATCAAAGGCCTTCTGTCAGTATCCACCCGACTTAATCCACTTTCTCTATCACGTTGCAATTAAAGATACTGTCAGTGCACAGAAACACAATATAACGTGCCATGTACATCATTTGGAACAGTTCAGAATCATTATTTATCTAATAACATGATAAAATAGAAGAGTCAGAATCAGAGGGTCGAAATGCTAACGTCATTGCGGGCTAGCTCGCTGGCCCGATCGACATCAGGCCCCACCCGTAGGGACACATGTTTAATCTTTTTAGTTAAAGAAACATTTGCTAATATAGTTCAAGATACATTGTAGGCACAATTGTTTCTGACAGCTCCAGTAAGATGTCATTAAGGTGGCAACGCATAGAGGCTGAAATCAACATCCATATACATATTGAAGGAAGAGTGGAAGCAGCCAAGAGAAATGCCAGTTGTGCGAATAAATGAATACAATTTCATGAAAAATATGCTGCTTTTGGAATTATAAATATAGGTCAGTGCTTCTGGTGTTAAGGCCTGCAGAATAGACCTTGCTGGTCCTGACAGCGCTCCACTCCATAAAATCAACAAAAGAGCCTTCCTGAATCTTTTTTAAAATGATTTGTAATCACATCTTCACATATCTTCCTGTAGGGGGCAGTAATGTGATGTGGGCTCAACTTAAGGGGGCCCTGACTGCTGTGGAGGACTCACTCAACTGCAGACGTTCCTGGGCAACCCCCATCACATCCTCTGACCGAGACAAACCAAAAGAACATCTAAGAGCAGCTCAGGACAGCTGGGCCAAGGCTACTAAGGTATTCAGTTGTTCCATCTCCGTCTCCAGACCACTGGGGCTTGAACAAGGACTTCCTGAGGTAACAAAGCTCAGAGGGGAGCCACTATTGACACAGCAACAATTGATGCTTCCAAATGACCATGTGTCCTTGTCAGTACTGTATGTCTTTATCACCGATTTGCGTCTTCTGCTTCCTGCAGATTTTGGAGGAAATGGAAAGGGAATTTGGGATTTCTTGTCCATCAGATGTGGCAAGGGAAACATTCCAGGAGGTAGTCATGGAAAAGCGTGTCGACTCTCCTCCAGTGCAGGCTCAACTGGGAGAACTGCAGAGAGCGCACAGCATCCGCCAGGTGGAGGAGGAAGCGAAGAGCAAGGTTGTTGTATTCAGAATTTGTTATTTTTGCAGATTATGTGGTGCTGTTCGCTTTTTCAATCCGGGGGATCTCCAACACTCACTGGAGCAGTTCGCAGCAGAGTGTGAAGCGGTTGGGATGAAAATCAGCACTTCCAAATCTGAAACAATCGTCTTCAGTCGGAAAAGGGGGGAGTTCCCTCTCCGGGTCGGGGATGAGATCTTGCCCCAAGTGGAGGAGTTTAAATACCGGTATCTTGGAGTCTTGTTCATGAATGAGGGAAGGAGTGATTGGCAGATCGACAGGCGGATCCGTGCAGCGTCTGCTGTGATGCGGACTTTGTATCGATCTGTCGGGGTGAAAAAGGAGTTAGCCAAAAGGCAAAGCTCTCAATTTACCGGACGTTCTTCATTCCTATCCTGACCTCTGGTCACAACCTATGGGTCATGACCGAAACAACGAGAGCCCGGATACAAGCGGACAAAATTAGTTTTCCCCACAGGGAGTCCGGGCTCTCCTTCAGAGATAAGGTGAGAAGCTTGGCCATCCGGGAGGAGCTCAGAGTCGAGACACTTCTCCTCCACGTCGAGAGGCGCCAGATGAGGTGGCTCAGGCATCTGATTAGGATGCCTCCTGCACACCTCCCTGGTGAGGTGTTCCAGGCATGTCCCACCGGCCGGAGGCCCCGGGGATGACCCAGGACACGCTGGAGAGACTATGTCTCATAGCTGGCCTGGGACAACCTCAGGAGCCCCTGGGAAGAGCTGGAAGAAGTAGCTGGGAAGAGGGAAGTCTGGGCTTCCCTGCTAAAGCTATTGCCCCTGCGACCCGACCCGGGATAAGTGGTAGAAAATGGATGGATGGATGTGTGCGTATACAGAAGTTGTACTGTACTCAGCATACTATAAGAATTTAATAATGAATGGGGTGGGAGGGTGGGGGCGTGGCAGAGCGGGCACAAGATCTTTCTCTATTTTGTAATACATTTTTATTCCTGTGATGAAATTATTGATCTGTAGCATCAACTTTGGTGACTCATTGTGATAAACAATGTATGTTTCGACAGTATACAGGATTCAAATCAGAGTGAGTCTATGTGCTAAGTCTACGTTCTTCGGTTGTCCAGCAGGTTGATCAGCAGAGGACCTGGGGGTCAGCCATTTGCTCTCCTTCAGTCACCACTGCAGAACGGGCCTCCTCGTCCTTTCCATGTTCTCCTTTGCTTATGAGAAGAGCTGCAGGACGCTCGTTATCTTCAGGAGGTGATGGCTCCCCTCTGAGCTTTGTTACCTCAGGAAGTCCTTGTTCAAGCCCCAATGGCCTGGAGACGGAGATGGAACGACTGAACAGGTAACTACACCATATCAATTTAGACCTCCTCCGATTACTAACTGCTACTACTATGACTACTATTATATTCTTCAGCAGAATCTACCAACGCAAATCAAACAATATTGGGAACCATGATAAGACTACAGTACGTGACCCTGTTTTAAAGTAGGGCAGTAGTTTAGCAGCAATGCTCGGTAGGGCTCAGACCGTTCCTGTCACGTTACATACGAAGCAGGAAAAGCGAACTACTTTGTACGTAACAGAGAAAACGAAAATAAGTGGATCCCCGAAATAGCAGACACCGACAAGGACTTTGTAAAACAATAATATTTATTATAAACTAAAATCCTGACTAATAAACAACAGAAAACACCGGTCACAGAACGATAGCCAGGAAATAAGGAACGCGACAACAGAAAGCGCTGGTAAAAACGAGCACCAGGAAATAAGGAAACGCAACAACAGAAAACGCTTGCAAAACAACGGCAAGGAAAATATGTTTAAACGAGTACTGATTCACGTACGCTAAGATAATGATTCCCATGGGACGACGATAATATAACCAACCGCAAAATGGTAACGAACGATAATTTGTGAAATATGGGCAACAGCAGTGGCACGGCATGTAATACTCCGGCAATGGGTCGACCGCCGGAGCACCTACATATAGCAGGTGCAATCACTGAAAAATAGGCAGCAGGTGTGCAGGCGGCAGAAGTGAACGCGTGTCACCTGCTGCCGAATATGGAAGATGACAGTTCCCAAGCCAAAGTGCACACAGTCATAAACAACTGCATTTTTACTGCTTAGCTCATGAAAAAAAGAGCGATTATCTATGTGTATGTCTTGAGCCAGTGGCGTGGCCAGGGTGTCACATATCAGTGCATCTGTCATTCTTTATCATGCAATCCACAGTCAGGGTTTCATGCACTGGTTCGCTAGATAAAAGCTTATCAGCGTGATCAATTGTCACAGTTAGCCGATGCCATTTTGCAAACGCTGATCAATGGCTCAATGACATTTATTTTATGAAAGGCATTTCTAAACTTTTGTCTGACATCGTTCCAAATGCCTTAAAAATGTTTAAAATAAGCTCTTCACAACAATATGAAAACGGGTCCGTCACACAAAGAAAGACATTAAACTCCACTTTAGTTGCCTTCACAGCGTTTTGTGTGGGGTGGACAATGGAAGAACATTCAAACTCCATTCACGAAGGTCGGAGCCGGAATTGAACCCTGCACTTCTGCACTGTGAGGCGGACGTGCCAGAGGTCATGGAATATTCATGTAATGTCATCTGTAATGAAATGGATCTTTAATTGTGTTATTGTACAGAATGGCTCTTTTTCGAAATCACAGGGACGGACGGACACACACGAAAGGGCTGAATTCTAAGAGAAAGTGGAGCCTGGGGTGGGGGTGGTCTGTTTGGTGGCTGGGGAGTGGCCAGTGGTGGCTGCTCCGCCTACTCCAATCATCTCTGGTGCTTTAAAGGTACATTGAGAAGCTGAAGGCCAGGAATGAGCATCTGACTGTTGCTCTGGAGCGAAGAAGAGCAGATTACGAGCAGATCCGTGTCACACTCGAGAGACTTGAGGCCGACTACTCTGCCATGCATCTGTCTCTCCGATATTGGTACACAAATACAACAACACTTGTCATATAACATGCTTATCACTTGTTCGCAACATGGAAATATATCAGAATTGTGCTGTGGTTTGTTGGTTTCACCAGTGAGGAGTGTGAAGAGGCCTACAGTGAACTCTTCTCACTTTATGATGCTCAGAGGCAACAAAGCATTCCCCTCCAGATCGCCAGAGCAGGTTTCAATAAACCTTTTTTTTATGTTCGCTACTCAGTGCACACTCATGTCTTCGCATTATGTGTGTGTGCTTATCATTCACCAACACCAACTGTTGTTTTTTCTTGTCGCCAGCAGGGGGCGATAACAAGCAGCAGCCTGGCAGTCCAGCTCAGAACAGGAAAATTGCGAGTGAGGAGATGTCAACCTCCTTCACCGAGGAGATGGAAACACACACAGTGTGGAGGTGATGTTTTGAAGGACTCCCTGGCGCACTAAGCTAATATTAGAAATGGCAAAGTAATTCAGAATCTGTAACTCCAGAATTCCTGAGCTAAGTGATCGAGAGGTTGCGCTCCGTCAGCTAATTGAGCGTCTGAAAGAAGACCGGGCGGCCATTTGCCTCCCGAAGCCACGTCCACATCAAGCAGTAGTCAAAATGAGCCCAGATGCTGGTTACCCTGCTGGACTGAGAGTGGGACACTTATCCAAAGAGCCTGCTGAGGGCAAGAGAGATAAGACGTCTCTGTTCCATGAGCTGATCACTACCAGGGTAAGAGTCTAGATCAGTAGTTCTCACCCTTTTTTGAAGTCCTGCTCAGACTTTTTTTTCCCAGCCAAATTCCCCCGAACTAGCGCAAATCATTTTTGGATGGAAAAAAAATGAATGAAATCAGAGTGCTGTGCCATTAGTGTCTGATTTCTTAGTTTTCTCACTCACTTTGGTACATTTCTTATTTCAGAATTGCAATGCTCAAAATAATTCATGCAATTAGCAAAACATCGTGGTTCCCTTGCAAAAGCCACATTCTTTTTCATCATGCTTAGTAGATCTCTCAAAGGTAAATAACTGTATCATTGAACATGTCAGTGCCATCCAAAATGTCAAGTCTTTGTGTCATTGTGTACAGACAACGCAGTCAAATTGCTGAGCCATGTTGTCAATACAACTGTGTAGTATGGAGGCATGTTCTGGGGTCAACTGCCACAAGTTAGAATGACAATTATTCTAAATTGAAAGTGATGCCCGCTTTTTGCTTGCAAGAGACTGGGTAAGATTCACATTTCACTTTTACTGTACATGCTGTAATTTGCTGATTAACCATCTCGCTGTGATACAGAAAAGACACCACTGCACAGGCAAAAAATTGAAAACAAAGAAAAGTGAACATGGGTCAATCTCCTTATAGGGGAAAAAACACAGCATAGACCAGTATGGTTTTGTTGTGTTTTTGTGCTGGTCTTGCCCGTGTCACCAGCTTTCTTACTGAATTCACTCAACGAGTATAACAATGAATCATATTAGCTTAATGGTTATTCTACTTGTTCAGGAGGAGATGTCGGATCTCCGTGCTCATATTCGTCTGAAGGAGAAACAGCTGAGGTGTCTGGAGTGGAGTGCAGTGGCCCAAAAAGCCCGGGAAGCATCTGGAGCACGTGCTCCAGAAAGCCTCCGAGAGGAGCCGCAGGACTGTAAGACTGAACAACAGGTAGACTGTACGAACAGCAGCACACTTTTCTGTTACTTTTTTAAGTGACACGAAGTCAAGGTGAAGTGTACAAGAGGGAGCAGGGCGTTGGTCTTTTGTGACAGACCCGATTCAAATCTGGGCGTCCCACCTGGGAAATCATACATCTCGCTACCAAAGCAGAGAATCCCTCCAGACCGAGAAGGATATTTTGGTCAAACAAGGTCTTTAGATTAGAGCTACTCTTCACACCTCTGCCACTGTCAAAGGACAAGGACACGGCAGAACACATTGTCACACACACTGCAGACAAAAGTATTAGGACACAGTTTGAAATGGTGTGTGATTCGGTCATTGCAAGTTCAATTTATTTGAACACACAATAACCCAAATTACATTTGGGATCCTTGCCAAAGGCTATTCAGTCACAGCATGTAATTTCATGTCTTGGATATGTGTTAACGTTTTTGTTTTTTTCTTGGGGGTGGGGGTTTGTTTCCTTCTTAGAGGCTCTGCAAGAATGCCGATAATGTGTGTAGTGATGGTGACGTGTCTGGGCTCAGGACGAAGCCCATCTTGAAGGAACTGCAGGCACTACTTCAGAGGTGAGGTGTTGGTTTGTCAGTTTTGATTTGACATCATGTCACCTTACCTGATAGCTGCCAATGCTGGCAAATGCGCTCCAGCTTCTGTTCATTGCTTTTGAACAAGACCAAGTGGCTCTCTGTATCAGGTGCAGAGGAGAGCATCTTTTTGAAAGACAGTGTCATATAGTAGATAACAATGACGCAATAATTGTTACAGAGTATCTTATATTTACAGTGGTCAACTCTCTCGACGTAGAATTATTTTTCTGAATATTATCCAGTAAGGCGGGCGTGTCACTCATTTTTGTCATGGGCCACATTTTAGTTCCCGTTTCCCATATGGAGGGCCGTTATGACCGAAACCAAATAAAAAAAGTCAATAATGGTTTATTCAACTATTGTTTATAAAATTATTGTTTTTGAGCAAGTTACTGTACTGAGAGGCTTGGTGAAAAAATGCTTACAATATGTCTCTTATTTATTACATATGAGAATTAACAATTTTGGTAGGGATTTTAGCAAACATCATGGAAGTTGACATGTTTTATTTGCCTCCGCGGGCCACATAAAATGATGTGACGGGCCAGATCTGGCCCCCGGGCCTTGAATTTCACACCTGTGAAGTAAGGTGTGTCCGAAATGGGTGTTGATATAATGCAACGGGAAAAGTGTGGGTGTTACAAGGGTATGATGCCCTTGCACTAGTTTCCACTGGGTTTGGTCTTAGCTCAGGGACCTATCCGATTCTTATATTCGTCCGACTTCAGAAATGTAAATGCTGCAATTCCTCTTATTCACCTTATCGGCTTGTAGGGAACACGCTCTCAAGAGGAGACTGGCGCTTGTTTATGACTCGCTGAATGCAGCACTCCCAGACAGCACCTCTACCAGTAGGGAGAGTGATGAGCACGTGGCATGGATTGCGCAAGCTCACAGGTACAGCAAAATAAATTTTGAAAAATAGCAGAAACCTTTCAGTTGTGATATGTGACAGCGAATCTTCTTGCAATGTCACCATTCCAGTAAGGCCTTGAGCTCGTACAGACACATTCGCCGAAAGTACAGGGAGCAGGTGTGGAAGCTGGAGCAGAAACTAGCCGCCATGACGGAAAGTCAGCCCGTCCAGAACGAAACGTCGAAAACGGCGGGGGAAGATTCAGAATGGAGGAGAGAAGAGACTGTTCTGTGATCCGATTACGCGCCGCAGAGCCGAACGAAAGGAACATTTAATGACATTTCCTTCAAGTCATGATTGTAAAGTTTGGGTCTTATTAAAAATACTTCAAACAACCGACATGTACAAGAGTGTGCGGGTTTGTTCAATAATATAACTTCTGGAAAGAGTACAGGTTCTTGATTTGGACTGCCATCGTGGTCGGAGTGGGAACGCGACAACACAATGCGATCGTACAACTGCCGAACGGCTGTGTATGCTCCGTGTATCGCTGTGCGCTGTGGGCAGGCATCGCTAGTCGAACAAGCAAATACTATTTGTTCATATCATTACAAAGAGCAGTTGAAATGAAGTGTGCAGGAATGCATAACAATAAGACATGGAAAACATTGCTTGTTCTTCCATTGCGGAGGTATAATAAATGTCAATTTCAGAGCAGAACTCACGAAAATACACTTTTCCTGCAGCCAAGACTAGAAATTCTAAGAAAGTGGAGAAGCGCGTCACACAAAATATCTGCTAACCACATTTCATTCATTTATTGACATATTTATTTTTATTGTTGACTCGACTCAAGTTAAAAGATTATTATTTATAAAAAAACATCCTTTGGTCCATTTTCTGATCCGCTGATTTCCATTTGAACCACCCTCTAAACTCCAACCAGAGTAATAACTTTTGTGTAGCTTGACAAAAGAATGTCAGTCCTTTTCCTTACCAGAAAACCTTTCAATTGTCCCAAAATGGCACTTAATGTTTCCTTTATTTACCTTTGTGCTCTCCATTATTGCTCCTTTCCGTCCTTGCTTCCCACATGCAATCTCGCACCTCATCTCTCAATCCTCTTGCACCCCTCCCCTTCAGCCGACCCCGTGCTCCGCCTCACCCGACAAAGGTCAGCCGCAGCTGTGGACGACGGTCAGGAGGTTAAGGCAAAGGTTGGATGTCATGCGCGAAGGGTCGCAGCGATGCCCGGCTGTTTTGTTGTGCCTTGAATTAATGCTTGACCGTGGCGCCCTGACTCCCGCCCGGGCTGCCGTTTCTCTGGCAAAGGTCGTCGAATAAGGCCTTGTCCCCCACCCCTACCCCATACGTCCAGGTCACTGGCGCTATTGTTGTAAAAGTTGCCATTCAAGCAATTATCATTCGCCCCCATGTCCTCCTTCTTGAGGATCGATGTCCAACGTTTTGAGTTCATCAAAGGTTTTTTGTATATTCCACCACGGTCGTAAACTCTGCTTGACTCTTGTTCGATGTCTTTGTTTGGAAAGATGTGGATGATCTTTGATCATGATGGCAAATGCATCCACACTGGAGTCACATTTTCTCATTCTCTTGACTTTTGGATTACTTTTTGGAGAAATCAGCAGTGGCCAGGCTCCGCGTAGCCGTTGAACTGGTTTTGGAAGAGATGATTAAGGTAAATTGTATGTTAGCTTTGTGACGTTTTTAGGTGGATGTTTTTCTATTTAAACATATCTACCGTTTACTGTATGGCATTTTCTTTCTACCGAATCATGAAAAAAGAAATCTATCCATTTATTATTATTCTTATTATATCTTTGCTATATTTCACGGATAGGTCTATGCAAAAACAACAACAGCGGCAGCATATGTATATCTATGCGTCATATTTGCTGTTGATATTTTTGTTTTATGTTCTTGTTTTTACAAGGAAGTGTTGCATAAACAATGACTTTTAAACAGTGAGATCAAAAGTTGAATTTGAAGAGAATAAAGTGAAGTAAAAATATGTGATGTGATAAGACCAAAATCATATTTTTCAAGAGCAAAGGCATATTATTCGAGTTGAATTAATGTTACTGTCAATTGTACAGGGGCAGTCATAAGGGGAAGAATTTTTTTCTTCTGATGTTCCACTTTGCACAAAAGAGCAAGAAAGGAAAGTAAAGCCCACAAACTACGAATGAAAAACAATGTAACACTTTGTACACGCATGAAAAGCCAGATCATCAAAACAAAATGGTACTTACACAAAACTTGGTACCGAGACTACACGCGAAAACGCGACGAGGTCAAAAGCCACTAGTCAATGAGGAACGCAATGCCATAAACAATACTCCCACAACAGGTGTAGAACATTGGAGTCCTTAAATAGTGTCTCTATTGATTAACGATTGCCAGCAGGTGTGCTAGGAAGACCGCTCATGCCACCTGCTGGCCAGACCGAAAAACCGAAACGTGACAGTGTTCATCTGTAATAACAATGAATGAATACAAACTAACAACTAAGAAAGTCGATGATGAAGAACTAAAATTGAAATGGGTTGACTTTAAAGTGAGGAACCCCCCCCCAAATACTCATACCTGTATGTGGCATCACTGGTTTGCACGTCGGCCACACAGTCGTGGCACACAGTCTGTGTGGGGTTTGCATGTTCTTCCCATGCCTGCGTGGGTTTTCTGCAGGTACTCTGGTTTCCTGCCACATTCCAAAAAACATGCATGACAGGTTAATGGAACACTAAATTGTCCTTAAGTGTGATTGTGAGCGTGAACAGTTGTTCGTCTATGTGTGCCCTGCGATTGGCTGGCAACCAATTCAGGGTGTACCCTGCCTACTGTCCGAAGACAGCTGGGATAGGCTCCAGCACCCCCCGCGACCCGTGTGAGGATCAAGCGGTTAGGAAGATGAATGAATGAATATATAAATAGTTTGAGACTTTGATGAGATCTCAAGTTACAAACATACAATATGTGAACAAGATCCAAATAAAACAAAATAAAGGTTCAGCGGATCAGAAAATGGATGGATTGTTATGATTGTTGCCACCACCCCCTTTAAAATACATGCCTTTTTTGGGGGGAGGGTGGGGGGGCTGCTCTCTACAATTAAATTCATAAAAGATTTGGATTTTAATCTGTTTCTCAATGGCAATGATTGTTTGCCACTTTGTCTTGCGTTTGACTCAAATGATAATTCCGCAATTTCCACCCCTTTAACTTGTGGTTTTAAAATTTGAAAACTCTTTCAGCAAGTTCTGTCCTTGTTTTTCAAGAGGTCTGCAGATCTTTTAATTTTTAATACTGTAACTTTGTGTCTAATTTATTCAGAGAATGCCAACATTCTGGAAATGTTTGACAAATGTTGGTCCAAAACTGTGGCTTTTTGGATGTGAACGTTGACTTGCACTGGCTGTGTTTTTACGTGCACTAGTCACAGGTCACAGTGACCTTTGTTGACAGCATTATCTGGACACTTGAGTGCCACTGTGTGCACTTGCCTCGTACTCTCTGGATCTCATTCATGCTTACTTCGTTCCAACAACTGTCACCAGTTAGTGGATTGAGCACACTTACGTTTCATGATTTTCACAGACCTGCCAGATCTATTTTTGTTATTATTAATAATGTGTATTATTATTATTAGGAGTAGTAGTCAAAGGAGGAGGAGGAGTGTAATATTATTATGGACGTCTGATTGCAGTTCCTTATAAACGTACTTTTCACGTTTCGACTCCAGCAAATCAATTTTCTTCTTCTGTCATGTCAAGGCCTCTCGCCCGATGATTTTAAAAGGAATGACGGGCGCCATTTCTGTTGGCGGTGAATCAAAGTCACAACAGCACAAAATGCCGTTTTTAAACTGTGCCAAGATGTGGTCATCTGCATCCATCCATCCATCCATTTTCCGAACCGCTTAATCCTCACTAGGGTTGCGGGGGGTGCTGGAGACTATCCCAGCTGTCTTCGGGCAGTAGGCGGGGGACACCCTGAATCGGTTGCCAGCCAATCGCATGGGACACAGAGAGTTCAATCAGCCTGCCATGCATGTTTTTGGAATGTGGGAGGAAACCGAAGTACCCGGAGAAAACCCACGCAGGCTCGGGGAGGACATGCAAACTCCACACAGGGAGGCCGGAGCTGGAATCGAACCCGGTACCTCTGCACTGTGAAGTCGACGTGCTAACCACTGGATTACCGGGCCGCCCTGGTCATCTGCAAGAATACCTAAACAAAGTCTAGGCCACCCCGGACAGATTTTGCCCATGCCTCACGCCACACATGAGCTGGTCACCAAAATGGAGCCCTCAATCTTCAAGCTATGTTGGCTTGTAGACACATTAAATAAATACTAAATATATTCATGCGTTGTGAATTCACTCAGTACATGTGGCATTAACCTTCCCTCAAAATGTACTCAGAGATGTCACTCAGCACTCCGTGGGGGTGAATGGATGGCATCTCACCCTGAAACAAAAACACACACACACACACGCACGCACGCACGCACGCATGCACACACGCACGAGGGCGCAGAGACTCCGGGGTTTTAGGTCACTTAATTTACTCTGCATCCATTCTTTTTAATAAATTGTCCCTCTGTAATCTGTGTAAAGATCACAGCTGTTGCCCTCATCTCTTTCTCCCCTAAAACCATTAGCTCACCTGTCACAGCTCCATACCCACCCACCTCTTCTCCTCCTCCTGCTCCTTCTCTCTTCATCTCCCTCTGATCCCCACTGAGCTGACACCAATGGGCTCTTGGAGCCAAGAGAGAGGTCAGAGGGGTGATGAAGAGCGGGGCAAAAGATTTTAACTCAATCAAATGTGCTTTAACATCCGCTCGCATAATCCCAACATGCAGCAAACACTGAGCTAAAGGATGCTGAGCCATGGGTGCCATATGAGCACTGGAGAACTTGTTGCACGATCATCGTCTCCAATATATCATTCACAACACAAGAAATCTGAAAGAATAATGTGAAGATGAATGGGCTGCCTTTTATTAAGGTACAATAGCATTTGTAAATACCAGTAGGGGGCATCTTAACATTACGGTAAATAAATTAAAAGAACATTTTGAAATAAAAAACATTTTGAAAAATGACAAATATTTCATTTGGCTACTACAGTATAAAAGAAGTTAATATTGTGAAATAATTCTAATTAAAATTTTCGTAATGATTACACCAACAATGCCACACCTTTAAAAATGATTTTTACTTGTTTTCCATGATTTTATCAAATAAAAACACTTTTTTACAAAGTCAATTTTTATTTCATGAGGTCCTTTTCCACAATGGTTCTTTTACTTCATAATGCATGCCCCACTGGGGGAATGGGGCACGATGACTTGTCTGTCAATCAAAGTCAGTGGGTGTGACCTCTGAGTGTAGTCAGCCGTCACCAGCATTAAAATTTGATGCTGGACTGCACATTTTATTTACGATGAATCATTCATTCATTCATTCATCTTCCGAACCGCTTCATCCTCACTAGGGACGCGGGGGGTTCTGGAGCCTATCCCAGCTGTCTTCGGGCAGTAGGCGGGGGACACCTTGAACAGGTTGCCAGCCAATCACAGGGCACACGGAGACGAACAACCATCCACGCCCTCACTCACACCTAGGGACAATTTAGAGTGATCAGTCAGCCTGCAATGCATGTTTTTGGAATGTGGGGGAAAACCGCAGCACCCGGAGAAAACCCACGCAGGCCCGGGGAGAACATGCAAACTCCACACAGGGAGGTCAGAGCTGGAAATGAACCCGGTACCTCTGCACTGTGAAGTCGACGTGCTAACCACTAGACTACCAGGCCGCCCTACGATGAACCAATTACAACATTATTTTTTTACTCAGCTGCATAAATAAAGAGAAAAAAACCCTGAATAAATATTTTCAACGACATGATTAATGTTAGTATGTAATACCAAATATTACAGGATGTATTCAATTAAAATTCGTCCCTCATTCTTTTTGTTTATTTCAGTCGAACCTCTGTTCATATTTTGTCCCAGTATTACCGATTTTTCAGTGGAAGAGAGATGTAATGGTAACAATTTATTTAGGATTAGTAGATATGGCTTTTTCCTGTCAGCATATACTGCTCCGAAGACATGCGTAAGAGCTCTAAAGTCGGAATGTCTCAAAAGTGATGTGACTATGGAGTTCAAACAGAATGTTCTGAAAAGAGTTTTCTGAATTCTAACCATCACCAGCTAAGCTTTTAGGCTTCCTCTCAGTCAACATCAAAAGGATTCACACCACAAATATGTTTTGACTTTGCATTTTATTTTGGGGGATATTTGGGGTGAGTTTTATTGAAGACTGCCTTGCCAAGTCGAGAAATGTGTGACGATACACAGAACCACTAATGTCGTTTTGGGATTGCACCAGAAAAAAGCCGTGGTTTCTGCTCTTTGGTTTTTCGATCCACAACCCAGATTGATCATCATGAAGAAGAAGTCCAATACTTTAGCTAACTTTGAGACAGATACGTTTTTGTTTCTGGTTGCAAATAAGCATAAAAAAATGAATGAATGAAATACGTTTTACAGTGAAAATTCACATTATGACTCTGCATTGGAATTCTGCTCTTCTAGTTGTAACCAAGGAAGTGTACACACACATTTACATCCATCGTTTGATTATTTTCGAGAAAAATGGTCAGTTTACCACACATTAACGACGTATAGTGATTCCTGGCTCTAACGTAATTCACTTTCCGCGGCTTCACTGTTTCACTGATTTTTTTGTGTAGTTTTTTTTAATGCTTTTAACCCTTTAAATCAGAACGCGTTGGTGAGGCCGGGTGTCAACAGTACAGTACTTCCAAAAACTATTATAGTTATTTGTTGAAAAGGTTTTTTTTGTAATTGGGCCTGAAAACAAGGTTTGGTCTTTGATTTCATTATATATATAGTTCATTACTGTGTAATAACTGTAAAATAAATTTAAGTTTACTACTTCACGGATTTCATTTCATTTCATTTTGTCACTGGTTCTTTTTGGAACGTAACCCCCATGATAAACGAGGGATTACTGTACACCCAAAAATAAAGTTGGATTTTTTTTTCCAGAATGAAACAGTTAAAAATGTGTATTAAATGTGCCGTATGAGTGAGAGGGAACAGATTTTTAAAATATTTTTTTTTAACTGTGGTTTAGAGGAAACATAAGATCAATGTCGAGAGCAAGAGCGGCAGCAGATGAGATGAACTAATGAGGTTAGTTGGCAGCTTGTGGCTGTTAGATTACTGCACTAAGGTGTTTGCAGAAGAAAGACCACGGGGGGAGGGGCTTCCTTCTAATCCTGTTAGAGCATTTGAGTCATCTTCAGTGAGCAGATTAGGTTCATAGTGTCGCCCTTCCGAACCCTCATTTGACCTCTGGCCAATGTCTAGGGCACACTGACAGAGCGGATTGCAACAAAGAATTACAAAGTCAAGAGCTTGATAAAATGTTGTGGCTGCACTGAGAGTTACGTTAAGGCCCTGTCTGAGAAAAATGTACATGGTGACAGTCTCTGTACTGGATTATCCACCGACGCCATATTGACATCCTTCTAGTGGGTTCGCCTTTGGGGGAGTGGCGGGGGTCCCTGCATCCTCTAAAAATGAACACAATTCGCCGGCAAAGGAAATCCTAACAATTCGCAAATCTACGGACAATGACTCGATATCGTGTTCACAGCCATTTCATGGCAGCTGATTTGAATGACAAGGACACACACCAAATGGGAACTTTCCCACCACCTCCGGTAGGTCATGGGCGTGGAGCAGGCCCGCTATTGATTGGACGCCGTGTGTTGCGCTGCGCGCTCACCCCAGCAGATGTTTTTCTTTAGCAGGTTCCTTTGCCCTGTTTATTCTCAATTGCTCAGTCATTCGCACGAGGTCAAAGGCCTCAGTTTGGAGGATGTTGTGAGGGGGCGAGAGAGAGAGAGGAGACAGAAAGGTTGCTCTTTAGGCCAAAGGGTGCGGGGGCTAATGAGGAAGGAACAGGGAGTCATGCGCTTGTTCTCATACACGTAAAATTGCTTATGCGAGTTAAAGGGCAATCAAACTTTTCTTACACACTCCTCCATCAGTCGTCAGTGCATTACCATATTCATAAATACATAAGCCGCTGGAATGATGATGCAATAGGTCATTTTTGAATAACGGCAATAGTGATCTTACAACAGTATTAAGACATCGCACAATAGGATGTTTGTGTAATCATCACATGCTATCTGCCCCCAACGTCTTTCCGAACCAAAGAACACGCGCTTCCTGCCGCACTGCTTTATTGCCACATATTGACCTCTGCTCTCCAAACCTTGCTCACCCGGGGGTTTGAAAACACACGCGCACACACACACACACACACACACACACACACACACACACACACACACACACACACACACACACACACACACACACCTAACTTGTGCAAATGTTTTCAGACGCTTGATCATCAAAAGGGCTTTTGTGTCAAGATAATATAAGTGGCTGCAGTGGAGGATGTCCGACTACCCACAGGCCTTCGACTGGTTTAACCTGTACAGTATGTCTGGACATAGTACAACCAGAGGGTGTGTGTGTGTGTGTGTGTGTGTGTGTGTGTGTGTGTGTGTGTGTGTGTGTGTGTGTGTGTGTGTGTGTGTGTGTGTGTGTGTGTGTGTGTGTGTGTGCGTGCGTGTGTGTGTGTGTGTGTGTGCGTGTTAGTACTCAGGTAAGTGTTTCTTGCTGGTGTTTTGTGGACTCCCGACTGCGTTAAGAATGCGTTATTTCCGCAAAACGAGCACCTGCATTCCTGACCCGCGGTTCAAAGAGCACACAGCACATACCACGCTTACATCTATTGCATTCAGCTCAACTTGAGAATAAACAAAAGCGACACTCGTCCTGCTGCCGTCACTCACACACAAAACCTGAGGCTAAAACAAATGCACAATAGGTGTAATATCGGAGATGATGAAAGAATAACAAAAGACACCGCAGCAGTGAATGTGAACTTTTTGGCCCGTAATCTCAACTAATCAAACTTAACCCAGAGGTCAACGGTCCAACAGCATAGCTACAATCAAAGAAAATTTGAGCATTTTCCTTCCCTCACGATAAAAGTCAGGAAAGGCCAGATTCTCGGATGTCGCTGAAAGATTATCCTGGGTGATTAACCTGTGGTGTGTAATGTGTTAAGGAGAGTGTTTATTCCTCCCTAATCTTCCCCGACAGCAGTTGGGGCCGACAAATTAAAACTTATAAAGTTTCCACGCGCGAATTTCCACATGCAAATGGTTCTGTTGAGTGTTAAAAATGATGTAATTACTGTATCAGTAAGCAAAGCTGCTGCTCTTTCTTCCTTTTTCCATTTCACAGCAGTCTGCACGTCCTAGTGGCGCCATCCTTCTTCTCACAGGTCAATCTTGGTACTGCGCCGGACTTCTGACTTTGGCGCCTTGCGATTGCCCGTGGCGATACGGTTATGTATGCGGACTGATGTCTCAAGCAAGAAGACGGTTTGTGATGTTTTCCTTATATTGTTTAAATCTGTTAAAAATAGCCGTGCTTTAACCACTTAGCGGAGGTGAACAGCCACTTAGTTCACAAATATGCTTCCCTGAAATCATCCTTTGTGCGTGTACGGTGTAAATGATATTTTCCTTGATTCTCATAACAGATTCAAATGTAGGCTGACAAAGGTGAATATGGCATGCAGTCCACTGCGCCTGATACACAGCAGCTTAAAAGGCAGCACTAATTCAGTTCGCAGCTTAGCTGCCCCTGATAACCTCTCCGCTAAACAAAAGGTCTACCCATGCAAAATGAGTCTCGCTGTGACAGATGTAGGTTAAAGTTACCTTATGTTCACTGTCCAAAGCCTCAATCAACCTTAGCCTTGTTGGAGGGAAGAACTCCAACAAGGAGTTGTGACAGCTTTACTTTTTAATGACAGGAGATTCTTGTCATGTTCCTTATTCGGCAGCAGGTGGCACGCGTTCACGTCTGCCGCCTGCACACCTGCTGCCTATTTGCCAGTGATTGCACCTGCTATATGCAGGCGCTCCGGCGGTCGACCCATTGCCGGAGTATTGAATGCCGTGCCGCTGCTATTGCCTATGATTACACATATTGTTCGACACCATTCGCGGTTGGTTATATTATTGTCCTCCCACGGGAATCATTATCTTAGCGTACGTGAATCAGTACTCGTTTAAACATATTTTCCTTGCCGTTGTTTTGCAAGCGTTTTCTGTTGTTGCGTTTCCTTATTTCCTGGTGCTCGTTTTTACCAGCGCTTTCTGTTGTCGCGTTCCTTATTTCCTGGCTATCGTTCTCTGACCGGCGTTTTCTGTTGTTTATTAGGCGGGATTTTTGTTTATAATAAATATTATTGTTTTACAAAGTCCTTGTCGGTGTCTGCTATTTCGGGGTTACGCTTGTTTTCGTTTTCTCCGTTTCGTACGAAGCAGTTCCCTTTTCCTGCTTCGTGCCTAACGTGACAATTCTCTTCCAAAGCAAAGAATGTTGCTCTGGCGGGAAATAGTTTCCCCATTCAGGTGACATTCCTGCACAACCAGGTGATGAGAAAACTTGGGATATACTCAGTTTTTTGGCTTTGTTTACATCGCATTTGGTTAGACTTGTTGAAAAAAAGCACATCAAATACAACAAACAAGAAGTATCCAGTTGCCTCTATCTGACCTTTATCACGACCTGGATCACTTTGAATCTACAGAGACGTGAAGAGCCCCCCCGGCCCCACACACACACAATTTTCTTTTTTTAAATTGATATCGTGGCACGAAGTTAAAAATGACTGAGGCTGTTATGATATGACGCTAATGATTTGGAATGTTTGCAAGTTTTTCTTGTTTATATTGCCCTCACATGACTCTTGGAATGAGAGACGCATCGAAAATTCCCCATCGACCGCAACAACGACAAACGCGTTCCATTACAAGATTTCCAGCTCGTGTACTACACTTTGTTTTCTAAACAGTCACATAATATGCCTCCAGTTCTATTATTTATGAGCATGATAAGCCAAACGCGATCAAATGACACCTTGTGGTTTGGTTCCGTTTGGGAAAAATACAGGTACACGGTGTGGACACTTTGACCTTTTCCTCAGTTTCTTCATAGTTCCTGTGACGCCACACGAGAACTTGTGACCAGCGGTGCCGCATGTGCAGGCAGGGTGTGTAGGAGCCCTTCCGGCCCCCTCGTGCGGAGCCGAATGAGTGCGAACGTGAATGTGAGCAGCAGGTGTGAAAAGGAGCCGTGGCCTTATCATATAACCTTTTCACAAGTTGCACTACAACAACAACTGGCCCTCCCTGATATTATTGGGTCAACAATGTTGTAGGAAGTCTTGAGGATTAGAATGGAGTGGGTGAACAAGAGTATGGGTGCCATGACGAGCCAACCCCATTCAAAGACCCCCCTCCCGCTCCCACCACCACCTTCATCTTCTTTTGCTTTTGGCAGTGTTGGGGTTAACTCCTCCTGCTCTCTCCATGGCCCGAGGTCAGGGGGGAAACCAGGCAGCCAGTCAGGCATTCTTTCTCTATGACTACGTGTGTGTGCTCGCGCTCGTTGCGGCTGTGGCCCACTCCGTGCTCTTTGACTCTGTTGGCCTTATAAGGCATCCGGCGTCATGGCAACGGCGGGGCTTGAATAGCAGTGTCAAATCCCTGAGCACACAGACACACGCTTACTCTCCCTAAAGGGGGAGACCGATCCGAGAGAGGCAGACAGAGCCCGACTGAGGCGGAGAGGAGGCTGGGTGCTCTTCACACAACGCTCTGCCTTCCACTGGAGCTCCGTGACCTGCTTTTTCCTGCTTCTTTGACTGATTTATTCCTATTGGAGGAGGAGGAGGAAGAGGGGGGAGAGAAAGGACGACACAGCGCAACAGTACACCCCGACTCCCTGGCAGGGAATGTGAAGAGGTTCTGGCCTATGCTTGTAACTGTCGGATGGACAGTGACTTAACAAGACGGGCAAGAAAAAAAAGCGTCTCAAGGGAGGTCGACTTCATTTTTCCCCCTTTTTTCTTTTCTTTTTTCATTTGTCTTGTGACATTTGAGCCTTTCCAGCAGAGTTGGAGGCGCTCTAAGAAAACAGAAGTCAACTTCAGACCGGAGGACTAATGAATTTAGTTGCCTCAGAAACCACAGAGGCATTTTTCCAGGAGAAAGAGGGAGTGTGTTGTCTTTCTCAGACCGCTCTGGTTTGAATAAAACGCCTGCAGCCAGTGTCAGCATTCTTATGGATTATTATTGGGAGGGTTTTTTTGCATCATAGATCAGTTTTTGGGTCCATCCCTCCCCAGTATACGACACATTTGATTTCTTCTCCAAAGTTTCCGAGTGGATGAACATTTGTGGGGCTTATTACCCCCCCCCCCCGCGACCCTCCTCATCAGTGTCACCTCTGCCTCAACAACTCAATAGTGAGTCTGGACTAGAGCTGGCCCAGATCAGCAGATAACACTTCAGCATTGCACGGAAACTGGTTGGACAAGTTTGGAAGTTGGAGCAGAGGGCAGGGTAGTTTAACCCTGCCTGAAGGAGAACTCTGTTTTATTTTCCTCCCACTTGTCCTTTTGGAAGAAAGCAGTCACGCACAGAGAGTCACAGTGGCTGTTGGCTTCTTTGCCACTATGCTGAGGGAAAAGCTGAGTTTGTGCTTCTCAGAGGAGGAACGTCTGTGAATGGAAGGGAGAAACCAGAGTGGGAGATTAAGTGTAATTTATTGTTTCCTGGGCTAGAGCAAGCTGCGCCTTTTTTTTTCTTCTCCCGCCTGAACTCTGAACCACTCAATGTGCGTGTAAAGTTTTCTCAGGAGCCATTGATTGGAGGTCAGGGCGGCATACACGAGGGTGAAAGGCAAGAACAGAGGGAGCGGCCAGATTACAGAGGACCAGAGT
Organism: Hippocampus zosterae; assembly: GCF_025434085.1. Classification (NCBI taxonomy): domain Eukaryota; kingdom Metazoa; phylum Chordata; class Actinopteri; order Syngnathiformes; family Syngnathidae; genus Hippocampus; species Hippocampus zosterae. The sequence continues at coordinate 8,697,544 of NC_067458.1, read as the reverse complement.
GCGCCGGGAAGGATTGCCGGGTCAATCCAAACAGAGCACAAAGGAGGGAAAGGTCATCGCAGAGGCAACTTTTCATCCTTTTGCCTCAAATCTGCCTTCAAGATCAACGCATCGTCACGCGGGTTGACTTTTTTTGACTCGGAGCGTAGTTTAAAGCCAGGGCGGGTCAGTGTATGATCCACTCGGAGAATATGGCCATGGTAAGCGGGGGATGGGGCAACCCCAACGGTGACGCGTCAGGACTGGAGGAGAAGGTCTACCTGCGCAGGGAAGAGGAGGAGGGCTCGCCCCGCGCCGGAAGCAGCGATGTGGACATCGCCGACGAGGACAAGGCCTGCGTGCTGGACTGCGTGGTGTGCGGCGACAAGTCCAGCGGGAAGCATTACGGCGTGTTCACATGCGAGGGCTGCAAGAGCTTCTTCAAAAGGAGCATCCGACGCAACCTCAACTACTCCTGCAGGTAACTTGTTTAGTTAAGTCTCAAAAACGGATCAAATGGATCGCATTTTTCTTGGTGGAGTGGGTCCTTTTTTATTTTATTTTATTTTATGTTTTCTTTTCAAACTTCCCGCAATTGGGAAGTTTACAGAAATTCTTTTTTTTTTTTTTTCCTTTTGCAGCCACATATGCTTGTCATTTCCTCACCATCGAATGACATGCCGTACAAGTGTCACAAACAGCCCCGGCAAAAAGGAAAAACATGATGAAGGTCAGGCATGTTGCCGGATTCCCTGAGAAGCTCACCGCTGACATTTTTCTTGCACTAGGGAAGTGCTGCAAACTCAATTCTCAGCCACATAACGTGGTTCTTCCTTTTCTCGTCATAATACGCTAACCCTGAAAGGAATGTGTCTTTTTAATCAGCGTGTCACATCCAGGGCTGAAAGGAATGTTGCCAGTGCTCGTCTGCTGTAAAAGTCGACACAAGGGCGTGTAGGGCTGATGATTTACAAAGGTCACAGCCTTGACGAGCTATTCAGACACGCCGGCTCGCACTTTTCACTCATCAGAAAGGTCCATGAGAGGCGGGGGGTGGGGTGGGGGCATTCAACATGTGAATACAAAGTGCTTATTGGAATAGTACTCCGAGCTGGAAGGTTTTCATCACCTTACATTCACATGTGTCACTGCAGATCAAACCGGGAATGCCAAATCGACCAGCACCATCGCAACCAGTGCCAGTTCTGTCGACTGAAGAAATGTTTCCGTGTTGGCATGCGCAAAGAAGGTTAGTTCAACACGTTTGCCACGAGGCTTTCATAACATGGCAGCGGGTCATCCTGAAAGCACTTCAAACTGCATGTGAAATGCTTGATTTGTGACAGAAAACTACACACGACTAAATCAATGGTAAATAGATCACCATAAAACAGGGTTAAAAAAAAGTAATTTACAGCACCTCTCAAGCTCCATCAGGCTGCACTGGGAGCGTCGGTTTCAGATCTCTTCAGAGTTGGTCGGGTTCAAGGCTTTGTTTGGACCTTCACAGAGTTGTCCTGGACCCACTCCTTCATTTTCTTGGCTGTGTGCTTTGGGTCATTGTCTCGTTGGAAGGTGAACCTTCACCTCAGTCTTAGGTCCTGGCCACTGCGGAGCAAGTTTTCATTCAGTACATTTGTTCTGCATTTCCCTCAATCTTCCCCAGACAGAGAAAACATCCCCAGAGCCCGATGCTGCCAACTTTGTGCATCACTTGGAGGGATGGGATTGGTCAGGTGATGAGCGGTGCCTGATTTCCTCCAAGCATAGCACCTGCCATTCACACCAAAGACTTCAATCTTGTGTCTCATCAGCTCTCTGGACACTTCCTTTCACTTTCCTGCTTGATCTGTGCTCTGACATGTCACCTGTGAGGCCTTATATAGAGAGGTGTGTGCCTTTCCCAAACATGTCCACTCAACTGATTTCAAGTGGACTCCAATTAAGTTGTCGGAACCTCTCAAGGATGATCAGTGGAAAAATGACGCACCTGAGCTCATCTTTGAGCTTCATGGCAGAGGCTGTGGATACATATCTAAATTTGATTTGGTCATTTTTTAAAAGCTTTCTAAAAAAAAGGTTTTTTTGCGGTCATTATGGGGTGTTGTGTTGTTGGGGGGTAGGAGGGGATCTATAGTTGCTGATGGTATAGCGTTACACTCACCTGTTCTTGTGTGTGGGCAGCGTGGGATCGGTTCCCACTCGGTGAGGGTTTGATTGTGGGTGTGAATGGTTGTTTGTCTCTATATGTGCCCTGCGACTGACTGGCGACCAGTTCAGAGTGTGGTCTGCCATCCGCCCAAAGTCACGCGGGATAGGTTCCAGCAACTCCCTCTGACCCTCTTCAGGATAGGCAGTGTTGAAAATGGATGGATGGATGAATCTATTATGTTTTCGAAAATAAAAGCTGGAAAAAGTGTAGCACTGTGAATACTTTACAGATTTGCTTTAGCCGAGATAGATAGATAGATAGATAGATAGATAGATAGATAGATAGATAGATAGATAGATAGATAGATAGATAGATAGATAGATAGATAGATAGATAGATAGATAGATAGATAGATAGATAGATAGATAGATAGATAGATAGATAGATAGATAGATAGATAGATAGATAGATAGATAGATAGATAGATAGATAGATAGATAGATAGATAGATAGATAGATAGATAGATAGATAGATAGATAGATAGATAGATAGATAGATAGATAGATAGATAGATAGATAGATAGATAGATAGATAGATAGATAGATAGATAGATAGATAGATAGATAGATAGATAGATCATAGATCGTTTTCTGCTAAGTGTGAAGGGGAGCAGTGACATTTGCCAATGACCCAAGCTGATTATTTCTACTTTCAACTGAGGGCATGTTTTCACCACGTTGCGCAACTCTGGCAGCTGCTGATCTTACGTGATAAGCAGGCGGCCGAAGGCAAGGGTATCATTTGAATAACGGGGAAAAGTGGCTGTTCTCACAACATATTTGAACAGGGGGAAAAAACAAAAAAGAAACAATTTGCTGTTTTAATTATTCCCATGTGAATACTTTCATTTCAAATTCATAACTTTACTGACGAGCATGTTAAAGTCTTGCAACTGCAGTGCACATGACTACCTCGGGTCTCCACAGCTAATGCACACTAAGGAGTGACATGTAGCAGAGGTTATATTGGGCCTGGTTAGTAATGAGTGACTGTAGCCGTGACGCATGTTGTTGCTCTTTCCACACTACCTGGAATTGCGGAGCTCAACTCTGGCCCTGTGAAAGTAGCCTTCACCTTTGAAGAGATTATATATACCTCTGCTCGGTGAACTTAAAGGTGCTATATGTAGAAATTATTTACAGCATACTGAGAAAAACTCTGAGCCCCTGCTCGATGTGTTCTTGAGCAATTCTATCATGGCCTTATACAGTATAACTGTAAGGTCACTCAGTGGAGCGTAGACCCCCGCCAAGGCTTAACTGTTAACTACTGTGGACGAAAAACTCTTTTCGAAAAAATCGTCCACCTGGAAGATTGAAAAATTGTGCCGTTATGATTATGGAGTATGGACTTTTCAATTGTTTTGAATTAAAAAAAAAAGATTGGCCATTTATCTGGATCCACATGAAAATGGATTGTTACAGTTTGTGTAATTCATATTGTGTGTGAGCCTGTTCATTTTTTTGGTTCAACTCTTTCTAAATGACAGCTGTGACCAAGGCAACTAAAACAAAATAACTTTGTTATTTAGTTACGTATAAAACCCCCAATTACTGTAGATACAATATATGAACTCATTCAGTACCAGCCAATTCCGTACCAAGTCTGAAAAGACGCTTAAAAATGTCTTTGGGAATGAATGAGTTAAAATCAATGAATACACGGTACCGTTTTATGGTAATGCATAACAAGTGAAGAAATTGTAAGCTTTATCTGTAGTCTCATTTAATGAAAGGTTTGTATAGTCGCATTGTTCGTAGCAATTACTTTTGATTGTAGCACTAAAATAAACACAAAAATTTAAATAACAGGAGTAACAACAGACAACTAAATCCACGAAGAGCTGCAGCAAATCTCCACACACTGTTTTATTTGGATCTTGTTCACGTATTGTATGTTTGTAACTTGAGATCTCATCAAAGTCTCAAACTATTTATATATTATATAAACTAATACTTTTTCATCAAATTTGAAAAAGACATTTTTCATATTGACACAAAAACATTAACAACACAGTTTCACTGTGCTGTTAATGCTCACCAAGGGCATTGGAAATAAGAACCTTTTTCTTTTGTAGAGGGGCCTGAGCATAAACAAATAAACAAATGACCAACTGAAAACAGTTCCAAATTGAAGAGTAACAAAACGCATATATGAAATAAATGATAGGAACTTGATTGTTTGATTGCTGTGTGTAATACGAACAGTACAAACTGTGGCATGCTCAGTTGTGACTGGCGTAGACGGTCAGTAAAATTCACAGGGCCGTGCAGTGACCTTTAGAGGGGCAGGTGCTCAAAGTAAAAAATATTTTTTTTAAAAAATGGGTGCATGTGCAACTGATGGCGTTCTTGCACCTTCCACCCACTCGGGGTTCGAACCTACACCACCATCTCACCGCCAGCCTGGATGCAGAGCTAAGACTGCTGAGCTAAAAGCCAGCAAAAGGCCAGCCTTGAAAGCTCAGAAGAGTTAGCGTTTCACCAATGCAGCTCCAGCTAAAATCTGTTCCACATGGAACAAGAGTTTGAAACGCCTTACCCAAACATAACTTCCAGCATGACTCGTTGCACTATGTACTGTACTTGTACAAGGCTGAAATGACAAATCTTTCATTTTGAACACACTGAACTGTAGCAGGCTATATTCACAATGAAATTTACATTGGACCACAACATACCATGTCACTGTGGTAGGGAGCAGTGCAAAGGGAAAGTAGTCTTGAGATGTATTTACCTGATGGGGTATGTAGAACAGCTTTTGAGGAGACTTGTGGAGCGACTGCTGCTGTAGGCGGGCTGATTTGGCCGGAGCGTAGAAGCTACAATAGAAAATGGGAGAATAGTTGGTTAGGCAAGTATTACATGATCACAACATGTATTTGAAATGGCTCACTGTGAATAACCTGCTGGACTTTTGACAGTTTGGAACAGGGCTGGGCTTTGCAAAAGAGCAACACTTGCTGAGGCCCAGCTAACATGCTAATCTCAACTTTGTCTATATTACTTTGGATGTATTTAGAAAAAGCACATTGTGGTATATATTGTTAAACTGAATAATTAAAAACATTAAAAGTATATCTTTACACTTTAAAAATGATCATTTAGGACAAGTTTCTCAAGAGGGGTTGCCCACGGTGAGAGTCGCAGAGCAGGTGTGAACATACGTATTGTGCCTGTACATTGCGGTTAACCCCAGTGGATGAGAGGATGAGCCTTTAGGTGTGTGTGTGGGGGGGGTCCTGACTGCTCGTGCCTCTGCATCAAACATCAGCTCTGAGTACACACCCTTTTGGGAGTCCTTGGAGGGTTAGGCGGATACGCTCCCTCTGGGCACTTCCTTGTTCTGCTGGGGGACTTCAATGGTCACGTGGGCAATGACAGTGAGACCTGGAAGGGCGTGATTAGGATGAACGCCTCCCTCATGGATCAGAATCCGAGCGGTGTTCTGTTTTTGGACTTCTGAGCTTGTCGTGGATTGTCGATTAAAACACCATGTTCTAACATAAGTGTGTCCAGTTGGCATCAGGACACCCTTTGCCGCCGTTTGATGATAGACTTTATAGTCATGTCATCGGATTTGTGACCGCATGTTTCAAACGCTCGGGTGAAGAGAGGGGAAGAGCCGTCAACTGATCACCACCTGGTGGTGTGTTGGCTCCGTTGGTGGAGGTGGGTCCCGGTCCGACCTGGCACACCCAAACGCATTGTGAGGGTCCACTGGGAGCATCTGACAGAATTCCTTGTCAGAAAGAGTTTCAACTACCATTTCGGAGAGAGCTTTGCCCACATTATGTTCAATAAAACGCTTGGAACCTGACTCTGTGCTCACTGCCGTTTATTGTCAGTAGCCATCTTTTATATCAACACTTTTCGGCAACCGCACACTTTACGGCCGTGACGTCACGCCGTCGTAACATTACCCTGTGGCTCTGGTTACGTGCCACATTCACCTCTATTATGGAGGCAGCAGATCAGTTGTGGCCACAAGTCAATCAATGTTAGGCTCTGACCAAACCGAATAAATATAAATGCAGGCTCATACAAAGTGCGATTACAAAAATATTTATTAAAGAAAATCGCACAGATAGAGTATAAAATGAAATGGCTTGTCAGAAGGTGCCAGGAAAATCAATGCTTCATACCAAAAGCGTTTGCAAAGGAAAGGTTCAATAGAATATCGAGAATACACAATCGTAGAAATATCAAAACATCCGATAACACAGAGCAATACTAGAGTAGCAAAAATACTTACAAACAAGTATCTATAAACAAAAACGAGAGAGACTACAAATAATATCAAGAGGTCTGGAAAATGACACTTGAAGCACAACAGCAACCAAGGTCAACAAGGCGTAGCAGAAGTCAGAGTCCTTAAATACAAGGCTCGGCTTGATGGGAAAACGAGGCACGGGTGCATCTGCCGGAGGGAAACGCCCTTCGCTCCAGTAGCTGGCACACAATCGAGACAGAACATGACAATGCCTGTCATGGTGGCACCCTTCGAATTAGCTTTTGGACACCGGCGATACGGGGTGCCATCCAGGTGAAAGATGAGTCCGAGTGGACTTTTTTGGCCTGTGGGACTTCGAAGGCAGCTGATGGGTACCGTCTGCCCCAGCTACAGTGCTCACAAACCCACAAACCCACCACCGCCACCCTTCGGTGTGTCAGGAGGGGGAAACAGTGTACCATTAACACTGTTTGTTTAACACGGGCTGCTGCTGAAACCCACTCAGGACTTCAAATCAACAGCAATAAAAAAAAAAAAGTTGAAAAATTCAAATTATCCAAAAAATTGCTTTTAAATTCAGCCTCTCTGGGTTCATATTTACCTTCTTATGTTATCTATCTAAAATGTTATGTTATCTTGTGTTTTTGAAGATTGATATATTGCAATTGGAATTCAAAATGTTGTTCATCTTCAACCATGCACTTCTATTTTTCTAAAGTAAAAGCAAAGCCACCATGTCATGCATATTTGCACATGTATCATACCACTCCTCTCTGTGTTCGTGCAGCTGTCCAGAGGGGTCGCATCCCACCTTCCCACATAGGTATCAGTCCCAACTCCCAACGAGCTGGCGGAGTCGGAGGCGTGTTACCCGGTCATCTTGGGGCAGATTACTTCAACAGCCAGCCGGTGTCGGAGCTCATCTCCCAGCTGCTTCGGGCCGAGCCGTACCCCCACAGCCGCTATGGGACCCAGTACGGCCAAGCGCAGATGGGGGCTTCTGCGAGCGGAGCCCCCGTCATGGGCATCGACAGCATCTGCGAGCTGGCTGCCCGGCTCCTCTTCAGCACCATCGAGTGGGCCAGAAACATCCCGTACTTTCCAGAGCTTCCAGTTTCAGAGCAGGTCAGTCAAGGATGATGAGCTACGGCAACAGCTGATTAAATGAAAACCACCTGAAGTAGATTAGTTATTCATCCATCAATTTTCTGACCCGCTTATATTTTTTTCTTGGCCATTCAGCTCACGGCTTTAGCTCTGGCCTTGAAAAGCAAAAGTGCATGTACCCAGTAGTCGGTTTTACACCTCCACTTTTCCCTGTTGTAATCGATCAGATGAACTACAGTCGCTCTTGAATAATGTCATTATTCCGATGTGTTGCGATATTATGTTTTTTTTTGGTTTTTTTGCAGTAGCTCTTGGTTTACAAATAAAAACAACAAAAATACAACATGTAAAGTAATAAAAGAGTACTTTTATGCAGAGGACAGTTAAAAACACACATTTACTTTTTGGTGTCCATTTTAGAACCTATATCGTATTGGCCTGAATATAAGACGGTGTTTTTTGTATTGAAATAAGACGAAAAAGTGGTGATCGTTTTATATTCGGGGTCTAGACATTATACCCATTCACGGCGCTAGATGGCGCCAGATATCATTGAAGTGAATGCTGAACTTGACTTCCCAGGCCAAAGTGAACCCCTGTCACGAAGAATAAAAATTAAAATAGCAGAATAGAAGAAGAAAAATAAAAAAATGCGGTAAGAAAGAAAAGAGAAGAAAGTAATAGAAGAGATAACAGAAAATGGAGATCTTAGCGACAATCTGGAGAAAAGTGGTTCGAAGATTGGCCAGGTTAACCGGCAGCTGAGGAAAAGTTTTCAAAAACCAGAAGCCATTAATTTACGTATGTGATTGCACTTTAGTTTACATATTTAAATGTTGAGATATTAAGATTTGAATGAGGCAAAATAAAATGTTTTTTTCTCTCAAATATATTGTTGAATCATTTGTTTCAGATGAACTGTAATTATTTTCTGTACAAAAGTTAATTTGGTGTTCAAAAAGTCTTTTTTCAAACTTGAGTCTTGAAAAGGGGGGGTCGTCTTATAATCAGGCCCGTCTTATATTCGGGCCAATACGGTATGTTTTTTTAAACTACTTTTGCCACCTCTATCACTCAAGACACTGGCAAGAATGACGTGGTTGTGCTTGCTTTAAACAAAAAAAAATCTGACTTCCTACAGGTCGCACTGCTGAGACTAAGCTGGAGCGAACTTTTCATTCTCAACGCAGCGCAGTCTGCTTTGCCACTACACATGGCCCCCCTGCTGGCAGCGGCTGGCTTCCACTCGTCCCCTATGTCTGCTGAGCGAGTGGTGTCCTTCATGGACCAGGTCAGGGTCTTCCAGGACCAAGTGGACAAGCTCAACAGACTGCAAGTGGACACGGCGGAATACAGTTGCCTGAAAGCCATTGCTCTCTTTTCACCTGGTAGGTCTACATGTTGAACCCTTTCATGCACCCTGTAACCTGATAACATGATAAAATGTCCACTGTAGTAACTGCTGTCCCTGGAAGGGTGAATTGAGTGATCAAAACTTCTGTATGTCCATCCATTTCCAACAGTCATCAAACTCAAGGCCCGGGGGCCAAATCAGGCCCGCCACATCATTTGATGTGGCCCGCGAAAGCAAATCAATTATGTCAAACTTCATGATGCTTGCTAAGATCTGTACCAAAATATCAAATTCTCATTTCTAATAAAGAAGAGTGATACCGTAAGCATTTTCTTGTTACCAAACCCCTCATTTCGGTAACTCAAACAATAGGCAAATAAACTGTTTCAGTCATAATGGCCCTCCAAGGGAAACTCGAACTAAAATCAGGCCCGCGACAAAAATGAGTTTGACACCCCTGATGTAGACTCTTCAGTGACCTTAACTTGTATGTTTATGCAATGTGGGAGGGAACCCATGCAACCACTGGCAAAACATACTAATTTGTTAGTCTTTCCATACTGCCCCGTTGTCCTTGTTTCCTCGCCCCGCTGCACTTCCATCTCCATGGAAATAATACAAACGTTCCCAAGTTGTGAAAGAATTGCCAAAGAAGCCCTATTATCACTGTAGTCAGCTAACCTAGCAGATGACTTGACTCCCGAAGTATTAACGGTACTCTTTGTTTCACTGATTTTTAATGATGATTATCCATCTAAAAACATGATTCAAAGACAGTCTTCTTTTCCAGACACATTTTCACCCAATGTGGAAGATTTTAAAAAAAAAAGAGAGAGGCAATGGATTAGCAAGTAAAACATAGCTTGCAGTTGCTCTCTCAAATATGGCAAAACTATGAAGAACCATGTTTTCTTCACATTTTAGCCCCCTTGCACTAGAGACCTATGCAAACATATTGCAATACGATGCTCATGCAGTCAGGAATTGAACTACAATATGACAGTAAACTGTGCGAATCACATTTTGTTGTTGTATGATGAGGAAAAGACGTACTGAGAAAGTGTCGCTTCCATTAATGTAGCTACTCAAGATGTTTTATAGTTTGACTTTTGGTGAGTTGGTGCCAGGACATCAGGGTGAGATACAGGTTGCAATTTCTCTCTCACAGTTCTGAGGTTCAGAGTTCAAGTCTCAGCTGGGGGCATTTCTGTGTACAGTTTGCATGTTCTCCCTGTCCTTTGTCCATGTTCCAAAAACATGCATGCTAGGTTAAATGAAGACTAAATTGACCTGAGGTGTGATTGGTATACTGTATATGCGCCATGCAAAGCCCAAAATCAGCTGGGATAAATATTTAAATAAAAATGGCGGGATAGGTTCAAAGTTTTTGGAGCTTCAGCCACAATTATCAAAAACTGAAGAAGTTTCTGTTGTTTTGGCATAAATAATTTTAGACCTTGATGAAGTTAAGAAGCAGAGTCCGTCGTCATTTGAAACAGCGTTCCCCAGCCTTTTTTGCCCCAACATTCACATTTTTATGTTTTTTAGATAGTTGGACAATGCTGTCCGAAATTATTTGCAAATGTGCAAAACAAACCCCCAAATTGGGTCATTTTGAAGAAATCCCACAAAACAGGATTATTTTGTTTACAACTCAAAAAGTCACAAATTAAATTTAGAGTGCAAAATCAAAGATTCTAAAAACAGTTTCAAAATATAACTCAATTTGTGTCAAAAATTGACTGATCTACTACTTGGGTCATTTTTGTACAAACAAGCCATTTTGTACAAAACAAATTGTGATGTCTTGTATTAAAAACTCAAAGTACGGTTGAACTGACTCAAGCAGCAGCTCAGTCACGTTTTGACCCAAATTAATTTTAGCGTGCAAGCTCAATGGTAAACCAGCTAAAACAGTTGGGTAAAAAATAACCCAATTAGGGATCAAAGAGAGAACGACTGCTACTTGACCCACTTTGTTGTTGTTGTTACAGAACAAGTCCCTTAAAATTGGGTTATTTTGTTGAAAAAAATGGATTGTTTTTAATTACGAAAAAACGAAAATAGGAAATGGACCCAAATAGTCCAATTTTGACACATAATTGGGTTCTTTTTTTGACCCAACTGTTTATTAAGTGAGAGAACAATGGAATATATACCTAATAAAGCGAGGTCCTCTCCTGTGCGTTTGCTGTCAGATGCATGCGGTCTGACTGATCCAGCCCACGTGGAGTCCCTGCAGGAGAAGGCCCAGGTGGCCCTGACTGAGTACGAAAGGTTGCAGTACCCTAATCAGCCTCAGCGCTTCGGCCGCTTGCTCCTGCGCCTGCCGGCTCTCCGCGCCGTGCCGGCTAACCTCATCTCTCAGCTCTTCTTCATGCGCCTGGTTGGCAAGACCCCTATCGAGACTCTGATCCGAGACATGCAGTTGTCAGGGAGCTCCATCAGCTGGCCCTACGCCCCGGGACAGTAGGGAACCTGCGGACATGTTGAGAGCAAACGGGAGGATAGAGAGAACATGAAAATGCAGGATATTAGGTCAATTTATTTGCAGCACTTGTGCGCTTATAGGCTCTGGTCTTCATCAGATGTGTCTTTGTCTCATTCTGGACTGCAAAAATTAAAATGCAGAGCTAGGCCATGAGCACATAACTACCTCCTCCCACATCATCCTTAATGTGACTGAGCTTGATCCCCTTGTGTGTGTGTGTGTGTGTGTGTGTGTGTGTGTGTGTGTGCGTGCGCGCGTGAACATTGTCTGCTTCGTCCAATTGAATCCACAGCATCACCACATCATCAACTTGAGTAGGTCGCTTCAGGTCTCTTCAGACTGGATCAGTTGTTACCAAATGTATTGTACAGGGTGGCCCACTTAAAAGTAGCCCGGATTTTTTTTTAAATTAAAATATTTTTTTAATTTTTTTCAAAACATGTATTTAATTACGTGAATGTTACAAGTGACCCAAGTCTTTCCAAAACCTGTTTTTATTACTTACAGGTTACAAGAGATGCTGGAAGTGTTCCAAAACTGCTCCGGTTATACACGTTGGCGCTGAGCCAATTTTTGTTTGTTTTAGATTATACACGAACAGTAGTGCTCCTACCTTCTCCGGGTGCGTACCATACCTCAAGAAAATGGTGTTTTCCTTGCAGCAGAGAATAGTGATTGTGGAAGGCTATGTGCGAACCGGATCAATTAAGAAAACACAAGAGGCCTTCACTCGCGAGTACCCACAAACAAAACCACCGGCTAAACGTTGTGTTCAGAGCCTGGTTAAGAAATGGCGAGACACTGGCTCTCTCGCAAACGTGAAGAAGCAGAGACCTAAATTAGTCCGGACGCCCGAAGTTGTCAGTGATGTTCAGCAGCGAATTACAAATAGCCCTCACAAGTCAACTCGGAGACTATCCCAGCAAGTTGGTGTATCACGAACGACATGTCAGCGTGTACTGAATTCTCTGAAACTGAAACCATACCGAATTTCATGTGTTCAGGAACTAAAGCAGCCCGATAAAGCTAAACGCATTAATTACTGTACATGGTTGCTGACTAGCATTGCAGACGGACTTTTGGACCCACTGCTATACTTTATGTCGGACGAAGCATGGTTTCACTTATCAGGATACGTAAATTCCCAGAATACGCGGTACTGGTCTTCTGTGAATCCCCACATGACACGCGAAAAAAGATGTCAATGGGGGACACTTCCAGCATCTCTTGTAACCTGTAAGTAATAAAAACAGGTTTTGGAAAGACTTGGGTCACTTGTAACATTCACGTAATTAAATACATGTTTTGAAAAAAATTAAAAAAATATTTTAATTTAAAAAAAAATCCGGGCTACTTTTAAGTGGGCCACCCTGTATCATGTTGTTATTGCCCGTCTATGGGAAACCGCTTGACCATTTATTCTATGTCCACCTAAAAGTACTGCAATGCTATTTGTCGTCACTTCAGCGCACTAAAGTAAAGTAACAACTGTTTTTGAACAACTAATGCCACGAGCGAGGCAAGCAAAACTGTGCACTAGTTGACAACTGTGTGTTAATAATATGACTTGTGACGTTATAAAATCCTATTAGTAGCATCTACCGTTGTGCTAATGGCGCGTAGATGTCAATTTGTGGGCATAGTTTTGCCCCATTAGTTTTATGTAGATTTTCTACAAATATGCCAAAGTTGTCCACCTAAACATGATCACTAAGACACAATTGCTCTATGAGTGTGGACAAAACACTTTCTTGTATGTGGAACTTAGGCTAAATGTCAAGAAAATCAAATAAATGTTCAAAATTAACGGCAGTTCCCCTTATGTATCAAAAAATATTTGCTCCTCAAATATTGTTCCAATTCACTCTATGAAGTTGCCCACCCCTTTTATTCAGGATTTGCTGCCCCCAGGTGGCCGAAATGTAAATACTTTTTTGCACACACAAATAAGTGAAGAGTTTAATATACAGTATGTAGGAAATGGCACGCTGATTAGGTTAGGCAGTTTCTAAAAAAAGAAAAGAAAACATTCTAATGCTCCCCAGATTGTCATATCTATTATTACCTCATGTTTTACTCTCTCAGACAAAGATTGTACAGTGAACCATGAATGCGCTATAAGAGCAAATTTACAGGGATCAATGTCCATCTTCACAAGAATGTATGTCATTTTCTCCCAAAGACACTCACGTGATTTGATTTATGGACACATTATCTTTTGAAATGTAAGTGGCGAAAGCACTCAAAATTGTGTAGCTCATAAAAGAAAGGTACGAACGACCCTTATGTTTCTTTTGTCTAAAGGTACCAGTAGTTCATTTAGATTTTGATGTTAATTCAGTGTCATAAAGCAAACACGGCCTTACAAAAGGTACTGTAGAGAATGATAGCTTTGATAACGCAAGGCACTTGTCTGTACTAAAATGTTCCCATATTGTTCACATCACAAACGGTGACTCAAAGTGATGCATGAACATGATGCAAACAGATTGTTTTCTCTGACTTTTTGTATTATCTGTTAAATTGTCAAAAGACCACAACTTCCTCAAAAGGTCAAAACGTTCTTCACTTTATCTTTTTTTTTATGGTCATAATTAAAACTATAGTGATTTCACTGCGCTCTTTTCATTACGCTTAAATGATGACTTGTATTTCTTTGACCATGCCGAATTAAAACTAAATGCAGATAAAATGAAATGTTTGAGAGTCTATGTTTTAGCCATCTTGTATGCACACTGGCAACAAAGGTAACTATCACGGCGACCAGGTGAGCAAGTGGTTAGCGCATCGACCTTACAGTGCAGATTTCATGAGTTCGATCCCAGCTCCGGCCTCCCAGCGTTGAGTTTGCATGTTCTACCTGGGACTGTGTGGGTTTTCTCCAGGTGCTCTGGTTTCCTCCCACATTGATTGAACACTCCAAATTGTCCCTACGTGTGAGTGTGAGAGCATATGGTTGTTCATCTACGTCCCCTGCGATTGGCAACTAATTCAGGGTGTCCCCCGCCTACTGCCCGAAGGCAGCTGGGATAGGCACCAGCACCACGACCCTTGTGAGGATAAAGCGGATCGGAAAATGAATGACTGAATAAATAAATGTATGCATACTCATGTGGATAACAGGCAGTTGACTATCATGTGAAGAAAACTGATTTTCTTTTAGTCATTTGTAGTTGGAAACTGCAAATGACTTTACGTCATACCTACCACTAGAGGGCCTTTATAGTGGTATTTACTGGAGAGCAGTAACGAGGTACTGAAAATGCAAAGGGCTACCCAGGCTACAAGTGTCATACAGGCTCCGTAAAATAAGACTTGCTCAAATGCACGACATCAATGACCTCTGATACTCACAGTACTAAAGAATTACGTTTTTCAAATAATTGTTTCCAAATTCACACCAATGCAAGAACGTTTTTCTAAAATAGCAACAAAAAAAAAGGTTAGATGCAGCTCAGATCTTTGTTTAGAATAGCAGCACAAAAAACAAAAAAACAAAATTAAGACCCCTGTCCCTGGTGATCTAGTAATCTGCGGGCTACCCAAGTGGTCTTTCGGGGTTCCCTGGTCCCTGCCAGCATCACATCAGTGAGCCATGAGGTGGGCTGATTCAAAGAATCGTTCAGTTGATTCATTTTTAGAGAATTAGAAATGTTTATTGTTGAATGAATTCAATACTCATCAGTTACAAAGGTTTGTAATAGTTTTAAAAAATTCATATAAAAATAAATGGTTCACAAAACGTTTATCAGACAGAAAACAATGTTCTTGAAAAGCATACACGTTTACAACAGATCACACCGGAATTGATTGTAACATTATGCATTATGTTGATCCGTACAAACATGTCATCATTTTCATTGGCTTTGAAGTAAGTTTATACAAATATTTGCATAGGTTATTAGTCACAGGCATTGTTCTTTTTAGAAATGTGTATAATTCAAATGACAACTTATTTGAGAACAAACAAAAAGATGACAACAGAAATAGACGCAATACTTACAGTTGTTCCTTTGACTCCTTCAGAAATTAACACAAATCATCACAGAAATATTCATGGAGAATAAACAGTCTTGAGATTATTTACAGTACAACAAGCGGTCCAAAATGTCCCCTTTTTTGGTGTCACCGATTCTGGTATTCGGTATCCAGTTTAATTTGAAAAAAAATTACAAGTTGGAAAAATTATAACCATAATGAAGGTTAAAAAGTGACATGTTCTCCATAATATCGTTGCATATTTTCTAGTTAATGTGAGGCAACCAGAAAAGCGTCATTTGTCTGCTCCCTTCACATAAATGACTAGCATAAAATCATGGCAAAATAGTATTGTAGATTATTATTACATCAATACAACATCCAATATGTTCCCTGTGGTGCAAGAATGTTCTTCTGGGTCCAGAGAACATTGTCAGTGTCTGTTCCAGTAAGCCAGTAACTGTGGTCCAAGCATAGCAGAGAATGGGGTGAACCATTTTGGAGTGGTTGCAAAGTGGTGTCAAGGTGGCGTAAGTCTATGAGTGGCTCTTGTCATAGTTCTTCACCATGCGCTTGATGTGGAATAGTTTGTGTCTCAGCCTGCGACACTCTTTCTTCTTAGACTGGTACTCTGGTGTCTGAAAAGTAACAGGAAACTTTATTGTTCTTGCTCACGGCTAATTCAAGCAAATTGATCCAAAAGCTGAGGATGCTACGGGTATTCACAGAGAGAAAAACTCAGCGTTCAATCCTACCCTGACATCAACCCCATTGAGACAACAGAGACTTATGAGGATGGACGAGAGCATACCACAAAATGGCAACGTGAGGAGGAAAACCTGTTTTCTCAAATGAGACAAAGAAACTCCGGTGGCTTGAAAAAGTATTCAAAACACTTGAACCTTTGCACATTTTGTGTGTGACCTTACAATCGCATCCTTGAATAGATGTTGTTACAATTCAATGTGATCGGCACAAACACAAAGTAGAACATTATTGTGAAGTGGAATGAAAACGATACACTGTTTACAAAATTTTATCCATCCTGAACTGTTTGCCAGCATATCGCAGGGCACATGTAGACAAACAACCATTTGCGCTCACAATCACGCCTAGGGACAATTTAAAGTGTTCAATTAACCTACCAAGAATGTTTTTGGAATGTGAGAGGAAACCAGAGTACCCTGAGAAAACCCACACAGGCAGAACATACAAACACCACACAGGAAGTTGCCTCTGCATTGTGAGATCAGTCAATCACTGTGCTGCTCTCTTCCAGTGTATCATAAAAATATATTAATCTGCTATGTTAATCTTGAAACAAATGACTTCCCTCATGAGAATAAAACCAATTAAATCATTTTCGCACAAATTAAAACCACTTACTGACCCGCTTAAAGTCTTTCAGATGATTATATTCCTCTGCCACACCCTGAAAAAAAAAGGATATTTTTGTTATATTTGTGGTGGTGTCACGTCACATAAACTTGCAATGTTGTTCCATGGACACATTTTTTTATCATTAGCAGTCAATTTGTAAAGAAAAACGTGATGAATACTGCCTTGTTTATACATTTTGTTTGGCCCTCTTTTGTCAAATTTTCTCCAACCAATGAAATAGTTTAGTTGGTTAGTTCCGCCCGTTCCTATTTGGAACATTGGGCGACGAGTTTCCTCCATTTGGTCTGGTCACTGGCGACCCTTCTTGCTCCATGCCAGCTGACACCCATCTCACTGAGGTCTTCTTTGGCCTACCTCTCTTCCTCTTTCCACCCTCTGGCATCCAGTCCATGGCCACACTTGCCGGTCTCTCTCTTGGGAGTCGGAGTACGTGGCCGATCATTTTCCTTCTCCTTTCAGAGACAATGTCTGACAGTTCAGCCACTCATGCCTTCTTCATCACCTCCTCGTTGGTGACGTGGCCTCTCCATGAGATCCTCAGGATGGATCTCAGGCAACGCCGATGGAAGACATCTAACTTGTTGGTTATGTTGGCTGTCTTCATCCATGTCTCACAGGCGTAAATCGCTGTTGGGATAACCACTGACATATAGAGGCGTAGCTTGGTGGTCGTAGTGATGGCTTTCGATGACCAGATGTTGCGGAGGCGTTGGAACACTCCCGCAGCTTTACCAAGTCTACTGTTGACGTCTTTCTCCACACCACCTGTATTTGAGATGTTACTCCCAAGATATGTGAAGCTGTCAATGTACTCTATGTCATGTTGGTGTAGAGTGAGTGTTTGAAGGTGTTGGTGCTGTCCGACGGCCATGGCCGTGGTCTTTTCCTGGCTAATTCGCAAACCGACCTTAACTCCGTGCTCATACAGATTATTGGTCAACTCCTGGAGTGCGGGCTGGGTGTGACTTTGCAAATTCCAGGTCAGCTAGTCTGCTCCCTCCCCACTTGATACCAACTTTTGCTCCTGTGATGGACTTCCTCGTCACAAAGTCGATTATGATAATGAAGAGTAGGGGTGACAGAATGCAACCCTGTCTTACACCAGTGACAATGTCAAAATCATCAGTTGTGCCACTGTTGGTTTTGACACAACAGGTTGAGTTGTGGTACAATGACCTGAAGATGTTGATGTACTTGAGGGGTACACCATACAGCTGGACGATCTGCCACAGTGACTCCCGGTGGATGCTGTCGAAGGCTTTCTTGAAATCGATTTAGTTGATCATGAGTGGTATCTGAAGTTCTTGGCACTGCTCTATGATGTTTCGAAGGGTAATGATCTGTTCGGCGCAAGACCTTCCCTTCCTGAAACCGGCTTGCTCTTCCCTCAAGATGTTATCCACTTCATCTTTAAGGCAATGTAGCAGAACACTGCAGAATACCTTGCTGGGAATTGACAGCAGCGTAATGCCCCGCCAGTTATTGCAGTCTGCGAGACTTCCCTTCTTGGGGAGCGTGACAATGACCCCACGTCTCCAGTCGGCAGGAACCTCTTCAGCATGCCAAATCAGGTTGAACAGGTGGGTAAGGCTCTCCACAACAGCATCTTGGCCATGTTTCAACAGCTCGGCAGCTATCTCATCGAGTCCCGGTGCCTTGTTGTTCTTAAGGCTCTTGATTGCTCTTGCAACCTCAGTCTCGGATATCTCTTTCGATGTAATATTTAGAGCTGGAGCTGGTGTCTCTTGATCGAAATTGAAGAGCACGGGAGGCATTGCTTGGTTGAGAACATCCCTGAAGTGTTCCGGCCATCTTGCTTCTTGCTCCTCGTCGCTTACAAGTGTCCTGCCATCCTTGCTCCTGATTGGCACGCCAGAGCTGCTCCTGGAGTTGGTTAGCTCCCGCACGATCTTGTATAGGGTTATCGTGTCGTTGTTCTCTGCTGCTTCCTGTGCCTCTCATGTTTTCTCTTCTAGCCACTGTCTTTTACCCTTCCTGCAACTCTTCTTCACTGCCCTGTCCAAGTGTCGGTACTCCTCGTCTTCCATCCTCCAGCTCCGGAGCCTCCTCTTTTGTTCTGTTTTTATCTTAGCCACTTTCCTTTCCTCAATCAACTTCCAGGTGTCGTCTGTTATCAATCTCTCTTTGTTGGTACCCGTCTTTCTGCCTATAACTGCTTCTGCAGTGTCAGCAATGGCACAAGAGAACATCCTCCACTGGTCCTCAATGTTTGCAAGGTGTTGTGATACCTTGAGCTTCCTACTCAATTCCTCACAGAAGCTTTCGGATAAGTTTTTATTCTTTAGCTTGTCCACCGAGTAAGGTCTCTTGGGCTGCACCTTTTTCACCTTCTTCAGCTTCAGATTGATTTTACTCACCACAAGGAAGTGGTCTGAACCCACATCCGCACCTCTGTAGGAGCGAACGTTGAGGAATGACGAGCGCCACCTCGTGTTGATGCAGATGTAGTCCAGTTCGTTCCGGGTCCCGCCACCAGGTGAAACCCAGGTTACTTTGTGGATCCGCTTGTGCTCAAAAAAGGTGTTGCCAATGCTGAGGCCGTTGGTACTGGTTAGCATCAACAGTCTCTCCCCGTTGTTGTTCGTGGAGCTCGCAAACCCATGCGGTCCAACTGTGGCATTCAGGCCCCTTCTGTCATTATCCAGTTTTGTGTTGAAGTCTCCAATCAGCATTTTGATGTCATGTCTGGGGATCTCCTCAAGCACGGTCTGGAGCTGGTTGTAGAAGGTGTCTTTATCGTCCGCTGAGGCAGCTTCGGTTGGGGCATAGACTTGTACGATGGTTACTTTGGCATATCTGGTGTAGAGCCTTGCTGTAATAATCCGTTCATTCACCGGCTTCCATCCAATCAATGCTTTTGCTGCACTACTGGAGAGGATGATGCCGACTCCATGGGAATGGTGGTCTTGCTTCCCAGAGTAGAGAAAAGTTGCTCCATTAACCATGAGGCGCCCTTGCCCCGTCCACCTCATTTCACTAACGCCCAAGATGTCCAGGCGATAGTCCCTCATATTCTTCAACACCTGGTCCATGCGACCAGACTGGAACATTGTGCGCACATTCCAGGTGCCTACTCTGGTGTTGGTTTTTGTTCCAAAGATCGGGGTCATCAGGGGTCGGGCTTCCTGCTGGATATCACCCGGCCCCGTCATAGATACATCCAAGGATGTGCCGTCTCTTCTTCGCCGTGGTTTACCGGAATGGCTTCCTCTCGTCGTTTCTGTAACAGGTTTTTGTTTTTACAGGGTGAGGTTGTTAACCTCACGCCCAACCCCCAACCTGGAGGACCAGTTGGATGCAGTTTAACGTCATACCCAGGACAACCAATGAAATATTTATCCGTTTTTCTCTCTCACCTGGTAGTTGGCAGAGTTCTCATCCAGCGTGTCCAACTGCCTGCTGAGTTTGTTGATCTGATCATTGATATCGTCCATGTCTGCGCACATGCGCTTGTACTCCCTGAGGTCAACATCAAACTCGGACTTATAGTTGTGACGCTGTTCATCAGATGTAATGTCAGGGTACACGCTGGGAGGAAAGACAAAAGACACTTTAAATTCATCTGAAGCAAGTGTCACCAACATTTTTGAGGGTGAGAGCAACTTCATTTGTACCAATTGTGTGAAGGGCTACCAAATTGATACACGTCTGAAATAACATTTGTCCAAAATACCTTCAATAATATGAGCACGTGTTATTTTTAATACTCGATTTAAATTGTCAGACTTTGAGCGCGTTTAAAAATGCCTCACAATACTGCCAGTGTTTGCAGTTTTAAGTTGTAATTTCTACGAGCAAATCACAATGCCCAAGTACCCGCGGGCAGCATTTTAGTGACCCTTGATCTAAAGGAAGAATTTGTAGTAGACCTGAAGAAAAATATTTAGAGAGAGAGAGAGAGAGGGAGAGAGAGAGAGAGAGAGAGAGAGAGAGAGAGAGAGAGAGAGAGAAAGAGAGAGAATTGTCTTTGTCTATTTGAAGGCTATGCACAGGATAAATAATAGCATGAACTGCTTTGTACCTTTGGCCGAGTTCCCTCATGCCTCACGAGATTAACTAATCCTCAGCGCAGTATATACAGTACAGTGCAGCTTTTTACTTGTGCCAGACAAAGTAATAAAATACTCATCTATATCCATCTGTTCCCTCTGCAAACAAATATTTTGACTGTGGAGTGCTATAAGCAGAGGCTTCTTTTCTAATCCAACTGTCATTTATTCAAAGTGGAGAATTAAGGCCTGGTCCCGAGAGAGCAGCAAAATATGCAATCTCCATGATGTTTTCTCAGTTAAGGTCACCTGCACCTCTCTAATCCTGCCCGTGTGACAATGGAGGCTTATGGCTCACCTCTCCCACTCGTCCGTATCGAGCTCGTTGCCTGTCTCTGCTCCTGTGGTGTACTCAGTCTCATACTGAGACTCGTCCATGTCAGGGTTACGTCTGCGTCGCTTGGCCCTGTTCGCAGAGGGTTTACGGCCCCCGCCAGTCTCCTCTGATGGACTGGAGCTGGTCCTCCCATGGGATAAAACCTCTGACGCTCGATAGGGGGTCCTCTCGGAGTATCTTTCGGGTCGATCACAAAGACAGAAGAAACATTTTTTAAGAGTTGTGTTTGAGGGATAAATTATAACAAATGGCCTCAATCCGCCCTTTATATAAATTAATGCAGGCTATTTCATCAGATCGTGCTACTCAACCGGAATACTAAAATGGACAAGTGTCGGTGTGAGTAAAGTATGAAATCAAAACACTCAGTGGCTGAATTGGAAAAATGGCAGGATGTTGTCTTGCCCTTTTTTAGCTGCACAAAGTGTCTAACAAAATGGTACCAGATAAAGCAACTGAAACAAATAAAGCTAGAAGACCGTTTACGCGAAGGATTATAATAGGTCACACACTAATATCAGCCTTTGCGCCTTGTAGGGGGGGGGGGGGGGGGGTCCTTCAGGAGGGGAGGTGGTTGCAATATTTTTCATAACATAAGCAGGAAACATGGACAACTGTGGGTTTCCAACGGATTTGTCAAGGAATCCAAACCCAGCAGTGGAACAATGTCAATAACATGCAGACAGTGTTTATTTTGTGTGAGGGACACACCAACTACTAACTGACGGTAGTTTATAGTCATTGTGGCTTGTAACCTTCAGCATTGAGATCATAAAGGGTATGCATTATGTATTTGCCATGCACTGTCACTGAACTCGTTGTAAAATGGCCACCAGAACAAAAATCAATAAACATGAGTGAAAAACAAGGGGCAGATAATCCCACACTGGTTCGAAGGTCAAGAGGCACAGCTCATTTTGTGGGTAGGGCAATATGTTTTCTTTTTTTTTCTAAACAGAGTAGACTTCGCATGACTAGTCACATGGTGGAGGAGAGATGCTGAGCAATGGACCCACTCATTGTTGTCGTAGGTGTCCCCGTTGAAAGATCCGCTGTCCAGCTTGGCCGGGGGATAGGAGATGACACTGTTCGCTGAAGCATTGAGCAGACCACCTCCCTTCTCGGACACGAGTAGGGTTGGGGCATCCTGAACACTACGGTTTTCCTCCACATTGTTCACCTACGCAGGAAGGAAAAACAGACGGAACAACATAAACATCACATTCCCAAAGACTGTAAACCGAGGTTCCTTCCCTAACCGACATCCTGCTTGAAACCTGTGTTCAACACTATACGATATATTGTACAACTCTTAGGTTGTTATGTTCTAACGGTGACATTTGTCACCCACTAGCGTCTTACTAACAACAGCAGGGCCTTTACTTTTGACCGCATCCTGTATGTGTGAGTACTTTTGTTTGCTTTATAAACAAACCAAACCAACCAAACGTTAAAAAGACTAACACACTCTTCTAGCCCAAAAAACACCAGCTAGGTAATTAGTGCTCCATGTCGAAGAGAGCACTCAGGCACATAATTGGGCAGCATGGTGCAGCTACTCACTGCTGTTGAAGTGATATGCTTGGTTCACTCATCTTGAGTCGGTTAAGTGAACTCAACCAACCTCAAACTGTTCAAATATAATCCTAAATGAACAAATCATTTGTTTACTTCACATATTTGTCTGGCTCTGTGGACAAAATGATATCGGTCATATAAATGCATTTACTTTTGAGTACTTTTCCACTCCAAGATCCTGAACTAAGGACATTCTCACATTGTGGTCTACCAGTCGCTGTTGCCATTGTTTTAGGAATGAATATGAAATGAGTATGGTTGCAATGCACGAAATCTGTAAAATTTACGCAGTGTGTTCTGACTATAATCTGTGGTATTTAATAGTTTACATTTCACAATGTTGCTTAGTTTTTTCTTTTTTTCTCTTTTTCTCTCTTTTTTTCTCTCTTCTCTTTTCTCTTTTTTTCTCCTCCTTGAGATGATATGCAACTTTTATGAAACCATGATGTTATTTCTAAACTGACTATAATATTGGAAATTTCCCGAAGAGACAAAGCAGAAGCCGGTATCAGCCCATCCCCCCAAAATAATAATAACAGTCTGTGAAGTAGTCAGGTGAAGTACAGCTTCCTGCCTTGCAGCTGCTGTATGAGAATTCTATTTGAAGGGCACCCCTCATACAAAAATCCCAAAAATGCCCTCTGACTGAGCAGAACTAAACCAGTGCTGCCATGATGAATATAACTGCAAGATTGGTTAAAAAAAAGTCTGCCATTTGAACGTGGTGAAGTAAAGAAACAAAGAAAGTAAAACCGGAATAGATAATAAAGCTAGTATTGGAAATTACGGTAATCTAGAGTTGGATACAAGAATTATTTAAAAACGCTGACATTTTAAAAATCCACCCATCCATCTAACACCACTTAACCTGAACAAGGTCGCAGGGAGTTGCTGGAGCCTATTCCAAGTCAAGTCGCAGGGCACATAGAGACAAACAACCATTCACACACATATTGAAACTGTCACTGTTCACATTACATGACATTAGCTGCTATCTTGTCTTAGCTGTGTGTTTAATGCACAGCATGTTTGCACTGAGGAGGATTGAGAGGAAGAAATTTCATCTATGCTGCATGCCATACATAAAGCACATTTGACAATAAAGATGACCTTGACCTTCACCTTGATTACATCTCGTCATTGTAAGTCATTCTACATGATGCATCTACAACGCGTAAAATGCAAACTCAAGTAGACAGAAAACTAAAAATTAGGCTTGACCGAACTATATGTAGCCAAACAAACTACAATAATGTATTTGTACATTTGAATATAAGTTGAAGACCAGCCCCATCCAATATCTCTGTCTTACTAGCACACTGACACCACCAGTGACCTCATCGATTAAACACAATGGGGCCCAAGCTGAGCAGAATGAGGCCAGTGTGTGAGGTCATCCTCAGTGTGTTGGTCCAGTTTCAAATCAAGCCTGATGACTAACTGTGTGACACTGCTGTGCACGTGGTGCAAAAACTATGAAAGAATATACAGAGATATCAAGAAATAACATTGCCACGAAAGGCGATACAAGTTTTGCTGAGGCAATAATTGAGTCCTGATTGAACAATGAGGAATGGCAACTTGTGCACGCTGTAGACATCTAAACACATCCAACATACTGTACTTAAAAAAAAGACTTAACAGGCTTAAATAACATACCGAGTCATCAAAATGTAAAAAAATAAACAAACAAAAAAAAAAACTTTTCTGTGGAAATTTAGCTTTTGCTGTATGTCATATGGGCAGTCCAAACCTAAACAGCGGTGGTGGAAAGCATTACTGTTAAGTTGTTAAAACACAAACTCGGATAGTTCAGAGAACTTTGAAATGTGAACTTTCCACACTTTTTTTTTTTTACATAACAGACCTGACATGTAGTGTCAAAGCATACCAAGAGCCCTCATTGTCATTCAAACTGGCAAAGATATTACTAGAATCGTGACACATCAAGTCAATCATCAATCCCCATTTCAGGTAAGAGTCTATTCGGAGTGTTGTTGACATTTATAAAACTGTAGAAACCACCTGCTTGCTTACTATCTTCTCGGGTAGCTAATGATTAATCTGAGTGAAACTAGGCAGTAGACCATGAACAAACATTCACTGAGCGCTAACAGCCATGAGACTGAACCAAGTCAGTCACCAGAGGAAACACTAACAAAATGATACAATCATAACAGGCACGAAAGCATATTGAAAAAATTCACGGAACGTCACCCTGTTGCGTACAGACTGTTACCTCCTTTATAGCTTAGAAATGATGTGATACCTACCGGGACTGACTCACTTTGCATTGTTTAACTTGAATGAGACTAATCCGTCACCTACAACAAGCTAAACACTTTGGGTTCATATTGGGAAGCATATGTCTTTTTTTTAAACTTTATCTACTTGTCATAGCAAAACGAGTAATGGAACATTCCACCATGGCTAGATTAAAATCCCTGACCC
The DNA here is from genome assembly GCF_025434085.1 of Hippocampus zosterae. Classification (NCBI taxonomy): domain Eukaryota; kingdom Metazoa; phylum Chordata; class Actinopteri; order Syngnathiformes; family Syngnathidae; genus Hippocampus; species Hippocampus zosterae. The sequence goes on along the minus strand of NC_067458.1, from coordinate 8,672,351 downwards.
CATTCCCTTGACTACAGATAAAGAAGTTAAGAACTCCGGGTCAATTAGGGTCAAATATGATTTGTAATCATCAGTTCAACGTGATGCAACTGTGACCACCAAGCGCTTGTCTCTTACCCATTCCTCGACATCTCTGCCCTCCGTTGCCTTCCCACCAATCAGAGGCTCATCCCAGAAGATGTTGGGCTTTCCATAACGCCAGATCTTCCCTCTAGTTTTGCTTGCATAGAACGCGGCGACAGCCAGAGCGATCACCATCAGGAATCCACACACCATGGCGACTCCCTACAAAATCAGGGACATGGGAGTCAAATCAGAAGGTTTCAAAGATAAGATGTACCACAAAGTGTCTGACCTGATATCAGTGTACAAATACATACAAAATGTCACCGCTCGTGTATCTCTGTACAATAACAAGTAGCAAACCGTTGCAAAAAGAACAAAAAAAAAATGGTAACCACCACGGTGGACCAGTGGTTAGCATGTTGACCTCTCAGTGCAGAGGTACTGGGTTCAATTCCAGCTCCGGTCTCCCAGTGTGGAGTTTGCATGTTCTTCCCGGGCCTGTGTGTGTTTTCTCTGGGTACTACCGTTTCCTCCCACATTCCAAAAACAAGCATGGCAGGCTGATTGAACACTCTAAATAGCCCCCCCCCCCCCCCCCCCCGCAACCCTTGTGACGTTCGGAAAATGAATGGATGGATGGTAACTATCACAAACATGCCTGAACCCAATCCAGAAAATACAAAGAAAAAAAAGAAACCCAAACCTCTTGAGGGTCCACAAAGCAGTAATGGTAGAGGTACTGGTTGTATAGGGGGAAGCCTCCCACACCTCCCATTTGAGAATAGCCCGTCTGGTACAGGCTCTGACACATCATGAGCATGGGGTTGTACATCACATTGGACGTTCCCTGGGCCATGGGGTTTACTCCAACTATATACACAATGTTTATGATGCCCTGAAACATACAAAGTTGATCATTACACTGTGTTTAATAATCTTGGATTGAGAGCAAAAACATCTCACATCGCACAAATCTTATTTTGACATCATGCATTTTATTATGTTATTATCGTAGAAATACTTTGGAAGAACACAGAATCTAGGGCATGAAAATCTTGTGAGTGAATGTTCTGAGTGAAACACTGAATGGAACACAAGAAATGTACACTAAAAGAACAACTGATTGAGACTCATAAACATGCTCAAGTCATGTCAATATATTATCACGGTGCCGTCTGCATGGAGCAGATTTAGAACCCAATTCCTCATACATAACATGTAAACAAAAGCAATTTAACTCCAAATAGGCAAACACTTTGGAGGCCAAGACGACGATAAAAACATCTCCTATATCAAAAGCAGGAGTGGGCAATTAATTTTGCAAAAGGGACCACATGGGAAATTAGTACGCTTGCCGAGGGTCAAGCCAACATGCTAACTTCAACTTCGTTCCACTTTACTTTTATTGTATTTAGAAAATTCATATTGTCTAGTTCGAACAAAATCCTACGTATGTAGATATGTTACACATTTTTAAAATTAGGAAATGCAACATTTAAGCAAAATAGTAAGTTACAATTCTATAGCTACACATTCATAATTATGACCTTTATATTGTACAGAAAACATTTGTACATTTTTTATCAAGACCAGGTGCGACCTGTGATTGGTGAGAAACGCAGAATGCAAGCGCTGTCTTGCTCTGTGTCACCTCAAGTTCCACAAGATTTGCTTCATTGTATTATTTTCAAAACAAGATAGCAGAATTTGTTTTTGGTGCAACATAATGGAAGAAAAAAAGATACTGGTCGTAATGTATTGGTCTCAATTGGTGTGGTCTTGACTACAACATGACTGTGTAGATTAATTTAGACATTCTCTGATCATGACGACTCTGAACCACGTGAAAGGAGACTTTGATTCTCTCCTTTGTCATCTATAAACACTTCAAACAACAAGATGTACAGTATGCGCAAGTACGTAGTTGTTACGATGTGTTATGTGTTCTGTTATATTATTTTATGTCAAATGTTCTGGAAAGCGCTTTGTTAGAGCTGTTGTGAAAGCGGCATCTGAATAAAGAAGTATTGTATTGTGTAAATCAAAGATACAACCCAAGCATTTCTTGCGATTGTGACATCGCAATTACAGTAGTTTGATTGCCTTATGGCGAGTTGTGCTCAAATCAAGGTCCAGTCTTTGGGGAATATTTGCCGCTGTACAGTCTGTGTTGTTGCCTTGGTTCTAAATGATTAACAGCGCAAAACTATCACTTTAACTCATTCACTCCCAAAGAGGTTTTTAAACGTCTTTTCACACTTGGTATAGAATTGGCTGGTACTGAATTGTAACACTCTGGCAAAGAGGCCTTATTCTGGCCACTGTGGCATCCAGTATTTGTCAGGACCTCATATTTCTGGTTTGATCATCTAATACATTCAACTTATATCAGTCTTGTTTTTCGCATCAATGGTAGTTGTTGTGCTTGCATGCGTGTGACTGACTCTTACCTGTAGGATAGCCATGATGATACTGGCAATGAGGACGGCCAGAAAGTACTTCCTGCTGCGGATGGCGGTAGCTTTGGAGAAACTGGCAATGAAGAAAGCCAATGCCCCGATGAAGTTGATGGCTGCCATGGCAATCATTGCCGTTTTGGCTGAGTATGGGGAAATGTAGGAACCCTGGTAGCTGCCGTAGCCTCCATAACTACCGAAGCCACCGTATCCTGAGCCGTAGCTGCCTCCTCCATATCCACCACCGTAGCCAGATCCATAGCCATAGCCCATTCCTAGTCCCATTCCATTTGCATACTGCATGTCCCACATGAGAGTGGAGGCCACACAGGAGAATATGGCCAAACACATCACGATGACAAAAGCCATCATGGCTTTCACAATCCCTGGAGGCGACAACCATTTGTAGAAGTGCTGTGGCTGGTCCTCAACGTAGTAAGATCCCGGCGGAGGAGGGTAAGCGTTGTAATCGCTCAGAGGAGCATGGAAGCTGCCTGGTGCTCCAAACCCATTGTTGGATGGTGGCGTGTACACAGGTGGACTCTCGTAGGGCTGTTTGTCAAACATCTCTACAAATGCCAAGAAACAAAGAGATGAAATTGAGAGCAAAATCAAATGTGTCAGCGATGAGCAGAGCGCTGATATGAGCTATGTTACAGTTCACCACTGATACGGAATAGATGGGTGTGACGGCCATTCGTAATGAAGCCTCGTAGCAGAAATGTGTAAATAATTGACTGCGAGGACTGTGGGCACTTGGAGAAAACTGTTACGTGCAATCTGTTGGTATGGTGGTTCAGCGTACACCGCTTACCCGGAAAAAATAATGAATAAGGAAATGGAAACAAAATGGGACAGAAATCTCAAGGTCTTTCTTCAACTTCTCCAATATTATTGACAACATAAATGTGGGATTAGTGGTTCAATTAGCACATTTCTATGGGTTGCTCCTTCATTTTAAACAACTGTCCAATATAAATGTATACGAATGAGAGCATATTTGGTGGCAGTGTGGTGGTCGGTGGCTGCTTTACTCCCTCAGGACCAGGACAACTTGCTGTGATTGGTGGAACAATGAATTCTGCTGTCTTCCAGAAAATCCTGGAGGCGAATGTCAGACTATAAATTTGCGCCCTCTAACTCAAGCGCTATTGCATCATGCAGCAGCACAACGATCCGAAAAACACCAGCAAGTCCACCACTAAAAAAATAAATAAATAAATAGGCTTTTGGAGTGGCTTTATCAAAGTTTGGATTCAAATCCAATTGAGATGCAGTGGTATGACCTTAAACGGGCAGTTCATGCTAGAAAACCCTCCAATATTTCAGTTGACGCAATTCTGCAAAGAAGAGTGAGCCCAAATTTCTCCAAAGCGATGTGAAAGACTCCTCGCAAATTATCGCAAATGCTTGATTTCAGTTATTGCTGTCAGGGTGGCACAACCCATTATTAGGTTCAGGGGCAGTTACTTTTTCATATAGGGACGGGTAGTTTGGGATATCTATTCATTCATTCATTCATCTTCCTAACCGCTTGATCCTCACTAGGGTCGCGGGGGGTGCTGGAGCCTATCCCAGCTGTCTCCGGGCAGTAGGCGGGGGACACCCTGAATCGGTTGCCAACCAATCGCAGGGCACACAGAGACGAACAACCATCCACGCTCACACTCACACCTAGGGACAATTCAGAGTGTTCAATCAGCCTGCCATGCATATTTTTGGAATGTGGGAGGAAACCGGAGTACCCGGAGAAAACCCACGCAGGCCCGGGGAGAACATGCAAACTCCACACAGGGAGGCCGGAGCTGGAATCGAACCCGGTACCTCTGCACTGTGAAGCCGACGTGCTAACCACTGGACTACCGGGCCGCCTGGGATATCTACTTGTGTCAAAATATAATTATGATACTTGATAATTGAATTGGTATTTAGAAACAGCATTTTGTGACCGGTAGTCCAGTGGTTAGCATGTCAGCTTCACAGTGCAGAGGTACCGGGTTCGATTCCAGCTCCGGCCTCCCTGTGTGGAGTTTGCATGTTCTCCCAGGGCCTGCGTGGGTTTTCTCCGGGTGCTCCGGTTTCCTCCCACATTCCAAAAACATGCATGGTAGGCTGATTGGACGCTCTAAATTGTCCCTAGGTGTGAGTGTGAGCGTGGATGGTTGTCTATGTCTATGTGTGCCCTGCGATTGGCTGGCAACCGATTCAGGGTGTCCCCCGCCTACTGCCCGGAGACGGCTGGGATGGGCTCCAGCACCCCCCGCGACCCTAGTGAGGATCAAGCGGTATGGAAGATGGATGGATGGATGGATGGATGGAAACAGCATTTTGTGTTTCCTTTTGTTGTCTCTGTGTGTTATTAAAATTGACTTGATGAACTGAAATTTTTGTGTGTGCTAAATATGCAAAGAGCAAAGAACACAGAAATCAGGAAGGGGGCAAATACTATTTTTATGGCACTGCATTTATAGCTGGTGTAAACAATGTTTTATTGGGGTCAGAAAGTGTGTTTCTAATCTTCTCACAGACTAGTCCACACCTGCTTTTTGTTATTATCAGAAAAAAATGAACTATGAGTGGAATGACCTCAGCTTTGAAGGCCTTTCGCGGAGCAAAATGAGAACCAGCGTGGCGATGTCTGTACCAGGGCATGTCGGGAGCTCAGCCAAACAATACTTCTATTTTTTTGCGTCTTCGCAGGCAATGTCCGGGTCTTCAAGAGTTCACATATTCCGCCTTCAACTTGTTTTGTTTTTCTTGTGCTAAAAATCTTACGGAGGACAAGGCCACAATTCAACAATAGCAATTGTTTTACACCAAGGCCTGCAAGCAGAGAGAGTAAGACTTCCAAAATGAGCATGTTCGAGCATCCCATTTGCCAAATGTAATATCAGCCAAACTAACCTATAGTCGCACACGGGAAACACTTGGAAGTATTAGGCCTGGGGGGAAAATACAAAGTAATGTGCCCCTGTCCGACACTGTAAACGCAAGCCCATTCAATGGCTGAGACACAGAAAGACATGCTTGCTGGCGAAGTTTACAGTCTCCACGGCCATAATTCTTCACTCTCTATGGGACAGAGCAGGTCTCGCCTCAGAGCCTCCATCCCCGACAGCAGACAGCCTCCCATCTCTCCCTCCTTCATTCCTCTGTGTGCTTACAACCTCCAACATTCCCCCTGTCCTCACTGCCTGCCTTTGTTTGGGGAGCAGGAGGGGCAAAAGTCAGGGCTTCTCACAGGAACACTGTTGTCATGGAGTCAGAGCCCCCCCCTCCATCCGAAAAAAAGGCAGAAAAGAAAATTGGGGCAGTGTCCTTGGAGTACCAAACAATATCCCCTCTGTGCGTCCCCATGTCTCAAAAGAATCAAATAGAAGAGAATACAGGTGCATACAGGTTGTGCAAACTAGTTTCTCGCCGTCATCAGTGAACACAGAGTCTTTTTGCAAAGATAGTCAGTGGGATGCAACAGGCTTCTCATGGTACGGTCCGTGCCACGGGTTTTGGACCATGTTTTGGTACAAATGATAAGTGGTTTGTGCATAAAGAGAAAAACAACTTTTAACCTTCCAAAATGTCTCTTTACTTTGGTTGGTCGTAAAAAACGTGGACTAAATTGACTAAAGGCGTGTGTAGCTTTTGTGTGAAGTGAATGATAAAAATGGAGCAAACAGATTGTGTCTAATGGGAAAAAAAAGCACACACAGATCGTTGAATTAACCGAGATGCTAAGAAGAAAGTGTCACAGTGCGTCAGGATTATCTTTACGGATTTAAATTAGGTTATTTGCATGCATCTATTCAAATGAGCCTCATTGATAACCAACATTCCATTCTCGAACATCAGCGCTAATAGTCACGCTCGGTTTTGGGGGCGCAACCGTCTATAGCAGTGGTCACCAACCTTTTTGCGAATGAGGGAGAGCTATATCTTGTGTACTGATATTGTGCGAAGGACAACCAATCTGATACACATCTGAAATAATTTGCTCAAAATATGTTTCGATTGATGATCAATTCTATTCATTTTAGACACTGATCATGTCTCTCAATAATTAGACATTTTTAGAATTTTTTTCATGTATCTTGCCAGTGTTCACATTTTTAAATGATCCTTTCTGCAACTTTCCTAGAAAATCACATTGTCCTATCGCTGATTAACTATTTTAAAGTGGTCTAATGAAAGCTGGTATAATAGTAGCTGCCCTCAGTTCAAGTGTCTTTTAGCGAGGGAAAGCATTGCCTGAGCAATGTGAGGGAACACTTTGATATGTACGACACAGCGTCTAAAATTATGCCAAAATACTACGAATACTACTAAAATTATCAGAAGAAACTGATCATGATTATGATTTCTCACAATAATTGGGAAAAATAAATTTCTATAAAACTCTGCCAGTGTTTACTTTTTCAAAATAACTACTCCAACATTCCTAAAAAAGCACAATGTCACACCACAAAGAGTTATTTTTAGAACAGTCCGACAGGGGGCACCTGGTGCCGGTGGGCACCATGTTGGTGACCCCTGGTTTGAGGAACTCTAAGCACCGATCAGAATGGTATCTTCTGCCAAGCGCAAAGGATTCACTCCAAGGAATTGACGAAAAACATTCAGAAAAAGAAAAAAAAGAATACGTAAAACAAACTAACTTTGCAATGAGGCTTTGATCACCAAAGCCACAAACAACTAAAAGGAGGATATGACAACTAAAATAATAAACTGCACTTTCCGTGGTGTTTTCCCAAGAAGGAAAACCTATTTCACATATTAAACAAAATTGCACAAATACTGTGTGAATAAGTATTTGTATGGAATGAGAGTCATCACAACGACAAGACTGGCCCGAGCACTAGCTGAGTGGCATTTGTACTTCGTGGTCAGGTCTGGTCAGACACCAAACCAACTTTAGCCTGAGCTACACTACAATCGAACGACTCATTTGCTGCCACCAATGATGGAATTTCACTTGTACGATTTGTCACGTTTGCCGTCACCTCTTTTAGACTCGGACCCACTGCCATAACGACAGGACTCAACCAAGACTTTCTTTCGAAACACACGGCACCAAAAAATAAAAAATAAAAATAACTGCAACTGATTCGGCAAATTATTTTATGAGCGGTTCCACAACATCAATAATAACTAGGTCAGGTGTTCCTCGGGCGTGAGCATTCACACTAGGGTTATTCTTCAAAACAAACTGTTAATTTAACATCGAAACATCGTGAGTTCTCAATCAAAGAACACTACTTGAATGTAAGAAGGACTTGTGCCAAGGGGAATTATGGAGTATGGATTAATTCAGTCAATGAGAATTGTATTATACAATCACAAATGGCGAGATGACAGCCGCCCTTCTTTGACCAAACTGATTAACTTTGTATATTTCAAAACTGAGGAAAGCAACTTCAAATAGCTTGAATGAGGTCGTAAAAGGTAAAGTTGAAAGCGACTTTTGGTACCTATTTACTTAGTGTCGTCGCGTACCTGAGGACCACTGGCGGAGGCAAAAACCCTGGTCGTCCTTGCTTACAGTTACACCTCTTCCAAGTTAAACTGTGGCTAAAAATGTGAATAATTCCACTTATCGGGCTATCTTTACAGATAACCTCTTGAAGTTACGGTCATTCGAAGAAAAAAAAAGTATCACTCCTCGTCGGAATCTTTCACGCGTCTCACTCAGTCGTCCGGAGCAGAGTGCCGCTACTTTTCCTGCAGGTCCGCGGTGCTGAGGCCAGCCGCACAACACCCAGCATGTGTTCTGGCGCCAGGGGTCAGCCTTGGTACCCGAGTTTACCACAGTCGCTTATTAATTTAAGCGACTGTGGTAAACAATTAAGACTAATTGTATATTGTTTAGTGATGGGTAATGAATGGAAACATACTAATATGATGAAAACTATTTAATTTGTTCGAAAATTGTAAGGTTACACTCACTATTAGCCACAATATTATGTACACCCAATCCGATAAATTCCACGTAAATTGTATTGCACTACTGTAGTGTACACCACACGGCCATTTTCATTTAGGCAGACGTGGCAGAAGTACTCAAAATCAGTACTTTAGGAGAAATACAGATACATCTCAAAATGACGAGTAAAAGTAGAATTGATACATCTGCTTTATTTAAATTAAACTATTTAAAAAGTGGAGAAGGAAATGTCCTGAAAGGGACAGCCTGTAAAAAATCATTTTCGATGCTCATAATCTTAAAAACCCATGTACCAGATAAATAGGGGTGGCCCGGTGGGTGACTGCTTAGTGATTCGACGTCGCGGTGCAGAGGTGCAGGATTTGATTCCGGCTCGCCCTTCCTGTGTGGAGTTTGCACGTTCTCCCTGTGCCTGCGTGTTTTTTCTTTGGATACTGCGCTTTGCTCCCACATGAGAAAAACATGCGTGGCAGATTGATTGATTGATCTAAATTCACGACCCTTGTGAGGATAAGTGGATCGGAAAATTTATATGTACTGTATATATAGAGGCGCTTGTGTGTTTTGCGCCTGTAATGGGCAGCATTTTTCACAGCCCCGTTTTGTTCAGCGGAAATGTCCGTGCTGTTGGAGTCCAACAGCACGGACAGTCTGTAGCTGGACAGTCTGTAGCTGGATGGATGAATGGCTTGTGGTGCCGACGATGAGAAAAAAAGCACAGCAGCGCAGATGCGTATGTGGAAATGGGAGTCGCCGCTTTGAATTGAAGCGGATTTACATGGGACGGGAGATGTGAGCCAATCTCTTTCTTCGGCAATGGATGCTACAGCTTCTTGTTTGCTTTCAAACTTAGTTTGTAGCAGACGTGTGCACATTTTCAGCATGACGTCTCTGATCCACTGGTGAAAGGACACCGACTGATTCTCTCCTCTTTCATCCATAACTCCTGCAAGTGTATGCAGAAAAGGTGGCTAAGATTGCATGACCGTCTGTGTCTTATGTGTTGTATTATTTTGTTATTTTCAAGTTCAACTTTATTGTCAAATGTGCAACATACAGCACGGATGAAATTTCTTTCCTCTCAACCACAGGAGAGTTATGTTAACTGTTCTGTTGATGGCGACGTTGGTACCCGCAGCGGCTCCTCTCTCTCTCCTCTGGTTGCACTATGGTTGAAAGGAAAGAAATTTCATCTGTGCTGTATGTTGCACATAGAGCATATTTGACAATTGGCTTGAGATAGATAGTGAAGCCATCATTTATCTATTTTGCACGTTTAGCTTAAACTACTTATTGCAGACAGACAGACTTTGAGTATAGTCGAGGAGGTGATCTCGACTTGAACCGTCTTCGCGAAAGAAAATATGAACACCTTTTGAGAGCATAGACCAGACGACACTGCAAGTGCATCTTTTGGGTAGATTAGGGTTTCCTGCTTGCAGCTGTGTTCCAACCAAAAGTTGAAGGCCTGCGAACAATTGGGGTTTTCGTGGAAGCCAGCATTAACTTTGCTGCTGTGAAGTGGGAATTTCTCCATTGTGAGACTAATAAAGGTTTTCTTATCTTATCTTATTAAGATGACCTCTAAGAAATGTTGGAACAATTAGAGCACCTGTCATCGTGTTTCATGAAGACAAAATGTCCTTCGAGAACAAAAGCATTGGATGATTAAAGAAATGAAAAGAAACCAAAAATATTAGAACATTAGAACCGTCATTCAGAAACAGAAAGGATGATATCCATTAGGAGTTACGTCCCGCTTAGGATATAAAAGACTTGTGTAGAGATGCTGCCTTTGCGCATTTGTGCCTTGACCAGAACGATTGCTTGTATCACACGTGTGCCCTGAACGTTCAGTAAAGCTTCTTGCAAGAACTTCTCCATTTCCAGCCTCAGATTTCGCACCTCACCTCAGCCCGAATCAAACAAACATGCGGAGGACCAGGATGAAAGGATCCCGTCGTGTCCACAACCTCTCCATCCCCCGCCTCCAACAATGGATACATGCATAGATAAATAGATAATCATCCAGTCTTCTGTTATATTTTGATAGGAGACAAACATGGATCACTGTGGAAGCCAGCCAACTGTATGAACTGTTTGAAGAGATGGACCAATTTCATTGTTCATGGTCAGCAAAACCACAGGGACACGGTCAACGTTTGGTCACTTTACCAGCTCGCTTCATAAAATTTACCTCCTCACAGCAGACTTATTGGATTGTTGCTTATTACTGCCAATTTCTTCATTTCAAGAAATTTACAAAATCATCACAAACATAAATTCAGTAAAATACAGATGCCCGAAAACAGTACTTGAGTAGGTAGTTACTTCTTGGGGGTTTCCAAGTGACAATGAGCCAGAACAATTAGAAATTCAGTCACACGCTGAGATTGTATTGAAGAGATTGCGTTCCTATATTTTAATCTGGTTTCGGTGCCGCTCTTTGACAAGGGGCCATCATTTGACTTAATTTAAAATATATGCCACACACTTCACATCAGACAGAGGAATCATGTGCTTTCTATAATCAAACATGAGCTGGATAGTATAAAAACACTTAGCAAACCAAAAACCTCCAGTACTGCACGACAATGTGTTTAGTGTCCTGAATGGATTACATTGTATAGTGTTCGCTGTTCGTGGGTTTGTATGAAAGTAAATAAGAAGACATAAAAAAATGAAATCATGCATTTTGTTGGGGTTCAACTTTCCAATCTGTTCAAAACTGAATATATATTTTAACAACAACAAATAAAGCACAGTGAATTGTGTCCATTGTATCCATAAAGATGTCAAGAGTACAATGCATTCAACATCCATTTGCATTTTTTTCTCCTTTTCACAATCGCAATTTAGGAATGACACTCATCCATCCATCATTCATATTTCCTCGTCTTGAGCGGCCAGATGAGAATTGTTAACAGGCCAACTGCGGCAGCCAACCCCACGCCTCCTGTCACGGTTGCCATGACGTCACGATAGAACCAAATACACTCTGGGCAGCATGCCTCTGTGCTGTGGATAAGAAAAAGAGGGGAAGACAGATATAAGTCAGTTGGGCATCTCTGAGGCCACTTGACCAATCAACATCCTGAGGTGAGGACGAGGGAATTCCTCCCAAAGTAACTTTTTCAAAATAATAAGTAATCCATTGATCTCAAATACACATATCCACCACCGGTGGATAGGAGTCATGACCTCAGTGTCATTTTGCTGATGCATTTGCTACAGCAAAGTGTGCTGCAAAATTTGGCTTATTGAGTGCATCCGTATAATAGGACACAAGTGGATTGGTGCCCCCCACCCTGCCAAAAAAAGTTCAATGTCATAAAATAAATGTTTTAACAAAAGTTTCACACAATGATGTGACAAGTTATCATATTAAAGCGTGAAAAGCATGACAACACAAAGAAATGGGCGTCCGTCTGGGACGGAAGGACAGACAGACCGTTCCGTCCCAGGGACGGTATGCCCATCTCTGCTTTTTAGCATGGTCAGAGAGGAAAGCAGTGAATCATATGATATGCTGAACTTGACATCATCAAGCAGTTTTCCAAAAGAATGGAAGAGCGCAAATGTTCTCTTTTCATAAAATAGTTAGCTTTGAGTCAATGTCTCACTCTACCTCCTGCAAGCCTGTCATATACCCGTTAGGTATATGATCAGAATAAGATGATCATTTTAAAATGTTGATTTATTTGGCACATAACAAAATGTATCCTCAGGGCCTGCAATAACAGCGAGCTAAAAAAAAAACAGCTTCTACTACTCATAGAAAGCTAACATTCGTCCTCATCTGCAACCCCGTGACTGTGATTATGGTGAGACGTATTGTCAATATCAAATATTAATCAATAAATCAAGCAATAAAATTCTTGGAGCGGGAAAAAAAAATCTGAAAATGTGTCATTGTCATCAGCTGTGTCATTGTTTAAGCCACAGGGGTCCAAGCTGGGGGGAAAAGATGGGGCTTACAAACCAAATTTTACAATAATGGTATTCTTTATTTGCGAATATGTGTTTAAATGTTGACCCTTAAATGTTCGAAATTTGCCACAAATGGAATACAATTACTCCGTTCATTACAATCAGCATTTGGATTCACACTAACGTTATTGTAATCAGTTGTTTCGTACTGTACTGTACTGTATTATACATAAATGCTTAAAGAAGATACATGTACTATGTATGGAGACCTGTGCGTCCACTTGTGTGGACATGACGTCTTTGGCTTTCAAGACTATAATGTTAAATTTTGGACTATAAGGGCCTGGCGTCCACTTACTAGGAGGTTTCATCAAGTAAAAAAATAATTCTTTGTTTTCTTTGTCAAGTAATATGACAATTCAATTGAGGTTCTAATTTAGGGAAGCACGGTGAAGTGACTTCTACTGTTGCTATTCTAGATATTGCTATGCAAAGCATTTCACAATTTTAACTCATTCGCTGAATGTACGTGTACAGTCATGCAAGAGTTCGGGGTCCTCGGAGGTTAAATGGACATGGCACAGAATTTAGTGCCATCTCGTGGTGAACTCATAGAATGCAATGACCTAAATTCAAAGTCGACAGTGCTCCAGAGAGACCCCATGTCGCAAGCCTACCACCAAATTTCTTCAGCAAAGTGACGGAATAAATGCGTCAGATACATGTAACATAGGCTGCAGTCATGGTGTTGAGGAAGTACATTTGCTGAGTTTGTCTCCTTCGACTATTCGTGGCAAACATAAGGCGGCCAAATATAGCAGCCTCCTGGAGGGGGAGGTGCACCCTTTGTAATATAATTAGCGTTTACGTCACCTACAATGGTTTAAAAATGGATGTGGATGTGATAGACATTTTTTATTTTTGCATACTACTGAAATTGCTTTTTTTTTTAAATGAATAGACACAGAAAAACATTCTACACTTGCCCTTTAAAAATGAGTGCATGAATGGACAGAATTTGAGGAAACGGCACAATCGGGGGAGGGGGGATTAAATGTATGCTAAACCTTTTTATTTATCCATCCATCCATTTTCTGATCCGCTTTATCTTCACAAGAGTTGCAGGGCGTCGTCGGGCAGTAGGCGGGGGACACCCTGAACCGGTTTGCCAGCCAATCGCAGGGCCCTTTTTATTTATTCATTCATTATTTTTTTACATGCATACATTTGCTATGCATGTAACAGCTATCACTGTTTGCATGAAATGAATCGATTGAAATAAGGGAACAAGTTTCTTAAAATGCTAAAGCAAAATGCCATGAAATACAATCATCCGACATGATAATGTGAGCGGCGCAGCGATGCTTACCTGCACGGTCTGATACTCTGAATGATAATGATACCCACACCATTGGCCACCTTGTCCGTGAAGCTCATTGCTCCATAAACAAAAGCTGCACTTTGCTGCAAAGAACACACACACACACACACACACACACACAAAAAGGTTCAGAGACTTGACATGACATCACTCTTACAGCAAAGCACTGTGTGAAGACATCTATTGATGCAGCAGATGTCTGCTTTTTAGCTTTTTTTTCCCCACCCCACGTGGGAAGATGGAACGGCTGCAAAAGTATGCTCATAGGAATTGAATAGAGAATGTTAGACTTGCATGTACTACTGCAGAGACAACAGGCGAGGCATTATAATCACATTTCCTTGACTATGGGGAAGATTAATCTGTTGTTTTATTCTGAGTAATAACCTTTACAATACCACACTGCTAGGGAGCAGTGCTGCCTCAACGAGGGGGAATGAAAGCACGGGGTTGGGGGGGTAGATGGAGGGGGGGGTCAGTTGTACAGTTGGTGAAGGTGAGCGGTTGCGAAATAAAGAGTTCTTCAATCATCATACAAGTAAAGTTATTATAACATAATCAGTGCAATGCCTGAATTATTTTGGTATCATTTTCTGCGCTCTTGTTTCCATGCCAGAGTTGATGATATTGCATACTGTATACAACAAAACCATTCTGGTCTTGGCTGTTTGTTTGTTTTTTTTAGAGCAGGGGGACTCCTAATGATAATATTTAGCACATTTTTATTTGGTCGTAGATGTTTGGGAAACAGTTTAAGAAGAACATTATTCCCCCCCCCGAACAGCCCAGCCATGACTCAGCAAAACAAATTCTGCTTATCTGTCTCCACAAGCTGATATGGGTGTCAATTTTCGGGCGCGTCTGCCCCACACTTACCGTCTGCTCCCCGATGAGTTTGGCGGTCATGGAAAGGGACATGACCAGGATGACAGCGGAGCCGGCTCCCAGCAGCACCGCTGCGCCATAGATGCTTTCAGCTCCCATGTTCTTGTCAAAAAGTACCCAGAGGGCGAAGCTGATCACCAGCAGCAGGCCGACAAAATACATGATCTGAAAAGTACAGTGTATCTCCCTAAAATATCATACATTCATTACATGATCGTTGACTGTCACCACAAGAGACCATTATCTAACAACTACACAACTACTGTAAAAACAAATACAAATTGTTGTACGAATCATGTGAAATAAATTAACTGTTCAGTTTTGAGCCTTGTTTTGTTCATTTTAAAAGTACCTAACTCATCGACCGTATTTACGTAAATACTTGCCCGTTGAAGATGTAGTTGGCAGTCATCTGCAAGCGCTCTTCAAGACCTCCGCTTTTTTTGTCGTTTTTGTCTTTTATTTTGTCATATGGTGTTTGCTGTGCTCCACGTGGACCCTTTTTTTGGCGTTTTGGCCGCGACATTTGCCAAAGGAGCAGAAGCTGTGCTTGCTGGTTGCGCCTTTTCGGCAGCACGCATGTACCAGAACTGATTTTGATGGGGGAATGTCGGTGCTATTTGACTGTTGTCATTTGACAGCTCTAAGGTTCTTGTTCGTTTTTTTTGCGCCTGTAATGGGCAGCATTCTTCACGGCCCCATTTTGTTCAGTGGAGATGTTGGGGCTGTTGGACTGTCTGCATTGGTGCAACTGGATGAATGGCTGGTGGCGCTCAGGATGATGAGAGCGGAGCATCGGCGCGTTGCACGGATGTGTATTTGGACCCGAGAGTCGAGGCTTGGAATTGAAGCGGATTTACGTGGGGGAGAAGAAGTGAACCAATCCCTTTTTTTGTCAATGGACGCTATAGCTTCTTGTTTACTTTTAAATTTAGCTTGTAGCAGACGTGTGGGACGTCAAGCACATTTTCACCATGACTTCTCTGACCCACTGGTAAAAGGACACTTTGATTCTGTCCCGTTTCATCTATAACTGCTGCAAACAACAAGGCGAACGCAGGAAAAGTCAGTACTCTCCACCGGACAATACATTTAGAAGGTACACACTGACTATTTCAACCTACATCGTAGCCAAATGTCCTCGCTTCAGTGCATATCGTTATTTACCAAAAATGGGGCGTGTCATGATTTTGTCAGGTTTCAATTATACAGAACGATTAAACTGAACAGATTGCAAAGTTATTCTACTCACAGTGATGCCGACAACCTTGCTGATTGGCTTCATGGTCAGCGAGCTAACAAAGCCGCTGACATACATCACAAGCGGAATGATGGCGATGTATTTCTGTTCAACATCAAGGTACACGTTAAAGGAAAACAGACAGAAATCGCATGCTGACGTGAAGCAATCTCTTTACCTTTGGCAGCAGAAGTGAGTTGGTGAGGTAAACAGAGATGTACGACTGGGACAGGTTGACTATGAGTCTCGTGCACATGTAGAGGAAGGCCACCTTGGATGAAAAGTAAAGTGAATGAGAATTAGTCAGTTTTGCTGCTTTTTTTTTAAACAGTATGTTAAGCATTTGCAGTTTTGGTTTTTCAAAGGTCTTTTGTCCTGCATCCCCATTCAGATGACGAACTGGCACTAAATGCACCACTGTGCTGACAAAAATCATTTAATAGGATCATTTGACCTTGTGACAGGGGCGCCACCAGGGCATTAGGGCACGGACAAAAAATACTTTGTACCCTCAACCTCAAAAGCTTCCAATTGAAATAACTATTTTCCAGGGCAGTGATTCCCCATCCATGGTGCCATGTCACCGACGGTGCCATGACAGGTGTGGGAAAATTATCTGCTTTCACAAACATTTGTCTGAAAATGATTAGTTATAAATGACAAATGTATCTTTATTCATATATCACGCAATCAACTGATAGTGAAATGCAGAACAAGTTGTTCTTCCATGAGTGATCTGAAAGCACAAAATTCATCTATTTACCATTCATACAACAGAATAAGTCACGGTTTCTTGCAAGTCTATCAGCTTTGACTCATGTATAGAGTATTATGAATCACTATTACATTAATTCCGGTACCTGTGATCACACAGAAACCCATGTTCTCATTGTCACCAAGTCATGACCCACTTTTAAAGATCTTAAGAGCAATAAATAAAATGCCATTCAAAAATTGAGAACATACTGTATGTACAGTAGAATATATGTTTAAACTGACTACATGTGCTTCCATGTGCCTTTCAGAGAACTTGAATAAGAAGCAGGACGAAGATGACAACTCTGTACATCTTAATGGTAAAATTAAGCACTAGTGTATAAAATACGGCCGCAAAATTGAAATAATACCTTGGCAGTGATCTCATCCTTTTATGTAAGAGCTTATAATACGTACTGTGTTGGAACATCTCTGCGTGGTCGATAGGCTTATTAACTACGAATGCATGTACTGTGACAAGAATAGATTAGAAATAAGGTTTCTGACGCACGCCTGTAAAACTAATGTCGTTTACAAAATGAAAGGCAAATCAGACCCGACATGCATGCATGCCGGTTTTCAGTTCACAAGGGAGCTCCACTACAGCAGTGGAAGCACCCGAATTTGTGTCAGACTCGATAACTAACCTACCCAACCATCGTAGTGAAGTCATTACTACAGTAAACAGTATAATAAACATGAAAAACAGTCAGTTGCGGCAATAACTGAGCATGCACTCCTGTGCTGTGTGACCACCTTTTCTTAAGCCGCTGCACTTTTCTAGTTCGTTGCGCGCTACTCGGAACCTAAAATCCCTTACGAGCTGTTCCTGATCCGCCCATCAGGATCCACAACATACTTTTAGATTTTGATTGGCTTGTTGAGAGTCACTGGAGGGCACCTGCCAATCATGGGCCCTTAGGGTCATCATCATAACCTTCCTGCCCCACCCCGGTCTTATGATGTCAAATGCAGTTGGTGTTGTATAGCCCGAGGTGACGTTGAGGCTGACGTCATGGGGAAACCAGTGATTCCCAACCTTTACTGAACTACGGCACGAAAAATCTCCACGGCACACCAGCAAACAACATTGTCACAAAAAGACGATACATACTGTATGTCAAGTTCATACTTTTTGCCATCTAATGTCTAATCCTAACTGTCACTAGAAATTGCTGGCATAGGTAGATGGACAAAGATACATTATTTGTTAACTTATTCAGTACCAGCCAATTCTGGACCAAGTCTGAAAAGACGTTTAAAAACGTCTTTGGGAGTGAATGAGTTAAGAATAAATAATTTTCCCGCGGCACAGGAAGTTCTGACGGCACACTAATGTTCCCGGTGCAACTGAACTGATTGTACTGATTGGGAATCACTCCAATAGACAATGCAGACCACAACAACCTCCAACAACAGGCTTGAACCACAGAATTGCGAAAGAGACCTCGTGACCAATTGACAAATATGCTGCCCAGAAATATGTTCAAGCTAATAAAACAGAAAACTTGATTCATAAATAAAAAGTATCATCGTAATGAAAGGCGCAATTTAGCATTGCGCTAACTGCAAGTATTAGTTAACGGGCTGTCACCTGGTAGAAAGAAGGCTCTTTTAGCCAGTGCTTCCACTGCAACACTTGAACACGCGGCGCATCCTCATCTGGAGAAGGTGTGATCAGTAGATCGTCTCCTGACTTCTCCTTGATGCCAATGTGAAATATGAAGGAGAACACTGCTCCAACACCCAGCAGAGCGAGAGCCAGTATCTGTTGTGCAGGGGAGAGCTCAGGTAAACATAGGAAGTGTGACAGAAGGTGCATGTACAATAAATGTCTCCAGCATTGCTACAACTTTTTTTGTTACTTTTTATGACAGCACCGACAGCGACTGGCTCATACCATCCATTCATTTTCAATAGCACTTAAGTACTACCGGTACTAGGCAGCAGGACGTCAAGCCCAAGTGACCCTACGTTGGTGCGAGGGAGCGCACTTATCATGTTCTGCTGATATCCCCGTTAAGACTTGGGGTGGCGCTGCACTACACCATTAGCGGTTCTCAAACTGGGCTGTGGGAATGGGGAAATAATTAGATAAATGATGTCAAATAAATTTAGAAAAAGTGCAGACTGACACAGCCTGCTGAGGTTCAGGCAGGCAGGGGATGGACCTTAAATACATCTGTCTCATATACTACGTAGATATGTGTGCTCCTAATCCGAGGGTCGGCAACACGCGGCTCCAGAGCCGCATGTGGCTCTTTAGCGTCATCTAGTGGCTCCCTGGAGCTTTATAAATTTGTTCGAAAATGGAAATAGATTTTGATAGTAGGCTTATATATCTCAAATACTGTAGATATACTGTAGATACATATTGCAGCTACGAAAAAAGAGCGTTGTGGTGTTGGTTTTTTAGAACGTATACTTTATGCTTTTAACAGTCTTGACAAACACAGACACATCCGAGTCCCGCTGCGTGCCTTCTCGCTTCTCGTTCAACTCGAGAGGCGTTCAAAGACAGCCTGCGAAAAATGGAAATTCATGATCTCTTCACTGACACAAAGAAAAGCGAAAACAATGCACCAAAACAAAAATATCAAGCGAGGAAATGGGGGCGTTTGTGAACACACAACAGAGGAATAAATAACAATTCTGAGTCAAGTCTCCTACATACACACAGCACGTGTTTCCTTCATATGTTTTATAGAAGGCTATTATTTTTTTGCGGCTCCAGACATATTTGTTTTTTTTGTCCTTTATGGCTCTTTCAACATTTTGGGTTGCCGACCCCTGTCCTAATCTATCGCTTTCTGGCTCTCCGCCCTCAGTGAACAGACTTTTGTTTGGTTGCTGCATTCACACATTACTACGCATACACTTACATTCATCCATGTACTTTGTATCCACTTCAGATATTTGTACGCTCACATCGCATACACCTTTTAATTGTTTAGGACTACTCATTATTTACAAATAAGTGCTCAATTGGCCTAGTTGTTGTTTGCATCCGCTCATTTGATAGGTGCAGGCTCGTCCGAAGTGTTTGGAAAATAGTTTCCTGTGGACTCATTTTGGTGGTGTTTGTAGTTTGGCTAATTGTGTCCCTTTTTTGTATATTGTTGGTTGGAGGTCAGGTCAGGGTCCACTCTAAGCAATTTCTACACCTACACCTATCTCCTATAAGAGAGAACGTATGCGCTTCCTGGGCCTGGCAGTGTACTATCGTGCTTTCTGTGAAAACCTTTCTCATGTAGTATCCCCACAATCTCTTCAAGGATAAGGCGGAGCTCATCAGGTCCCCACCCGGTGTAAGGAGGCTTTTGAGGCAGTTAAGGCTCCTTTGTTGATAGCCCAACATTTTGGATGGCCTTTAAAGTTGCAGGTAGATGCCACACAATTGGCGTTGGGGTTGTGCTTTTGCAAGAAAATGATGAGGGGATAGAGTTTCCAGTTAGTTTCGTCCCACAGAAATTTAATAAAACTATTCGGTTATTGAAAGGGGGCTTTAGGTCTTATCTGGGTTTACAGCATTCGGGGTCTATGTTGGTTTTGGTATGACTCCATTCATTTTACTTTTTACTGACCATAATCCACTTTGCGCCATTTCACGTAAACCTGCCATCACTGAATCTGTCACTTGGCTCAAAAATTACTCGGCGTGCTGTAGTTCCAGCAACCGACGTTAGATGAAGATTTAAATACAGTATGTGAAGTGGTGTTAATCCCAAATGGGCACAAATGAGAAAATGTCACTATTTATTGTAGGTTGAAACTGGAAAAAATAAGATGGGATTGACTGAATTTGAACAATTCCAATCCTTTGATTCAATGCCGATTCTGAAAAAAGAAAAAAAAGGAAGCGAACCAGCTATTTTTGGATGAAATCGTATGGACTTCTGTTCTTTGATTTAATGAATTTTACCCTTTGTAAACTATGAGTTACTGAAAGGGGTATTTTCAACCAGTGTTTGAATTTTTTACAAAATAGCTTTATTTTTGAGAATCGCAAATACAATAAAGCAGCAGTTATTAAAGCATGTTACAAAATAAAAAACGATTGAAACTTAACCAAGGGCTGTTTTTCTTTAAAAAGAAAAAAAATAAATATGACAAACACAAAGTTGCAATCGTATATTTGTATGTATGTATATGCTGTGTATGCTATAGTCTAAATATTACCTGGACATTTGAATTTCTGTGTTGACTCACTAATTTAGTTCCAGTTAAACTTGTTGGCATAAGACTTTACTTAGCCGATTCTGACTTCAGGTCGGCATCTGCACCAGATATTTGGCGCTGCTATGCACTGTCCGAGGTGTGTGCGCATGCGTGCGTGCATGTGTGTGTATGTGGCTTTATGCTCCTGACTCGGTTGCCAATTTGGCAAGTTGGTCCTGGGTGAGGGACGAGACCAGTGGTTCTTAACTTGGGTTCGATCGAACCCCAGGGGTTCGGTGAATCCGTCTCGGTGAATCGGTTTCAGGGGTTTGACGGAGCCTCTGCAATGGAGGTTCAGACACACGCGACTCAACATGTCAATTACAGTGATCCCTCGCTATTTTGCAGTTCGTTTATCGCAGCTTCAGTGCATCGCAGATTTTTTCAAACATTCTTTTTTTTTCCTTCCTATACATGGAGTACAATACTGTATATGTTTAAAAAAAATACCTGTATATTTTTATTGGTCACTACTTCGCGGATTTTCATTTATCACGGGTGGTTTTGGTCCCCATTAACCATGATAAACGAGGGATTACTGTAGTTATGACACATCACTGGCTGCAGATGATCACATTACATTGCGTGTCCAATCAATGCTGTGGGAAATTTAGTTTGCTCCGTAGTCAACGTCTGACCGTTGTGATAGTACGTCATGCACGGTTCATTTTGTGCACAATTGAAAAAGGTATACTTCTGTCTTGAAATGTTATTTATTTTTTCTGCTTTTAATAAATGTGTTTTTTTAATGTCTTGAATTTGTAAAAAAAACCCTCATTTTTATTTTTCACTAATGAAGGGTTCGGTGAATGTGCATTTGAACTGGTTAGGTTCAGTACCTCTAACAACTTGTTACTTGTTTTCCCAAGTAACATCATATTTGACTACTTTTTTTTGTTGTTTTATGTTGACAGGGAAGAAATTTCATCTGTGCTGTACATACAGCACATTTGACATTAAAGTTGTATTCAATTCAATTCAAAATACTTGTGGCTAAGCAGAATTCATGGCGCACATCACTTGGGGCTGAGCAATGAAAGAAAAAAACAAAACCTGTCACGATCAAGTGGACTATGACGACAGACAATGCTACATTCCAGATGACTGGGAAGTCAAAAATGTCCATTCAGCACCTCGGAAAAACACACTGGAACGCCACTCCAATCTTACCCTAAACAGCGGAATGTCAGCCTTGCCCAGGTTGTCGGTGAAGTCCTCTTGAGTCAGGAAGTGAAAGAGAAGAAAGGCCACCGTGTACACGATGATGTTGGCCATCACACTGAAGGCATACCTGTCAAAGAGGCACAGCAATACATTCAGGTGACTTACTTCTTCAGCTTCAAAACTGACATGTTGACATCTCAGCTAATACGTATGTATGTATTTATATTTTTTTGCCGATATTATAGAAAGCCCCATGACATTGACATCAGACACTTCAAGTTCCTCCCAAACAAGAAAGAACGGAATGACTAAAAGACACCGGATTCTTTTTTGGTCAACTTTTGTCTCATGACACGTATCCACAAATGACGAAATAGTCACATAAACTGGCAAACTAAAAAAGGGAACACATTGTAGAATGAGTAAGTGCTGCTATATCAATAAAATGAAAATTTCTTCAGGTGAGCTTTTCTAGTTTGCGGGGGATTTTTACGAAATGCTGATCAAACTAAAATTCTGAATGATACATCGGCTTGCTTAACTCATTCAGTACCAGCCATTTTCAGACCCGTTTAAAAAAACAAAAAGTCCTTTAAAACTCATTCAGTACCAGCCATTTTCAAATCTGTATAAAATGTAAAAATATTTTTTGACTTTCAGTCTTGGGAAAAAAAAGCTAGGAAAAAAGAAAACCTAAGTACATAGGATTGAATGTGTGAAGTCTGAAAAGACATAAATATGTCTTTGGGAGTGAATGAGTAACCGGTCATGCTGAAAGGTTAATTGGAAGTCACCGCACTCCTGACCACAAATAAAGTGAATGATTAACCCCAAATAAAGTTCAGCTGATCTCGTAAGATTGTGCTGGCGTGGGCATCTTTCAAAATTTAAAAGCCAGTACCAGTGTAAAATGGTTTAGCACCACGGTGTCATACCCTCATCGTAGTTCTGCTTTAACTGTATGTCACAAGTCAAGGTTAGCAGGTTTGATCCCCAAGAGTCAAAATGTCACCAGTTCCACAGGCCCACCGCAAATAGTGAAATCAAATCTGAATATAAATCCACTTGTTTCTGTTCGCCACAAATGTTCTCTCCCCTCCAGATACATCAGACTTCTTTTTTTGGGGGGGTGGGGGGGGGTTCCTGCATGTGCTGTATGCAGTTGTTATACTGGCAATGCTCCTTTTCCAGTCAATGTGCACCGTGAGCGAAATTTTATATGGTCCCCCCCCCCCATCAACGATTTGCATGCGCTTACAAAAATCAAACATCATTTTTAACACTGCCTTTAATCTAAAAGTTGACGTCACACAATTAAACATATGGAAGTGGCACTTGCTTTTCTATTTCATAACGGGATTGTTAAAACAAATCATGAAAGTGACTTGCTGTTGCAGCATCGAATTGGATAAACCAAAAAGAGCAACAACAAATTCACCTCTCTTGCTCCCATTTTGGGCAGTTTTGGTCATTTTGAAATCTTTACAAAGTTCTTTAGGGTCACATCAATAACACCCCCCCCCCCCCCCCCAAATTCTTTATATTTAATTCTGTTAGCTGTCAGAGTCAGTCGTTACGTTATTGCAAAGATGTTCAGCTTCCCCATTGGAAAGAGAGTCATTCATCCACAGAAGATTTTATCGGGACTTGACTTAGATGAAATCACATTTTGCTTTTTTCCATTTTTATTTGAGCATTTTGATTTTATCAAGATGTTTCATTCCTCACATTTGTCACTGACAATAAGGTGCATTGAAGTACACTTGCATTTGAATTAGCTTTCAAGATTTTGAGAAACATCCGCGAAAATGACACGAGAAAACGTTATTGTAAAAAGTGTCATGCAAACATGATGTACAAAGTTTGAATTTTTATAACCAAGCACCAGCCTTGTTTTTTGTTATTGTAAAGTGTCCTTGGGTGTCTTGAAAGGCGCTTATAAATAAAATGTATTATTATTATTATATTTACTCCTTTCACTTTTCTGCCCAACAAACGAGGCTGGCACTGTTGTAACTATTTAGTTAGACATTAAATAAAATCATGTTTAATTAATTTATTTATTAAATAATTTTTTTTTTTAAATGCCAGACTCCAGAGTACCCTTAGCATTTGCCTCTCTCGCCCACTAGGTTAGCTGCTCTGCCTTTAGGGCATCCGTGATTATGTCATAAGCCCACCTGTACGCAGTGAGCTCCACCTTTGCACTCTCACTGGCCACCAACTCTGGAATGAGGGCGAGATGTGAAATCTGAGTGGCCGCCCAGCCGAACTGGAAGATGACGATCAAAGGGGCGAAGTAGATGACCTCGGCCCATTGGGGGGTGCTTGTCGAGCAGGCCAGGCAGGGGTTGAAAATGAAGGGAAAAGACAGGATAACACAGATGGTTCCTGGGAAATGGGGAGAAGTGCAGAATTGTTGGAAAAGATGGTTTCATCAGAATAAAAACAGATTTTATTGCCATTGTCAGTGAAAGGTATATACACATCTAGGATGTTTTCTTTTCAATACAATACAATCCATCCTATGGATTATGCAAGATGTGAACCTCTGGTGTCATGTTTTACTTTAGCGTTAAGGGATTGTATTTAGGAGAATGTCATGTGCTGCACAAAGATGAGTCATCTGACTGTATGATCAAGAAAACAACCAGCCATTGTCCCATGGTGATTTCATACGATAACTACATCACATTGAGACACCGTACTTCTTGTTTTTCGCGATTGTGCCTTTTGGGCAAGCTCGCTAACCCGCCAGCAGCAGTTTGGGCATTTGAGGACAATATTCATGCAGCTATTGAACCCAAAGCAAGTCACTTATTGTCATAGACCGTAATCCACAAAATTTGACATC
Organism: Hippocampus zosterae; assembly: GCF_025434085.1. NCBI lineage: Eukaryota > Metazoa > Chordata > Actinopteri > Syngnathiformes > Syngnathidae > Hippocampus > Hippocampus zosterae. Next base: position 8,647,463 of record NC_067458.1, on the reverse strand, counting down.
TTTTCATTTCGTCAATTTTTACTCAAATGAGTGTCTTCACAACACAAGAAGTACATTAAATATTATACTCTTTTTAGTTTAGTTTTTTTTCAAGGTGAAGATGAAAACAATGTGCAACATGCCTTTTCAAAGAGAAGTCAACACCAATGGAACATTACGAGTACAGGTTTGGACCTGGCAAAAACACTTCTCAGAGGGAGGCGAAAAGGGAAACGTGTCGTGTCACCGACGTAATGGAAAATTTTTGTCGAGCCTTGTAAAACAGGTTCTAAAAATTTATGCATTTGGTAATATAAGGATTTTCAATATCAAACTCATTTAATTTCATTAGTTTTGGACAAATATTGGAGCACCGCGAATTGTAAAATTAAATAAATTCAGTCTCAGACAGAGTTGACATCAATGGGTTGAATATGCTCATTTTAATTTGGTTGTCCGTTTTTCTTTTATCGACACAGCACAGCTTAAGGCCACATTAAAAGGTAATCAGTATGTAGACTAACTTGCCTCTCTCTGACAAACAGGTGCCTGCATTTTCTCGTCCGTAGCAGGACTTGGAGGAGGTTGTATTCAACAACACGTTTGAGTGTATTTTTCAACCATATGATTACACTGGATTTACAGCAGTATGTAAAAATGACAGGTCATCATCAGAGCTTATCTTGACTAAACGAGGGAGGGGATCTCTAACTTTTTGGTTCCAAGGACCATGTACCGTGGATGAATTCCCCCCCCCAATCCCCCCAGGACCAAAAAAAAAAAAAACATGTTCTTAATGCCAATCACATATAACTATTATATATGCTCAATAGGAATTAAAGTTAACAATGACAAATTCATCTTCTGGAGGAAATAAAATTTATATTTTTTTTTTCAAGAAAAAAAGGCAATATTTGCAAGAACAAATACAGTATGTATTTTTCCAAAGCGTCACATGATAGAATACTAAAGTGAATGTCTAACAAGGGGGCCCGCGTGCGGGCGGGGGGTGGGGGGGGGTCTCCCGTTTTAACAAGAAAACAACTTTATTTTTTAATATTCACTATTACTCCGGGAAAAAAAGACGTATTCCTACAATATACCTTTTGTTCTAAAAATACAAAATAAAAAAAAGACTTTATTCATCTCAGGATGTCAGATATATGTGATGTGTCACAATATTTAGAGAGCTTCACCTGCATGTTGGTGTGCACTTCTTTTTTTAATTATAAGACATAATGCTATTTATTTTGCTGAGCCCCAACCTACAGCTCAAGGACCCTCACAGGTCCCCGAAGCTCAGTTTGAGAACCACTGGTCCAAACAACCTTTTTTTCAACAGCAGTCCTTTGAAAAACACGTTTTAAAAAAGTAAATATCAGGCCGTACAAATACTCTACTCTCATCAAGTAGAGTTTTCGGGTACTTTATTTTAAGATTTAATTTTTCGGACATTTCTTTAATTTTACTCCCTACATTTGAAAACACTACTCCTGATTTCGTGAATGGAGGTTTGTGAATTTTTTTTTTTGGGTCACCTCTACGGTGGTGACATGATATAAAGAGAAGTTAACTGACGGTCAACTGTGGTGGACATTTTGATTCATTGATTGACTAGAATATTCAGGACGAATAAAAAAAGCAATACGAAGTAACGCAGATCAGGGAGTGTTAACAACAGTGAAGCACAATATTCTCTCTTGATGACCTTTAAGAGAATTGCTTGATGTTGTTTACAAGAACGATTCACAGAAATGCATCAGGTCTTATGACAGCCTAAAAACAAATACCTACTTTCCGACACTGAAAAATGCTTGATCTAATCTTGAGAAAAAAACAACAAAAAACTCCTGATACAAATACGGTGCATATGTTGTCATCAACATTAGCCATGTTTTTTTGTTAGTTGACAACTTTCACAAGCCTTTTTGATGGCAAAACTCCTCAGCTGGTTTACGAGCTTTATTTTTCCCCCTTCTCAGTATGACCACTGTGTAAGGACAACCAAGAAGGCATTTTTTTTTCATTGTGCCATTCCTCAAAAAATAAAAAAATAAATAAATCAGGACAAGCCCACCACATCACTTTAGTGTCCATTTTGTTTATTGCAAAATTACTTACCGTTAATTATTTTTCATTTTGGCAGAAAACCTGAAGCAAAATGTTGATTTTTCTTCACTGAACAGATAGTATGAATATTTTAATCCTTTCAAATAAATCAAACAAGAGTTGTATATTTGTATGCTACAATTATTGATAACTTCTTATTTCTCATTCAATTAGTTGTTAATGATACACAGGACACAATTAATTGCAGGGGCAATTGTGTACAATATATCTATGTATTAATATAAATTGAATGGATTTCACTCATAACAGCCCTCTGAGGGAAACCAGAATTTCCATGTGACCTGTGACAAAAATCAGTTGGACACAATTGGCCTACTGGATTGTTGAGTACATACAGTACCCTCCAAGTCAAGTTACCGGTAAGCTCTTTTCACACTGCACTCTCTAAGTGTAAAAGGCTTGCATGGCAGGGAGGAAAGACGATGGTACCCTGGTTGGAAGTGTGCCCATATTTAGAAGCGCTGACTAGCAGCCTAGCAGGAAATAAGCAATGAGACTTTTGCTGCTGGTTTAGACGAGAAGTAGACAGCAACATGCCAAGATGTATCCTTCACTGTTGAAAAAGAAAGCCGTGGCCATGCTCATTTTAAGAATGGGGAGGAGAAGACCAGCAGCAGAAAAGGGAAATGGGTGCATCCTTTTACAAATGGCTCGGCAGGAACTTGGAGAGTTTGATCTTGTTCGTCAACTACGGTTAAATAAAGACCACTTTGAGGTACACAGTATTTCAGGCTGAGCAGTGTCTTGTTAAACATGTCACTGTATGTCATCTGTCGTGCGCCCCAAATCTTGGGACACTGAGACACTGCATTTCCTAAGGCTTCCTTCATATTCCTTATGCAGTTACCTGTAAAAGAAAATCCTCAAAATGGCAACAAATCGCTCCGACAACCCCTATTGGATGGGCTTTTCTGACATTTTGGTGACACCGCTGACGATTTTTTATTTTATTTTTTTAAATCAAAGTGCCTTTTCATCACGGCAAAACATGTAGAGCAATGATGTGCCATTTAAACGATCGAGGGGGGTGACTATTTTTCATCAGCGCTATGGGAGGGGGGGGCACATAAGATGGCACGCTTCTTAAGCAGATGTATGATGAAAATGCCATTTTAAGTATGGACAAAATATGTGAAGCAGATCCGCCTCACAATACACAGGTCATGGGTTTGATTCTGGCCTCAGCCTTCCTTTGTGGAATTTGCATGTTCTCCCATGCCTCCATGGGTTTTCTCTGGGTACTTCAGCTTCTTCCCACATTCCAAAAAGATGCACGGTATGTTAATTGGTCACTCTAAATTGTCCTAAGGTGTGATTGTGAGTGTGAATGGTTGTTTGCCTATGAGTGCCCTACTAGTTCAGGGTGTATGAATGAAGAATTGATAGGCCACGGTGATAGCAGAAACAGGCTCTATGTGGCCATTGTAGACTGCAATCGGAGGGAATGAAACTCATGACCGCCTATATCCCAAATGCAAATATGTAAAGATCTTGAAGATTTTAAGTAGAACTGAATGTCTTTCATTACTGTTACATTTATTACTGTTTTATGCTTGATCTTATGTACAGCACATTGTTGGAGCTGTATTTTTTAAACGCCAGGAATTGTAAAAGAATATTTTATTTATAGTGTTTTTCTGTTCAATCATATGCGCGGCATTTTCTTACAGCAGTGGTTTTCTTTTTATAGTGCTCTATAATTAAAGATGAGTTGAGTTTCGACCAGCTGACATTTTTAGGAAAGGAATTATATGTATTTAATGCTTTTAAGAGTAATAAAAACGAGGGGTAATAAAAAGTCCTGTCACAATTCGTGCATGGCAGCGTTAAATAGTACTTTGGGCTGTACTTTTACCTAAGTAAAGCATTTTAATTTAGGACTTGGGACTTCTCCCACCAGAACCTTCCCTACTTGTACTTAATGATCGCCCGTACTCTTGCCACCTGCGGTTACATTTCAATAGACAACCAAATCCCAGTGTTCTCGTCCCTTTGCATAGAATAAAACAAACGCTCGCATTACTCACCCAACAAATGCCAGCTTTTTCTCTTGCCGTGTCTCAGGCAGGGAGTTCTGTCGGATTCGAATCCAATGATCGGAGTGCACACTCCATCAGCCACCTGGCCGATGAGCAGCAGCACGCCCGCAAAGGTGCTACGGAGGCCCAGGACCGAGTGCAGGTAGACCAGCAGGTAGGTGAACCACATCGAGGCACACAAATCATTGAGAAAATGCCCGGCGGCGTAACACAAACGCCGGCAGAGCGACAAGGTCCTTATCTCCCTCACGACCGGGTCACACGGCTCCATGACTTGGACGGGTGATTCAAGTGTCTTTATTTACAATTTAGAAAGAGGTCCTTGTCGTATTTACAAATATACAATATTTATACTAAAATCAGGAACCACGTACAATCCACCTTCCTCCGCTTTCAAGAACATCTGCGGCGTTAACCATCTAATCAATTCATCGTTCGGGATTATGACACAGTGGCCCCCACCCCGCAAAAATTAATCCGAGATAAATGGTTATAACACTTCAAAAAAAGGCCAAGGGGATTCTTGAAGCGCTACATCAGGCGGAGCTTTCAGGGTCAAGTTTCGATCTCCCACCTCCTAGGAATCGAAATGATAAATAGACCAGGCGACTTTGCTTAGAAACGCTTTAAGGCAATGCAAACATGTATAATCACGCTCTGGGTTCCTTTCACTCGTGACCAAAAGTACGTCCTTTCTTTTCCGGACAAAGCACAGAGAACTCCAGCTGCTGACTGGGCAAAAAAACAATCACCCGGTGAAACTTGCCATTCAAGTCTCAGCTATGTTGTTCACGTGTTCAGCGCTGGCTCCAAATTTCCGTTTTCGCTTGTCGTCGTTCCACTTCTCCATTCGAATCATAGAGTCGTAACGATATAAGTTCAACTCGTCTCAAAACAGAAGCAACTCAAAGTGCACAGCTGCAGAACACCTGAAAGACAATCAACGCCCATGTTTGTCTAAACAAAGCATCCCAAAAGTGCAAACGAAGTGTTTCGAAAGATGACGGCCAACTGCATGGCGGGAAATGCAGTCCAACGTACTCTGACGCCAACGTGACCCCAACTTCCGTCGAAACAGCTGCACGACGCACACGTTGGCATACAATACTGCACAATATCCCAATACACGACAATCCGTCCATACAAGTGTAAGTGACAATTTTAAGACAAACAACCCGAACAAAGGAAAAAAAATCCCAGGTGCATATTGAGTGGAAACTTTCTCCGAGGGGCAGTACCCCCTCCTTCACACACAAAAAAACCTTACGGTCACATCCCACCGGATATCCTCCTGCATTGACTTCATGTGGAAAAATATGTCATAGAATAATGAAAGCCTATTCCTTTTGTGCTGCAGTGGTTGGAATATTCAGTGCTGCTTTGCATCGTATCCAATTTTCTTTTTAGAGGTAGCTTTAGAACCACTCTGATACAGTGTCGTTTTACACGACCACAATAAACTGTTAAATACCTCTGTGCCAATCGAAACCAAATTGTACCTTTGTAATGGAGACAAATGCCACACAAACCTTTAGCTTGTTCAGATGTACTTAAAGTTACTGTATGTCCTATACTGTAATTCATTCCTGTATTGCCTTCCCTTGCTGTTGTGATGAGAACATGGTGGAAATTTGCTGGCTTGTTTTGTAGGTCCAAAGTCTCTCCAAAAAGTGATAAATGGGCTGAGATCAGGTGACGAATTCGCGCACATGCACGCGCACACGACCCATCTTTCACACGTCCAACATCGCGTCTGGCCACCTGGCATGATCATTCTCTTTCTCCTCTCAATCCACGCAGAATGTTTATTGTCACCTATGTGTACATTTAGCTAAGACTGAAATGAAACTGCATTTTGAAAGCAGCGGCCAATAATTCCCCAATGGTTTTATTCTAAACAAACAAAATAAAAAGTTCAAGTTTCCTTCATCTGCAGCTAAGAAACTTGAACATGTGAATTGCACATAGGTTGACCAAGACTGTTTGTACAATGTTGCAATCACACAACACACCACTTCACTGATGTGGTGATAGTCCTGCTTAGAGCGCAAAATCTATACTGCGTAGTGATCGTGACGTGCAAGTTCATTGGCCATGCTTCACTTCCACAATAACTGCAAGTCTGTGCGGATAAACACACAGGCATTCACACATTGACACAGTAATCCTGTAAACATTTGGGATAAAATGTCATGGCGGGACACTCGTTGAGCTTTAAACATTTTACTTAGAAAGGCACAAACTATGATTTCCTGGTAAATTATTCTGATGTAAGAAATAAAAGTTGAAAGACATCTTCCCCAATGTAAAATCAACATTTTCGGCCATAACTCAGATATAAGCGTTGTGAAGGACTCTTCCTAGATCAGTCTTTATTAAGTTTTGTTTTCGTAATTGTTAATTCCAAACCTAAAGTTTCCACTGTAATTGTTTTCTGATGTTTCCAAAAGTGCAATAATAGTAAGAGAGCTTACTTAATATCTGTTTCTCTCGATCTTCCACAGTACCTGAGGCCAGTGACTGTGCTACAAAGTCCACGTCGACAGACAAAAAAAGCCAGAGGAAAGGGGGGGAAAATATGGAACTCCAGAACACTATAACATAAAAATAAGTCTTCAACGCAGGGATTTGACTTTGAAAAATGAGGATCCAATTACAAAAAAAAGAAAACAAAACATAAAAATCCTCCAAAATTCTGTTATAGATGACAAGCTTCCGGTCTCTCAGATTTAACATGATCATATTTTCACCTTTCCTCTTTACTTTGATCCCAAAACACACACCAAAGGAAGAAAAGGAAAGCAATAAAAAGTTTCTTAAGGAGCAGAATTCTGATGGTTCCCCCTGATCAACAGCTGTTTCACTGTTGGAACAACAAACCTTTATGGAATCTAGAATACAACAACTGTTTCAAACAGTATCTTTTTTTTCATATTCACGCCACAGTTTCATTGTTACAGCTTTTTAAAACATTTTTTCCCTAAGCCCCCCAATCCCCTCCCTCTTTGTAATGCAGGCAAGTTTTTTTCTGCTGATCAAGGAATCAGAGTCTGTTGTGAGTCAGTATGACTGCAACATTCCTTGAACACGCCAGCAGCCAGGGAGCACTGAGAACGAGAAATATAGAAGCAGGGGCAGGGACGGTGGAGAGTGAGGAGGAAGTAAAGTGAGGGGGGTAAAGAGGTGGGGGGGGGGGGGGTAATCTGGGCAGAGAAATAAGGACAGGGAGGGCTCTGTGTAGTTGCTTCCATTTAAAACTTGACAGTGATAACAAGGTTTCAAGTTCTCTCCAATCGCTTCCTTCACTTATGCCTCTGGAGGGCTTTCCTCTTTCTCCTTTTGAAGAAACAACAGCACCTGGAGGATAAATAGACGAGACATTTTTGTTAAAAACAAACCCTCTCGCGTATACAATAGTGGGGGGAGAGGGGGAGGGGATTACTGGCATAATTAATCAAAAGTGGGGCGCACACGTACCAATAATTGGGCCATTTTTAAGACCTGATTGTTTGACATCTTTCAAAGATGATCCTGACCTTTTATCCTGTGATTTGGTGTGAGAAAAATCTTTCCTCCTCAGTCTGCTTGGAAGCCCGTCAGGGTTAACAGTGGTCATTATTAAACAGGTTCAATGTCTACTTATATATTGATCCCCTCCCCCCAAATGCTAGTCCAAGTCAACAGTTGACTCCTTCGGTTTCTCTTTGTCTATATCTATTATTGCTTCTTGTATTTTTTCCCCTCTTTTGGATGTCCTATGACACCATGCACGCTCTCTTCGGTCAGTCTCGGTATTATGACACATTTCTATGTTGGGGAAGGAGATTCAGAATTATTGGTTTGGCTATTATCCTTATTGCATCTATCATGATCAGATTATATTAATATATTATATCCAAGCCTCTAACCTGTTGTCCCATATAATATCTTATACTATTTACTGTATGCACCTGAGCCACTGCGAATTCTCCTGTAAACCTGGCAATATCCTCGTACAAAGTAGCACTGTTGCAGGGTTATTGGGCATGTGTAATGTTGCTGTTTTTAAAAGATTCTATCTGTATTTTGCTTTTCGGTTAACTTATTTTTTCTAGACTGCAAATCCAGACTCATCGCTGGACCAGCAGTTGAGTCTGGTGTGTAGTCGCATCAAGCGTATTTCTCAGGCGTGGCAAACCAGAGCAAACAGACAGCCAAGAGCGGACGTGATGTTGAAAAAAACCCTCTACATCATCTTTTGAAATAAATACTGCCAGCTTCTCGGGCTTCCATGACTACATGTCTTTCTGGTAATTTAAAAATGAATGTAATGCATCTCTCCCTTACGCCATTCTGAATGTAATATGAGGATGGACTTTGGCAGCCAAAGAGTGACATTGTTCACAATGGATACGTCACAGCAAGTAAACAAATTTGATTGGACAGTTCATTTTGAATCAAGCCTTAACTGCGGTAAACTTGGTCTCCACATCCATTTTGTGAGTGTGGCTTACCAGGTCACATTGCCATGTTCCTTCTAGCAGGGGGAGTATACATGGAATTTAACATTTTGGCTACAACTGGGTGAATACAAATTCATGATAAACAGGGATATACCTCAAATTGTGTTTCCCACAAAAATGGTGGGTGGCTCACCCCCCCCCACCAAAAAAAAAATGTACAAAAAAAAGCCACTTGTGGTCTCATACTTGGTTTCGTCGGCCACTTCAACCTCAGTGGGAGCAGTGATGGGAGCATTGGAGTGTCCAGCTGTGGGATCGTCAGTGTTCAGCTCGCCATTTGTTGAGCTCATCACCTGCAAACAAAGACACCAAAGAGCTAAAAAAACACTCACACATGAGAGTAGGGCGACAATGCAAAGACCCATATTCATACTGTATCTGTGTGCCAGCCATCTTTGAGCGGATCAAATTGTGTAGTCACTTAGGAGCGCTCCAACTAAAGCAACTTCATGGAAGCTTACATGCTGCAGTACTACTGTCCGAACACTAGGTGGCATAATTGAGTTGCAGCAATGAAGGCTTCTGATTTCAGGAGCTCTACCAAATACTTATTCCAATCAAATATGGGAAATGGCAATGGAATTGTAAATTGCTGCGAGGGAAAATAATTGATTTATTGTACATGTATATAAAGCTCTCTCATTGAGCTAACCGAACAATCATGTCATGATAGTTGCTGCTAGATGTCACCTCTGCACGCCCCCTCGCGTAACAGGCAATTAGCAGATGAAGCAAACTGCCGCTGTGAGAGCAAACAGAACGGACGGACAGGGATTCAGCCAGTTGAACGAACGCACACAGCAAAGGGTTGGACAGAGCACAGGCAGCGTGAAGTGTGTGAAGGATGACAGCACCGGCACACGTAACCATACAGCTTCATGCACTAGCCATCCAAGCAGCAGCATTAGCAGCAGTACCTGGACAGAGCCCCCCAGCCGCTCAGCTGTGAGGTGCGACCCCAAAGTCTCCTTATTGGTCACAGGGGTGGGCTGAGACTCACTTCCTTTTGGCTCAGGTGACTTGATGCAATTGCAAAAAAAATAAAAAAAGACGGTGGTGAAGGGGCAAGAAAGTGAGGGGATCAATGTGGTGGGAGTGGGGGTGAGGGTAGAGTAGTGGGGGAGAGAAGGGACAAGGAAGAGGTGGGGTAGGTGAGTATAAACAAAAGAAAGGAAAACAAAAAGAAACAAAACAATTACAGAAGACATCTCCCAAGCAGAAGCAGGCTTGTTAAGACATACAATGTTAAATAGAGGAGAAGAGGGAAGCAAAATTTATATGACGCACAGATCAACACACTTACAAAGTCATGCAGGAGTAAAAGAAAAACAGCCTTGATCAAACCTACTGGCACCGAATGTTGAATAGACACAGCTATGTATGATGTTGTTCTGTCAATTTACAAAGTGCCGTTACAAAATGTGTAGTGCTTCCCCTTAGCCCATTTTAATTCTGAACTGTACTGTTTCAGGATATTACAGTTTACAGCCATGGGCAATGTGCATGCCAGTGAAGGTGGGACGTGAGAGGTCACAATGATTCATCGAGAGCAATAAGAGATGCAATCTACAGTGTGTCTTCATTTAAAAAATGACTTGTATACTTACATATCTGTGTCTATCAGAAATGTTTTGTATATTCGTCATTCTAAGCTATTTATCTTTTACTAAGACTAACAACAAGGTACGGCTTTTGGATATGGCTGGTAAAATGGGGGGAAGGGGGGGGGTAAGTCCACGCTCGGTCACACACTAAGCATATACTGTATTGTCAATTCTGATATGAACAATGCAGTCTGTATTTTCAAAACAGGCATGCAATGACCAAAGCTTAGAGTGGCATGGTATCAGAAATAAAATCAATACCCAAACAGTGATTTGGTTGACAGCTAGTGCAGCAAAATTCAACTCATGACTGTGGAGGTAAATGTAAACTGTCTGGCGGAGACTTGGAACAAATGACTCACTATTTAACATCGCTGTCACGGCATTCATGTGTGGAAATGAGTGGCAGCCATTTTCTCAAGGAAGTTGCTTACAGTTGGATTCAGCGAGAATAATCAGGCGGAGGAACTTGAATGACTGAGTTGGTTGGTCAGTCGGTTGGCGGACTGGCAAGAGTGTGTTGTTTAGGTAATATTGCTAATGGCCTCACCTGGTTTTTGGTCTGCTGTTGTGCTTTGTCCCTGCTGCTGGGCTGCAGGGGAGCATCACTAGGGATAGGGCCTATTGGTGTGGGCTGCAACAAACACAAAAAGAGTTAAATAGAGAACATCTGAACGAGTTGAAAACAGAGCACGGAATAACAAAGGAAAGGGTGTTATATCCAGCACATTCGTCAAGTATTCACAGCACATCAGTTCTTCCACATTTTGATACGGCCATATTATAAAGTAGAATTTTGGTTGTTTTTTTCCCCCTACTAATTTCTACACAGACCACACCATAATGACAATGCGAGAGGGGGGGGGGGGGGAATTTTGAATATTTAAAAAAAAAAAAAACCTCCCTCTGAAATCACATGTACGTATTTAGAGCTTTTGACACAAAGCTCAAAATTGAGCTCAGCAGCATTGTATTGATCATTCTTGAGAGGTTCCTACATCTTAATTGGAGTGCACTTGTGGTAAATTCAGTTGACTGCGCATGATTTTGGAAGGCACACAACTCTCTATATAAGGTCCCACAGGTGGGCTGTCACTTGTATGGAGCTTTTCTGTCCTCGGTACTCAAAGTGCGGCACAAAATTTCTTCATCCATTTACTCATGACCCAGGATCAGGATAAACTGGCGGGTCAGTTTCTTGCTCAAAGACACTTTGACATGGTCACAATGGCTAGCGATCAAATCTACAACACCTCTGGGTTGGGAGACGACCACTTTACCTCTGAGCCATGCCGCCCTAAAGCGCATGTCACGGCACAAATCACACATGAACATCGAAGGAATTGTCTATAGAACTCCACGACTGGATTTTATCACGGTACAAATCTTGGGAAGGGTACAGAAACATTTCTGCTGCTTTAAAGGTTCCAATAAGCACATCATTCATAAACTATCAATCATAAAGGTAAGAAATTGCAAAACAAGGACAACTCTTCCTAGAGCTGGCAGCTCGTCTAAAGTGAGCACTCAAGAGGAGAAGGAGTCAAGGGAGGTGACCTAGAAGCCTATGGTCACTATGTCAGACCTCCAGTGCTTCTCTGTGGCCAGAGCAGAATCTTCCAGAGGGACAACCATCTCTACAGCACTCCCACTAATCTGACCTTTGTGCTAGAGTGGCCAGACAAAAAACAAATTAAGTAAGTGGCACATGGTAGCCTGCCAGGAGTTTGCCAAACGGCGCCCGAAGGACTCTCATGCCGTGAGAAAGATGATTCTCTGGTCTAAAAAGTAAAAAAGAAATTCATAACTCTTTGCCGTGAATGACAGGTGTCATGTTTGGAGGAAACCACGCACAGCTTATCACCTGACCAATACCATACCTGCAGTGAAGCACGGTAATGGCAGTATCATGAAGTGTGGATGATTTTCAACGGTAGGAACTGGGACACTAGTTGAAAGAAGAATGAAGAGAAATCCTAGATAAAAACCTTCTCCAGAGTGGTCAGGACCTCAAATTGGGGGCGACTGCTTACCCTCCACTAGGACCCAAAGCACACAGACAACAAAGGAATGGCTTCGGGCCAACTCTATGAATGTCCTTGAGTGCCCAACCAGAGCCCAGACTTGAATCCAATTGAACATCTCTGGAGAGATATGAAAACGACTGCACTGACACTCCCCATCCAACCTGATGGACTTTGAGATGTGCTGCAAGGAGCAATACGCAAAATTGCCCAAAGATAGGTGTGGCATCATATCCAAAGACTCAAGGCTGCCATTACTTCCAAAGTTGTATAGATGAAGTACTGAGCTTAGGCTGTGACTACGTCTGTACGTATGATGTCTTAGTTTTTATTTTAAATACACTTGCAAATATTTCAAACTTTTAAACATTGGCATTATGGGGTATTGTGTGTAGAATTTTGACGGGGAAAAAAATGAATGCACTCAATTTTGGGATGAGACTCTAACATAAAATGCGTAGAACTGTGAAGACTTCAAATGCATCCATAGGTCCTTGGACTGTAATAACAAATGCAGTCCAGTGTAATGCATAATTTCTAGGTTTTAGAGGACACTCACCAGGGATTTGCCGACCCAGTCATATTCATAGTCAAAGACGTAGCCGTTTCTGTCAAACAGATCAGTGAAGAGCTTCCGCAAGTAGTCGTAGTCAGGCTTCTCAAAGAAGTCCAGCCTTCTCACATATCGCAGGTAGGTGGCCATCTCTTCTGTATCGAAAACGGCGTTAGCATCAAAAGCGATGGTTCAAAGCAGAATGATATTAATATGCTCCAATCGATGAATTCCACTCACCAGGGAAGCTTTCACAAAGCACTTCTATTGGGGTCGCTCGTTTGGTGTCACCAATTTTTTGATACCTCTCCTTCAAAGTTTCCGCCTAAAAAAAGAAAAAGAAAATATGTATCATTATCAAACTGAAATTTGGTCTGGCCCAAAACCGAAGACAGCGTGAACAAACAGATGGCACATTCAAATGTCTGTACACTGGATTCTTTGCAAGTTATTTCATTCTGTGTTCTTTTGTTCTACCTTTGACAGACAAAAACTTGGCAACTACAGTATACAAAAATGCTATATGTTTTTTTTTAAAAGACTTGTTTTTTGTTGTTGTTTTTTAAAACCAATACTGTCTTAATGTTGGGTACAACATTAAATTGGAGAACAAGAACAACACAAGACATTTAGCATTTCAAATGTCAACGAACATTTCTATTTGCATTAGTAAGATAAGTGGTTGTTGCGAGTCATCAATAGTTTGTGATAATGGGTGAAAAATTAAGTATAGTACGGTAAAGAGACAGAGCCCTAAAACTAATTGCTAAAACCGAGTAATTAATATTGCCCTAAAATTATTTATAAATGCTCAAATGAACTCTTTCAAGCCAAAAATATATCACAAACTATAATGCCAAAAAACTTAAAATATAATTTCAAACTCATCTTGCAACATTTTCCTAAAAATATTTTAAAAAGGAGAGATGAAAGAATTTTTAAAAAACATGCACAGGAGTGCACAGGAACATGTACTTTCCATAAACTTCAATAACAACCCAGGCTAAACTCCTCCCTGTATACAAATATGATGGTGTCTCAGTCGAGTCGAGATTTAATGTATCATTTCAACATACTTCCTTGACAGCAATTACTACTTTCCTATAAACCAGGGCTTTGACGTCATCTTGTGGGTTCTTAAGAATTATAGAAAAAGCACAAAAATCACAAATAGATGTTTTTCCGGCAAGTAGCTCAGCAAAGATTCTAGGGAAAAACAACACAAACAGGCAATTTTTGAATAGTCAACTATGCATAGGCTAACATATGTATCGCTAACTAACCATCTTTTTGCCCGGTCAATTAATCTTTTAAAAGGAATAATAATCAAATAATATAAAATTTAGATTCTTGCTATTCAAAGTTAACGTGAATCGGCAAATCTCAGACTTTCTGTTGGGGGGGCGCATTCCTTCAATGCAGTGCAACTACAACCCTCAAATAGCTGCAGCATATTAATGTTGCAGTTCATATCTTACAATGAGTTATTCTACATGGCGGGTCACATGGTTGTCGTGATCCACATGTAAACTACAGTATGTAATAAGGGGAATCAGAGGAAATAAAATATAAAGAAAAGGAAAAACTGGCGACACGACCCATAAAAATGCCAGGGATATGTTTCTAATAAGAAATCAAAATGAAGAGATTGGGTTTCTTTTGTAGATTTATTTTTTTGCGGATCATACGTCAATTGTGACCAAGGCCATTTGAGTGTGTTGACATTGTGAATTCCAGTCCTGGTCACTCTACCCTGTCATTGTATTTTATGCTTGCTGCCATGTTACATATTGATGACAATGTGGCTTGGCCTAAGCTAAGCAACCTCCCCCTCAGTCATCCATCCCTCACATTCATCAACAACAGGCTTCCTCCCACATAACAAATGCTCAGATGTCTCACTCTGCTCTTATAATTTGCTAGAGAGACAGTCTGGATCATACCTGGTGATAAATCCATCATTAGACAACAATTTCTGAGTAGATTCTTGTTATTATCTGCTCTGACAAGAACCAGCCTACAATTCAAGTCAACTTTCTCTAAAGTCATTTTTACAATTCAAGGCATAAAAAAAAGCATCCAACAAGTGAAACTTGAGGCTGACACCGAGACTTTGTTGTCCATTCTTTGGTTTGACGCCAAAAATACAACACAATACAACAAGAATAGACCTTGAATTCTTTCCCGTATGAGAGGATGGAGTTATTTTCCCGAGATCATCTAGATAAACAATGCGAGAGACTGCACTGAGGAGTGCAGAAAATGTAAAATCAAAGCAAAACACAGCTGACGACACTCATGTGTATTGGAAACAATGTAGTACGATACCTTTAAGCCCTGCCAAGGGAGGCTACCTCGAAGGAAGTACATGAACATGTGACCCAAGGCCTCCAAATCGTCCCGCCTACTTTGCTCTGAAAATGACAAACAGCAAAATGGTGTACCACAAAGCAATAGGTTTTCATTCACCAATGACAATGGGTGCCCGGGTGCCGATGAGCAATCCATCAGATTAAGAGGAGAACGACTCAGTTAAATCTACAACTGGAGTGAGTACTAAGGAAAAACCTCAGAGTTTTTTTTTCCTTATTCATGATGCATCTTTTGACCGGTACAACTTCAGAGCAACATATAGCCAGAAAAATATGTTTATCTCAACATTTAATTTAAAAAGGGCTAAATTACGGTTCAAAACAAATTCATGGATACTTTAATGAACATACAGTGTGTATAAAAGAGAATCAAGATGATATTCTCACTTACCTTTTCCCAGGTGTGTGTTGATGCTCATGTAACGTGCTGTTCCAGTCAGACTCTTGTGTTCCCGGTATGGGATGTGTTTTTTGGTCTCAGGGTCTATGTACTCTTTGGCAAGACCAAAATCGATTATGTGAATGGTGTGCTGTCTTTTGCTTCCTGGTCGCCCAACTAAGAAGTTTTCCGGCTTCACATCTCTGTATATCAGACTCTTTGTGTGGACATACTCCATCCGCGTAATCTAGACGAGATGACAATATGGGAGTCACGGTTTTAGAAATGTCTAAATCACTGAATTTCCCTGTTATTTTACAGTGCTGATGCTTGTCTAGGGACTAATTTCACAATACCTTTTTCAAGTTCCCAGATATCACTTGATATTTGACATTGGTCATCCTTCATATGAATTATTTAAAGGTGTCATCTCATCAATAAAGCATTTTTATGGTATTATGACAAAATTGTTGGTAACCCTCTCTTAAAAAAAAAAAAACAAACAAATGCGTAGAAAATTAGTCAGGGTGGTATGGTGGGCAACTGGTTAGCACGTCCACCTCACAGTGCAGAGGTGCATGGTTCGATTCCAGGAACCACACAGGAACCTTCCTGTGTGGAGTTTGCATGTTCTCCCCGTGCTTGTGTGGGTTTTCTCCAGGTATTCCGGTTTCCTCCCACATTCCAAGAACATGCACTGTTAACTTAATTGAATACTTTAAATTGTCCCCAGATGTGATTAATTGAGCACTATAAATTGTCCCCAGATGTGATTGTGAAATGGTTATTTGTCTATGTGTGCCCTGTAATTGACTGGCAACCAGGTCAGGGTGTACCCCACCACTTGCCTGAAGACAGCTGAGTTAGGCACCAGCACGCTTGTGACCCTCGTGAGGATAAGCGGATTAGAAAATGGATGGATGAAAATTAACCAATGAAAATCATACAGGCTTTGATCAGGCCTTTAAATTGTGGTTCAAAAAGCAGCCTGGACAAAAATGATGGTACCCTTGACTTAATATTTTGTTGCACGACCTTTTGAACAAATTAATTAGCCTGAGTTCGTTTTGTAAAAGTAAAATGTCGTTTCAGTTGCTTTTTAATTTTATAGCAATTTTGATTTACTTAGCTAATAAAATGGGGTTTGAGTTATTTTGTCAGTTTTTGTTCAATAAAATATCCTTGGTGTAGTTTAGCCTCTATAGTAAAAAAATTGCTTCATGATGGTAACATGCATACTCTTCTAGTCTCCTATAAAACACAATTTATATTCTAAATGAACACAATTCACAAATGCACACTCAAATCTGTTGATGTTAACTTTCAGCCTTACCAGTTGTATGGCTATCATCAGGACGGTCTTGAGGGAGAAGGTGCGGTCACAAAGATCAAACAGGTCCTCTAGGCTGGGCCCAAGCAGCTCCAACACCATAGCGTTGTATTTCCCGCAAGGACCAAAGTAGTACACCTGTGGAATTCCCTCTGTGGGAGAATGCACAAATAATGCATTTCATTTTAAATTAGCCTTCCTAAACCAGTATAGAAATGACAATTGATTGATTAATTTTTTTTTAATGGACATCATTCAAATTCACAATCAATCTGGTGTCATTTAGCTAAAAAACAACAACGACAACAACAACAAAAAAGCCACAAACATCCCACTTTATGCCATCAACTTCAACTTGATAAAAGATGACAAGAAAATTTTTGTCCGGTCGTCCTGTGTGGATGGATTGACCAATTTGCACCACGGCATATTTCCTGACAAGAAAAAGTACGACTTCGTCAATAAGAAAACGTTTGTTTGCTTCCTTCAACAGGTCTATCAGGAAAAGGAGTGGCTGACTTCTCTGAAGTGGTAATAAAGACAAAGCGTAAAGGTCAAGAGCGTAACACTATCTGAACCTCTGATATATTTACAGTACTGCATGACACCACCACAACCCATTTTGTTGTGAGGTGTAAGATACTAACATCACCACAATCCACTCAAATCTACAATAGATTGCTTTTAAAAATTTGTCAAAACATCAGTGAAAACCCTCAGCAGAGTCAAGGTCTACAGGAGTGTGGGTGACTTGAGCATCTATATAACACCCATCAAGCTAAATCCACAAACCATGAGATTTTGCAGAAATGATTAGCCAACACATGTGATGTATGAGTTACAGCATGACTGCCAATCTGCGTTTCCAACAAATGCTGCAGTTCAGTTAAATAGTTTTGCAGAATACACAATTTTTGAGTGTAAATACAGTATTGTGAGAAAATGTAAGTGGTACAAATCACCGATCTGCACCTTTTTTGTTGGTGCTGCCGCAAGGGTACCAATTGCAGTGGTACAGTACAAAGATACACTGTTTGCTGTTGATTGGTCGCTAGAGAATGTCAGATTTTGTGGAACAACTTGAGGGGAACTTGTTAGTAGTTTTTGTTGAAACCTTCCTCTCCCCCCCCCTTTTTTTTTTTAAATGTATAACCGGGTTACGCTGTGCTGGTATAATGCCATTGTATTTACGTTTTTGAAGCAGTTGTTGACATGCAGGTAGATACCCCACGTCAGACAAGACAGATTGGGTTTTTCCATGACAAGATGAACTGGACTGAGACATTTTGTGGAAATCAATCTCAACGCAACGTGAGAAGGATATACTGGAAGACAAATATAAAAATAGTAGGTGTTGGATAAAGCCACCATCATCACCATCACAGATGATAAGAATGTCATCTCCACATCGCTGATTTTCAGCAGAGAAAAAAAAGCGAAAAGGATTTATATTGCTTTAATAAAAGAATGAAGCCCGAGCATTGCGGTAAACATACACTGCGATGAAGAAGTAACAATAAACTCGATCTCTTAAGCGGCAGTTGAGCATTCACACAGAAATAGTGTTGTTCCCCACATCTTGCCACAACTTTTGCTTGAAAAAATTTAAATACAATTTAAACACAAAAACAAATCCCAATTACTCCTGAACTTAAGTCTATAAGATTTTCCAAGTAACAAAGCCCATGACACAAGAGGTTAATGGAAAGCATGGCCATCACAAAAGGAAAATGAGTGAATGAACACTAAGCTGGTGAATGTGAGCAGCTAAATGGTTGTGTGCCGCAATCACTTTTTAAAATGCATCGCGTCATAAAAGTAATAGGGAAAAGGTTTCTCTGCCTTATCAAGATTTCATGAAGAGTAAAATAAACAGTAGTGCAATTCTCCCATGTGCTACACTTCAACAGTACACACTTTTATCTCTTTTGAGTTGTGAAGAACAGGCTGGGTTTCGAGCCAAACCAATCGTCAGTGGTGCTCTGCCCCCGTTACCATAATTGGACACAATTCCACCTATTGTATCTACTGAAGGCCTTATCAAGCTGCATCACGGTAGTTGAACACAATGTTGCTGCACAGTGAAATGTCAGAGTTGAGGGTCAGAGATGAGAGCGATTGGGAATAGAGGAGATGGCCAGGGAGAAGAGCTGAAGGGAGTGAATGCATATTAAACATTTAGACTATGAAGAGAGGAAGAGGACCAAGATAAGTGACTTCCATTAGCCCAAATGCTCAGGAGATGTCCTCCCGAGATTGAAAGAAGATCAATGGCATGTCTTGTTCGGGCTGAGGCAAGACTATCCCACAAGATGCAAACCATTTATCAGCAAAAAGAATCGAAAGGACAGACTGTATTTTGCAAAGAAATATAGGAGTGAGCCACTAGGGGAAGTGATGAGGCTGATGAGAACAAGACGAACCTCTACCAAAGTGATGAACGAGCCAAAGTATGGAGAAAGAAAAGATCTGCTCATGATCCAAAACACACAAGCTCATCTGTAAAGCACGGTGGAGGTCATGTTATGATTTGGGCTTGCATGGCTTCTTCTGGAACGGGTTCACTCGTCTTTTATTATGGTAGCAGCATTTTGTCTGGCAATTTATCAAAAAATGCAACCAAATTCATATTGAGAAGCTTCATCAAGGCAATGATCCAACGCACACAATAAAGGACTTGATCCGGGGGGGAAGGTAAGTGGAAGGCATTAGACTGGCCAAGTGAATCATTGGACCATAACCCAATAGAGCATGCATTTCACCTCCTAAACAGGGCACTGAAGAGGGAAACCCAGAGAAACAAACAAGAATTTAAAGAGTCTGC
Source organism: Hippocampus zosterae (assembly GCF_025434085.1). Classification (NCBI taxonomy): domain Eukaryota; kingdom Metazoa; phylum Chordata; class Actinopteri; order Syngnathiformes; family Syngnathidae; genus Hippocampus; species Hippocampus zosterae. Next base: position 8,627,727 of record NC_067458.1, on the reverse strand, counting down.
AGTAGAGGCCTGTATAGTCATACCACTCCGCTGAGCTGGAAATAGCATCAATCATTTAAAATAAAAAAAAAAATAAGACTAGAATGAGACTTACTGTTGAGAACTACAACACGGGCCAGAATCCGAGTGTCCAGTCCAAACCCAGACAGCGACAGACCCCCCCCCCACCCCCCCCCCCACCCCCAATAAAATCAAACAGTGTGTGCGTGACTTCCGGTTGTATGTAAAATAGTGACATCCAGGTCAATTACTATAAAGCATTCAAATAAATCTAAATATACATATGGCATACAAATGGCATCTGATCATAAAACAGCCAAATGCACAAGTACCGATACCTTGAAACAAGGTCGGGTACCGGCCCGACACCTGGTATTGGTACTCATCCATACCTAGTAAATACAATGAAATAAAAGCCGGACTTTTGACCATTTGTTTCATATACATCTTTTGATGTAAAAACTAAATGTCTACAGTACACAACAAAAACAATGGAATTGACCGTGCCATTCCCCACATTTTGGAAGGGACCGTATGTAATCAGAAACACTTCTGCAGCATCAAAGCTAAAGTTCTTGAGGCCTCCTATGGCATATCCAGTCATCTGTTTCTTTCATAAAAGACCACAACTAACAACCACTAAACAACAGAGGAAAAAGCCATCACTCTATGAGTGGGTATTAATCATGTTGTATCTTAATATAATCCATGACGATACGAGTCAAAGAGCAGACCCAAGGAAAAGTGGGACATGCATTATAATAAGCATTGCATAATTGTGTTTTCTCCTGTAATCTATGCTTGCAGCTCAATCTGGAAAACAGAGGATACCGACTAAGGAAGTCATCGGTGTAAACACACCATAATGACCTACATAGTAGACAGCCATCTATAAATAGTGAAGGACTGCCCTTGTGCCCCACCCCCTTTCTGAACTTTTGCTCCGACACAAGGACCAAGGAAACTAGCACGTCAATAAATATGACCCCCAAAAAACGTGTCACGGTCACTGAGGGGTTGGCTAATAAAGTAAAAGCTAATACAGTGTTCCAGAGCAACATATGGCATATACAGTATTTTTTTTTTCTTACCTGAATTTCCCAACTGTTTGTAAAATCTATACTCCAAATGGAGCTGCGGTGCCCTGGATTTAATAGGCTCCTGCAAGGGAAAAAAAAAAATTGTGAGTGAAACATGGCATAGCATAACAACGAACAAAAAAGATCACTTTGAATTAAAATGATTAAGAAGTAAATATTTGCAACAAGATATGTGGCTGACAAGCATAACTTAAGGCCCAAGTGTCAAAGTCAAGGCCCGGGGGCCATATCTGGCCCGCCATATCATTTTATGTGGCCCGCGAAAGCAATTCAAGCACGTCAACTTCCAAGATGCTCGCTGAAGTCTGAATCAAAATTTCAAATTGTCATATATAATTTAATAATCAAAATGTTTGAACAATCAATTATTCTTAACTTCTGATGTCAAAAGTTGTTATCCATCTATTTTTTGTTCGCTGTGTATGTAATATGTGGAGGTGGTCATAACGGCCCTCCAAGGGAAACCGTAACTACAATGTGAGTTTGACACCTATGACATAAAGAAAAGCGTTTTTTGTTCTAATCGTTAAAAATTGCCTTTTGAGTTTGAATTTGTCATCGTGAGAGGATAAAGAGCAGCTCAGGCTGGCGAGCAGCGGGTTTTTGTGACGGCTTGGCTTACAAACAAAATAGCAGCACATATTGTCTTTCGTTAGTAACGTTAGTAACGGAAGACAATATGTGCTGGTATTTTCGTTACTAACGAAAGACAATATGTGCAATAAAGCTTTACATCTTCCATCCATCCATTGTCCGAACCGCTTAGGTTGCCAGCCAATCCCAGGGCACACAGAAACAAACAACCATCCACGCTCTCATTCACACCGAGGGACAATTTTAGAGAGTTCAATCAGCTTGCCACGCATGTTTTTGGAATGTGGGAGGAAAGCGGAGTACCCGGAGAAAACCCACGCAGGCCCGGGGAGAACATGCAAACTCCACACAGGGAAGCCGGAGGTGGAATTGAACCCGGTACCTCTGCACTGTGAAGTCGACGTGCTAACCACTGGACTACCGGGCTGCCCCGCTTTACAATTTAAAAAGGTAATCTGATTAACCCCATCAAGCAAGATGACAAGGGTATTATAGACAAACACGAGTGACAGAACAAACTTACTCAAATTAACTCATTTTCTATGACTTTATTAGCTGTGCCACAGTTGCGGTACCCAACATACGGTACAGACATTACACGGTATAAAACATTTAAATAACAAATATATGTAATTTTTTTAAGTATTCTTGGACAAGGAAGCATAATTTGTGACTTACGTACTTTTTCTGATTATTATTAATAATGATTACAATGATTATTATTGTACTTACTTATTAAATACTTATAATTACAAAAATTTTGCTATTCTGGAATCGCAGGTGCTCCGTTTTTTTCCCACGTTCCAAAAACATGCATGGCAGGCTGATTGAACACACTAAATTGTCCCTAGGTGTGAGTGTGAGCACGCATGGTTGTTCATCTCTGTGTGCCCTGCGATTGGCTGGCAACCGGTTCAGGGTGTCCCCCGCCTACAGCCCGAAGACGGCTGGGATAGGCTCCAGAACCCCCCGCGAAACTAGTGAGGATTAAGTGGTTCGGAAAATGGATGGATGGCTCAATTTATACCATTACATGAATGTCATGTTTGTATGTTATGAACAAATGTTAACTGTTCTGTAAAGCGCTTTGTTACAGCTGTTGTGAAAGCGTTATGTAAATAAATATGATAATCACAGCGGCTCCTCTCTCTCCCTGCATTTCAGTATCTTTCACTGCATGTTTGCACTGTGGTTGCGAGGAAAGAAATTTAATCTGTGTTGTATGTTGCACATAGAGCATATTTGAAAATAAAGCTGACTTGGCTTGAAAATAAAGCCACATCACCCTGTATTGCCATGACGCATGATTGTAATGGAACAAAAAAACAAAATCGTAAGTCGAATGAAAATCACAATCTTTTCCTGAAATCCTTCAGCACTTCCATACACACATTCTACACTGCAGTAACTGTGTACGTGTTTACGTGGAGTCTTTTCTGTCAATACGATTGAAATCATTCTGACGGAAGAGCTCTGGTGTTTACATATAATGTGATCTATTTTGCTCCACCAATTACAGACGGCATTACATGAATGAAAACAAGCAATGTGACAAGCGCAGATAGATGTCAACATTTTTCAAGATGGAAGTCAGTCGCCTATTTCGCACAGTAGTTACAATTACTTTTAGGATTTTATTTAAACATTTTAAACAAGTTACATGAAGTTCAAAACAATGTCTCTAATCGAAAGTGTGACATCAGTGGTTTAGAAAGATAAGACAAACAGCTCCAAAATTCTCCAAGTGTCTTTGTATCCTGTATGGCTGCTGTTCGGTACCAGCTTCATTATGCTAATGCACCAACAAATCTTTACACGCAGTAGACAGCATGAAGACTTTAGGGATGACTGCAGGTTGTTTATACACGCTTGTTTCTTCTCTTTTGACAAACAAGGCCTCTTGTTCTGCAGACAAATGATTAAGAAATGTCTTCCTAAAAGAATAAAGTATTACTTTGCTTGTGTGAAGCACATTGAGTTGTCTCGTGTATGAAATGTGCTGTATGAATAAAACTGCTTTGCCTTGCCATGTATTTCTGATTTCATGGAAATTGAAGGAAAACTGGAGGCTATTAAGCTCTGACTGATTTCGTTATGCCCTCATCAAATCAGGAACATTTTCTCTTATTTTGCTTAGCCAACATCAGCATACCAAGCAAGTAAGCCTTGCTCAAAGCAGTTAAGAATGACTGTTTGCTCCTGCCTGTTCAAACCGTTTCCCCAATTTGTATTTTAGGTGTACGTCAAATAAATATTTCAATCTAATACCTGAAACATAAAAAAACACAAACAAACAAACTTCTGGGGAAAACCGAAATCGACAAAATTAGTGGTTGGTCTGATAGACATCAGACTGGCTCCCACATAGGCTTTTTGTCCATGCATAAGAGTCCCAAAAGGGACAACAGAAACTGTGACCAGAGCAGGCAGAATGAGTAATGCAGAAAAGTGCAAGGTTATGGGCTGAAAACGTGACGAGCCTGAGAGGCAAACCTAGCAACTGCTCTGCGAGTGTGAACAACCCCTCCCCACCACCACCCATGAACATTGACAACAAATATATAAATGATGGGTCAAACCAGATGGCACTTCACTGCAGAACCATTTAAAACAGCTTACAATAGGAAACAGAGGCTTATGGCAGCTTTATGTAGCCTACTTAAGAGTCATCTCTATTTCCAGCAGATGGACTAAGCTATGACTGAGTAAATGACCAGAGCCAAGCTCTGACGGTCTGATGTAACAACTTTGCATTTGACAAGGATTTTTCTCAGCACTTGTAAATATCACATTTGTGATCTGATCACAGAATGAAAGGAAATGAAATGAGGGCCTTGCTCTCACATAGCAGAGATACACAAGTGATTTGAAGACAAATGGAACTGGTTTGTCATTTAATTTTGATCCCTCTTTAAAAAAATAAATAAATAACGCTGAGTAGCATTGGTGCTAGTATATGCTCATTAGTACACAAGTGACCCATCCAGGAACTTGTGTCACCAGCTCAACCACTTCTCGATGTATGACATTCACACTACTAAAGTCAATGTAAAATCTCATTGACATGCTCACAGAAAAGTAGCATTGACGTTGGGAGCGACTTAAAATCACCAATATTCATACACAGATGTTGTAAACTCACATACCGACAGGCGATTACAATACTCAAAGCAACATTTTCTTCCTTGACTTTTCACCGATTCAAGGAATTTTACTTGCCTCAAAATTCAACTATCCAAGGGAGAACTGATATGGGACCAGAGGAGCCAGGTTAGCCCAAATAAATGACAAGACTTGTGAAAATAAAGAAGAGAATAAAATAAACACAATGAAGACATAAAGGAGATTATTATTCAGGGTTTGATTGGGTGCACAAGATGCAATGCAGCATAGGTGCGGCTGCAGGAAAATGAAAATGCAACAGTTGATTTTCACATGATATTTACAAAGTCATTTTGTACTTGACAAAAAGAATGGCCGTGTTCAAGAAATCATGTTCAACGTACAGGGATGAATGGACATGAGGTTGTGTCTGTATGAGTTTTGGTACAGTTAATCCCGCATTGTCATGTCCTCCCCCCTCCCTGCCAATATTTTTAATATTTTTGTGTTTTTTTTCCAGGATTTTTGTACCTCCTGGCTTCTCCTTGTTTTTTGTGGAAAATCTATACCGAATGTTAAAAATAACTTTTTTTAAAAAGAATATTGTGGGTTTGTTAAAAAAAAATCCCAATGCAAAAACAGTAACAATAACAAATACAGTCAAACCTCGTTTTTTTAACATCTCTGTTGTCGACCAAATCGGATTTAGAGCAGAAAATTCAAGATTTTTACGCCTCGGATAACAATCAAATGCCGGTTTTCGACCACACTGAGTAAACCCGAATACGCCACTTGAGTCCTCTCGGCTTCCTTACACGAGGAAGTGACGCTTCCTCGTGTAGCGTTCATTGTGAGCAGACATGTGTGTTGTGATTTACGCAAACCTGGCTGTTTTTATGTTATTTCTGCTTAGTGTATTAGCCCCTAATCATGGGCTAATAAAATAGCTTCGGATTTCGAACATACCACTTTTTGAACAGCCTTCTGGAACGGATTATTGTCAAAAACCGAGGTTCGACTTTAATTACCTTTTGAAATCTGTGAATAATTGTTTCTATTAATCATAATTTCAATATCAATCAAAATACATTTTTTTTCTTCCGTAATCACATTATCACCCAACACCACATCGTAGCATTTCTTGGCAAATAAATATGCCCCCTGGGATTTGTGACCAGAATATGGTGAAATCAATGACTGGATGCTTAGACATTTTCTGGCAATGCCACATCACCATTCCCACAAAAATATGTTTTGTTCACTAGAGATCAGTAAGTTATGACTTACTTCAGTGCAAACGCTAAAATTATGTGGTAATGATGTCAGAAGCAAAGCATCCAAATTGCTCTGATGTCATCCCAATCTTTTACAAAGCCCAATTGGGCTTTATTTTGGTGCCATGCCAAGAGACTGCTATGATATACATCAATTTATTAATCAACTAGAAATTTTAGCTGATTCCTAAATGAATTGTATTCTGCATTTACTGACGCAATTTGGTGGAATCTCCCTTAAACAAACCCTATACACTGTGCTTTGGTTACCCTATGGTGTGGTAATTAAGAGAGCAGTCGTTCACCATGAATGTTGGCCTGCGTCCACGGCAGCTGACCAAAAGGCCAGAAGGGCCCTTCCCTGTCTGACCTGCTGCTGCACTAACCTCTCCACCTCAGCTGTTCCACACCACAGGATCTTCATTCAAACTACATGTGTGTGTTTTTGGCGTGACAACTTCCACTGAAACACCAGCATGTTTTGGCTCTATGATACGCCCGAGGAGTCGTGGGACACAGGCAGATTCCAGTTGGATGGATGGATGGATGACAAGCAACTTTAAAAAGTGCAGTCCACCACACTTCTGCCGCTACTGCCTTTGATTAGGAGCCAAGTCAAACCAAAAAGTGAAGCAACATGCCCATACAGAAAACAAGAAACAGCTGACTAACATCGGTTCCTTATTCATAGTTAAAAGGCTTCCTGATTCATTGGTAACATACATGGCAACGAATATTGCTCTAGAAGGATCATCACTTGTACAACAGCTCTGGTATGATGTGTTCAACAACACATTGAACACCATTTCAAGGATCCCGCTTAGAATAAACATGATTATGTCATCAGAGATTATGGAGCACTTCCAGAATTTTAACCGTGGCAGTCTCGCATACACTTTTCTGGATAGAAAACCAACAATCACCTTCCGAGGATTAAACAACTCTTCATATGATGTCATCCAGGCTATAGTTGATATTTGCTCAATCACTGCAGCAAAAGCCGAGAACTGATCGCTGTAACTAGGCGTACAATTCAACCACATATCAGCTTACTGGCTCATAAGGCCCCCCGCCCCCCCAACGCCCTCCTCAAATCTCCTTTATTGGTGCATAGCAAAAACTGTTAAACAACATGCTTGCGAATGACTGAACACTATAGGGAAGAAGCTCCTTTTATACCCAATCATGGCACCCACCTTTTCCCAGTGACCCCGTTCACCAGTGGGATGTTTCAAACAGATGTTTGATGAGCATTCCTCAACTTTTCTTTTTTGCCACCTGTCCCAAATTCCTGGGAATGTTGCAGCCATAAAATTGATTTGTTAAAAACAATAAAGTGTATCAGTTTGAACATTAAACACTTGGTCCTTATAGCGTAATCAATTAAATATAGGTTGAACATGATTTGTAAATCATTGTTTTCGGTTTTTATTTATGTTGAACACAATATCCCAACTTCTTTGAAATCGGGCTTGTATAAACAGAAAATGAACATGTTATTTAAATACAGTGAAACTCCTCTATAACGAAACCTACATCGGCGAAAATACCCCCGGTGTGAAAAAAATGTTCATGCATGAAAGCCATTCCCACTTTTCTGCTCCCCCTACAACAAAAAATCCCCCTGTTCCGTTATACAAAATCGTTTTCTCTGCTCTTGCCTCGCGAGGAGATTTACTACAACGAAAACAAGGCTTCCGCAAAAGTCAAATCCAACCTCAGCCAACAGCGACCACGGCTGCTTCGCAACGAAACTGGAACAGCAAACAAGACACTGGTTTACACATGCGCAGTAGTCCAGGAAGTTTCGTTGCATTGCTAAAATGGCTACAAAACGGACCTTTGGATGCCAAGCAGCTAAGACGAGAACAGCACTGACGCTGGAAGAGAGGGTAAAAGTGATCAAAATGAAAGAGGGAGGAAGCAAAATAAAAGACATTATCCAAGAAATTGATGTAAGTGAAAGCGAAAGCTAATCGTAAATTTCGCAATTTCTTTCCCTTTTTTTCCTCTTTGTGCACAAATGTACATTAGCTATACAGTACAGTATTGTACAGTATGAAGTGTCTTTGGGATTAGGATTGATTTCAAAAATCTTTGATTTAAATTCCAATTTAAATCAGATAAAAATTAACAAATCAATACTTAATTTTCTATCAATTATTTTTTCACAAATGGATAGAAAATTTGAATGTTGCTTTACAACATAACCAAAAAATGTGTGTGTATGTGCGTGTGTGTGTGTTCTGATTTGCTATAGTAAAAAAATCCCTGTTGTGAAAAATTTCTTGCTGTACACATGTCGTTGTAGAGGAGTTTCACTGTAGACATATTGCTCCATCTTGTGATGAATTTATTTAAACTCACTGATCGGCCCCAAAAATTCAGATTATGTAAAATCTACTACCTTTACATAAATTGTTAAATAACTATTCCTGGTGTTTCTTCTACTACTAAAATGTACCATGTTAAATTTAAATAAAAGTTAATATTCTTCCGCTTAATTCTTAACAAGCCACTGTGTCCCATCATGGGTGAACTATTTTTAGAACAGACCCGTGCGTAACTCATGTTGTCCTGGGGACACACTGGCACCTCCACATGAACATTTTTTTTAAAGAACAACGCAAAGGCACCAGGTTTTCTTTCGTCGAACCTCCCTCCACTACCCCCTCTACTCCTCCATGCATAGCTATTCATGAGGAGAAAAAAAGACTGAATTGGAGACTCTGCAAGCAGCCCGTCATAAGTCAAGTCAAGTCGAGTCAAGCTTTATTGTCAAATATGCTCTATGTGTAACATACAGCACGGATGAAATTACTGTCCTCTCTCAACCACAGTGCAAACATGCAGTGCGTTGAAACACACACAACTAAAATATAAGGGCAGCAATTCGCACGGCTTAGACGTCTCCCTCAAAAAAAGCAAAGAACTCCTTAACAGAGAGTATTCGCGATGATTGAAACCTTGACTTTTCAAACCGGTTATCGGCCCATACCTATTTGCAAATACGTGCTCGTCATCTGAATCAAACGAGTGAATTGGCTGGAATTGGCCATCAAGTGCAATTTGCCCAACAAGTACACAAGTTTCCAAGTCAAAATGCACACGAAGACAACAAAAACAGCACAGCGTGCTGTGACGAGAAGACCATTACACCTGCTGTTGTGTCATTGGGGATCGATACTGTTTTGAGCTGTCAATACCCCTGACACAACTAAGATAGATTCTCAAACTTAAAAATATAGACACTTTGATTACTTCAGTCATACTTTTGCACTTCCTTTGCCATGTTGTCGATTGAGATTGGCTGTGTTTAGAGTAGACAAATGGTGGCCAGACAAGTTTTTGAGGTCCACTGTAATAGAGGAAATATGTTCCCTCACACCCAAAAAAGTATTTTGGGCTGTAAATTAACCACGGGTCCACTTACATTGTGGTCGCAGGCCACGTGGCTGCCATCCTATTCCATGCCCATCCCTGGCCTAGTTAATGCTCCAGCATTATGTCTTAGGCATTTATCAACAGAAAAGCCAGTGTGACTTGTGAACATATGCCAACGTGTGACGCGACTATGTATTAGCGCCAGAAAAGACTGACCTTTGCAAGACTTCCAATAAACCATTTCACAATATGCATCTTGATCTGTGACTCAACTGTGTAGAATTACACAGATCTGAAAAAAGTGAATCTTCAATCAGAAGCCTTAACACACTTAGGACAAATGATCGGATGACGGGACAGGTCAAACAGATGAAGAGGCCCGAGTAATGCATGAATGCGCTTTGTTCCAGTGGGGCAGGTTTTCCTGACAAGAGGAGTGTCTTCTACAGTTGGGAGAGGGTGTTCTGGCGAGAGTGGTGTCATAGAACAACAGCTGAACTGTGTATAGTGTGTCTCTTGTTTCATTTCAGATTTAACACACACAGTCAAGAACTACCTCTACAGATTCGGGCCACAGCCGAGCTAAACTAGAATTGTTTTTGTTGTAGATGTTCGTGTGGCTCCGTTTATCAAATATATAAACCTTTATTTATGTAGCCCTTTAACAACAGAAACAGCTGTAACATAGGCCAATTAAAACTTACTTAAGCTAACCCAGAATTAAAATTGACCACTGTCCCATTGTCAGGCAGTGAAAACCCAAAGTTTAAGTCTGCTACATTGAAACGGCATTAGAGAAATATCAGTGATAGGAAAATTGGCTTTGAAGAAGATACATTGATTATTTACACTAAGTAGAGTTATTAATGAAAAAAATATGTAAAATTTTATTTCATTAAATCATAAGAGCTTCAGATTGCAAATAGTTACGATCTGCATATAATTGATGCCCAGTGAAATGCATTGGAATTCTGCAATTGTGCAAAAAACGTGAATAAAGCTTGAATGTGCTTTTTCGGTGCCCCAAAATGTAAAAAAAAAACAAGGGGAGATCAGCAAACAGGTGTATCTGCGGGTGCCGAACTGCGAGCATGCAGGGTTCCACTTTATACTGTATTTGCTCAAAATACAGACAAAAATAAAAATAAAAAAATCGCATCAGGAAGAATATAGTGGAGTAGCTGTAAATAAGATTCATTTTGCAGTTCACAGAATTACACAATTGTTCTCACACAGGCATTAATGTATTAACTGTTGAGTCAATTCAAAATTTGATGATAACCATAAATTAGAGTTATTGTATGTTAGAGTATAATGTTATGTGGAGATGGCTGAATTGAAATGATTATTCGTGCTCCTAAAACTGTCACGTGTCTGCACTCCATACATACAGTACAGATTATCTAAGTGTAAAAAATTTAAACCAATGGTGCATTTGGCTTAGTGACCTTTTTGTACACTCATGATGCGGGGTCTTGGTCATAAATATTGCCATGAAAACACAACATTGAGCTTTAAATAATATTTCCACCATTTGTTGATATTTTTCAACAATCATTCTTCTATTTTGAAAACACTAACACTTATCTCTGTGGCTCACAAGTCCCGAAGATTTCTCTCCAGATTTATTGCCTTCAACTAAATCACTGTCAAAGCAATATGTCAATGTAAGCACAGTATGATGCTGCTAGCTACTGATTCATTGGCGGATTAGCTAGTTGACTAAAAGTAGGCTTTTACATGACAGCATTTATTCATTCAATCTTGCTAGTGTGCTCTCAAGAGAGCTTACGCAAAATAAAAAAAAAGACCTTCAATTGTCAAAATGTCACTTTAAATTGTCGCAAACATGCTGATAGAGCTTTTATGCCTTTACAATTCTGCGACAAGTGCCTCATGGCAGGCTGATGTAAGTTGCTGAGCTGGACTGAAACAGGAGCTGTTTATAATGCTTCTGTGGGAGCCATACGGAAGAATTGGATAAAATGCCTCAATCCATCTCAGAACCATGACCCAGGAAACAATTAGCAAAAGTTAGGCAAGATATTTTTGGATAGGCCTTCGTATTGAATCAATGAATTAAACGTGGTCGCAAACCACAGGTCCGCTGCCAGGTACTGGTCCACGCAGCGCTTGGTACCAGGTCACATAAATATTTCACTTTGTGTGTGGTGCACTAATATAGCATACACAATTGACTTATTGAAATAGATATGGGCTCCCATCTCTGTATACTCACACATAACCGAATAAAATTTGTAGCTATATATCTAACTTGGGCGGCACAGTGGGTTCAAGTTCAAGTTCAAGTCATCTTTATTGACAAATATGCTCGATGTGCAACATACAGCACAGATGAAATTTCTTTCCTCTCAACCACAGGAGAGAGAGGAGCTGCTGCGGGTGTCCTCACCACCATCAACAGAACAGTTAACATAAAATGACTTGACTCGAGCGTGGAGTTTGCATGCTCTCCCCATAGTCGTGTGGGTGTTCTCCGGGTATTTCAGTTGCCTCCCATATTCCAAAATCATGTACGGTGGTTAAGTAAAGACGCTCTGTGTGATTGTGAGCGTGAATGGTTTTTTGTGTATTTGTGCCCTGCGACTGCCTAGCAACCAGTTCAGGATATACCCCACCTACTGCCCAAAGGCAGCTGGGATCGGCTCCAGCACGCGCACAACCCTGTGAGGATAAGCGGTTCGGAAAATAGAGGTACATACATCAAATCTGTAACACTTAAATAAAACGGCACATAGATGGTTATTTTCTCTGTTCTTGTTTTTCACCAATATCCAACCACATTTAAATATATATCATTGTGCAGTGGCTTCTACATGACAGCAGACGTTACATGTTGGTGTTTTCTTTAAGAGACCAGGATCTCCCTGTGAGTAAAGTCAGTACATAAATGGCTATACAGTCCTGTCACCGTCTCACAGGCTTTCAGTCAGTGTAAGAAGCCATCCAGCTAAACTACAAACTTACCCACTGTGTGTCAACCAGGCCTGCTAACAAAGACAACCTTTCAGAGCACAGCAGTTTCCACTTGTCGCTTGCTTTTCATTTCAACATTAACACAGGCTCAGAAAGGCTTCCTCTATTTCTCAGTTATTCTATAATGTGGTAAATGAGGTCATTCAGTCATGCTTGGGTTGTCTTAGGTACATACAGGCAGCTCACGTGATCTGCCAGGAATAGCTGATTTCATGAATCATTACAGTTTAGTCCACTTTTTTTAATTGTTGTTCTCAATGTCACATATAACTGACACCCACCATTATCAGTTTTCAGCACCTTTCTAATGAGGCATTTATTGTAATGGCACAACAGTAGGGAAGCCATATATGGGTCCTCGCTCTTGATTGGTTGACCAACAATAGTCACTTCCATCCAATGGGAATGGAATGGGGGGTGGGGGGTACTAAAATGCATAATTTCCGTAAGTATTTAGGATCACAAGAGATGAAGAAATAAAATAACTTCTCTGTCAGAAAATCACTTTTCAGTACTGCATTGTGTATGTAAGCAAGCTTTCTTAAATTTGACAGGTGACACTATGTAGTGTTGATATGATATGGTTGATATGTCATGTCATATACAGCGACACAGCTATCACCTTCCTGCCTGCACAGCTGGTGTCAGAAAAGGAGGCCGGATGAAAGCTTACAGTGGCAACTCAACTGTAGCCCTCCGTTTTATAATGTAACTCAGTCTTCAACACTAGGCCCTTTTACAGTGTCTGGTAAATCCATGCTTGTTCCTTTTTTTCTGTTTGCTGCTCAAGATGGAGGGACAAAGTATCTGATTGGGGGATGACCTGTCACTATGCAATAGCATCCACATTTGTGCCAATATCATTCATTCGTTGGTTATGTGTAAGAGGCAAAGAAAGTTGCTGGATATTAAGGCTCTGATGCAGGATACTGAACAAAGTTATACTTCAAAGCCTGGTATCTAACATTCGATAGACTACGACAAATGATATTAATTAAAAGCACTCAGCTTAAAGAACTGACCTAGTGACTATCTGATACCAAGGCCTCTCGGTCAAAAGTAATAGCTGATTTATTTCCTTCAGAATACGTTTTCCAGCTCTTTTTTAATTGAGATTTTACAACACTGCCATGTAACCAGTCAACACTTTTGGATCATCCAATTTACCCCTGCTACTATATATGTCTCAATTTGTGATTTTTGATGGATTTCTAAAATGAAGATCTGGCAAATTGTTGGCAGAATGAACCTAATCAGTTTTTTTCTGCCTTTTTGCACAAACGTCAATAGAGTACTACACACTACTGAAGGCTGAAACAAGTCCTGCGCCTGATTGTTGAAGTGGCCAACCGGATTTGTGGTCGGTGCTCATCGTGGCGGCAATTACTGTAATTTTGTAAAATTCTTAACACATTTTCTCCACCTCAAGGAATTGTTTATTTAATTGTAAATCTCTATGGACACACAGAATATTTAAACTTATTCACTGCTATTGGCAGGGAGCTACTGCATATACAAACCAATACTTTCAAACTGGGAGGACTGACAGTGAATGAATTGACATAGTGTGCCTCAATTATCTACACGATGGAAGAACAGCGGAAATATCTTTATCAAGGGAATAGCAAGATGGAGTAAGTGAGGAGTAACAAAAAAAAAGGGACAAATTAATTTCAGGACATTTCAGATTTAAAAGCAAGGTGAATACTGTGACATGTTATTATTGTAAAGTAGCCCTTGCACAATACAATACAATACATGCTGATTTATATAGCGCTTTCACAACAGCGGCAGCTGTAACAAAGCGCTTTACAAAACAGTTAACATAAAGTAAAATAATAAACACAACACATAATAACACATCTTCAATGTAGCTGAAGACACCCAGAGGAAGAGCCGACAAGGTACAATTAATGCAACACAAATCAGTGAGAGTACGTTAAGGTATCTGAATAACATAACATTATCTCTGTGGACCTCTAGGTGTGTAAATTATGACCACTATCAAATTTGTTGCTAGTTTATGACAAATGTGAGAAGTATGCCCATGAACAAAACCTGATAGGGTTTATTTCATCAGTTACAGGACAGCGCTATACAGGGAAGATGATATATTTTTTTAAAAAGATAAAAACATGATAAAGTTAACTGAGCAGTCAGTAGGTGGTTACCTCTAGAATGTGTGAGTCACTTATGCTTGACAAAGAAAATATCAAGGAGCACTACTGCCTAATATCCTCTACAAGTGCACTGCTGCCTAAAACAAGTGCTTTCATTTTAGTTTGAACGCTCTCTGAGGTTAGTAGGGGTGGGCAAAAAGATCATGACAATTATTTTGAAATTTTGAAGTCAACAATTATTCATTGAAAACAATTTATTCAACTACATGCATGCACTTTACATTAGACACAAGTTGAAAAAGAAAGTTGCGATTGAGATTTATTATTATAACATTTTTATTTCAGAAATTAGCAACAATCTATGCCTCTGCCTTTCTGTATGTGTTCCAGCAGCATTTGAGTGAATAGTGGTTAATTTAAGAAATATCACTACCGGAAGTCGATGCTAATATCAATTAGCATGTCAATTGTATTTTACATAGACTTGAGCACTACCGATCTTTCTAAAACTAATCATGTCTTGTATTTTTTTTTTGTTATTGTGTGTTTAGTTCTACAATAAGCTCCAACTGGGGTGTCATTAAAAAGCTGAAAGCACGCTCGTGGAGCAAAGAATCCCATATATCACAAGCTTGCTATGCAAGCAACACAAAGCATTCAGGGTGCTTTAACCACATCAGGAAATTGCAAATACGCCACACCGTTCAGCACATCAGTTGTTTGTCTTCAATTATAATGTTTTTATGAAACATTATTGAACATGAAAAGGCAAAAACAAAATCACAATTAAATGCCCAGCCCTCGCGGTTAGGCAATATTTACAGCATAAGTGGATGGCAAAGAAGTCACCACTACTGGAGTTGTCAGTTTTTCATGTTTACAAGGAAGCGCTCGCCAAGACAGGTACTGATCTGACAGGGAGTAGCACTGAGATCTCTGCGCCCAACTGAGTGCTACTTTAAATTTAAATATACAATAAAATAAGCTTTTGCTGTGTTCTTGTGCTGGTCTACCAGCAACGCTGGGACCAAAATACAGTAAAACCAGCATATTTTGTGTGGACCTATGCTAATATGTTAAAGGAGCTGGGGGGCGGGAGGGGTCAGCATGGAGATCAGGGATGGACATAAGCATGGTGACAGACAACCGTTCAAGAGTGGGGGGCCCTTTTAGGTTACAGCCGGCAGTAACTTGGGTTAACTTTGCCAACTAGTTGTTTTTCTACTCCAGTGAATGCTAAAAATGTATGCATTTACCGGCTGACCTCCCGTTACTATGATACGTATATGAACACTAGTTACAGTGGGCAAAAGTATCATGGAGTGATAGTATTGCCTTAATGCCATACCCAGATATAGCTGAATACCATTGAGATAAAAATACCCGGACAGATGGGAGGGTTCAGAGGCAAGGGTAGAGGCAGTGAGGACAACGCAAGATTTCAGAGGAGAGAACTGCAATTACAGACTTTTTCTAACCTCTGCCTTCTATGTGGTTCACAAAGCCTTCAGTGGATGCCCGTTCAGAGATAATGACCTCCCTGGGATATACAGATGTAAGAATAATCATACACAGAACGGTGGAGCTGTGGTGGAAATGACGACAAAATTACGACAAGTCTCCAACATGTCCTGTAATGACTGCTTAACTTGGGTTAGACTTAGGCCTCGCCTTCATTAATGTATAATCAGCATTCAGAATATCAGCGTACCAATGTCAGTCAATTATCAATATAATAGACCAGGGTCACCAATGCAACAGATTGCTCCCAGGAACTGTGGCAGGAGCCCGCTGGCCTGTCCCTAAAAATATATCGAACAGGGCTGGGACATTGTGATTTTCTAGGAATGGTGTAAAAAGCGATCATTTGCAAATATGAACATTGACTGAAATTTATTTTAAAAAACACAAAAGTCTTGCAATACCGACATCTGATCTGATTGACACTTACGTCTTCACATAAATGAAGCCCATTAATTATTAATAACACACAATAATCACATTGTTAAAAGTAGCTCGAGCATTTGTTTCAGAAATGCAAAAATAATATCTGATTCAAATGCGAATCAAACAAATGTGTGAGGATCTTTTTCTGCGTTGGATACCCGTTTATTTGGTGTGCATGGTCAGGAAGATCGGTACGCTACCCATAGCACTGCTAGGCATGATGGTAACACGCCACCAATATGATAAGGATAACTTCAAAATAAAATCTTCCCAAATACTGTAACATACAGACATGGGTCTCTCAGTGTGCTTTTATTTTGAAACTTTGCATAGCGTGGTGGCTTACTTGACTCCTCTTTCTGACGGGTACGTGAATAGTTGGAGCCCAGTTTAAGTTTCCATCATAAACTGGTGCCAACAACATCAACACAACAAATCATGTTCAAATTGCAAATTAAGGATGCTTGTAATAAAACTAATTACACCGACATTGTACGATGCGGTGCCTGCTCCCAGTCTTGGCGGCTAGCTGCAAAACAAGTGCCCCAGATTACTAGTCGAAAATGACTGCACACTTTGATAGTTACAGCCTAACACAGTTGCAGTTCATATAGATCAATATTTAACAAACCAGGTTTACTCAAATGTGCCGTTTTAGCCGGCAAAATCACGACTTGGTTCTGACATCATTTTTAATCATTATTAAACAAGCAAAAAAATGTTTACTTTTTTTAATTGTATCCAAATACTCGATTATTCAATAGAATTTTCAGCAGGATATCCAAATACTAAAATATTTAATAGTTGCAGCCCTACACTGTAAATATAGTATATATGTAAATATACAGGTGACAACGTAAGACTTTCTGTAACCCTGGTGGATTACTGAAAACACATTGCGTCCTTTTCTTTCAGGATGAACATGGGAATCATGAGCTACATATAGTCGTGGTTCTATGAGAATAGTTTCACTCCATTCCCCGATACAGCAGTGGCTTCTCCGCACTGCAACGACTAGTGGTTGTAATGGAAAAAAAGGGGTAGAGCAACACAATGCACTGCTTTGTTCATGCTCCAAATTATCCCTTTGAGCAGTTATCCAATTGAGCTTTAACTATTTGATCATCACAAAACGAGCATTGTTGATTAGGTTTCCCAAACACGGACAAATGTGGATCTACCACATCAGTGCTGTGTTACGTGGGTGTGCGTGCTTACCAATTTGATCGCCACGTATTCGTTGGTATAGAGATTTTTTCCCAGGCGAAGCTCTCCAAAGTTCCCGCAACCAATCTTTTTACCAACACGGAAGTTTGGGCCAACCATAAGAACTCCAGAATTGGTCCCAGAACTCCGACCCCCATGTCCAGTCCTGCTTCCTGCCGTCTTAGACATTTTTTTCCCTTCCTCTGTCTCTCCCTTGCCCCCTCTCTTATCAAAATCCATAAGCTTGTGATACCCTGGCCTCTCCACGGTTATTCTCCAGCCATGCAAACCATAGGAGATCCAGTAACAATGGCCGAGGAAGCTTTAGGAAGGGGGGAGGGAGACAAATCTCACAGGACAGAGGAAAGGTGTTGCTTTTAAAACTGTGGTGGCGAATGAAGGAATCTAAATCTAATGCTGCGTCCTCCTGTTTTGTCTCCTTAGATTCTTCCTCACTCCAGCTCCAGTCAAAAAGAAATACGGTCCGGACAGGAGACTAGGCAGGCGGTGCTAGAATGTGCCCACAGACAGACACATACCAGTACAAATCATAAAAAAGCACCCCAAAAGCCAGCTAGTGCATCCACGAGCCCACTTGGGAACATCCTTTGGGGTTCCTCATTCCTTTTGGTCAGCCCTCAGTGACACAGTGGATGCTATCCATGTTGGAGGGTCACAGCATAGAGCGACCCTGACAGCAAACAGCAATGAGATGAATAGGTAACTGATTGCTTGGATGTCCCTTTGGTACCTGCAAAACAATCAAAAGAAAAGAATGAGTTCATAACTTGTGATGTCAGAGCTCCCAATTTGTCCCATAACTGCACTTCCTCAAATTTAGGGTCAAACCCAAAATGGCTCCCAATCAGATTTGACAGGGTTACTGATTGTACATAAAATTTTGGGGGCAATTTAGTTAATCCACTGTGCAGGCACAGTTTCTTAATGGGCTCGATTCATTTTGTGTTACAAAATTATTTCTTCTTTAACACTTTCTTTAACATATTATTTAAGGCACTTGCATCAATGCTATGGTTTTATATCACAAACATTTGTCTAAACTAAAGACTGACTCATCTTTGGTATTACTTAACCAATGTAGGACAGATTCAAGTTTTAAAACCCAAAGGTCAGTTTAGCGATGTTAGATAACTGAAGTAGAGATTAGCACTGCAATTCTACAATGACAATGATATACAGTACTGTAACACCAAGAGCCAACAATACAAGCCACTGATTTATTCTTCAAATATGTCAAATACATTTGGAAATTGGAATATGACTGCCCCTTACTACTGCTCATTTAAAAGGACCTTGCTCTAGATGATGCAAGGTAAACACACTCCCTAAATTAATTAATATGAGCACATATTGATAACAGTGACTGATGATAAATAGCCTTGAGAATGGTCAAAATTAACAATTTTTATATCGCGAAGCAACATGCTTGTGGTGTAAAAATCAATCAGATTCAGACACAGCTGTCAATACCCGGAATAATTTCAATTTTAATTGCCAGTGTAACTTAAACCCCGCATCCAAATCAGCTCTACTGAACACTATGTACGCACAAGCTAAGAGGTTGGTTCAGAAAACGAAAGCAGGTAATGGTCAACTATTACCAACGGAAAGGCACTTTAATGGATCAATATAAAGTATATATTGGATACAGTGTCTAGTACAAAACGGCCATGAACACTCTGAAAACATATGCTGATCATGCAGAACTGAATAGTAATTGACATTTTAACATTGACTACACAAAATTAATTCGGCTCTCCCTGTCATGTTCAGCTCTCAGGAACAACAGCAATGTTCCTGGAACAAATTAACTCAGGAACTGAAAAAGTTGAACATTTAAATTCACAGGTGTTTAAAATCCTCCATTACATAAAGTCAAGAAAAAGGAGCTAAATACTAAAAACATATGATCCATTCTGCGGCCCACACGACCCTTCTCACAAGTGCGCAGTTTGAAACGTCTTGGTCATTTTGACATGATGACTTTATGAGAAGCCTTTGGAATTTTGGCTTGTACCAGTTTATTGGTGGATATTTTTAACTGAAATTTGTCAGCCACTCTGAGAAGGGGTGCCCTGGGTAGCAAACAAATGAAAGGCTCAAGGCGATATGTTGCGATATAAACAAATTGTACTTTTATTAGGTCAAATTTAAAGGTATTGACCAGATTTTCTCATGGTGATATATGAAAAAACAAAAACATTCTCCCAAACAGATGCTTTTTTCTCGATAGATAGATAGATAGATAGATAGATAGATAGATAGATAGATAGATAGATAGATAGATAGATAGATAGATAGATAGATAGATAGATAGATAGATAGATAGATAGATAGATAGATAGATAGATAGATAGATAGATAGATAGATAGATAGATAGATAGATAGATAGATAGATAGATAGATAGATTCAAAATTATTGCTTCATTGTCGTATGGTTGAATTGGCCATTTCAACCAGGCTTGCATTTTCTTGCATTTTGGGGCACCTTGTTACATAGTTGAGACAATATTTTAAAACTGCTTTGATGAAACAAATACTTTTTTTCTTACTTTAAAATAAACCGGTTAAGTTTTCCTCATAACATTACAAAGGTACTAATAATAAAGCAGTTTACGATAACAGGTAAGACTTCAGAATATTGACAAAAATAGTTTTAAAAGCTAAAGGCACACAACAAACTCGTCGAGCAGTTAATACTCAAAAAAAGGTATTCCATTTATGTTATAGTTCCAACTATGGCCTATGAGATCACCAATAATGTCTGCAGTGTTTGGTGTTACATTCTGTAGGAAATGAAAAGAGGGTAGCCACATGGTCATGAGAGCACAACTACAACAAAGTGCCAAAAAGCCATTTGAGCTCCCATGCTAGATAATCACAATTGCTAAATGTTGGTAGTTGCATACTGGATATGTGAACTGCTTGAAAGGGTAAGTTTAAATTTTAGATGCTATTGGGGTAAAACAGACTGAAGTCCACACCTACATTTTTGCATAATCTTCTTCCTCTAATCGCTGATTCTATTTCATAATATGTGGATTGTTTTTGAATGGACTTTTGGCTATCGCTACCTATTAGTTTATCATCTTAGCAATCC